>NC_137073.1:54745473-57145473 GCF_951640355.1 Cnephaeus nilssonii
TAAGCTGATGCTGGCACAGACCTTTTTTCTCCTAAAAGTTTCCCCACAAAAAAAATAATGTTTTTCATTAGGCCAATTGTGGACTTGTAGTTTTCAGGAAAAATAAATGAATTTTAATGGGCATATATTTTTCTCGGTAATTTATGAATGAATCTTTCATATGCACCCAGTTTGTTGACCATGAACATAACATACGTCATATTACCAGTTGTAAGTCTTTTAATATTCTCACACATTATTGAAATGCAAATAATACAAATAGTAAATATTTTTTCTTTAAATTTTAAATTAAATTTATTGGAGTGACATTGGTTAATAATTATATAGGATTAAAGTGTACAATAATATAAAACGTCACCTATATATTGCATTGTGTGCCCACTAATCAGTCAAATCTTTCGAAAGTACATATTTGACCTCCGTTAAACAGTGAATCTTAAAATGTTTTATCTTCAAAATATACTTCACTTTTCCATTTGTATTTATTCTCAGATGGTTTACTTAAAAGCAAATGTTAAAGCTCACTGGGAGGATAGCTGTTATTTTCAGTACCTCCTTGATCCTTCCTTGTAGCTCACTGAAAGCCAGAATGGAGGAAAGGAGTCAAGTCTGATATAATTCAGCTGAAGCTGAATTTTCTTTTAACAAATCTTATGAGGAAACAATAGCAGATAAAGTTTTCTTTAAACTTAGGGACTCAAAACAACCTTAAACAATGTATTATCCACATTTGGTTTCCCATCAAAGAGCACGGTATATCCTTCTATCAATTAATGTCTCTTTAAAATTCTCTTAACAATGTTTTATAGTTTCATCAAATAGGTCTCCCTTATTTTCTATCAAGTTTATTTTGTATTACATCATATTTACTGATTCTATTTAGTCATTTTATTTTTCTAAATTTTAGTTATGTTTAATATAGAATGTCAAATTAATATTTTATATGGATTTTATTCTACAGCATTGTTAAATCAATTTTAATGTGTGTTTTTGTAGATTATTTAGAATTATATACATAGCCAATTATGTTTTCTGATAAGAAAGGGATTATTACCACTTTTCTAATTTGGACTTATTTTTCTTGCTTTATTGCACCAACTAAGACCTCTGGAGAAATGTTGAATAGAAGATCTGATGTTGACACGTTTGCTCTTTTTCTTGGTCTTTGGGTAAAAGCAGTTTCATAAATTCCTTTTGTCAGATTGAGAAAGTTGTATTTATTCCTGTTTTGCTTAGTGCTTTTTATCATTATTAGATGTTGAATTTTGCTAACCCTATTTCTGTACTTACTGAGATGATCACAATTTTTTTTTTTTTAGTTTCATGATATGGTATATAAAATTGATTTTAAAATATTATTTAAAGTTCACATATACAGGATAAAATCCACTTGGTCATGATATATGGTCTATTTACAAATTGAAAATTTGACTTACTAATAATATTTTTAGGAATTTTTATATCTGCTCATGGAGGATATTGATCTATAGTTTACTTTCAGTGCCTCCGTCTTCTCCCTGATCTTGGCATCATAAGTCTTCATGGCATTGTTACCTTTCTGATCCCTTTAAATGTCAGCCTCCAGCTCTCCTAATTGCACTTGGTGAAACAATTAGTCTGAATTACCTGGTTATAGTACAAAAACATTCAAGAACTCCTTCCTGGTTATTCTTTCTCAGTTGGAGATGCTGATGAAAGAAGTCAAATTGAAATTGACTCTTTTATCAAAATACTATCTATAAAGGAAATAGAAATGTATAATATCCTCTTAGTTTTAGCCTAAAATATGTATGTTTAATTACCTGGTTAACTCTACATTGAAGAGGAGAAATTCTCAAAACATTAAAGGGCTTTAGTGTGTAAGGGTAACACTGATTTCTAAAAGTGGTAACAGTCCATGAAAAAACATTGGGGTAGGCAATTATATAAAACTTGCCCCCATTTGCTCCTGGTTTTTCTAATGTAATGCTGATTTTTATTTCCTGCTACTTTTCATGTTTGCAATAGTTCTGTTCTGTATATTATTGTTATATAACAAATTATGGTGCTATGAGACTTTTGCTATAAAAATTTTATTGTACTCAAGGATTTCTTTTAAGTCAGGCATTTGCATATAGCACATAGCGATGGCTTTTCTCAGCTCTAAGTTTGGAGCTTCCACTAAAAATACTTGCCTGCTTATTTTATTCATCACCTCAAGCTATTGAAAACCTGCACTTAAGAAACCTGGGCTCCCATTTGTTTCAGACAAGTTGGAGCAAATATATATTGAAGAGTCATAACCAGTTCAAGGCCATGAAGAGCCATGGCCTTTGTGATTAGACAATGGTTTACAGAAGGCTTATCTCATGATGGATTTATCCAAACTCTTGCTTTTAAATGATACCTTAATCTATATTTTCAAGTTACATATCATGGATGCATTGCCTTCTCTTTTAGAAGATAGAGAAGCATTATCCTATAAACTCCATTATGTAGTGTTGTGAAGAAAAGTATCATTGACGGCCCACTGGTTCTGCCATCTCACCATTGCCAGGAAGAGGTCGACCCAAGTATTCAAAAGTAATCTGAGTGTATTTAATGTAGTCTTGAAGACTGAATGCTAAAACTCTTTTTCTAAAAACTCTTAAAGCAGCTCAAGTGATTATTCAGGAAAGTATTTTTGCAATTACAGTGCTTTGATAGTTTATATTACTTAAAGTTATACTTTACTGAATTCATTACTAAGGTTTCTGTGTGAGTTTTACTTTTAATGATAAGTGTTAGTCAATCCAAAATATTCTCCAAGAGAAAAATATGATAGTCACACTCAGTGACAAATACTTGTTTGTGTGTTCTTCATTTTGAAACCAACAGAATAATCTTCTGATAAATATATTGTTGTACCTTGCACCGGCAAGTTCTTATTAGATTTCTAAACTTTCATAAGCAAATGCCATTCATTAATAAATAGCTCAAAATACTGTAAAATACAAATCTATCTACAATATATAGCTAAATACTTTTCAGAGAATATAACTATACATTTTCTATATTATGCCTCTCAAAATGTCAAAGATCCTGAGGTCAAGATAAACCTTAGAAATAAAAAAGGAACAATACAACTTCCATTTGGAGATGGTTCACTAGGCAGCTACTGAAAAAAACCGTGACCCTGATTAAGACTCCTCTGACTGTGACTGAGTAGAGTAAGAAAAAATTTGATAAAGGGGATCTGTAGATGTGATTACTTAAAATGAAAGAATTTCAGTTGGCAGCTTTAAACATTCCAGAGGAATTTGCTGTTGTTCAAAATTTCAGGCATTTTTCAATTTCTGGCATTGTATTTATCTTATAAACTTATATACATTGAATAATTTAGTTGGTTGTAATTTGAGATAGATAGTATACTGGAGTAATTATAGAGTAATCCTTTAAGTTGATATATTTAACCAATAAGCCCAAGTTGCCTAACCAGGGCCAGCTTCCTTAGTTGTTAATCTCGCCTCCTAATAGTTCCTTTCATGTGGCCAGAATGAAATATAGTAGAAAAATATTTGAATTTAGGTATTAGATATGAGGGAGAAAGGAGTATCATTGACTTGCTTTGGAGTTTATCCTAATTAACATAGTGGTAAAAATGGGGACTTTCCATATCAACCCTAGCTCAGTGGGGTGTCACTATCGACTGTGAATCACAGCATATTTCCAAAAGTTTTAGTACGATGTTTTATTATTCCTTGTGAACATTTGCACCAATTAAGGACCTAGAGTCAGGGATATCAGTAGAGGCAAGAATCAGGTATTCCTGGTTTCTTAAATATGTTAATTAACTAACACTTCACTTATCTATACAAGAGTGTTTAGGTTAGTGGTGTGTATGTGTGTGTGTGTGTGTGTGTGTGTGTGTGTGTGTGTGTGTGTGTGTGTGTGTGTGTCTTTACTTTCTAATAGGTTAACAAAGTGAAGTGAAGATGCAATAGATTCTCTCAACTTCTAATTTTTCTCACAGATTGTATGTACTCCAGTTTACAGCTAGACTGATACTATTTTAAATTTGGCGGGGGGGGGGGGGGGGAGAAAAAAAGTATGAAAGGAAAGGTAAAAGATATGGAATTATACCCCCAAATCAAAAATTCCCTCAGAGGTTGAATAGAAAAGCTGTCAGGAAAATATCCAAATTATTATTAAGTGCTACCTCGTATGAGCATACTGAATTAAAGGTTGTTGATAAAGTGTTTATGGCAGTATTTGGTTTTGATTTTCCTCTTTGCTGTTTGAATACTTTTACACTGAAAATGTATTTCTCTGAGTTTAAAAATGTAAACCATGAAATATAAATGTCTAGGAAAATAATGGCAATCATAATTATGAAAAGGATAGCAATGTGATCAAGGCATTTTGTATACTTAAATTTTTATATACTTTTGTGTTTAATTTCTTCTTATAGCTAGAATGTGTGCATTCAGTCTTACATTGTTACCTATCTGACACATTAATAATGTCAGTTGATTCCAACATGTGAGCTATGTCTTTGGAGTATGGAAGAAAATACTGCAGCAAGCTATTAACCTGCGAAGATGTGTTTGACACACCAGCCCTATGGAAGCTATCCATGTCATTATCTCCTTCATTCTTTGATTGGCTCATATTCTTGCTTCCTGAAAACTGCCAATAAAATAGAGCTTTATTAATTAAACAGCTTTATATTTTAACTAGAGGCCCGATGCACAAAATTTGTGCAAGAGTAGGCCTTTCTCCCCCTGGCTGCCAGCACTGGCTTCCCTCTGGCACCCGGGACCCAGGCTTCCCTCACAGCCCAGCTTTGTCCGAAAGGACAGAAAGATGTCCGGGAGGACGTCCAAGTCTAATTAGCATATTACACTTTTATTATTATAGATGAGGAAATATTAGCGGGTATTAGCATATTTTAGAATATACAGTATAAAAACAGTTTGTTTATAAACATTACATAGGCCTCAAAATTCCCACATAGTTTGCTAAGATCAGATGTTTCTAGCATTTAGAATATGAGTTTAGCAGAAATAAACATAGCAGCTTAATGTGCACTTGTACATTGTGAGATGACAAGTCAAAAGTGTGCAATTTTCTATCTTTCTCAGGTCCAATTAAGAATTCTCACATTTAAAAAATATATGCGAGTCACTAGTATAATAACTAGTTACAAATTTAATGTATTTTTGTATTACCATATGAATGAATCCTATATAATAAAAGCCCAGCGACCATAATGACCAGAACAACTGCTCGACCCGTCGCTATGAGGTGCATTGACCAACTCTTGGTCCCTCCCCCCGGCCCGCAGGCTCCGATTGCAGCATGGTAAACAGGGAACCATGGGGAACTGTGTGGGTAGTGGCGGGGCAGGACTGGGGACTGGTGAGCAGGTGGAACAGTCAACCTCTTGGTCCCCCCTCTCCCCCCCCCCCCCGGTCCACAGGCTCTGATGGCTCAGCAGATGGCAAGTGGGGGAACCAGGGTAGGTGGCATGGCGGGGTGGGACTGGGGCCTGGTGAACAGGCAAAAGATGGCCCTGATTGCAGGCTAGGCCTAGGGACCCTACCCGCGCACCATTTCGTGTGCTGGGCCTCTAGTATATAGATAATTTATTAAGGTGACATTGGTTAATGAAATTATATAGGTTTTAGGTGCACAATTCTATAATACATCATCTACATATTGTATTATGTGTTAACACACCAAGTCATGTCTCCTTCCATCACCAGTTATTGCCCCTTTTACCCTCTTCGACCTCTCTCCATCCCCCTTTCTCTCTGATAATCACCATGCTATTGTCTGTATCTGAGATTTGTTTTGTTTTGCTTAATCCCTTCATCTTTTTCACACAGATCCCCAACCCTGGTCAAAATTATTGTTTTCAAAATGTTTTACTTGTTCCTCTTGCTTGAAAATCTCTCTGTGCAAGTGAGCTCATTGATAAATCATTCTTCTTATTCAGATCTTAGCTAAACTGTTAACTCTTCAGAGAATTCTCCCTAAAGAAAATATGTAAAAATCTCTCTCAAACCCAAGACAATATTTATCACATTAGCTTTTTTTAAGTCCTTAAAATCATTATTTCTTTGGCACCTTTGTTTAGTATTTTCTGTTACTTCCCATTTAAGCACCATAATAGTAAAAAAAATTACTCTGTTTATTACTATATCTCTATTATCTAGAGCAATATCAAGTAGCTACCCTGTATATATGTTTTAATGAATACAGCTTAATTATTGAACAAATATTAGCAAGTAATTAGTAAGTCAAATATTATTCTACTTGCCCATACCTTACCTAGATTTTATTTGATGAGAAATAAAATGATAGGCTTTTTTCCATGCCAGCAGAGATGATCTATACTGGGACCATCAATGTGAGTTGTATCAGTTGTATGGTTAGCACATGCTAGCTTTTACAATTTTTCAAGTGCTGATGGTCTGTGTTTTACGGAAATTGTGCTCATAGCTTCCTGTCTGGTTTAGTATAATCCTTTGGGGAAGAAATTTCTGTATCGACTTCCCACACATCAAGGAAACATTGAAACAAGTAAGAAACATTTCAATATCTCATGTAACCACCATTTATTTCAGCAAGTAAATGTTAGCTTCTAAACCTTAGATTCAAAATAAATGTCCTATTCTAAATATTAGTCATGACACGTGTGTTTTTTATATATTCTATAGATGTCAGGCCAGCAAATTTTCTAAATATTTATATTTTTTTATTGAGGTACTTCCCATCAAGATTGCATAGTAAATATATACTTTTATCTAAATAAGTTTAAATAAGATAGGTATATAATCATAGGTATATCTGAAAACAGAGATGTAGAAACAGATGGATATAGACAGAATACTAATTTTTAAGAAGCATAAAATAAAAGATAGTAGGGCTCATAAACAATGCTCATATAGAAAGGAACAAAAATGAAAACACAAACATTGGCAAAACATAAGCTTACTGTGCTCTATGTGTGGAAGTAGACAATGACAGCTGAAAAGTCAGTTCCATAAATAAATGGAACTAGAAGTGCTGCACATGAGATGGGAAATTGAATCCAGCCTTCCTATTTGAATACTGTGTCCAATCAGAGTCTATATCAATGAGTGAAACATTACAATTGATTTTAGCTCAATTAATTTTTTTAGATCTTAAGATAATTATAGATTCACATGCAGTTGTCAGAAATAACACAAAGATCCCATGCATTCTTTCTCCCAGTGAAACCATCTTGTAAAAACAATGGTATAACATCACAACCAAGATATTGGCATTAATACAGTCAGAATACATAATAATTTCATCATTCCAAGAAACTCTGGTGTTGCTCTATTTAGTCTTCTCTGACAACCCCTAATCTGTTCCCCAGATCTAAAATTTTGTCAATTCAACAACATTTACAAAACATACACTATCTAACCTTTTATGTTGACTTTTGTCACACAGTTTAAATCTCTGGCGATTTGTTGTGCTTATCAAAAATCTATTCTTCCATTGCTGAAAAGTACAGGGTGGGCAAAAATAGGTTTACAGTTATAACACAAATAAATAATATGATAGTTAATGCACAAGGCAAGAATAAACACTGTTTCACGTACTCACAACTATAAACCTACGTTTGCCAACCCCTGTATATGATGGTATGGGTGTGCTAGTTTGTTTGATCTTTCATTCAGCCATTGAAAGGCCTATGCTTTTTCCTGGTTGTGGACATTGTAAGTACAGTTGCTACAAACATTTAGGTACAGGTTTTAGTACTAACATAATTTCTTATTTCTCTAAGATTTCAGTTCTGGTTTTATGGTCATTGCACGTTTAAATTTAAGAAACAAACTCGTTTCCAGAGTGGATCTACCATGCTTCCAACACCCTTGACAGCACTTGGTGTTGTCACGATTATTTTTTTTATTTTAATTTTTAAAATGTAGCCATTCAGATAGGTGTATACTGATACCTCACTTTGATATTAATTTGTATATCCCTAATGGCGATGGTGTTAAAATATTTTTTTTCATTTGCTTATTTGTTATTTGTGTACCTTTTTCTGTGAAAAGTCTCTTCATATGTTTTACCCATTTTCTAACTGGAATTTTAGTTATTTTTATTGAGTTTTGTCAGTACTACTAGATTGACACAGCCTAGATAGATACTCATCTTTGTCAAATAGGTTGTTTAAAATGTGTTCTGCCACTTTGTAGCTTGTTTTTGTTTTTGTTTTGTTGTTGTTGTTTTCTTGTTTGTTTGTATTTTTTTAACAGGATTTTTCACAGAACAAAAGTTTTTAATTTTTGAAATCCAGTATATCAGTTTCCCTGTTTTGTATTATACTTTGGTGCCAAGTCTAAGAACGTTTACCTAGTCCTAGATTTCAGATATCCTCCTGAAAATTTTATAGTCTTTACATTTAGTTCACCATCAACTTTGACTAATATTTGTAAGGTGTGAGACTTATGTTAAGGTTCATTTCTTTTTAACCGGTGGAGGTCCAATTCCATTTTTTTAAATGCTCTATTTCCTTTGTTGAATTGCTTTTACATAGTTTGACATATTTGTTTCAGTGTATTTCTAGGATTTTTGTTTAGTTGCTTTGATTTATATGTCTGTGCCTCTCCTTCACACAATACCACACAACCTAAATTATTGTGGCCATTCAATAAGTTTTGAATTTACACAGAAAAGTATGAATTATTCTAGTTCTGTTTTCTATTCCATGTGATTTTAGAATAATATTGTCTATGTCTATAAGAATACTTGTTGTTTTGAGAGCAATCATGTTAAACCATTATATTAATTGGGAGAAAATTGAATTTTTTAATATATTGACTTTTTCCATTTATGAAAATAGTGTGCCATTCATTTATTTAGATTTTTGGATTTATTCTTCAATATTGTTATTTTTCAACATTTAAGTCATGTACATGTTTTGTTATAATTACACCAAATATTTTATTTTCTTGAGCAACTGCAAATGACATTATATATTTCATTTTGGTGTGCATATAGTCATTGCTGGTGTTTCAAAATAATTGTTTTAATTGTATGTCATGTATCCTCTGACCTGAATGAACTTGCTAATGAGTTATTAATTAGAACTTACAGCAGTATGTTGAATAAGAGTGCTGACAGTGGACATATTTCACTGTTACTGCATTGGATTACACTGAATTTTCAAATATTGCACCAGTCTTGCATTTCTAGAATAATGATGTATAAATCTTTTATATATATATTGCTGAATTTTATTTGATAATCATGTGCTAAGGATTTATGTGCCTAATTTTATTATAGACATCAGCTTGTATTATTTCTTTTTTACACTATTTGTCTGATTGAAAGCAGGAAAATAATAGGTTCTTAAAATAATCAGGAAGTGTTTCCTCTTTTTTTATTTTTGAGAATAATTGGTGTTAATTCTTCTTTAAAAATTTGGTAGAATTCAGTTAAATTATGTGGGCCTGATAATTTATTTGGTGTAACTTTTAAATATATTTTTAGAGAGGAAGGAAAAGGGAGAGCGATAGAAACATCAATGATGAGAGAGAATCATTGATCGGCTGCCACTGGTAAGCCCCCTACTGGGGATCGAGCCTGCAATGTAGGCATGTGCCCTGAACAGAAATAGAACCAGGGAATGTGACCTCTTGGTTCATAAGTCGATTCTCAACCACTGAGCCACACTGGCCCTACTATTTGGTGTAACTTTTATATTATGAATTCAAATTCCTCAGAGTTAGAGGTTCATCCCATTATATAATGTGTATTAAATATGTTGTGTTAGTTTTATTTTTTTCAAGAAAGTGGTTTATTTTAATTTTGTCAAAAATCGGTGTATAGTTTTTCATAATATTCACTTATGATACTTTTGATGTCTATAGAGTCTAATGATATTTCCTATCTCAGACTTATATTGGTAATTTGTGTCTTTATCAGTCTCTCTACAAGTTTAGTATCAATTTCATTGATAATGCAGGTGAAGCTTTTAGAATAATCTCTGGCGATTTATAATTCCTGAATGAGTGTGATCTATATTTTTTAGTCTTATTATTACTAATTACCTATGGGGTCCCATTTTCCTATAGATTGTCACTATTATACTATTTTTGATGTGGGTTTATTTAAATAGTCCCTAGACTTCTTGTTTAATCTGGCTTTGAATTGTGTGTGTGTGTGTGTGTGTGTGTTGGGGGGGGGGGATTACAGAAGATTTTATTTCTATCTTTCTTATAGCCTAGCTTGATCAACAACTATCGCTTCCTCAAATCAGAGCAGATAGAAAGGTTCTAATATATTTTAATTAATTCCAATAATTTTTTTTCAGGAACAGAATGTATGATTTAGTTCTCTCTATCCTAATACAAATATATTGAATATCTAATTGATCTAGCAGCAATATCTTGAAGCTTGTTAGGCAATAATTATGTTCTCTTTTGGCTCTCAGTACTGATGCCCATTTCAAAATATGATTCCTTTTGGTCATCGGCAGGGAGATTATTTTGGTGGGGAAAAGAAGAAAAAATAAATTCTGTAAACTTGTACTCAATTGAATGGAATGGAAAACACTAACAAAACACTGACGTATGATTTAATTTAAACAAATAATAGATTTTAGTGTAATTATTTAACTTTTAATTTTAATAGTGCTGCTTTTTATCTTTTAATTATGCCACAATGTACATGCATTATATTTGCCCATATAATTAGGAAATTTAACTTCTTAAAAAGAAAGCTTTAATTAAAGTCTTAGTGAATAAAACATTTTGGTGCACAAAACATTTCAATTTGAAGGTAAGTCTGCTTTAGTATCATCAGCCTCATAATTTTACATTTGTCTTCAATGTCAGAGATATTTGCCCATTTCAATTTGTTCTAATTTATAAATAATAACTAAAATAATTTGCAATTTTAGCTTTGTCTTGCTATTCAATAAAACAGAACATCACTTAATTGAATCCTATATCATTAATAACTTTCATGAGTCATTCATATTTTATGCAGGAATTCAAAGCTATGTGTGGCCATCTGTGGAAGCAGCACAGCATCAGGGTCTAATGTTGAAGGGACTTTATTTCTTTTTCTAACAACTACCTACTGTTAGGCAAGCTTTAAGGAATATAATTATTATGTACATTATGCAGACATTCTATTTCCTTTGTACTAGGTGTGATATGAAAATGTAAATAACTGAGTAAAACTTTCAAGGCACACACAAAATTTAATACTTTGCTAAGTAAGGGAAGAGGGACACTTTTGCCATTTATCAAAGTAATATCTGATCTACCAGTAAGTATAATTTTCTCCAAACACTATTTTTTATAAATAAAAAACATGTATAAACTGATGTATAAAAGTGGTGAGTAAACTGATATTCAATCATTAAAGATGATGATCAGCCTAATTTAGGACAGGTAACTTAAAAGATAATTTCCTTTAACTTACCCAGGCAAAATTCTGCTTATTATACATCATCATTCTTTCCTTTGTAACTAAGATTTTTTAATATAAAAAAGGATAATATATCATATGTTTGTATTTCTTTCTTTGATAGGAAAAATATGTGTACACATTTCTTTTTTAAAATTCAGGCAGTTTTAAGGTTAGCTACTCACGTTGTCCACTCCTCTGCGACTAGCAGCATGCTTTAGTGCTTATGGAACTCATGATCTCAACAGAGAATAAAACCCTGTTAGAGCTCAGTAGCTGTTCATCCTATATAATAAAGAGGTAATATGCAAATTGACCCTCATGCCCACACAAGATGGCTGTCTACAACCAGGCCGGCAGGGGGGTTAGTGAGGGACGACCAAATGACTGAACAGCAGGCTGCGTGGGCCAACCAGGCTGGCGGGGGCAAGGGGAGAGTTGGGGGAAACCAGGCCAGGAGGGGGGCAGTTGGGGGCAACCAGACCAGCAGTGGCGGGCATTTAGGGGTGACCAGGCTGGCAAGGGGGGCAGTTAGGGGAGACCAGGCCAGTGGGGGGTGTGCAGTTGGGGGCAACCATGCCAGCAGGTGGGGCAGTTGGGGGCAATTAGGCTGGCGGGGGGGGCAGTGAGGGGTGACTAGGATGGCAGGGGGAAGTTAGGGGAAACCAGGCAAGCAGGCAGGTGAACGGTTAGGAGCCAGCAGTCCAAGATTGTGGGAGGGATATCTGACTGCCCCCAAGGGGTCCTGGATTGGCGAGGTTGCAGACTGGGCTAAGGGACACCCCCACCCCCCCACCCCGTGCACAAATTTCATGCACCGGGCCTCTAGTCTTACATAATGTAAGTATAATGTTTCTAAATTCACAGACTATACAGCATAGTTGAAAAGCATTTCATCAAACCAGAATGAACAAATGCATAATTATACTACCTACTTATATATTTTATTCTTCCTAAATTGGCATTTCTGTATTCCCTATGGAATATAATATAATTTACTTGTTAGAAAAAGATAATAAAAGAATAATATCTTGAAAGGACTTTGCTTTTTTCCCTTATGTTTTTATACTGATTAGCTAAGTTGTGGTTAGGAAACCCTTCAAGAATAGTCTATTAAATGAAATGAATGATTGATTTTTATGTTAGAGTTTTGTAATAGCTAATGACACTTTCCTTTTTAAATACTTCCATAATAGAGATTTTTATTTTAGGCATGTTTGATAACCAATGAACTATTAATTGCACTACTTTATTTTTTTTTGTCAAGCACCAGTTTGCTTATTATGTACTAAATCAATAACTAGCTGACATCAACATGTTTCACTTCTCACTTCTAACTATATTTAAAAAATCATTTCTCTATTATATTCCTTAAGATGAATAAACTAGTGGTTGATTATTTTGTTTTCCTTGTATGTTTGGTTAAGAACTTTTCCTTGAATTCAGCATATTGGAGAAATAATAATCTCTGACATGTTAAGCCTCAAATTAACAAAAATCATTTATTTTCTAATTCAAGGCATTCAAGTTTGATTTATCATTTATTTTAAACTAGAGGCCCAGTACACGGATTCGTGCACTGGTGGGGTCCCTCGGCCTGGCCTGTGGGGATCGGGCCCAACTGACTCTCCGACATCCCCCAAAGGGTCCCATATTGCAAGAGGGTGGTTCTCAGGTGATGCACTCCAGAATCAGGCTCCCTCCTCTCTAGTTCCAGGTGTGTCACCCAAGAACTGCAGCTGCCAAATCAACGCAGCTCAGCAGCTTAGCAGCTCCTGTGTTGAGCATCTGCCCCCTGGTGGTCAGTGCGTGTCATGGCTACCGGTCGGATGGTTGAACGGTTGGACAATCACTTAGGCTTTTGTATATATAGATTCTTTCAGACATTTGATCTGCAATTTACTTAAATACTTTATTTACAATGTTAAATTTAGTACCTGGAAAATGTAATGCAAGAGCCATTAGGATAAGTACTAAAAATCAGCAATATTATTTTTAAGACACTCTTCTAAATAATAAAACATCAAGCAGTTGATGAAATTGTTTTTAGACTTCCTGAGATTTCTACCCCTTGGTTTGTGGTCACTGAAGGGTGTTCCCTTTCAGGTCTTTCAGAACAGCTAATGGTATCAGTGATATTACATGTGCATAACAATTAAATCATCCCCTGATGCTTCATGAGAGTGGAGCGCCCCTTCACATCTGAATGCTATTTAGATTTATCAGAGTATCAAATTTAATAGACAAACAAACACATCTTGATAAAATTAGTTTTATAGCCGACTGATGTCCTTAAAGATGAAAAGGACATCTGTCATAATAATGCCCATCACACCAAATCCTGCTTTTAACAAAAATGTTAGCGTAAGATCAATTTATAAGCTGTAAACTTCTGTTTTATATATTCTATTTCTGGAATTATTAGAAATTAAGTGTTTCTGACATTTGTTTTGACTGGCTGTTGGTTTTCAAGTCTACTTTCTCCCTGTGTTTATTTTTGGCCATTTGCTGAACATAATATTTGAGAAGTAAATATCTATATGGATACTATAGGGACTACAGTAGAGTTATTTCCATTCATAGGATTATACTGGCTTTGGTGAAGCATCTGGTGCATTTTCCAAATAAGGATCACATAAAGCCAATTTCAAGACTTGAAATTTTTTGTATTACATAAAAATTTTGAACTGGGTTATAATTCTGCATGGGTCACCTTTACCCTGAAGCTGCTGCCATTTGATCTTCCACATTTGAGGGAAAAGCGCTCATCTTTTATTCATCCCTTTGGGTGTAACATGGACTTTGATATTTTCCTTGTCCTGGAAGTCCACATAAACAAGTTTTTAATATCTGAAGAAGATAATTACCCTCAGGGTAAGACTGGTACTCACACTTGTCTGCATGTGGGATTATTATTTTACTAAATAGTAGGACTTGACAAATTTTTGATGCTCAGATTATTAAAAGTAAAAAATACATTTATTTATCATTGTGTAGTATATTCAGCAGGAGGATTAATGCAAGTAATCTAGCTCACCAGAAACAGACAACTGCTCATATTGTACTCCGCTATGATACTTCTTTCTAAAATGTAATTTGTTTGAGGCAAATACTTTGTCCTTTTTTATGCTTGCTTATCCCACCAAACCCAGATTAATGCTTCTAATTCAGCAATAGTTTAACTATTCTTTGAATTAATACTTTCCTCATGTAATAATAATCAGTGCCCTAAGTTAATATAGATAGAATGTATCGCCAAAGCTCATTGACTGAACTTTGGAGTAAAATACTAATTAGTATTTTATGTTATCTTTATATTATTTGCAATTATATACAGATAGTCCCTGATTTAATGATTTTTCAACTTTACAATAGTGAGAAAGCAATATGCATTTAGTGGAAACCATACTTTGAATTTTGAATTTTTATATGTTCCTAGGCTGCTGATAGTGGTATGATACTCTCTTGTGGTACAATACTCCCTAGTGATTCTGAGCAGTGGACGTGAGCTGCAGCTTCCAGTCAGCCATGCAATCATGATGGTAAACAACAGATATTCTACAGTGTAATATTAAATGCATTTTCAACTTACTATGGGGTTTATAGGGAGGTAACCTCACAGCAGATGTAGGAGCATCTGTGTACTATATGTTGTATTGGACATAATATTTAACCTAAGTCTCAGGTTATTAACCTATAAAGTAGTATAATAGTGACAATCTATAATAAAATGGGACCCCACAAGTAATTAGTAATAATAAAACTAAAAAATATAGATAACACTCATTGAGGAATTATAATATACCAGAGATTTTTTCTAAAAGCTTCATCTGCATTATCAAACTTAATTCTACACATCCCTTAGGATTGGGATAATTATGTTCTCCATTTTAGACATTAGGGAATTGAGACTTAATAAAGATAATTTACTTACCCAAGGTACCACAGCTAGTAAGTGGAACAAAAACCCAGATATGTCTCATTCCACAATCTGTATGTAATAGATCTTCTTTATATAGGTACTAGAGGCCTGGTGCATGAAATTCGTGCATGGGGGGGTGCCTTAGCCCAGCCTGCACCCTCTCCAATCCGGGACCCCTTGGGGGATGTCCAACTGCTGGTTGGACATCCCTCTCACAATCAGGGACCGCTGGCTCCTAACTGCTCACCTGCCTGCTTGCCTGATCACCCCTAACCCCTCTGCCTGCCTGCCTGATCACCCCTAACCACTCTGCCTGCCTGCCTGATCTCCCCTAACTGCCTCTGCCTCGGCCCCCACCACTGTGGCTTTGTCCAGAAGGACGTCCAGAAGACGTCCAGTCTATCTGGTCTAATTAACATATTAACCTTTTATTAGTATAGATGTATGCATTATTATCTATAATAATAAAAGCATAATATGCTAATTAGACTGGACATCCTTCCAGACGTCCTTCCTTCTGGACAAAGCTACAGTGGGCAGGGGCTGTGGCAGAGGCCCCCAGCTGTGGCAGCGGTGGGCAGGGGCCGGGGCCAAGAACTTTGCACGAATTTCGTGCATCGGGCCTCTAGTTATTTAATAAAATCTTATGTTTATTTTATTACTAAATTTTGTTTCAGGGATCTGTTGTCCTTTGAAAAATAATTTACAACATAAATTTTTAAGTTGAGTTCTCTAGTCCAAATAATTTTTACAAAGAAAATTAGGTAAAATGAACATTCATGAACATATCCCCCACTCACATTCTGTCTACCAGGGTATAACTAGAATGTATAATATATATCCCCTCATTCTTTGAGTTTAACAATGTTTGATGTTATCTCCTACTCTTGTTTCTTTGTAGTTATTACCTTGGTGATCTCATTTACTAAGTGTGTTTATTAGCAGTTTTCATATTCCTAAAATTATAAAGAAATTACAGTGCATATTTTAGATGTATTTGTGTATAAATCATAGAAATTGTCAATTTATTTTCTAAGCTTTTCACCCTAAATCAACTTTCTTCATTACACAATAACCACCAAATAATGAACATCATTAAAATAAATAGGGATGATTCATCTATGTGAATGACTAATATGAGAAAATATCTAAAAACATATTTCTGTCTGCTGTAGGGGAAAAATGTCAATTACATTATTTAAGAACATAATTGAGCCACAAGTAGAATCTCAATCTAGATCACAAATTAGAGAAGCCAACACTGAAAGGAAGTACATGAATGCTCTCAGAACAACTCACCTTAGAGGAAACACAATGCAGAGAAC
This sequence comes from Cnephaeus nilssonii, assembly GCF_951640355.1. Classification (NCBI taxonomy): domain Eukaryota; kingdom Metazoa; phylum Chordata; class Mammalia; order Chiroptera; family Vespertilionidae; genus Cnephaeus; species Cnephaeus nilssonii. The sequence continues at coordinate 54,762,142 of NC_137073.1, forward strand.
AGAAGAGAACCTAAATTATATATTTAGTCTCTTCAACCAATGAATAGTGCTGCGAAAACTGGATATCTATATGTGAAAGAATGGGCCCTTACTAAAAACCAAATCAAAACATTAACACAAAGTGGACCAGACTTAAATGTTTAGCCAACACTGTAAGACTCCTAAGAGAAAACAGAGAGGTAAATGGCCATGGTAGAAATTCAGAAGAATCCTGGTTCTTTCATCTTGAAACTTATAATTTAATTACATTGTTACTTGTTGGCAACAATTAATCAAAATACTATATTGATTTGATGTGGGAAAATGAAAAATAATTTGAGAGGAATAATAGAATCAGAAATTGGTATATATGTTTTTTTTCCCAGTTCATGTGATCCAGATATTTGCACTAAGCATATGCCAAAAGATATTTTTCCAATTAGTATGCACTTTGAAGTTACAGCTAATGTTTGCTTGTAAATGCAACTTAACAAAAATTCTTTATGACATTAGAATACTAGCATCATGAAATTATTTCATACTTATTTTTTTCAAATAAGAAATTAAAATCATTTTTTATTTTCTGATTTTTCAATGCCTTTATTTACTAATCCACCAAAGATTTTGTCATTTTGTCTGGTCTTCACACTTCTCTGCCCTTTATTTTCCACTCCACTGTCCTTAGGCAGACTTTCCTGTTCCACTGTGGTGAACATGTCTCATATACACTTTCCTTCACAATGCATAATTTGGACTGTGTCATGTCAGGGATGGAAAAATACTTTAACCCCATTTAACACTTGCATCCCTACTGACATTTAATAAAATCTATTTTGATGACTTTTCTTTGTGTTTTTAAGCTCTTATTTTGATAGATGTATTAAAATATTTTCTAATTTAATGGAATAAAGTGTTTGGATATAAAAATGAAATTAATTTAGAGATTATAAATTATGAACATTATAGATGAAATGTGCACTCTTAAAAAATTATTTACTTCACTTCAATAATGCTTTCTATAGGGAATATTATAATGAATACAATTAAATTTTACACATATTATAAATTCACAGTTGATGAAATGTAGGATTAAGAATACCTTTAAAGACATACAACACAAACCTGCTCATTTTTAGAAGGAAAAACAAAATTCCAGATACACAAACACCTTAAATCAAGGCAAATAACATAGGCAGGTCTAGAATGAGATTTCTCCTAACTCCTATCACAACACTTAATTCACCAAGGTCAGGTAAAGTACTGTTCAATGTAAATTCTGAAGGTGGTTTAACTCAACATAAAATCAACTTCGCTCAATGACCTGTGTATTCATTAACATATTTTGAATACATTTTTAATACAACTAAATATATTTTAGTTAATTACAAAAGTATGTAGCTGATCTACATGATGTTGCTAGTCTTTGTTGCTTTATATTGCTGTCCAAAAATGTCCAAAATTCCTACTTCAGAAAAATATGATGTAGTAACTGTTAAAATTGTTTGAAGTTTAAAAAGTTTTCTATAACATGATATGAAAAATTCCTTGAATTACAGTATCTCTCTCTTTCTCACATTCTGTGTGTGTGTGTGTGTGTGTATGTGTGTGTGTGTGTGTGTATGTCTGAATGGGAGAATATGAAAAGTGTATTAAGAAAGGGAGGAGAAAGACAACTACCATATGATCTCATTTATGTGTCATCTAATGAAAAAAAAATAAAATGAAGAACAAAAGAGAAACAGAAGCATGGACACATGGGACATACTGACAGCTGTCAGAGAGAAGAGAGGTTTGGATAATGGATGAAAGAAGGTGACGTGATTAAGTAAAAAACAAACACATATATATCACATAGATACAATCAACAGTGTATTGATAGCCAGAGGAAAAGTGGGGTGCAAGTAGGTGGAGGTAGGCAAAGAGGGGGGGATGGAAAGAGATTTTGAGGCAATGGGCACATGATGCAGTGTGCAGATGATGTTTTATTGATTGTACACTTAAAACCTGCATGGTTTTGTGAACCAATGTCGCCAAACAAATTCAACAGGAAAGAAAAAGAGAGGGACGAGAGAGAAACTGAACTTACTGTTGGTACCAAGATTTTGATATATCAAATTATTGTCTTCTATCTTTTGTTTGACCTGTGTTGATTGTGTCAACTAAAGTGCCAAATGCTAAGCAGAGACTTATGTGTCACAAAGGATTTGGGGCTCACTTTATACATTTATGTAACATTAAAGTTAGTTTCATTCTAGACCTAGCTTTGTGGCCTATTTGTAGTGTGACCATGAGCATGGGGTATTAATGTATGTCCTTTTCCTTCAGTGTAAAAACAAGACATTTTTCTTTTCTATTTTCCTTGCAAATTCATTCAACTTGTAGTTTTGTTGTATGTGTTTTTGTTGTTTGTTTTTAACGATGTAGGAACGGATTCTGCCACTACTGTCAACCTCATAGCCACAGAATACATTAGTAATGTCTGCCTCACTGTTAGAAGGCATATTCACTAATGAATTTAGTTCATTCTTTTGTTCACTGTTCTATAAATATTATATTATTTTTCAAATTCTAGGGCTCACTTTTACTACTGCTACTCTTTCACTTTTGTAGATTTGTTATAGTCTTCCCAATTTATGGTATATAAAATAGTCAAGATCCCAATCAGATTTTAAAATCATAAAATTCTTGACCCTTTCTTTAGACATGAAGCAGAATTTTTTTCCTGTCAGCTTAAATGTCAAAGACTGAAAGAAATAAGGGCTCAAAAATATAGAAAAGTAAGTAATGGGAAACTTTCACATCTTTTTATGCCTAAATATTTTAAGTAATTTAAAAGGAATTGTGCCTCTAACAGGTTGTTTATTCCTTATTACTGACCCTGAGTTTGATAACATTTCTTTTATCTTTTTGTCTCCTTCCAGTTTTTACTTCAATTTAAAATACTTAGAAATTACCTTGTCTTAAAAACCACTTTGTGCTCTGGAAAGGTTTTGAAAAGCTTAGTAGTTTTCTATTTTCTTAATTGTTTGAAATGCAGGGAAATCAGTAAAAGAAATCTTTCTTATTTTCCTTTGAGATGATTCCCTTTCCATTTAGAGAACTTTGCAGAATTTATGGCACTTATATAATTGCATTTATTATCATCTAACATTACTTACCTAGACAATGCCAAACTAACAAGCTATAACCCAAGAATAAAACTACCCTGCTTGCTTCCGAACAAAATATATACTCATATGTATATATTCATGCATACATGTATACATCATGTATGGATAGATATGTATATCATAAATTAATATATAAATACATATAGAGTATTAAAATCATAATTATTAGTGTACTTTTATAGATTCTTTTTTTACAATGCAATAGACTGCATTATTCTTTCATACAGACAACACAATCAGGACTTGTGGCTCAGACTCTCAACCTCTAGAGACCTTTTCAAAAATGTTTCTATTACTTGGAAGGAATGGGCAGCTATTGGACTATAATTAAATTTAGGTTGAAATTGAAAGATGATATTTCAAGTTCTCAATATAAACTTTAGAGCCTAAATATGATAATCAAATCATGAATTAGATTTTGTGTTAGATTGGTATATATATTAGAGAGTATAAGATCAGGTTGACATGTTATCAGTAGCTTTTCTTCTCATCAGAACTATTTTACTCTACATTGCTCACATTCATCTTGCTTTCCTACCAAGAGAGTGCACTATAGGAAACGAATATTTATGTTAAATTGGCAACATGCATATGGTAAAGGAAAATGAATCCTGAAGGTTAGCAAACATTTTTTTGTTTTTTTGGTGAAAATATATTCCAAGTGTTACCTTTAGTTTCAGGACAATGTTATGTGATTGCATATTAAATTATTTGAAACACATTAATATTTTCCTTTACAAAGATTTCTTAGTTAATTTTTGTAGTTTAATATTCTTCCTATTACTGCATAAATCCCCTTAGTCTTTGTTTGATCTGGAATATTTCTATTTCTTTCATATACCAAAATATGTGACAATGTGTGAATTATGAATTAATTTATTACTAAGACAAAGCTATGCATAAAAATAAGATTCTGAAAATATAACCCACTTAAAATTATTTGCTTCCAACTCATTTGAATTCAGCCTGTACATGTAATTCATAGGTAAACCCACAATTATTGTTTTAGATAATCACATTAGATTTTCTATATTCCCTTGCTTCTCTGCACCCTCATCTCATCATATCTATTTTTCTCTTGGCTTAATCATGTGTTTTCTTTGTAAGATCTTAGAGGAATAGCCAAATAATTCAGTCACCTCCTTCAGATGTTTTGAAATAACTTATTGGATTCTATACATTTGTCCTTCGGTATTCATAGATAATTGGTTCCAGGAACCCCGTGCATACCAAAATCTGCAGATGTTCAAGTCTCTTGTTTGCATGTAAGCTGTACACCTCCTCCCATATACTTTAAATCATCTCTAGATTATTATAGATACCAAAAGTATATACTTAACGTATTGATACATCTTCTTATGATTAGTGAAAATTCTCTTTTGGCTTTCTCTTGCATAAATATGGTAAAAAAAAAAGTTTTTTAGGTTTTACTTGCTAATTTTATTAAAGCACCTTCTTTGGAAAAATGAAGAACCAACTGACATCCATCACCAAAGGGAATAAGACTTTGAGACCACCTGCTACTTACTCTGACACATCAGTGCCAACCTTTGGCAAGGTGTCTAAGCTGCAGGGGGTAATGTCCAGGTGTGCTGGCATATTTTCCACTTCATTTCTTTGTTCAACCTGATTAACGTGCAAATGGACTATTTTAGATTTTTGTTTTGTTTTGTTTTGGCTGAATGCATTTATAATATTATGTTATACTGAATGTTGTGGAGATAAATTTTCCAAAAATGGCTTCACTGGAGAACAATTTTCAGAAATTCCTGCTTGTTTTAGAGTTTTGTTTTTAAATAGTAACTATCACTCATCAGCAGTTCTTTCACACTTATTGTCTATTATTATATTTAGTATGTAGTATTTTAATTGTTTATCTCTGTCATTTTAAATTCAACTTTCCTAAGGGATGGTCAGGAAGGGAAATAAGTAGCCCTAATTAATTAATGGAATGGAAAGCTCATTTACTGAGTAATTTTGTTAGAAAATAAATTCTTATTTCTTTTTTAATATAAATCCAAATGTTGAGATACATTTTAATACTGCTCCTAAAAGTAAGATGAGGAATCATTAATGATGTACAGTTTAAGCTGGGTGTACCCAGAAATTCAGGCCATGGATTGAACTTTCATAAAGCAACAAAGTTAGTTAGAATGAATGAAAATGAAATGACGGTCTGAGTCTTCTGGCAATATCCCCCAAATAAGAATGTTATACAGAGCTTCTATTCAGTGCAGAGTAAATCGCTCTCCAGTAATGAAAAATGTCTTCTCTATAAGCAAAGTGTTTATATCTGTGTTCCCTAAAACATATTTTTTAGGTTGTTTAAACCAAGAACCACAGACATTAATATACTTACTATATATTCTACTAATCTAAATACAATCTGACATTAATAGGAAAGAATTGAATAATCAAATACTTTAGAGGCAATTTATATATTATAAATAATAAAGTATTTATGAAAAATAAATTAAGTAAAAATAATTTCATATATATTATACAGGAAACTATTTTTGGACCAAAGATGATATATTTTATTTCATTTTCTTTGATTATAACTAATTTGTGCTTCTGCAAATTGTGTTTTGAAAAGCTAATAGAAAACAGTGTTTTATAAGTAGGTGATTTCAAAGAGAGGCAAACTATGGGATAAACTGTTAATACAATATTAATTTAAAAATATTTCCAATACTTTCTTTTCCTCCTACCTCCTACCACCTCAGCTCATATGAAAACCAATGAAATAATAATCTAGTTTTCATATATTATATGTCAGATATTATTTAAGATGTAAATACATCTCTACTCACATAACTAAAAATATAGCTCAAAGTCATTCTAATATTTTAGATAAAATATATTGTTTTAAACCTTAGAACTAACAGAGTCCTTATGGCACCTGTTTAAGAACACAAACAGTAATCAAGATGAATATTTCCATGTTGCCTTAGTAAAAAAAAAAAAATACAAGAACTATGTTTTATTTAAATAATTAATCTTATCTGTTTTGTGCTCTTTTTCTCAAGTTTCAAAGGGACATCTTATCCCTCACATAACAAATTTAAAATATGGAATAATTATAAATATATTCTGCATGATATTCAAGGGAAAATGCAAACCAATTCATATTTTTCACATTAGAAATATTGCATAGATGGTAAAGGTCTTCATTCTCAAAATTTTTATTCTTAAGACTTATTCCAGTACCTGGAACAGTCAAAATCCTTAAGAAATATGTATAGTTACCTTTGGCCAGTATGACTCAGTTGGTTGGTTGTTGTCCCATGCACCAAAATATTTTTAGAGTATATTGGGGGGGGGGGGGTCTTATATGCTTTTTAACAAAATATACAGGTTGTCAATACAAATGTCTGCACTTCTGAAGTTTTAAACTTTTTAATCAGAAAATATTTTTATCTGAAAATATTGCATTTAAAGTAATAAATTATTTTACAGCCCCCAAATAGATCTTTTTAATAAATACATTGTGTTTAAAGAATCTATCAAATAGCTCAATTAAAATAATTAGTGAATTTAATCAGTGAATTCAAAAAGTAAGAAAAGTTCTTAGAAATACCATAATTCTGTGAAATTCATTTATTTAAGTTCTAGAGGCCCAGTGCATGAAATTCATGCACGGGTAGAGTCTCTAGGCCTGGCTGACAATCAGGGTCGATCTGGCTGCCAGCCGGGGGCCTTCCTTCATTCCATGCCACCCCCGGTGGTCAGCTCATGTCATAGCAAGCAATCAAACTCCCGGTCTCCTAGTCGAACTCCCAAGGGGACAATTTGCATACTAGCCTTTTATATATATAGATTTGATTAGTGTTTAACAGAGTTTATGTTATTTAGCAATATTGGAATAATGTGCTTAATAGTCCTAGAATAGGACTGCATTATTAACCACATAAATTAATGTTCCAAGAGACAAAGGATTTTTTGAAACATTTGATAAAGTAGTTTATCTCTTGGTTTTAATAAATGCCAGGTCAAGAAAAATAAAATAGTGGAATATAGTACTTACTAGCAAAAATAAAAGAATTAAAAATTTCTTTTTAATTGTACTAGATACATCCTTGACAGCTCAGGGTCACAAACTCACTAAAAAATTAAGACCTAATAAATAGATTACAGAATTTTTTTCCTCCCCCGATGCCTTGCCACTAGTCATATTTATAGCTGTCGGTATTAAAGGCTTAAATTTCCTGCTGTGTCCTTGTTTTTATCTTCAAGATTGTCTTTGGGTTTCCTTTTTAAATATTATAGTTCTTTTAGCTATAATCCACTGATTTTATATATTGATTGATAGGAGTCTGACTGATATATTGGGAAGATCCAATAAATACAGAATCTAGATCATTTAGAGCATTAAAAATATACTAGCTATTATTATTAATGGCTATTTTTGCAAGAAAATAATTTCCTTGCAGAGTATAGCATATATTGGAAAAGCACTTTAGATACTAAACACTTCTCAAGAATGAAAAGAAAATTATGAGCCATTCCTGCATGCTATGTATCTATATAGCCCTATTTGTTTAAAATTTCAAAGGTTTATTATATATGAAATGCTTTCAGAACTGCTTTTGGAATAATAGAAGCTATAAAGAAATTATTCTTCTCTGACCTTAGATTTTTCAGATCTACTTACAAACAAATATAGATGTTGAAAGAAAATTGTATTTTAATGGTCAAATAATTGTCACTTTTTTTTCATGTAAAGGGGCTCTACACACAGTAAATGTAGAACCACACTGGCATTACCACAGTTTGGAGTGCTTGACAACACCTTGTTCTTAGTGCAGGTGCCTATGTGTCTGAATTTAATCTAACTGTGCTAAATCGTTATTAAAGCACAGTTAGATTAAATTATTTTTAAAATCAGACAATTTTTTTCTCAGATATCTTACACCAATATTTATAATACAAGTTAGAATATACACTGTTTCATCTCAAATGTATGGCTGGAGATGTGGTTTTTATCATGTACTTTTTATGCCTATTTCCATATAATACTGGAATACCTTTCTAGCATTTTACCCATTTTCACTCCCATAGTCTTTTAGATATACTGGGAAAAAGACTATAGAGATCTGATTTTTTTCCATTTTGGGCCTTCTTTAGTCTGCCTCATTTTTAATATGATTCATGATGCTATGTATGTCATATAGATAGATAAAGATATAAATATAGATGATAGATATATAGGTATAGATATAGATTAGATATAGATATAGATAAAGATATAGATATAATAAAATAATTATAGCCTATCTTCTCTTCATATTCATCTTACTATCTATCTTCAGCTTGGTTTCAGAGCAGTGTTATAATGTTATACACACTAAGGTGTTCCAAAATCACCAGTAACTAAGTTATTTACATATCAAAGAAATATATGAATGATGTAGTTAAAAACAAAATGCCAGAATATACCTGATATTAAATTCTACTGGTTGTCCGCTCTTGGCTAAGTTTTTTTTTTTAAGATATAAGAGAGAGACAATTAAACAAATCGTACAGTACACATATATGCAAAAACTCCAGAAGATCTTAAGAACTTATTTTTTAATTGATTTATTTAGTGACATGGGAAATATGACCTTTTACTTGCATGCTTCCTTTTTAGTAGTAATTTCTTTTGGATTTATTACAGACAAAGATGGGCCTGCATTAGAGATCCCACCTTGAATTTCTTTCTTAGTACTACAAATAAAAACAAAAATATCCATTACATAATACAGTCAATAAAGTAAACATATATTAATGCCATTAATAGCACAGAATATTAAGCAACATTGATTTGTTACTTCTGCTTTGGGTGTGTTTTCCAAAAATATCATTGCCAAAACCCATGCCAAGGAGTTATATTTTTATATTTTCTTCTAGAAGTTTGATGATTTCAAGTCTTAAAGTTAAGTCCTTAATCCATTTGGAGTTAATATTTGTGAGTAGTGTAAGATAGGGGTCTCATTTCATTATTTTACATGTGAATATCCAGTTTTCCCAGCACCATTTATTAAAGAGATTGTGTTGTTGTTTTTTTCTCCATTGGATATTCTAAGCTCCCTTGTCAAATATTGGTTGACTATGTATGCTTGGGTTTATTTCCCAGCTGTTCCATTTGTTTGTCTGTTGTTGTTTTTTATGCCAGTATCATGCTGTTTTAATTACTATTGCTTTATAGTATAGCTAGAAATCAGGTAGTGTGATGACTCCTACTTTATTCATTTTTATCTGAATTTCTTTGGCTATTCAGAATATTTTTTGGGTCCATACACATTTTAGATTGTTTTCCTCTTTCTGTAAAAAATACCATTGGAATCTTTATAGGGATTGCTTTTGGTATTATTGAATAATACCAGTTCTTCTAATCGATAATCACATTTGTGTCTTCTTTGATTTCTTTAATCAGCATAGACATCTTATAGTTTTCAGACTAGAACTCTTCCACCTACTTTGTTAAATGTATTGCTATGTATTTTTATTGTTTTTTATGATATTGTAAATGGGATTGATTTTTTAATTTCTTTTGCAGAAAATTTTTTTGTAAGTGTATAAAAATGCTACTGATTTTTGTATGTTAATTTTGCCTCCTGCAACTTTATTGAATTTGTTGATTAGTTCTAACAGCTTTTTTGGGGGGTATTTAAGACTTTCCATATATAAAATCATGTCATCTGCAAATAGAGACAATTTTTCATCCTTTTCAATTTAGATGCCTTTTATTTTTATTTCCTGTCTGATTTCTCTAGCTAGGACTTTCAGTACTATGCTGAATATGAATGGTAGAAGTGGGCACTCTTGCCTTGTGTGATGTTAGCTGTAAGCATGACACATATGGCCTTTATATGTTGAAATACGTTCCATCTATGACTAATTTGTTGTTGTTTTTTATCACAATCAGATAATGAATTTTGTCAAATGGTCTTCCTGCATCTAGACGATCATATGATTTCTGCTTTAAATCTATTAATGTGATACATCAAAATAGACATGTGTATGTTGAATAGTCCTTGCATTTCATGGATAAATCCCACTTGATCATGGTGAATGATCCTTTAAATATGTTATTAATTTGGTTTGATAGTACTTTGTTTAAAATTTTGCATCTATAATTATCAGAGATATTGGCCTGTAGTTTTCTCTACTAGTAGTGTCCTTATCTGGCTTTGGTATCAGGGTAATGCTGGCCTTGTAAAATGAGTTTAAGAGTATTCAATCTACTTTGTTTTTTATTTGTTTTGCAAGATTTGAGGATTGCTGTTAATTCTTTACTTCATTAGAAAAAAATGTTTTCTTCTTTTTCATTTTATTAACATTTTTATTGTTGATAGTATTACAGATGTCTCCTATTTTCCCCCTCTTTACCCGCCTCCTCCCAGCCCATACCAACCCCCCAAGGACTTCACCACCCTATTGCCCATGTCCATGGGCTATGCAAATAAGTATACAATTTATTTTCTTCTTTTATTAAATCCTCACCCAAAGATATGTTCATTGATTTTTAGAGAGAGAGAAACATTAATCAGTTGCCTCATGCACACGCCCCCACCGGGGTTAGACCCGCAACCTGGGTCTATGTGCCGTGACTGGAAATTGAACCTGAGACCCAGCAGTGCACGGGACGTTACTTCAACCATCCAAGCTACACTGGCCAGGGTTGAAAGATTTTTGCTTACAGATCCAATATCCTGGCCTGTTCTACAATCGGAGATTTTTTTTTACTACAGATTCAATATCCTTACTTTGATTTGATCTATTCAAATTTTCTTTCTTCCTGATCTTCTTCATAGGTTGAATGTTTTAAATATTTTTTTCTGTAGGTTGTTCAGTTTGTTGGTATCTATTTCTTTATAATGTTTTTTATTTACTTATATAGTATAAGTTTAAATCGTCCCAAGCCATTATACTCAATTAATATTTGACAAAGGAGGCAAGAGCACACAATGGAGTCAAGACAGTCTCTTCAATAAATGGTGTTGGGAAAATTGGACAGATACATGCAAAAAAAAAAAATGAAACTAGACCACCAACTTACACCATACACAAAAATAAACTCAAAATGGTAAGGGACTTAAATGAAGACGGGAAACCATAAAAATCTTAGAAGAAGCCATAGGCAGCAATATAGAAGACATTTGTCTTAGCAATATCTTTACCGATGCAATTCCTAGGGCAATGGAAACTAAGGAGAAAATAAACAAATGGGACTACATCAAAATAAAATGCTTCTACACAGCAAAAGAAACCATCAACAAACAATAAAGCCCACTGCATGGGAGAACATATTTGCCAATGTTATATCCAATAAGGGTTAAATCTTCAAAATTTATAGGGAACTCATACAACTTAATAAAAGGAAGATAATCCAATAAAAAATGGGCAAAGGACCTAAATAGACACTTTTTGAAAGAAGACATACAGAAGGCCAAGAGATATATGAAAACATGCTCAAAGTCACTAATCATCCGAGAGATGCAAAACAAAACAACAATGAGGTACCATCTCACACCTGTCAGAATGGCTATCATCAACAGATCAACAAAGGACAACAGATCCACATCCTGCTGGCGAGGATGCGGAGAAAAAGGAACCCTCGTGCACTGCTGGTGGAAATGCAGACTGGTGCAGCCACTGTGGAGAACAGTATGGAATTTCCTCAAAAAATTAAAAATGGAACTCCCATTTGACTCAATAATCCCACTTCTAGGAAAATATCCCAAGAAAACAGAAACACCAATCAGAAAGGATATATGCACCCCTATGTTCATAGCAGCACAATTTACAATAGCTAAGATTTGGAAACAACCCAAGTGCCCATCAGCAGATGAGTGAATTAGAAAACGGTGGTACATTTACACAATGAAATACTACACTTCTGTAAAAAAGAAGGAATTATTACCGTTTGCAACAGCATGGATGGAACTGGAGAACATTATGCTAAGCAAAATAAGCCAGTCAGAGAAAATAAATATCACATGATCTCACTCATTTGTGGAATATAATGAACAACATAAACTGTGAACAAAAATAGAACCAGAGTCATAGAAACATGGAACAGACTGTCCCAACCTATGAGGGAAGGCGGGGGGTAAGGGTGTCAAAGATCAACCAAAGGACTTGTATGCATGCATATGAGCATAACCAATGGGCACAGACAGTAGGGGGGTGAGGGCATGTGCTGGGGCATGGGGGCGGCCAGGGAGAGGTCAATGGGGGAAAAAGGAGACTTATGTAATACTTTAAACAATAAAGAATTTAAATAAAAATAATAATTTTATTTTTATTTTGGTACTCTTCTTTCACTTGATTAGTCTAGCTAAGGTTTGTCAATTTTATTTATCTTTTCAAAGAACCAGCTCTAAGTTTGGTTAACCTTGTCTATTATTTTTCTATTTCATTTATTTCTGCATCAATCTTTATTATTTTCTTCTTTCTGCTAACTTTGGTATCAATGTGTTCTTTTTATTTCTATTTTCTTAAGGCATGTGGTTAGGTTGTTTATTTGGGATCTTTCTTTCTTCTTAACATGAGTATTTATTGCTATATACTTTCCTTTTAGAACTCCTTTTACTGTATACCATAAGTAGTGGTATGCTATGTTTTCATTTTTGTTTGTCTCATGTAACTTTTAAAAAAAATTTCCCTTTCATTTCTTCTGGATCCATTGGTTGTTCAGGAGAGTGTTGTTGAATTTTTATGTCTTCACAAATTTTCCAGTCTTTCTCTTGCTACTGATTTCTAGTATCATGCCATTGTGATTAGAGAAAATCTTTTTTCTTCAATTTACTAGAATTGTTTTGTTGTCTAACATATGGTCAGTTTTAGAAAATGATTCATATGCACTTGAGAAGAATTTTTATTTTGCTTTTGTTGAGTTACATGTTCTGTATATGTCTGTTAGGTTTATTGTTCTAGGGTGTTGTTTAAATCTGCTGATTTCTTATCAACTTTCTATGAGTGATCTGTCCATTGTTGAGAATTGGGCATTAAAGTCCCCAACTATTCTCTTATTGCATTGCATTTCTGCTTTAGTTGTTAAGTTTTGGCTTTATAATATTTAGGTGTTTTATTGTTGGGCACACAAACATTTATAATTATTATATCTTCTTGATAGGTTGACACTTTTATCATATTTACAGCTTGTTTCATCTGATATAATCATACCTACCCCTGCTTCATTTCATTTTTTTTATTTTTACCATTTCTTGAAATGTCTTGTTCCATTCCTTCATCTCATTCTCTGTGTGCCTTTAAGGCTAAACTTTCTTATACGCAGCATATCATTGGAACTTGTTTTTGTTTTTTTTTTTTTTTTCAGTCTTTCTGCCATTTTGTATCTTTAGATTGAATAATTTAATCTGTTTGTATTTAAAGTATTTAATTATTAATAGGTAAGAACTCATTATTGCCATTTTGTTAATTGGCTTCTTGTAAATCTATTGTTTCTTGGTTTTGTTTGTCTGTCTGTCTGTTTTACTGTTCTTTTTATTTTATTCATTGTCTTTTGTTATTAGTGTACTTTGACAGCTTTTTTCTTTTAATATTTTGAATATGCCATCCTTTTCTCTCCTGGCCTGAAAAGTTTCTGTTAAGAAATCTGCCTATAATTAGTTCTATGGGGGTTCCCTTTTATGTAACTTCTCTCTTTTCTTTGGCTGCTTTTTAAACAATTTCTTTTAATATATTTTTACTTTTGAGCATTTACTTGTAATGTGTGTTATTGTAACCTTATTTGGATTCCAAATTTTAGGGATTTTTTTTTTTTTTTTTTGTGTGTGTGTGTGTGTGTGTGTGTGTGGTAGGGGATGCACATGCATTTGGATTTTCATTTTTCTCCTAAGGTACAGGATGTTTTCAACCTTTATTGCTTTAAATGTACTTGCTATCCCTTTTGCTTTCTCTTCTCTTTCGACATTCCCATAATGGGAATATTGTTTTTGTGTTGTTTTTTCATTGTGTCCCATTAGTCTTACAGGCTTTCTTCACTCTTTTTTTTTTCTTTTTGCTCCTCTGACTGTATAATTCTTAATGTCCTATCTTTTATGCAGCTGATTCTTTCTTCTGTATGATCAGGTCTATTTTTGAGACTATCAAATTTTTAGTTAACTTGTTATATTTTTTAACTCTAGAATTTCTGGGATTTCTTAATGGTTTACTTTTCTGTCTTTAACTTGTCATTTTGTTCATGCATTGTTTTTCTAATTTTTTAGTTATATGTCTGTGTTATTGTAGTTTACTAAACTTCTTTAAGGCAATTATTCTGAATTATTTGTCTGCCTGATGCTTCATAGATCTCCATTTCTTTATTAGAGATTTAGTTTCTCTTGTTGATATCATAATTACCTATTGTTGATGTTGTTTTGTGATTCTTGATTCCTTATGTTAGTTATCTGTGTATCTGAGTAATCTGTTTCCTTTTCCAGACTTTACAGATTTGCATCAGCAAAGGCAGATTTTTAACATTTAGCTCAGTTTGGGTTTCTGGGTGTGATGCTGGTACTGTCCAGATATCAACTGTCCAAGGAAATAACCATCAGAAAAGCCCAGAAACCCAAAATAAATTTCTATCAACATTCCTTTTGATATTTATATATTCAAACCCATTAAAATATTTTTTTTTCTGAACCAGGAAGCAAAATTCTCTCAGCCAAGAATGTTTCTAAAATATCCTGAATGACCATCTGCTTGCAGTACCTTCTGAATATTCATCATATTTTCAGAATTTAGCATGAAGTGTTTATATTATGCTGGTCTTTCTATTGATTTAAAATTCCAAAACAAAAAGTAAGCATATTTCTAAATATCTGAATTAACCTGTTAAAAATAAAACAAAACACTAAACTTTCTTGCTACCTTTTGTTTGTTAGAATTTAGAATTCTAATTTTGATTTTCAACAAATTTATTTTCTAAAATCAAATTTCTCTAAGCTAGAACTTTGAATGAATTGCCTAACCCAAGTCATTTTTTCAAACTTGAATTACAGTTTGACCAGTTTGGCATGCTGTTCTCACAATAATGGTCTGCTGTTTTCTCTCCTAAAATATGACAATAAGATGCAGAAAGTGTCATGCTATCAAATATGAAGATGTCTTCCCCTTGAGGAAAAACTTTCCACAACAGGTCAAACAGATGTCTGAAAGACATTGAAATTTATGAACTCTTCATACATTTACATGACAATGAGCCACAATATAAATTCATGTATCCTTGTTATGTAAATTGAGAATAAGCAGTAAGATATAACAGAAATTGTCTCTCAAAAATCACATTTAAAACCTAAGAGGTTTTTTTTTTCTTTGTTCTTGCTGTTACTCTTTGCAAATCAAATAATAACTATTAAAAAGACGAGGACACTAACACTAGATTCAAAAGGAAACTAAATGCCTACAGAAACAGGATTTGTTCTGTGATGCATTTATATCTAATCAGTTTCCTCAATAATGATTCTATAAATTTTAAGGAGGAGAATATCATGGTATAGAAAAAAAGGAAGTGCTTTGGAAGCTCTAAACCAAATTTGATTCTATCTGGCTGAGGACTTTTAAAAGGTTATTTTTGCATCACTTTTCTTCTGTTATAAACAAATGAATCGAATGATATTATTTATTAGGTCTCTTGAAAAGATTCTGTTATCTTTATCACTCTTGGTTATGTATCAGAATTCTTGTAGAGATTTTTAAAATATAGATATAGATGCCTCTCCTGAAATTTGGGTACTTTAGTGATGGGATATGGATGGGCATTGTATTTCTAACCCTTAAGTTATAAACAGGAAGTACTGGAATAACATGGTTTTGTTCAATACTGTTTTGTTATAACATTGATAATATGCTATCAGAACTTAACTCTTGTTTATATCAATTAAACTATGGCAAAATTGGTTTTATTATACATCATTGCCATTTCACTTATAGTTACCGAACCTGATGATGTTAAGTAAGGACTTTGTGTAAGCGTGTGTGCATGCATGTTTGTGTGTGTGTGTGTGTGTGTGTGTGTGTGTGTGTGTGTGTATCTCATGTGGAGGGAGCTATCTATCTGTTGTAAGGTTACTGTTTAAGCAATTTGGCCATCCATAATTGTCAGGTTATTTTGATGAAGAACAATCTTTAGGGTTACTTGTGAGTTTCCTTTCTATCAGGAGGTTGCTTATAATCAAATATGTCCAATACTAGAGGCCCAGTGAACAGGTGGGGTCCAGCCGGCCCTGCCTTAATCGGGGTGGATCGGGCCGGGCCTGTCGGGAGGAGGAGACAGTGGGAGGTTGGCCGGCGGACCACCCCTATCGGCCCGATCAGGGCCTAGTCAGCTGGGGGGAAGGGCCACTGGCAATTGGCTGGCTAGCCCCGCCCCTGATTGGGGTTGGGGGGATGATTGGAGGTGGGGCCAGCCATGGGGAGGGGCTGTGGATGGTGGGACGGCCGGCCCCGCCCCCAAATAGGGTGGGGACAGCCAATCTGGGGGTCAATGGCCAGGGGAGGGGCTGTTGGAGGTTGGCCGGCCAGCCCCACCCTCTATTGGTGTGGGGGGCTGATCAAGGGTGGAGCTGGCTGGAGGGAGGGGCTGTGGGCCAACTGGTCCCACCCCTGAATGGGGTGTGGGGGAAGATTGGGGGCCAGTGGCCTGAGGGAGCTGCCATGGGTGGTTGGCCAGCCAGCCCTGCCCCTGATTGGAGTGGGGGGGATGATCGGGGGCAGAGCTGGCTTGGGGGAGAGGCCACAGGCCAATTGGGGTGATGGGGGCTCATCAGGGGCAGGGATGGCCATGGGGAGGGGCTGCAGGCCGATCAGGGTGGGGTGGGCCTATCAGGGGCGGGGCAGGATGGGGGGAGGGGCCTCGGGAGGTTGGCCAGCTGGCCGGCCCCACCCCCTGATCGGGCCAGTTCACTGGCCACAGTGGTCATCATAGTGACTGGTTTTTCTGGTCGTTATGGCGTTCAGGTTGCTGGCTATATATATATATATATATATATATATATATATATATATACCGTATTTTTTGGCGTATAAGACAACTGGGCATATAAGACGACCCCCAACTTTTCCAGTTAAAATATAGAGTTTGGGATATACCCGCCCTATAAGATGACACCCAGCGTATAAGACGACCCCCGACTTTTGAGAAGATTTTCCTGGGTTAAAATGTCATCTTATATGCCGGAAAATACGGTAGATATGATTCTACCACATTTCCAACCATTTTTTGCAAATAGACCCAACAACAATCTGTACTTTATATAGTTAGTGACACTCCATCTATCCTGACATTTAAGCATCCTGAAAGAAAGGTACTTTGAAATAAGAAACAACAATATACCAACAGCATGACTAATAAAACTTGTAGTTTGAGAATGCTATAAAATCTTTTATTTGGAGTTCTGTGGGAGAATATAGAAATGAAAATAGGCTGGACATAAAATGGCACTCAAAATGTTAAGCTATTGACCTACCAGCCACTAGAGAACATTATTTGCAAAGGTAAATGTACCTGTAACATACACATATTATAAACACCAGTTATTTCAAAATTAAAAATAAAACTACCATCCTTTATGGAATTTCACAAAAGTTTTGGGTAGTGGTACATAGATCTACTATTTGGATCCATGGATTAGGGACTCTTTAATGCCAATAACTATCCCTGTTGTGTATATTAATTAGTTGAATACTTCATTCACCTACTTTAGGGTGTGAATTAAAACTAATATATGCAGCCTTCCACCACTGGCCATTGATGAAGCAATAAGAAATGAATTAACCCTTCCACTGTATGCTATTATAAAACTGGAGGAGGGAGGAGGGAAAACTAGGCTTCAAACAAAAGTTAAAGAGTGGTGAAGAATTGTGATCCCTGTGAGAAGTGAAACAAATAGGTGATCCCTACAATAAACCTGAAATTCTG
Organism: Cnephaeus nilssonii; assembly: GCF_951640355.1. Taxonomy (NCBI): domain Eukaryota; kingdom Metazoa; phylum Chordata; class Mammalia; order Chiroptera; family Vespertilionidae; genus Cnephaeus; species Cnephaeus nilssonii. The sequence goes on from NC_137073.1 coordinate 54,780,202, forward strand.
CATAGAAGTAATTTTGGGATCTTGATTAGAAGGGGTAAAAGCAATAATAAGCCTTGAAGTCTGTCTGACTTAAGGAAATGGGTTTTGGGTAATGACTCAGACACTCAACACTGGGGAGAGAGGAATGGGTACCAGCCAGGCACAAATGAGCTCAGGAGAGATGAATGGGGACCAGCCAGGCTGCAGCCTGGGAGAGGGACAAGCTGTCCCGCCCAGGTCCTGGGTGCCTGCAACCAGCTAGAGGAGCAAATCCTGGGTCCCAGATGTGGGGTGAGGCAGAGGTGGTTAGGGGTGATCCGGCCAGCAAGGGAGCAGTTAGGGGTGATCAGACCAGTAGGGGGCAATTAGGGGCGATCAGGCAGGCAGGCAGAGGGGTTAGGGGCGATTAAGCAGGCAGGTAGGTGAGAGGTTAGGAGCCAGTGGTCCAGGATTGCAAGAGGCATTCAGACATCCCCCGAGGGGTCCTAGATTGGAGACAGTGCAGGCTGGGCTGAGGGACCCCCCCCATGCACAAATTTTATGCACCGGGCCTCTAGTAAAGAAATAATAGGCTTTCCAAGAAGCAGGGATATGTAAACTAAACACAGGCAAAGAGTCAGTAAAAGCTGACCCAGAAGGAACAGACCTTATGGAATTATCAAAGACATTAACATTGAAATAAAAAATATTAAATTTTTGAAGGAAAATGTAAACATATTGAGGACAGAAAAGGGAAGATTTAAGATAGAACCAATCAAGTGGAATTTTAAGATATTAAAAATTAAATAAATAAACTTAAAATTTCACTGAATTGGATTAGCTATAGATTGTGCACTATAGTGGCAAATATTATTAAAATAAATACATAACAATAGATTTTTTTCCAAAGGAAGCATTAAGAGAAAACCTAAAAACACAAGATAGCAGAAATAGAACAACTTCAAGTTGTATTATGTGTAACTGGAGTTTCACAAGGAAGGACCTACAGAGAAATATATGATTGAGATACTGACAAAATGTTTTCCAAGTTTTATCAAGATTTAAAACACTACAAATTTAAGAAGATTGTAGAAACTACAAAAAAAGGAAGCCAAATTAAGATACACTATATTCACACTGGTATAAACATGTGACTAAGAAAATCTTAAAAGTGGAACAATAAGAAAGACAGATATGCAAAATAGCAGATTCTCGAAAACCATGCAAGCATGAAGAGAATAACATCCTTAAAATATTAAGGTACTGTCGTTGAAGGGAAGGGCTATCAAGTTAAAATTCTATACAGAGAAACAAACACTGTTCAAAATAAATGTGAAATAGAGACACCCAGCAGAGTTGCAGATACAAATTAGCATACATGAAGAGTTGAAGAATAATGAGGATCATAAATATATAATAAAATTGACTATTAAAAGCTAAGATATTAATGATATACTGTGAGAATTCTAACATGTATCTTAGTAAAAACAAATCATGACAATTTTATTAATAAAGGAAGGTAAAATAGAATAATTGTAAGTTTTTAATATGTATGAATTAGAATAGTATGTCAAAGAAGAATTTTATAAGTTAAAATTATTAAGTTTTAAAATTAATTAACTACAATATATAACAAGTAGATAATAATTCACTTACTCAAAAATAAATAAAAGGAAGTAGAGGATAAAGAATAAATGAAAGCATACAGCATTGTAACAGGTTTACATCCTATCAAATCAAAAACTGTATTATTGCAAATGAGCCAGTTAACCAATAACACTCCAATTAAAAGACAGAGATTGTCATATTTCATAAAAAGGAATCCAGAAGTATTTGTGGTCTTCAAAAGCAAACAAAACAAAAAGAAATAAATTAAAAAAAACATAGAAAGGTTAAGGATCATATGCCCTGAACATAGTAAGCATAAGGAAGCTTCAACATCTATAGTAATATCATGCAAATTGGTCTTGAGAAAAGAAATATTACTATGGAAAGCTTATGACAAATTGAATTAGTTCATCAAGAAGACATAACTATTTTAATGTTATGTCCACTAACCCAGCTCTATAATACATGACAGAAAATTATACAGAAATAAAAGAAGAAATAGATAATGCTTCTATCTTAGTAATTAAATAATAGATGGAAAATCATTATGGGTAAGGAAGACTTCAACATTAGCAGCCAACTTACCCTACTTGAATTTGTAGATCAATGCCTCAACCACAACAAAACAGGATGCACATCTTATCAAGGGCATATGGGTCAAAATATTTTATTACTTTGGTAAATGGTCCATGGACAACTAGCAATTAGATTTGTTACCTATTTATCAAATATTTGGATTTTTCAAATATCTTTCTGTTACTTATTTCTAATATAATTCCACATGGTCAGAAAATATACTCTATATAAGTAAGATTTATATTATGGCACAATATATGGTCTATGTTAGTACCTGGAACCTGTGGTGGGCAGGGATGTAATAGGAATGTTTACAAGGAAGCTTTCTTAGGATTATTAAAATGTTCCACATCTTGATTAAAATGGTGGTTCCACAAATATATACATGTAATTCAACTCATCAAAGTTAATAATAATGGATACATTTCATTGTATAAATTATGCATACATTGTATAAATAATGGATACATTTCAATGTTTAAATTAATAATTCAATGAAAGAAATCAACACATATACATTTCTCCTTTTCAATATTAAATTATTTTAAGGTAATTTGCAAACAATATAATGTCTGTGAGGCATAATAACAAAACCAACACCACTGACCTTGCCTCTCAACATGAAATGGTACTAAATGCATAGGAAATGAAGTGTACTTTCATAAGTTATTGAGGCAATGAAAATTAAGAGTATAGAGAATCACTATAGTATCACACTAGAATTGCAAAAATACATAAATAAAAGTTTGCTTATTAAAATGTTGTTGAGGAATTAGAGCACCAGACGCAATTTCAGTAGGAGGTTTAACTCTAACAACCTCTTTGAAAATACAATTTGGCATTATTTTATGTGGTAGAGCATGCAGACTCTCTATGGGTCATTAATCCAACATTCCAGTGACATGTATAAAGATGTACAGAGGATATCATTGTAAGAACAAAACACTATTCAGCAGAATATGGATAATTATACAGTGGTATATTTAGATGCGCAAAAATTACATTTCAAGAATGAAAATAAACTACAACTGAATTAACATACTTGGTGAAATATAGAGGCAAAAGGTAGACTGAAAAAATGTTGCAAAAGAGTTAATACAATATAATATGACTTTTGTAAATATCAATAGCAGACACTTGTAATTTTAGAAATGAAGATATTGTAAAGATTAAAGATTAAGTTTAATGCAAAGCTAGGGTTTAAAATTATTGTTCTAGAATTAACAAGAAATATAAAAAATCCACAATTCTATACCATTATATTTTCCTTGGAACATTTAATCTTGAAATTTTGTCTTGTTTTTTAATTTTTGGCATTTCAGAAAGTCATTGGTGTTATAAAATCAATGCAAGGATTGTGCTTTCTGGTTATCTAAGGACAGGAAGAAGAGTGGTAACTTTTGAAAAAAAGAAAATTATTCTTACATTCTTAGGAATCTGGAAGTAGTTGAATCTTTTCCAAAGAAATAAATATGGCAATCAAAGCTATGATCCATTGTAATATTTTTAGATATACAGACCCCACCCCTTCATATTCTCTTTAGGCATCTAAATTCTGGGTTATCTCAGAGCCAGGATAACCCGGGGGCGAAGGGGGGGGGGGCGGGGGAGGGCTAGGAAGGTGGCAGGAAAAATCTGTCTATCTAGGAAATAAATACACCCTGCAGTGTAGGATGCTTCTCTTCATTCTTGAAAGCAAATTTGCTTAATCACAATGACTTTTAAATAATTGTGTACAATTTTAGTAAAATAAAAACCTAATCTTAACAATGTCTTTGGCTTATGAACAATTGACTATGAAAGATTCATCACATGTTCTTTTATTGTTAACCTTGTTCACTTTATTGTGGTGCCTGATAGCACTCTAATGGAGTCTTGAGTTCCTGAAAGAGTAATGAACTCTGCCATGTCCACTTTACTATCATATCTCGTTTAATCATATTTTGTTAAAAAAGCACCCTAAAGTAGATTGTCCATTTCATTATTTTAAAATAACTGAGTGAAGAATATTATCATTTCATATCTATAATGTGCCTTACTTTATAATTCATACCTTTAATATGCTTAGAATATGGCTTTAGGCTTTGCTCAAACACTTTTTGAAATTCTTAATAACTAATGACATTTGGTGTGCATTTGTGTCAAACACAGAAAATCTTATTTCATTTTCTTTATAAAATATTGTGTTAGCAATACTGAATTATGGTAATTATCCTGGACAGTGTTGTTAAGATTTTCTCATAACCACACATGCAAACAAACTAAGGATGACACACTTGCTCTCTTTCCTCTAGGAAACAGGTATTTTTCTGATATGTAAAAACAATTCTAACTCAATTTAATCCCTCCAGAATGAAGCAGTTATTACTGCTATTATCATCATGAACTGGTATTGAAACTCCTTATGAGGAGACTAAATATACCAACTTAAGAGTACTTATCCACATGATTACTCAGATTGACTGTCCGCGTGCCAATTGCCAGGGAAGTATTTGTGAAGCCAAATGCTAAATTTGAATCATAAGCTAAAAGGAAGAGATGCCTTGTTATTTAGTCATCCATAGAGCTATGTGAGTGCACTGCTGTTTTATGGAGACCTTTAAAAGTTGGAACAGATCCTTCCCCACTTCCTAATTAATTGCCTAATCAATTCCTAGTAAATAAAAATACTTAACTCTTTTAACCAATGGCATAGATAGCTTAAGCTATCTTTGACATATTTTCCTTGTAACAGAAAAATCTGGGAGTAAGCTTTGAGGAAAAGTTGGGGGAGTGCTATCACCAAATATAAAGAAAGAGTCCAGAAGCTTAGGTAGAATTTTAACCAAGCCCTTATAGATGATATCCTACATAATAAAGAGGTAATATGCAAATTAACCCTCACACCCTTACAAGATGGCTGCCTATAACCAGGCCAGCAGGGGGGTTAGTGAGGGATGACCAAACAACTGAACAAGCAGGCTGTGTGAGGTGACCAGGCTGGCAGGGGGGTTAGTGAGGGACGACCAAACGACTGAAGAGCAGGCTGCATGGGGTGACCAGGCCAGCAGGGGGGTTAGTGAGGGATGACCAAACGACTGAACAGCAGGCTGCGTGGGGTGACCAGGCTGGTGGGATAGCCGTGAGGGGCGACCAGGCCGGCGGAGGGACAGCTGGGGGTTACCAGGCCAGCAGGCGGGGGGCAGTTGGGAGTGATCAGGCTGGCGGGGCAGGGGGGGAGCAGTTAGTGGTGACCAGACAGGCAGGCAGGTGAGCGATTAGGAGCCAGCGGTCCAGGATTATGAGAGGGATGTCCCGGATTGGAGAGGGTGCAGGCTGGGCTGAGGGGACGCCCCCCCCACACACACACATACGAATTTCATGCACCAGGCCTCTAGTTTACATATATAAAGTTTGAACACATATTGTAATGTATTTTTTGATGTGCAATGATACTTGATCATTACAATATTGCATTTAATTTATTTGAAGAAATATTACTTCTTTGTAACTTATAGCTATTGCAACATGAAGTTAACAAAAAATAATTTAGAATCACAATTATATATATGAAAAAATATAAGAATTGTCCCCAGATTTCTAAGACCTCATAATATTTTCTATTCTTAAAATTTAAATGCACTCACCAAAAGTGTTTTGCAAATGTGCCCATTCTATTGGTTCAAACTGTAGGCATACACAAGTGCTAATTTCCCCCATGTATATACTTTATTCTATGCAAAGGAGCTATTATATCTGTCATCTGTTTTGGCTACTTCTATTTTTGGGGGCACACGAACAATGGTTTGGTGAACAAGTGAATCATGGACTTATTTAGTACTCTAGACAGTGTTGTAAAAATTCATTGTCACAGTGAAAATATACACAAATTATGTTTAAACAACATTCATTTAGGGACCAAAGTTGCAATAGATGTTATCTCTCTCTTGTACTTGACACTCTTATTATTTCTAGACAGATGAATTCAAGTTTTTATGGTAAATTTTCTTCAATAAATTGCCAGATATTTAAACCTTTGAAAATTAGATCAATGAAAAGGAGGAAAAATGTACATTTTTAAAAAAGGATTAATAAGGCATAACTATATTATATAAATTTTAAAATGCTGTTAGAAATTTGTGTACTTTGAACAATGGAAGTCTAAATGAATTTGTTTATATTTATTTAAATTTTAGAACATTATTTTTTTTCTTTCATCACAATAACAAATTAAAGATACTATAGTAGATTCCTATGGCTGCTGTAATAAATGATCAAAAACTGGGTAGTTTAAAAAAACTTCTTTTTCCTCCACAGTAGTGTAGGCAGGACATCAGAAATCAGGGTGTCTCAAGGGCCACACTAAGTCTAGAAAGTTGAGGGGAGATTCCATTCCTTGCCTCTTCAGCTTTCCGTGACAGTCACATCCATTGGCTTGAGGCTACATCAATCCAATCTCTGCCTCTGTCTTCACATAGCCTTTTCCCTTTCTGTCTGTGTCTTTTCCTCTCCTGTCATTTATAAGAGTAAAAATTTAAACTAGATTTAGGGACTCTGAAGGACGATATTTTCTCAAGATTTTTAACTTAGATCTGCAAAGACCCTTTTTGTGAATAAGGTAATATTAATAGGTTTTAGGCCTTAGGATGTGGAAATATCTTTTTCAGGAGCACCATTTAACTTTTTATAGAGAGTGTCTGTCAGAACTTAGATATAAGAATAGCGTCTAATAAATTCTAAGTTTAGGAGTCTAGTTTATGAAGAAATAACAGTAAAGAGAAAAAGAAGAAAAGGCCATTTCTTATAGTGTGCCAGTACTCCATACAGTTCATCTTCACTCCTCTTCCCACTAAATGATTGTTTCTGATTTTCAAATATCTCTGTGTCTAAACCTCTCACCAGCTAAAGCATTTACTGCTGCCCATAATTGTGGTATATCCTTATCTCACACCCTTTGTTCCTGTATACAAAGGAAATGATTAAATATACAACTTGAGACTTTGCCAACTTAATACACATTATTTAGGGCTACACTTAAACAGTACTGAAGTAATGAAGCTGTCCATTTTCAGCTCATACCAATACAAGTACATTTATTCATGAACCAAATCCCAAGCCTTCTCTATTCCATTAATTGATCATAGGGAACCTCCCATGAATCCATGGCTATAGTTAAGGGAGAAATGTCTGTTGATCCTTTTCTTAAAAGTTCAAATTTCAGGGAGAGAAGTTACTAAAAGAGTTGTCAAGTTTGTGCATAATTATGAAGAAGTTTGTGCTAGAATATTTGGTGAAACAAAATGCTATTTTTTGAAAACAGGAAATTCATGTCATTTGATGACATAATTAATATTTTGGTATTTGTTCTTTTGATTTTCTATCCTTAAAATGGTGCAAAAGATGAAGAGAAGGAGCTATGGTGAGCAATTTGCAATTGAAAAAATTTGACTGAGAATCAGATGGTAGACTATATAGGATCGAGGTACTTTACAGCCGAACTTGGAAATCTCTATCCTTATTTCTGGGGACATATGGATGTGTGAGTTTAACTCTGGCTCTGATAAGGGTACTGAGAGTGATGAAGTGCTGCTTCCAGTCCAAACTCCCCTGGTAATCCCCAGGGTCAATTTTACTGATGGTTTCATCTGGCATAATTCAGTAGACATTCTGGGTTGAGTATATAATTAGAGGGCAAAAAGATCCTGCTTGGAATATCTGTCTTGAGTAAATTACTAGAAGACCCTTGCCATTTAATCTTTTTTATAGTTAATAATTTTTGTGACCTGTTGAAGAAGTTTTTTGCCAGCCCAAGATTATGAAAATACTCTTCTGTTTTCAGATTGTATTGTTTTACTTTTGAAATGCATTTCCACACTTCATCTGGAAATGATTTGTGTATAGTCTGAAATAAAGGCAAAATTTCCCATATGGATACCAAATTTTCCCAGGGTTCTTTATTATAAAGCCTGTCATTTCTGAAAAGCACTGTGGAGTCACCATTTTGTAAATCTGGTGAAGGAATATCTGTGGGACCATATGTCTGCACTCTTTACTGTGTTCCATTAGCCTGTTTTATTTTCCTCACACATTATGTTAATTAATATAACTTCACAATAGATAAATACATAGTGTAAGTTTTCAACTCTTTTTAAAGTCAAAATTGTCTAGATTTTTTCTATATTATTGCATTGCCCCATTTAAATATTTAATTTAGTTATAATTGAGGTATGCAATATAATGACTTGATATACTGTGAAATGATCACCACAATAAGTCTAGTAACACCCATTACCATACAGAGTAACAATTTTTTTCTTGTAATGAGGAATTTGAAGACCTTGTCTCTTAAAAACTTTTAAATACACAATATATTATTATCAACCACAGTCACCATGCTGTACATTATTTCTTTTATAACTGGAAGATTTTACCTTTTGAAATCATCGCTCATTTTGCCCACCACCACCCACAACTTTGGAAATTACCATTCTATTCTCTAAACTTATGAGTTCTGTTTTTAGTTTGTTTGTCTTATAGGTTTCACATATAAGTGAATTCATGTGGTATTTGTCTTTCTGTCTAACTTATTTCACTTAGCATAATGTCCCCGATGTCCATCTATATTGTCACAAATAGCAATATTTCTTTTTTATACTTGACCTAGAGGCCCGGTGCACGAAATTAGTTCACGGGGGGGGGGGGGGGTGTCCCCTCAGCCCACCCTGCATCCTCTCCAATCCAGGATCCCTCAGGGGATGTCGAACTGCCAGTTTAGGCCCGATTGGCTCTAAACTGGCAGTCGGACATCCCTCTCACAATCCTGGACTGCTGACTCCTAATCACTCACCTGCCTGCCAGCCTGATCTCCCCTCACTGCTTCTGCATGCTGGCCTGATCACCCTTAACTGCCCCCCACTACTGGCCACGTCACCCCCAGCTGCTCCTCCCTGCCGGCCTGGTTGCCCCCAACTGCTCCCCTCTGCCGACCTGGTACCTGGTTGCCCCAACTGCCCTCCCTGCTAGCCTAATCGCCGCCCACAGCCCCCCCTGCTGGCCTGGTTGCCCCCAACTGCACTCCCCCACTGGCCTGGCCACCCCCAACTGCCGCCCCTGCCTGCCTAGTTGCCCCTCACGGCCTCCTCACCAGCCTGTTCACCCCACTCAGCCTGCTTGTTCAGTCGTTTGGTCATCCCTCACTAACCCCCCTGCTGGCCTGGTTGTAGACAGCCATCTTGTGCGGGCATGAGGGTCAATTTGCATATTACCTCTTTATTATATAGGATGAATAGCTACTAAGCTCTAACAAGGTTTTATTCTCTGTTGAGATCATGAGTTCCATAAGTACTAAAGCATGCTGCTAGTCGTAGAAGAGTGGGCAACGTGAGTAGCTAACCTATGTCTAGATTTCTCAGATTTTTTAAAAATTTATTTACAAAATAAGGTATGAGAGGACCTACAAAGAAAGGTATATAAGAACTGAGTACTGAGCCTAGGGGTAGAAAATAAATGATTAGTAGAAATTCTAAGAAATAATCAGGGTCTGTGCATGTTTGAGTTGTGCTAGGATTGTGACAGGTTTATGAGAAAACATGAAGTTTTATTAAAAATAGAGGACTACAGAGTCCAGAATGCAATTTAGAACTCTTATGCTTACTAATGATATCAACCCAAGTTAAATAGAGCAAATAAGTAAAGCAATCTTTGGGCCTCACAACAGAACATTTCAGTACTAGATCTGTGTCCAAGCATAAAATCCATGTGTTCAAAGATTATGTGAGAAACCTGTCACTCTGTACTAATTTCCTCCACATCAGCTTCATTTTTAAGGAGGCTACTCCTGGCAGAGAGACGGTTACTGATTCTACTGGTGTGGCAAACCTAGATGAAAGAGAGTACTTCATTCACAATAGTTTCAATCAAGTGTTTGGACTGAGTCTCTCAGGTTTGGCTTGAATCACTTAATCAACTGTAAATCATTCACTATGGCCAGGAACATCCAGAGGTATAGTCTCCCATCTATAATTACAAAGATTTAGATTGGGGATAATTACTTCCCCCAAAGAAATTAAAAGGAAATTTATGTTAAGATAATAGATGCATACAGCACAATGTACAGGTTTAAGGTAATTTTGTCTGTGGATGTGAAAATTTAGAAATCACCATGGTTTGTGGTCCATACAATTGCATAAGTAAAAGAAAAATGTTGGCATTACTTTGCTTCAATGGGAACTATTAAAATAACTATCCAAAGATAACAATATTACAAAATAATACAAATGAGACAACCCAGTGGAATCTAACATGAGAAAACCGAGTAGGGAAGGCATGCTAAGCTAACAGTGTAATTTCTCTCAGAGAGAAAATTAATGTTAAATGAAGGAACAAAACAAAACAAAAAACCTTAAAGATAGAAATTAAGATAGAATGTTCAACAGGAATAAAAATTTTGAGATGCTAGTGACTAATATAGTACATGATACCAGGCAAATAAATACTAGTTTAATCTATTCTGATAAGATTGAACATTATAAAATCCAGGGATAATTGTGTTGGCAGTTAGATACTTTGGAAAGATAATGGATAGTAACATATTCAAACAATAATAAATCATGGTTCCAAATATTTACCAGGAGAAGAATGGAGCTCTGCTTAAGCTTATGGCTGCTGCTGAAGTTGAATAAAAAAAAACATGATGAAGATGAGTGTAAAACTTCCATCATTTTTTTTTTCTTTCAGAATGGGTCAAACCCAAGGTCACTTGGTATAAATGGATTTTCTGGAAAAAAGAAAATTGGCAATTTACCTTAATACTTTCATTTTTTAAAATTCCATTTTATTAGAATAATGATAGGCAATAAAACATGACTTCCCTCTCCTCCCTTTTGTTAATGAATTAAAATGCACAAAACCCTAATAGTAATTGACATAAAAGGCTCAGAAGCATCATTAGCAGCTTTCTTACCAGGCAGTCATTTTAATTTTATAAAACCCGCATTCCTGTTAAAATGATATTACATTAAAGTGAATTTTATTGTACTATTTGAAAAGAAGTATGATGACAGTTATTAAGAAGATAAGAATAGATGGTGTAGAATATAGTTTAGAATTTGGTCTACACTGATAATTTTATCTTAGAATAAAGGTATAAAATGAAATTAACTGAATATTTTTGGTTTGGAAAAATTATAATAAATATGTTATAAGTATTTTATTTCCAAGGATCTTTATTCCTGAAACTTTGCATAGTTAGAATCATTGGGAAAGAGCAAGAATCAAAATCTATAATGTAGCTTAGGCTTGTGAAAGTGCTGGGTTTGGCTAATATGCAAAATGTTCTTGGCAATAATAGCATATATTTTGATCATGTAATGCTTGATCCTCCCATGGATAATTAAGCACGTGTAGTCTCCAAGCAGTTTATTCCAAGTATCATAGTAATGTCTAATTAAAATGTTCCACTAATGTCTTTATTTTATTTCATAGCTCAGTTATTTTTCTAGGCAGGTAAACTAATGTATGATTATTATTAGCTTACATTTTGAATCCTATCCAATAGTAATTCAGATTTGTTCTATGCCATTTCCAGCATTGAACTAACTCCATATGCTGACAACTTAAAAATATTCTCCCACTCCTTGTTTCTTGTATGTTACACATTTTGTCAAATAGTTTTAGATGCTTAGATCTTACCTGACAGCTTTTATTTATGTACTAGAGACCGGTGCATGAAAATTCATGCACTGGAAGGGGGTTCCCTCAGCCCAGACTGCCCCCTCTCACAGTCCGGGAGCCCTCAGGGGTTGGAGGCGACCCGGCGGTCAGGGGAAGGCAATGCCCCCATCACACCTCTGTTGCTGCCACTGACGGCAGCGCAAGCCTCAGCCAACACTGGTTACCTGAGCCTCGGGCAGTCCTGGGCAGCTGGGCAGCCACCATCTAAGGCTTGCCTGCACCTCGGGCCCATCCTGGGCAGCTGGGCAGCTGCCATCCGAGGCTTGCCTGTGCCTTGGGCCAGCCCTAGGCCTGCTGGGGGGCTAAGGTGACTGGAGGACTCCAGAGGCAGGCGTGCGAGCGGCCAGACCCACCTGGGGGCGGGCCCAGCTGTGCCGCGTGCCTGCCGCCCCGGCAATGCTAAGGGGAGTGGGCGCCGCCATCTTGTGGCTGTGGGTGTCACCATCTTTGTGGGCATGGCAGTCAATTAGCATATTTCCTCCTTATTGGCTGTGGGTACTGCCATCTTTGTGAGGGCATGGTGGTCAATTGGCATAATTCCTCTTTATCAGATAGGACTAGAGGCCCGATGCATGAAAATTTGTGCAAGAGTAGGCCTTCCTTCACCCGGCTGCTGGCACCAGCTTCTCTCTGGGACCCGGGACCCAGCTGGCTTCCCTTGGGCCACCCACAGGCACCCGGGACCCAGGCCAGCTTCCCTCGGGCCCAGGCTTTGTCAGGAAGGACATCCGGAATGACGTCTGGAAGATGTCCGGTCTCATTAGCATATTACCTTTTTATTATTATAGATAATTAAATTAGAAAATATTCTTCATTCTAAATGTCTTTAGTTCATGTAAACTGTGAAACTAATTTACAGATATATTTTTAAATATATATATATATATTATTATTATTATTAATTTTAGAGAGGAAGGGAGAGGGAGAGAGAGAAACATCAATGATGAGAAAGAATCATTGATCGGCTGTCTCCTGCACACCCTCTACTGGGGATCAATCCTGTAACTCAGGCATATGCCCTTGACAGGAATCAAAGCTGGGGCCCTTCAGTCCACAGGCTGACGCTCTATCCACTGAGCTAAACCAGCTATGGCTAATTTACAGATATTTTATTTAATCATTTGAATTTTATGTGAGGTTAGTTTAACATGCTAATATCTATGATTGGGTACAAAAATGATGTGAAGACTCTAAGGTACTGGGATAATAGAATCTGATCTATTGGGTAGAAAAGGAAGGAGAAGACAAATACTGACAGGTAAGAAAGATAAACTACATTGAGCTTTGTCTTGCCCTTGACAAGTCTCTCATTGATAGATGTAAGCCTTATGTGCATGCCGATATGTTATTAATTTAAATTTTTTTCTAATAACTTGTTTTAAAATTAAAACATTTTAAGGTCTTAAGAGATGTAAATATAACTTTCTGGGGAATATCTTGCCTTGTACAGGATTTAGGAAATATTGAGTTCTAACTTACATTTGGGGAGTGATTCCCTGGTCTTTATTAATAATGATGCTGAGATGAGGGAGGCATAAGATGCTCTTGTACCAAGGTATTTTACATTACTTAATTCAGTTCAGGCTTATAAATACTTATTGTATCACCTTGGCAAAGCCACTGAATTTCCTTGATTATTCCACTTATTTATTAAAAAAAATAAATGATGGTTGTGGAATAGATGATCTGGTGTCCATTCTGTCCAATTATAGCCCAAATACCAATGGGAGATTGACAATCCCTAACTGAAGGTGTGGAATTGATTGGTATAAGAGCAATTCTGCCTCCTGTGACTGCAGGAACTTAGGCCTACTCAGTAAGCACAGGCTACGTCCAGGAACACACACCAGTTCAGAAATGTCAGAGAATACATTTCTATTACTAGGATTAGAAATGAACTTTGCCAGATGCCTCAGGGAAATAATATTTTCTTAAACTCTTACTCTCTAGACACATGCAATGGTTATAATGCATGTTTCTATATTTATCCCCTGACACAATATCTCCTCGTTTATTGGAAAGATTTTAAAAAATGAAGCACAAGTGAAAAATAAGTTATAAACCTTAATATTAGCCATCCAGTTATAATTACAATATGTATCTTAATCTTCCACTTGCTGAATAAAGTGCAACCACAAACTATTATCTTACCTTGAATCCATGTGTCTTGTTTTGGTATTAGCCAAATAGTTTCAATAGAAAATAAAATTTAGGGGCATATTTGAATAATAAGTAATCAACTTTCGGAACTTTGCTACATATTTCAATTATGAAATTGGAATGTGTTTCCAGTGCTCTTAGGGATATTAATAGAATGAATGCAAGTCACATGTAACACCCAGACAAAATTTCCTTTTCCTCTAGAAATTATCCCAACAAAACTTTCCAAATAGTAAGAATTAAAGCGATATAAAATTAGCTTATGAACACATGGTTGCAGTTGAGATTTTTGTTGTTTCTTTGTTGTTGTTGTTGTTGTCAGTCTGCAGACTGAAGGGCCCCGGGTTCGATTCTGGTCAAGGGCACGTGCCTGAGTTTTGGGCTTGATCCCCAGTAGGGGGTGTACAGATTGAAATAAATCAAAGAAATTGTTTTATATATAAAGCAATCCAACAGTTTTATTCAGAGTACATTACCAATATATTTTAAATTAAGTGTAACTCAATATTAACTTTTCTGATCAAGACCAGCGGTTAAGGACAACAGGGGGTTGGGGACATGTATGGGGAGGGGTGTGGAATGGGAATGGGGGGATGAGGACAAATATGTGATACCTTAATCAATAAAGAAATTTAAAAAAAAAAAAGAATAGCTCAGGCTTGTCTTTAAATAGAATGTTATATAAAGATAAAAATTCATAGAAATGATAATTAAAATGGGTTAACAATAGTTTCAATAAGGCACTTAATAATTTTCTTACCTTTGCTCATCTGGCATTAGGTATTGTTAACAGAATAAAATTAATTTCCTCAAGAAAAAGTACATTTTAATTAAAAATCATTAGACACATCAGATAGAAAATATATCAACTTGATCTGACGCTGTCTCATAGCTTTTCATTTGAGGTTTATAGAGGAAATTACAGACCTATGACAGAATCATATCACATATTAGAGCCACGTATTTGAAATATCCTCAGAAATAGAAAAGTCACTATTTTCACATTTATCATTGACAACTGTTCCCTAGGACTGTCTTCTTCTTAGTATACATGTCACCCCAACAATCAGTGGGGAATGCCAAGCTTGTTAATCATTCCCGGAAGTATTTGAACATTTATGGGAATGATAGTGCTGTGTCATTCCAAATTGATTGAATCTGTCTCCTGTTCCTGGAAGTCACTTCATGGGACACTATTGTACAAGAATGAAAGAAATTTACTGCGGGAGAGTAGGAAAAAAAATCTCACTGTACTGGGTATCAGGGATTATTTCAAATTGGATGAAGCATGTCACTTCATCAATTCCTGCCTCAATGCAGCCTCCTGTATCCATAGTATTAAGGTATACCACCTACTATAAAGAAGCACTTAAGTTCTAAAAAATATATCTTACAGTGTCAAAGAAATATGAACTGCTATCCTGAGGCCTAAAAACCATGTTTTAAGACTTTAGTAAACATTGTTACATCCACACACTATGCACATTCATGCACATAGATGTGTGTCTGTGTGTGTGTGTACACACACACAAGTAATGAATTTGTAACAATTGTTGAACTATGGACTGCTTTACTAAATGTTGTGGTCTAAATGGTGAAAACTCCCCAGGTTATTTAAGTAGTTACCTAATTCTGGTTTTCTCTAAATTATTTGGGTGAGTGTGATGTTTTAAAAGTTGTCTATAAAATATTAAAATAAATTTGGGAAAGTCAAGTGCACAGATGAATTCATTATATTCACTACTTCACAAAATTCATAGATAATCTAATGAAATTACACATAATATCAGTTTAAATAGTTTTTAGGTAGACTATTTTGTATAGCATAGACTATTTTGTATTTCATTTATAAAATAAAATAGTTTTATTTGTATAAAACTATTTTAAATAGTTTTATGCAATATAGCTTTTTAAATATTTTCACCACCAGATATTATGTTTATATAGTGTGAATTTATTAGTCCTAATGCATTTTTCTGAAAAGGGAAATTTGTACAGAAAAAAAAGTACAATCTTTTTTGGCTTGAAGTTTATACCAGAGTGTTAGTACCCTGAGTCTTTTCAAATCCACCTTGCTTTAGCAATTTCTGGGTTCTGCAAAGTGTTTCCTAGCCTTTTTGCCTAATAAACTGAACAATTAGTTTATGTATATGGTTAACTCCCCAAAAAGATTTGAGGCATGCTTCTTATAACATTGAAACTTTGCTCTTCTTTCCTTAACATTTTTACCACACTACTCCAAATTCTGAGGATACAAGTTCCAATAAGATGTTTTAGTGAGAACTGTCTATCTACTTCCCTGCAGTGGTAAACTGGACTTGTTTCAATATGGTTGATATTTCTAGCATCAGCAGAAATCTAATTCTGTCTTGCTGTTTTCTGATAACTAGATCTTAATGCTTAGGTTATTTTGTATATCCCAATATCTGATTTGTATGCTATCTCATTCTCAATCCACTAAACCTTTCATTATTCCACTGGAAATCCTGAACTGTCATCATGGTATATGTCACACCCAATATTCCCCAAATTTTCTCTGAATCATCCTTTCACCTTTTTCCTCTAATTTGACCTTGACTCTCTTCTGAGGGCACTTTGGCCCATTCAGATAGCTACTCTTTCCCCTTTACAGTAGATGATTATTTTATTCTTAATTGCTTACTTTCAGAATATCGTGAATCTAACCTCCCCCCCCCCCACACACACACAGTCAACTCTGTTGAAGATTATGTTATCAGTTTGTACCCCTATCATCAATCCTTGTTTAATCTTTCGGTCAGTTCTCCTTATCTTACCTAATAAAAGAGAAACATGCAAATTAACTATCACTCCACTAGGCCTACAGCCAATCAGAGTGAGTATGCAAATTAACCCAACAAAGATGGAGGTTAATTTGCATATGCAGGCACGGAGCGGAGTGAAGCCTGCTATGAGGGGAAGGGGGGCGGCGGAGGGAGCTACTGGAGTGGTGCTCCAGACAGAAGCGAGGAATTGCCGGCTCCAGGCGGCCCAGGAGCGGGGAGGTGCCGGCTCCCAGGCAGCTGGGGAGCGGGGACGTGCCGGCTCCTGGGCGGCTGGGAGTGAAGCCAGGGGAAGGAAGGTCTATTCGTGCATGAATATCGTGCAACGGGCCTCTAGTCCTATATAATAAAAGCCTAATATGCAAATTGACCGAACAGAAACAAGTGGTGGAATGACCAGTCGCTATGACGCACACTAACCACCAGGGGGCAGACGCTCAACGCAGGAGCTGCCCCCAGACCACAGGCCCCAGACGTTTTTCAAAATTACCATTTGAATAATCCATCCAGCATCTTATCATTTGACTAGTAGCCCATTTGCAGGAAAAATCCTGCAAGCGGCCACTGTGACCGCATGCGCTGCCGCTGCTGCCGCTGTTGCAGCCACCGCACCTGCACCCGCGCACCTCTGCCACCCACCCCGCTCCGCCCTGCTCCGCCCTGCCCCGCCCTGCCCCGCCCGGGCTTTCCCTCTGGCAGCCATCTAAAACTTGTCATTATAATAAATGCAGCACATCTGAAGTCTCAAAGTCAATTACCTTACCCTTAGAGTACTACCTGCAATATTTAAAACTTACTCTTTCTAGACTGAAGTTAATTAATAACTCTATTCTCCTAGGTGACTATTTCACAGGTTATATTTTATGTCCTCATACTCCAAAATCCAATTTCTTCTTAACTAATCACCTTCCTATGTCAATGCAGTGCAGCCAACAATCACTAGGGGTATATGGCATTCATGTAATTAGCACAGTGATCTAAATGTTGCCTGTGCTTAGACCACATTAGGTGACCTTTCTTTGCTTTTGTGTTTTATTCTTACTACATCACAGTGCCAGAGTAACATTTTCTTTTTTTCCTTTTAATAGTTTTCAATAATTATAAATAACTCTACATCCTAAATTAATATAGTATGAAAGCCTGGCTTTCCTAAAATAATATAGTATGAGAGCCTGGCTTTTAAAAAAGTTGGCAATATGGCTACCAAGAGTGGTATTTTCTTGGAAAACTCACCAGAATTTAGAGTTTAGCCAATTTTGAATTAACAACCACATATTTGAGTTTTGTTTTTTTTTCAATTAATTATGCATTTGACATTAAATGGACCTTACTGAATAGATATGGTGTCCAGTTCTATGTAATTTGTGAGGTTAGAAGTTGCACAACTAATACAACTCAATACTACATGTTGAAGGGAATGATGGTGAAAGATTACCTTCAAGTAATAATTGGTTTTGTTTTAAATTATTTACTTTATCCCAATGCTAAGTGTTTTGATTTATAGTCTCAGAAATATAGAAAGACTCATTTTCTTTTTAACTACACTGACTTATTTTTTATTAAGGTAAAATTTACATACAATAAAATGCATTCATTTTAAATGTATTTTTGATGAATTTTGGTAATCCTATCTAATAAAAGAGAAACATGCAAATTGACTGTACTGATGCAATGCCCACAAGCCACGCCCACCAGCCAATCAGGAGTGACTATGCAAATTAACCCAACCACGATGGCGGTTAATTTGCATACCCAGGCCCAGAGTGAAGACTGGAGACAGCGTAGAAGGAAGCCAAGTGCTGCAGAAGGGAGCGAACCTGCAGAGAAGCAAGTGGGGAGGCAGAAAAGGAAGGGAAGAGGTGGTGCGGCGGAGAAGGGAGGGAAGCAGGCAGGGCGGTGGAGATGGGAGGTAAGCAGGTGGGGCGGTGGTGACTGCCGCAGGAAGCCCTATTCTTGCAGGAATCTTCCTGCAACGGGCCTCTAGTTGAATATAGTTGGATAACTTCCACCACAATCTAGAAATAGAAAATTCCCATAACTAGGTGATCCTTTCTAATGTTATTCTGTGTAGTGTCTTATCCTATCTAATAAAGATGGAATATGCTAATTTACCCTCACACCATCACAAAGATGGCAGTGCCCACAGCCAATAAGGAGGGAATATGCTAATTGACTGCTACACCCTCAAAGATGGCAGCACCCACAGCCACAAGATGGCGGCACCCAGTCCCCTCAGCACTGCCAGGGTGGCAGGCACGTGGCAAGGCCGGAGTCCCCCAGTCCCCTCAGCCTCCCCCCCCCAGCCACCCAGGGCTGGCCCGAGGCACAGGCAAGCCTCAGATGGTGGCTGCCCAGCCGCCCAGGGCTGCCCGAGGCTCAGGTAACCAGGGCCAGCCGAGACTTGCGCTGCTGAAAGTGGCAGCAGCAGGGGTGTGATAGGGGCATCGCCTTCCCCTGATCGCCGGGTCGCCTCTCACCCCTGAGGGCTCCCGGACTGTGAGAGGGGGCATGCCAGGCTGAGGGATCCCCCACTCCAGTGCATGAAATTTCATGCACCGGGCCTCTAGTGTTCAATAAAAGAACATCTTGACCTACCTGTGAATGCCAGGCCAGCTTCTAAAAACACGGAGCACTTTCCCGGCCAGTGTTGCTCAGTGGTTGAGTGTCAACCTATGAACCAGGAGGTCATGGTCCGATTCCCGGTTGAGGCACATGCCCAATAGGGGCCATTCACGAGACAGCCAGACAATGATTCTCTCTCATCATTGATGTTTCTATCTCTCTCTCCCTCTCTCTTCCTCTCTGAAATCAATAAAAATGTATTTTAAAAAATAAAAACTCTAAGCACTTACTGTTAGTGTTGGATGGTTCTGAATATCAGGATTCCTCTTTCATAATTCCCTTTTAACTAATAATAAA
Organism: Cnephaeus nilssonii; assembly: GCF_951640355.1. Lineage (NCBI taxonomy): Eukaryota > Metazoa > Chordata > Mammalia > Chiroptera > Vespertilionidae > Cnephaeus > Cnephaeus nilssonii. The sequence goes on from NC_137073.1 coordinate 54,799,935, forward strand.
ATATTAATCAGGAGATATCTTTTACAGCTTCTCAGTACCAAATATACATATCTAATATTGAAATAAATATACTTTTATGGACTGAAAGGTCCCAGGTTTGATTCCGGTCAAGGGCATGTACCTTGGTTGTGGGCACATCCCCAGTAGGAAGTGTGCAGGAGGCAGCTGATTGATGTTTCTCTCTCATCAATGTTTCTAACTCTCTATCCCTCTCCCTTCCTCTCTGTAAAAAATCAATAAAATATATTTAAAAAATACATATCTAATATTGAAATAAATATACTTTTAGCTAGATATAATGTCTCTTTTTATACAATGGAAACCCTTCTCCTTATATATAGAAATTCCACCCCATATCACTTAAATTAAGGTATTTCCTTTTACAATTTCCATTTCTTCCTTCTAAAACTTTCATTTCTTCTCTATACTGTATCATTCCTATCAGTATACAAATATTCTCTATTATCTCCAACATTAAAAATAAACCAAATTTTTCTTGCTCCTTCATTTTCCTCCAGCTTTTATAGCACTCTCTCAGGTCAAATGAAACACTTAACTACTGAACATATTCAGAGTCATCATTTCATCTTCTTCTATTTATCTTAAACCTCACCTAATTGTCACCAGCATTCCACAGCAGCAGCTCGCATCAAGGTCACTATTAACCTCCATATTGTCTAGGCTGTGAGTTAGCTCAGCCCTCATTTTATTTGACTGATCAGCGGCGTTTGACATGATTGCTCCCTTATTTGGAAACACTGCTGTCATTAAATTTTGCAATAGTGAGATCTTGTTTTCTTCGAGTACTTCTTTATCTCCTCTGATGGACTTTTTTCTCTTTGCTGATATGCATTTTGAAGGATAACCTTGGATTGAGTCCTACCAATTTTTTTCTATATTTACAGTCAATCTGTGGGTGGTCATAGTCAAATGATCATACAAGCGACAGAGAAAAAATTTCAAAATTTGGTCTCCATCCCAGACGTTTCCCCTGAATTTTAGCCGTTTGTATCCACCCAGTATCTCAAATGTGACATGCGTTAAGCTATTCTCTTTACTGTCTTCCTCTATAGGATAGTGTCTCATATCTGTTAGCATCCTAGGGATCCATCTAAACCAGTCATCATTCCCACCTGGGATGATGCAAACTATTTTTTCATAGAATTTCTTGCCAGGTGGCTTCCTTTTAGTTACTGTTGATGTGAGTCTCTGGGATGAAATTGGAAGGCGGTAAGAATTATATTTTTATGGCTCCTGAGTATTTCTGGCAATGGCTGTTCCAGCATTGCTGGTGGAGATGGCAGTAGTGAGCAAAATTTGTGGATCAGGAGTTACAGCGGAGACAGCAATAGAACTGTGTTAACAGCTCTTATGCACCAGTAGCAGCTGCACAGAGTGAATGTGGGTGAGCCCCTGGCTCTCTGCTTAGTCCTGTTCAAACATAGCAGCAGAAACCTCAGCTGTGAGAGGGATCCCCAGCTTGGGGTAACACCATTCCCCTGTGTTTCTCCCGCCTGAAGAGTAATAGTTAATCATTATCTGGTCATCTTACCTATCCTTTTCTGCTCCTATAATTCTTCAATCATACTTTTGAAACACAAATTCTCATAATTACCTCCAATTAAATTCCTAGAATAATTTCTGTTTGCATGATTGAGGGTTAATTGATCAAGTACTGAGCTAGAAGGGCTCTTTGGGGATTAGTTATTTCACATAATTGGGCCTAAAAAAAAAATGATGATATCCTTAATGGTGGAAAATAAATTAGAAGAGATGAACGCAGTGACTGATGACTTTCGTCTTTGTTTATTTTTGAAAGAGTGAAAAAGTCTTCCTTTAAACAAAGGATAGTTGCACGCTAGTAGAAAGAAGCAGGGTTATTGCCTTTTGCTGAGGAGCCAACCTAGTGAAGAGTGCCAAGTACTGTCTTGTGTCTCACCTCTACACCCACCCTTCTATACCTCATTTCAACCTTCAAGTTAGAAAATATAAATTATAGGTCCCCATCTGCTTTGACAACTGGCTTCCCCAAGGCATTCTTCCAATGGAAGACACAGGCAAAGAACTTGAATGCAAGCAAAAAGGAAAAGCCAACTTACTGAAGTAACTAATCTTTCAGTAGTTATAAATTATTGGTCAGGAAGTGATAGATTAAACTGCTATAATGACTCCCAAATCTCCCTGGCTTGTTTATTACTCAGACTACATTTCCACCACTAGATAAACTGGGGATTCTGACCATGTCAACCTAATCCAGAGATGCAAAATTATAGCATATTCGCCATCTGGAATATTGCCAACTGCTGTGGTAGCAGTAAAGAGCTACTTTTCATATTTCATTAGCCAAATAAAGTCACTTGGCCATACCTTTCTCTCAAATTGCCAGAAAGCTGGAGATACTCCAGTAACAGCATTAATAAGCAGTGTACTTATCTCTCACCATATGAACTTGTGCTTCCAATACCTCTGTAAATAATTCCCAGCATTAAATTCCTGTATAGTAAAAAATGGGGGCGGGGGAAGGTGATTATATTTTCTAAATGGGAGATTTTTTAAGTAAGCATTATTTTCTGTAGCCTGAACTTACCTTGTTGCAGGATCACCACAATATTTAATTCAGTGATAAGACATCAGCTCTTTTAAGACCAAACTTGGGAAAACACTGAGCTATCTAGAGTTTGACATTTTTACCACACCTGCTAATTTTCTTCCCTTATAGACAACAACTAACGATCGTATTTTATAACCACATTCAACTTCAACCACAAACTCTGAAGAAAGAGCTTCCATACCTGAATTTGATCAGAGTAGAGATGAAATTGATTTGCCTCTATTTTAAGCTGAAACATCCAATCTTTCATTTTTTTAGTGTAATTCGCCATAGGCTTTGTATCTGATAGAATGCTTACAGAATTTTTTTAGTGAGAAATCTTCATTTCTAGATCTTTGTTCTCAGACATCTGCCATAAATACGAAATTCTATCAACAATTTTCAATGGCATTAATATTCAGTTATATATGGAGAATAACTAAAAGTTAGAAAATAAACTTAAACTGCCAAAACATATACTCTAGCACATGCTTTAATCTATATGTCATCAAGTCTGATATCAGTGCCTTATTATCCATCTAACTTAGAGGAACAATAATCTTATTATCGATTAAATACATACACTAGTTCAAAAATGTGATTTAACTTTTTAATTTATTTAAAATTGCTGTCCTATGAGGTTTCATAAATGCCAAATATCTGAGATAAACCATCCTGGGTATTGTTAATGGGAAATTTTACACAGGTATAAATGTATTCCTTATTTATCTTCCCATCTACAATTACAATCAATATAAGCAATGATCTTAGGTCAGTAAAGGTATAGATTTAGACAAATTGTTAAAGTTAATTAATTTTAATTAATATAAATCACTTACTCCTCTATGAAAATAGGTTGAAAACCAAGCCCATTGTCAATATGATTTTACTCCTGATTTTATATTTTATGGTAGTAATTATGCAGATTTCATACTTTAATTAAATATTTATTGTCTAGCTTGAGCTTCATATCCATGCAATAATTTCTCACAATATTTGCTAACTTTATCTCTCCATCCTTCCTCCCCATTCTTAGGCACTCATTATTTCACACCTATATTAAACAGTAAATAAAATATTTTACCATTTTTAAATCTTTTTTATGTTCTGTCAATATTTATTACAAGTGTTTGGACACTGTTATTAGGTACACACACAGGATTATCATGCCTTATTGGTTGATTCATTTTTATCTTTATGGTATGTCCCTCTTCTCTAGAAAAACTTTTTCTTTAATTGAATCAAATAATACTTTGTCTGACATTAATACAGTTATGCTAGTCTCTTATTGTGAATGGTTTTATATTTCTCCTTTTTACTTTCCACCACAGTGATCCTTTATATTTAAAACTAGAGGCCCGATGCACAAAATTCATATAAGGGGCTCAGCCCTCTCAGTCCGGGCTTCGTCTGGAAGGTCATCCTGATGGTCGTTCCACTGTTCAGCCGTTCAGTTGATTTGCATATTACGCTTTTATTATTATAGACTAGCGTTCCCGTTGCAGGAAAAATCCTGCAATAGGGTTTCCTACTGCACTCTACCCCACCCTGCCTGCTCTCCTCCCTTGTCCCCCGCCCCGCGATCTCCGCCAGCCCCCCTGCTTTTCTAACTCCTCTGCCAGCCCGCTCTCCTTCCTTCTTCCCTGGCCCCGCCTCCACTCCTCCCTTCTCCCCCGCCCCGCCTTCTCCGCCAGCCCCCCTGCTTTTCTAACTTCTCCGACAGCCCGCTCTCCTTCCTTCTCCCCTGGCCCCGCCTCTGCTCCTCCCTTCTCCCCTGGCCCCGCCTCCGCTCCTCCCTTCTCCCCTGGCCCCGCCTCTGCTCCTCCCTTCTCCCCCGGCCCCGCCCCTTCTCCCCCGGCCCCACCTGCTCAACTTCCTTCTCCCCCAGCCCCTCCTGCTCAACTTCCTTCTCCCCCGGCTCCACCTCCACTCCTCCCTTCTCCTCCCCCCAGCTTGCTTGCTTCTCTGCAGCTTTGCTCCCTTCTGCAGCTCTTGGCTTCTTTCTATGCTGTCGCGATATGCAAATTAGCCACCATCTTTGTTGGGATAATTTGCATATTCGTCCTGATTGGTTGGTGGGCGTGGCTTGGCTGGCAGGCGTGGCTTGGGCGTAGCGAAGGTGCGGTCAATTTGCATATTTGTCTATTATTAGATTAGATGGGTTTATTTTAAACACCAAATGGTTGTCTGAAGTCTTTTCTATATAGTCTGACAGTCCTTGACTTTCAGATGGTGTATTTAGTCCACATATACTTCCTTCAATTTTTAATGATGTTGGCTATAAGCCTACTACTTACTCTTTTTTTTGGCTTATCTTCTTTGGCATGAATTGTATATACTTTTACATTTGATTTTATCTTATTTATTAATAGGTATTTAATAGTGTAATGCTTGTTAAAATATGCATGTTAACTTTTTTACAATCTCCCTTCAAATGATAACACTATTTGACAAAGAGAATAAAACTTTACCAGAGTATAATTCCATTTATTCCACTTTTGCCTTTGTGAAGTTCTCTTATATTTTTCTTTTCTTGTTTTCTTCCTCTGAAAAATAAGTGGTTATAATTTGCCATCTGAATATGCTAAAAAGTGTTTTAAACATTTATACAAGATTTTGTGGTAATGTTCATTTATTCTTGCAGTGTCATGGTTTATATAACACCATTTTACATCAGTTTGGATAGCTTCTTTCAGCTTTTATTGTAGTTTAGAGTTGCTGATGACACATTGTCTCAGTTTATATCTGGCTGAAATATCTTTATTTCTATTTTATTAAGACATTTTAGTTGAACATAGATTTTTCATTTTCCCAAACTTTTAAAATATTATATTATTTTCTGCCTTCTATTTATTTCTATTAAAAATCGGGCTCTACTTGATTCATTGTTCCTTTTATGTGTTTTTTTCCTTAGCTGCTTATAAAGATAAGCAATTTATATTTTGATATGATTTTTATGTTTTGAGCAATTCAGTTTAAATATGCTAAGATGTAATTTTAAAAAAAAGATTCATTATGCTTGTATTTCTTTGAACTTCACAACTCTGTATGTCTATATCTGTCATCAAATTTGGGAAATATATTTTTGGATCATTTAACATTGTCCCATAGATCTTGGACACACTGTTCTTTTATTTTTCTCTTTTTTAAAAAGTTTCAGTTTTGATAATTTTTCACTGATTGAGCTTTAAATTTACTTTATTTTTACTGTGTCCAATTCGCTTTTGAGACTGTTAATTGATATGTTTATATGACACAATTTCTTGAATTGATAGTTTCTACTTAGGTGTATTTCTACTCTTTTTCTTCCACTGTTGAGAATATTTTTTTTCAGTAAATTACACTTACTATAATTCTTTTTCTGGAGGAGAATATAGTATATCTTAATGGCATTGGAAAACAAACTAAGCTAAGTCATGAATGGGAGAGTGATATTTTAAGTATGAAGAAGCAACAATTGAAATAAACCAGTATAGCTTTGCACATACGAGATTGTTCACTCTTAGTAAAGGTAGTGCTATTTATAGCAGTATAGCAAACTGTTTTATACTTTTTCTAATGTGATTTTGTGAAATGAATAATGAAAACCAAAAGCTGTATGTATAGAATTATCTTTCTCTTAGTATTTTTTAGTTTTTATAATGCAAAATAAAATGAAAATAACTGCCCTAGCCAGTTTTGCTCAGTGGATAGAGTGTGGGCCTGAGGACAAAGGGTCCCAGGTTCAAATCCAGTCAAAGGCACATGCCCAGATTGTGGGTTCGATCCCCAGTACGGGTGTGCAGGAGGCAGCCAATCACTGATTCTCTCTTATCACTGATGTTTCTATCTCTCTCTCCCTCTCCCTTCCTCTCTGAAATCAATAAAAACATATTTAAAAAAATAAAATAATAAAATAAAATGAAAATAACTAATGTGAATAGTAACTAACATTTCAAACACCATTTTTAAGCTCTTAAGTACTTTGAAATCACCTACATACGTAATAAGCAAAAAGTTTATTAAAAACATTTTTAAGTTAAAAACTAGGATATCAGATGTTACTTGAACTAAGTATAATTTAGAAATTCTTTTCATACTTCATAATCTTGGTTAAAATTAGGTCAACTTTATTTCTTATTTTTTAATATTGAACATTGGCCAAAAGATAATTTGTTCATCACTGTGAATAAGTAAATATTTAAGTAAGGGATTTTATCACAATCAGAGCTGCCTCTCAGAATTAGTGTAAATGAATGTGCCTCAGAGGCGCATGGGACTCTAAAAATCAGTTTATAATGGTATTTCTGCTAAAGAAAAATTATTATAAAGTAACAACCTATAGATGCATTTAAAATATTAATCCTGTTTTGCATGCATATTTTGACATGCTTAAAAATAAAATGTATCTTCACATATTTAAAATATACTTATTAACAATGGTCTGCATTATACTTTCCACTTCTTCAATGAAAGAGATGTAAAATCTTAAAGTCCAGATGAAAGCTAAAATCTCAAAAACATAATATGATTTATTAAAGTGAATCCAATATAGAAAATATTTCTTATGTTATATAGGAACTACAGAGAGTTTGTTTTTTTATTTATGTATTATTTTTTAATATATTTTTATTTATTTCAGAGAGGAAGGGAGAGAGATCAAGAGATAGAAACATCAATGTTGAGAGAGAATCATTAATCTGCTGCCTTTTGCATGCCCCTCACTGGGGATCAAGCCTGCAACCTGGGCATGTGCCTTGAGCAGGAATTGAACTGTGACCTCATGGTTCATAGGTTGCCGCTCAACCACACTGGCTGGGCTCTGTTTTTAAATAAACAAGGTGATTTTTCCAACAATAGGTATGAACATTAGAGGATTAAAACGAAATGGCAAAATGGCATTAGATGAAAATTATATATGTAATTTATAAAACTACCTATGCAATTTGAAAGCCTATTAACATAATGAACTGAACTTCTGAGTGTCTAGAGGGATAATGATGAGATGATTTAAAAGATTATTTAGAAATTATTACATAAATTACCTTTATGTTTTATCATCTTTATATAAAAGAAAAAATTATCACCATATATTTTGACAAATCTATTTAAAAATATAATTCTAGAGATTCTACACATCTTTAAAATAAACAATATCAGGAAAAATAATGATAATAATAATCATAACATCCTTTTATTAAATGTTAACTGAGTGGCAGACTATTTAAATGTTGTGTAGATATATATCACTATCCTGGATATATCATTAAAATTATTATTAGCCACTTCCTTTCAGTTGATTATGAAATCTGTCAGTAAATTTACTTATTGAAGCCTCTCATCTGACCATGCTGTGTTTTACATGTAAAATGCCTCAGTGCTCTTTGATTGTAATATCTGAATGATTTGGCCTTCCACCTCTATTTGCAGTTGAACCTTGTAGGGTACACTCAGCTGGAATCTCAGTGCTAGGATTAGACGTGTCCTTCAGTGAACATGTTATCATAGGCTTGTGTTCATAAATATAAATTGACTCACTAGAGAAGGTTCTTCCCACATACATTGATCCAGGTTCAGTTTTTCAATAGCAACTTGAAGGTAGTTGTTTAGAAAATCAAATCAAATTCACAGATAATGAAATATAGTCTCACGTGACTGGTCCTAGTTGAAATTATCCAGCTCTTTGTTTCCAGTGCAGATAACATGTAATCTTGCATTGTTATTTTTAGCAGTTCTATTGAGTTATACTTTACATGCAATACATTTTAAATAAAGTGTACAATTTGATCATTTTCAGCTTTTTTAAAGCTGTGAAAGCATCACCACAGTCAAAATAATAAACATATCCAACATCCCCCAAATTTCCTCATGCCCTTTGCATCCCTTCTTCCCTGCTACTTATACCCCCAACCTCCTCTGCCAGCCTGGTATCCCTAACTGCCCTCCCCTGCAGGCCTGGTCCCGCCCAACTGCCCTCCCCGGCTGGCCATCTTGTGGTGGCCATCTTGTGTCCACATGGAGGCAGCCATCTTGTGTGTTGGAGTGATGGTCAATTTGCATATTACTCTTTTATTAAATAGGCTAGAGGCCTGGTGTACAGGTGGGGGCAGGCTGGTTTGCCCTGAAGGGTGTCCCGGATCAAGGTGGGGGTTCCTTTGGGGCATGGGGTGGCCTGGGCGAGGGGGCTAGAGTGGTTTTCAGGCCAGCCACGCCACCTGGTGACCCAAGCAGAGGCCCTGGTATCTGAGATTTATTTATCTTCTATAATTGAAACTTTGTAGCCTTGAGTGGAGGCCTGGGCCAGCCAGGGTATGTGAAAAGTTTGGCTTCCTCCATTGCCTGGGAAACCCAAGCCTCCTGCTCACTCCATGGCCACAGCCATCTTGGTTGGGTTAATTTGCATACTCACTCCTGATTGGCTGGTGTGTGTGGCTTGTGGGTGTAGCAGAGGTACGGTCAATTTGCATATTACTCTTTTATTAGATAGGATTAGATTTTGTCAGTGGCTCTTTTTCTGACTATTGACTTATCATTTTTTTAAAAAATGTCTTCTGTTCTTATGATAAATTTAATTGATTTTTCTATGTTAACCACACCTTTATAACTATGATAAACCAGATTTTTTTATCTTTTAAATTTTTTATTTCTTGATGGCCTGGTTTGATATGAGGCAATTGCTAGAACTAAAGAATTCTTTGTTGGTAATAGTTTTCTCCTCTTCAATTTCTAGATGAATTTTTGGTTTTAATAATTCTACTTATGTGTTTGGTATAAATTCACTAGGGAGACAATCTGGGCCTAAAGTTTTCTTTGTAGGAAAGTTTATAATTTTAAATGCATTTTTAAAAATAGAAATCTAGCTATTCAGATGATCTATTTCTTCTTGGTTAATCTTTGGTGATTGGTGTCTTTTAAGGGATTAATTCTTTTTACCTACTTTTGCCCCACCCTGTTTATAATAAGTATGATCTGAGAGCATAGCATTCTATAGACATACTACTTTTCAATGTCAGCAAACCTAAGGACTTCTCTTGGACTCACTGATTTTTCCAGTCACATTTCACACTTTTCAACTCTTATTTTCTTCTACTTTTTCAAAGTCCTACAGGGCTATTTGATATGTATTTTAGATAAACTTTGCAAGGGGTAAGAATGGAAAACATATGAACAAAACATTTTGGCTGGAATGACTATGTGAATGATGGTATTATCAAGAGAAGGACTATGAAAGAAGGAACAGGTTTGAGATGTCTGTTGGACACTCTGGCTCCAAGCAGTGACCTATGGCACACTCTAAGGAAGGGGTCAGCAAAGTATGGCCTACTAGGCCTGCTGCCTATTTCTTATGGATCATGAGCTAAGAATTGTTTTTATAGATGAGCATTTCCATTTAATTTGATGATAGGGAACACTAACTGTAAAATCTAGTTAAGTAACATGTTATCCTCCCCCACCCACAGAAACCAAAAAACAAATCTCACTCTTCTCATTAGTACACAATTATTATGAAAATGTATTCAATTACTATTATATTTTGAACACTGTCAAAAATATGGAATATTTTTTATATAAAACTACCTATAATATATCCAATTTTGACTTTTGGCTTGCAACACCCAAAATATTTACTATCTGGCCCTTCAGAGAAAACATTTGCTGACACCTTCTTTAAGAGGGGAGCGTGGGGATAAGAGGGAGAGATCAACCAAAGGACTTGTATGCATGCATATAAGCATAACCCATGGACACAGACACTAGGGGGTTGAGGCCATGAGCGGGGGTGTGAGGGGCAATGGGGGGATAAGGACACATATGTAATACCTTAATCAATAAAGAAAATTAAAAAAAAAACATTTGAAGGAAAGTCAAATAAATAGTGCTCTAATATACACTCATAAAAAAAGAAAATAATTAAAATACTTAATTAAGGGATTACTAACAAAGTTATGGGCAAGATTAAAGGAACTAACAACTTGATTGGCATTCAGTTAGAAATACAGTCCCAGAAGTGAGGTTGTCTCACAGAGCCATGAACTTAAATGAACTGAGCTACTGGTAAACCTCTTCACAGCAGAGAGAAATAAACACCGCGACATGTCTGCAGAAATAATACCCTGATCTTTCTCCCCTGTCTTCTTCAATCTCTCATAGTCAGAGGGCAAGGGAACCCAGAGTGTTTGAGCCCATGTACTTCAGCTTTCCAGGTCACAAAGTATTATGAAAAAGGATGGGAAGCACTTTATAGTGTCAAATAGAAAATTGCCAGCATAAAAATGCAAAACATACACAAGTGTTTGGATATAAACATATGGAATGTAAAAAATAAAATTGGACAGAACACATAGATTTTAGAAGCTGTAAGAACTTTGGTGGTTGTGGAATTTATTGATAAATAAGGCTTCTCAAGAATATTACTTCTAGTTAGAAGAGGATTTGGGTTGAAAACAAAATCATAAGTAACACAGGTATTTAATAAATAAAGAAGAATAACTTGCAAAGAAGTAAAAAGGAAAAAATGTGTTAAAAACTAAAAAGAATGCCTACTACAATTTTATACGAAGTCAATAAAGATGCATGAATTAATTAATTGCTATCTAAATGCTATGGTTAAAAAAGGAACGAAGAAGAATTATGTCAAATGCTTTGGGTCAAAATGTGCATGAATATAGGCTCTAATTTCAAGTGAATGTTAAAATTCTACCTTTTTTTAAACCAACATTACAGCCTCCATCATACAAGATGCCACAAAAATTCTTATCTAAGCTATTGACATAGTGTGCAAACTTATTTTTTTCTTTCCATATGTGTACTACAATCTATTTACTCATCACACAAAAGTCTTAATGTATTTTTAAAATATATCATGTCATTCTCCCACTCAAATGCATTTGAAATTCTTTCATCACACTTAAAATACATCCCAAACTTCTTATTTTGGCTCTTCCTTAGAAAATAGTGCTCCTAAATTTTTAGTATGACTACCCCTTCCCATTTTATGGCCTTTATGCTATTTTTAGTCTCTTTAATAGACTCTACCACCACTTGAAATTATATTGTTTACTCATGTGTTTTCTTGTTTATTTTCTGCATTTTCATTGAATGGAGGCTTGTTAAAGATAATAAAATGTTCTCCCTTGTTGATGGCTCTATCATCAATGTTTTTGTATTGAGTGGAAGAATAAATTTTATCATTGACAAGTTGTCTGATTAGAACACCTACCATTCCTGACTTTTAAATAAAAATGCAATTATGGAGGTATATTATTAGAAGCACTGCAGTATACATTTATTGGTAGGGTTTAAATATAAGGCAGTAGATGAGATGAAGCTGGAGATAAGCATGATGAAACCATAAATATCTGTGTCTTTGTGTCTTTATTGACAGAAAATACATCTGTTCTTCTGAGGTTTCCTTCCTCTCATAATTAATTTCGGGCAGTTCCTCTGGTATGCTTCCATTATTTGCAGACTCAAACTTAAAAGACTATCAATTCTGACCACTGTGTATCTTTACTATTTTTAATAACTCTTTATGCCCAGCTGGTGTGGCTCAGTAGTTGAGCATTGACCCATGCACCAAAACTCATCAGTTCGATTCCCACATGCCCCGGTTTTGGACTTGATCTCCGGTTGGGGCCATGTGGGAGGTAGCCAATTGATGTTTCTCTCTCATAGATGTTTCTATCTCTCTCTTCCTCTCTCTAAAAAATCAATAAAAACATATTTTAAAATCAAATGAACAAAAAACCCCACAAAACCTCATTCCATCACATACAGTCATTAGGTTTTATATCTAGTTCAAGTGCAGGCACAGACCACTGCCTTAATTCCCCAAAGACCACCAAAGGCCAAGAATGCAATCATTGATGATCTGAAGCTAACTGTGTTCAGGCCCTGCTAGGATTAAGAAGCCTTAATAAGTGGAACTCAGGGCTTCTTTCTAACTCTAGTTAGATTCCTACGTGACAGGAGGCCAATAGAAACTTCTATATTTTTACTTTCAAAGACCAAACTTCCAAATTATTTGAATATCAAAGCAAGAGCATCTTTTCTTCCTCAAGTAAAATGCTCACCTACAGCTGTAGAACCTCAAATGTTCCACACCCATCAAGTGGTTGACTTAAAAATAAATCAATACCCAGCGTAATTTATAGTGCCATTACTTAGTCTAGATTTTTACATCTTAAATAGAATTATTCACATCAATTACATTTTAAATAATATCTGGGTTAATGCATAGTTATGAAAAATACATCTCTAATTCTTCAAGGGCACAGAATGATTAAAGACAAATTTAATATATGATTCTTAACAATGCACATTAATATCTCTCAGTCTTCAGTTTCCGAATTCAGATTTATAGTGACACCTCACTTTTCTCCAAGAATAATAGGAGGCACTTGCTTTAAATTAGTCTAAAAAAAAGGCCCAGTTTTTTCCAAAACACAGGAATTCTCTTCCAGAAGTAATTTATTCTTATCTTTCAAGATGCTGAAACTGCCAACAATCCATAATACCATTTCCCTCAATTTAAACATACAAAGAAGTTAATAAATGAATATATTTCTCACCCGCCACTTAGCTATGTATACTGTATTATATGGAATTACTTCTTACTGCTTAACAATCTTCTAAGTCCTTCTTTACCTACTACAGGTTAAAGTCCTCAACATATTTCACAAGGCACTTTGTACCATTTCTGCAATCCACCTCTCCTTTTATATCTCCTGCTATCACCTGACCTTTCTGTTCCCTATTCTCTTGCTATCCAAAAAAATATATCATCTATCCATGCATGTATGACTTTAATAATTGATAATTATGCTGTAAGTGCAGAGTATGAGAGAGGAAATACAGAAAATGTAAACCCCATCCATGTCTTCAGAGAGCTTAATGTCTAATAACTGTCAGATATCAAAGCATTCATAAACATTAGCCTGTTTGAAAAGAGTAAGAACATGATGTTTCAAAATTTTAACAGCCCAGCCATTGTTGCTCCATGGTTGAGCACCAACCTATGAACTGGGAGGTTCAATTCCTGGTCAGGGCACATGCCCAGGTTGTGGGTTTGATCCCCAGTAGGAGTGTACGGGAAGCAACAGAGCAATGATTTTCTCTCATCATTGATGTTTGTATCTCTCTCTCTTCCTTCCTCTTTAAAATCAATAAAAAATTATATTAAAACAATTTAACATGAGAACATAAACTAGTTTTAGACATCAAAGAAAGCCTCATAGTAGAAATTTTCTTATCATGAGAGTTAAAGAATGAGTAAAATTTTTCCATATTCAGTGCTTAGGGAATAGGGGGAATCTGTTCAAAGGAAGAAGGAATTTTCATGCTGTTACTTTTTACTGGCCTTCTCACCTGTCTATGTAATTAGTTCTCTCTCAAATGTCTTTGTGACCTTTTATAAAATGCAATTCCCACTTTAAAGTCTTTCCAAAATCTCAGCCTTAATTTGTCATCCTTACCAGCTTGTATTTCTATTGATGTGATCAGTAATTACATATTCTATGTTGGCCCCTAGATAGTAATTTATTCAAAGTGGAGGCTTCTTACAATGTTTTAACCTCTCTAACATTTTTTTTTCTTGGTAGAACCTAGTAGGTAATAGTAAAATTAGTTGAAGTATGAGAATGCTGTGGTTTTCATCAAGATTTCATAAGTTTATTCGTTTTGATACTATTGCCCTAATTTGCAGAGCGTCTGCTACTGTGGAAGAAATTAACAACAACAAAAAAGAAATGAAGCCAACAGTCCCAGACAGAAATCGAGCTCGTGGGGAGTCATCCTAAGGTAAAGAAACAGAGTGAAATGTTTATTTTCTCCACTTCCATATCCCTATTACAGACAGTAAAGATTTCTGCATACTTTAGTAGGTCTTTGTACAAGGTACTGGAATTGCTTCCCTTGGCTTCACTCCACTCTCCTATAGAGTTAAAAAATATTCCAGATTAATTTGTAGCTAGGATACTACATGTAAAGTAAGATTTTCCAGACAGGTGCACTGTGTGAAAATTTGACAATGGAATGGCTAATAGCATCTTTCAGATGCTGCGGGAAACAAATGCTCTGGGGAGAAGAGAGCGGTGGCCAGACTGGCCTGCACATCTTACTGCCCCGTTACCCAGCTACCGGCTTCATGAGTGTGGCATGTGCAATCCTGATCTTTCCTTTCTTTCTTTCTTTTTTTAATCCTCACCCAAGGAGTGAGGATATTATTTCCATTGGTTTTTAGAGAGAGTGAAAGGGAGGAGGTGGGGAGAGATAGAGAGAGGAGAGAGAGAAACATCGATGTGAGAGAGACACATTGAGGGTCGGGGATCGAATCTGCCACTCAGGAAGATGTGCTTGACTGAGAATCAAACTTTCCAAACTCCAGTGCACAGGCTGATGCTCCAACACTGAGCCATGCTGGCCAGGGAAATCCTGATCTTTTCTTGACCTTTGAGTAATAGCAGCAGTGGTGGTGAGTTCTAACTTGTACTAACTGGTACTCTTCTATTGCTTCCAAAGATTGGATAAGCACCCAAGTCCCTGGGTTCAATCATTTTCTGCTAGAAGTACTTTGGGAAGTTTCTGTTTTCTGAGCAGTCCTGGCATGATAGAGTGTTCAATAACATTTTCCAGCAGATTCACCTTTTGAACATCTTAATCTTTGTGTCTTTGTTTACTTCCTTATATATTGCCCATAGTTCATTTGGCTTTTCAATAAAAGATATAATTGACATGGAGATTGTTGGTTATTCCCCATGGGCTAATACCAGGGAGTAAACTAAATCTGAACATATTTAATGATTAAGAGGACTTCTGTGGATTTAAGAGAAATCTTCAAATGCATAAATAATAGTGATTAATCAAAATCCATTTCATAATTGTTCAAACGGCTTCTAATTTGTTAAGCTCTTTGCATACTTTAGTATTTTAGAATCTTAAATATGACTCAGAATTATTATGCACTTTCTTGACTTCTAAATATAATACTTAAGTGACATTGAACATCAACAGAAAATAGTTTCCTACTGCTTTTTAAATGCTGAGTCAAAGGCAAGGAAGTTATGAAAAATAAATGAGGTAAAACTGAGATGTTTACTCTCAAAGCAGGAGGCACTAATCTTGTAACAATGCTCTGTTCCACTGGCATTGTTATTGCTGCCACATGGAGTGATTGATGGGGATTTAATCGTTTTATCTAATAGCTCTGGGTATCAGAGAATATGTGCTACAGTACAGATTTTAGAACATTCCAAAGTTTTCCAAAAGTAAGAGATCAAGTATAAAGCTACAATTTTTTTTTCCTTTCCTCCATCTAAACTAATTTTGGAGTCTTCTGATACTAATAACATAAAATTCAGGATTATATGCCTTTAATATAAAAGTAAAAACAGTTATTGAGTCCATGTTAGATTTTTCCCATTGACATATGAAATTAACAAGCTCTTAACTGTGTTTTCAGTGGTGAGCATTTAAAATAAAGGAGATAATTACACTCATCAAATAACTTTATATAGTTTAATACAAACCCTTGTAAACATAAGTAATATTTAAATGAAACTAGCCATATTTCTCTTTTATTAAATTTAGAGACCCATTTTTTATTACAGATATTTCTTTAGAGCTAATTTGTTAACTTATATTTTGTCTACTTGATGCTAAACAAGCAAATGATAACATATCTAATTGTTATGCTAATATTGAATGTAATTCATTTACCCAGTGCAATAGGAGATTGAACAAAACTCCAATGAAACAGAGGTGGGAGAGTTTTTAAGTGATATGGTCAATGAGTGGGAAGTGCTTGAGGATGTTGAGGGGAAATTGTTCAATACAACTAGGAAATGGGGACTCTATCTTTCTTGATGATTATATTTCAAAAGGATGGATCCCAGATATTTTAGTAAATATCTTTAAATTCTTCTTCACATTCTATAAACCCCTAATTTATATAAATTCCATTCAAGTGATTTCATAATTTGATACTTAAATAGAAAAATGTATATATTCTATATATTCCAGCTAAGCTTATTTTTTCTAAAACTTTTGTTAGCTCAGCCAGTGTGGCTCAATGGTTGAACATTGACCCATGAATCAGAAGATCAGGGTTTGATTTTCAGTTAGGACTTATGCCCAGGTTGCAGGCTTTATCCTCAGTATGGGGTGTGCAGGAAGCAGCTGATCAATGATTTTCTCTCATCATTGATGTTTCTATCTCCCTCTCTCTTCCTTCCTCTCTGAAATCAATAAAAAATATATATACATAAATAAATAATAATTTTTTTGTTAGAGTGATCAGTTAGATATTAACAATAGAGGAGGGAGCAAACTGAAAGAGGTATCTAATAAAGCCTAACTTGGTGGGGGGGAAGACAGCTTTCAATCACCTGGGGGCGTCCTTCCAACTAATGAGGAGTTGATGGAGGGAGACAATGGCAAGGGAATTCCTTTTATTAAACAATTCCTTTTATTTCCTGGAAAAGCCAGGAAAGAGATTGAATAGTTTGAAAGAAAGCCTGCTCTTTCCAGAACACAAGGAAATATAAGGAATTTCAACAAAGACTTCAGGGCAGCAGCCAATACCCTCTAGCTTGCTTGGTCTCTGTCTCTCTAGTATTATTGCTTTTTGATATAATAAATCTTGCAATTATTGCTTAAAACTCCTCCTATGTGAATACACCTAAATTTTTTTTCCCATTCCACCATGGAAGGATCTATTTCTTCCAGTAACATTTTGTTTCTACTTTAATAACTAAATACAACTCTCTTTTCCAGTATTCTAGTTTATTTCTTGGTAATGAGACTCCTTGCCTTATTAGTACATCTTAAATTATATGCCCACTTAGTTTTCATCTTTCCCGGGTTACTCTTATCTACTGACATTATCTGTCTCCATCACTTTTTTTCTATAGTGTACTCTCTTCACTTCTGTTTCCTATTCCTTAAAATGTTTCAGTTAAAAGTTTCAGATTAATCAAATGCTTGAACAAGAATCATATTATATTTAATTTTACTTTAAAAATCACCTTTGCTATTAATGCCCTCGGTTATACTTAATCTTCCAGCTCTATACTTTGAGGCATTTCTAAAAAAAAAAAAAAAAAAAGGGAGGGGTGCAGGATAAGTTTTCCCATCTCCATAATTAAAGAATTATATGATTATTCTATTAATTTGACTTTGACAAAGTTTACTTTTTATATTTGACTCAAATTAAAGCTCTTCTTTTAATCTCTAAAATTTTCAGGATAATTTTAACACATTTGAGAATGTATATTGTAAATGAACATATTTTTGAGGACCCACTAATGGTCAGAGATTATGATTAGCAATTTTCATTCATTACCAAATTTCATTTAATTCTCTAGCTTATAATAACATAATATTATTTCCATTTAGTATTAGTCTGTGGTAGTGATTCTTATACTTCAGAGTGTAAAGAGAAAAATCACATTTGAGGCTTGCCAAAATGCTGATTTTCTAAATCCAACAAAAGATTTATTTCAAGATCTCTGCAACTTAAATATGTGAATATTTTATTTTATCCCAGGAGATTCTTAAGTAGATGAATTTCTAGTCAGATCTTAAAGAAAACATTTCTACAGTAAATGAATTTAAGAAAGATTAATTTTTCAGCTCTCTATGGGACTTAAATTAGGTATAAAGAATTGTATAGATGTAATGTCATGATCTTATTTCTCAATATTCTCTGTAGTATTTATTCATTAAAATTATAAATACTTTAGCCATGAATGGGTGTCTCAGTTGGTTGGACTGTCATTCTGTACACTGAATGATTGCAGGTTTTATTCCTAGTCAGGGCACATACCTCGGTTTTTCCATCCCCAGTGAGACATATCTCTCCTTTTCTTTCTCTCTCTCAGCCTCTCTCTTTCTCTCCCTTCTTCTCTCTCTAAAAATCAGTAAACATATCCTTAGGTGAAAATAAAAAATATACATATATATCTAAGTACTTAAATTAAAATTATTTGTTAATTTTATGTAAATATGACTATTATCCTCTATTAATCTTTTTGTCCTAAGATTATTTGTTATTAAATATTACAATTTTAAATTTCACCTTCAGTCAAAATTAAGATTGTTACTTTTTTTATATTAATTCACTACTTAATTTCTTCACATGTATCCCTGGAAAACCGCATTAGATTGGATATACAATCTTTGAGGTTCTCATGTGTTCATCTTAGATTATTTGAATATGGCATAGTTGCATAGTGGGATGTGAGTGTGTGTGTATGAATAAAATCTTTATTTGAGCAACAGAAATAAAAGATACTCAGTTACTCAATTCAATTATTTCCATATCTCTTCCAAATAGATTTAATTGACATGTATTGAATAGCTTTTAAAATTCATATATTCTGTTCAAATTTTTCTTACTTTCTTAATGAGAAGAAAATAGTTATGCAAGGGCTCTTCAAATCATTCTCTTTATTTCTCAGGGTTTCCCTCTGGGAAAGAAAGAAGATGACAACATGTTTACAAATCTGTACAAGATGATAGACCTATTGGCAATCTCACTATTGGTATTTGCTAGTAGGAGAGGTTTTCTATGGAATGGTTTTACCAAGCTATACCTAGTCTAAGGTTACTTATGATAACTTGAAATGTACAGATTTATGAAACACTAGAGGCCCAGTGCTCGCCAGCCGTGAGCCCTGTTTCTGGCTGAGTGGCGCTCCTCCTGTGGGAGCACACTGACCACCAGGGGGCAGTTCCTGCATTGAGTGTCTGCGCCCTGGTGGTCAGTGCACGTCATAGTGACCGGTCTTCTGCCGTTCTGTCGATTTGCATATTACACTTTTATTAATGGGATGGTTCTCTGGAAAATGTCATAAAAGCTATGTAACTATGTGTTTATAAAATGCAGATGTTACATGATCAAAATAGCTTTTTACTCTGAAGTAATGGAGATGCATACAATCAGTTAGAGAACTAACACATGCATGTTGGCCAGAATGCATTTGAATGTAGCCAAGATGTTCCTGCAGAGCTGTGGTTGGTAGTCCTTGTTTTCTCCTGCTTCACTAATGACTTTTCATTACCTGGATCCTTGACACATAAGATTGCTGATTTGAGTGTTTGATTTGAAAATGTAATTATCTGTGTTTTCTCACTTACACACATGATTTCTAAATCAAAGAGGCAAAGCTACCAATTGATCTTGATATACATTCTTAATCAGAATGATGGCTTATTATACTAGGAAAGGGAAATTTATCAGATTAAATATCAATATTTATTCATATTTATCAGTATTGGTATCTATTTCTACATACTTTTTCTATATCTATGACTGTGTCTGTGTGTAGTATGTGTGTGTATGTATAGATAGATAAAAAGGTATACATTTATGTATGTATAATGTGTACTTATTTTATATATGCATATATGCATGTAATATATGCTTATTTTATATAAGTATATGTGTTTTATTAGTAAAAATAAAATAAAAAAGTAGATTGTTTGAGAATGTATAATCAGATACAGATAACTGAAGAAAGAACTTTGAAGATTTTACATATTTGCAACCTAAAACTGAAGTGAGGCAAGGATGTTTTTAGAGCCTGACTCGTATCATTAAGTTACCAACCTCCTCCTCTTGCTAATGAGATGTAAATAAACAAAACCACATGCAAGTATGTAATTGGGGCAAAAACATTTCACCTTAAGAAAGGATTTGGGAAGAAGATTTATTTGATTAGAGATTAAGGAACAAGATTACATTGGGATGGGCATTATAAATAAAAGATGCATTCTTATCTTGCATAATTGACAGTATCATGTGTGCTTCACACGCCTGTGCCTGTCAACCTCCTGAGTTTCTTGCACCCAGCATTAACAAAACAAGTATCAATGAATCCTCATTTCATTCTCTCAACTATCCTATTTGTTGTCTTTACTATATAAAATAAAACCTGAACATGGTAAAGTTGCAATCCATTTTTTATGTATTATTTTTAATTAACATAAGTTGTTAATATTAACTCAATTTTCCTTAATTTCTGTCCTCCCTCCTTGCTGAAGAGATTTGACAATATAGAGAGACAAATAATGGCACAACTTGATTTTTTTTTCATTTTTACCCTAATAAATGGAGTTAATAAACTTAGACAAACTTAGACATTCTAAGAGAGTAGGATTTCAATAGTACTGTTGTGAATTCAACCTAGATTTAGATAAATTAACAAGCAAATTATAATTTTTAAATACTCTATGAACAGGTATCTATCAATTAATTTTTTGCAGCATTGCAAGATCATAAGAAACTTTCTTATTGATCACAGAAGAATGATACTACTTTAAAACTTGTATTTCTCCTAAAGTTTATATAAATCTTTTAAGAGCTATTGCTCCCTAAAATAGTGCCACACAGTGTCATTCAGGGTTGTTGCTAGTGACCAAGAACTATTTGTTGTTGGTCCATGATAAATGTTATGTACAGAAACTGAAAGTAAGCATGTGGAAACCTTTATAGCAATTTGACATTGGTGTAACAAGCTAGAATGGGATCGGTTGACTTGTCTTATTGAATAAGATACAGGCCAGTTCCTATGCTGTCAAAGCTATGTGCTAGAACCATTTTAAAACATGCCATGCTTTAGGTGAGTTTGTCTGGTGTAAAGTAAAATAAAATGAAATATCAAATTATTCATTCCATTGAAAGATAATTTAAACTTAACTATAAGTTTAGTGACTGATGAATAATTGAAGATGGGTGCATAACATTTAAAATCATTGAGATCTTTTTGAATAAAAATTGAAGTGAATATTCTGTGCTTCTTTTACATTACAATAAAATCTCTTTTCAGTTATATTTATAAATCATAATATAAAATATAAATAACCTGTTCATTCAAAATGTATTGTGACATAGTTTGTGGCCACCTGAATCAAGGCAGCAAAAATTCCCTTGAGGTTAGCTTGGATCCACCATATAAGAAAACAGTGGAACTTGTGTTTTAGTAGTCTAGAAAAACAAGGACCATACCTAATGCAAAATAGGTAAAACAATGATCAAATCAGAGTTGACTCATCTCCAATAAATGCATATTAACCACTTGATTGCTTATTTTCATGAATAAATCACCAATCATATACCTGAATCCATTATTTTACTTATTACATACTATTAATAATAACACTGATCATCAGCAGTGCAATTGACAGCTATATGTTCTAACAAGAAACAGATACTACTACCTTCAAGGATTTTTCCATAGAAAAAAATTTTAGATGACTCAGTTTAGAAGAACTCCTTATTGATAAATAGAAAAATGTATTTTATTTAATATTCAAATGAACTTGTTAAAGAGGAATATTGTATCTAATTGACAAAATATGTAAAATAAGTAGAGGAGACTGCTATCATATATAAATAATATTTCTAGTATGAAAACCCCAACTTAACCAATGGCTGTAGACATACTTCTGACTCATTTTTTGGTATGATTTCATGAAGTTATTAAGGTCACTGAGGACTGTGATCAGTACCAATTCTTTTCTACTTTCACCAATTTTTTTCTAATTTTTATTTCTCCAGAGACAGCCCATATTTCTAATTTAGCCGCTTTGAAGCATAGAAACAGCATTTCTAAATTGGTACACAATCTGAAGATAAATAATACATCATATTGTGATAGATAACTCAAACTTTAATTACTCAGATAAAACCACTTCCATTAAAAAAACATGTTATATATTATACAACCAAATCTCTTTATTAAATTCTATTAACAAAATTAATAAGCAATTCGCCCAATGCATTGCTCTCTTTATCACTGGTTTACTTTGAATTATTAAACAAACCTCAGAGTAAAAGGCCCCATATGAATTTCAAATACCACTTATTTATTTAACCAATAAATACTGCACATAATACCTCTTTGTATGCATTTGGAAAATTTTCAGTATTTATTTATCTTTCAAGGACAATCGAATCACCTAGATTTAAACTCAACTAATATATTGTGCTAAAGGATAGAAGGGAGAAATTAAAAATTCAGATGACAACTAAGTGGTGACCTTCACCCTTTCCAGTGACCTTAGGCACCCTGGGAAAAAAATACTGAAACCTCATGTTTTTCTGTTACAGCATTGCTCTTTATTAAGTATCCCAGAATTAAGGTCTAAGCACAAGCTAACTTTTACACTTGTTGGTTTGGTATATTTTAAAGATATTAGAAAAAAAGTGTTCAGCAGTAACTATGTTTTGAAACTTTAGATTAGCCCAAGCTCAAAAGTTTCTAATATGTCTTATTTCATTCCTTGATGTTTCCTCATTTAAAATGTCAGTACTCCCTGCATAGAGCAACCTGTACTGCTAGAAAATGTAGTGCTGTCACAGTAAGGATGTTTTCAGTAGTCCAGATAATTTGCCTTACATAGCTTGTTTTATCCATCAGGGAGATAGATGTTTAGACAAAATTTAAAAAGTTGATTGTTTTTCAACCACAAAATATATAAAATAGTAAAATAACTATTAAAGGGAGACAAATAGTAAAATATTTTAAAAAGGGAGACAAACTGACACTTGCATACTTTTGCCCCACCCTGTATATTGACATTTCAAAAGCTTTATTTTCCGGTATTTTACTTTGTATGTTTTGTTCTTTACAAATATTTTGAAATAACTTAAATATTTGTTTCAATCTTGAATAATAGTTCAGAAAAAATTGCTTATAGAATCATTGAATAAGTTCTGACTGTTGTTGATAACATAGGTACTTTTATGGAGCTTACAGAAGAATGAGAAAAGTGTATATTATATAAAGTACATGGTGTAATAGATAAAAAAAATTTCACGATAAACAATTATTATCACTGTGAGAATTCTGCTATGTAGGTATAAAGATTTTAATCCAGAGTTTCATACTCATAATAATGATTCAAATACAGTTTTTCTGGACAAAAATAGAATTTATCACATGTAGTGATATAATTTATCACAGTGTACCAAAGATTAAAGATTATTAAGTTTTAATAATTTAATTATGCAATAGTTAAGACATGAAGTATAGAAAACAATAAACAGAAAATTATGACTGTGCTTTGAATCATACTAGAAAATTCACTAAGAAATTATTCAGAAGAACACATATTTTAAAAGATCCCCTTAATTTTCCTACCTCAAAGATGAATAAATGTATACCTTACTTCATCAAATTTCCCAGGAGTATTTGTATTTTTTAAAGGAAAGGGGTCTCTATCTCATAGAAACCTGAGACTATGGCATAAAAATTGAAAATATTAAGTATTGTGAAGTAAAGTGCACATTTAAGAAATAGGTATTTATGAGTCACATTTTTCTTATTATTATAAGATTTCATGCATTAGATGGAAGACAACTTTCCAAACTGCCATTTAGAATTCTTTGAAGTATTTTCTCTTAGAAGCAACATCGAATATGGAGAAGTCAATACAATTAAATTAAGCATTTTGACATTGGTTAAAATATCATCAATTGAATATCTACTTTTAGATGATACCTTGTATGTAGGATATAAATAAATATGAGAAAGGTATGTCCCCTATACTCTGAACTTTTCTAGTGGGGGAGAGAGATATAGGAGAATACATGGATTTGTTACCTGGGTGAAAAATGCCAAAACTCTAATGAAAGAAAGGACTGAAGAGTTTAATTTTTTGACGGGTTTTAGTTTCCTCTTGCTGCATAACAATTGACTACAAAATTACTGGTTTAAACAGTAACCATTTATTTATATCACAGTTCTTTCAATATAAAGTCTGGGTGTTGTTGGCAGATTCCTCTCTATAGGGTGTCAAAGGACCAAAATGAAGATGTTGGCCTAAATGAGCTCTTATTCAGAGAACCTTGGGAGGAACTCATTAGTTAACAAAGTTGTATAATTTTTACGTGTACAATTCTATGGTATGCCATCTGCCTATTGCATGGTATGTTTACCACCCAAAGTCAAATTTTCTTCCATTATCATATATTTGACCCCTTTGAGTCTTTATTAAACCCCTGACCTCTTTCCTCTGGTAACCACCATACTATTGTCTGTGCCTATGAGTTTTTGTTTCTTTGTTTTCTTGTTTGCTTACTTGTTGCTTTCAGTTTTATAACTCAGATACGAGTGACTTTCAAAAGAAAAATCACTAGGATTCTGACACTCACAAAATCTGGGGATCATCTTGGTCATCTCCAAAATCCTCTATTTTCAATGAATTTCTTCTTTTATAAATTTATATCAGTTAGACACAGCATGAAGGGCCATATCTATAGGTTATAGGTAACAATACTTTAACTACATGTACATGCCATTTAAATTAGTTCTAAAATCACATTTTGATTTTTTTAATTTGTTACCAGCAATTTAGAAATGCTATGATTTATCATGAACATAGGTCCAGTTCAATGAGGAGACATGTATTTTCACGAAAGGCAGAGAATCCCTATAATTTTATCAGAAATTATATAACTCTACCTACAACTATGTATTATGATAAAAACATATTTTAGATGATGCATTATTTGCATATACATCACATTACCCATATATACTACATATATTTATTGAATGAGCCAAGTGACTAAATCAATGTAATTTCTTACAAATTCCCCTCAATTCTTATAGGGTCAAATAAATAGTCTTTATCTCAGCACTTAGGATCCATTTTAACTTGATGGAAATCTGTACTCTTCTGTGTAGTTTAGTGCAGAAACAAGAACATGTATTTTTAAATAGAGCAGTTGTGCATTCAAAGAGCTTCTGGTAGCTATTTTTCTAATGTGTAAATTTATTCACATACTTAGGTTACAAGCTTTACATTTAATAACAAATGACTTTGTTGTCTTGGCACTGCTGAAACTATACACAAGTAATTTCATAAAGGGGCTGTCTTAATTACACAAAAAATGTATGTATAAATAAAATCATAAGACTTCTTTCATTAGTTTGTTTGAAGAGCTAATCTGCTTGAAGAAGCAATTAAAATGCTTTCATTTTAAGTGTATATTAAATAAATCAAATATGATGATGTTATAAACATTCATTATAGATTTATTTTGATATTTGTTCTGCATAAATTACAGATAGATGCATATTTTATCTTTAAAGATCTAATATCATTTGATAATCAGGGCAAACAACCATGTGCTACTTATAAGTGATGATATTTAAATAATAAAATGACAGTTTCATTGCCTGATTTGTAAATAAACCAAAGAAGAGAGGGGGTGGGGAGAAATGGGGGCATATTGGAGGATAAATGATAATGGACAGAGACTTCACTTGGGGTAGTGAATACACAATACAGTGTGAAGATGAAGTGTTGTGGAATTGTGCACCCTAAACCTGTATAATTTTGTCACCCCAATAAACTCAATTAAAAAGAAAAACAAACAAACATAAAACAGAGATCCATCAGCAAAACTATTCTTTAGCTTCTTTTGACTATAAACTTCTTACCTTTTTAAGCTTCATTTCATTTAGAATTTATATTACAACTATGTTGATATTTCTGTCAATGTTACAATTTTTCTATCAATATTATATTTAAAATATTTTAGATTGCATGGGGGACTTATTTTATTTTATCCTATTCTTAATTTTAGCCATATTTATTCAAACTCCCAAAAAGATACTCTTTGGGTGTTCTAACTCATAGCTAACCCTAAACCTAACCTAATCTGAATATGTAATTTAATTTAAAAATTAAATGTATGTGCAGTACATCTTATTGGCACCTTTCTGGCCAATAAGATAGATAGGAAAGTCTGCCAAGGTGGTGCAGTATAAAGATGATGCCTTACCAGTGGTTCTCAACCTTTCTAATGCCGCGACCCTTTAATACAGTTCCTCATGTGGTGGTGACCCCCAACCATAAAATTATTTTCGTTGCTACTTCATAACTGTATTTTTGCTACTGTTATGAATTGTAATGTAAATATCTGTGTTTTCCGATGGTCTTACACAACCCTGCTAGTGGTTCTCAACCTGTGGGTCGTGACCCACAGGTTGAAAACTGCTGCTGTAGAGCCTAAGACCATCGGAAAACACAGATATTTACATTACGATTCATTAACAGTAACAAAATTACAGTTATGAAGTAGCAACGAAAATAATTTTATGGTAGGGGGTCACCACAACATGAGGAACTGTATTAGAGGGTCGCGGCGTTAGGAAGGTTGAGAGCCACTGCCTTACACTGAGAAAGACTTTACACTCAGCCTCTTCTGTTTTGTTTAATGTGCTAGAATAGGAAAGCGGTAATGGACCCAAAGTAACTATATTGTAATCATTAGGAGAAAAAAGGTGATAAAAATTTGTAGACGTGATTATAGTGAGATAGTATTAAGTTTTTAGAATTACCTTGGAACTGCCTGCCTCTAAGCTTTTGTTATAAAAATGCATTATCACTTCATTGCTTAAGTCAGTGCTAGTGAGATGATTCTATTAATAGCAGCTTGATTCATATTAATTGCTGTGTATTAATCTATATATAGTTGTCCAATGCAGTTTTTATATTCTCCTTCAATAACTAGCTATTTGGAAGATTTATGTGAAATTTTACATAGGTTGGAAGTTCATGTTTGACAGGACTGCATCAACAGGCATATCATTGAACCTTTTGAATGCCATGATACTTCTTTCTTTCTCCATTATGTAGCAGCAATCCTAGTCTCCTCATGATAACCACGGTCAATAACACTTTCAAGCATAGTAACTCCTTCCTTTGCCTCTTGATCTACTGGCATGGTGAGTGAAAACTGACTGGGAGATGGATTTGGGTTTAAGTTTAGTGGAACCCCTACCATGTCTTCTGATAGAAGCATTAATCCTCTCTGGGAAGCAAGAACTCTAGTTTATCAGACTAAAAGATTGTGGGAATGGAAGCTCAGATTTCTCAGGTAAATCGGGTGGAAGGAGAATGAGCAGAAACTCTTCTTTTTCTACCCCTTTTGGTTGCTAACACAGCACCACACTGATCAGGGATATAGCACAATTTAATTACCTTAAAGAATATACCACATCTAGAATAGGACTCTAATCCCACAGTGTATCCAAAAGAGTCATCCACTGGGTAATCCCCTCAAGGAACAAGCTATTGTATGCTCCAACTTCTACCACCAAGAAAGAGGCACATGACTTGGTTGGCTTGCTTAAGTTTTGGAGATGGCGCCTACCACAAAAAGAAATATTACTACAGCTTATTCTCTGGGTGATTTAGAAGGCTGTAAGATAGCGTTAACACAAGCACAGACTCTGATATAAGTAGCATGCCATTTTGGCCATATCATTGAAAAGTCTGTGGGGTTAGAGAACTTAATGGTAGAAAAGATGCTGCATGGAGTTTCTGCCAAGTTCAGCCAATTGATCTCTGCCACTGCAGAACTCTTTCTTTACCACTGACAATGTCAAGTCAACTTCCACAGCACACTCTCCTACAATCAGCTCTGGACTACAGAGAAATGCCACCACTGAGTTTCTTAGTGATATTAGTGCTCCCTTTGCTAATGCATTATCTCTCTCTCTCTTTTTTAATTATTGATTTGAGAGAGAGAGAGAGAGAGCAACATCAATTTGTGGTTCCACTTATTTATGTATTCATTTGTTGATTCTTGTATGTGCCCTGACTGGGGATCAAACCCACAACCTTGGCATATTGGGGCGATACTCTAACTAATTGCCTTCTGTATTGCTTTAGTGAAGGGAGAGTTCTCTGTGTCTTCCTAAAAAACACAAGTTGCATTTTCTAGTCATAATATATGTCTGATCTAGCATACATGTATATCTGAATATATTCCTCAATACTCTGTCAAGGCATTGGCAGAATCCACTAACTATAGGCCATCATTGTACCCAGATATGCTTACTAGGATGTTAAGTACTGAAGAGTGGGAAAGGGCTCTGACATTAAACTTCAACTTATTCAGGCTATATTCCATCCTTGAATATTCCACCACATTCAAGGTCATTTTCCATGTATGTTACTCTCATACTTTTTACTACGAATTAGCCAGTTATTTCAGTTTATTTCATGATTCTTATCTTTTTTCCTCTAGATGCAAAATTCTTAGTCTTATTTTTCCCTATGGCTTCTTATAAAATTTTAAAAATATTTTTATTTTCTATAGTTTGATAATATGCTGAGGTACAGTTTTCTTTGGCAGTTATCCTACTTGTTTTTCTTTGCATTTTCCGGCTCTGTTGTTTGGTGTCTGGCATTAATTTGGGTATATTCACAGTCATTTTTGTTTCAAAATGTCTTCTGTTACTTTTTTAATTTCTTCTGGTATTTGCATTATGCATATGTTACATTTTTTATAGGTGTCCCACAATCCATGGATATTCTGTTCTGTTTTATTTTTTAATCTTATTCTCTTTGCTTTTTCATATTAGAGAGATCTACTGATATATTCTCTAGCTCAGAGATTATTTCCTCAGCCATGCCCAGTCTACTAATATGCTCATCAAAGGCAGTTTTCATTCCTGTTTCATGTTTTTGATCTCTAGCAGCTCTTGATTTTTTCTTAGGATTTTCATCTTTCTGCTTACATTGCCCTTCTGTCCTGTTATACTGGTCACTTTATCCACTATAGTGATCCTTAGAATAGAGATCATAGATTATTTAAATTCCCAGTCAGATAATTCCAACATTGCTGTCATGTCTGGCCTTATGCTTACCTGCCTTCAAATTATGTTTGTCACCTTTTGGTAGTCCTCGTAATTTTTCTTGATAGCCAGATATGATGTACTAGTAACATTTTGCATATAGATAGCGATATACATAAGGTAGGGAGTTAATGCTCTAAGTAAAATGTTTAAAAAACAAAGTTGGAGGTAGGCACATGTGAAAAGAGAAAACAGTGTTAGCTCTGACCAGATCAGAGTGAAAGATATGCCTCTCTGCCGGTGTGTCCTCTTTATTTTTCCTAATATTCACCTTTGCTCCAAACTCCAGCCCTATGCAATGCGAAGTAGTTACTAATTCTTCTCAAAACACGTGATGAATAAAAGCTTTATGAAGTTGAACAATTTATCATTTACCATTTGTGAACACTTTGCTATTTGATTATGCTGCTAGAGATCACAGCATGAGCAAAAGAGAGAGGGGAATGTTTTTGGAAATTGAATTTGACACCAACTTACAAGGAGTAAGGGTTTAATTCTGTTGGCAATGGTGCCTCATTGATTATTTTTTAAGCCATGGATTAAAGTGATCTAATTGTACTTCTAGACGAAGGCTTAGGAAGAACTGTAGAATTGACTGGAGAAAAATGACTGAAAGCTACAAAGCAGTTGTTTGGTATTTTCTTAAGTTTATAAATTATATAGCTTTAATGATGTGAAGCCGTTAAATATGAATGCAAAATACAAGTTTAATTCATATAAAATATATTTCAACTAAATGATAGATAAATATATATTCAAGAATACATGAGCATTTGGTTTAATGCAATTTTCTATGATTAATTCTTCTTTTGTTTGTTATGATCTCAATCCATTGGCCTTCTTCTGATTATTGCATCTGTGAAAGATCTTGCAGTGATAAACATTTCATTGAAATGTTTTAAGCTGGATATCTATAACAATCTGTCATGATAATTATAGCACTCTTAGAGTTTTTCTTTTAAAAAGGAAATCCTATTTTCTTTAACTTATGAGAATGTTACAGTGTTGATAGAAAAATATTTTCTTTTCATCTGAAATTCTCCACAATCATTCCTGAAAATAACCATATAATGGAATGGTTGCTAAGTTGAATGAATTTTTGACTCCATAAACAAAAAAATTTACGTGATCAGAGTATTCACAGATATGAAAAATCTTTCTCCCCTTGAAGATTTTGTGAATGCTCGCAAAATGATATGGGGAATCTATATTTAGGAGTCTCTAGAAGGAAAAAATATATTTTAACTTGACTGAATTCAGAAATTCAGTTATGAAATAATTAAGTATAGTGGACACATTATTGTAACACAAAACTTTGTCTACATCAACAAATTCATATTTTTATCAGAAATCTTTCCATAACAGTATGCTCTCACCTTGTCAGAAAATGTCCTCAGTCTTGCATGGCCTTATTATTTTTACTCCTCTTCCTTTTTCCTTTCCACACAATATTTGTGTTACTCTCCTTGCTCTGATATCACCTTATTGAAACTAGGAAGAGCCTCTGTTTCATACGTCTACCACTTCCTTTGATTAATATTGTATTTAATTGCAGCTACTTTGATGCTACTTTATTTAGAATGGGAGGAGGTATTTAGATTATCCACATCAATGACAATTGAATTTGTTTTCTGTCAACATTCCTTGATATCACAGCTCTCAATACTTCAGCATTTCCCTTTATCTGTTAAATAGTGTAGTCTTTTATCATGGAATCTTTGTCTTCAAATATTGAAACATATTTGGTATTAGCATAAATTATTGAGGGAAAGACTAATTTGATACACATATTGCCAAGAAAGACCAGAATAGGAAGATTATTTAATAAACACTTGAGAGTTTATGATCGGCATCTGAGGCAATGAGATCCAGAAGAGACATAATGAGACCTCTGAAAAAATACCTGAATTGGGGGTACCATCTTTCTTTCCTGATAGTGCTATACATTGTTTAAAATTTCTAAACACTTCAAACTACATAAAATACACTGTATTTGTTCATGAGGAAAGGAGGTAAGTAAAATTATAATAAATGAATTTACAAATAAAAAATGAATTTGTGACAGTATAGTCCATGGGTGAAAAAGTAGAGTATAAACATTAGAGCACAATATCAGAAAAGGTAAATTATAAGGAAAAAATAGGTTTAGATATTATCTTGTTAACTTCTGATTCTAGAGCCTCGTTAAGAATTGTATATCTGTTTTATTTCTGTTGGAAAGGGAAATGGGTAATATAAGTATATAGTACATTTATTATCTTCTATTGATATAGTTCTATGTCAAAATAAAATGCAGAAATGTGTTCTTGCAGTGGAGGAAGTAATAGGTAGGACAGAAGAAGTTCATGTGAAAAATGTCTTAACCTTTTCTTTTATGTGTACTTGAAGTACTTTGTTAAGGTATTGGCATACTCTAAGTATCTACTAATTATTTGTCAAATGAGTGGATGAAGGTCTAAGACCCCAATTTTCTATTGAGCTTCTTATTGATACTTGCTTGAAAGCTGAACTCAAACTACATAACGTATAATAGAATCAGGGCAATTTTATAATTCTTTCAGAGTTTAGCCTGGTTCACTGCTATAATATTGTTCATCTTGGCCATTATCTTAATCTTTTTATTTTATTCATTATTTTTCTTTATTAATTAAGGTATTACATATGTGTCCTTATCCCCCAATTGCCCTCCTACCCCCCACTCATGGCCTCACCTCACTAGTGTCTGTGTCCATTGGTTAGGCTTATATGCATGCATACAAGTCCTTTGGTTGATCTCTCCCTCTCACCTCCACCCTCCCCTACCTTCCCTCTGAGGTTTCACAGTCTGATCAATGATTCTGTGTCTCTGGATCTGTTTTCTTCATCAGTTTATATTGTTCATTATATTCCGCAAATGAGTGATATCATGTGATATTTATCTTTCTCTGACTGGCTTATTTTGCTTAGCATAATACTCTCCAGTTCCATCCATGCTATTGCAAGGATGGAATTCCTTCTTTATTACTGCAGGATAGTATTCCATTGTGTAGATGTACCACAGTTTTTTAAGCCACTCATCTGCTGATGGGCACTTAGGCTGTTTCCAAATCTTAGCTATGGTAAATTGTGCTGCTATGAACATAGGGGTGCATATATCCTTTCTGATTGGTGTTTCTGTTTTCTTGGGATATATTCCTAGAAGTGGGATCACTGGGTCACATGGGAGTTCCATTTTAGTTTTTTGAGGAAACTCCATACTGTTCTCCTCTGCACCAGTCTGCATTCTCACCAGCAGTGCACGAGGGTTCCTTTGAGATTTCCATGTCCTATACAGGCCTGTCAATAGCAATATGTTTTTTTATATTTGTCAGTTACAGATTTATATTCCTAACTCTTATTCATTCAGTATATTTTTCTTGTCTTTTTATAACCTACTAGCGTTCCCGTTGCAGGAAAAATCCTGCAATAGGGTTTCCTGCTGCACTTTACCCCACCCTGCCTGCTCTCCTCCCTTGTCCCCCGCCCCGCGATCTCCGCCAGCCCCCCTGCTTTTGTAACTTCTCCACCAGCCTGCTCTCCTTCCTTCTTCCCTGGCTCTGCCTCTGCTCCTCCCTTCTCCCCCGGCCCGCCTTCTCTGCCAGCCCGCCTGCTTTTCCCTTCTCCCCCGGCCCCGCCTCCGCTCTTCCCTTTTCCCCCCCCCGGCCATGCCTCCGCTCTTCCCTTCTCCCCTGGCCCCGCCCCTTCTCCCCTGGCCCCGCCTGCTCAACTTCCTTCTCCCCCGGCCCCGCCTCCACTCCTCCCTTCTCCCTCGGCCCCGCCTGCTCAGCTTCCTTCTACCCCGGCCCCGCCTCCGCTCCTCCCTTCTCCTCCCCCCCCCCCCGGCTTGCTTGCTTCTCTGCAGCTTTGCTCCCTTCTGCAGCTCTTGGCTTCTTTCTACGCTGTCGCGATATGCAAATTAGCCGCCATCTTTGTTTTGATAATTTGCATATTCACCCTGATTGGTTGGTGGGCGTGGCTTGGGTGTAGCGAAGGTGCGGTCAATTTGCATATTTGTCTATTATTAGATTAGATAGTGTTCTCATACATCACATATTAGTTATTTGGTTAACAGGATATTTAAAATACAATACACATTAATTAACTGCTAAAAGTAGCAATTACTCAGATAAATATTACAAAATCTTATCTTTACTTGATCATAGAAATGGGTTATTTTCCAGGAATATTTGATTATTTTTTTAGTCTTTTTATATATAGGAAAATATAACTTATTTATCAGTTAAGAAGATTATTCACATTCAAGCCTATGGCCCTCTGTGTCTAGGCATTATACTTTATTTCTTAAACTTGATGCTGGAGAATCCTCATTTTTATTCTAAATGCTTTTTTGTCACAGGAACACCATTCACTAGTGAGAGGGAGACATACACACAAACACAGAGTATAAGTGTATACATGATTACCACTGCAGTCATGAAGCTTTGTAGCAGGTGAATAATCACTTGTATAAACTGACCTTAGTGGCTACCATAAAACAGTCTAATTATTGCATTCTTAAAGTGACTCTAATTAATGTAATCCCCAAAGCCGTAAAATTTTAATATTTCAGGTTGCAGATTATCTGTAACATTTGTTGCACAAGATGGTAGTTTAATATGCAGTCAATGCTGTAATTCACTGTTAATCTTTCAATATTGAACCTTTAAAGTGCCAGTGCTTAATAAATTGCTGTTGTAGTATCATAGGTTTGAACTCAACTCTACATGAAAATGAGCTATTAAACATGCAGCAAAACTGAAACATTAGAAAAATGCTGTCCTTAAAAATGAATGTTACTATCTGTAATATTTCATAAGCAAGAAATTTGCGCATTGGATAAGTACTCATAAAACTTGATAGCTTAACTTCTTATTGCAAAAGCTTTGTCATCCTATGAAATTAACAGAAAGCTATATATAAATTTGAGTACAATAGTGAAGGAAAATATGATCTATAAAAATCTATGTTAGAAAATTATTTATTTCGCAATGGGGGCTGGGTAAAAAAGATGAGGGGATTAAGAAGTACAAATTAGTAGTAACAAAACAGTCATAGGGAGGTAAAGTACAGCATAGGAAATATAGTCAATAATATTGTAATAACTATGTACTGTGCCAGGTGGGTACTTGAAATATTGGGGAGAACACTCTGCAAAGTATATGATTGTCTAACTAGTATGCTTTATACCTGAAACTAATATAAAATAATATTGAATATAAACTATAATTGAAAATTTAAATTTAAAAAAGGATTTTTTTAAATATTGGAGGTATTATTCTTATTCAGCATGCACAAAAGTTGTCCATTTTAATTTTTGTATATGTTGTAGCATTTGGGCCTTTACCCTTGTGGCCACAAAAAATGTGCAGATGTGGAGTGGCTCAAGAACTAAATAAAAAGATCTATAGAGTATTATTTTTGTATTAGAACTTAGCCACCAGTGCACCTTGTTCTTGAGAAAATGCTAAGCATGCTTAAAGGATTTGAAACTCAAAAACTTTGATTAAACTGTAGACTACAGAAAATATGTTATTAAAAAGTAAAGGACAGGCTTCTTTCAATAAAACTGTCCTTGGCATTGGAAGATCCTTTAAAAACATACTGCAATTGAACCTCTGAGACTATTTCTTTTGTTACTTATTGTTAGTTTTTGCTTCATTTATTTTTTTTAATTATCTTTATTGTTGAAAGTATTAGATGTCCCCCTTTTTTCCCCATTGACCCCCTATACTCTGCACACCCCTGCTGGCCTTCACCACAATATTGTCTGTGTCCATGGATTATGCATATAAATTCTTTGGTTGATCTCTCCTCACCCACCTACCCACCTTCCCTCTGAGACTCATCAGTCTGTTCCCTGCTTCTGTGTCTCTGGATCTATTTTTTTCATCAGTTTATTTTTTTCATTAGATTCCACATACTAGTCTGAGTGAGATCATGTGATCCTTATCTCTCTCTGACTGGTTTTATTTCTTATGCTTTTACAGTGTATTCTTAAGCTATTATGACCCCGAAACTTTTGGTCTCCTCTCAAATTTGGACCCTCTTTGATCAAATAGGCACAATGATCATTCTGCTACTGCTGATTCCTGCTATTAAAATCTGTAAACAAAATTAGAACATTTATCAATAAAATATTTGTACAATGTATGTAATCTCAACTGAAGTATTTAGATAAAAACAATTGTTGTAAAGGAAAATGAAGGAATTAAATAGAAATACTAGTGTGTATGCCTCTTTCCAATCCTTTCAGAATGCCCCAAATATCCTGTATTCATGAATCAGGACTATTGACACCTGACAGAAGTGAGAAAGACCATACCTTGTATTCAGAGGACAGGCTGTAAGACAGCAGTGTAATGAATTCTGGTTTGAAATCGGAAATATTGTTTATATCCAAAAAAAATCTCAATTTTGTAAACTCAGTTTGTCAGGTTTTGTAAATAGGTGTAGACACAATAAGAGTTAAATTTGGAAAGTGGTTGGTGTAATTTAGACTTTAGGACAAAGAAAAGGAGGACTTATAATAAGTAAGTTGTTCTCTTGACATAATTTCGCTGTGAATATAGTTTGACTGCATGCACAAAAATATATCTAAATGATATTTAACTAATTTAGCTTTTAATGGTGTGATTCTTTTTAAAGAAAACATGCATTTTTCTCTGGATATCATCAGTTATGCATTAAGTCAGGCACTGTAAACTATCCTGAGCAATAATTTGGGGAATTACAAATTATTTCTAGGAATTGTCTGAGAATTGATACAAAGCTTGAATTCTATACTTTCTCACACATAAACACTAATGTGTTTCTTTATATACTACTGTTTTTACATAAATAGAAATGTCTATAATTTACTGTAGATTTAGATGCCTTTATGTCTTAAATGTGAGGGTATGGATCAGATTTTTACATAATCCAGTTTAAATATCCTCCTTCCAGAATGTCTTGTGTTTCAAGGGTCATTTCATACAGAAACATGTTTTAGCCTTAAATTTCTCTTCTGTTTATTTGTTTTTATAGTTTTCAATAAAATGGATGTCTATTATGACAACCTTACATAATAACACTAATAAACCATGAATTATGAATGTAAGACATTTATAATATTTTAAAAAGGTGTATTTAACTTCAGGCTTTAGAATGAGTTTTCTTGTAAAATTTTCATGACATCATATAGGATTATTTGTAATATTGAAAATCCTTTAGAAGGTAAGCCTGATGTTCTTTCTATTCAGGGACCTAAATCATCTTTATGTATTATTTTTTAACTCAAACATCTTTATTTTTAAATTCTTTACCTCTGAAAGATCTTAAAATATTCTACTGAATTTTACTGTATCTCTAGATTTATGTAAATTATTAAAGAGAACATATTTAATAGTTAAATAAAAGTTTTATTGCTTTATTTCAAAATGAAATTCATATGTATTTCCTGGATACCATCAAAGGTGTTGCTCAGGGATTCTAAAGAGGCATTTAGGGCTAAAAATGAAAACATTCAATTCTAGTCCATTTAATTCGGTGTTCAATTCCTTGACATTCTACTAGTCATACAGCATTATTTTACATTTTCTTTCTATTGTAAGTAGATTACAAAGCATCATGAGCCAAAATAAAGAATATAAGAGGATCTTAAATCATGTTTCAGCTTGCCATTGTTAGCTGTGAGGTCTTACATATAAGCTCCCTTGGATGCAGTTTCTATATCATTAAATCAAAATGTTAGACTAGTTGAATCCTTTATTTTACATATATCAAGCTGTAGGGATGAATAAAATTTGAAGACTCTGCAGTCCCAGTATGTTTGTCCAAATAAAGGACTTATATTTTTTAGTTCTAAACAATTACGTGTCTAGGGTGGCATTCAACCAAATTTTAATTTTCAACATCATACATTACTTAATATATTTCTATTCTATGTATAATGTTTATACATTATGCTTTGTATTAATAAAAGTGTCAATATAGTATGAAATAACATGCTATTCC
Source organism: Cnephaeus nilssonii (assembly GCF_951640355.1). Classification (NCBI taxonomy): domain Eukaryota; kingdom Metazoa; phylum Chordata; class Mammalia; order Chiroptera; family Vespertilionidae; genus Cnephaeus; species Cnephaeus nilssonii. The sequence goes on from NC_137073.1 coordinate 54,837,171, forward strand.
TTATGTAAATATAATTTTTGCTATGTCGATGGCATTTTACTTGTTAGTGGACAAATAATACTTCATCTTCAAACCAATATACTAGTAAAATTGGAAAAACATAAGGTTAGATTACTCCCTTTATCTTTAATTGTTGAATATTTCAACGAAAGAATAATTTTTAGGAAAAACAACTTAGGCAATTTCATAAAAGCAAAGATTGCAATTTAATTACAATATTTAAAATATTTTCACCCAAAATTTTAAAAACATCCAGTTGGAAAAATATTTTCATTGCATCTAAACAGTATATAGAGGCTAATGCCATTATTGTATTAGAACATTTTGCTAATTTATATGAATAATGATTTAAACTCAATAGAAAATTTAGAAAAATATAGAATCCTGGCAAAAAGAAGAAATATAAAATGCAATAAACATGTACAAATGTATTTATTCTCTTCACCACTGGAAAACTTAAAATCAGGGATATATTTCCATCTTTCAAGTTGACAATCATTAAAAGATTGGTGTCAACTACTATTAGTGGGGTTTTGAGGAAATAGACACTGGAGAAAAATTTGACATTGTGTATCAAGTCTAACAATGGGTATTTTGCAATGTAACAACCCCATTTTTAAGTATTTATCTTAAAGAAACAAGTGTTCAATGTTGAATCCAAAAGATTTCACAGTATTTTACACCACTGTCAGTTTTATATCTGCTTACCATTGTGCTTCCTGACAGAGTTTGACAAAGTCTGGATATATTTCAGCAGATTTCCAGTCATAATCAAATCTAATTACAAAAGTTAATCTGCCTAAAATTTAATGACCTGTATAGTTATGATGCAGTATATGTAAAAATGGCCAAGTATTCATTTAATAACTACATTTAGTACTTTGCTTAGAGATTAAATGAAATACCAACTCAGTTCAAGAAACTTTTATTTAAGTTTTGCTATATGCAAATGAAAACTTTTATTAAGTTTTGCTATATGCTATAGTTATTATATCATGGGAAATTACTTTTATCTAGTTTATGGGATTTAACTCATTCTGTTCTTTACTACACTCATTTTTATATTTATCTCAGACATTTCAGGAAAGCTAACATTTACTGATGGCTAGAATTGTTTATGAATCTGCAAAATATAAATTCATATGGATTTTAGAATATATAATTATTAATATAAAGATTGATAATATTCAAATTATTTGATTGTGACTTCATTATCTCTCTCTTCATTGCCCTCCTCCTACCCAAATTCATTACAAAGTATAAGAGTTACTGTATTTCATTACTGAGTTATTATTAAAAATTTGTGATTTTGGTAATCCTTTTCAAAATTTTCTATCATTATTCCTTTCAAATAATAGATATTATAGAAATACATTTTGCAAAAGTATGGATTTCCAGATTATCAGACACTTTTTTATGTCTAATACTTTAGTTTCAAAAGTATGTAAAATCAATTGAATAAACTTAAAAATAGCTTAAGTACTCCATAAACAAAATAGATTTTTAGAGGCTTATGTTTCATTCCATGTCAGTGAGGTCAACTAAAGGAACATGAATTTTTACCAATATTCTTGTTATAATCATGTAAACCCTAATAAATAAATATTGCATCCTAAAGCAACATGTGTATTATATTTCCTGTAACTGTCATTTTTAAGAGTTAGGCATTTTAAAAAATGTATTGTTGACACTATTATAGGTGTCCCATATCTACCACCCTCCTTTTATTTTAATTACCTGCAGTCAGTCCCACCTCACCTCCTGTGTCGTCACGTCACCACACTGTTGTCTTTGGCCAGGGGCTATGCATATATGTTCTTTGGCTCTTCACCTTTTTTCATCCAGTCTTCCCCATCCCTCTCCTGTCTGACCTCTGTCGGCCTGTTTCATGGACTTGGAGATCATTATGCTAAGCCAGACAAAGACAAATACCATATGACCTCACTTATATGTGGAATCTAATGAACAAAAGCATTTTGAAGAGACTTCAATATGTCATGTTTACACCATCACTGTTAAAAGAAATTGGCAAGATGTTATCAACAGATTAAATGCCAAATAGTTAAAATATAAATTGAAAAGGATGAAGTGTGAGATATTTTTAAGGTAAATATTTCAAGGATGTTCCCGCTTTTTTGCAAAGCTGATTGCTAACAGAAAGAATTAACTAATAAAAGCATGTGAATCAATAGAACATATAATCTTTGATGGTTATATTAGGAAAAAAATGACATAAGAGCAAAGACTGTACTCTGGATTTATAACCTGGAAAACATGAGATATATGAGACATATATGATGAGTCATTAATAATGCTAAGATTTTATAATTTCAATAAGTGGCAACTAAAAACTCATCAGTATAAAAGAACATACATCACATGCACTTATTTTTCTATATAAAATAAAGAGTTTTAAAACAAGCAAGCAAAAGACAAAGTTTGAGACTAGAGTTAACAAATGCATGATATTTACATTTGCTTGGAAGTATAAACGACCCAAGAAAAATTCCCTTTCATTGACTGAGAAATATTTTTAACACTGAATGTTAATATAACTAGACCATTACTAAGACTTTTTAAAGACACTGTTGATAAATCTCTGTGTGATATAGCGACTAAGACATTTCATTGTGATCTGATACAGAATCTGTGAATGTGGTGCGAAATATTAAGCAGGACAGAAAAAAATGCTTCACACACACACACACACACACACTCACACACACACTCACAAATATTCACAAATACTTCGCGTATCTACTTACAGCAGTTGCCCTGCTATTTCCAGAATTTGCCACTAATTAGATAGAATCACTAACAATTCTTAGTTCTTCATATAATTTTTCTCTAAAGAAATTTATTCTACTCCTAATTCCAGTATAGTCTAATTATATCTATAATTATCAATATTGGTTTATGGTTTGAAGCATTATTATAGATGGCATTATTGAGTTTTTGTTTATGATTTTTAACATTGCATTTTTATCATTTCAGTTCACTCTAATAAAGCTGATAAAGGAGCAAAGTTGCTACATGGCATGATCCCCAAACTTGACCCTTAGTAAAAACTCTAATTTTTCATTATATGCTGGGAATTAATCCATTACCATTATGTTAAAATTTGTCAAGAAAATAAAAATGTATGTAGTTTGGAAACACAACAGTCAGAATCTAATTATAGTTTCTCTTAGGAATAATTTATTAACTGCTATCATACCAGTAAAACTTAGAGTAACTCAATAGCTTATATAATGACTTGACAAAAAGAAAATATCTGATTGTTTATGGCATGTATTTTTAAACCAAATGTAAAGCATATTTGATTACAATCACACACCATTTTTCTCCCTATATTTGGAAAAGCATATGCAATATTGTTTCTTTCTGTTTCCATTTTGGCAAATGCTATTAATTGTCACAAAGGGAAAATATAAAAGCTATTATAAGTTGGTAATGTTCTTTTTTAAAGTAAACTCTATTCCTTTAAAACACATTTTCCTAAAAACAATTAAGTAAATTTCAAATGATACACTGATTCATCAAGTCATTTAATTCTAAAAAAGATATATGATGAGTTAACTTAAATATTGTTCTTCAGATAAGAAATATTTTGCATGCATATAAAAATAGCAGTGCACTGAGAATGAAAACAACTTAGTACTAAATTATCCTGGCAGTTAATATGGACTTACACTTTTAATTGTTTTGTTCCAAATTTTTGAAAGTGTTGCCTTATATCTATTATGCTTCATCCCAGTTATAAAATGGTGTTATTTTATTTTACCAACATTGAGAATATGCATATTCATCTGAAGGTAATTACAAGAGGAGTTTCAAATGGAATTGAGGAATTAAATGTATTTCTTCAATTCAGTGTTCCAATGTGACACTTTAAGTGAAACAATGCATATTATTTCTATATTTTTGGAAAAAAATAAAAGCTTTAATTTTTAGATATTAAATATTTCTCTCTGTGTATTTTATCTCAATAAAATACATACAGACATAACACACAAACATATACATGCAAACATACCTCAAAACTCAGACCTGACTGTTCCTAAGTGCTTCACACACAGAAATGACTGTGGCCTTGGTTTTCTAAACCATGCACCATGGTCCTATGAAGTGGTAGAACAAATTCTCAGGGGCTCAGTGGAAAATTTTAGTTTTTCAAGGAAACACAGTAGCACCTGTTAAATATCACATAAATGACTGCTATCAAATTGTTTGGACCTGGGAGGGAGGGGGTGAAGGAATGTGCTGGTGGGTAGGAGAGGTGAGGGGGAGGTCAATGGGGGAACATGGAGACATATGTACTACTATTTATAATACTTTAAACAGTTAAAAAAAAAGTCTCTCTCTTAGACATTACCTTTCTGGATCATGTTTGTGACAATACTTAATACAGTGCCCAGTAAATAATCCATTCTCAATATATTTTAGTTGTATTCCCACAAGAATCTGTTTAATGTTATTAAGTGAATAAATATATTGTGTTCTTTATCTGCATAAAAGAGTGTATTGAACAAAAACTTACACAGTCCGGTTGTTTCTGGTGTACATGTTGTTAACATATCTCAATAAATTTCAACAGTCTTCTTCACTCATATCCCTGGTATGGGGCCCAATATTTTAGAAATTCAACTCTCATTTCTTGTTCTTCATTGCCATACTTAATAATACAATTATTTATCTAAAATATAAAATAAATAAGTTCTGGGGATGTAATGTGAATATAGTTGACAATACTGTATTGTATATTTGAAATTTGCTAGAACTGTAGATCTTAATAGTTTTCATCACACACAAAAATTGTTACTAAGTGAGTGATGATGTTAACTAAACTTATTATGGTAATCACTTCACAATATATCAAATCATGTTGTACACCTAAAACTAATACGATGTCAATCATAACTCAATAAAACAGAAAACAATATATAGTTGCCTGGCAGGAAAATGCCTGTATCAACCATGATATAGTCAGTGGGAAACCTGCCCTAGCTCTGTAAGAAATCAATCTGGAAGTCAAATGAAGCTCAGAGAGGATATAAGAAAAAAAAAATGGTTTGGACCTAATTACTTAATAATCTGAGCTACTTAGAAGAAATCATCTTGTGTAAAAAAAGAATTGAAACAACAAATATTGGTGAAAGTATGGAATAAATGGGACATTTCCAGTGGGGATATAAAAATACTCAGGAAATATAGTTGGCAGTTTTTATTAAAAGTTAAAACTGCATATTCAATGTCCCTGTGATTGCTTAGCCTCTCTCTGCATGCATATATTTATGAATTCACTACTGATGTATGCAACAAGTATAAATCTCAAAATCACTATGCTGAGCAAAAGAAATGAGGCAAAAAGCTGCATATTGTATGATTTGATTTATATTATAGAGTAGGCAACACTAATCTATAGACATAGCAATCAGACTATTTGTTGACTGGAAAATGGTCAAGAAGAACCTTAGAAGCTTTCTGAGGTAATGGAAAGTTTCTCTGTCTTGAAAGTGGTGTGAGTTTAAATGAATGTATATATTTATCAAAATGAATCAAACTGTGTACTTTAGATTTTTTTTCATATTCTGCATGATTATATACATTTATTTTAAAAATCTAAATAAAAACAAAACTGGGAAGGTTGCAGGCCAACAAAAACCTGAGGGAATTTGTCATCATCAGTCTTTCCTGAAATACTACAGGCGGTTTTTCAGTCAGAAGAAAAGCAATCTCCTACAACAGCATGGAAAAAGAGGAAAGGAATGGAAAATAGTAGAAAGGGTAAATACTGGGTTAATATAAGAAAAATGAATAATGACTCTGCAGAAATATCCATTTCTCCTGGGATTCAAATATATGTACACATGAAATTTATGGCAACAATAATATAAAAGACAAGAGAGCTAAATGTAAATAAACTTTTATAAGATTCTGTCATTCTGAGGATGTGCCAAAAGTGCTAAATTACAATAGACATAAACAAATAAATAACGCATTTTATAATATTCAGGATAACTACAAAAGAATAATTGGATAATTTTAAAACAATAATCCAATAGGAAAGTATGGTACAATAAGGAATAATACTTTATAAATCCAAAAAGAAGAAATTACTAGAAAACAAAATTAAACATTTGTAACTATATTCAGTGCAACGAAAATATTTCCCATTTCAAAACTAAAACTTTTATGTTGCTTACAAGAAACACAAACATAAAGACTCAAAAAAGTTAAAAGCAAAACTATAAAAATCTATATATACCATGTTATCAATCTCATTCTTTGGTAAATATCCTATAGAAATTAATGCACATATCACTGAAAACATCATCCTGATATAGCTGAAAACAACATTGAAGATAAAACAAATACACTTTTATAGTCACGAATAACAATGAAAAATAATGAACTGTGACTAGCTCCAATCATACTGATAAATAATACAGATGAAGTGTTCAGAGAGAGTTGTCTGTGAGAGTTGTCAGTATTCAGGAAAAATAAAATGAATCAATGCTGATGGAATTCAGAATATTACTTACCTTTGGAAAACTATTTATTAGTGTGAGCATTAGGGAACTTTCTGAGGTCCTGAATATGTTCTATGTCTTTGTTTAAGTTGTGATGAAATGAGTATATGTATGTATATTTGCTTCATAGAATTGCTTCATAGCCTGCTCTGGATCAATCAGGCTTTAAGGAAATGTAGCTGGTTAGACTTCTATTCAGGCCACTAAAATTTTCTCCTATCAGCAATATGGCTGTTTTGATTTCTCATAATTTGTTTGTATACTGGAGTAGTACTTCTAATTTTCTTCTAGACTTTCCCTTTGCCTTTACAGCCAGTCTATCTAGGCATAAGAGGCCTAGATTTTGGTCTACTTCAACTTTTGACATGCCTCCCTCACTAAGCTTAATCATTTTTAGCTTTTGATTTAAAGTGAAAGATGTGACTCTCTCTAGGGTTAGCACAATAAACATTTTCCACTTTATTAACTTATCTGTTTCTCATAATTAAAGGGGGATTCTTATAGATAACATATAGCTGGGTCCTATTTATAGTACTTCATTCAACACAAGAGGGTTTACAACTAGGAAAATTATCAGGAATAAAAATCTTGCCGAAACCCGTTTGGCTCAATGGATAGAGCATCGGCCTGCGGACTGAGGGGTCCCAGGTTCGATTCCGGTCAAGGGCATGTACCTTTGTTGCGGGCACATCCCCAGTAGGGGTTGTGCAGGAGGCAGCTGATCGATGTTTCTCTATCATCGATGTTTCTAGCTCTCTATCCCTCTCTCTTCCTCTCTGTGAAAAATCAATAAAATATATTTTTAAAAAAATCTTACATAATGAGATTCAAAAATAGATCAAACTGAAAGGAGAAATAGAGAAATCCACTTTAGGTTTCCTTGCTTTTGTTTCTCCTTATATGTCTTCCACCTCAAAGGAAGGCAGTATCTTACAGCTTGTTCAGCTATAATCTGCTATTATCATTCTACAGCATTTTGGGTGTGTTTTTCAGTTGTTAGGTAGAGGAAGCATTCTATAACCTTATTTTTAAATCTCACATCTTTCAGTGGGTGTCTGGCTGGGCTTTGTGCATCACAAGTGCTGTTCAGGGCAGAGCTGTTTATTTTGAACCCTTAGGGGAGGTAGGAAGCTAACGCATGCTGGTGTAGAAGGAATGCCCTTCTCCCGCTGGGGTAAGGTTCTAGTAAAGTCTCTGGTAAAGAGTACGACTTTGGTGTGGAGAACATCCTAGGTATATTTCACAATTACTCTTCTCTTCCCTCTGCCAAAGTCATGAGAGATTTTATTTGGAACTTCACTAGAGAATCTGGTGGGGTTTCTGGAATTCAGACCATTGAAAATGTGGGCCACACTCCTCGGACTTTGGCATTCAGAGTTTCTCTCTGTTAACCTCATCCACACTCAGCCTCCAGCAATTCATTAAAGTAAACATTTGAGATTTACCATCAATTCATGGCTCCTGTACCTCCTGTGCCCTGTAAGCTATCTCAGCTGTGACTCTCTGTATTAAGTTAACTCCCCAGATTTGAGGGTGACTCTTTGTCCTGAAACCTTTGTTCTCTGATAGTTTCAGGAAAAATTTATTTAAATCTCTTCCTCTTTTTCTCCTTGTAAGAATAAGAATGACTCCTTATATGTTGAGGCTCAAACCAAAAATAAGCATTATTCATTTTATTGCTTCAATTGTTCTAATTTTGGACATTGGGAAATTTTTCAGTTTGACCTCCATTTTCCTGGACATGGCATCATCATTTTTGTCATTGCTATTATTACTATTATTATTATTATTATTATTATTAATTACCATTTCTTTAACTTTCTGGTAACACAAGATACTCTAGTCTCATCTTATGTTTTCTCTGCTCTGGAGTAGAAACAGCTATTTCTTCAAAAAACCCTGGTTCTTTTCATTGGAGAACTAGAGGCCCAGTGCACAAATTCGTGCACTGGTGGGGTCTAGCTGGCCCATCCTGATCGGGCTGGGCTAGCCAAGGGGAGAAGACGTGAGCAGTTGGCCAGCCAGCCCACCCCTAATCAGAGTGAGGGGGGCCGATCTGGGGTAGGTCCAGCTGGGAGGAGGGGCAATAGGTGGTTGGCCAGCCAGACCCAGATCCTGTTCAAACTCCAGGTTGAACTCCTGGTCGAGGGACAATTTGCATATTATCCTTTTATTATATAGGACTAGAGACCCCGTGCACAAAATTTATGCACTGGGGGGTGTGTCCCTCAGCCCAGCCTGCACCCTCTCACAATCTGGGAGCCCCCAAGGGATGTCCGACTGATGGCTTAGGCCCACTTTCCATGGGGAGTGGGCCTAAACTAGCAGTTGGACATCCTTAGCGCTGTTGTGGAGGCAGGAGAGGCTCCTGCCACTGCCGCTGTGCTCGCCAGCCATAAGCCAGGCTGAGGGCTTCTGGATGAGCAGTGCTCCCCCTTTGGGAGTGCACTGACCACCAGGGGGCAGTTCCTGCATTGCAATGATCGTCTGCCCCCTAATGGTCAGTGTGCACCATAGTGACCGGTCATTCCGCCATTTGGTGGATTTGCATATTAGCCTTTTATTATATAGGATGATGTTCAGAAGCCAAACAGGTCACTGGGTATGCTTGTTGCTACTTCACTTCTAGATCTTTTCAATCCATTCAATTTCTACTACACCATATTTATTTTTCCTGCAAATATTATTTATGCTTTTAAAGTATAAGAAAACTACAAAAAAAAAAGAACAATGTTACTTAAGATGTCATATATTCTTTTTTAAATACACTTTTTATTGATTTCAGAGAGGAAGGGAGAGGGAGAGAGAGATAGAAACATCAATGATGAGAGAGAATCATTGATCAGCTGCCTCCTGCACAGACCTCACTGGGGATTGAGCCTGAAATCCAGGCATGTTCCTTGACCGGGAATTGAACCGTGACCTCCTGGTTCATAGGTCAGTGCTCAACCACTGATCCACACAGGCTGGGCTTCATATTTTCTTACTACCTCTGAAAACCTAAATTAGAATATCTAGGGGTATGAGTAAGGAATATATATATTTCAAATATTCTGTAAGTTAACCCTGTATTCATTACAGATGGAAAACTATTGTCTTAAAATATTCAATGATCACCATACTAATACAGGGGAGACTGTTAAATATTTTTTTCTCTATTATAGGAGTGATATGTATGAAGTAGGAATATAACCTAAGGAAATCTGTGGACATAGTCACTATTTTTATCATAGCGATTTTGGGAGAGTATTGTTAACAATTCTGAATCAATCTGAATTAATATAGCAGATGCTGTCCTGCACTTCTGTATATCACCCCCACCATTCCTTTCAAGATAACAGAAGTATTGGTGGCTAACATCAATTTTCCTCTCTGTTAATTGCCCTAATTGAAAGAACTTCCTACATGAAGGTCACATTCCCCCATTTCTAGGAGTAACCAGTATCCAGTGATTGATCAGTATGGGTCTATGAAGAGCCAATGACCCTCCTCACTTAGGAACAACTCTGAAGAGCCATGCCAGCTTCACAGCCCTTTTAGGGAAGCCTAGGCTGCTGTTGCTATTTGGTCTTCCTCTGCCCAGTCTTCTTTCCTCACACCTAACAGGTGGTATTTTAGAGCATTTCCCTATGAATTTCCTGTACTAAATTTCAGAACCTCATAGTCTGTTTCCATGGAACCCCAAATGTTGCAATGTTATGTCCTCATAATGTATTATGTGATGAAACAATGAGAGAATAATAAAATAGTTTAGAATCTTTATTGTACAGGTAGGATTTGGCTGGCATATTATATCCAATTAATACCTCTAGTAACACCTTGAAGGTTTATGAAATAGACATCCATCCTAATTATGTCATCATTTAAATTTCATCTATTTTGAACTTTGATTCTAGTCAGACTGTTGATTAAAGTACTTTCAAATACCTTAATGAAAGATAATTTCAATATTTAAAAGGTACTTTCAAATAAATAAATACATGCATCTAAAATTAATATTTCTGACAAAAATATAAATCAATATTCTGAAGTTTATAAAAAGACTATAAAAAGTTTAATGACCTAGTGATTGGGAGAGCTACTTTTATTTTGTTTGCCATAGGGTAGAAAAAAAGACAAAGATGATAATTCTTTTGTTAATTAGTTTTCCCTTTAAACAATCTCATAATGGCAAACACAAATGATAAGAAAAGAGTAAGAAAGCTAAAATAATTAAATCACTGAAATATTACAACTGTTAATATTTGTATATATTTCTTTTGTCTTTTGCTTTAGTTTTAATTTAGTTATGATTATATTTCTTATATAATTTTATACCCCTTTATCCTTAATAATCCAATATTTTTTATCAACCTATCATGAACATTTTGTAGGTAAAATTATTCTAAAATATTTTAATCAATTTATAATATTCTATCAAATGGGTATTTTATAGTTTATTTCCATAGTGTTATTTTTATATAATTTTGAAGTCACTGTTATAAAAGTACTGCTACAGTATTTATTTTTGTTCATGATGCTTTCATAGCATTTGATAAAATGTTGTTTTATCATCTCTGAAATTAAAAGTGAAATGCTATACTGCTATTTTTTATCTTGAAATATATTACAAAAATTGTATCAAACACATTTTTAAATCATTTAAAGTGCTACCTAAAATAGATGATACTTCTTTTATCATACCCTTGTCAGCATTATATATTCAATATAGGCTAATTTTAATAATGAAAATTCAAGTTGATGGACAGACAGTGAAAATTGTTTAATCTGAGTTGTCTTCTGAAATAGTTACACAGTTTAAGTTACCCATAAAAGGTTACAGAGGGCAAAATAGGCAGCTTAAAAAATGTTAGAAGGTGGGTAAACAATGATGGTCTTTGTAGGTGGGTAGCAAAGACAATGGGAATATACAGGGACTTTTTAGATATTTTTGAAGAAAAAATTGACAATTGTAGGTGATGAAATTAGAATGGAATTGTGAGGAAACAATACACTTAAAATTTATTTTCAGAAATGCAGCCAGAATTTAGGGTAAATTTGTGTCCTCAGAATTTCATTTTATGCACATATTCACACACTACAAATCTGGAAAATAAAAGTGTGGTGTTTATGCTTGAGAGTACATGAGTGTTTGTGTGTAGAATTTTCATGAGTGTACATGAGAGCGAGTGTATATGTGGGATATATTGCATACATCTGTGTATCTCTTAAGTGTGCATGTGTATAAACAAAAATAAATATAAATATAAATATATACATAAATATAAATCCTATATAATAAAGAGGTAATATGCAAATTGATCATCACTCCAACACACAAGATGGCTGCCCCCATATGGTCAAAGATGGCCACCCCCATGTGGACACAAGATGGCCACCACAAGATGGACAGCAGGGGAGGGCAGTTGTGGGTGATCAGGCCTACAGGGGAGGACAGTTAGGGGTGACCAGGTCAGCAGAGGAGGGCAGTTGGGGGGGACCAGGCCGGCAGGGGAGGGAAGTTGGGGGGGACCAGGCCTAAAAGGGAGGGCAGTTGTGGGCAATCAGGCCTACAGTGGAGGGCAGTTGGGGGGAACCAGGCCTACAGGGGAGAGCAGTTAGGGGTGACAGGGGCTGCAGGGGAGGGCAGTTGTGGGTGACCAGGCATGCAGGGGAGGGCAGTTGGGGGGACCCAGACCTGCAATGGAGGGCAGTTTGGGGGGACCAGCCCTGCAGGGGAGGGCAGATGGGGGCAACCAGGCCTGCGGGGGAGGGCAGTTGGGGGGGATCAGGCCTGAAAGGGAGGGCAGTTGTCGTGATCAGGCCTGCAGTGGAGGGCAGTTGGGGGCGACCAGGCTGGCAGGGGAGGACAGTTAGGGGTGACCAGGCCGGCCAGGGAGGGCAGTTAGGGGCAATCGGGCCAGCAGGGGAGCAGTTAGACTGGCAGGGGAGTGGTTAGGAGGTGATCAGGCTGGCAGGCAGGCGAGCAGTTGGGAGCCAGCAGTCCTAGATTGTGAGAGGGATGTCCAACAGGCAGTTGGACATCCATCCAGGGGTCCCAGATTAGAGAGGGTGCAGGCTGGGCTGAGGGACACCACTCCCTCCTGTGCACGAATTTTGTGCACCGGGCTTCCAGTATAAATATAAATATAAAATATGTGAATATAAATAGCCTATATAATAAAGAGCTAATATGTAAATTGACTATCACTCCAACACAAAAGATAGCCACCCCCATGTGGACACACGATGGCTGCCACAAGATGTCTGTCAGGGGAGAGCAGTTGTGGACGATCAGGCATTCAGGGGAGGGCAGTTAGGGGCAACCAGGCCAGCAGGGGAGGGCAGTAAGGGGTGACCAGGCCAGCAGGGGAGGACAGTTAGGGGCAATCGGGCCAGCAGGGGAGGGAAGTTAGGGGCGACCAGGCTGGCAAGGGAGGGCAGTTAGGGGTGACCGTGCCAGCAGGGGAGGGCAGTTGGGGGTGACCAGGCCTGCAGGGAAGGACAGTTAGGGGCAATTAGGCCAGCAGGAGAGCAGTTAGGCGTCAATCAGGCTGGCAGGGGCGTGGTTAGGGGGTGATCAGACTGGCAGGCAGAAGCGGTTAGGGGCAATCAGGCAGGCGAGTGGTTGGGAGCCAGCAGTCCTGGATTATGAGAGGGATGTCTGACTGCCTTCGAGGAGTCCCAGATTGGAGAGAGTGCAGGCTGGTCTGAGGGACACACACACCCCCTGTGCATGAATTTCATGCACCAGCCCTCGTAATATATATATATATATATATATATATATATATATATATATATATATATATATACTAAAAGCCCGGTGCACGAAATTCGTGCACGGCGGGGGGTTGTCCCTCTGCCCAGCCTGTACCCTCTCCAATCTGAGACTCCTGGAGGGATGTCCGACTGCCCATTTAGGCCCGATCCCTAAACGGGCAGTCGGACATCCCTCTCACAATCCAGGACTGCTGGCTCCCAACTGCTTGCCTGCCTGCCTTCCTGATTGCCCCTAACCACTTCTGCCTGCCAGCCTGATCACCCCCTAACCACTCCGCTGCCAGCCTGGTTGATGCTTAAATGCTCCCCTGCCAGCCGGTTTGCCCCCAACTTCCCTCCTCTGCCAGCCTGGTCACCCCTAACTGCCCTCTCCTGCAGGGTTGATCACCTCCAACTGCCCTCCCTTGCAAACCTGGTCCCTCTCAACTGCCCTCCCTTGCAGGCCTGGTCCCTCACAACTGCCCTCCCTTGCAGGCCGGGTGCCTCCCAACTGCCCTCTCCTGCTGGCCATCTTGTAGTGGCCATCTTGTGTCCACATGGGGGCAGGATCTTTGACCACATGGAGGCAGCTATATTGTGTGTTGCAGTGATGATCAATCTGTATATTACTCTTTTATTAGATAAGATAGAGGCCTGGTACAGGGGTGGGGGCCAGCTGGTTTGCCCTGAAGGGCATCCCGGATCAGGCAGGGGTTCCCTTGGGGCATGGGGCGGCCTGAGCGAGGGGCCTGTGGTGGTTTTCAGGCCAGCTACGCACCCTGGCAACCCAAGCAGAGGCCCTGGTATCTGGAATTTATTTTCCTTCTACAATTGAAACTTTGTAGCCTGGAGTGGAGCCAAGCCTGCTGTTCCCTCTGGGGTGGCAGCCATTTCTGTGGCAGTTAATTCACCTTCTACAATTGAAACTTTGTAGCCTTAAGCGGGTGAGCCCGGCCAGGGTGTGCGGAAAGCTTTGCCCCGGCAACCCTGGCCTGCTCTCTCAAGCTCCATTCTGCCGCCATTTGTTTGAATTTGTTTACCTTCTATAATTGAAACTTTGTAGCTTGAGTGGAGGCTTAGGCCTGCAACGGCTATGGAAAGCTTGGCTTCCTCTGTTACCTGGGAAACCTTGCTCTCTGTGGCTGTAGCCATCTTGGATTGGGGTTAATTTGCATACTCGCCCTGATTGGCTGGTGGGTGTGGCTTGGCTGGTGGGCGTGGCTTATGTAGCGGAGTGGTGGTTAATTTGCATATTACCATTTTATTAGAGAGGATATATGCATGTAAATATGTATGTGGTGATTGCACGTGTGTCAGTTTGGGTGAGGGAATGGGAGCATATGAGTGCTTGTTTGTGGGGTACATATACATTTATATATGAGTATATTTTGGTAGTGTTTGTAAGTGTGTGTATGTGTATGTACAGGGATATGCATGGGTAAGTATGTTTATATGAGTGATATACATGTATGAGTGGGAATGTATATATGAGATGTACACATCTGTGTTGTTTTACATGTCTGTTTGAGGATGTGTATGTGTGCCTTCTTAGTGAATATATACTTCCATTTTAAGTATGAGATAATATTGGAGACTGAGATGAGATGATCAGTATGAGGGGGAAAATTAGGACTTGAAATTATCATAGATGCAAAGATAGGAAACTATATAATGAAGTTAAGTCATTAATAGAATCAACTAAGATACAGAATGAGGTGAAGTCACAAAATGATTATTATATTGTGCCACATGGAATCACTGGTGACCTTAGCCAGATCAATTTGAATCAGGATATAACCCTGATTTGAGGATGTCAAACAATAATTAGGAAATCAAGAAGAGGAGACAGTATAAACAGACTACTGTTTCAAGTAGTGTGGTGATAAAAAGAGCAGGTATGGTATATAATTGGGTTGTGTTAGAGGCAAATAGGAGGGGTTGGGTTTTTTGTTTTGTTTTGATTTTAAGATATAAAATATTATAACATGTTTTTGCATTTATAGGAATAATCCATTAGAGATGTAGAAAAAAAGCAAACCTCATTCAAAGGCTAAAATGTGGAGGATGGGATCCAGTAGACAATTAAGAGATTTCGGCTTTGAGAGAAGGTACAAGTCTTCTTCTGAAATAGGAGGGATGAAAGGAAGATGTGCTTCCTTAACAGATAGATTTTAATAAATAGCGATGAAGATGAAAGCCCACCAGTCTGGTGACTTCTATTTTATAAACAGATTATTAGGTGTTATTACAACTTTTATGAGAATAGCTGTTTTCAAACAAAAGTTATGAATACAAGACCAATATGATAGATATGCAGAGAAGTTTTGGCTGTCAGTTTGACTTTAATGGTCTTGAATTTTTTGAATACTAATCTGAATATATGATTTTCAGAAGCAATGCTCATCTAATTAGAGGTAAGTGTGGAAAATCAGTATATTGATTTTATCATAATTATGAATTTATTAGGCAATTTAAATTAGAGTTAACAAAGACCTTTCAGGATTTGAGCCTCTTGCAAAGCTATATTTATAATTCTTATTCATTGAGTGTAAGCTAGAAAATGAGAACATGATGGGGAAAAAATAGAAAACAATTTTGAGGTCACTGTAATTGCTTTTGATACATTTTATATTTCTCACCTCCTTTGAGAAGTCTGGTGATTCAGAGGCAAGTGGGCTAAAGATGCTAAAGATGGGATGTTTCATGTGTTATTTGTTACCACAACAAATAACTCCTATTTGCCAAGTATTATTTCAGGTTCCACCGAAATACAGCATAAAAAATAATAATAAGTAAAAAAAATTCCCTGGAACTTATATCCTAGTACCAGAGGCCAATAATAAACAAATAAACCCATTTATAATATGTTAGCAAGCAGTAAATGCTATAAATAAAATAACACAAACATAGCTAAAGAGTAAAGTGAATATTCGTAAAATTTGATTGCTTGAACCAAGCTATCTAAATGATGATATTTAAAAAGCGACGTTAGGAAGTGAAAAAAAAAATGTCTAAGAATACTCGAGGAAGTATATTTAGGCAGCAGGAATAGCAAGTTAAAGGTCCTGAGGTTGTGGTACACTTGACAGGTTTGAGTAAAGGCAAGCAGCTAGTGTGGCTGAAGAATATTGCATGTAAATTTTTAGAGAAAGCAAGGAACTATGATGGAAACTTTGTATTTTATTATATGAGTGAAAGAGACTGATTGGAGTGTCCTGCATGAGGGAGTGACATAATCTGATTCACACATTAAAATCAGTGCTGTGGTTTTGGTGGCCAATAGGAGTATAAGGATAGAAACACAGCAGTTGGGAGGCTATGGAAACATTCCAGTTGCGATATGTATGGAACAGTGTTAGTGAGGAGAGAGGATGGTTGTATCCAGTTGACATTTCTTATAAATTTAGCCATACACTTACCATGTGTCCCACCCATTGCACTCCTAGATATTTATTCAAAGGTGAAGGCATGAATAATTTAGAAAATAACAGTTAAATGTATTGCTTGCTTAAACAAGTGAGAATCACATTGTGTGGTACATTTGCTGAGCAAAGTATAGATCTTTTTATATAGGATTTTAGGATGCTTTGAGTTTAGCAGTTGACACACTTTCAATGTTGAAGTGTTTCTAAAGGAATTGGTTGAATCTGTGTGTATGTGTGTGTGTACCTTACTTTATTTGGGCTTTACATATGCTACATTTTTTTCTTTAATTTTTACTTTTGACACTATTACATATGTCCCCATTTTCCCCCACTTTGACCCCCTCCAACTAGCCCCCATTCCTAGTTCCCTCTGTCATCACCACACTGTTATCTGTGTTCATGGGTATTGATTGAATCTTAAGTATAGCAAGAAGTGCTTCCATTTTAAAAATGGGTATTTTTCTAGGACAGTGGGAACATTTAATTTTTTTCTTTTTTAATTTCTTTATTGATTAAGGTATTAAATATGTGTCCTTATCCCACCATTACCTCCCCCAATCCCCTCACTCCCCTGTTGTCTATGTCCATTGGTTAGGCTTATATGCATGCATACAAGTCTTTTGGTTGATCTCTCCCCCTAACCTCCACCCTCCCCTACCTTCCCTCTGAGGTTTGACGGTCTGATCAATCTGTCTCTGGATCTGTTTTTGTTAATCAGTTTATGTTGATCATTATATTTCATACTAGAGGCCTGTTGCACGAAAAGATTCGTGCAATAGGCCTTCCTTCCCTTGGCTTCCAGCACTGGTTTTCCTCTGGCACCCAGGACCCAGGCCTTCGCTCTGGCCAGAATCTGCCTTCTTTGTCTTTGCTGCAGACTCTGGAGTCTACAGTCTTGTCTTCACTGTGGCACTCCGCTCCTATAGATCCCTTCGCCTCCCCCTTCCCTGCCCTCCCTCTCATAGCAGGAGTCCTGCCCTGCCTGGCCACTCCGCACCTGGAGCAGCTGGGAGGCCGCCATCTTTGGCCTTCTAATTTGCATACTCACTCTGATTGGCTGTGGGCATAGGGGAAGTATGGTCAATTTAAATATTTGTCTATTATTAGGTAAGAAATGAGTGAGATCATGTGATATTTATCTTTCTCTGACTGGTTTATTTCACTTAGCATAATGCTCTCCAGTTCCATCCATGTTGTTGCAAATGGTAAGAACTCCTTTTATTCCATAGTGTATATGTACCACAGTTTTTTAATCCACTCATCTGCTGATGGGCACTTAGGCTGTTTCCAAATGTTAGCTATGGTGAATTGTGCTGCTATGAACATAGGGGTGCATATATCCTTTCTGATTGGTGTTCCTAGTTTCTTGGGATATATTCCAAGAAGTGGATCACTGGGCCAAATGGGAGTTGCATTTTTAGTTTTTTGAGGAAACTCCATACTGTTCTCCACAGTGGCTGCACCAGTCTGCATTCCCACCAGCAGTGCACAAGGGTTCCTTTTTCTCCGCATCCTTGCCAGCACTTGTTGTTTGTTGATTTGTTGTTGATAACCATTCTGACAGGTGTGAGATGGTACCGCATTTTGATTTACATCTCTCAGATGATTAGTGACTTTGAGCATGTTTTCATATGTCTCTTAGCCTTCCTTCTGTCTTCTTTGGAAAAGTATCTATTTAGGTCCGTTGCCCATTTTTTGATTGGATTGTTTATCTTCCTTTTGTTAAGTTGTATGAGTTCCCTGTAAATGTTGGAGATTAAACCTTATCAGCTGGTCCAAGTGCAGTGGTGCCTACAATTAATTAATCACAGCCATTTAATTTTCATTTATAACCGCATCATAAAAATTTCCATGCAAAAGTGATAGCTTAAGTCCTGTGGTAGCCCAGATGTGATGATAACATGAGAAATTGGGAAGATTAAGTGCATGGACTACTTTTGTGAGTTAAGGAAAATAAATACAAATTTTAAGCAAATGTGAAAGGGGGTTAATGGGCACTAATTTTTCTAAAAGATGGGATGACATGAATTCAACAATATACATAAAGAAATACACCTATGGGAAAGTATGTACTTTTTTTCCCTGAGGTGGAAAAAAAGGAATAGGTATTTTTGAAGGGAGGGATGTAAGGCATTACACGTTTTCTAATCAAAGTAAATTTCCGAGACTGCAGAATGTTGGGAGTTGTGATGGGTATTACTTGAAAGGTGTGTGAGGAAATTGGAGACAATAAGCCTAACTTTGACACTTAAGATATGGAGGACTTCTTTTTTAGTTGCATCAATTATTATAAAATATCATTTAAAAATATATACTACTTCCTTTTAAGTTACTATTTCATGGCCCTCTGAGGTATTTAACCTTGTAAATAATATTCACTTTCAAAATTTGCCATTGACCTACTTCTTCTAAAGGGTCTATTTTAATGTATTTATGATGATATTTATATTTTATATGTTGCTAATTGGTCTTGTAATACCTTGACCAGGAACTTGATTTATCTTTGTGCCAGGACTTCAATGCAATTTTAGAGAGCCTGTAAGGATTCTGAGAAGACACTTTAGGAGAAAAAAAAAAGAGAGAGAGAGAGAGAGATGCATACTTTTGACTGTTATTAAAATAGTTGTCTGCATCCTAGATCTTGGGGCTATGCAATGAAATCAGTTTGAAACAAAAATCTAAATTTAATTTACTATTTTTTTCTTTAATACCCTTAAATATGCAATGAATTTTTGGGAGCAGGGGAACTCAAAAGTAAAAAGATTTTTGGTGGGTTTTTTTGTACTGTTTTGTTTTGGTTTGGTTTTATTGAGAAAAACCTAACAATGACTTTTCAGAAATATTTGATTTTAGGGGCATTTTTTTACTTGAGTCTCTGTGGTTATTGCTGAAGATTAGAGTCACCTACACTTCATCACATTGAGAAGACCAAATTCTAGCTTAATCCATATTTTCAGGGCACTAAAATTCTCTAGATCTAAACAAATAAATCAAACAGGAACACACACAACAAACAAAGAAGTACCAGCCTCACTTAATGGATAGTTATTAGATACCTACTAAGTGTCAAGCATTGGGCTAAATGTAAACTTATATGACAAATATGGTATTTTAAATAATAGCAATTTTTAAATAGCTTAATGAATGAATCAATTTATATCAATATTTTTTATAATTTATTACAGATTTTAAGTAAAAATTATATAGAATATATATTTTATAATCTAAATCATAAAAAGCCAGTGGCCGGAATGCCAGAACGCCAGAACAACCAAATGACCAGTTACCAGGAGGTGCATTGATGGGTCCCGTGGTGACAGCAACAGGACTCTGGGTCTTGAGCTATTTCACACACTGGGCCTTTAGTATATATAATATAGAATATATATTATCCTATATAATAGAAGGCCAATGGCTGTAATGACCAAAAAAATAGTCACCAGGAAGTGCATGGAGTACCTCTCAGTCCCTCCCTTGTGGCCCACAGACTCCTATCACAGCAAGGCTGGTGGGCAGCTGGCAGAAGGGTGGGCAGGGCGAGGCAAGCACGGTGAGAGAGGCAGGGCCTGAGCAGCAGCTGCCATGGAAGTTGTGGATCAGGCTTGGAGATAGGCCGGGAGAGAGAGATAGCTGTCAGTGGGGCGTTCTGGATTTCCCAGAAGAGCAAATGGCTGTCTAGGAGGCAGAGCTTTTGACATGGACTGGCATAGAAACCGACCAATCAGAACCTACTCTGGGTGAACTGCGAAGGCAGAACCTAAGGTGGGGACTGAGGAGGGGTTTTAAGGGCAACAGCTGTTTGGTGTAAGGTATAAGAAAGCGGTTCAATTTTTTAATGATCAGTTTGGCAGTATAGAGCATATGGGTGGCTATCAGTCCAGATACAGGGGTAATGTATTTTTGTCTGCCAAGAACATCTCCTCCTGATGAAAAAGGCTTCTCCCACACATTTAAGCAATCATATTCTATATAATCTATCTATACTAATAAAAGGGTAATATGCTAATTAGACCAGGTCAACCGGTCATTTTCCGGATGTCCAACTTTCTTCCTGACAAAGCCAGGATGGTGGAGGCTGAGGCAGAGGCAGTTAGGGGCGAGATCAGGCTTGCAGGGGAGAGCAGTTAGGGACGAGATCAGGCTGACAGGGGGTTAGGGGCAATCAGGCCGGCAGGGGAGGACAGTTAGGGGCAACCAGGCCAGCAAGGGAGGGCAGTTGGGGGCCTTAGGCAGGCAGGCTAGTGAGTGGTTAGGAGCCACTGGCAGTTGGACATCCCCCAAGGGGTCCAAGATTAGAGAGGGTGCAGGCTGGGCTGAGGAACAGGCCCCCCCTCATGCACGAATTTTGTGCACCAGGCCTCTAGTTAATTTATAAAAATCTTTCCCAAAACACTATGTGAGAATGCTTTTTAAAAGAAGAAAGGAAAGATCCAGAACTTGGAGTGAGAGTATTCAAAGAGCCCTAGGGTAAAATATTAAACTAGCAGATAACTGCACTGAGTTTTGATTAAATAGCTTTATAAGTATCTTGCTTTTCCAAATAATAATAAAGAGTTATGAGGAAAAAATAACCAGCTTTGCTCTTTTGGAACTAGTTGGAGATTTCAAACATGGTTGTTTCTAATATGGAGTAGATTTGGGGGATTGCAAAATGAGGAAAAAGCTTAATTTAGTTTTTCTATTGGTATATTGTTTAAACTTTCACATCATGAACATGTGAATTTTATAATAAAAATTTCATGAATTATATAATGCATGAAACATTCAGGATGTGTATACATGTATTTAATGATAAATGATAAGGTAAAGTAAATTATCTGAAATTATTTCTGTTTTAGAAGGGAAAGTTAACTTAGTGTCTGAAAGATGAAACTGGCATACAGACTTAGAGAAAATCTAACAGTGAGAAAGTTTAATGCACCTAAAACAAATTCACATTTTGTCTTCCCTCTTCTGTTGTAAAAATTCCCACATGCTTTGTATTGTGTTTTCTTTTATTAGATTTCTGTAGTATCAATAATTCAATTCCTGAAACTTGTTTGCCTAAGCCTGTCACTGTTTTTTATGAAACTGGCATCACTCTCAAAAAAAATTGATGTTCCAGGTCTTATTTATTTTTGAGATGAAAGAAAGCCTTGTATTATTTGCAAATGGACTGTATACATGATCTTTGTCCAGCTTCATTTTCTATAAAAATCCCTAGAAACAAACATGTTAAAAATTGTATTTGATAGTAGTGTATCTAATTGTTAAAGAATTTAGGAATTGGCTCTCTTTGATCTTATGTGGAAACTGAAAAACATAAAATTATACCTCAACAAAGTGGATTAATAAGTAAAGATTAAAAGTAGATGAATTGTCTGCATCCAAGAAAAAAAAGCATACTTTAATTTCAAGGAGATATTTATACTTATTGATAGAATGTTTAGAATATAAATTATGTTTAAAATGGGCCTGAAAATAGTTGAATGCCCAGATACAGTTATCCTTAAAATATTTTAATTTGCATATAAACCATTACAATTCTTTGATTTGATTAATACTAAGAACTTATAACCCAATTACCTAGTTATTACATAGTACAGAATATATATTGCATAGTATAGTCATCTATATATATATATATATATATATATATATATATATATATATATATATATTTATAACTAGAGGCCCAGTGCATGAAATCCATGCACCCAAGGGGGCGGTCCTCAGCCTGGCCTGCACCCTCTCCCAGTCTGGGAGCCCTTGGGAGAACGTCTGACTGATGGGAGCGGGCTTAACCCATTAGTCAGACATCCTTAGTGCTGCCGCAGAGGCATGAGAGGCTCCTGCCACCTTCGCTGTGCTTGCCTGCCATGAGCCCATGCTCAGGGCTTCTGGCTGAGCAGCACTCCCCCTGTGGGAGTGCACTGACCACTGGGGGGCAGCTCCTGTGTTGAACGTGTGCCCCACAGTGGTCAGTGTGCATTATAGCAACCAGTCATCCTGACGTTCAGTCAATTTGCATATTAACCTTTTATTATATAGGATAGCCTAACAACCGTCTGACCGTCTGACCAGTCAACCATCCGACTGGTAGCTATGATGCGCACTGACCACCAGGAGACAGACACTCAACACAGGAGCGGAAACCACAGGCATAAAAATATGGAACAGACTGATGAATCTCAGAGGGAAGGGGCAGGGGAAGGGTGGGAAGAGATTAACCAAAGATCTTATATGCATACTAGAGGCCCAGTGCACAGATTCATGCACCGGTAGGGTCCCTCAGCCTGGCCTGCACCCTCTCACAATCCGGGGCCCCTCGGGGGATGTCGGAGAGCCAGTTTTAGCCCAATCCCCACAAGCCAGGCCAAGGGACCCCACCAGTGTATGAATACATGCACGGGGCCACTAGTTATATTATAAAGAGTAATATTGTAATAAACCATGCAACATTATTCTATAATGGCTTAAGAATATGTTTTTCCCCCAGAAATCTTTGTTTACATTTAGAAGAATATATGATAAAATACATAGTTTAGCTGTCCATTAGTTTTCCTATTTCAAGTTTTACATTAATTGCTATGACATTTCTATATATAGTTCATGCCATTTTTCCAGATTTAAAAAAAAATGAACTTTTTCCTGATGCTTTTCAAGTAAAACCTGCTACATCAATTGATTCTAAAATGTACTTTATACAAAAGGAATAGTAAAGTAAAAACATGGGACCCTTTGTTAAGTACATGGTAGATATTTTAAGAGCTTTCAAATACTCAATTACTGGCTTGTTAACTGAATTGTGGCCAGAGAAAAAAAGAAATGCGAACAAACATCTAGTCTGATGAAAGCTATTTCTATTCATTAAGAAATCCTCTAAAATGTTTTTCCCCAAGACCAGTGTACTCTTGACAGTACAGCTAACAAACAGTATATTCCTCACCATTTATTTTCATGAACTTAATTGACCATTTTAGCAAAGAAATGGTCTTTATGATAATAACAAGGTAAAAGGTGGTAATTGACTGAAATGCTTGAGTACAGCTAGCTAAAACCACTTTCGATTAATGGAGACCTGAATGAAAGGCATGAAAGTTTCAGCCAATTGTGGGAAACTTACAAGATTTTTTTAAACTCTATTGTCTTGAATAAGAAAACAATGTTTTGATGAAGCAGAAACTTTAAAAAGGTATGAAGAAAACAGAAAAGATCACATCAAAAATTGTTTTGTAGAGCAACATATTATCATGCATGATGTATTATGGAAAATTGATATTATTTTTAAAAGCTTTTTTTCAGTATTATTATGCTGTCAGCACAACACTATTTCATGTGAATAAAACCAAGAGAATTTATTAGTGTTCTCAGGAGTTGGTAACAAATATTCTATGAAACAAATGTTTGATAATCTAAAATAATTATGGAAGCTTTTAAAACAAATGGTTTTATAAATTATTAAGGACTTTATATTTACTGACCAAAATTTTTTTGTAATTTAAAATAAATTTTACAATTATTTATATAAATTAATTTTAAAACATCAAAAATTACTGTGTTATTACTTTATATGATTTAATTTATATTCATAATTTATGACTAAACATATTATAACTAATATATTCCCTCACTTAGGGTATTCATATTTAAAACTTAACCACCACTGTTTGTTTTTTTGTGTTTTTTTAATATTTTATTGATCTTTTACAGAGAGGAAGGGAGAAGGATAGAAAGTCAGAAACATCGATGAGAGAGAAGCATCGATCAGTTGCCTCCTGCACACCCCCTACTGGGGATGTGCCTGCAACCAAGGTACATGCCCTTGACCGGAATCGAACCTGGGACCCATCGGTGAGCAGACCCATCAGTGAGCCAAACCAGCTAGGGCACCCCCCACTTTTGTCTTTACTTTTCTGTCTAGACAAGGACCTTATCTATTTAGTAGTCACATAAATTGAGAGAATACCCAAATCATTAGAGTCCCTGTTACAAAATTATTCAAAGTTACACATTAATTCATATTTCTGCTAATTATTTTAAATGGAAACTCTTAATAAATAATAAGACATTTTAATGATTGGTTTGTTTTGCTTATCTTTATTTTTCATTTTATAAAAAATTAAATGAGGATATGCTCCTTTAATAACAAAAAAACTAATTTTATAATGTACATGATAGTAAAGAAAATACTAGAAAAATGTGTAACAATAGAAAATTACATCTTAAATACCTATTGATTTACTATAGCCTTAGAATTGCAGCTAACAGTTTGTTTTGTTGTTAATTTGGTGTTCTTTCTTTACACCCTGAGGATATAATCTCAAGAAATTCAAAAAACACTGAATACTTTTTAAAAATCATCATCTCTGAGCTATTTTCCTTTATACTTTCTCAAATTAGACAAAAGTTTCTACATTCAATAAAACTTATATTACCCTTTACTATTTCCTAAAACAAATCACTGGGAAGAAACAGATTTTCTGTTTTCTTGAACTTTGCCATTTTTCTTTTAATTATAAAATCCAGTGGGTCCCCACCCCACTTATTCTTTAAAACAATATTACATCACTTTATATTGCTCATTATATAATTCTTGATAGTTTATCCTCCTCTGGCAGTTGAAAATAATTCTATTACTATACAATTTCAATAACTTTTCCTTTATTGTGTTTCAACAGTAGGTACAGTTGGTACATACCATGCTTTCACTTCCTCCTTGATATGACTAATGCCCAGATAGGTACCCTTATGTCCAGGTAATCTGTTCTCTCATTTTATTGGTGAGCTTATTGACCATGTTTCAACTATTTCCCTAAAGTGAATTATTCTCCCTTTATACCACCAGGTCTCAAAAGTTCCATTTCAATTGCCAACTGAAACAACCACCAAATATATGTATTTTTATTTCTACAAGTAGTCTAAAAATGACTTTATATTTTCCCTTTCAAAACAAATCACTGATTCTATTAATCATCCATGTAATCTGATTCATATTCAGTTCTTGAGCCCCAATATTTTTAATCATTTGAAATAAATTTCTTCATTGAGATGCCATGACTCTCTTTTTTAAGTATTAGTCTTATTTGACAGGCATTAGTTTCACCTCTTTCCATGAATCTTAGCTTAAGAAACACAAAATGTATTTTAGAGTACTATACATAATTCCTCATACATTATTGGTGAAAATTTTATAGGGAAAGTATTAAGATGCTTTGAATACATGGATACAACTGTTATAAAATTGATAAGACCATGGAAAAACATAGACTAGGCAGATGACAATACAAAAGGAAGAAGAAATGAATTTATAGAACATTAAGAAACTTGAATTATAATTATTTGACTAAGTTTATTATTGTGCTTCCAAGGAAGTTAGTATTTGTAATTTTCTTCTTTTAATTTTGTCCTCAGTGATCTCATCTTTTGAAGTATTCAAATTTGTAACTCATTTCTCATTTACACACTGCTCTATCAGCTTCCAAAATAATTTTAAAGTTTGATGAGATATGTAAAAATCCCTGTAGCAGATTCCATAGGAAGATAATTCTTATTGAGTATTCACTAGAAGAATTATATATAGAGCTTGCCCAATTATGTGACTCATAGGGTGAGGGAAGAGGAAACATTTTCCTCTAAAGAAAAACTTACACTAAAACATCTCAGAAATTCTGTGCTGTATAAGTTAATAGTTAATGCATTGCTCTTTAACTTCTTCATAAACTTCTCAAGTAGTACTTTGTCAGAGAGCAGCACTGTCCTTAGCAATGCCTATCTCAAAGGTTAGGGGTGTACTGCAAATACGCCAATTCTTCTATAATAGTTTTATAATATCCCATAATGAATGCTACTCGTCAAGGCTATGACTTTACTTTTTCAGTCAATTGTGTCAATTGGCACTTTCTTACATTGCTTCAAGTTCCTAGAGAGTGTACCTAATTTTAGATCTGTCTGATTTAAGTACATACTCATGTTCAAAAGCTCCAGCTCAAAAAACTTTAATAAAATCTAGTCTATATTTAAATTGAAGTCTTTCTCTCTCATCAACCATTTCCAGGAAGTCCTGAAATCAAGACATTCTTGGAAGTTTCTAAATTGTTATTAACCATTATTTCAATGTTAGGATCATGATACCACAGACTGGGTGGCTTACAAAACAGAAATTATTTTTGCTCTCAGTTCTGGTAGCTACAAGTCCAAGATCAAGGTTTTGGCAAATTTGGTTTCTTCTGAGCCCTTCCTCCTTAGCTTGCTGATGGCAGCCTTCTTGTAGTGTCCTTACATGGTCTCCTTCAAAAAGGGACACCAGAGATGCATCTCTGGTGTCTCTTTGAGTGTCAAAATTTCCTCTTCTTAGAAGAACACCAGTCAGATTGAATTAGAGCCCATTTTAATAACCTCATTTTAAACGAATCACTTCTTTAAAGGCCTTTTCTTTAAACTAGTCACCTTCTGAGGTACTGAGGGTTGGGCTGCAATTGAATTTTGGGGGACACATTTTAGCCTATAAAACTCCACACCATGGACCCCCAAAATCCATGTCTTCCTCAAATGCATATTAAATTCATCCCCATCTCAGCAACCCAAAAGTCATACCCTATTCCATGATTAATTCTAAATCCCAAATTTCATCTAAATTAAGTGTGGTTGATCCCGGAGCTATGATACATCCTGAGGCAAAATTCCTTTCTAATGATGAACCTGTGAAATCAGACAAGTTATCTGCTTCCAAAACACAGTGGTAACATAGGCACAAGGAGACAGTCCCCTTCCAAAAGGGAGAAATTGGAAGCTAAAAAATGGTCACGGGAACCAACTAATTCCAAAATCTGGCAGAATGAATTCCATACGAATTTTCATGATGGAGAATAATTCACTTTGTCTCAGTGCTCTGTCCCCTGAGCAACCAGGTTGGCACCTCCACTTATGGGCCCACTGGAGCAGCAGCCGGGCCCACTGAAACAAAGGAGGTGGCCCCGCCCTCCGGAACTGAAGAAGAGACAGCCTTGCCCTTTGGACGTGTGCCCTCTGGCCTTGTGGTGGCGGTGGCAGGCCTGCTGATATCAGGGGCCAGTTACTTTGATAACTCTATTGCCCCATCCTGTCAAAGCCCAGAAGTCCACAGCCTTCCTTCACAATCCCATTCCTGTCCTCCGAAGTCCACACTAGCAGTGTTTCAACTGGTGCTGGTGTAACCCCATCTCTATGTCTGATTCAATTCCCGAGTCCTATCAATAATCTCTCTACCAAATGAGTGTGAAGTCACACCCGTGGTGTTTTCTCCTGAGCATGCTTTCTCATTTTGTGCAATATGGATAGGCTGAGAATTTTCCAGATCTTTAGGTTTTGGTTCCCTTTTGCTTATCAATTCCTTCTTCAATGTATAATTCTTCCCCTCACATTTTACCATAATCAGTAAGGAGAAACCAGGCTGAACCTTCACAAAGCTTTAAATTCTTCTCAGCTAAATATCCAAATCCATCTCTTACGAATTGTACCTTGCTACAAAACACTGGAACACAATCAGTTCTTTGCCACTTTATTAAAAAGATCACCTTTCATCCAATGTGCAATAGCATATTCCTCATTTCCATAGGAGGCCTCACCAGAAGTAGCTTTAACATCCATATGTCCACTCACATCTTTTCAAGACAACCTAGGTTTTTCATAACATGCACCTCAAAATCCTTCCAGTGTCTACCCATTACCCAGTTCCAAAACCTCTTCCACATACTTTATTTGTGATAGCAGCACCCTACTTCCCTGTGCCAAAATATCTATTAGAGTTTTCCAGAGACATACTAGTAGAAACAACAGCATATGTGTGTATACGTATCGAGAGATTTATTTTAAGAAATTGGCTCTTGAGATTGTGTAGATTTAGTAAATTCAAAATCTGAAATTCAGGCTGGCAAGATGCATACCCAGGGAAGAGCTGCAGATTGAGTTCAAAGGCAGTCTGCTAGCAGAATTGCTTCTTTTTCAGGTGAGGTCAATCTTTATTCTTTTAAGGCCTTCAATTGATAGGATGAGGCCCACCCACATCATGGATGATAACCTGCTTTATTGATTTTAATGTTAATTTCATCCAAGAAACACCTTAACAGAAATATCCATAGTGTTGTTCGACCAAGTACTTGGGCATCCTGGCCCAGCCATGTTGATATATAATATTAGCCATCATAGTTATGCTGCTTTTTTACCTTGTAATACCTATTTGATGATATCTAGAATTTAATTGGCATTTGGCTTCAGAAATATATTGAGTTGATTACAAACCTACACGTATAACTATTTAGAATTAGTTTTCAATACATGTGCAGAGCCATAAACCTTTTATATTGTGAAATCCATCTGAACTTGTCCCAACCTGATTAGTGAATAGTTTCTGCTTTCATTTCCTTTTATTCCAGCCTATACAATATCAAGCCCTGCATGGAGAAATCATTAAGTACTTTTTGTCACTTGCAATTTTTATGATTTAGTCTGGAATTTTACTTAGCTAATTTGGCTACCGTCCATCTAGATAATAACGTGAACTGGCTACAACAGTTCTGACTAATTTTGCTTTCTCCTCTTTTTACTTAATTTTACATTTCTATTTTGCATCTACAGACAGACCATGTATATTTAGGTTTTGCTTTTTCAATTCAGTCAATTACCAACTAAATTGTAGTACCTAAAAGCTCATACAAATACTAAAAGAAGTTTCATTTATATCTAGGTAATGCTATGCACCATTTATTGATTAGTATAGAAAAAGAGCAATTGCAGTGTTTAATTTTATATGACACCAATGCAGAGCATATTCAAATAGGAGAGTCCTAACAAAGAGCTATAAAACTATGCTTGGACTGTATAGCTAATGCTATTAGACATAATTTGGATTCACATATAATTATTTTTTATAACATGTTGTCTATTGATTTTAGAAAGAGAGAGAGAAAAAAAAAACACCAAAAACATTGATCAGCTGTTTCTTGCATGCACTCTACTGGGGATCCTGCATGCTTCTTACTGGGAACTGAAACCCAGGCATGTGCAACAGCAACCCTCTGGTGCATGGGTCAATGCTCAACCACTGACCCACACCAGCCAGGCCATCTAATTCTTTTTTTAAAAGGAAATAAAACAACAGAACAATATCTTGATGATTTTAAATTACTAAAGTGTAACACCAACAAGATCTGCATGTGTATACTGCATATAAATGCCATGTCTGTACTTTATATTGTTTTATAATTTCATACTGTCAAATGATGCTGATGTACAACTAGATAAGCCTGTCAGAATATGTGTGCAAATGTAATCAAATCACTCTAGGTAAAAGTGTTGCCAATCTTATCTAAATCTTTTCTTCTCTTTGTGTATTTTTTTCCCCTTAAAAGACCTCAATTTTGCTTGACTGTGAAATCATACATAAATGGAGGACTATTCAGAATTTCAAGTATAATATTTGCAAATAGTGGTCTGACACGATGCATAAATTTTCACAATGTACCCACATTTATGTAAAGATCAACTAATCTGTTGAATTATATTTTATTGTGTTTGGAACATATTGTTTTTGGTTGCCTTAGATCTTTTGTGAATAGATATTAACAAAGGAAAGCAAGCTAAAAGCTTGAGAAATTATATTTAGCATGTTTTCTCTGAGTTTCTACATTGATAATAGCCCCACATTACATACAACAGACATCAAAACATGAATTAGGTATTTCCATGTAAGCTTCAATAGATGAGACACATCAATTATTTTCCTATTATACAAATTAAATATTCTCATACAGTATTATAAAAAGCAAGTACTTAGGGGGAAGATTTGAAATAAAATGTATGCTGATTGAAAAAGCTACCTGTTTCAATGACTGTGTATTATTCTCATAGCAGCCTTGTGAGGGGATTTTGAACATGGAGTAAATTTGATAGATTCAAGAGGAAAAAGAAATAGTAAGGGATCTAGAGACCAAAGGTTCAAAGAGGAGATTGCTGCAATATGTTATTTTTGTTTAGCAATAATGATACAGAAATTATCTACATATCTACCTATCTATCTACCTATCTATCTATTATCTATCTATCTATCTATCTATCTATCTATCTATCTATCTATCTATCATCTATCTAAAAGCCTAAGCGACCCTCGCAACCGAACAGACAACTGAACAGGCTGCGTGGGGCGACCCGGCCAGCAGAGAGTTAGTGAGGGGCGACCAAATGACTGAACAGCAGGCTGTGTGGGGTGACCCAGCCAGCAGGGAGGTTAGTGAGGGGCGACCAAACGACCGAGCAACAGGCTACGATGGGAAACCAGGCCGGCAGGGGGAGCAGTGAGGGGCGACCAAATGACCGAGCAAGAGGCTGATTAGGGTGACCAGGCTGGAATGGGGGGCAGTTGGGAGGAACCAGGCTGGGCGGGGGGGGGGGGGCAGTTGGGGGTGATCAGGCCAGCAGGCAGAGGTAGTTAGGGTTGATCAGATCGGCAGTTAGGAGCAGTTAGGAGCGACCAGGCCGGCTCGGGGGTGGGCAGTGAGGAGTGATTAGGAAGCCAGGCAGATGAGTGGTTAGGAGCCAGTGGTCCAGGATTGTAAGAGGGATGTCTGACTGCCGGTTTAGGCCCGATCCCTGGGATCGGGCCTAAACCGGCAGTCAGACATCCCCCCAGAGGTCCTGGATTGGAGAGGGTGCAGGCTTGGCTGAGGGGACCCTCCCCCCCACCCCCCTGTACACAAATTTCATGCACTGGGCCTCTAGGGGACCGAACGACAGAACAACCGACCAGTTGACCGGTTGCTATGACACACACTGACCACCAGGGGGCAGACATTCAATGCAGGAGCTGTGCCCTGGTGGTCAGTGCACTACCACAGCCAACCTCCCACAGCCAGCCAACCTCCATGGTCCCTCCCCCTGGCCAGCAGGCCCCAATTGGCCCTGATTGGGACTGGGCGAGACAATGATGGGCCCCGATCACTGGCCAGGCCATGGGACCCCACCTGTGCATGAATTCGTGCACTAGGCCTCTAGTATATATATATATATATATAAGCCTAAGCTACTGAATGACCAACCAGCGGACTAGTTGCTATGATGTGCAAGCAAACCTATACATCTGGCTTATGAAGCACAGATGGGCTCTCAGCTAATCTGAAGAGCAAGTTGGGTGGGGGTCTGAGGTGTTATAAACCCTCCTGTCTATAGGCTTCAGAATTCCTCTGCTGACTATTTTGGTACAGGTTGCCGGAAGCCAGTTCCAGCATGTCATAATTGCAAGAGTTTCATCAAAAGGTTGATGGAACTTGAAGACTCAACAAGGGCTGAGTCACATATGTTGTGACTGTTGGAATGGCTAAGGGCATTTCCCCAAAACCTGAATAGGATGATTGTTTGCTGCCAGACAGCTCAGAGCATCTTAATCTACATGTTATTGCCTCCTACTGGCCAAACACCTGAACAGCCGAAGGCAATTCCCCAATCTCACAATGCTTCTGTATGAAACCCTTTGAAGTGTATTTTCTCCACCTTACCTTAGGACAAATTGTGTTAATAAAAAGCAAGGGGTCCTGAGACAAGGAGAACTTGGCTTCTTCAGCCAGGCTCCTCTGACCCCCAATGTCTTTCAAAGTTATGTTTCGTCTTTGGACTCTTACTTAATCTACGCACAGCCTTTCTCCAGATTCCTGAACCCTTCTTAATGCTGGAACAAGAACCCCAGCAACAAATTAATTCTCAAGGTCCCTTTTTTTATTTTGTTGCGGCCCTCCCAGAATTTATGAAAAGCACCTGGCAACTTTATCTTGCCAAGCCTTGAGATTGCTGGCTTCTCTGCTTAGGGAGTAAAACCTTTCTTTTTTCCTTTCCATTTCCCCCCTCCCCATTCTGCATTCTTCCATTAAGGAGGTTTTTTATTTTGTTTTGTTTTGTTTTAACCATTTGTTCTGTGTCCTTGGCTGGGGAAGATAATGGCTTGTTAGTTACAAGTTGGCTGCAAATTGACCACACTGTTTGGCCTTATTTTAACTTTCCTGTCTCAGTTTTCCTGTTTCTCCTGCCCTGGAATCCTCTAACAGTTTTAGCTGGCTCCAATAGTCATGTCCATATTTCCTCCTTCCTCTCACCCCTACCCTGTCTGCCTAACCCTGTTTCTAACTCTTCTCAGTATCAAATTATCTCACAATGCTATTATAAGAAATCATTTGGAAAACTGGAGAGAAGAGAGTTTTTTAAAGTATAACATGTTACATCATAGTCTCTTTTGTATCATTCCTGTAAATATCATTTTGTTACAATCTTAGTGTAGTACAAATTTATTATTCCTCAGCAAAATGGAATGGTAATATTCTCTAGGGTTTTGTCGGGATTCTTGTTTTCTTACTTTGTTTTGTTTCCCTGCATGGTTATATTTATATCTTAGATTTCAAGTACCTATTACAAGTTGACCACCAAACCTATATCACTGATTGAGACTGCTTCTATGATGTTTTGAATATATACACAATTATTTACATGGATGTGCCTTTAATAAACTCAGTTTCACGAAAAGTGCACTACATTCCATTTTAAATTCTATTCCTCTTTTAATTATCTCGATTAATAGCATCACTATCCACCACTTTGTTTAGCTAGAAACTTGGAATTCATCTTTGAAAGTTTTTTTTTCTTATTTCCTGTGATCTGTCATTAAACCCCATTAATTTCCATTAGTATTTAGCCATTGACTTTTTATCCCTTCCATTTTGGTTCAGATGCTCATCCTCTATTATCTGGACTCTTGTAGTAGCCTGCTACTTTTTCTCTGTGAGCTCACTCTGCAACTTCTACTTAAGATGCATAAACAGCTCCACACTGATCAAAGAATAACATTCAATATTAGTAAAGTCTGCAAGATGCTTTCTAATTTGTTTCACTATAACCTCATCTCAGTTCACCCAATAATTATTTTGTGCTTCTGTGGTTTGAATCACTTCTACCAAAGCTCTTCTTTCATACCCATGATATCAGTGATACACATTCACGACCCTATTTTCTTGACCAACTCAATCTTTCAAAGCTTGTCAGAAGCATTACTTCCTTTGCTAATACCTTCACAATGAATTAGGTGTCATTCTTTTGTGCTCCACTCACATTTTCATACACTTATCACAAATACATGCTGTTTAAAAGGTTTACTTTGTCGCCTGCCACTTTAATCAGACTGTGGCAAGGTTTGTGTTTTATTTACGTCTGTATTTTGAATCTCACGCAGAATGTCTGCCACAGTTAGGGTTTCAAAAACTGTTGAATTAGCAAATACATGAATGGACAAATAAATTAATCTGATTACTTTAAAAAAATCTCCAAATTGTCTGCATATCATCATCTTGATTTTGAAGCACATAAAAATATATTTTTTTACTTAGATCCCTGAACCAAAGCTCACTCCATTCATACTTTTTTTTTTTCTTAGCAAAAGGAGTTTAGTTCACAAAGTTTATATGTGAAATTAGATTTGAGCAGTATCTGTTTGCAGTGAATAGTGTGGTATATTATGTGAAGGGCAGTTTCAATTATTTCACTCTGCCCTTAACCCACCCTGCCATCCCTAGCCTAAATAGCTATCAACTTAGAAAGCCTCACTTTTCCTCCTTAAAGAGGACTGACCTGTAGGAATTACATGTTTTTCTGAAGGTTGGAGGTGAGCACTTTATTCATCTGGCAGTTTTTAACAGATTCTTTCTTCAAGTTACTTTTAAGTGCCCACATTCAACAAATGGTCTTAGAAATGATGTTCAAAATACACTACAATAGTTCACTTTCAACTCATTTTCAGTCCTCTTCATAGGTAAGGATTTATTGACTTGGTGTGTTAGTTCACTTGCTCTGCAGTGCAGACACTAACGTGGGACAGGACAATAAATAATATTGACAATAGGTAAATAATAGGAGAGCAGGAGTAGGCAAGGAGAGTCCATTGACTGCAAGCAGATCTAACAATTGTGCGAAAACAGGGTAAGGGGAGGTGAATTGCATAGACAGACTCCTGAGCAGTCCGAAGAAAATTTTGACCAGGCTGATGGGGAGTCCCCAAGCCAAAGGCTCCTATGAGAGTACTAATATCCCCTCTATGCACAGAAATTGGCAGGTGGAAGTACAGCCTCAGCATAAACATGGTGGTGGACTCTGATAGTCAGCAGGTGGGACTGTCAGTCAACTAGGTTCTCTGCAGCAGGCTATCTGTGAACCACATTTCGTGGCTGCCACACTTGGGGCTCAGCAGAGTATCCAGAATTGTGCCTTTCAGGATTATTAAATTTGACAATTGTATATAACATTTTTATTCTCCAGGAAAATAAAGCTACTTAAATCATATATCATATTAGTCCATCAAGCATAATGTGGGAGAGTATCACCCTTAATTTTCCCTGCATTGTTTTTTCTGCAATTTTCACTACCACTTGTAACAAAGTATGAACTATAAGCATTTTTCTGAAACATCCCTGTGCATATTTTAGAGGAGTTTATATTTTAGAATAATTTATAATCAAAACTCAAATATCATTTGCTCTTATATTTAAATGTAATGCCTTCAATTTAAAAACAAACAAACAACAACAAAAAAACACAGTTATTGTTCATTTAAGAGACCCAAAATTCCTAATTTAATTATTCAGGTCTTTCATAGATAACAGACCTTGCCAATATTTTGACATAACTAAATCACTTGAAATACTCATTATAGAACTGAAGCAGTGTACACTGCTGGGAAATACTATAAACAATAGTAAATAGAGCTTACATTTTACAGTCAGAATTGGATTGGCTCTCTGGCACATCTCAAAAGTACTTTCATTGTATATTAAGTAAAAAAAATACCAATTTTAGATAGTTTTGAAGATCATTTGAGAAAAATTTTATAAAGAACTTAGTGCAGTATTGAGCATATAATAGGTACTAAAAAAAGTGTACACTTGGGAGTCTAATTATAGTCATCAGTCTTATTAAGATACTTTATTAATTTATAAATTAATATTTGTAGAAGTTATATCTCAAAAATATACATTATACATCCCTAACTTATTGTCTTAAATCCTAATTAATTGCTAATCTATTTCTTAACTGCTATTAATAGTGTATAATGTTTAGATTGCCCTGAGGATTATATGTGAAAGTGAATATAAAATAAATTACCTAAATATGTGTGAATATATATATATGTGTGTATATATATATATATATATATATATATATATATACATACATAGATATATATCTATGGATATATCAAACTATATCAAATTTGTAGTGTGTAAGAAGCACTAAAAAATTATTAGCTGTGGTCATCCTTTTTGTCCTCATTGTAATATTCTCATCTTCCTCTTCTTTTGTCATCATCATCAACATCATCAAGTTTCATGAAGGAGACTTTGTACAATGTAGCAAAATATCAGTTAGAAAAGAGTCATTAATATTTGTTGTATGGGTGACACTGGCCCAGAGAATAACCATAACTATTAGGAAGATTTATGAAGATGGAGTAACTATTTGAAAAAAGTGTACTAGAAGGTGAAATAGAAGTAACTGCTTTCCAATTCTTTTTTATTCCTTTTCCTTTTTATTATGTTTAATAAAAAACTCAAATAAAATTATATGACACAAGTTGCAAGCGAAAAGGACCAAATGGAAT
Source organism: Cnephaeus nilssonii (assembly GCF_951640355.1). Lineage (NCBI taxonomy): Eukaryota > Metazoa > Chordata > Mammalia > Chiroptera > Vespertilionidae > Cnephaeus > Cnephaeus nilssonii. The sequence continues at coordinate 54,873,512 of NC_137073.1, forward strand.
TTCAAGATAGACCTGAGAGGAGTCTTGATATGTTCCACTCATTGCTGGCTTAGTATACTGTCAATTTCTTTTCTTCACAATGGGGATAGCATAAGAAAAAAATGTATTAATTTGAAGCAGTGTTAAGAGAACAAAATAATGAATAATCAATTTGAGGTGGCTTGAGAGAAATTAAAGTATTTAAACTAATTAAATTCAAATGAACAGAACATAAAAGCCCCTAATGTGCTTTAAAAGGCACATCCCCTTATGTACATTTGATATAATTACTGCTAATTTTAATATATTATAGAAATAGTTATCACTAGTAGTAGAGTTCATAAGTAGGAAAGTATATAACATAAACGTATTCAGATATTCTCTTTCTTCACATCTTGATCTCTTGTTTGTGATGGTGATAGGATGAGGAGATAGGAAAAGGTTGTTATCCTGAAATGCTTTGAGTAAACATAGATCAGTGTAAAGTAAAAAGACCATAAAACATTCTGTTCACATTTTTTTCCTATTGAAAGGTATTTTTGTTCTTATCAAATTGCAATGAAATAGAAACAACAAACAGTGTGTATGAGTGTAGGATCACAGAATTTAGTATAAGGATTGTGCATATTAAGTGTGAATTTTGCAATTTATTTTTTGTTATAATTTAAGTGAAACCATTTTATCAAGATCAATATTTCTTAACAATGATAACTTGTTAGATAGTTTACTCCAGAAGGTAAAAATAAACTAACCAAATTCTCCAGGCCAACTAGAAGTATTATTCAGCAGTGACCATAAAGTTTTATCTTATTTCATTATAAAACCTATATAAAATGGTTTTGATACTGTTTTCTTATGTTACATTTGAGGAATTTACTCTGTTAAAAAAGAATCATACTTCTCTCTTTCCACTAAATAGAGAACTTGGGTACTGGATTTTCTTCATTCATAACTAGGTTGTGAATAGAGCCATTGTTTTGCTTTGATAGTCATTATTTCATCATGGATGCTGTGGATGTTTAGACTCCCTTATCATTAAAAGCCTTCCAACTGAATGTATTTGGTTTATATAAAAGCTTTCACTCACTCCTTTCTACACAGTTTGTCATCTATATATATAAAAGCCCAATATGCAAATTGTCCCCTTAGGAGTTCGACCAGGAGACTGGGAGTTCGCTGGCTCGCTATAATGTGCACTGACCACCAGGGGGCAGCATGAATTGAAGGAAGGCTCTTGCCAACAGCCAGAAGGACCCAATTGGCCCTGATCGATGGCCAGGCCTAGGGACCCTACCCATGCATGAATTTTGTGCACTGGGCCTCTAGTTAGAATTATAAAGTACTTTATACTAGATATATATACATGAAATTAATTCTAATTGGTGCTATGATAATTTATTTTTTATATTTTGTACACTATAGTGTAGTGTTACTGAAAGGGTGGTCAGGATAAAAACATGTGTAAGAAAAACAGCCTAGTCCAAAATTCAACTTTCCTATTCTCATCTAGATCTATTAATGCAGCTTGGGAAACTAGGGCCCGGTAATGTAGAATTTAATATATACCTACTGTAATTCTCTTTGAGAGCCATTGCCATACTTCTAATAATTTGGGAGGAAAATTATTTAGTATAAATCCTTTTTATCTTCTGGCTCCAGTTATTACTATTAAGATAATTGTTTTTTAATTGAATTTTATAGTTTAGGTGGCAATTGACAAAAAACAAAACAAAACAAAACAAAAAAACACATTGGGCACATTGTGACTCAGCATGTTCCTCTTCTCCAGAATCTCAAAAGATTGAAATTGAGATATGGACAGGGCTTCATTTTTTACTGGAAATTCTGGAGAAGAACCCACTTCTAATTCCATTCAGGTTGTTGGCAGAAGATAGTTCCTTGTTATTGTAGGACTGAAGTGCCTGTTACCTTGCTGACCATCAGGCCATTCTAGCTCATAGAGTAAGGTGACCAGATTTTAACATTGGTAAAGCGGGACACCATTGACTGGGGCAGGGAGGGGGTTCTTTTTTTTTTGATATATTTTATCAATTTTTTTACAGAGAGGAAGAGAGAGGGATAGAGAGTTAGAAACATCAATGAGAGAGAAACATCGATCAGCTTCCTCTTGCACACTCCCTACTGGGGTTGTGCCCGCAACCAAGGTACATGCCCTTGACCGGACTCGAACCTGGGACCCTTGAATCCGCAGGCCGACGCTTTATCCACTGAGCCAAACCGGTTTCGGCCCAGGTGGGGGGGGTTCTTGATTAAAAATTTGGTCTATATTGTAATCACTTTTGTTTTTTTTAATAAAAGGAAATTCACTTCTTAGATCATCGTTGAATTTGCATCCTCTTTTCTTACTCATTATGTTAAAACTCTAAAAAAAAAATTAAAATTACATTATAAATTATTATATACATATTGCTTAAAAACACAGTAAGTAGGTACATAATTACATGAACATATTTTATTGTTAGTTTATAAATTAAATTAATTTGATTGTTATAAAGTAACTATATTTTAAAAATTATTTTAATTCTATATTTCTTTCTAAATAATAACAATACTAACTTGTATTATTTTTCCTCTGAATTTGCCATAACGTAAGTCGTAAGTGTCACTTTCAAGGCCGGCGCTAGACTTTTTGCCGCCACTATAAAATATAAGTAATACGAGTACTGTCTGCTAAATTCAAGAAAATTTATGTATTTATGAAATAAATAAGTAAATTACTTACCTAAATTATCTGAATAGCTGATTTGTAATGACATCACTTGTTTAACTAGCTTACTAGCACGCAGTAGGATGTGTATCGTCTGAGAGACAGTTACAAAATGTTTTCGTCGTTGTCAATCCCCAAAAATGCCATTGTTCATTAAGTCCAAACAATGGTGGTCGAATTCTAACAACTGATCAACAATGCGAACTTTGATAAGCAGTTCTCGATAATCAGTTCTCAACAATTATTTGTTATTAAAGTTTAACATTATAAAATTAACAAAAATAATATAAAACTCATATCCTGGCTAAATAGCCACATGACCGCCAAAAACCATATATTCCCTTCCCGTTCTCCTGCCGTTCCCTAGCTTGTCGTGCATTCTTTCCAAAAATCGGGACTTTTTTAAAACGCCGCGGGACGCGGGACAAATTGTTAAAAATCGGGACTGTCCCGCCAAAAGCGGGACGTCTGGTCACCTTATCATAGAAGCCTGTCTCTGCTCCCTCCATGGGGCTTCCTACATCTCAGAGCCAGCAACAGTGCTTCTCACACTTGATGTTTCTCAGACTTCACTTTCTGACACATCCCTCTGCTGCTCTGGAGAAAGTTCTCTGCTTTTAAAGACTCGTGCGATTACATTGCACCAAAGTATATAATCCAGGACAATCTAATTTTAAGATCCATAACTGTCATTATATCAGCAAGGTTCTTTTGTTATTTTATATAACATGGTCACAGGTTCGGGGATTTGGGAGTGGACATCTTTGGGCAGACATTGTTTTGTCTACCATACTCCAGAATCAAAAAGATTTTAAATATTGGTTTATTTCATTTTCATATGTTTGCACTTATTGTTAAGGCATTAAATAGAGCCCAACATGTGCCAACTTGTTTGTTTTTGTTTGTTTGTTTGTTTTGTTTTGTTTTAGGGCTATATGTTGCTTTTTAAAATCTTTAACTTTTCTCTAGCAATAAAGATTATGCTGCATTTGTCTTTATTCTGTGAATATATCAGAAATAGGTGTGAGAAAATTTATTTCCACTACCACCTTCTTGCACAGTTCCCCACTACTCTTGGATTATAATTTTGCTTTCATCTCATCATAAACAAACTGTGAGAGAAAACACACACACACACACACACAAAACTGTAAGTTCTGTAAACGCTCCTAGCATCCACTGGTGAAATATTTGTAGGTTAAATATTTAATTAAAATGGTTATTCTCAGTTTGAGTTAGAAGAGTTTTCATTTCATTGGACTCTGTGGGTTTGATAAAAGTGAGGATTATTATTTGTGGCATTATTACAAGAGCATACTTATTCAAATCTAAATTTTGAATTTTAAGTATTTTAAAGCCACTATTGAGTAGAGTGATATTGCATTTATTGAGCATAGTTGTTTTCCATTTTCAACTCATTTGTTCCCCACTTCAACCATGGAGTGAGAAGGCAGGAGAGAGTAAGGTGTTGCTTTTTGAATTCTAATGTGCAGAGGAATCACCTGGAGATCTGTTTAAAATGCAGATTCTGAATCAGTAGGTGTGGGGTCTGGAGAGCTTTACTGCATATCTAACAAGCTCCCCAGTCATGCTGATGTTCCTCCAGGGACCATACTTTGAAGAGCAAAGCCCTAAAAAACACCTTGAACTCAGAATCTGGAAATGTAAACTTTAGCCTCAGCTCTCACTATTCAGTTGACGGCCTAAAGCAAATTACCTCTCTGCTAAGTCTTTTCATTTATAAAGAAAAGATATTTAACTTATTACCTGGGGTTTCTTTTTATTAATTAAGAAACTATTGACCACTGAGTTACAATATTTCTCAAATTCTTATAAGTATGACAACTCCTGTTTCCTGACTCTAGGTTTTCCGAAGGCTAGTTGAAGCTTTTCACTTCACCACACCAGCAACAGAACCCGAACCCATTTATATAGATCATTGTTGCTGAAAATACAAGAAATCATGCAGAGCTATTTTACAAGATACTTTGAGAAATTTTAGTAAATTGGAGTGTTATTACTTTAATAGATTTTATATTTTTCATGCTATACCAATAGTTTTCTCTCTATTTTATTCATTTTTGCTTTTCATTACTCTTATTCCATAGTCCTTTCTCAAACTTTTAACAACCCTTGACCAAGTGATAGCAGCACCTTTAAGCAAAGCTGTTCTTCACAGCAGTCTTACATCAATGCTAGCTGTGATTCTATTTATGTTGAATTGCTGTAATTCCTGAAACAATTTATAAAGTTGTTTTGCAACTCTCATTTAAACTTATATTTTCATGAAATAAAGGTAGAAAGAGATCATATTCACCTGTATTTATCTATTTTTTATTTTTTTGTAACTAAATTTGAGCTTGCAGGTGTAAACTTATTGATATGCCTGCATTGACTAGTAGAAGCCTCCTTCCAAACATATTCAGATAAGAATCTGAATATGCTTACTTGCAGGTGTATTGCATATCTGGCCCACAGTGTTACAATTATTGCCTCTTCCCATCTACTCAACGTTTGGGTGTGGATAAACAGGTGCACTTGGGCTTAGGACCAAATCTACCCCAAAACACAAGTGACCAGTATGTATCTACATATTTAGGCCAACAGATATTTTTTTATTGACTGCAGATGGTTACTGACTACACAATAAAAACCTTCCACTTGACTGAATATATTTTTAAATAACCCAAAAGTTTTGTGTGTTTGTTTCTCATATATAGGGGCTCCAATTTGCACTCAACTCTGACAGGATAAATTTGAGCCCCTGTGATGGCCTTACAGCCAGATGTGCCCTTGAAGTCAACGGAGGTTTCAAGCCTCATTACAGCCATAGGCTGATTTGGTATTTTAAGAACCCAGAGAAATGAGCCAATTTCAACTCTACTCATCTTTCCCTGAGGTCTTTCCAGGTTTGTAAATACATGCTTCCTGGGGCCCAATTGAGAGCATCGAAGGAGACCAACAGTCAAAATATATATGTAAATGATTTTATTTTTGGACTGTTACTTAAAATAGTCTTGGCTGAGGTACCAGGTGCCTCATAAATGCAGCAAGTGTGCTTTAGGCGGGAACTGTATCTACTATACTAAGCTACTTGATGCGGGGGCACATACATACACACGCATGTGTGCACATGCACACACACATTAATGTATATTTTATTCTCTAGTGTTTTATAATTATGATGAGAGTCCACATGAATAAATATAGAGTAAAGAAGAGTGTGATTAAAATTACAAGATGTACATGAAAAAATCACTATTCTAAAAAAGAGTGGGCAATACTCTTTGATATGGAGTTGAGGAAAGGAGGACAGAATTAAGGTCCTGGCCGTTGCTACATTAGATATAACTCTTAGGAGCAAACTTGAAACATTCTGGAACAAGTTAGTAATGTAAAATGCATTTGGGAATGCATGATTTGGTTTCCAAGTCAAATTTGCCAACATATGATCCAATAAGGCCTTGGCTGATTCATTCCCCTTTCCTCTTTGGGCAGCAATATCTTCATCTATAAAATAAAGAGCTTTGATTTGATTATCTCTGAACTCCCTTGTATACTTTAAAGTTCTGTGACAATTTTAAAAGCACTTGAGATAAATGGTAAGGATGTTACTCCCCCTTCTCTCAATTCTCCTCTTTCTCTACCTTATCTTTTTAGCATTTTATCATTAATGGACAGATATGACTTCATTTATTTTTTTGTACTTTTGAGCCACTGGAATGTAAGCTCTATACAAGTGGGACTTTATTTAATTTACTGTTACATCTTCAATGTCTGACATGTAGAACATATTCAATAAACTTTCCTTTATGAATAATTAAATGAATCAGTAAAGATCTTCCAATGATAAATAAATATATGTGTATGTCAATATAATCTATACTAATAAAAGGGTAATATGTTAATTAGACCAGGAGACCTTCCGGATGTCCTTCCAGACAAAGCCATGGTGGCGGGGCCAAGGCAGAGGTGGTTAGGGGCAATCAGACCAGGAGGGGAGGGCAGTTGGGGGCAAGCAGGCCAGCACTGGGGGACAGTTGCGGGCAAGCAGGCTGGCAGGTGAAACAGTTGGGGGCAAGAAAGCCAGCATGCAGAGTGGTTAGGGGTGATCAGGCAGGCAGGAGAGCAGTTAGGAGCCAGCGGTCCCAGATTGCAAGAGGGATATGCAGGGATCGGGCCTAAGCAAGCATTCGGACATCCCCCGAGGGGTCCCAGATTGAAGAGGGTGCAGGCTGGGCTGAGGGACAACACCCCCATGCACGAATTTCATGGCGCCAGTCCGGCCTGACTCCCGCAGCGGCCCATGGGGTGCCTCCTTGTGCGATTTCAATCGCATGCTGGGCCTCTAGTTGAATATTAATAAAAAATAGATAAAGTCCTTTAGATATATGTCATAAAGTGTTTGACTGAATTTGAAGTATTTTATAGTGGGGTTAACTTGCTATCACACATACTGATATTAGCTAATGAAATTAGCTAGTGGAATTTTAGACAACTTGCTTAACCAGATACTAATGAAAATCATATGCTAAATCCCTAAACACAAGCAGTATATATATAATGACAGATATTATTGGCTTAAAAATATAGCTTTCTAAGATAGAAAATCTTTTACCTACTATAATCCTATATAATAAAAGCCTAATATGCAAATCAACCGAACGGTGGAATGACTGTTGGAATGACCGGTCGCTATGACATGCACTGACCACCGGGGGGCAGTTGCTCAATGCAGGAGCTGCCCCCAGCCCACAGGCCCCAGGCCAGCCAAGGCAGGTGCCAGTGGGGGCCCCCCAATCACTCCACCCCACCAGTTGCCCTGCAGGCGGCAGCAGTGGCAGCAGGAGGCGGGGCTGGCCTGCCTAGTGAGCTGGTGCCACCCTCCACCCCACCCCCAATCGCCCCACCAGTCACCTCCCACAGAGGGAGGCGACCGGCAGCAGCTGCTAGAGCCAGGGCCGGGGAGCCGGCAGTGCCAGGCCAGCCAAGGCAGGTGCCAATGGGGACCCCTGATCACCCTGCCGGTTGCCCCACAGATCAGTCCTGATCACCAGCCAGGCCTAGGAACCCTACTCATGCGTGAATTTCATTCATCGTGCTTCTAGTACATAATAATGGTGGAAATTAAGACCAATTAAACATATGTTATGCCTGAGTCAGAACAGGAATATGTTAAATATTCAGAATCAGAACCATAAAGAGGAATGCATTTATTTAAAGAAAATCAATATTACAATGACTGTAATGAAGTATATAGCTAAACAATTGATTTTCTAGCATTTATGTCTGACATTAAAATATGGAACAAAATATGTAATATATGAAATAGTTTTAATCACTATGTCAATTATCTTCATGTAGCTTAGGCACTGACTTGCTAAATATAATGTATACACATATAATGATTGCATTTTTTTAACTTGGTGTGGCAGGTAATTTCTAACATGGACCCCACAGGTTTCCACCTCCTGTTACTAACATCCATGGGGTGTGGGGCCTGTGACTTGGGTCTAGCTTATAGAGTACTGCAAAGGTAATAGGATGTCACTACTGTCATTAACTTTACATAACCAAGTCACCATAGTAGGGGGCCCAGATAGCAAGGAACTAAGGGCTGCCTCTAGCCATCAGCCAGCTCTGGGTCTAACAGTCCATGAGGAATTAAATCCTGACAACAACAATCAGACTTGATAGTGGATCATCCTTAGTCAGGCCTTCAGCCCTAAATCCTTAATTGCACTCTTGTGAGAGACCCTGAGGCAGAAGAGCCAGCTGAGCTGTGCCTAGATAGAAAATGAACCACAGACATTGTTAAATAACAAGTGTGTGTTGTTTTAGGTTGCTAAGACTGTGGTGATTTGTTATTCAATAACAGATAACTTACACACATAGACTATTAGTAATACAGTGATTTACATATAATTGGGTTAATGACGAATTTATTAATTTCACAAATGTTAGAATACGATACATTGGGAATGCTAACATGTCATGTTTTTTTTTTCTTTACTTAATTCAGCTTTATGGAAGTATAATTTAAAAACCATAAAATTCACCCTTTTTAGATGTACGGATCCATGCGTTTTGACAAATGCGGGTAGTTGTGTAGCTACAACACAGTCGAGATACAGAATATTTCCATCATCCGTAACTGAATATTTTTTAGAATACCTGGATATTTCATGGTTAGGACAGGAGCAATGCTATCTTGTAGCTTTCTGCATCCTAAGTTAAATCAGAACCTCTGCTTTATTTCTATCTCTGTATTCCACAATTAGAAAAATATAAAAATAAAAAAGTAGTGCAATGTAGTAAGAATTTAGTTTCATAAAGGATAATGGAGAACTTTTCTAAATTTTATCAACTTGCTTAAAATTAGCATGAAGACTTGGTTCTTTGGTGAAAATACCTTTAAAACTCCACCAAGGAAGCGAAACACCATCAAGAGTAGAGAACAAGGGTAAAAGATGAAATTTGGCTTTCTAAAACCATTTATGTAAAAAAAGCTTTCCCTTCCCATAACACATACACGTATGCAAATAATAAAGCTGACTTTCATTTGTAGAACCCGTTATTGCTATATGAGTCATAAAAATTATTGCACTGTGGAGGCAAAATACCTTAGCTCCACTGCAACAAATGTATTTCCTGTGTGGTGATAAAAACAACAGGATCTGTTAGAAATTGGTTGCAATTACAACCTGGACTTGAACAAATTCATTTTCAACATTATAAAGTAATGTTTTGGTGTGGGTTTTTTTTAATTTTTTTTTCCCTCCAGGTAAAAAAGAAATACCAGACTATAGATGTATGTGTGTGTAAATTTTCCCCTCAGATGTTGGAGCTCAATTTTCTTGAATTATACCCCTAAGCAGAAACATGATTTTGTATGGGAGAATTTGCTACTCCTAGAGCAAATTATCCAATACCGAGAGACCCATATAATAATATACTTGGTCAGGCAAGCAAGTATGTTTATAGGTTACATAACCAATTACTAATATATGAAAAATAATGTGTCACTTTCTAATAAAATATTTTCATACATTGAGAAAAATGTTTTTTAAGTAGGGAAAAATATTTGAATAATTATGAAGAGTACCAACATAGAAATACCTTATAAATATGCTACACAATTCAGTCAACTACATGGCTCTCAAACTATAGAAAACCCCTACTAAGTGCAACTCAAATCTTTTTTGCCTTGAAAGAATGTGAGCTTGAATCACCTCCTCTGTTGTGGCATTCTGTGGTTTCTGAGAGTACAGATGATGTGAAAATCACTAAGTAGACCTCTGTTAACTTTCAACTTTATTAGAAGAAAACAAAGTGTAATTTACTGGAAAATATATAGGAGCAAGAATAAGGAAAGCCATGGTGTTATAAAATTTAGAGAAGAGTTGCAGAGATATAGTGCCGTTTTGGCTTCAGTTTATTCTTGCACTATGAATGTCATTAGCTTCCACATCTAGTTCATCTTAGGTATGGAAATCTGAAAGAGATTTATAAGCATCTATTTAGGGGGAGAATTTTTATTTAAAAATATTAATTTAACCATCAATACTTACTGAGCTCTACCACTGAAAACAAAGATGCACTCATGTGCTGTCTGAGAAATAGGAATTAGAATGGAGAAAAGTGCCTATAAACTGGTTATCACCATTTAAATAAAATATTATCTTTTGTTTCATTTCTCTTAAAACCCCTTTCTTTCCTTTGAAGAAAGGAAATCATGACAATGAACAAATTATCAGTACTTCTTAGGCAGGTTAAATAGCTGCAAAAACAATTTGTAATAGCAAACATTTTATAACTATAGTTTCATTTTATTTTCTTGAATAAGAAATATCAATAATAATAATAATGATAATGATAATAATAATAGATAAATAATAACAATAATAGCTAACACTTATTATTCCAGGCATCATATGAAGTAAATTATTTTGTATTTATAAGCTGTGTTTTTATCCCTATTTTGTGGATAGGCAATCTGAAGCACAGAGATCTTAGATAAATTGCCAATGGTTCTATGGGCAGTAATCACAGTAATTGTGACCAGCAGGATTCAAACACTAGTGGTCTAGAGCAAATACCCTTAACCTTTATAAGATTTGTATGAGTGTACAAATAATTGAAACATGGGGTTCGGAGTACAGACTTCTCATGGGTCCTTGTCTGACGAAGTTGAGGAATAAATTCATGGACTAACAGATTTCTTTAATAAAAGAAATTTATTGGAAGCATATACAAACTCCATCTGGGCAGGGGGGATCCCCAAAGGGAATTCCCTGGGAAAAGGCCCCCAAATGGGAAAAACCTGCTCTCTCTCTCTCTCTCTCTCTCTCTCTCTCTAATGGGAAAAAAAGCCAAAATATGTAATCTACTGAGTCTCTTTGTCTCCAATTTATAAAGGCTATAGCTCTTTGTCTGAACATGACCTTTTCTAATTGGTCCCTTTCCTTAATTTGGGACTCCCCATGCTTTCCTCATTGGTCATTCTGTTACATTGTACTAATTTCAAAGCTCAAAGCCCAAGTGGTGCCCCTCTTTTTCTCTCCCTGTATCCTGCAACATTCCTCTATCCTCTGTGAAAATATGTTTCCTTCTTCCTGATATCCTGTGACTTTTCTTTATCTTCTATGAATGTATGTCTTCCTCCGCCCTTATCCTATGGCATTTCTCTATCCTCTGTACAAGTAAGATAAGCATTTTGGAGTCTCCAAGCCCCCATCTGTGCATTCCTCTCCCATGGACCCTCTCTCAGTTGTCCTGGCCAGAGATGTTTTATTAACCCTTATGGCTCTCCCAGCTGCTCAGGTCAGGGCTGCTTTTAATTTCTCAAACCAGAGATACCTCTGTCCTTGGTTTATGGGTGTTTTAAGTGCTCAGGCCAGAAATGCCTCCATCCTTCTTGGCTCCCCACCTCCTCTTCCTGTCTGCCTAATTAAGCTAGCTAGGTAACCCTTATTATAATTACTCAAATTTGGCACATTAGGGCTATTAATTTCTATTAGAAAATATTTTTAAACTAGGAAAAAATACTGCCTAATATACTTTTTACAACCTATACTTCAATCAGTTGTCAAAAAAACTGATCCAAATGTCAGTGTTATAGTTGACTAAATATCTACACTCCTCTAAATTTAACCTCTAATTTCATCAAGGAACATTCATATTTTCTTAATAAGGCATATCACATTTTAAATAATTGTTCTACCTTGAGGCTATAAAATTATTATGGCTTTTATGGTTTTATAAAAACCTGTGATTAAGGAAGCCAAAGTATTTTGAAGCATTCTATTCATATTATTAGCAAAACTCACTGAGACATAATATGTCATTAATATCTGGTGAATAAGTTGAAGATGAAACTAAAAATGCTGACCAGCCCTCTTCTCCACAGTGCTTATAATGCTTCTGCTGGGTACCTGTGTTGAGTCTGAGTCTGCTGTGATGACCCATTACTAAAATGTTAAACTGTCAAGTTAAAATTATATATTCATTCCCTTCGTGAATATTTGCAGTTTCAACTTCCAATTTTAATTTATTCCACTGAGCAATTCTTCCATTAAAAACTCAATAATTGTTAGTCCACTATAATAAAATCTTCAAACATGTTGACTCCAAATGCAACTTTTGATATGGAAACCATATTAATTCATATGCTATACAATGTTAGGCCAGCAATTAAATCATTTTTAACTCCCTGTGAACCTCCAATAACATAAACAAAGTAAGGAGGGGAAACAACTAATTAATTAAATAGATGCAGAAGAAAAAACTATATATTTTACATATATATGTAAAGCAGAATTTATCTTTAGGTGATAAAGATAATATACTCATCCTTTTGGTACAAATATATTAGGTAATAACTGAAAAAATATCAATAACAAAGAAGTCAAATGACTGATACATTTAATCATTTCTAGTCTTAGAAATATAGATAGATAGATAGATAGATAGATAGATAGATATACTAGAGGCCCGGTGCACGAAAATTAGTGCACTTATGGGGGTCCCTCAGCCCGAGGGTGTAGGCCGGGACCCCTCAGGAGATGTCCATCTGCCAGCTTAGGCCTGCTCCCTGGGGGATCAGGCCTAAGCTGGCAGTCAGACATCCCTCTGGCAGCCCGGGAGCCCTCAGGGGGTGTCCAACTGATGGCTTAGGCCTGCTCCCCAAGGTGGGCCTATGCCATCAGTCAGACATCCTTAGCACTGCCTAGGAGGTGGGAGAGACTCCTGCCACTGCCACTGTGCTCGCAGCTTTCACCCTGGCTTGTGGCTGAGTGGAGCTCCCCCTGTGGGAGTACACTGACCACCAAGGGGCAGCTCCTGCATTGAGTGTCTGCCCCTTGGTGGTCAGTGCGCGTCATAATGACCCGTCATTCCTGGTCGGTCCCCCGTTAGGGTCAATTTCCATATTACCCTTTTATTATATAGGATATATATATATATATATATATATATATATATATATATATATATATATAATTTGGCAAAGAAAAGACATTTGCTGACCTAGACTACATTAACTTGTGTGTATGTGTATGAATGTATATAGTATATATGTGTTTATATATTTATGTAAAAAAATGTAACGTATGACAAAAAAATAAAAGACATATAGTATGGCTATAATAATTCTACCATGTCAGTGTAATTTTAATTTCCTTGGAAGAAAGTTACAGCAATGCATCTCAATCCATTAGGAAAAAAATAGTAACTCTGGCCATTTTTTTCTCCCATTTTCAGCCAATTCTTACATAAAAAGAGGTGAATGTTGTTAAATCTAACTAATTATTAACTTTTCTAAATGTTTTATTGGATTTTGTGGAGTCTTTAAAAAACATTTTGGTAAATAACTTACTAAATGACATATTTATATAAGCAATTTTAATTACATATTGAATAAAATATATGGTACATTATTCAGTTGATACCAAAAAAAGTCATCTTTTCCTGAGATTTTTTAAAACTGTGTATTCCATCATTAATTGATTTTTCTAATTTTCTTAACATACCAGTTTTATTTTTAATATCCTCTATATTGCCATCTTTTTATTTCCCTACAGGATAATATTGAATTGTGACTTTATTTTTATTTTCATTTTTTATATCAGTGATGGAAATATTTGAAAAAAAAATCTCTGACTTTCTTTTGACTCATGTACTAAGCGATGATTGAAAAATATTAACAAAGAAGTCAAATAACTCCTACATATAATCATTTTCAAAGTATATTGCCAGTCATTTCTGCAGACTTTCCCATTGTCTCTTTCATTGTACTTTGGGAATTTTTTTAACCTTGATTCTTATTTCTTTTTTAGTGGAAGGAAAATAGCAACCAATAGATTCACCACAGAGATTGCTAATTTGATAGTTTTCTATAATGACGCTTTCCTTATACCCATTATAAGACATTTGCAAAATCCCGACCTGTCCACCATTTATTATTATCTTTCATACTATTCTTAAAGGAGCTTAAAAATTCTTTGAAATGATTCAAGAACATTGGCTTATTGTTATGAAGTTTTACACATTAGCTTAAGTATATCACACTAGAGGCCCAGTGCACGAATTTGTGCACAGGTGGGGTCCGGCCGGCCCACCCAGATAAGGGCCCATCAGGCTGGGCCAGTGGGGGATCGGGGCCGCAGGCAGTTGGCAGACAGGCCCCACCTCCATTAGGGGTGTTGGGGGCCCATCAGGGCGATCAGGCTGGTTGGCTGCCCTAGTGTGCATCATAGCCACCGGTCATTCTGCCATTCCAGTCACTGGGCTTTTATATATATATATAGATTCTCCCATTATCTTTGCTATCAATGGCAAGTAGATTTTGGAGCTTTTCTCAAAATTTCTGACCTCTTTTATCAAAGATTTATTATATCAATAATGCAATTACCTCCATAGGACAGGAGTTCAGGGCAACAAGTATAAGCTCAAATTTATGCTTTACCATTTACTAGTAATATTTATTAAATAATTCTTTTTTCTGCCCTTTATTGATTCCATTGCCCCTACTACCATTGAAATCTTACCATCAAAGAATTCACATGAAAGGTAATTATTACATACCAATATAGGCAAATTTCTTTTTCCTTGACAGATCAAGTATAAAACTGTCATGTGTTTGAAGAGTAAACACATTGAATAAATGAAATATTTATGAAGAACAGGGACATATAAAGTGAAGTCTATGGTTTAGGAGGAAAATAAAACTAATCTATTACTATCTCCAAAATTAGTAGTGTAGAGTAAATTTTGGACCTGAAAACACTTTTATGTTACACTGTGCTTCATGTATAACTTATTTAACAGATTTATACAATGACTTGGATTCTGCTCACCAAAGTTCACATAAATCCAATGTTATATGAGCAGAAATGATCAGCTATACACAGTAATATTTTTAAGTTTGAGGAGAAAAAATATATGAATATGTATTTAGAGATTTATATTTTTAATTCACTGAAATTTGAGGTTATAGTGCATGCCTATACTTTTATTATTGCCTCCAAATTATGAGAGCACCAACTGGTCTTGACTTTTGCTATTGACTTCATATTTCATTACACACCAGCTGATGCTCTAGTCTTCAAATAGAACAGATTACTTCTGATATACATAGGGCATAGGGTGGTGCTTCAGCTTGAGATAACCCACAAACAAAATACCCCTTCTCTTTAAATGTTATACTCAGCACCCCATAAATTAACTTACTTAGGTTTTATGGCAGCAATTACTTCCTAAACAGAGTTAGCAAACTCCTCCATATCTTCACAATCCTGCAGTAGCCACTCTGCATTTGCTCCCAACCAAAGGCAGTCTAACCTTTTCAAAATAAAGATAATATCCACCTCATGCTTCAATAGCTTTCAATTCTTCCTACTTAAGATTCATGGCATCTGTCAGCCTGTCTTCTTTTTCTTTATTGATATTCTGGCTAGATCTTCTCACTTAAGTGATTACTTCATCATCTAAAAATAAAGTCAGCCTAACTAGCCCAGAAGTTGGTACCAACAAGGGTGAATGTAAAGCTCCATGCAGACAAATATCCCTATATCCTAGCCTTTGAGTTCTTTGATCTTCAGGTTCTTCTATTTCCATGGTCATATTTGAATAGTAACATCATTAGCAACTATTCTAGTCTGATATCTTAAATTCAAGCATCTTATTATTTAATTACAACTATGTACCTAATTTTCATTCTTTGTTTCCATTACTCTACTTACTAACCTCATCAAATATCATCATCATCATCATCATCATCATCATCATCATCATCATCATAAAAGGACTAAAGCAATTGCATAGACTGGCATCTCTTTCCCTAATTGGATGTCTGCTTAATACACCCCACTGACTGATCTATCCTCTGGATTCATTATTTGAACTTGGCAAAAAGTTTCCAATGAACATTTTTCATTGAAAAAGAAAATGTAGATGGGGGAAACAATGGAACAACCATCATTACACTTGCTGAGAATGCTACGAATTGAGGATATCTCCTGGTGATCAAGAGGATCCTATGAAGAGAGTCCATATTTTGAAATCACTGGATCCACCACTCAGGAAGCTGGCTGCTGAGCAAATATACTGCAAATGTACACAATTGTGGAAGTGAAAAGGCCATGTGGATTATATTTATTAAATCAGAAAATTGTGCAGAAGCTCCTTTGGTTGAATGGTCCTCTGAACAATGCATCTATCTGTTTGATAAACTTTACTAAGCCAGTCTTGGAAAAATAGCAGCAAATAAGAGTCTACAACAGTGGACAAATACATATACAGAAGGCCCTTTTCTCTCTCTATTCCTCCTTCCCACACAAACATGCCAGAGAAGAGGAAACTCAGACAAGAAAGAAAAAGAAGAAAGAAGAGGAGTGAGAGGGGGAGTCATCTCAGGAAAAGAATATAGTCTACCTTTCCTCCCCAAGTCCCTCCTTGCCAGTACTAATGGGAGGAAGAAAAACTAATATTAATTGAACATGGAGTAGGTTTTAAAACTTGACTAGACCTCTAACATACTTGAACATGAACAGAAAGTAATGGAAACTGCCCAAAATATAGTTAAGGGAAAAGGAAGAGATTCAATGAAGCATGATAGAAGGCGATGATTAGAGAAAAAAATTAAAATCAATTCATTTTGACGAATTGTGCAATAAAGTGGTTATGTATGTTTCTGTACCGAAAGTGAGGCCTGTCTGTATCAGCTCAGCCAGCCCTTCTTATTGATGACATGTCATTTATTTAATAAATGAAATAATCTTCAGAGTGGTGAGAAAAGCATTTTGCAGATTTTTGCAGTCAAAATGTTGATTTATGTTAAGGAGTGCATTTCTGAAACTCATAAGAAGCTAAGAATATTAAACTTTAAAGAAAAGAAAATGTATGATAAAGCATTTATTAGCAGAAATGTGTGTATGTGTATTTAAATATATAGATATATAATAGATGATGGGATTTCCCCTGGCCTTAGTGACAGAGATAGACTTTCCACTGGTGCTAAGAATCCCAAATGATTAAAAATTCAAGCCATATGTGAAAATAGGTTTTCTCAATATACTATCCATGTGTTTTTTGTTTGTTTTTTTTTTTATAATAGGACCACAAGGATTATCATTTGACTGTTATAGGTCCTCATGACATTTTTTAACACATTCAACCAATGTTTACTGTGTGCAATGATTTTAATTGCTCCTGAACTGTCTAGTCTTCATATCCTGAACAATCATTTTTACTATTTTATTTGTTTCTTCCCTTGAATATTTTTTTACCTAAATGTATTTTTCCACCTGATTCCACAAGTGTTCCCTAGTTACATAACTTTCAGCTTTATCATCATAACTCACAGTGGGGCCTATTTTCAATAGTCACCATATTATCATGGATTATGGATGTCTTTACTCTGGATGTGAAATAACTTCAAATTATGATTCAATCACATTGGTATTTTTATAGCTTTTTAAAAAGTTTTATAGATTGTTGGCTATCATGCAAATATTTTTTGCCAATTTGAATAATATGTACATAATTTTTAGAGTAGAAATGACTAGAACTAATAGAGTCTAATCCAAAGTTGTACTAAGCTTTTGTAACGTCCTAACCAAGAGTTTCTCCCTTTCTCCCAGATCCTATTTTGTCATCTGTTAACTCAATAATTCCCACTGACCCAAGGATGCTTTCTGGGATATTTAGTTTAAACTACCTATTTAACAAAAAGAGCCTAAAAAAGTTGCAAACGGAAAGTTACTACCTCATGATGCTGAATCATCTGAGGGCAGAGAACTTCAAGACTACACATGGTTTTTAAGGGAATAGATAGATGATTTAAAGAATGGCAGAACATTCCAATCTGAATAGAAATTAACTATGTGTTTACAATTGAAGTTCCCCAAAGGCCACCTCGCTTTGTCAATGTGGATCCCAAGGTCCTGGTAGCAAATGTATATTTACTTGATCATTTAGAATACATACCTAAGACTCTACTGCTAGGTCATGTCTATTTGGAGTACAGCACTCTGCTCCTTAATCATTCCAATTAATTCACACTCATGCCTTGAAATTTTCAGTATCCATAGGTTTAGGTCTTTAGAAAATTACTTTTGAAATGTAACCATGCTAATTAGGAGAGAATTTAATTTATTTATAGCATCTTTAAAACCAGTGTATTGTTAAGATAATTTTAGTTACAGGTCAAACTGAAGATATATGTTCTTAAATTTAGAAATTAAAAAGTTGTGATACTAAAACATATTGGTGGTAAAAACAACTTGACTTGGGAAACTAGGAAAATAATGAGAATGTGATTTACCCAGATTGCGTATTGGAGCAGGATCAAGTCCTGTATTCCTGGAGATAAGAGCGTAGTGGGGGAGGGGAGGAGGGTCTGGTCTTGAGGAGACAATATCAAAACAAGGAAACAGAGTCAGGAATCAAAAATTAATACCAACTTTTAGAATCAGCATTTTTATTTCTTCAGATAAATACCCAAAAGTGGAATTACTGGGTCTTACGGTAGTTCTATTTTTAATTTTTGAGGAACACTGTTTTCCATAGTGGATGGCAGCAGTTTACAATCCTACCAAAGTACACGAGGAAGCACTTTTCACTTAGAGAGTTATAGTGAAAAGAATATGGTGATTTCGGTTCTACTATTTACTTTTTGACCTGAAGAAGGTAGTTTGACAATTAAAAGACTCTGTCGTCCTTTTAAAATTAAAGTAATGAAGTTAAACTTTATGACAGGATTATCAAGTGATTTAAGGGAAAATAATTTGAGAACTAGTTATAAACTAAAAGAGCAATACCAGTGTTAATATTGCTACTAATACTTCCATAATGATTTCTAAGAATAACAGTAATAACATTTATGCCAACTAACATGATGCACAGTGTGTGTGTGTATGTGTATGTTTTGGGGGCGGCGGGGGATTATTGTTACACTTGTGTCCATTGACAAGTTTCAGGATTAGCTTGGAGATGTGTAACCAGAAAATGTGTGAAATATTAATTTCAAAAGTACAGGTACAGTTGACTTTAACTGGATCTTAAGAAGTCCAAAGCACTCTATTCAGTATTTGCAATTCCCAGGGGCATGTTTTCAAACTACTGTCTGTTTCTGGCATTTGTGTTCCTACAATCTTTTGCCTGCACCAGCCTGGAAGCAAAATTTGCTCTTGTTATTCTTTGGTATACACACACACACACACACACACACACACACACATACACACACACACGCATGCACTTCAATCACTTCAAGTGTGTATTCTGGACTAGAATAAAATGAAGCTTTATGGATCACATAGATGATTCATACTGCACACAGCTGGCGCCTTCCTCTTTTTCACCACTTTCTCCTTTCTTTAATTTTTCAAACATCTCTTTCTTTAATGAACCAACATTTTGTTGGTTATGCTTAGGCTCTTTGAAAATGTGGGGTTTTTATATTCAATATTATATATGAATATAATGAATATTATATATTTTTTCTTAGATAAATTATGGTGCCAGTAGTTGAAGTAAAATATCCTTTGGCCATAATCATCCAATTTTTGTGGAGTGTTGGCCACATGATCACTATTGAGCCCCATGGGAGAAGCTAGGTACCATCTTAAACTAACTCAGATAAGGATTCTTTCAAAAATGTTGTAGAATATCTGTTCTAACCTCATTTTGTGTATCAATTGCTGGAAACCGAACATTGAGACATTGGAAGTTAAATGTGAAAAGGAAATCCGGAATGCTTTGGTCAACCCTAATCGCTCTGAATGGTCAGAGCCATTCACTCATTGTTTAGTTGAGACATTGGTAGTTAAAGCAACTTTCACATGTTAATCATATGTAACTTTTTGCTGATTGTCTATTATTGGAATTTCCTGCCTAAAGGATATGGGTGTATCTCAGAACCCCAATAAAAGGAATAGCAAAGGCCAGAGCAGTGAGCAGTCCTCCCACTAGAGGTGGACTCCCGCCTGGCCCCCCATCTACCCAAATGAACTCTTTTCCAGTCTCTTCATTTTGATTGCAGCCTTCTCCAGAAACCGGACCTGAATGGGAACCCTGAAACACGCGGGACGTGACAAGGGATCCCACAATCAATTTTCCAATTATTATAAACTAGAGGCCTAGTGCATGGATTCATGCATGGGTGGGATTCCTCAGCCTGACTGGCAATCGGGGCTGATCGAGGCTGTCTCGCCCAGTCCCAATTGGGGCCATCGGGGACATAGGGGCCAATCTGGGCCGGCTGGGGGGAGGGACCACAGGAGGTTGCCCAGCCGCGGGAGGTTGGCTGTGGGAGCTCACTGACCACCAGGGGGAAGCTCCTGTGTTGAGCATCTGCCCCCTGGTGGTCAGTGCATGTCATAGCAACCGGTTGACCAGTTGTTTGGTCTTTGGGTCGCTTAGGCTTTTATATATATAGATAGTGGATAACTAGAAAGTTCAACAAAAAATTCCCTTTAATGAGTGATGGAGGATGTTATTTAGAGTCTTATTTGACTTTAAAATATCACTTGTGTTATTCAGTTTCAGATGTCTCCAACACATTATAATATTCTATGACTCTATGTTTTATCTGTGTGCTCAGCATTGTACATTGTGAATTTCGAGTAGAATTCAATTAGGAAAACAAAAGCCATAGTAGGTATTTCAAAGACTAGGAGTTTTTATATTGAGTATGGTGGGTACTTCAAGAAATTAAAACTAGAACTATCATATGGTTCAACAATCTCACTTCTGGATATATATTCAAAGGAAACTAAAGCATTATCTTGAAGAGATATCAGAACTCCCATGTTCATTGCAACATTATTAATAATAGCCAAGTTATGCAAACAACCTATGTGTCTGTCAGTGGGTGAATGGATCAAGAAAATATGATACATACTGAATATGCAGTGGGATGATATTCTGCCTTAAAAAGGAAGGAAAACCTGTTGTTTGCAACAACATGGATGAAGCTAGAGAACATTATGTTAGTGTAATAATACAAGCAGAGTATCACAAATACTGCATGGTATAATTTTTATATGGAATAAAAATAAACAATCAAACTCATAGAAATAGAATAGAATGGTGTTTGCCAGGGGATGATGGGTGGTAGAAATAGGGAAAAGTTGGTAAAAGTGTTCAAACTCCAATCTTAAAATGAGAAAGGTCTGGGGATCTAATATATAACACAGCAACTATTGATGATAATACTGTACTGTGCAATTGAAATTTGCTGAGAGAATAGAATTTAAATATTTCTCACCAAATAAGTAAAGAATAAATAAAATAAGTGAGGTGATGGATATGTTAATTAACTCAATGGGGAAAATTATTTGATAATATATGTATATTGAATCATCACATTGTACACTTTAAGTATCTTACATTTTTTTAAAAAAAATTATACCTCAATAAAGCTAAAAAGAAATAGAAATTTTGAATAGCTAATAAGTGGTGGAGCTGGGTTTCAAACCCAGGCAGCCAGGATCCAGAATCCACACATTTAACCACTAATCCTTACTGACAGAAAGTGTTCTCTCAAATTACTTCTTTCTTTCTTCTTCTTCTTCTTCTTTTTTTTTTTTTTTTCATAAAGCTTTGTTCCCATTTGGCCCAATGCATGGGAAAGGGCTTCAGGGTGGTTAAAAGAATGACCAGTAGTTTCAAGAAGAGGCCCAGCTAAAAGCCAGACAGCAGGGGAATGCAGAGGGGCCCCTCAAAGGCCTCTGGGCTCCACAGGCTCCCAATCCTGCTTGAGGGTGAGCCTTTTAAAAAGATACTTGCCCAGCCCAGCCTGGGGGCATGCAGCAGGCGGAGGTGAGTCAGGTGTCGCCCATCTTCTTGATGAGTTTCACCTCCTCACCCAGGAAATGGTTCTCCAGGAAGTCAGAGAAGAGGTTCTGGACGGGTGAACCCAGGGCCTGCAGCACCACAAGGGCCTGGTTCAGGTTCCTCTCCAAGGCCTTGGAGGCTTTCATGGCATCCTGAGTTTTGCCCACTCATCTTGGGAAGGCGGCGGCTTGTCCTGGATGGTAATGCGGCCACTGTGTTGATTTTGCAACTTTAAGAAATGCTCCGTGCCTTTGAGCTGCTTCTCCGCCAACGCACAGAAGTGGCCCACACTGCTGAGAGCCACATTGCCTGGTTGAAATAGAAGCCCAGAGAGAGGTAGGTGTGGGAGGTTGACTGCAGCCTCCACCTCAGTAGAATAATTCTGACAAATTTGGGAGCTCATGGTTGTTTGGCAATAAGGAGTTAAAGTAGAAAAAAAAAACACACACACAAAAATGTTTGTTCACTGGTCTGGGCGGTGGTTCTGAAGGTGGTGACTGGATAAGACGCTGGAGAATGAGTGGTCGGAGGCTGGTAGAAGAGGCATGTTTGGGTCTGGTCCATCCAAACACTGTTAAAGCGAGAGACAGATCCCGGACCACCTAGGGCCGTGGTGGGCAAACTGCGGCTCGCGAGCCACATGCGGCTCTTTGGCCCCTTGAGTGTGGCTCTTCCACAAAATACCACAGCCTGGGCAAGTCTATTTTGAAGAAGTGGCATTAGAAGAAGTTTAAGTTTAAAAAATTTGGCTCTCAAAAGAAATTTCAATCGTTGTACTGTTGATATTTGGCTCTGGTGACTAATGAGTTTGCCGACCACTGACCTAGGTCACTGTGGAATTACTTCTTAATGGCTTTACAACAAATTTTTGCGTATAGAATAATGTAAGGACATTAGTTAAATTCCAGGCTGCTGTAGAAACATATAGCTTAGGGACATCCCTTCTGTGGGTTTCAAAGCAATGAAAGAATTGTTTGAGCTGCAACTGCTTATGAAAATTTGGTCATGTAGAACTTATCTGAGTCAGCGCCCAATACACTAACATACACTAAGCTGCTATAAATAAGCAATTTAAAACCCCTCCGATGGAGCACACTTCATGAACACTGCAGAGACATCAAGCTCTTCCTCAAATCAAAAAGAAACGGGAATCCATGATGATTACAAGGCATGTTTGAGCCATTCTGACACAGGGTCCTCCCAAAAGTGATGTGAATATACCCATTTCTTAATGCATGAATCTATTTAAAATAAACATCACTGATAACTTTGAGAATTTAATGCTATGCAACACATATTAGGAAATAAATTAGTACTTGAATTGTCCTACAGATAATTGGATATTGAAGCCAGAGATATTTCAAAAGCTGATGCTTAATTGTTTATCATTTATTGATTGCTAGTTACCATCAGTTTCAAATGATCAAACTCTGAGGAAAATGTTTATGTTATAAAAGGTTTTGCTATTTATAAACTAAATTTCATGATCATTGCTTTTTTTTTCTTGCCTCTATTTTATTTAAGTCACATTGCCAATTAACATAAGAAGTTATTTCCTCCTAATAGTAAAATATATGCTTCGTGTATTTTAGAATGCTTATAACAGGAAGAAATGTGTATTTTAGACTGCTTACAACAGGAAGAAAAATAACTATAATTCTTTGTTTCATCATTTTTGCTATTTACACATTTTGCAAGTTTAAAGAACTGCCTTTTTATAGTTTCCCTGCTTTAAATCTCCAGACATTAATGGAAATACTAAAACAAAATATAATGAAAAAATGGTTCTTAAATAATGCCCAAGAGAGCTCCTAAGATCGACTTTATCTACTCCTTGCAGGCACAGCCTTAAAATATCATAAGATGTGAACTCCATTTAGCTGACACTTTGGTGGTGTAAGTGTTTTTCACAACTAATCAGCACCTGAATAATCAAAGGTGTGTATCATCCATCAGCTTTAATGAAGCATTAAAATACTTTAATGGAACTTAGGGTAATTAGAAAGTCTCTTATGCAGTTCATCTACTAACAAGAACATCTTCAGGATTAATAATAATGGAGTAAATTATCCAACAAAGAATGGGCCCTTACTTTACTTCAGCAATTCCATTTGTAAAACTAGAATTGTTTTATGTGTTTCAGGGGTTGTTGGGTATAATTAATGCTTAAACTGTTATGAAGTATTTATAGTGCCTCGGTTTATAAGTCTGTTGTTCTTCCTTAAGGATCAGTCAGGAGAGAGAAAAGAAAAAGAAAGTTCTCCAAAGATTCAGAATTACATTTGAAAGAATCTAGTACCTTAGAGAAGATATTTTACCCTATATATTGATATTTCTCGAATAATGCCCTTAAGACTATTGGAACAGAATAAAATTTACTATGTATTCACAGGCTGTATATTACAATTTAACAAAATTAGTTCATATGACTGATATTTAACATTATTTATATATAACAAATTATAAATCAACCACTTCTGCAACAATAAATATTAACTCAACTGAAAAGCAGAATTATTAAATGATCTCGTTGTTGATCCAGATGTATTGACAGCATTTCAGCAATTGCTTTTGCATTGAATATCTATTGTCTCTTTATTTCTTACTTATAGAGCATTTATTATGTTTTGGGTGGCTTTTATATAAAAGTGAAGTTTCCCAGCCTGAGTTGTGGCCCATGCAATGAGAGAAGCATGTGAACAAGTATTCTGTTGGAACTATATGCCCTTATGCTCTTATGCCCTCTCTCTCCTACCTGACATTCACAACCTGAGCTCTGGTCATTATTTTCCACATTGACTTGACCTCTGTGCTCCAAAATGGTGGAGCAGACAGAGGTAATGGGTCTAGGTCTCCGCACATGAAACTCCTCACAAACCCTGGACTTTCTCATGTCAACTTATATTATGTGAGAGAGAAATGATGCCTGTCTTATTTAAGCAATTTCAATATTTTTTACTGAATATGAATTATGAGGTAATATGACTTGAGTTAAATCTATGGTATAGAGCAATTTTTTAAAAGGGAATCTATGTATTTAAATGAAAAAAAGTAAATGAATTTATAATACATTACAAATAAAGACTACAAAATAAATATGATTGTAAAATCAATATAATGTAATACTTTGGAAAAATTTGAAGTATGGGTCCTGCATCCAAATGTCCTTTCATTTTGAAACTTCTCTATTCAGGACTCACATTTCTGTCAGAGTTGGATGAGGCACTTTTGAATGGCTTAGTATATAATCAGATTTTGTACCTTCTCCTTTTTTATCCCTAAGTTGGTGTCTGAATATGAGGAAGAGTGGCAGGCTTACTATGTTTTTAAGAAGAGGTGGGAGAGGAAACCATGCTACCCCTCATTTGTACTTTAGTTGACTCTGCTGCTGGTGTCTACACAGGTGTGACTAGTCTCATCACTACACAGGTTATCCTGACCCTGGCCTCAGTGTCCTTGTCTGTAGCATTTGCTTTTTTTTTTTTTTTAAGCATTCGGAGTCACCAGCAAATGCATTAACCTTAAAACAGTGGTTATCTACCATTGATAACTGTGATTGTTTATCTTCCCTGTGGCATCATAAGCAGCAATAGTACATAAAGGCCAAATCCTCAAGTTGGATGTTTGGAATGGTGTCTTGATGATTCTGGCAGGCAAGGCTCAATCTGATCTGTGGGAGGAATGAGAGGATGACAGCCTTGAGGACACTTTTAATCTTGGTTAATTTAATTCACTCAATATATTACATTGTCATGTTCAATGCCAATTTTAATGAATGAATGTCTTTATCACTAGTCCACTAACACCACATTGTGGAGTGCTGCCAAACTAGCTACCTTGCTACATCACAATAACTGAGGGAGTTTTATAAAAATATTTCTCATAGCACTCCAGATAGTCTGAATAAGCCTATCTTTAGTGGCATGTTAGGATATATATATATAAATATATATATCTCCCTCTCTTTTCCTCTCTCCCTGACCCACTCCTTCTCCGTTCCCAACTCTCTCTCTTTCTCTATTCTGATAGGTAGTGGGTCTATAAACTGTTTTCTAAATTATCTCCTAGATAAATTGTATACCTGAAAGTTATTTCAATATACTTTCCAAAATTGGCTTCACTTAAAATTGTAATCTAATTCTGTTTCATTGTGTCTATTTTTCTGCCAATAGCATGCTGTTTTTGTGTTCCTAGCTCTATAGTAAAATAAAACCACATGTATATGGACAAATAATTTGTAACAAAAGAGCCGAAAACATATAATGGAGAAAAGAAAGCCTCTTCAATAAATATTACTGAGCCAGTGTTGCTTGGTGGTTGAGAGTCAACCCATGAACCAGGAGTCACGGTTTGATTCCTGGTCAAGGCACATGCTTGGGTTGCTAGTTCGATCCTCAGTAGGGGGTGTGCAGGAGGCAGCTGCTTCATGATTCTCTCCCATCAATGTTTCTATCTCTCTCTCCCACTCCCTTCCTCTCTGAAATAAATAAAAATATATTTTAAAAAAACAAACAAAAAACTATTTTCTCATTTTTCTGGATGCTAGACATTCAAAGTAATATGCTAACATGGTAGGTTCATTCTGAAGGCTCTGAGGGAGAACTTGTTCTATAATACTCCTAGTTTCTGGTGACTGCTCTTGAATCCTTAGCATGCCTTGGCTTCTAGCTACATAACTCTAATCTCTGCTTCTGCCTTGACATTAACTCTGTGTATGCAAGAGTTCAATTTTTGCCACAACTTCACCAACACTTTTTGTCTTTTGTTGTTTTTGATAACATCCTAACTGGTATGTGGTAATATCTCTTTGTGGTCTTGATTTGCATTTTTCTGATGATTAGTGATGTGGAGCATCTTCTCCTATATGTGTTGGCCATTTGAGAAATATTTATTCAAGTCATCAGATAATTTTTAAATCAATTTAAATGTGGGAATTCTTTATATATTTTGGAAACATATTCCTTATAAGATATGTGGTTTGCATTTTTTTCCCCATTTTATAGATTACCTTTTCGCTCTTCATTGCGGTGCAGATGCTTTTTACTTGTACATAGTCCCACTTATTTTTGCTTTTGTTGCCTGTTCTTTAAATATCATATTCATGAAATCATTGCCAAGACAAATGTTAAAAATATTTTCTTTTATTGTTTCTTCTATGATTTTTACAGTTTCAGGTCTTAGGTTTATCTTTAATTCATGTTGAGTTGATTTTTGCATATGGCTAAAGATAAGGGTCCAATTTCTTTTTCTTTTTTTTTTTATGTGAAGCCCCAAATTTTCCAACACTTTTTGTTGAAGAGTCTATCCTTTCCCAATTATGCATTTTTGGCACCCTATCAGAGATCAGTTGACCATATATGCATAGATTTATTTCTGGGTCTTCATTCTGTTCCATTAGTCTATATGTTTATCTTTATGCTAATACCTTACTATTTTAATTACTGTAGCTTTGTAATATATTTTGAAATCCAGAAGAATGATGCTCCAGTTTAGTTCTTTCTTTGTTTTCAAAATTGTTTTAGCTATTTGGGATTGTTTCTGATTCCATAACAATTTAAAAAATTTCCCCCTATTTTTGTAAAAAATGGCATTGGGATTTTGATAGTGATTGCATTGAATCTTAGACCACTTTGAGTAATATGGACATTTTAACAATATTGTCTTCTAGTTCATGAATACAGAATATCTTTCCATTTGTTTATGTTTTCCTTATTTTCTTTTCATCAGTGTTTTATAGTTTTCAGTGTACAAGTTCTTTACTTCCTTGGTTAACTTTATTTCCAAGTATTTTTGATGCTATATTAAATAGTATTATTATCCTAATTTCCTTTTCAGATAGTCCATCATTAGTATATCTATAATAATGTATCTCTAGTGTAGATACTATATGTAGTATATATTAGCTTATATCTTATTAATGTATATATGTACATAGATATACACTATATTAGTATTAAGTCCTCAAAAGATTAGTGCGTACTGTCAGCTCTGTGAGACATGTGAGCTAGGTCCTATTCAGGTCCTACTCAGACGAATTGGAGCAGTAGCTATGCAGTTCAACATCTTCGCTGCTCAGAGAGAAGCTGGGAGCTGGGTGCTGCCTTCTAATCATATGGAATTGTGCCACGGTGTGGATTTTGATGAGAGAGTGTCACCACTTTTCCTACCAGTTTTGATGTTGCTGGTTTCACACCCTCCTGGAGCACAGGAGCCTTTCTCTTAGCTGGTTTTAGTGTTGCTCACAAAGGGAATTGACCCCTGTGTTGCTGTTGAATAGGTGCATTGGGAGTGGATGGGGGTGGGGAGGGAAATCACCAGGACTTCCTGTTCCAGCATGCTGGTGATTTCACTCCCCTACAATCCTTAATAATGTGGTCAGGGCAGACCCCACCAATGTTACCTTTTAGTAAACACCGGAAAGAGGTGTTCAAATATGGAAACAGAAAAGAGCATTCCAGTCAAGGTATAATGCAGAGTATTACATAGTAAATGTATGTGGGGAAATGCATTTGACTCTCAAAACACCATTCCTGCTTGGCCGGCATGGCTCAGTGGTTGAGTGTCGACCTATGAACCAGTAGGTCACGGTTTGATTCCCGGTCAGGGCACATGCCTGGGTTGTGGGCTCAATCCCCAGTGTGGGACGTGCAGGAGGCAGCCAATCAATCATTCTCTCTCATCATTGATGTTTCTCTCTCTCCCTCTCCCTTCCTCTCTGAAATCAATAAAATTTATTTTAAAAAAAAGACAAAAAAAAACACATCATTCCTGTCTATAATCAAGTTTTATAAATATTAGTTTTCTACAGTTGGTAAGTACAATTAAGGAATGTATACTTTAGAGGTATTGCAATTTTATTTAACTATAATAGCTATTTATTTGCTGTTCAGATAATGATCACTTAATATATAGAACTATTCTTTAGACTGTTCATGCCATGAACTACTTTAGGGATTTAAGTGCACTCTTGAAAACTGTAAACTATGATTCGATGAATGACCCGGGTGCCAAGCTAAAACTACTTTAATTGCACTTATAGACTCTCTTGAACTTTTTCCCCCAACTACTATTGTAAGAATAAACAGGTTATAAAGTTAAAATCTGTCAATACTGGAATGGCCTTTTTAACATTTCTGTATTCTTTCAAATAAAGTTCTTCTAATACTTGGATATTTCATGCTCAGAATCACAATTGTTCAGTAAGGACAAAGCAAATACTAATTCCAGAAATAAAAAAAAAGTGGCATTGTATTTTAGATGTGGTACAAACAATGACTAACATGTTTATTTTTTGTATAGTATGGTGAGATTTCCATTAAAATCTACAAGCATTATGTGGCTCTGTTTTAACCTTTTGCACTTGGATGTCGAGTATTACTCGACATGGTTAGCATTAAATCCCGAGTAGAAGAAAAAAGCAAGCAAGTGCAAAGGGTTAAATAAGGATAAAATGGTTCCCTCTAAGGAGAGGGGAAGGAAATTAGAAAGTGAAAGATAGAAAGCCTTCAGTTACAGTGTTCTGCTCCATATAGAGAGCAATGTCTTTAATTACAAATCAGTGTTTTTGAATTAAATCTTATCAAGTGAAACCAAATCTAAACTACATCTCATCGGAAATTAGTACATTCTTAATGAAAGTGCAATTTAATAATAATTACAATTTAACCAATCATGGAAGTAAATTGCAAAACAGCTCTCTAATTGAGATCCTATGAACTTAAAATAGCATATACTATAATACTGAGGGTCTTATGTGCTAATATACATGGTTCCATTTTTAATAGATTAGGTTCAATAGTTTGATGACATAATACCTGTGTGCAATCTACACTAATAAAAGAGAAACATGCTAACTGACCATACCTTCGTGACGCCCACCAGCCAATAAGGAGTGAGTATACAAATTAACCCAACAAAGATAGTGGGTTAATTTGCATACGCAGGCACCGAGCAGCCAGGGGTGGGGGTGGGACGCTTGCTTGGACCCTCTGGGCAGCATGGGAAGGTGGATAGGTGGCTCCAGGCCGGAGCGAAGGCGGTGCCAGCAGCCAGGGGAAGGAAGGCCCATTCTTGCACAAATCTTCGCATCAGTGGGCCAGTTGCCTGGATTCCTCCCTCACAGCCGAGGTGGCTGCAGCCCCGGCTTGGTCTGGGAGGACGTCCAGAAGGATGTCCTGTCTAATTAACATATTATGCTTTTATTATTATAGATTATTATAGATAGTTTATAATAACTTTTTGCTGACCATAGTAAAAGCATATTTTTTTGTTTATTTTTATACAATATTTATTAATCTTGGGCATTACCAAAATTGCAATGGATTTTATTGAAATATCACTATGTTCTAACAATATAGTAAAAAATTTAGTTTCTTTGCCTGTTACCCTTCCATTAATCTATTATTTGAGGTACAATTAAAGTAATTTTATTGGTAAATAAACTTTCCCCTGCTTTTAGGAATGAAAATAGGTTCTACAGTACCTGACAAGTAAAAACATAAAAATCGAAATCTATGTATTGTAAACTTTACCTAGTTGTTCAGGATCCAGAAGAATATCAGCTGAGAACAAATACCCAATACATCCTTACTGATTAGTTGATTATTCTACATGTTCAAAGAACCTCACAGAAATGATAAAATCTTGAATCAAATGGGTAAAAGTTGATAGATAATTCTCTG
This sequence comes from Cnephaeus nilssonii, assembly GCF_951640355.1. NCBI lineage: Eukaryota > Metazoa > Chordata > Mammalia > Chiroptera > Vespertilionidae > Cnephaeus > Cnephaeus nilssonii. Next base: position 54,904,238 of record NC_137073.1, read on the forward strand.
ATAATGTTATTATTCCATCTTTCACAGTAGCTGTAAATAAAGACATAAGAATATAGATTCATAAATTCATGTATCACATTATTCCAATATCACACTACTCATTAGTTATAAATATTTACAAGATCAAAAGGTGAAAATATAGATCTTTCAAAGTTTTAGTTTCCAGATCCTTGAGAATCCTATAGCTAGATTTCTCAATACCATATTTTCTGGCGTATAAGACGACTTTTTAACCCAGGAAAATCTCAAAAGTCGGGGGTCTTATACACCGGAAAATACGGTATTTGGGTTTTAAGCAATCTGATATACATTGTCAGAGATTTTTCTAAACTACCGTATTTTCCGGCGTATAATACCCCCGACTTTTGAGAAGATTTTCCTGGGTTAAAAAGTCGTCTTATATGCCGGAAAGTATGGTAACTCAATTCTGATATCTTCCTCCTCCTTTCTCTGTGCTTTATTTTCTCCATTATGTCTTCAGAGGGATGAGGGCTGGGGACATCTGTAATAGTTTAAAGAATAAAAATAAAGTTATATAGACAATGAAATTTTTTTATAATAATAAAAATAAAGCATATATAGTCAGTCTGGAGATATAAATAGTATTTGGAGATAGTTACACTTTGATAGATATTTGATGAACAAGCAAATGGAGTTTTGCCTATCTGATGCTTAGAAACTGCAAAACATAAAGTATCACCTTGTTTATTTGTCAAATCAGAAGACAAAATACAATGCAACATGGATCCCAGAACATTATTATTTTAACTATTTTAAATAGAACTATTTCAGTATACACATTTCAGCCATCTATATATATAAAAGCCCAGTGACTGAATGGCAGAGTGACCAGAACAACCGGTCGACCAGTCGCTATGATGTGCACTGACCACCAGGGGGCAGATGCTCAATGCAGGAGCTGCCCCCTGGTGGTCAGTGTGCTCCCACAGTGGGACCGCCACTCCGCTGACCAGGATGAGTGGCACTCCCACAGCAGGCCAATCCCCACAGGCCACGACCCCCCCCACCAGTGCACGAATCTGTGCACCAGGCTTCCAGTCTCAAATAAAATGCACTACATATAATTTTACTGTAAAGATTTTCTCATGTGACTCAACATAGTTTCTGTGGTTTTGTGGCTGTGTTGTGACAGGATGAGACCCCTTAATTATAAAGATATGCACTTTTGTTCTGAAACATTTATTGTAAAGTTCTGCTCTGTAGTCCTGAAGCTTTCGCCATACAATTAACCTCTTAGGAAAATGACTTTTAATCAGGTTATCTCAAAATCTGTATACCACTCTTCATATAATGCCTCTAATATTAATGTACCTACAAATCACCTAGGGATCTTGTTAAAGGGTTGTTAAATGATAACAATTCAAGAAATTTTAGCAATAGCCTGAGATTCTGCATTTCAAACAAACTCTCAGGTGATGTTCATGCCACTAATACAAGGACCACACTTTATGTAGCAAAATTTTACCAAAATGATGTGCACATATTGCCATTTAAACATGTGGTACTTGAGAATTATGTGTAATGTTGCTACTATAGAAAACAAAGGAACCTAGCCCATTGATTCTGCCTCAAAGAAGGTAATAAAATGATCATTTGTTGTAAATATTACATATTATTTCTGTTCCAGATAAAGTTGTAAGAATAATAGCTCTCTACCCCTCTGAAGTGGCCTTGATGTGCCCTCCTGTCTGTATCAAACTGCTACCCCTAAAATGAATGCTGTAGATCTGTTCAGGTTTTTTCCTAAAAAATTACCTCACTAGCCACTATCTCAGTACAAGTAATACGTAAAGGTTACTTAATATAATCACAGTGAAAATGCATAGGGAATATAAAACAGTTTGGCTCTTGCAATTTTAAAACTTCTGCTTTGATTAATTAGGACCTGTACTCTCCCCTGATTTTAACAAAGTACAAAGAATACCTGTTCAATAAATTTCCCAGACTATCATGCTCTGACATTGTGTCAACTTTAAGCAGTATTTCTCTCTTACTGCCTCTTCTAATTTTCCAGCTGCCATGTCTTACAACTGTCAATTTGCCTGCTTCTTGCAAAATTATCCCCTTCTAATTTATTGTTTCTGTTGTGGCTCAAGAATGCAAATGAACAGTCTCATTAGATCCATGTTTAAAATAAGAAAACTTTAGACTATAAATAAAGGAGGAATCTTGGGGTATTTTATGAATAATGTGTAATGGCTTTTAGTGATTTTATTTTGTACTTCCTTTTTAGTTGATGAAAGACTTAAATTGTTAGCTCTGGGTTTTTGTCTAACTTTCAGATAGTTGATGATGGATAGTGATATCTAGAAAAGTTGTCTTATTGGTTTTAAAGTAGTAACAATTAGCATAACTTGACAAGTAATCCAAGTTGGTTAATGTATTTTATTCCTGAATCTCATAAATCATAGTTTACAAATGAAAAAACTTCAGTCTCCCTTTTTTACTCAATACACCAATCATTACAAGCAATGTCATCTTATATTGTTGAAAAACAATTCTAAAATCTTTAGATAAAAAGCAATTTGGGATTCCAGAACTCATCTGTATTTTATTTTTTGCTCTTGGATTAAATAGATTTGCACTGAATTGTGGTTTGACTATTCACAGAGATCAATATCTATAGTCATGTCAATGTAAATGAAGCCAAAACATAATGAAAAATAAATCTCCATCAATTTGTTTTATTGTTAGGCTAAGATCCAGAAACTCTATTTCCATTGTTGTTATAGCATTCTGATTCCAGGCAAATTAAATCAACCTCATCTCAAGCTCATGTTCACAATTCACTTACAATGTATAAGTCCAAAGTATAATTTGGCCCAATATAAGGAAATGGTGGACATGTAATGTAAAATAAAATATTCTTGTATACTGCTGATTTGTGCATGCCTCTCCAGAACTATCCAGAACTCTCCCCCAACATCACTGATCAAAAGAACACGCATTGGCTTGGCAGACCCAGTGATTATGGGAAAGATTTAAAAAGTCTTGCCAAGCTGATCATTCAAGACCTTAGCATTTTTTACTATAGTCCAGATGTTACCACAATTGATTCTGGGCTCTAAATTTCCTGAGATTACTTGTATACTTCATATTAAGTTTTCCTTATCTACTTAGTCTTTCATTCCATGTTCTTTTACATTCTTAATTCTTTCCTTCTTTTCCACCTACCTGCTTTCCTCCTATGAATCAACTATGAATCATACATTGTACTAGGCACTAGTGATATTGTGATACTTGTGCTTTTTACATGTCCTAAAAAATACAAAAATCTTAATTCTAACGTCATTGGAAAATACCCTCATTTGCAATTTTTTCTCAGCAAATTATATATTTAGATTATACTTATTCACTGTCTTGAATTTTATTTTTATCAACCTTTCTTTCTCTCTCTCTCTCTCTCTCTCTCTCTCTCTCTCTCTCTCTCTCTCTCTTTCTCTCATTCTACCCCTATCTCTCACTGGTGATAGGATTGCAACTTTAGTTTGTCTTCCTTTCTTTGTATATCATATAGGTTATAATACCACCTGCCTCATTGAGTTGTTGAGGATTAAAGGGGGAAAATATATGAAGTACTTTGATCATTACCTATATGTAATAAAAAATCAATACATTTAGCTAAATAATTATCAGTATTAACATCATTATAATGAATACACCTAAATTATCTCTGAAATTAAAAATCCTAAGAGCATTGGTCATTGGAGAGAGCAAACATGAGAAATCATTGATTCTGGTAAGATGCCGGCACCTGATAGACACCACATTAAATAAATGTACAGAGGTGTATTCCCCTCTTAACTCCCCTTTGAGTGTTAGGATTATATTTAGGAAATAGATAAATTGATTCAAGTGATCTTTGACACTGCTCTACCAGGAGCTAATCTTCCTTTTCCCCAGAGAAATCAAACAACAGTATGAGTCTTGCCTGTGCAAACCTATTTAGCTCTATTTTACTAGTAATTACAACTTTATGCTTACTTTTTAATAATAAAAAGTAATACTGACTTCCATTCATGATAAAATCTTATGGTTTCCATCTAAAATTATATATGCAATCAAAATGAGTTATTAATATATGAAGTATATAAGATTAACAAATAACTTGTGGGTATCTCAACAATTATAAGCACGAGTAACTTGTTTAGGAAACACTAACATTGGTCAAGATCTTCTGCAGAGTGGTGATTGATCAGAGTCCTTGAAAGATTAATACCTAGGCCTAATTACTTTAAAAAGTTACTGATGTACACCAACATCATACTAGATTTTATTATGGAAAATAATGTCTCATGGGTTCTCATTTAAATTTTTCTAGAGCAGGAACTATTATCATTATATAGGATACATGTACCTACCTACCTTCCATATAAGGACTCAACAGTATTTGAACTTATCTCAAAAGGAAGAAGGGGAAAATGTCTATCAAAGAGAATATTTTTAAAAAGATGAACTTAATGATTCTTAAATCTAGATTACATTTAACCTAAGAGATGATGCAGAAATGTAATGTTTTTAAACATAGTACAATGTAAAACTGACTGTCACTGATGGAGTGCTTGTTTTGAAATTTGTTCTATAGACCATATTTAATATATTTCAAAATATTAAAGGAAAGGCATTTTCTGTTTATAGAAGTTATTTAGAGAAATGTTATGTTTTCCAAACTTTACTGGCTAAATTATCATAAATATATTATCAAAATTGTAGCCTGAAAGTTTTGCTCATATTTTAAAAAATCTAATTAAATATGAAGTTGCCTGCTAAATTATATGCTAGAATCTGGGGGTTAATCTGATAAATAATTATTTAGTGTTATGAAAGAGAATTCCTTTAGACATAAAGAACTAAATCTTTTCAGTTCTAGCAATTTGAAGCACAGTTTCACACATTTTAAAAATAAAACTGAAGAAAAAAGAAAGTGCTGTAAAACTAATTTTCTGGAATGGTAAATAAATATTTAAAATCCCCATAATTTTTCAATATTGAGATAGAGGGTTAAAAAATTAAAATTGATATAAGTATATCCACAAGTTGTCCAACTTTGATATATGTCTCTATGAGGGCATGGTGTTATTTATTAACTGCTTACTTAGAAGTCATTGGGCTTAACAGTTGAAATATGTCACATAATCATTAAAGTATTTTATAATATAACAATAGAGGAGAAAAATCAAGGTCTAGATTGGTTAAAAGCTGAGTCAAAATTTGAATCCAGGTTTGACTCCAAAGCCATGAATTTCAGCTGTACTCTTCTTTGCTGACTCATTTATATTTGTGCTTTATATCTTGTCTTTATCCTAAAAATAAACTTTGATACATCTTTGAGACTCCTTGACTTTAGCATTTGATTTTTTTTGGCTTTAAGTCAAGGCTAAAGCCACTTTGATATGTTTTAAAATAACATTTTATTCTTTGTAATTGGAAAAGGAGCTGTGAAATGCATTTGTCCTTTTATGATTGATTATCATAGTTTTAAAGTTAGTTATTCATACTATGTTGTTTTTCTTTTCTTTTGTCCTTGAATTGCTTTGAGTTTGTATTATAAGTAGGAAGGAGACAGTCCTTTGCTCAGCACATTCAAGGAAGAAAGATCAGGATGGTGAGAGGATTTTAAAGTAGCTTTTATGCTGAATGGTTAGTGAAACTAAGTTTTTCTGGAATAAAACAAAAATGGGGAGATGTTAAAAGGGAACATGACTAATGTCTTTAAAAACACCATATTTTATAACACTCGCAAAGAATCTTTATATAAATGAACTTAATTAAACCTCTAAACAGTTCTAAAGTACAGGTATTATTATCCCAGTATTATATTTGAAGAAACTAAGGGTTAAAAGAGTTATGGTGGTTCAGCAATATAACACAATTAGCAAAGTGCAAATTCAGCATTTGAACTGAGATTTTCTGACTCCAGTGTCTATGTGTATGCATGCACAATATCACATAGACCTCTAGAAAAATATGCATAAGATTTTGACCTATAAACCCAGGAATAAAGTAAAGCATGATAAATAGGAGCTAGATGAGAGAGACCTCAGATAAAAATAGGGAGGGTCTTTCTAATAATGATGCATATTTTCTAAAGATAAAGTATGCTTTCTTAGAAAAAGAAATATTTTTTTGTAATTCTAGTTGTTTGATTATGATGTTATAACCCCTGGAAGTACTATCTTAAAAAGAAAATAATAATGATGAATAAAATGCTAGGTGACTGGAATCTTCGGTTCAACCATGGAAATTATATGAGATTTAATTATATTTCCTGGTTTTGGTCAAACATATATGCAAAGGGATAAAAAATAGTGCAACAGTCCAGCTGGCATGGCTCAGTGGTTGAGTGTCGACCTATGAACCAGGAGATCACTGTTCAATTCCAGTCAGGGCACATGCCCTGGTTGTGGGCTCGAACCCCAGCATGGGGCATGCTGCAGGAGTTAGCAGTAAATGATTCTCTCTCTTTCTCTCTTCCTCTCTTCCTTTCTCCCACCCTCTCCCTCCCTTCCTCTCTGAAATCAATAAAAAATTATATTTAAAAAATAGTGCAACAAATAACCACCTACCTACCTACCTATGAGTTCATATTTTACCATTTTATTAAGATCATTTTTAAAAAGATAAAGCATTACAGATACTACTGTAGAGCCTCATTTATAATTTCCCTTGATTCCTTTTCTTCCCTTTCTTTTTTCCTCCCTCCCTAGAGTATTAGTATGATCTCACTTACTTGATAAATGTGTGCATGTATGTGTATGTGCATAAAATTATCAATCAACAAGGATTGTCAATAACTATGAAGGGTCTGAAATATCACTGTATTTGCATGCTAACAAAATTAGCCTGCCACATTTTATGAATGCTCGTAGAAGACCCTCCTGGATCGGAAAATAAGGACTTTATTGTTCATAACAATAACAGTAGAAAGAATAATAATTTTCATGCATGGCTTTCATTCCAAGTTCTCAAGAATAATGCAAAGAGGGCCAGGGACCGATGCACATCCTGTGGATAACATTATAGGAGAGGAACTGTGAGCTTGGAGATCCCAAAGCTTAAAATGGACAGTCTGCCTTTTGCTCTAGAGGCAGACTTTGACTCTATCTTTGAAGGACGTTCCCTATTTTAAAAAAAATATTGAAAAGATAGTTCATTATATTTTGAAATGATTTATAAAACAGCATAGTTTTTGCTCAGTTTCATATCATATTGTGCATAGGATGAAAATATTATATTTTAAGATTAGAGACATAGATTTGGATACCACTTTTGGATTATTCTTTTCATGTAACAAATGTTAAATTCTATTTTATTAAAATTATTATATCTTAGTTCCTAAATTTTATAATTTCATAAATATACATAGGAATTATATTTTTTCAAGAATTATTTAATATTATAGCAAGTGTAGTGACTTAAATATCCAGTAATTAATCTTTTGGATTGGATTTTAAATTTGTTAAGAAAGAGGGTAGATTGTTATCTCTAAAATAAAGTACTTAGAACACACAATACAATTTACAGATTATGCATTATAGAATCACACAGCTGAAATCTATAACTTTATTAACTAATGTCATTCCAATAAATTAAAATAAATAGGGAAATATATAAATAGAAAAATAAAATAAAGTATGTTAATACTTGTAATAAATTGGAAATTTTATTATGTCATTATATTTGAACAGCTATTTAGTATGCCAAAAAATATGATCATGGTTTATCTATTTTTTCCAAAATTGGCATGAGGCTATGTAATATGAGTCAAAAAAAAAGAAAAGAAAAATAAAATTAAAATAATATTTGTGAACAATATTTAAAGTGTTACTTAAGAAATAAAATGAAATGTGATATGTATATCTTCTTTCTTATTGCCTGGGAAGTTTGTTTCCCTAAAGAGATTAATGATTTTACAAATAAAGAAACACAATCAATTTGGGAACTTAGCCTGATATAATCAAAGCTGGACAAGTGTCACAGTACCTTCTGGTCTGGGAATACCCCAAATCCTGAAATTGGAAACCATGAATATAAAAACCTCTAGGAAAGGCTCCATCTGTTCTTTTCATCTTATTTAGGAAAGTAAAGAAAAATATCAACTTCTGGAGAATGATCATTCAAGTATAACTTCAAAAAGACAGAAAAGAAATAACCAGACATCTTCATATTACTAAATAATCAGAGGAGATTCTGAGATAAATTAAAATTTTTATCTGACCTGAATTCAAGAAAGAATGTGTTCCTTTCTAATCACCTGGAGAAGACTAGTAGTCTGTAAGATTTTAATACTAACAAAAACAGAATACATTGCACAGATTCATGTACAGCACAGTGGCTGTTTGCAGATATTTAATATTTTTCATAAATACATAAAGTTTAAGAAGGGTGTACAGTAAAAGTAATCAGCTGTATAATCATTAGAAAGTCTTCATCTGTAGAATTAGTCTTTTGGTTCTGTGAATGTAGTAAGGCATAGCTATAAACTGTTTAAAGTAGTTCAGTAAATACCTACTAGGAGCAGCATGGTGCTAAGCAGTGTTCTTGTGTTGTCTCCTTTGTTTTTATCAACAGTCTAATAAATATGTACAGTACTTAGTCTTATTTATAAGCAATTTCAATTGTGGACACTTGTATCCATCTTCACTAACACCATCATTGTCGAAGACATCATCATGTTTGCTTAGATTCCTTTAGTAGACGATTTTCTAGACCAAATGACATTTTAAAACTTATTTTCTTATATGAAATATTTAAAAATAGGCAAGATTGTTTCTAAGATTATTCCATTTCTTGATACTTTGCTGGAAAGAAGCAAATAATTGTTGAACAGAAGAGTAGTTTGGAAAACCCATGGGTTTAGCTCTGCCATTTATCTCTGTAACCTTCATCTAACTATCTCATGTCTCTCAGCCTCAGTGTCCTCACTTGCAAACCACAAATATAAATATTTTGAGGAAAGTTAAATGCAATTGTGTACATACAGTATTTAGAATACTCTCTGACACATATATAAAACCCAATATATTGTTAACTATTTTAACACATTAAGCGTCCAGCCTGTTTTGTCTTCTGGACGGAAAGTATAGTGTCAGTCACCAATGACTGATAGGGCACTTAACATGTTAACTAGTTTCATTATAAGATAATTGATAATTATATGTGAAAAACAAGTAGTCAATGGCTAGATTTACTGTGATATCTATATATATATAAAAGCCTAAGTGACCAAACAACTGTTCAACCAGTCACTAGGATACACACTGACCACCAGGGGACAGATGCTCAATGAAGGAGCTGCCCCCTGGTGGTCAGTGTGCTCCCACAGCTGGAGCACCGCTCAGCTGGGCTACGGCTGGCAAGTGCAGCTGCGGCTGCAGGAGCCTCTCCCGCCTTTGTGGCAGTGCTACCCAGCAGCAGCAGCAGCAGCAGGCACAGCAGGGCTGGGGTAAGCGGGAGCAGTTCCCAGCCCGGCTCGGGCTCCTCCCTGGCCGCCTACCGCTTTGCACACTACTGCATCCCCTGAGGGGACCCAGATTGTGAGAGGGCACAGGCCAGGCTGAGGGACCCCACCAGTGCATGAATCCATACACCAGGCCTCTAGTTTGGACATAAAGTTCTTAGGGAAATGTGAAAATCTTTGCAGTATTAAGAAAAGAGTGACACATTTATATTGCATTATATAAATCTCACTTGTGTAACATTAAAAAGGCTAAATAAAAAGATACATTGGAAATGTTTTCTCTCATTAACTGTTTTGAAAGTTACCCCAGATTCCATGATTTGCTTATATGAATCCAACCCTTGATTAAGAATTGGTAAATTTAGATTAAATCAATCATCTGAAGACAATGATATGGACTTAGTAGTATTTGATTCATCAATTTAATCTAAATTGACCAATTTTTAATCAAGGGTTGGGCAGTATTATTTCATAAGTAGGCATATGACCAAATTTAGAGCAGCCAAATAAAAAGACTATGTTCTAGATCTTTTTCTGTTTGATATATATTGCTTTCTCTTTATTTCTAAAGTTTATTATAGTTTCATGAATTCCTGACAGCCATGTTTTGGAAACAACAAAATGCCAAGAATGGAGTCAGTGAAGGCCTGGATTAATGAAGTAGCAGTAGATATGGCCTAATGCTTTGTTATAAAGATTAGAGAAGACAATGATATGGACTTAGTAGTATTTGATTAATTTAGAGAAGGAGATGGTAATGAAAAGGAAAGAGAAAATAATGATCCCTAGGTTTCTAGTTTGTGCAGCTAAATGGATAGTAGTGTGATTTGCTGATTCGGAGAATGCCAAAGAAACATTGGATAAGGGATAGAGAGGTAGGTAGGTAGGTAGTTAGGTAGATAGATAGACAGAAAGACACATTTTAGAGTTCTCTATCAGTCAGGTGTCATTTCAAAAAACAGAAACCACTCTTGATGATCCAAATGAAAAGGAGTTTAACTTAGATGCTTACAAAATCATGGAAAGTGTAGCAGATGCCTAAAGTCATAGTAAATCGTGTTCTGTTGATTTTAAGATGATTACCCTGTAGATCTGGAGGTCAGGAAGCTACCACAACCTCTACCTTCACTGTTTACACTAGTCTCTCATACCCAAGAAGCCTGTCACCAAGTGTTAGGATATTGGTGTCCAGTGCTACAAGTGCTCATGTCTGTTTTACCTGGATTGCCAGAAAACACAGCTAAAGAAAAGTAGCTTTTACTTCATCAATATCCTTCAAACCATGACATTTCATTAGCAGCATCAATATTTATTCTAGTCTTCATGATATAGGCAGAAACATAGACAGGCTTTAGATAGATGCTGTGTCAATGAATCATCTCTAGTTAAAGCATTCAAAGGTCTCTCAGAAATAAATGACTAAGGCTGAAACTGGTTTGGCTCAGTGGATAGAGCGTCGGCCTGCGGACTCAAGGGTCCTAGGTTCGATTCCGGTCAAGGGCATATACCTTGGTTGCGGGCACATCCCCAGTAGGGGGTGTGCAAGAGGCAGCTGATCGATGTTTCTAACTCTCTATCCCTCTCTCTTCCTCTCTGTAAAAAATCAATAAAATATATTTAAAAAAAAAGAAAGAAATGACTAAGGGGCCACTGGATACAAAGGTCTGAAACCTGTGTAGATCGGTTTCAGAATGTACAGAATTTGTAAGTTGGAGGAGAAGAGAAGAGCCATTGTTCTGAATTGTTAGAAACCAAACTAACCTCTGTAGACAAAGGATTTTAGGTTAAATTTCAAAGAAAAAGACATCTACCCAGTTACAAAACCATGAAGTTTCTTCCCACAAGAGGACTAAATTGTCACTATGGAAGCTGGAAGTATTCATCCAATTCCATGTTGTGAGGTCCCAAATAGTCTTCAGGCAATCATCAAATTGTAACAAAGAATGTGCATGCATATGTGCTTTCTTCTTCTGAGTAGAGAACAAATAGCTTTAATCAGATTATTTAACACCTTTGCTGATGAGAACCATTCTGTAGAATTTCTGTCACTGTAACCCAAGAGATAACTGCTAATAAGCTAACTTCAAATTGGGTCAAAAAAGGGCTCTTCAAGGCCTTGAGTATAAATGTGAAACTTACTTTCTTTTGAACAACTGCAAAGCATACTTTTGTCAATGAGAAAAGCAATGCTGAGGCCAGAACTTTTGCCTCAATTTCATTTCTATCAACAGGAAATTGGATTAGCCTCATAAGATTGAATCTGAGAAGGGATTCATACTAGTGGAGCTTATTCTAGGAATCAAGCAAGAATGACAAGGGGGATGTCATGAGTCATGCAATCCCTAGGCCTTTATGCTACTTCTATAAAAGTTAATTCTGTTTGACCATTCCTTAATTAGGTTCCAAATGCCAGCTTGCTTAGGGAGGATAGAGTCTTGATTACCTCATGTATTCCACCAAGCAATAGTAGTAGTTTGATACCCTCAGAAAGGTAACCTAATATTGAGTACTTGTTTTCTCTATGACACAAGGTCTGGGAGTTAATACACAATCTATTTGGTAAAGGTTTTTTATCAAAAAATTGGAAATTAATTATGACTATAATTATAATCAATGTTCAAATAAAAATTTAAAGAGAATGAACATGTCAGGGTCCAAATATTTGATAACAAATATATACAGATTCCAAGCTACATAAAACTGTAAATATGCTATTGACTCGAGTTCACATTTTTTAATTTACCTTTTTTTTTTTTTTACTTTATTTTTTATTGTTAACACTATTACAGATGTCCCCATTTTCCTCACCTTTACCAACTTCCACCCAGCCCCTGCCCAGTCCACCCCCTTCCTTCTGGCCATCGCCTCACTGTTGTCTGTGTCCATGGGCTATGCATATATGTTTTTTGGCTAATCTCTTCACCTTCTTTCATCAAGTTGCCGTTCTGACAGCTGTCAATCTGTTCCAAGTATCCATGCCTCTGGTTCTAGTTTATTCATCAGTGTATTTTGTTCATTAGATTCCACATATAAGTGAGGTCATGTGGTATTTGTCTTTCTCTGATTGGCTTATTTCACTTAATGAAGAAGAGTGAGAAGGACAAGAGAGAGAAAAATGAGCTAAGGCAGAAAAGTGAGAAAAAGCTGGGCACAAGAAAGGAGTAAAAGGGAAGAGACTAAATTCAGAGGTGCATGAAATTTGTGCATGGGGGGGGGGGCGGAGAGAGGGGAGTTTCCTCAGCCTGGCCTGCACCCTCTCCAATCTGGGATCCCTCTCACAATCCAGAATCACTGGCTCCTAAGCGCTCACCTGCCTGCCTGATGGCCCTAACTGCTCCCCTGCTGGCCTGATGGCCCTAACTGCTCTCCCCTCCTGGCCTGATCCCCCTAACTGCCTAAATGCTCTCCCCTGGTGGCCTGATCCCCCTAACTGCTCTCCCCTCCTGGCCTGATCCCCCTAACTTCTCTCCCCTCCTTGTCTGATCCCCCTAGCTGCCTATCTGCTCTCCCCTCCTGGCCTAAACCCCCTAACTGCCTATGTGCTCTCCCTTCCTCTCCACACCTTCAGACCCCAGCACAGGAGTTCTGAGAGCTCTCCGCCGAGGCCCCACCCCCATCCTGATGCCCCCTCCAGGCCGGGCAGCACCATGGGCCTGCACACGCCTCCGCCAGGGGGGCTGCCCCCTGCGGCAGCCTCATGTCCTGGTGGCGCAAGTCCCTGTCCCCATCCCCGCCCACCAGCTCCTGTGCAGGCGCAGCCTGGTCGTGACTGTGACACTGTTAGGACCAATTAGCATATTACCTCTTTATTACATAGACAGTTTACATAATAATTATATCAGATTAGCTGAAATGATTCCAACAAAAAGGCATATGAAAATACAGTGTTCTTTTTTTTGTTGTTGTTGTTAATCCTCACCTGGGGATATTTTTCCATTGATCTTTAGGGAGAGTGGAAGGGAGGAGGAGAAAGAGAGAGAGAGAGAGAGAAACATTGATTTACAGCGACACATCGATTGGTTGCCTCCCGCACATACCCTGACCAGGGCTGGGGATCCAAAATACATGCCCTTGACTGGAATCAAACCCAGGACCCTTCAGTCTGTGGGCTGATACTCTATCCACTGAGCCAAACCAGCTAGGGCAACACAGTGTTTTTTATGAAGTCAGTTGTTCTGTCTCTACCCCCAAATGCTATTGAGAAGCAGTCATCCTAAAATATAACCAAAGTAAAACATGATATGGTATGGGAAATTATGGCATGTTATAAAAGAATATGGAAATTAAAATAAAAGGAGAAGCAGTGTTAAATGCTAAAAGTTAGCAGAGACTGCAAAATAGAACACTCCTTTGGAGAAGGGTGACTGAGGAAGCTACCATGCCTTTTTGAAATGCACTATAGAATCCAACTCTCATGCCACATTCACCATATGAAAAAAAAAATGGTTTTGATTTTTAAAGTGCTTTTTAAGTAGCTTTCTCACCTGGGATAATAATATGGTGTACAACTAACATTTGTATTCTGACCCACTCAGCATTAATATTTTTGTGTAAATTACTTTTCTGTCATAAACTAAATTTTATGCAAGTATGGGTCGAAAATAATAGGTTTCCCAGAGTTTCATGAGCCCAGTAGTAGAAGCTGATATAGAAAGGTGGGGGCCTTGCATATGTGCTAAACATACTAAGTTTTAGGAATTGGTTAATTGCAGTGTAAATAACAGAATTATTAACATACTACCAACAGTTACATTTAAGGAAAATGAACCTATTCACTTAGGGCTTTCATGAAATAAATTAAATATAAATATATACTTTTTACTAAAAATAATATAAATAAGGCCACAGTGCTTAATATTAATGGGAAAATATTGTAGTATTGTAATAGTAAAGAAAAATAATCTATGCCTCAAACTCACTCTACAACGATCTGTTTTAAATGACTCTCTCAAACAGTGTGGTTTATATACATCACCTAACAAAAGTGCTTACCTGATGTAAACATCCACAGGTTAATTGAACTATTGTAGGGATTCAATCAGCGAGTTTGAATTTGCATTTGTCATGTGTGATGTATTATTTTTGCTTACTTTAGGGTAATGGGTATACTTGACAGGAGTCAGAATGACTGATGACTCACAGTATGAAGATTTTCTTAACACAGAGTGGTTGTACAGAAACACGATGAGAGGTAAACTGTTGAGGTGAAAATAAGTAAGCCTTCAGCTGAAAATGTGCACTACGCAATACCAATTCCTTGAACTGACTATAAACAGACACCAATATCAGGTTTCCAGTGCTTTCTGCCATAGGGCTTATTTTCTGCCAAGAAATGAAATTCATTCTGAATTGTCCCCAGAAATTAATCTTCTATGTGTTAAATCATATGTATGAACTAGGCACAGGAAGCTGATGCAATAATTTGTACCTTGAAGTCAGAAAATTTACCAATGTGCATGCTTTTTGTAGTCAGTTTAACAGAGAGCAGGTCTTTGGCTTCACAAAATGTATACATTAAGAGCCTATCCTGTACATTATGCATTCTTTACCTCCCTTTCATTTTCTGTTCACAGTCATCCTTTTCTTCGTCTTATTGTTCCAGTATCCTCCATCCGTGCTACAGGTTGGGGCTCCAGGCAAGCCATCTTCACAATCATTTGGGTGGTGATCTAATCCTCTTGTTTAGAGAGCTCACAAAACCAGATCAATAGTCCATTTCTTTCTGACATGGGCATACAGCCCTACTGCCACTGTGCTCTATATAGGGGAAATGCTATAAGTTGTTATCATTTTTCCTTTTTAAGGTAACAACTCCAAATTTAGTAGAAATTCTTTGTATTTCTATTTTTTATAGTCTTCGTTCTAGTTTTCTTTGGGGGCTCAGAAGTGTTGAGGAAAGCAACACTCTAGGTGTCATCCTAGCGATTGGTCTGAAGATTTATTTTACTTCAGTTTCCACGGTGCACTCTTCTCCTGTTGTGACTCCACATTCTGCACAAATGTTCACTCTGTCAGTGTCTCATCTTTCATCTTCCCATTGAATAGATCTGTAGCTCTCTATACTCCTGCAGTGTGCCCCTGTCACTGCCTGTGTGCGAGGGCAAATGAAATCAGTGCTTTACCCTGGAGGAGGCGATTTGGGGTAAGGACTTATGATCTGGAGAATCTATTAGGAAAAAATTTATTCTTCAAACTTCCCTTCTTCTCATTAAGAATTACTATTGGATAAATCCTGATTTCACAGTTGTATTTCCATTTGTCATGCAACAATTGTCAAATGGAAAGAATCATAATATTGTGAGATGGAAAGAGATATTGGCTTATAGATCATGTCACGTTAACATTCTTGGAGAGTAGTAACTGTGTCTGCTCACTACTTCTCAAAGCAAAAGAATATAAAAGAGTTGTACTAATTGCCCCATATACAACCTAGATGCAGGTCAAATAGAAATATCTCACTTTATTTATGGAAAGAAGGAACATTGTAAGCAGAAAATGAATAATTCTACATTTTAAAGCTACAGCCAATGATCCTATATAATAAAAGCGTAATATGCTAATTAGACCAGATGTCCTTCCGGACGAAGCCAGGGCTACAAGGGCTGAGGCAGAGGCAGCCACGGCTGCGGCAGGGGCCAAACCCCTTGCACGAATTTTGTGCATCAGGCCTCCAGTAACCTATAATTTCTAAAGTGGACATTATCTAAAAAATATAATATTCCTTTGTAATTGGCAATAACATGATTATGTGACACACACCCCCAAATTGGGTTGATTCTAAATGATTCAACCGCATGAATCTCTTTAGCCTCTTTAAAAATATGGGACAGATAGGCTGATATTTGCCATGATTTCCTTATCTGGCAAGGGGAGTGATCATAAATAAAACTTTAAGAAGTCCCTAAGTAGTCTCTAGACCTCCTGAAATGGGACTACCAAGAAAGAGAAACAACCAAATAGAAAACTCATGAACTGTCTATTTCTCTTTTTAAAACTCCCTCATGCATTAAATTCCCCCATAAACATGACCTACTACTTTTACAAGCTGATGTTTTATCTCTAGCTCCAAAGGTTAGCAAAGGCAGTGACAAAAAATATGTGAGCATTATATATATTTAAATATATATTATACACTATAATATACAGGGTGCAGTAAAAGTAGGTTCACAGTTGTGAGTACACAAAATAAGAGTTTATTCTTGTATTATTATATATTAGTTATTGTATGATTTCCCATACAAACAACTGTAAACCTGATTTGCCACACCCTGTATATATTGTATATACAGTATATATGACAGAGAATAAATGATTGCAAAGTAGTTCTACATATATAATAGATTAAAATAATCACTGTAAAGAATAATCATGTTGACAGTAAAAAAAAGTTGGGATTTTTCTTTATGTTAGGCACTTTATTAACTATTTTAATTATATTCTCTCTGCTATATTGTCTTCATTTCCACAATAACCAAACCTATTAGGTAGATATTATTATCCCCATTTCATAAATAAGGAAAATTAAGCATAGACAGTTTAAATATCTTGTGCAAAAGCACCCTTGGAGTTAGGGGCAGGGGCAGAATTTCAATCTATGAAATGATTGCCTGACTTCAAACACTTACTGTTTCATTATAAAATCATCTCTCTTATTCCATTTGGAATGTGTTGTTATTGAGATCTGTTTAAGAGCATTTACAAAACGTGTCTGAAACATCATGAAAACTATAGTTTTCATTTGAGTAATTTTTGTTTTGCATTTTTTACAAAGTAAGACATTAAGGTTGTAGAGGGTTTTTTTGTATGTGTGTTTGTTTGTTTTTTAATTAAAATGAGCACTTTACCTGGATTTTATGTTTGAGAACCAACACAGTGTATCTACTCCAGTTGTTTCTTCACCACTTTTCACTGATGCTGCAGGACTATTTTTTCAAATCCCATGTTCAATTGCAATTTGCTGTGCAGAACCCATGTGAAAATGTTCATGCTACTGAATTAGCTCTGAATTGTCCCCTGCTCTTGTTTCTTGGCTCTCTGTGAGCAAATCACAAAATTATTCCCAATGAATAAAATTGTTTGCAGAGTGGGAAGGGATCCCCGTGCCGGAGGCTCCGGGCTGTGGGCCCCGGCTGCTCGCCTGGGACCAGGTGGACTCGGTGGACGCCGCCGAGGGGCTGTGCCTGGAGGTGGAGCGGTGTCTGCTGTGCAACACCACCGGCTGGCAAGTGCAGTCAGCAAGGCGATTCCGTCTACTTCGACGGCCGTGACCAAGAGAGGTTTGTAGACAAGAAGGAACGGTTAAGCCAACTTAAGAGCAAGCAGCAAGAAGGATTTCAAAAAGAAGCGTTAAAAGCTGTGGAAGGAAAATGGATAACAGATCAGTTGAGATGGAAAATAATGTCCCGCAAGGTGAGGATTAAATAGCTGAAAAAAAAAAAAAAAACAAGATGCAAAGGGAATGAAGAGATGAAGAAAAATTCTGAAGGCCTTCTCAAAACCAAGGAAAATAATCAGAAGCTTTATACTGGAGCTCAGTGACATCAAGAGAAACAGGAGACGATTCAGAGGCACAACCGCGAACTTGAGGACCTCGTAGGAAAAAAAAAAAAAAAAGACCATCGACTAAAAAAGTCACTGTGAGCGTCTGGCAGATCTGCGCCGACCTCAGATATTAGAGCTCACCTCTGCCATTTTTCCAATTGAAGTGAAGGCAGGGCCATGACCTCCAGCACCGTGAGCAATGGTGGAGGACGACTTCCAACCAGGGAGAGGGGTCTGTGATGGCCACCATGGGGACCCAGGGCCTTGGGTGAGCCTTCCCACCAACCGGGACCACTCTGCCTGCTCGAATTGGGTGGAAGAGAAGAAAGCCACGCAGGGGCCTGACATGGAGCATAACAGCCCGCTTACACCGTCAGCGCTGCCCTGGGCCCGGCCACTCCGCTGGCCAACGTTTTTCTCATCTGCTAGCACTCGGCATAAATCTTCCCAGGAAGCTGTGCAACAGTGAACTTTGTGGGGAAACTCTCAGCAGACAGAAATGTACTCAAGCAGTAAAGAAACTGAATGCAAATACTCTTTACCTGTGCTTTTCTCAGCACGTCAGTTTAGATCAGTTACAACCACTGCACCCCTCAGGGATCTAATGTACCCGGTCAGCCCGAGTTCTGAACACCTAGGCAGGTCCCGAGCCTTTGAAGTGCGGGCAGACCTCGAGGAGTCCACGGAATTGGTGGATCCCGGAGTTGCTGGAGAATCGGATGAGAGTGGAGATGAGCACATAAGCGACGAGGAAACCGACTTGGGCACAGACTGGGAGAAGTTGCCAAGCCCCGGGGTTTGTGAGGTCCCTTCCCAGCCCCGGGGAGTCTCGCAGAGCCAGAGCACCCAGGCCTCCCGCCCATCGCCAGCAGCAGGGCAGTGGGATGATCTCCTCCGCTGCAGCCTCGGGGACCTCCTGGTTTGAAGCTTGCACTGGACACCGTTAACGGGCATGCATCAAAACGTGCCAGATTTGCATCAGGAAAGTAAACTATGTATTTAGGTAAGGTCATGCCTGGAACAAAAAGGCTTTTTTAACTTAAAAAATATATATTTGCGGTTTTTATTTACCTGGAGATTATTTCTGAGAAGTCAGACACTCTTGAGTACACTAATCCCAGTACTCTCTCTGCCTCTCCACTCTCTATAGCAAACTTAATATGCAAACATATTGTACCCTTTGCCACCCATTGCCTTCTATCTTAGGTCTTCTTGCATTACCAGGAGTTAGAATTTTTTGATTGCATATGGTATGAAAGATGTTGAGAAGAGTGGAGAAAAAAAAAAATAACATTGGCTATTCAGAAAATGCTTTCTCTTTGTGTATTTGCACTTAGATATGGGCAGATAGGAGGCTGAGAGAGTTTCTTATACATTGTGGGAGACCCCACTTTCTGGTAACCTGTGTCAGCGTTTCTCCTATTTTCTTTCTAAATATATCTCAATATATGTTATATCTCAATAAATGTATATCTCAATAAATGTTAACTATTACGTTAATGATACATAGTAATGTGAGATAATTTATCAAATTTACCATAATCTTACCTAATAATAGACAAACATGTAAATTGACCGTACCTCCACTATGCCCACAGCCAATCAGAGTGAGTATGCAAAATTGAATGCTAACGATGGAGGCCGACCAGCTGCTCCAGGTGTGGAGAGGCTGGGCGGGGCAGGACGCCTGCTATGAGAGGGAGGGCGGGGTAAAAAGGGATCTACAGGAGCAGAGTGCCGCAGCGAAGACAAGACTGCAGACTTCGGAGTCTGCAGCAAAGACAAAGAAGGCAGACTCTGGCCGGAGCGAAGGCCTGGGTCCCGGGTGCTGGAGGAAAACTGGTGGTGGAAACCAAGGGAAGGACGGCCTATTGCACGAATCTCTTCATGCAATGGGCCTCTAGTCCATACTAATAAAAGAGTACTATGCTAATTAGACCAGGAGACCTTCCAGAGACCTTCTGGATGTCCTTCCGGACAAAGCCAGAGGCTTGGCTGGCCTGCAAATTACTCCCAAACAGCCCTCAGCCCCTCACCCAGGCTGGCCACACCCCCCATCAGGGACCCCCACCCCAATGGGGGCATGGCCAGCCTGCAAACAGCCCTCAGACCCTTGCTCAGGCTGGCTCCACTCCCAGCAGAGACCCCCACCCCCACCCCAATGGGGGTGTGGCCAGCCTGCACACTGCCCCAGCCCCTCGCCCAGGCCGACACCGCCCCCATGGGGACCCTCACCTTGATTCGGGACACCCTTCAGGGCAGAACAGCTGTCCCCCACCCGTGCACCAGGCCTCTATACTAATAAAAGGGTAATATGCTAATTAGACCAGGAGACCTTCCAGATGTTCTTCCAGACAAAGCCAGGGTGGCAGGACCAAGGCAGAGGTGGTTAGGGGAGAGCAGGCTGGCGGGGGTGGGGGGCAATTGGGGGCAAGCAGGCTGGCAGGGGGGGCACTGGGGGTGAGCAGGCTGTTGGGGAGGGGCAGTTGGGGGCGAGAAGGCCAGTGGGGGGGGGGAGTTGGGGGTGAGCAGGCTGGCAATCAGAGTGGTTAGGGGTGATCAGGAAGGCAGGCAGGTGAGCAGTTAGAAGCCAGCGGTCCCAGATTGCAAGAGGGGTGTCTGACTGCCAGTTTAGGCCTGATCCCACAGGGGTCCCAGATTGGAGAGGGTGCATGCCGGAATGAGGGACACCCCCCTCCCATGCACAAATTTCATGCACCAGGCCACTAGTTAGAAATAATTCTTCTCAGTATTTGATAAAATGCTGATTATTGTGTTCATGGTATCTATGACCACATCTTTCCTAAAGGAAGATGAGAAAGCCTTGGAAGGCATAACTAACTTCCACCACATTGGGAGAACTTTCAAGGTATTTCCTTTTTTTAAGAATTTCCTTTCCAATATATTATTACTCCTTTGCCAAAGAGAAGTATCTATGTTTTTAGTTAAAATTTTCTATATATAAGCTGCAGTATCTTCTGAGTTGCTAAATATTTAATTAAATGTATCATTTATGTACTCCAGGGCTTTTGTAAGAATTGTAATTTATAAATATAATTAATAAAAAAGTTACTAAGCCTCTACTGAATTTACAAAATGCACTGTAGGGCATTTACTAAACCCATTCAGAGTGGAACCATAAATGATTTAAACCTTTATACTTGTCAGAGTAAATGAGCAAAATGTATTTTGATGTTAACTTACTAATTTGATGGAGCTATAGACTTTCCATTAAGAAAACTAAAGGCATATTTATATCTTTGAGCATATGTAAAATCAATATATTATGTGTTATATTTATAATACATAATGGAAGGGTGTCACAGTAAATTTCATCTCTTCTGTAGATCAGCCACATAATGTTGATCTAATTCATGGTCAATGGGGTGGCAAGCAGGGGTTATTCCAGGTTGATATTACTGATGTTTTTTTTCAGACAACATTATGTTTAATTTGTAACCTAATCTATTTTAACCTCCTTGAAATATTCATGTTCCACATTATGAAAAAAGCAAATTTATTTCTCAAAATATTTACTCCTTAAAATGATTGTGTGGTGTGTTTTTTTTCAAATAGTTACTAACATGGCCTATGATATTCAATTACTATCCTCTTTCAGGGTAAAATCTGGTGCTTCTGGGAAATATGGTTGGAAAGCTGTCCTGTACAGATTATCTCTAGGGTCAAAATCTTCAGTTGCCTGTTCACTGGCTTATTAGGATGAAAATGGTCAAATACATTTCTGATACTCCCATTTTCTTACCCCTCACGTGTGGAAAAGCTGCTTTCAGTTTTACTAGAAAAAGCAAGAAGAGATATTACGGTCTTATCACATGCTGGACAGCAAAGTGAACTGAATGCATTCTACTTCTAGCCAAAGCAAGCTTTTCAAAGCTTCCTTCTCTTTTAAATCAGATATTCTGCTGTTTGGCATTGCTGATTTTTACAACCCCATCTGAATTACTTCATTTACTGACATCTGAGGCTATAAAACACCTTGGAAATCTGCTTCCAATTTTCAAAAAGTTGAGGCTCCTTTGTACCTACACAGACAAATCAGCACACACATG
The DNA here is from genome assembly GCF_951640355.1 of Cnephaeus nilssonii. NCBI lineage: Eukaryota > Metazoa > Chordata > Mammalia > Chiroptera > Vespertilionidae > Cnephaeus > Cnephaeus nilssonii. Next base: position 54,926,330 of record NC_137073.1, read on the forward strand.
CACAAATAGCTAAGCAGACTCATGATTTTAAAATATAGTTGTAATTATTTAAATTACACAGTGAACCAATAGAAAAACCAAAAACAAGTAACTACTGGGAGAAAGAGAAAGTACTATATGTATGTAACATCCTGAACTTCACAGAGGGGAGTTAACTTGATAGTCTCCGTAAGTTTGTGACTTACACAGTGTCCAGGGCACAAGTGCAAATACCACCAGATGAAACCAGGGAATATGAAAGAGCTATCTTTGGTCCAGGATCTGAGGTTCACTGCTTTCATAATCTCTGAAGTTTCTGTAAACTCTGTAATTAATGTTCATTTTTTAATCATTTGCAAAATTTGAATCAAAGAGGACTATATCCATCTTAAAATGCAATTATCAAGGTATCTTACCTAATAATAGACAAACAGGTAAATTGACCATACCTTCGCTACGCCCATAGCCAATCAGAGTGAGTATGCAAATTAACCCAAAAAAAAGATGGCGGTTAATTTGCATACATCCCCAGTTCACTGTGAGGTAAGGCCGAGTGGGCCCAGAGCAACCTCGGAAGGGCCTGAGCCAGGGGGCTCCTGGGCAGGGCCAAGCCTGCAATCAGAAGGAGAGGGCAGAGGCGGAGCCTGGGATTGCAGGGAGTTGGGGGTCCGCTCCTGCCCAAGGCCAAAAGCCCGCCAGAGGCTTTCGGCCTGGGCAGGAGCGGACCCCCTGCAATTGATCGCAGGGAGCTGGGGGTCTGCTTTCGGCCTGGGCAGGAGCGGAACCTCTGCGATTGATCGCAGGGAGCTGAGGGTCTGCTCCTGCCCAAGGCCGAAAGCCTCTGCTAGAGGCTTTTGGCCTGGGCAGGCCTGGGCAGGGGCGGAGCCGGCGATCAGAGGGAGCTGGAGGGCCCCTGCCCAGGCCTAAAGCTTTGGCCAGAGGCTTTAGGCCTGGGCAGGGCCCAGCCCGTGATTGGTGTGAACTATAGAGGAAACACCTTTTCTGACTGCACATTGGCTAAGCTTTCTGTATGTCACTGGTAATATTCTTAGTAACTTGGGTAATAAGAATCTAAAAAGGTGATCTAGGGTTTTTCCACCACACTTCTGGAGAAAAAAAAAACGAAGATCCTCTGCTGGAGGGCTAAGAAATGTCATATACTGCCCTAGCTGCTTTGACTCAGTGGATAATGCCTCAGCCTGCCGACAACAGGGTCTGGGTTCGAGTCTGATCAAGGACATGTATCTAGGTTGCAGGCTCCTCCCTGGCCGGGGCCCAGATCAGGGCTCATGCAGGAGGCAACCAATTAAAGTGTTCCTCTCACTTTGATGTTTCTCTCTGTCTTTCCCTTTCTCTTCCACATTCTCTAAAAGTCAATGGAAACATATCCTCAGGTGAGGATTAAAAAAAAAAGAAAGAAATCCATATCCTATGAAAGACACATCTTGAAAGTGCCTAAAGAAAGTTGTCATTTTTTCTTGAAGTGACTGGAGTCCATGTTAATGAAAACACCTTGGTGGCTGTGGTGACTGGCAGTGGCTGCAGCAGTGGGGTGATGGGGCTGGTGCCTTCCCCTGATCAGCCCTGTTGCCTCCCACAAAGGGGAGCCGTCAGTAGGACATCCCCTAAGCCATCAGTAGAACATCAGCTGAGGGCTCCCAGTATGTGAGAGGGGGCAGGTTGGGCTGAGGGACCCTCCCCACCCCCAGTGCACGAATTTCATGCACCAGGCCCCTAGTACATTTATAAACAGACTAGTAGCCCGTTTGCACGAAGATTCATGCAATAGACCTTCATTCACCTGGCTGCCTGCACCAGTTTTCTGCCGGCACCAGGGACCCAGGCCTTGGCTGTAGCCACCGCCTTCTGCCTTTTTCAGGGTGGGGGCTTGGCCCCGGGCGGTGGCCTTGGGCTCGGCGGCACCCAACATCCCTGCTAAGGATCGCAGGAGCCGACCCCCAGTGGTTTCCTGCGATCGGTGCAGGCTCCCAGCTGGTGCCCAAGGCCAGGAAAGCCTCGGGCGGCTTTCCCGGCCTTGGGCTCGGCGGCACCCAGCGTCCCTGCTACCGATTGCAGGAGCCGACCCCCAGTGGTTTCCTGCTATCGGTGCAGGCTCCCCTCTGGTGCCCAAGGCCGGGAAAGCCTCTGCCCCGAGGCTTTCCCGGCCTTGGGCTCCGCCACACCCCAATGTCCCTGCAATGGTTTCCTGGTGGGTGTGGTTGGTGGGCGTGGCTTGGGCGTAGCAAAGGTGCAGTCAATTTGCATATTTGTCTATTATAAGGTAAGATTATAAGGTAAGATTGATAAATTTGTCAACTCATCCAGTGCCCCCCCCCAAATCAGCAATTTCTGAAGATTACCTAGGAAAATTTAAAGTAATTACCTCAAATTTAGATACAACTCTTTCCTCCTCCCCACCAGAGAGTCTGGGCTGTGAGATTCTTTCCCCTTCCCCACATGGAAGTCTGTACTTGTTCTTCAATAAATCTGTTCCTTTGCTATACCATCTTCAGCCTGTGGATTCATTCTTTGACTCTGATGGACAAAGAATCCGGGAAACACCGTGTGTTCCAGTCCAAATATCATGTATCACTATGACATATGTACATACATTATGCATATAAAGGTAGAAAATAAATTAAGTGTGGCGTGGTAGAAATGGTCAGTGTATTTTTCTTACACAAGTCTTTTTCATGTATAAACTTAGTTGAAACTAAATTACAAACATTATTTGTTGCATTTGGTAGTTGCAATAGTTCCCAGTAGCTTAGCAACATTAGAGTCCTGACATATCAATACATGAATATTTTTTTAAACTAGGATTCAATCAATGTATAAGCTATGACTGGCTTATACATTAGCATAATAATCTCTAGGTCCATCCATGATGTTGCAAAAGGTAAGATTTCCTTCTTTTTTATAGCCGCATAGTATTTCATTGTGTAAATATACCATAGCTTTTAAACCACTCATCTATTGATGGGCCCTTGAGCTGTTTCCAGACCTTGTCTATTGTAAACAATGCTGCTATGAACATAGGGATGCATATATTCTTTTGACTTGGTGTTTCAAGTGTCTTAGGATATATTCCCAGAAGTGAGATCATGGGGTCAAAAGGCAGTTCCGTTTTTAGTTTTTTGAGAAACTCTATACTTTTTTCCCTACAGTGGCTGTACCAGTCTGCATTCCTACTTGGGTTCCCTTTTCTCCACATCCTTGCCAGCACTTACTGTTTGTTGATTTCTTGATGGTAGCCATTCTGGCAGGTGTGAGGTAATATCTCATTGTGGTTTTAATTTACATTTCTCTGGTTATTAGTGATGTTGAGTATTTTTTCATATGTCTATTGGCCATCTATATGTCCTCTTTGAAGAAGTGTCTATTCAGGTCCTTTGCCCATTTTTTAATTGTATTGTTTATAGATTTTTTAAATGATTTTTATAAATAAAGTTGTTTTAGATGATAATATGAATATATTTAGTTGGTTATTTGGAAAGCCTAATGATATAGTTATTAGGGTATTAATTTAGATTGCCTTCCTGTGTAGTGTCATGTGACTATTCTCAGCCAAGAGTTGTGGGATAGGGGTTGCAAAGGTTACTTGTTGGCCTACAGTTTAATTAAAGGTGTAAGATACTCCAGAGTGCTTTGTTTCTCTGTGGCATGATTATTGGTAACATTTGAAATGTAAGCTGCCCTGTCAGTTTGGTTTCCTGAAAAAAATATATTAATCAGAAACTTCACCAATGATTCATTGAGAATATACAGATTGATAAGAAATAAAAACATTATCATTCAAAGGCAATTAAATGTTGGGCTTAGTTATTGGTGCTGCATAATTTAGCATATCCTAATTGACACTTCATAAATCACATCTCAAATATAGATTGTTATGCCACTGAGAATGGACATGATGAAGCAAATAGGTCAATGGATAGTATGATGCTTATGGAGGAAAGATTGGATTTGAGAAAACTGATTTAACAAAATTAGAAGAAAAATTCCTATTCTTTTTGTCTTATGTTATTGCACTTTGTAGAATTTCCCAGTATACTTTGAATAAAAGTGATAAGAGAAACTATTTGTCTTGCTCCCAATCTTAGAGAAAAAACATCCACCCTTTTAAAATTAGGTGGGATATTAGTACTAAGTTTTTCATAGATCTCTTTAGAAGACTATGAAAGTTAATGTTTATTCCTAACTAGGGGCCCAGTGCACGAATTCGTGCACTTCGAAAGGAACTGTGAGCCGTGAGGCAGCAGTGGACACAGGGGCGGGTCTCGGCCCATCCTCTGCATCCCTGCCCAGCCCCTTCTGCCAGGGTCCAAGTCCCCTGTTTCCCAGCACCCCTGCTCCTGCTGCTGCCACTCCCATGCGCTCATGGCACTGGCCCCACTCGCACCTGCTGACAGCACGGAGCAATTGGGGCCGGGGCCAGCAGCAGGTGCAAGTGGGGCTGGCGCCGTCAGCGGGTGCAAGCAGTTGCCCCAATCACCCCTCAGGAGGAGGGGCAAGTGGAGAAGCCCTCAGGGACTAATGGATTCGGCAGCTACCACTCGCACCTGCTGATGGCACCAAGTGATCAGGACCGGCGCCAGCTCCGACAGCTGGTGTGAGCAGCGGCTCCAGTGCTGGCTGCAGGTGCAACAGGTGTGAGTGGCGGGTGGGACCACGTCACGCTGGAGCAAAGAATTTTCAATAACCACCAGAGGCTCGCCCCAATGACAGGGACCAGCGCCCTGCCTTGACCTGGTGCCCCTGCCCACCTGCTCTACCATCCAGCCACAGCTGATGCCCACCATGTTCTGTGTGCGCCCCCTGGTGGTCAGCACATATCATAGCGACCAGCTGTTCGGTTGTTCTGCCATTCGGTCTATTTGCATATTAGGGTTTTATATATAGAGATTAGCTTAATATTTTTTTACTAGGAAAGAATGCTGAATTTTACCATGTGAGTTTTCTACATCTGATAATAATATCATATGATTTTCTTTTTCTTAATCTAGTTATGGTGAATGACATATATTTGTTTCTCAAATGTACAAGCAACTTTTTATGCTGGGATGAGCCAAGCTTGGTCATGATTTCTTAACAATTTTATATATTATTGGATTTGATTTATTAAAATATTATTAAGAATTATTGCACTAATGTTCATGAGGGACATTGATTTCAATTATTTTGTTTGCTTGTTAATGTCTTTGTCTGGTTTTAGTATAGGCCTCATAGAAGGAGTGGGGACGTGCTTTGCCTTCTTTTACTTTCTAGAAGAGTATGTAAAAATCATATTAGTTATTTCTTAAGTGTTTAATTAATTCATCAGTGAAAGGATCTAGGCAGGCCTGCGGTTTTCATTGTGGGAGTTTTTTATTTCAAATTTCAGTTTATTTTTATTAAAGGTATAGGGTAATCCAGATATCTAGGATAATTCAGCATATCTAGTTTTTCTTAAATGAGGATTGGTAATTCTGCCTTTCAAAATATATTTCCATTTGAGTTTTTGAATCTTTGGCGTAAAGTTGTTCATAAAATCTTCCTATAATACTTTGATGTCTTTACAATCTATAGTGATATCCATATTTTCATTCTTGTTACTGGTTAACTTGCTATAGTTTCATAGATCCTGCAGAAGACAAGGATTTCCTATGTCAGAGACACAGCTCTTTATAAGATCTGATCAGTTTGCCTGATCTCCCAACCTCAATGTGGGTGATGTGAAGTGGCTAAGTCGATGCTATGCATGTATTGAATTTGCATCACACCTGAAGAACACCAAACTCAAGAACTCACAATCTTTTAATGGGGGATTACTGGCAAACTTGCCCAACATTTACCCCACAGGGAGACATTATTTTTATTATCAATTATCGAGGGCAGCAAACAAATCTGTCCTCTGCTCTGGAGGGAGACATCATCGCTATCTTTCAGGACTGTTTGCTCTGCAGACATTTTTATAAGGTAGTCCAGAGGAAAACCTATTAATGCCTTTTCTCAAAAGACATGTAGAAATGGACGATACCTGTGGAGAATCATTTTCCAACTGATTTTTCCTTTCTTTCCATGATTAGTCTGACTAGAGTTTATCACATTTATTAAAATTTACAAAGAAGCATCTATTGGTTCCATTGATTTTTCTCTAACTTTTTATTCTTACTTTTAGTATTTTCTTCTTTCTGCTTGCTTTGAATTGATTTTTTTTTCTCTTACAGGTTTCTTAAGTTGGAAAGATAGATCATTGATTTTAATACTTTTTTGAAATGTAAGCATGCATTTGTATAAACTTTTCTGTTAGTTATTCATTGAAAAATGAAATTCTGGAAACAGAATTTTGTTTTTCCTCTTCAATGTAACACTAGCAGGTGCACATAATTTCCCTGATATGGCTAAGAAGGTCCACGTGAGAGAAGCATGACTTGTGCTGGATTTGGGGGTTAGGTAGGGTAAGATATGACGTCCAGGAGCTGAGAGACTAATGACAAATAATCTTTAACACTGCCTACTCCCTCAAAAGTAAAGTTGTACATGTTAAACTTTCATTAGTCATTCTTATCAATAAGTCTTCTGGGTGGCCCCATTGAGTTAGAAAGTGAAGAAAGTAACAGAAATTTTGTGTCAGTGTGCTCCTGGAGAGTGTATTCACAGCACTTGCAAGAGTCTGAGATGACTGATGTAAAATGTATTGTTTGTATTATAAATATAACGAGAAGAGACATAGTAGCAATGGTAAGTTTCAGGGTTTGTTGCTATTTTGGTGTCAATCATTACTAAAATTATAAAGTTACTAAGATATATCCCAAAGAGCCAAATAATCCATATGATCGAAAACCTGCATGAAGCAAGATTTAATATCCATATGCTTCCTTATAGTGAAAAATGTGTTTTAAAGAAAATAAAATTTAATTCATCATTTAACCAAAAACCAGGTAGGATAATGATGTTCCATAACTGTTTGTATGATGTCAAGGTGATTGACATATGTCTACAGAAACTTTATTAATAACTAGAGGCCCAGTGCATGAAATTTGTACACGGGGGTGTGGTCCCTCAGCCCGGCCTGAACCCTCTCCAATCCGGGACCCCTTGGGGGATGTCCGACTGCTGGTTTAGACCCAATCCTGCAGTCAGACATCCCTCTCGCAATCCAGGACTGCTGGCTCCTAACCACTTGCCTGCCTGCCAGCCTGATCGCCCCTAACCACCTCTGCCTGCCAGCCTGATCACCCCTAACCACCTCTGCCTGCCAGCCTGATCACCCCTAACAACCCTCCCCTGCCAGCCTGATTACCCCGAACTGCCTCTGCCTTGGCCCCCACCACCATGGCTTTGTCTGTAAGGATGTCTGGTCTAATTAGCATATTATCCTTTTATTAGTATAGATAAATACCAATAGATATCTATAAAAACAAATTAGCATTCTTATGGAAGTAATACTTCTTTCTAATAAATTTGATTACCAAATTTTCATTCTTAGTTCTAAAATCTAGCTTACATTACATAAATGAAAAAATAAGAAATCTCAGTTTTCTAGTAACCTCTTGCCTTGTAGTCTGAATCTGCTTAACGGGAAATTAGCCAGTTTATAAAATATTAGTGTATTTGTGCCTCCCACACCTGCCATACTTTCAGCTGACAGAGCAGGCAACCTTCTGCAACTATAATAAGCCTCTAACACCACCTACTTTCCTGTAATCTACACATAAATTAAAGTGAATTTAGATCATTTATTATTGTTTCTGCTGATGATGCTTTTGTCTTGAAATTTCATGTCAGCCAAACCCATCATGTCACCAAAAAAAAAAATCTCCATTCATCTTATTTTTCCTGTCAATCTCTGTTTTTATTCCATTGTTTTCCTGTTTCCTTGCATGTAGTGACCATGAAAATGGATCTCTCATGTGTCCAATTTGAGAAGTTTAATTGACCAACTGCCATAGATGCTGCATTCTGAAATATATAATCACGCTGTGTGAGGCCACACTTTCAATGACAATTTCTGTGAATAGGGTTAATAAACTATGGTGCCCATAGGGGTAAGATATACAAGCAGTCAACAAGGGTATCCATTAACACCTGTATCCAGAAAATTATAATCATAATAGTAAATAAAACAGAAGATTGAAGGTCATTACCAGATAAAAAGTCACAATTTGTTCCTCAGTTCCCAGACCCAAAGAGATGGTTATATCCCAAGAAGGACGGACTCTGTAATACAGTGGCAAGAATCTACCATAATAATTCACACAGGTTTGTGGGTGTGGGTGTTTTTTAACTGAACATATACACATTTGCTCAAGTCACTGAATATTAGAGAAAGAAGGGAGTGGATACACAAACACTATAAGGACCATTGGGCCTAGGTTCTGAGTTGACATTAATACTGGAGATACAAAGCATCCTCAAACCCATACTAGAGTAGCATGCAAGGGCCAGGTGTCCAGTCAAAGCACCATATTCTACCTAAACTAAATATAGTTAGGATGAACAATGAACAATCACAATAGCAAATATCCACCTCTCCAAAAGTACAGATCCTCATTTATGTTTTATATATCTTAGTTACTAACACTACCATCTGCCAATTGTCCAAATTAAGGACTCAGGGTCATCCGTAACTCCTCACTCTTTACCTCTTACTCTCAATTAGTCATTCAAATCTGCTTATTCTACTGGTTTTATATGTCTTGAACTGATCAAATCTGCATCGTGTACTAATTCACCTCCTTCCAATCTCAGGTTTCCAAAATATATTCCAAGGACATGATGGATAAATCTATCTAAAATACACATTTAGACACTTCTTTTCCTTGCCAAAAATCTTTCAGTGTTTCCAATAGCACTTAGGACAAATTCCAAACTCCTTACTTTTGCATATAAGAGCATTCATAGACTGGCCCCCACCTAATTTTCAAACTTCATCTCTCAACACTCCTGTTCCCTCCTGAAAACTCCAACCCTCACCCCATCTGTAAACCTGTGTTCCCACCATGTTGGAGTGCTTACAGTTCCTCAGCTTCCTCCTGGAAGCCTTCCATGATTCTGACAGCTAGATTAAGTGCATTCATATGCACCCTTATAACATCCAGCGCTTATCCTATCTGAGCAATCATTATGCCTAAACGTTAGTATATTTATTTTTCTCTCCTATTAAGCTATTTTATTCATCCAGTACCTAGTATTTTCCCAGGTACACATATGTTAGATATCCAGCAGATGGTTTTTAAATGAAACGGTATTTTGAAACATTCTAAAATTTTTGAAAGAAAGATAAAGTTAGCTTTGGGAGATTTATTACCTTATAATACCTCAAATGGAGGATGAATCCCGTGCAAATAAATCAGGATTCGTAATTTAAATTTAATTTAAATGTAAACTTGGAATTAATAGAAATAATGGTCTCAATTAAACCTGTATATATGTTTTTCCATCTTTACTTCAGACTGCGGAAATAGATGTTTAAAGCTATAACAACATCTGCATGAAGTCAAGAGTAGTACAGTTCTTTGCCAAAAATATTTACTGTGTGTGTGTTTCTGTTGGGTTATCAGACATACACACAGTCTTCATATTAAATATCAGCACTCTAGTTTAATTTGAGTTATCTTTGCCAGCTCATATAAAATCCACGAGGCCTGGGAGCTGAAAGGGGCAACTCCACTCCACACAATGCTCAACTATTTAATTAACATGAGAGTAGTCATTCTAGATGCAGAACAGTGCATCCAGTGAACACTCCTAGGAGTCTAGTACATTTAGGAAAATTCTCCCCTAAGGACCATATCTTTATTCTCTCTCCTATGCCCTTCAAGTACAACAATTTTGTTTTTCCTACTAACTTTATGCCCTTTTCTTCTGAGAAGGCAGGGTTGTTGTTATTATGCAATTTTTTTTTCTAGTTTCACAGCTGGATGAAGCCACTTGGTAAGGGTAGAGACATTTTAGTTCATGGGTATGGAGGAGAGAAAGAGACCACCTGAGTCTAGAATGACTACTCTCATGTTAATTAAATAGCTGAGCATTACCTTGGCCAGGTTTGAGGAAAAGGAAAATACTTTTTAATCATATCTTTTATTATAGTATTTGCCTTAGACTAACCTCTAAGAATTTTTATTTTTTTCATATATTTTTATTGATTTTTAGAAAAAGAAAGGAAGGGAGAAGGAGAGAGAGAAACATCCATGAGAGAGAACCATCAATCAGTTGCCTCCTGCCTGTCCCTCACTGGGGATTGAGCCGGAACCCCACTATGTACTCTGACCAGGAATCAAAGCAGTGACCTCTAGGTGCGTGGAATGACACTAACCAACTGAGCCACACTGGCTATGGCTAAGAGTTATTTTAAATATTGGAATTTATGTGGGGTGGACAGGAAGTAATGTCTGCACACTTCATAATTATAATTAGAGATTAGGGAGTCAGAATTAGATATTACTACAACTTTTCTTATTCAGTAGTTGTGTGACTTAATCTGTTACTTTTTCTTAAGTGTCTGCTTTCTTATATCTAGAATTGTATAATTATATTTATACTAGAGGCCCGGCGCATGAATTCGTGCATGGGTGGGGTCTGACCGGCCCACCCCAGTCAGGACTGATCAGGCTGGGCCGGCCAGGGAGAGGGGACACGGGAGGTTGGCGGGCCAGCACTGCCCCTGATGGGGGGGGTAATCAGGGATGGGGCCGGCCAGGGGGAAGGTCCATGGGCAGTTAGCTAGCTGGCCCCGCCCCCGGTCCAACTCCCGGTTGAGGGGACAATTTGCATATTAGCCTTTTATTATATAGGATAAAAAGATGTGTTTTAAATTAGAAAAGTGTGATGATCTACATAATGCACTTTATTTAATGCCTGGCACAAAGTAAAGGCAAAGACTGTAACATCCATTAGGATTAATAGCCTTTCTCTCTGCTAGACATTCCACAAAACTGGGCTCTAGCCAACAATGGTTGTACTTTATGTTGCCCCTCTGTTAAAATATCTGCTAATTGTCATCCATTTGTGGGTAATTTTGTAATAACAAAAGTCACAATATGTTCTGGGTTCTGCTGCTCTGTCTGCTGTTATCTAGGCTATGTTACTGGTGTTCGCGTTGCTAGTGCCACTGCTGCTTTTCTTAATAGAGAGATTTAGATGGATATTACTTGACATCACAGATGGAGGATATTTCCCTCTTCAAATTGTTCCTATGTTGGTGGGAGGGCAGGGAATTAATTTGAATGTAGCACTGGATATAAGGACCAAGTTTAAGAAAAATAAAATACAAGCCTAGGAAAATCTTGAAGAAGAGACTTGGAATGAATGCCTCTTTATTCAAAAGTATTACCACACATAGAGGAAATAGTTTTAGAAATTATATCAATCACTAGAGGCAACATAAAATACATGTTGTGTCTGCACATAGCAAAGTGTACTAGAAAATGTTTAATAAATTTGATACGTATATATAAAAGTATCATGCTGAGTCCCCAAAGTAACTTTTGTAATCTGTTTGATCATGTCAATTCTATATTTTCAGTTTGTTTATTTTTCACTATTTTCCTAATTTGCCTGTTCAAATTTAGCTTATGCCCGTTTTATGTAGAGAATGATCACCCTAACCCTAGAGGGGCACAGGAAGCCTGGGAAGTGTCTGGTAGATATCTGCCCTGATATTTCACTAAGTTCCTCTGACACTGAGAGAGGTCCAAGGCCTCAGGAGAGAAGAGTGTCCCTTTAGGGCTTAATCGGTGGTCACTCATTGGTCCTGCCTTTAGCTTCATTCTGTGACTATTCCAACTAGAAAGAAAAAAAGGAAGAGGAGAATGCAAACCTGCAACACAGTCGCTGCTCCGACATCCTTCCAAGTTCACAAAGATGGTCATCTACAGATGGATGGCATTTCCACCTCTCAGTAGTCACTTGGGAGAAATGAACCAAGTTGACTGCTGGGTACTTCCAATATGGCAAACACTTTTAATTATGACCAAAATGTTTGGGAAGAAACCTTAAGTATGCACCAATAATATAATTCCTATTATCTGCTTATGGGATACCCAAAGTCATGTGTAAAGCAATTTTTACTTTTCCCGTCAAGAACATATGGAAATTTTACCCTCTCTCTGATCTCTTAAATTCTTCTATTCTCCAGGAAACCCTCTTTCTTTTTATACCCCTTTTTCTACCCCTTTTTCCATTCCCAAGGCCTACAATACAATGACACTACATCTTTAAGCCTCTAGGACCTATGAGATGAAATTTAAGGACTTCAGAATCTTTAGAATAAAATACCTACAAACAAATACTTGTATTCTCCTAGCTAATACTGTTAAATTTTCAGAGCATAACTTTGACTAATTACTTAACAGAATATAATCTTTACCTGTCTGAGAAAGAATATTTCTCCATATGTGTAGTAAGTAGACAGAAAGGAGGAAAAAAAAAAAAAGACTGAAAAAGAAAATCTGGCATTGCCTACATATATATTCTCTTCTCTTTGTGACCCTCAAAGTTAATTATTCCTCTCTAAATGCATTTGCAAAACCAATTTATTTGAGAAACCTTCATGAAAGACCTTACAAATTTTATGTTCTGGTGACTGACTCTAAACTTTCTACCTTTCCTCCCAGTCCTGATAATTTTGATGGATAAAGATGTGCTAGATAGAGGTTAAATTTAGGTGACTTCAAGACTATAAAAAGAAGCCTAATTTCATTTTTGAGTAGATGGAATGGCCTCAGTGGCCTTAAAAGTCATTGCAGTTTTATACAAGGCTTGGCAAATCCCCAGTCCTCTGATAGGGACTAATGCATAGGCATAGAGTACAAAGGCCCTGTGCAGGTCGTGATGATCTCAGTATTTATGTTTTGGCACCAACAATCCATGAAAAGTAAATGGCTTTCTATTTTTAAGAAGTCACTTAATTTCTGCTATATTTCAGATTAAGAGTTCCTAAAATCATCAGTATACTTAACTTTTTGCACTCGGATGTCGAGTGTGACTCGACATGGTTAGCATCGGTAGCAGCTCTTTTTATACTCTTTGAATGTATCAATAATTTGAAATATAAAAAAATCCAAATAAATAAGTTTGTATGAAAAGAAACTCCAGTTTTTTATTCTACTGCCGCGCTTTGTAAAATCTGGGGTATTTAAAAAATTAAATCCTGAGTAGAATAAAGGACTCGAGAAAAAAGCAAGTGAGTGCAAAAAAGATGTTTTCATTCAAGTTAATTCTACATCATTAATTCACTGTCTGACTCTTGTTTTAAATTTCTGTGTATATAGATACTAGAGGCCTGGTGCACAAAATTCATGCATGGGGGGGGGGGTCCCTCAGCCCAGCCTGCATCCTCTTGCAATCTGGGATCCCTCTCACAATCCAGGACCGCTGGCTCCTAACTGCTCACTTGCCTGCCTAATTGCCCCTAACCAGTCTGCCTGCCTGATCTCCCCTAAACACTTGTCTGCCTGCCTGATCACCCCTAACCCTTCTGCATGCCTGCCTGATCGCCCCTAACCACCTCTGCCTCAGCCCCCACACCTGGGACCCAGGCTTCCCTCCGCCAGCCAGCTGCAGGCCACCAGGACCCGGGCTTCCTTCCCTTTGGCCAGCCGCAGGCACCCAGGACCCAGGCTGGCTTCGCCTGGGCCGGCTTCAGGCACCCAGGAACCTAGGCGGCTTCGCCTGGGCCCTGGCTTTGTCAGGAAGGATGTCCAGAATGACATCTGGAAGACATCCGGTCTATCCAGTCTAATTAGCATATTACCCTTTTATTAGTATAGATGTTTATTTCACTAGGAGTTTAAAAACACTTTTTCTAGAAAAGGTTCTCTGAGTAAGGCCACTAAGTTCTCTTTCTTGATCAGAGTTGGTCACACATAATAGCTTTTACGAAGATTCATAAGTCTATCAAAAGTGTGGAGATACCAAAACCAAAATATTTGTTCTTACTTTTTTACATATTTTGTTGTCATATAATCAAACCTAAATTGTTTACATTTCTTGCCTATTCTGCTCTTCTTTAGTTGTTTTTCTTTCCCACTGACACACTGTACTTTTCAAACTAAATTGATTTTATTAACTTCCCCACAAACACAAATTGCTACTCTATCCCAATCCTAGAAAAGCCACATAAAACATGCAAATATTTTGAGGCTTCCCCAGTCATTGTCACTGCTGTAATATCCATTTAATCTAAAAAACTAGAGGCCCGGTGCAGGAAATTCTTCACTCAGGGGCCAGGGGAGGGTTCCTCAGCCCAGATTTCGAGAGGGCTCAGGCCAGGCTGAGGGACCCCACTGGTGCACGATCGGAGCCAGGGAGGAACATGGGAGGTTGGCAAGCCAGAGACCACAGGATGGCTCCAGGGCATGTCCAGCCCATCTCGCTCAGTCTTGATCGGCCAGACCCCAGTAGCAAGCTAACTTACCAGTTGGAGCATCTGCCCCTAGTGGTCAATGCATGTCATAGTGAGCGGTTGAGAGGCCTTAGCATATCATTAGCATATTACCCTTTGATTGATTGAATGGATGACCTGATGACCAGACACTTAGCATATTGGGCTTTTATTATATAGGACTAGAGGCCTGATTCATGAAATTCGTGCAAGGGGTTCAGCCCCTGCCACCACCACAGCTGCCTCTGCTTCGGTCCCCTCCACCGCAGCTTCATCCGGAAGGTCATCTGGAAGGATGTCCAGAAGGACGTCCAGTCTAATTAGCATATTATGCTTTTATTATTATAGATGATATTTAGTGAGGAACTACTAAAATTGACATACTTGCTCAGAATTTAGAGGACAGAGAAGAAAACAGACAGATACACACAAACATGAATGACCATTTCCTCCTCCTCAAGCAGCATGTAATCAGGTGGGATGGATAAGTTAAAGATAAAAGATACAATGGATGATGTGAGGAGTTTTGGGTGTTTTTTTTCTTTTTAAAGACATCATAGAAAATCTACTAGAACTCTGCTATTTAGTGTTGTCTTCAAAACCAACAGTGTTATATCAACACCTATGGTAACTTGTTAGAAATTAAGAATCTCAGGGTCCACAAAACTGGTTAATCAAAATTTGCATTTCAACAATATCCACAGTTAAGTCCTAGGCATATTGAAGTTTGAGAAGGTTTGTGCTAAAGCTATCAGGTGCTAAGAGGAGTTCAAAAGCTTATGTGTAGAAATGAAAGTATGTCAACTGTACAGAGAAAGGCACTATCTTATGTACAGCTTACTCTATTTGGATGGATTATGACTAGGCCATATGTAATGAAACAGAATGATAAACTTGTCCTTAATATTTGGGGTCAAGTCAGAAAATGACATATATGGCCGAAAGCGGTTTGGCTCAGTGGATAGAGCGTCGGCCTGAGGACTCAAGGGTCCCGGGTTCGATTCCGGTCAAGGGCATGTACCTTGGTTGCGGGCACATCCCCAGTGGGGGGTGTGCAGGAGGCAGCTGATCGATGTTTCTCTCTCATCGATGTTTCTGACTCTCTATCCCTCTCTCTTCCTCTCTGTAAAAAATCAATAAAATATATTTAAAAAAAAAAAAGAAAAAGAAAATTATATATATGGCTACATAAAGCTGTGGGTATTGTTTTTTTTGTTGTTGTTGTTTTTGTTTTTTTCAGGTAGTTGAAGAAGGGGTCGTACTCAATCTAAACTTAGTAATGATATTAAAACTTAATAATCAATAAATTTTAAACTCTATAGTTTCAAAAACCAATTCAGGTTGCCATCACAAAAGACCAAATACTGGGTAACTTATAAATAACAAAAATTCTCACAGTTCTGTAGGCTGGGAAGCTTAAGATCAAGGCTCTGGGCTGATCACATTCTGGTGACAGCCAATACCTTCATGCCTTCTTCCACCATGTCAGGAGGAAGGGAAAAAGGATTTCTGTGGGGGTCTCTTTTATAAGAACACTGATCCTATTCATTAAGGCTTTGCCTCATGCCCTAAACACCTTTCAAAGGCCATATCTCCCAATTAAAGGGTTACAATTTTGATGTATCAGTTTTCGAGGACACAAACATTCAGACTATAGCAGATACTTTTAAAATATCATCCAGATCTATCCTATAGTTACAGTCCTAATAGTTCATCTCAGACTGGAATCATGGAAATTATGGGTTTTATATCTGAGAAATTGTGGTCACTATTTTTTTTTTTTATCTTCCATTGTTGAGATACAAGAATTGTATTACTCTTTAATATTATACAATGAATCTAGATTTTTATCAGAAGATTTCTTTTTGGGTAGAGTGCCAGAAAAAAACAACAACTGTGTGCAGTGTAAATGAAGTCTTTAATTAATATAAAAAGGATATGTTAAATGCTAAAATTGTGTGAGCTAATGGTGAGAACTGCAAGAATATGCTCATATTATTACTTGTGTATAAAAATTGGAATTTTTAATAAGACACACTGATAGTGTGTTTTCCAAACTCATGTGCTAGTATATTATGTTTTCCAAACTCCTGTGCCAGTATAATCCTATCTAATAAAAGAGTAACATGCAAATTGACCACACCTCTGCTACACCCACAAGCCACGCCCACCAGCCAATCAGGAGCGAGTATGCAAATTAACCCAACCAAGATGGCTGAGGCTTTCGAAAGAAATTTCAATCGTTGTACTGTTGTACTGTTGATATTTGGCTCTGTTGACTAATGAGTTTGCCGACCACTGCTCTAGAGAATAACATTTGGAATTAAGGAAGTAAAGAAGATAACACAAAGGTGGGAAAAAACGAGGTGGGAAATTTCTCTGATTAGATTACAGGATAGTTAAGATTATGTGCTCCCTTGAGGGTGGTTATTCCTTGGAGGGCTTTGAAAAAGAGGATCACTCTGGCATTTCAAAGGTGTATTAACCTGGATGTATAAGAACAATGGGCAGGGCTTGTTTAAAGCAAAAATAAACCTTTGGGTTGATCTCTCCCCTTTACCCCCATCCTCCCCTACCTTCCCTCTGAGATTTGAGGGTCTGATCGATGCTTCTCTGTCTCTGGATCTGTTTTTGTTCATCAGTTTATGTTGTTCATTATAATCTGCAAATGAGTGAGATCATGTGATTTTTATTTTGTATGCATGCATACAAGCATAATCAATGGACAGAGACAGCAGGAGTGTGAGGGCATGTACAGGAGTGGGGTGGGGGTCAATAGGGGAGGATATGGACACATATGTCATACCTTAATCAATAAAAAAATCAATTAGAAAAAAGAATATCATCAACCATCTTTAAAAAAATAAAAAAATAAACCTTTGACAGAGGCAGTTATAGGCCTGGGAGTGACTACCCACCATGACTTGCCCAGTTAGGAATTTATGATCAGATCATCCTGTGAGGTTACTCTCAGTCACTGATTTATTCCAGAACCTCTTTTTCATTCACACATATCTTCCATATGGCTGTTACTGAGTTCCATCCTTTTATATTAGACTGCTACTCTAGAAAGTAAACTGCTTTCCTGAGTTCTCTGAGCCATTCTAGGAAATTATCAAAACTGATGAGAGGGTTGTAAGAACTTGTGATTTGTAGCTGGTCAGTCAGAAGCACAGGTGACAACCTGGATTTGTGACTGTTATGTGGAGTGGGAGCAGTCTTAACCTGTACATGTAGTAGTAGGCAGTTAGATAGACATGAGCAGAGTAGAAATTATAGGCCGGGTACAGAATACAGAGTATCACGGGGTGGAAAGCCCTGGTGCCTAGCAATGGGAAAACCTGGGAAAACAAAGACTTCACCCCCAAGGTGACCTTTCCTACCGAGCACATAGCTAGTCATGCAGTTTTAGACCTTCTTTTATATTGCTGGTCATGTGATCATGTAGGGATTGCAGTCCAAGGAATAAAGTATGACTTATGATCCTGGAATTCTTTTTGTACAGGGAAAAGAATGAGAGTATATTTTGAGGCCTCAAAGCTGCAGATTTTGAGGGAAGGAACGGTTGCAGACATATTGTAAAAACTGAGACCCCCATCTAATATTGCCATTGAGGTGTGTATTCCAATTGAGAAATATTCTTACTTTTAAAACAAATTTAAAAGGACACAATGATCCTAGCATAAAAAGCATTTTTTTTTAGCTTTAAGAAAAATGTAGAAAAGTATCTCTGTGGACATACACTACTATTATTTAAATAACCACAAATCATAAAATGAAAAAACTGAAAATATGTACCTATCTTGCTCTTTAAAATTCAATATTTTAACAAGTAAAAAAGACAATTTACATGCTGGGTGAAGACATTTGCAATTCTTATAATCAGCAAAGGGCTCACATCTAGAGTATTTAAAGAATTCCTACAGAAGTATAAGGCAATTATAAATGATCCTGTAGCCCTAGCCAGTTTGGCCCAGTGGATAGTGTCAGCCTGTGAACTGAAGTGTCCCGGGTTCAATTCCTGTCAAGGGCGTGTACCTCAGTTGCAGGCTTCTCCCCGGCCCGATCCCTGGTCCAGGCTCATGCAGGAGGCAACCAATTGATGTGTTTCTCTCACATCAATATTTCTCTCTGACTTTCCCACTCTCTTCAGTTCTCTCTAAAAATCAATGGAAAAATATCCTCAAGTGAGGATTTAAAAAAAAAAAAGATCCTGTAGAAAACTAGTAAAAAGTAAGAATAGGCAATACTATGAAGAAAGTATCTGATTAAAAAAATGTTCAACCTCTTTGGAAAATAAAATTAAAATCAAAAGCAAGATAAGCCATTTTATAACCCAAAGCTTCTTAATAAATATGAAAGCTTCACAATACTAAATGTTGTGAGGATCTGGGCCAAGTGTAAATCTTGTTATAGTGAAAGTAAAACTGGTAAAATTCCTTTTGAAAATTATCTAAAATATCTAATGAAGTTAAAAGTTCAGGACTCTGAAATTCAACTCTAGATCAATCATTTTGAGAAATTCTGGCTCATGTATACAAAGAGAAGTGTAGAATGCTCATAGCAGCATTGTTTATGAGAGCAAGGGTTCTTGGAATCTCTCCAAATTGGTTCATCTCCAGAGGGCCTTGAATACCAGTGATCCAAAATCCCCTGTAAAAAAAAAAATGGTTTGCTTATTTCCCTGACATGGAAAACACACACACACACACAAAGTTTTCTCAGTCTTATCTAAATGAAGGCATCCAAAAATCTCAGTGACTTTATCTGAAGCTATTCAATCAATATCCACATGTCCTCCTTAACAGTTACTCTCACATCTATCCAACATCAAAGACAATCCCATTTTTCTGTGTTCTTTATCATTCTGCTTCTCCAAACAAGTTTCTGTTTCTGTCACCATGTCATGACCCTTCTTGTATTTATACACCCTTTTATATACTTGACTTACCATTTATGTGCAATCTTTGTACCTGTCGCCAGTGCCAAATAAATCCCTTGGTAAAGTTCACTGGAACTCCTGCAATTTACATTCTCTGCTCTGGGAAATCACCAAGATTCCAGACAATCTTAGCAAACAACCAACATCATCACCAATTCACAAATATGTGGAGATTAAACAGAATCCTACTGAACAACCAATGTGCCAAAGAAGAAACCAAAAGGAAAATAAAAAAATATAACTTAATGCAAATTAAAATGAAAACACAACATACCAAAATGTATGGAATACACCTAAAACAATTCTAACATGGAAGTTTATATTGCTAAATATCTACATTAAGAAACAAGAAAGATCTCAAATAAACAACTTAACTTTATTCTTCAAGTCACTTAAAAAAAGAATAGCAAATTAACTCCCAAATTAGCAGAAGGAATTAAATAACAAAAAAATGGATGAAAATGAATAAAATGGAGATTAAAATTTTTTAAAAAATTAATAAAACTAAGGTATTTTTCTAAAGAGATAAAAAAAATTAAATTTTTGCTACACTTATCAAGAAAAAAGATGAGAACTCAAAAAATAAATTATAAATGAAAAAGGAGACATTACAACTGATACACATATACAAAGGATCATAGGAGACTATTATGAGCAATTATATACAACAAAGTGGACAACAGAGAAGAAATGGATATATTCTTAGAAACATACAACCAACCAAGAATGAATGATGAACTAGAAAATCTGAACAAAACAATTACTAGTAAGGTGATTTAATCAGCAATTGAAAGCCTCTCAACAAAGGAAAGTCCAGGACTACATATTTGAGAATTTTCTTCTTATAACTGACTAGAGGCCTGGTGCACGAATTCATGCATGGGTAGGGTCCTTCAGCATGGCCTGCAGGGATTGGGCTGAAACTGGCAGTCCAACACCACCTGCCTGATGCTCCCACTCATCTCAGCCCTGTTGCACCTGCCGCAGGCTCATGCCCAGTCAATCCTAATCAGGAGAGGCTTGCACCACTGTAGTGGCACTCGCCAGCTGTGAGCCCTGTGTCTGGTGCCTGTCCCGAAGGGGGTTGGGGGGGCGAGACACAATCGGCCCTTCAGGCAGGTGGTGGGATGCCCTTGCCAGCCCTGGGTCCGGATTTGTCCTGCTGACGTTTGCGCCGGTTGTCGGAGCCACCTCACAGCCGCTTTTATATCGTTTCTTCCTTGAAGAGTGTCTAGGGAGAAGAAGCCGCTGCTGTGCCTGAGGCTGACTTCCAGGAGGGTGGTGGCGCTGTCAGGATTGTGCGAGGGGTGCCAGTCCTTCCGTGCCTGGCTTGTTCTCTGGAGTTTGGACCTGCAGGACTACTGAGGGAGGGAGTGACTGCTGTCAGGTTGGTGGGCCACCTGGACAGGTTGGCCAGCTCACTGTGGGAGTGCACTGACCACCGGAGGGCAGCTCCTACATTGAGCATCTGTCTCCTGGTTGTCAGTGCACGTCATAGCAATGGTTGACCAGTTGTTTGGTCATTCGGTCGCTTAGGCTTATATATATATATATATATATATATATATATATATATATATATATATATATATATATATATATATTTCTAGTTTCATATTATTGTGATTGGACACAATGTTTGATGTGATTTCAATCTTCTTAAATTTATTAAAATTTCAGGGAAAGACCGAGAAATGGAAGATTTTTCTTGCTCACCTGTGCACAGCCCTGGCAGAATGAATAGCTGGTTAAGAATTGCTTCTTTGTTTGCTAGGGTCCTATGAGATGTGTGAATGGAAGTCCTTTTGCTTATCTAAGCCAGACATTTGGGGACCTGTCCCTCAAAACCAGCTGTAGAATCTGAAGAGCCGATGTGTGCATAAGCTCTTTCCAGCATTTTCTGGTGAGTTGGGGCAGGTTGGAGGGAGTAGGCAAGAGTGATGTCAGCTTCCTTGGTATCTGGGTAGAATCACACTCAGCTCCTAAAGCCTGCCATTTTGATGTGGATATTTTCTCATTTGTCTGATGTGTAGGAGTTGCTCAGCTATTTTCAGGATCTCTTCCAAATTGTTCCTTGTGTAACTGTATTTTTGGTGCATCCATAGGAAAAAGGATCAAAGGAGAGTCTTACATTGCCATCTTAGTTGACTCTTCTCTTACTATAGTCTTTGGCATAGTTTTCATCAATTGCATGATCTCTTAGACATTCCAATTGCTGACAGTCCAAAGACATGCTCAACCGATGATACAGCTAATCTTTTCAAGGTCAACAAGAAAGTTTAGGAGGCTCCTCCTTGGAAACTACAAACCTGAACTCCATAATGACTCTTATTTCATCTCTAATTATATTTAAAAACAGTCTGTCAGTCTTAAACAACTGAGAAGCTGACCAAGTATACACAATTGCCTATACTCATTGATATCGCTTGGACGAAATATAGTCAGGCTTCCCCTTTTCCACAGTCCAATGAACTTTCTTACTTCCAATTTTAAGGAACTACTAAGAGATCGAATATCCCTCCCCCCAGCCCCTTAATCGACTGGTTGCAACAAGAAACATTTCCTATTAAAACACTGTAAACATGATGTCTGCTCATCCTCACCTGTTGAGTGATTTCCCCTCAAAGTTCTTGCTGACCCTGCTTACTATTCCCAGAAAAGCTTTCTTTCTTTTTGATTTTGATATGCTTGCATATTCCAAGGTCTGAGTGTTCTGCCCATTGAAACAGTGTTTTTAAATCATTTTTCCTTGCCTGATTTTAAATTTGTTTTTATATAACAACATATTTAGGATATTATGCACAAACAAAAACAACATTATGATTATAGACTGTTCCATGTGCATTGATTTATGTCTTGCATATATAAATTTTTATGTCATGTAAAATCCCATGGGCATAATAACCACCTTATCAAGAATTGTGGGTACACTTTGAAGGAAAGTAGTTAATGTTTGTTTGTTTGTTGTTGTTTTTTCCATAGAAACTATGTAGAGACAGACCCTCAACAGTTGGGTAACATTTCAGTTCTTAAGCAGCATTTTGGGTGCAGAAGCATTATTTTAATATTCTTTATATCATATTGTATTTCCAAAATACTTTAATTTCTTTTTAAGTCTTAGATAGTAAAGAAGGGAAAACCTTAATAATAGAGTTACAAAAGTATAAAAGGCAGAGCTGTTTGGGGCATTTAATTGTTTTACATATTTGTTTTACTAGCAAGGGTTAAAAATAAAATGAAAACTAAGGTGATATTTTAAACTGTTTTCAATCAAGTACTTTGGTTGTGTGAGGTATCTGTTGGCATAGTGTTTGTAAGTACAGGATTTGTTGTGAAAACATTCTAGAATTAAATTTGCTGTTGAAACCTGCTATTTCTGTCACCTTGAGAAACTGACACAACCTTTTGCAATTCTGATCCCTCATCTGTGAGATAGGGCATAAGTGCTACCTCTTTGGGCTATTAGGAGGTAAAATAGAGATAACTATATGTTTAAAATGTTGAAGTTTATTCTTTAAATAAAAGGTTATAATAAAAAATGTATAACAATATGTATTTCACATAATTTCTGCAGCTGGACTCAGGACCACAACAGAGACTGAGATTTAATATTTGAAGAAATTCAGTCTGCCAAATTTGGATTTAAGAGATACTCTTTTAAGTTTGGAGGCTTCTATTATAGTTCCAACACTGACACTAATAAGATATGTTATCTTGGCCTCTGTGAACCATATTTGTTGAACATATATTAATAATCCTATATAATAAAAGGCTAATATGCAAACCGACTGAACAGCAGAACGACCGGTCGCTATGACATGCACTGACCACCGGGGGCAGACGCTCAATGCAGGAGCTGCCCCCTGGTGGTCATTGCACTCTCACAGGGGGGAACGCCGCTCAGCCAGAAGCCAGGTTCGTGGCTGGTGAGTGCAGCGGCAGTGGCGGGAGCATCTCTTGCCTCCACTGCAGCACTAAGGATGTCTGACTGCTGGCTTAGAATTCTATGACAGCAAGGATGTCCTAAGTGGTCTATCGGACATCCCCCAAGGGCTCCCAGACTGCGAGAGTGTGCAGGCTGGGCTGAGGGATCCCCCACCAAGTGCACAAATTTCGTGCACTGGGCCTCTAGTAAAAAAAAAAGCTTATAATAAAGAAGTTAATGGAGTAAAAGTATAGAAACAGAAACACTGTTGTGCTGGCTTGGTATCAGTGAAGTGAGGGGAGAGAGACAGGGTCAGACATGAGATGCATAGGCGAAGACCACATTGTGTAAAGATGAATAGGACAGGGTAGGGGTCTGTTTGGGTAAAGAAAAACGACAGGCCTAAAATGGTGTCACTCCTGCTAAAATCCTACCAAACCTTGAATTAATACCTGATGTAATTGCAGTTTTAAGCTCTCCCAGAAACATCTTTATTATAAGCTTTTTTTTTTAAATCAGATCTTTAGTTTGTTGTCTCCTTTTAATGGCTTTAGTCTCAGCTTAAACTTTGTCTTTCTTATGCTCCAATGTAAAGTACCTTCTTGGTCATAAATTCAAAACCCTGTTCATAATACACTTTAGACAGGTGTATTGGTCAAGTTTCTCCAGAGAAATAGAACCTGTGAGTATAAGAAGCTTCCTAACCTGTAGTAAATTTTTATGAGCTTATTTTGAGCCAACTGATGACACTGGTGGGTAATCAAAATCTGAAATGCTCTGGAGAATGACAGTTTTGCAGTTTCTCTTAAACATCTGGAATTAAAGAAAGAATGTAAGTTGGAAGAAAGCAAGACGGAGACTGGATTGCATAATAGTTAACAAGAATATGTGCTCTCTTGAGGGTGGTTATGCTTCCAAGGGGTATACAAAAGAAGCATTTCAAAGGTATGTTAACCTAGAGGCACAGAAACAATGGACAGTGCTTGCTTAAGGCAAAAATAAATCTTTTACTAAATAAGTTATAGGCCTGGGCCTATGCCCACCATGACTTGTTCAGATAGAAATTTAGGATCAGGTCATCCTGTGAAGGTACTTTTGGTCACTGAACTTGTCAGATTACAGAGCCCCCCTTTTTACCACAAACCAATAGGAGAGATAAAGGTAGAGATAGAGATAGTGACAGAGACAGAGATATATGGAGAGATTTATAATAGGAATTTGCCTGTGTTGTTATGGAAGCCAAGAAGCACTATAATCTGCTATCTGCAAGAGGAAGAACCAGGGAAGCCAGTGGTACAATTCAGACTGAGTCCACAGGTCTGACATCACATTAGTGATGCCCACATTGGTTATGGCAGATCTTTTTTACTCACCTTAAAAATACCAGTGATCTGGGAATCCCTTAGCCTAATCAAATTGGCACATAAAAATAACCATCAGAGTAGTGTAAAGTTTTCTTGTTATTTTATTTGTTTGTCATTTGTTTTCCTCTACACACACATACAATACATACTGAAAATGTAAATTGTATGACAGCCGTCATTAATGTAAATTCTATGACAGCAAGGATACAGCAGTAAATAAAATAATGAGTTATTTCTGCTGCATGCCTAATATCTCATACCACTTCTTATAAATAACAAGTGCTCAACAGATATTTATATATGAAATGTATAAAAGAATGAGTAAAGATGTGGAGGGAAATATATATCCTTCTTACATAGATATTCTCACATTTTTGTGTTTTCAGGGAGAAAGAGAGGCTTACAATACAATGTTTAACCCAGTATCACTGGCCCATTTATTAAAACTTGAAATATGCTTTTTAATATTCATGGTCAAAAATAAGACCATGCATAAAACTATAGATTAAAAATACTTTAATCTGTAATTTTAATAGATGAATTCAGGTACATACTAAAAGGTGTAGATATTATCTATCACAAATTACACACAGATTTTAAAGATCACTGTTAAAAATTGATTAAGAAAACATCTAATTTGAAGTTAGAACTTTTAAGAAGTTCAAATTAATTGCTCCAAAGCAAATACAGTAGAGAGGATATTACTTTAAAATATTCCCATCATTGCAATTTAATGTCATTAATCATTAATCAATTTTTGAAAATAATTTCTTTCACACACATGTATATCTTTGCATAATTTTCCACTCTATTCAAGTGTCTACTTATGAATTCAGGAACACAGGTATGACAAATAATTTTTTGCCAAAAGGACAGAAAAGAGAAGAACCTCAATCAGCCATTATGCAATTGAACTTTTACTATATAGGCCACACACACACACACAAAAATGAATTTATAAAACAATCTTTATAATAAATGTAAAATTTAACACATCCTCATATGGAAACTTTTTCTAGATTTTAAAGATATTTGAGATAATTATGAAATATTGTTTCTTCATGAATGAATATTAGAAAAGAAAATAACTAGAATATTTTCTACATGTGTGCTCATAAGCCTTAATTATATTTAACAATGTGTCATGATATTCATGGAAAAAATGACCTATAAAACTTCAAATGAGCCCTGGCTGGTTTGGCTCACTGGTTAGAGCATCAGCCCGTGGCCCAAAAGGTCCCAGGTTGGCTTCCTGGTCAAGGGCACATACCTCGGTTGCAGGTTCCCAACCCTGGTCAGGGCACATTTGGGAGGCAACCAATGGATGTGTCTCTCTCACATTGATGTTTCTCTCTATATATATCTTCTCCTCATCCCCCCTCACTTCCACTCTCTCTAGAAATAATAGAAAAATATCCTCGGGTGAGAATTAAAATAAATTAAATCAAATTGTAGTATAAATTAAGAAATTATTATAAAATAAAGCCATATTATAATTGAAAAGTTTATTTCCAATAAAATCAATAGTTTGATAGATTAAAAAGTAGTATAACTGTAGCCATGAAGTTGGGTTATTAACTTACTCAATTGTTTTGTCTACCCAAAGGCAACTGTTTTGTTGATTGATAATGAAATAGGTCTGGTACATAAAAATTATGTATGCATGGCTCATGCTTAGGTTCAGAGTCAAGAGAATTATGAATACATACACTATAAATTGAAGAAGAAAGTCAATTAAGAAATGGAATAGATCAGGTGTTAGAGGAGTTATAACTCTTTGCAGACAATTTACAGATGATTAATATGCTGTTATAGTTATGTACTACATGTCCTATTATGTCTTAGGAAGAATCTTAACTTTTTACAAATTTCTGATATTACAAATACTTAAATTTGGAGATGAAAAATTGGGACAGATGGCCATTCAATCTGTATGCAAAATGAGAAAATTTCAATGTAATAAGAGGAGGAGTACCTGCCAATAACCTATACTCTAGTTTTCCCTAAGTAGACTGTATGTAAAGAATAATAAAAATGTTAATTGCACTATAACACCAATTACACTAATTAAAACAAAATAGAAATTTCAACAACAAATAATAACAACCAGAAAACATGCCCTGAATCTAATATTAAGAGGGCTGATAAATGTGATTTAAAATAGGTTATAAAACTTAGATATATTTTGAGTGATAATGTGTGAAATGAGAGGGCTTGGGGGGCAATGCTATTCTTATTTCTTTTAGAAATCTGAATGCTTTCAAATCTTCAAGACTGGACTAATTCCCTAATTCAGGCCAAGTAGATTTCACTAAAGCAAGTCCATGAACAACAGGTTGCTCCTTATTTGCTAAGAGCATAAATATAGATTAAATTATGTGCCACTAAATAATACCAGATGGTCCTTCTGAGGGGAATACTGAAAACATTTTCCAAATCTATAAATTACTCTTTTCATGAAATTATATTTCCTAAATATTTATATTACTTTTTGTATTCTTCTTAAGGTAATGCCAATGTAAAAGCAATATTAAGCACAGGAAAGGTATTATGAGTCAAAAAAGTTAAAAATAAAATTTAGAGACTTCTTCCAACCATAGATATCAAACCAGTTAACAGGATTAATTACAGGTAAGTACCTAGAATAGACTTCAAAATATATTAATTATAATCACTTTATTATGAAGTTAGTAGAAATTATATTTATAGTTTTATCCCACTTTTAACTCCACCAAAGCATGAAGAAGTTTAAAGCAATATAGTTTACAAGTGAATTAAATAAAAATTATAGATAAAATAGGATGAAAAATATTATCTGAATATACTTACTTTAAGACTAACTATAGTTTTATTCTCATGTTGGTGGAAAGAGATGCATATCTGCAAACTGGACAGCAAGTTAAGAGAGCCCCCAGGCCATCTAAAGGCCTTTTTAATAAGACCCATAGAATTGTCCATAACAATGTCTATAATAATATACATATTTACTGTTCTATCTCTATAATATATGGTCTAATGCTTGTGAGTGATCTTATACTTTCTCTTTATAGTATCTTGATTTAAGTGGGTCTTCAAAAATATTTGAAACGTTATTAAAAAACATTGTTTTATTATATACTCACTCTTACAGGATACTTTTTTACTCATTATCTTTACTAAGAAATAGTGCAAGAGATATTTAACTGTTTACATAAACAAATAATAGCATATGTAGTAAACATTTATTTTCTTCTTTCCTCTTTTTGGTAGTACCCCAATTTTCATTCAGTTATTCAAACTTATTCCACAAGCTATATGTCTTGGGATAGGTTGCTTTCATCACAGCATTCAAGAATGGGATGGATCCATTTTTAAGGTAACCCTTCTACCTTATTACTTTATTCAGGAACACATGTCAAGCCATGAGATCATGGCATACTTGTGGTCACAATTAGACATCAAAGACAGTGACATAACATTTATCTGTCACAATTATCTACACTAATAAAAGAGAAAGATGCAAATTGACCATACCTCCGTGACGCCCACCAGCCAATCAGGAGTGAGTATGCAAATTAACCCAACAAAGATGGCGGGTTAATTTGCATGTGCAGGCACGAGCGGCTGGGTGGGGCGGGATGCCTGTTATGAGGAGGAGGGTGGGGGGGCGGAGGGAGCTACAAGAGTGGCGCTCGGGCTAGCAGCGAAGACTACAAGCTCCCAGCCCGAGCACTGCAAGCAAAGACGTGGTGGAAGTTCCTGCCCTGCGGCCGGGGAGCTTGCAGCCTTCATTCATGGTGCTTGGGCCAGAAGTGAAGACTGCAAACTTCTGGCTGGCCCGGAGCGAAGACTGCAGGTTCCCCGGCCGGCCAGAGTGAAGACTTCGGCCGGAGCGAAGGCCTGGGTCCTGGGTGCCAGAGGAAAACCGGTGCCAGCAGACAGGTGAAGGAAGGCCTATTTTTGCATGAATCTTCATGCAACGAGCCTCTAGTAGTTCATATAAAGAGAAGTCTGATGGGGCTGCTGGAGAAAAAAATGTTTTCTAGCTTTTCAAATGAAGTTACTTGAAGAGACAGCCTAAGAGAGAAGCCCACCTTCCAGAAGAGCAATTATTAGAAAGAATTGCAGAAGGCTGGGAGAACCCACTTGTTAAACACACCTGGAGACAGCTCTGTTTCTAGATTTTCAGTAATGGGAGCCTAAGAAAGTTCTTGTTGCTTAAGTCAAGTCTTCTGTTGCCTGAAGCCAATAGAATTCTAAATGGTTTTCAGTATTTAAGAATAGAATCATTTTTATTCTTTTGGTACAGATGAATAATACTTAATCTACTTTCTTATAATTGTTCTTCATTCATAGTATAGTTAATTTGTGTAAAATAACCTGCTTGTTGCTTAAGTGACTTGACAGACCATTGTAGCTAGAATTATTGCTATAATGCTACAAGTGTATAGAAATGAACTATAACAGGGATCACTTGATGTATGTGAGGAGATAAAACTACAAGGATGGATTTGTGGATATTATAAATATTAAAAATTAATTCCTTGAATTGTTAAAAAAAATTACTGGTGAGAAGAGGGAGACCACACCATACATATTTTTAAATGGAGACCCAGATTGCCATAAGACCAATCCTTGCCTGTGACCTTCATATTCCCATTAGAGCACTCTTTGGGAAATTTTAAGACTCCTGAATCACTCAGGACACTTACACTGCAATAACACAACTCCAAAACCTCAGAGACTTACAACAACAAATGTTAATATCTTACTAACACTACACGTCCATCATGGATGGCTGTGGCTGTCTGCTCACTATCATCACAGTAGGAATGGGCTGGCTTTGCAGCCTGTCAGATCAATCACAGTGTTTTAGCAGAAATAAAAGGGATCTGACAAGCCAAGGGTGACACATAATAGATTCTTTTAAGAAGTGACAGTTAATTTCTGCCCACAATTTATTGCCCACAAGGAAAGTCCTGTGACTCTTCCTGAGGCAATCAGAATGGGAATATCAAATCTTTCTGCAAGAAGTGGAGGGGAGGAGCATAAGTCACACAACCAAGCCTATAATCAAAGGACCACAGATGTATGATTCTCCCACAAGAAGAATTAAATATATATAATCAATAACACAGTCTACCACAACCAAACCTGTCCCTTTTCTTATCCTGCTTCTAACACTTAGCCTCTCCACCTCTACCAGACATAGGAGCATTCAAATTATTCTCAGTATGCCGACTGTCTCCATCTGAGACACAGTATGAGGTTCAGATAGATCATCCACCATCCTGTGGACTCTGGTTTCCACATAGCTCTACAAATTCCATATGTTGCCTTTTCTGACACTATCACTCCTGAAAACTTTCCTCTGATCCCTTTAAGACTCCCATTCTTTCAAAACATATTTCCTTATATCTCCAAATCTATAAATGTTCCTCTCTCTTTCTTGCTCTACCAGGAACCTGGCTCTCTGTTGTGTTCACTGCTTCCCCTGCTGTCCTTCTAACTAGTTAATATTTCCTTTCCGATAGCCATCTTCCCATTGGGGATTCAGATAGAATACCTTTCCTCCTTGTTCTTTATTGCTATATCCAGATCATTTTACTAAGTTTTATAAATGCCTTCCTACCCCAAGCTTTGAAGTAAATTCTATCAGCTTCTATGTTTTAGTCACTTTCTACTACCTTATTGCTTGAAGATTTTACTTCTTTCTTCACTGTCAGTGTCTCCAAAATATCAACAGTCATATTTTGTTTAATTTTAATATTCAGTCATTGCCCATACTCTGTTCTCTCAGTTACTCAATCAAACACTGATCTGGAGCTTGTTGTGAAGGGATTTTTCAGATGAAATTAAGGTCTCAAATCAGTTGGAATTAGATAAGGTGCTTATCTTGTGTGGACCTGACTTAATTAGGGGAGCCTTTAAAAGGTCCTGGGCTCTTTCTGGTAAGAGAAACTTGAAGAATGAGAGGAACTTGATATGACGGATATTTTCTATTATTGGCTTTGAACATGAAGGGGACCACATGGTACAGAGTGCAAGCAGCCTCTATAAGCTTAGAGCAGCCACCAGATAAAAAAGAATATGGTGATTTTAGTCCCACAACCCCAAGGAGCTAAAATGTATTAACATCCTGAATGAGCTTATAACAAGATTTTTGCCCTAGAGGTTGGCCTACACAATATCTGGCCTGAGATACTCTCAGCACAGAACCCAGTCATGCCATGCTTGAAAACTTGACCTATGTTATTCTGAATTAGTAAATGGGTATTTTATACCACAAAGTTTGTGGTCGTTATATAGCAAAAGAATACTAATATACTAACAATTCAATATCATCTCCTATCAGTAACCTAGTCCTCCTAAAAGCCTACAAGTTCCTTCATGGACTGCCTCTCACTCTTAAAGCGCTCATACATCATCTCCTCACCACTTTCTTTCTTCCTTAAATGCTCTCCCAGCCAAGACAGATTTCTTACCACTCCTTGAAGTTATATCAACATGCTAGCATGTTCTGACCTCAGATCTATTCATTTGTTCTTCTTACTTCCTGAATGTCCTTCCTGAACTATCTGCATGGTTTACTCCTTCACTAGCAGTAGATCTCTTTTCAAATGTTACTTCTTAATGTGTTTTTTTTTAATGTGAAATCATAACTCCTTTCCCACCTATAACACTCTGCATCCCCCTTCACTGCTCTATTTTTTAATAATAGTTATAAAGTATTGGGGTGATTACTTTGTAAATTATATAAATGTATAATTATCATGGGATTGTACACATGAACTAATATAATATTGTACATCAACTGTAATTAAAAAGATTTTAAAAGACTTTAAAAAGCAAAAATATTAGTTATAAACTATACTTCTCTTACTTTATCATAAATTTTGGTAATCTTAGGTATAATACAAGGCTAAAGAGTGGTTGTGTCAGTGATAAGTGGATTGGGGATCTACTTTTTGGAATTTCAATGACAAATTTCAGACCCATTCTAAGTTTGAGTATATTATATTTGGGGTATAAAGATTCTTTAGATAACCTTTAAAAATAAAGCTTTTTATAAACAAGCTATTGTAATAATTGTTAATAAATACTAGCATGAATAAAGATATGTAAATAAAAATGTTTCAGAATTATGCAGATTTGGTTCTATCCTTGAATACCATCATAATGATTTTTTTCCATATGTTTAAAATATTTTAATTATAATTTGTGAGCAATGTAAGTTGAACTATTCCAAAGCATTAACATTCAAGTAAAGTATAAGATCTGAAATCCATCATAACAAAAGTTGATCTGTGATACAAATTCCATCAGTTCTGCATGTACTTTACCATCTAGCTATCTTACGGTAGTTAGAGAAACATATAGGGAACCGTTAGATGCACAGAACAGTTGTTCAATTGTTTCCCAGTTTTTCCAACTCCTTACTTTTAATTATAGTGATTTAATGAAATATATATGTGTGTGTGTGTGTGTGTGTGTGTGTGTGTGTGTGTGATTTTCTTAAAAATAATTTAAGACTTCTTCCTTTTTAAATATCTTTGAGTGGAGCATATTTTCTTCTTATACATAAATTGCCCCCTTCAATATGAATTATTGCATAACACTGTTTATTTCAGCCTCAACATTACCACTTAAACCAGCATTAATAAAAATGTCAACTTCTAAAATATATATATAATTTCAATATGTAGCAAGAATAAACAGGAATTGATTTACCTTTGATTTAGGTAATAAATATAGGGAATGTGATTTTATTACTATGATTATTGAAATACTATTTACAATTCCTCAAAATATCTTTAAAAATGACCTTTGACTGAATTTGTATTTAATAATTGCTCCCATGTTTGTCTTACATATAAAATTGGCTATATTGTCATAATATTGCTCTTTCAACTTGTCCATGCTTTTTAAAAGCTCCTTGGATATGACAAATCAACATAAGTGCAAGTATCTGTGAGTTCATTTTATTTTGTGTCCTATGGCAAAAATGTTTTCCTGTAACTTGTAATATGTGCCCATAAAAAAAATCTGGAAATAAAGATATATATTTTCATTTTCAACCACACTTCTGCTGGACCCACCAATTTTTAACTTGCTGGAAGAATGAAGAATTGATGTTCATTTCATGATGCCAGAATGTACTACACAAACCTGTCCTGGTTAGCAGAAAACATATTTAGAAGGCATGATCAGTTGGTGTAGTGATGAAAAAAAAGAGAAAATTCACTCACACATAAAAAAAAAAAAATAATTGAAAAGCAGGACATTGCTGATTCTTATTCTGGTTTCCCCACGAATTCCCTCATTTTCCCTATTAACCCTAGAAACGTGCTTAATGTCTCATCAGTGAAATCAGAGTAGCCTGTCAGAGACTTTAAATTGCCAAGCTATCTTTTTGTTTTGTTTAATGCAAGGTTGAATACTGTTTTAAAATAGTCTGGATTTCTAGCTTCTTGTAAAAAAATATCAGCAGGTGGGGAAAGTCTGTGTTTCTATTCCTGCCATGCATGACGATATTTGCTCTCAGAGGGCCGCCCTCTTCAGTTACCATAACCCCAATTCCCCCGAGTGAAGTCCATAGGGCCTACTTTTATTTTTGTTACGTGCTTGCCTTCATACATGTGGGTGTTTGCAACACACAGACTAAATGATTTCTTCAGTCCCTTCCTGTTATAAAATAGTTATGATTTTATGATGGCTTTTGTTTAAGTCCAGTGATGACCTCCTATTTTGCAAATCACAACTAGTATAAATCAATCCCCAGGTTGAAACCTTTGTAGTCACTATTAGAAACTTCCTTAAGCAGAGGAAAATATTTTAAGAGGATATATATATATATATATACATATATATATATATATATATAATTTTTTAAAATAAATCTTTATTGTTCAGATTATTACAGTTGTTCCTCTTCCCCCCCCCCCCATAGCTCCCCTCCACCTGGTTCCCCACCCCACCCCATGCTCTTACCCCCCCACACACACTGTTCTCATCCATAGGTGTAAGATTTTTGTCCAATCTCTCCCTGTACCTCCCACACCCCCTCCGCCCCCCGAGAATTATCAGTCCACTCCCTTTCTATGCCCCTGATTCTATTCTATTCACCAGTTTATTCTGTTCATCAGATTTTTTATTCACTTGAGTTTTAGATTCACTTGTTGATAGATATGTATTTGTTGTCACTTTGTTGTTCATAACTTTTATCTTTACCATTTTATTCCTCTTCTTAGAGAATACCCTTCAGCATTTCATATAATACTGGTTTGGTGGTGATGAACTCCTTTAGCTTTTTCTTTTCTGTGAAGCTCTTTATCTGACCTTCAAATCTAAATGATAGCTTTGCTGGTAAGAGTAATCTTGGTTGTAGGTTCCTGCTATTCATCACTTTGTATATTTCTTTCCACTCCCTTCTGGCCTGCATAGTTTCTGTTGAGAAATCAGCTGACAGTCATATGGATACTCCCTTGTAGGTAACTACCTGTTTTTCTCTTGCTGCTTTTAAGATTCTCTCTTTGTCTTTTGCCCTTGGCATTTTAATTATGATGTGTCTTGGTGTGGTCCACTTTAGATTCCTCTTCTTTGGAGTTCTCTGCACTTCCTGGACTTGTAAGTCTATTTCTTTCACTAGGTAGGGGATGTTTTCTGTCATTATTTCTTCAAATAGGTTTTCAATATTTTGCTCTCTCTCTTCTTCTGGCACCCCCATAATTTGAATGTTGGTTCACTTGAAGTTGTCCCAGAGGCTCCTTACACTATCTTCATATTTTTGGATTCTTTTTTCTTTTTTCTTTTCTGGTTGGGTGTTTTTTGCTTCTTTGTATTTCAAATCTTTGACTTGATTCTTGGGATCCTCTAGTCTGCTGTTGGATCTCTGTATATTATTCTTTATTTCAGTCAGTGTATGCTTAATTTCTGATTGTTCCTTTTTCATATCCTTGAGGGTCTCACTAAATTTCTCGGAGGTTTCTAGAAGATTCTTGAGTAAGCTTATAACTGTGGTTTTGAACTCTATATCCAGTCGTTTGCTTTCCTCCATTTCTTTCATTTGTGACTTGTTTCTTTGTCTCTGCATTTTGGCTGCCTCCCTGTGTTTGTTTCTATGTACTGGGTAGCTGCTAAGTCTCCTTGAGTTGATAGAGTGGCCTTGTGTGGTTGGTGTCCTATAGAACCCAGTGGCTCAGCCTCCCCAATCACCTGAGGTGGATGTTCTTCATGCACCCCTTTGTGGGCTGTTTGCACAGTCTTGTAGTTAACCCTTGATTGCTGTTGGTATCACTGGGAGGAATTGACCTCCAGGCCAATTGGCTGTGATGACCAGCTGTGTCTACACTGGAAGATCTGTTGCACAGGAGACATCCTTATGGGTCAGGACTTGCTTCAGTAGGGCTTTGGTGCTCACTGAGTCTGCCCCTTGAGTGTGTCTCTTATGGATGTGAATAGTTGTAATCCTGTATGGTCTCACTCAGACGACTGGGTACACTGGCTCTTGGATCTCCAAGGAGGTGCAAGGTCAGCCACTGTCCAGGGCTGCCCAGCAGGAGTTACAGAGAGATCTTCAGATTCCTCCTCTTTGTATGGGGTTGGGAAGTGCCCAGACGAGGCCCAACTATGAAGCAAGGCAGCTGCTGCTTCCAGGCAGTGGGCCTTCTTTTGGAACCTCTGGAGCTCTCTGACCCAGCTGCAGTTTGTTTTAGGCAAAAGGACAGGCCATTCATATGCAAAAGCCAAAGTGCACAGCTTGGGTGGCGTTGTAAATTGGGTGGGGCGGGGTCTCTGGGAATCACCAGGGCCAGGGCGGAGCAAATAGCAATGGCTGCCCTGAACCAGAGAAGTTCCAGCTTCTCTACGTCCCATGCCCCCATGCAGGAACAGTGATCACTGGGAGCACCTCTAAGAATAAGTCGCCCTCGCGCTCCTGTCCCGATGCCAGACAGTCCAGTTTCATCCCGTATGTGCCTGGGTCCCCTAGAGTCTCACCTGGAACTGGAGTTCAGAGCAAGCAGGAGCTTATATCTCCCTTCTGATTAAAAGAGCAGCACATCCAGGTGCCAGCACTTTCCACACCTCTGCACCTCTTACCAGTCTCACCTCTATAGTTGTGGAACTTCCACTCAGTCAGCTTCCCCATGGTTCTGGGTGGTAGTTGTTCTGCTGTTCAGTTGTGGTTTTGATGTGGTTGTGAGAGGCAGCAAGTTATAGGTGATTACCTATGCTGCCATCTTGGTTTCTCTGGATTTGAATATATTTTATTGAGACTAGACAAGAGAATTTGGTTCTGGTAATGAGTGGGTTTTAACATGAGATCCTGTATTAAAGGATACATTTAATGGGCCAATGTGTGACAGGGAGCATAACATTCAGCCCAAACAATGCCTAAATGTAGAAAGCGGGGAATGGAAATTCTCCAGCAGGACAGGAAGCATTGTACTGTAATGCAGGCTTCAGCTTCTCAACTGTGTGCCTCCAGCCAGCCTGGTAGCTGGTGGGAATATTAATGAGTCATAGGGTTCAACTCTTATGTGTTGTTTGATTGAAAATTTAGTGTTAATGTTAGCTTTCAAAATGCTAATAAAAACTGTAATTTAGCCTCTAAGATTTATACTAAATTACCAGCACTTTCCTTTTAATATATGAAGAGGTATGGGTTGAGGTTATCTAATTCAATATTTGATCTGTCTTTAGGGTTATGTTGACATGGAAATCCCAAGGATGATAAAAATAGAAACTAAACTAGTGCTTCATTATTTAAAATTATTTCTTCCCTCAGTTGATGCACATATTCAACTTGGGAGGCAGGAAAAGAGTATTAGTATGTAGTAGTATTTCATAGGAAGATAGTATGAAATACTACTACATACTAGTATGTAGTAGTATTTCATAGGAAGATAGGATGGCACAAAGTATTATTTTGGTTACAAATGTAAAAGTTTTTCTTCAAATCACTAACATGATACTATTGATGCTATCCAGCATCCATTTCTCATATGGCTACCAAACTGTATTAAACATTTAATTCAAATTAGTATATCATTTCCCTAAATATATCTTATTGTCAATGCATTCAGAATAAAAGCCATGTAGTTCTAAATATTAAGGATGAGCTATATATGTGGGTGCTTTAAACAACAGTTATATAAATAATTGTGGGTTATTTCCTGGAGGATATTTTAAAAGTATATAAATGAGCTTAACCAATTCACAGTTTCCTCTAGTGTGGCAATTTATTTCCCTGACTTATGAATACCCTTTGATGTAGGTTGAAAATTCTTAAGATCCTTAAGAACTGTGGGTCTATAAGTTATTTCTACTTTTTAAATGTATAGCCTAGCAAATAAGCAGAGAATAACTCCCCAAAAAACTCATTACTTATAATATGAATTTTAGATCTTTAATAGCAAAATTTATCTCCAATTTTAAGAATTACTTTCTTAAAATGATTGTATTTTCGGGTAGTCACCAACACATAATTCACTATTTTAACATACCTTGTTCTTGTATAGTATTTTTTAAATTTTGACAGGACTGTGCAGTTTATAAAACATTTCAAATATGTTGTCTCATTTAATTCTCACACCTCTAAGTGCAGGTATTGTAAAATGCATTTTCCCCATAATTCTTATTAAGACAAGGTCAGAATCAGACCAGAAGCCATTCCCTTGAGCTCAAAGTTCTTGCTCCAACTAGCCATGATAGATTACTTTTAAATAAAAAAAAATTATGTATAAGTGTTTAATTCAAGAATAACATTGCCAAAATCCTTAAGCTTTCTTAATAAAAAAAAAAAAGGATAATAAGTATAAGTGACCATTTATCAGTTGGTCTAGAATGTTCATTATACCTCTTTGTCCTATTGTCCCAGAGTTCTGGATGATACATTAACTGATCTACCTTCTTTCACTTTCAAGTGTATTCTAGCTTGGACTATAAACTATATGGCACCTAAAATGGGATACTTGCTGAGAAAAATGGAAAACAGGCCATTTACGTAAAGCAAATGGTACAAGGTAGAGTACCAGTAAGTTATAAAAAAAAATAGAGACCATTTACAGATTGTGTCTGAGAAAGTTCAAGCTAAATCATACTTGGAAAGCCCTAGTTTACACAGCCAATGTATATCTGGCAGATAATCCATTCAGGTAGTGATCTGAGCAGCACTGTAGGTCAATGTTTACTTAAGTCTGTATTGCTCTCAATCAATGTATTAGAAAGCCTACTTCCTTCAGCCTCAATCCTCTTCTATCAGTCCTTTGTTCAAAACAAACTTGTCAGAAAATTGAAGTCAAAACCACCAGGGTCAGGCAAAGAGGATTTTACTACTGCTCAGAACTTCAGTGAGAATTCCAAAGACTGGGCTGGACTCCAGAAATCTGTTGTGGGATGATCACAGAATGGGCTGTCAGATCATCTTTGTTCTCCGCTCCTAAAGCAGAACTGATAGCAATGCTTTGCAGTTGCTTTTCAAGGATGAGAAGAAGATAGGGGATAGGAAAGAGGTGAGGACCCTATGGAGATTTGCTCCCATTGTACAAGGAGCCTCGGGGTGCTCATTCTTTATTCAGAGCATTCACACAGCTGCTGAGAATTAAGTGACAGTTTTCCAACCATCATACCCGACCCCTACCTTGATTCACTGACGTGAACCACCAAAGGGGATATAGTCCACGCTAGCCTTTTTTTTTTTTGCCAGAACATGTATGTGAGCAAATTAAAATGGACAACTTTCAATAACTTCAGAAGCTAAGGAGATGATGTAAAATAATCCATTGATAGTGAAGACCTGAGAATGGCAAGAGCCACATTGTAGTTGAAAGAGATGCTTATAAACTAATGTTATTGCAACGTGAGGCTTTTCAGGTTCTATCAAATATTTTGTGCATGTAAAAGTAAAGCTCAGGATAAATCCTAGATACAATTAGAATTCAGATTAAATAATCCACTTTTTTTAAACCATATTTTTCTTCCAGGATCTACTATTCTCTCTTTCCTTCATATAGTCTCTACCATTTTCCTGGGGTGAGTTGAAATCCCTTGACTGATACTTCCCACAATTTATACCATATCTAAATATCATCAAGATTATTTTCCAAATACAGTATCTTCTGAATCAAATAAATTCATAAGTGACAAGAAAATGCACTGCCATATTTTTAGTGCATACTGCATTCCTGATTGGCTAATTTGTGTCTCATGTCAGTTATATTGTTTGACCTCAAAACAACTCTGTGTTTAAGTATGATTATTCCTTAATTACTGATGAACTATTCTCAGAGAGTTTTAGCAACTTACAAAGGTCATGGGATAATCAAAGTGGCACTGTCATTTACCTTTACTATTCCCTTCATCAAAGAAACTTTATCATATCTCTGGCTTTTTAAATTTAGATTGCTAACAAGAAAAAAATATGAAATTATAATTTTTAAAAAATCTAGAGTATGTGTTTAGCCTAGTTTCTTCAATATATTGTAATAGTTAACTATTTTAAAAATGCCCTCAAGGAATATAAAATTCAATAAAGATCACCTGTTATATTAAAATAATTAGAGACATTTTTGGTAAAAAGACTTGAGGTTTCTAAAAATCCCTTGATGATTATAATGTGTTTTTTTTATATCCTAATACATTATGAATACAGTTTTTAAAAAATGTTGCTATATCATGAACTTTATTTTTCAAAAATATTAAAAGGGGGAATGTTTAGCCTGGTCCTACATCATTTTAAAAATTGAAAATTATTCAAGTTAAATTCCTGAGTATAAATAATAAACTTTCTGAAATAGATGAAAACTATTTTTTTGTATGAGACAGTGAATTAGTACTACAAAGTAATTTTATTTTGCACCTATGACTTTAAAATGCAAACCTTCAGAGTCTTAACCATGAAATGCTTCACAGCTAATCAGTGCCTGAGCTGAGAAAAGAATATTTCCATTGGAAAAGACATTTCTGCTGCATTTCTTTCTTTAATTCCATCACAGATGATAAAATAATAATAATAATAATAATAATAATAAGTATTTACCATATTTTATGATCTCCAGTACAATAGAACTTTTCTATATGAAAAGTATTGAGCATCTATAAGTTTAACCACAGTCCAGAAACTGTACTCTTCAAAACTATCTCTGTTACCTGGTTGGAAAAGACATATTCCTTGTTGTCTGCCTTTT
The DNA here is from genome assembly GCF_951640355.1 of Cnephaeus nilssonii. NCBI lineage: Eukaryota > Metazoa > Chordata > Mammalia > Chiroptera > Vespertilionidae > Cnephaeus > Cnephaeus nilssonii. Next base: position 54,966,075 of record NC_137073.1, read on the forward strand.
ATGGAACACTTGCACACAGTCTCTGAATTTTACTCTGAGAATTGATTTTTTTATACCAAACCATTTATATCTCTGAGATAACACTGAGACTATATATATATATATATATATATATATATATATATATATATATACTTTTTTTTTTACCAAAGCAAAGCTAATAAATGTGAAATCCTCTCTCCACACTCAAGATATCAATGTAAGGAGGATACGTTTGAAAAATTGCTCTAATACATCAGAAAATATAAAAATCAATAAGCTATAAAAGCTAAAAAGCTCCTTCAATTTTGTCCCCTTATTGCTCAGTGTAGGTGGCCAGGGCCCAGAGAACAACCCAAGGTTGCAAAAAAGCCATTATACATCTAGTTGTGTATTGCAGACAATATGTGTAGCTCTGCCAGGAAGGGAAAAGTGTGCATCTGCCAAAGAATAGGGAGCTCTGAATGGCCTCTAAGTTCCTGTTTGTTTGATTGAGAGCTGGAAAGTGTGCTTGAGAAATCAGGCAGGGGAGACTGTGTTTTATTGCCACTTTTGTGTGAAAATAAAAAAGGTCCGAAGAGCCCTTCCCTCTTCCCTTTCTTCCTCTGCTATTTGTCAGGCATAGGAAGTGAAGGGTGCTTTATAATGGACATTATCGTCAGGCTCTGGGAAAGTAGTAAAATGCAGCACCTAATGCTAAATAAGACCTATGCTTCAATCATATAGGGCAAGAATAATCTTCTTGCCTGAAAACTTTTAATTTGTATTTTTTCCTGAACATGTATAGGGCATGCCAGGGTTATCAGAATCAGTCAATGACAGCTATAATTAAACAATGTTGTTTTATGCCAGTGGTCTCCAAATATTTTCATTATGCATCACAATCACTACTGCATTATTACTACTTTTGAGTAAATGTCATGATATCCATTTTTAAATAGATGTATATGATGTACTAATAAATTATGTATGTTGTGCATCATTCTTAACAGATGTAAAGGATTTGCTAAAACATGAATACACACAAAAGTTCTTCTATCACACAAACCATCTATACTAGTAAAAGAGTTTATGCTAATTAGACCAGGAGACCTTCTGGAGACATTCTGGACAAAGCTGGGGGCTTGGCCGGCCTGCAAACTGTCCCCAAACGGCCCTCAGCCCCTTGCCCAGGCTGGCCGTGCCCCCCGCAGGGACCCTCACCCAGATGGGGGTGTGGCCAGCCTGCAAACAACCATCAGCCCCTCCCCCAGGCCAGCCACACCCCCCAGCAGGGACCCCCACCCCAATAGGGGTGTGGTTAGCCTGCAAATGACCCTCAGCCCTCAGCCAGGCTGGCCATGCCCCCCAGCAGGGACCCCAACCTTGATGTGGGGGTGTGGCCAGTCTGCAAACTGCCCCAGGCCCCTCACCCAGGCTGGCCCCACCCCCCAAGAGGATCCCACCCTGATCCGGGACCCCCTTCAGGGCAGACCAGCCGGCTCCCACCTGTGCACCAGGCCTCTATCTATACTAATAAAAGGGTAATATGCTAATTAGACTGGGAGACCTTCCAGGAGACCTTCCGGACATCCTTCTGGGAAAAGCTATGATGGTGGGGCCAAGGCAGAGGAGGTTAGGGGTGATCAGGCCAGGAGGGGAGGGCAGTTGGGGGTGATCAGGCTGGAGGGGGGTGGGCAGTTGGGTGCAAGAAGGCCGGCGGAGGTAGGGTAGTTGGGGGCGAGCAGGCCGGCAGCAGAGTGGTTAGGGGCAATCAGGCAGGCAGGCAGGCAGGTGAACGGTTAGGAACCAGTGGTGCCGGATTGCGAGAGGGATGTCCGACTGCTGTTTAGGCCCGATCCCTATGGGATTGATTGTAAACCGGCAGTCAGACATTCCCTGAGGGGTACCAGATTGGAGATGGTGCAGGCTGGGCTGAGGGACATCTCCCCGCCCCCCCATGTACGAATTTCATGTACCAGGCCACTAGTCTTAAATAATGCCTGAGATGTTAACTGTAAAAGTCCCTGCTCTTCAATGTTCTTATTAGCTTTAAGGTTGCAGCCTTTGTACCCTAAAGCAGTAAAAAAGGAAGAGTCCAACTATTCCCTTCCTGTACTTTTTCCTTAAATGGAATTTAGGTATGGCACCTAACTAAATATAAGATTCTTGACATTCAAAAGGGATAGTCCTTTAAGGTCTTTACAAAATCTTAACTTTCCAAAATAATTCCAGCACTTTGGTAGAATACGTTCGATTAACTTTTAGCATCCCTTCCCATCTTTTTCAGGTGTGCTTTTCTATACTACAGTGGTTGAAAATCTATATTATCAAAAGTACCTTTTACCGAGGGTCCTGAATACAAATTAGGTTTCAGCAATTAGATGTGCTCCATGAGAATCAAAGCAAATAGATGAGGCAGATGCTATCTCACTGATGATTCGGGCTATCTCCTAACAAGAATGGTGATAAGCATGTGGATTTTTTTCTGTAACTAACTTCATGGGTGTTGGAGACGGCGGCTGTAGGGGTACCTTCCTAGATAGCAGCTGTAGTGGTGTTTTCTTGAACTAAATTGTTCCAGTGGTGGTGTTTTGTCTCCCTGCCTTTCTGACAGTGACAGAATTAGTAGCTCCCTTGGTAGCTTCTGATAGTCTCTCGATAAAGTTCACTTTTGTTGTCCTTCTAAGATTTCTATGTACTCCTAATTAACTCTATTAAATCACTTTCTGCTTAAAATGTTTTGTATAATTCCTATTTCTTGAACTCAAACCTGACCAAAACAAGCATGAAATATATACATGACAAGCGAAGAAGTACAAAACATCCCTGAAATGAGTGATTTAAATTAGTACATTAGTAACTATTAAATGACTAATCAGTACTGAAGTACCAATTACTATGTCATGTAACTTTAAAGTTGATATGGAAAATATTAGAAAATTCATGCTAAACACCTTGTTTAGTTCTCAATTTGAAAGCCATCACAATCACAGTAAGGGAACCAAATGTAAACGTATGCAGAAAGACAAACATGCCTATATGAAACATAGCTGCTATTTCAACCTGTTAAATAATATGCAAAAACAAAATAATAGTTAATAGTGAAAAAGTCACTTGGCTGGAAAATATATGAGTGTGCCTGGTACGGAAATCATGTGCTAAGTTAACTATTACAAAGGCTTACTGGTTATCATTTTTTTAAATATATATGTTTTGATTAACTTTAATCACTTCCACATGCAACCCGACCATGGATGAAGCCTACCGGAATTGAACTGGTGATCTTTCTGTGCACAGGGCGATGCTCAACCAACTGAGCCACACTGGCCACGGCTACCATTCATTTTTAATTTCAACCATGCACTCTATTCTGCACTGTGAAAAATAGTCATTTATATCTTTGTAAAAAAATTCACAAGGATAGATTTCAGAAGTACATAAAAGCAAAAGTTGAATGTTTCTATAAGTCTGGATAACACAAAGTCTTTAAGGAATTTATTCATATAAAATCTGTGACTTTACAACAAATATAGAATCCACTGAATGGTAGAAGTTTTACAGTTAAATTTATCTAATTTATATAACTGAGCAGCCAAATGCACATTTTTCTCTTGTTTAGGTTGAAAATAAAGCATTGCAATTTTTATTAAATTTAAATGTATGTCAGAGTTGAAGAAAGATGTTTAGTTAGGTACTTAAATATGCAATAACTCCACAGACATTTTATATAATATTTATAGTAAATAATGTTAGGAATACCCTCTACGAGCTTATAAAATATTTAGTACAGCAATAGGAAAATCAAATATTCTTTTTGAAGTTATATATGATATCTTTGCTACCTCTAATAATCAGAGAGATTTAAAGGAGAAAAATATAAACCTGGAGAAAAATAAGTATACAATAATCTCTTATGATTAAAAATCTAATGAGATGAATTTATCATTACCCTATTAATAATATTAACTTTATGCAATGAGCCCAAAGGGTTAAAAGAACAATTAGTATAAACTTTTATTTCAATAAATAGAAGATTTAGAAGTATACTCATTTTAGAATCTGATATATTTATAAATATATTTATAATCATAAATATAAATACATGGAATGATTTATATTAGTTTTGATATTTACTAAAGTGTCTTCTTAGGTTTTCATTGTCTTTATAATTCAAATATTGCATATTACCTGGGACTGGCACAGCCACCTTTTTGCAATATTCTTTAGAGGCTAATATTAGTTAATTGTAAAGACACAAAACACACATGTGTGGGCACTCACACTCAAAGCCCTACTGTCAAAATACATGAAAGATAGTTTTTACTATTTATGTCAGGGTAGAGAATATATCACAATAATCACAATAAGACTTCATAAAAGGATTATCTTTTAATACTTCACTCTTTTACTTAAATGTTTCACTGCTGTCGGAATCGCCTAAATCTATTTTTCCCAGTATCTTCTTTCCAAATTCTGGTTTACTGCTGTTTCTGTTCATGTTACTAACTTTCCTTAGAGCTTGTTTTAATGTATCCCCAATTGGCACAATTTAACCTTTTCTTGACTTCAATTCTTCTTTAGATCCGCTACTTCCCTCAATAAAGCCTAAGGTAGCAAAGTCATCTAACTGCTTAGAATGCAATGTAGAGAAGTGATTGCAAGTGCCATTTTTTCCCCTCATCATACATAATATGTATGTATGTTCAATAACTTCATAGAATTAGTTGGTTTGTTAAAGACAATTCATATAGTGTAAATGCTATTTAATTTGTTGGAGAACAGACAAAATGAGTGGTTAAGGTTAGTATGTAATGTTTATAGCCATTTGATTGTTTCATTTTTGAAGTAGATATTTTTACCTGGGCATAAATTAACATTGTGTATTGATATTTTATGCATATCTGCTAACAGTGGGTCTGAATAGAAAATTAGACTAAGGTGATCATGTTTTTGTTTTGTTTTGTTTTGTTTTGTTTCTTGGAGAAAAATGTGGAGAAAAGCACAGCATATCTTGATGGATTATAAATTAAATAAATAAGTGATATTTATTATCATTGAAGGTTTTGGTCAGAAAGTGTTGATACCAGAGTTTAAAACATTCAAATGAAGCACAGCTAGGCAATAATAAAATCCAACATGTGGCTATGTAACAGAGTTGATGGTCTGTGATGGGACTGTCTGATCTTTTCTGATAATTGTATCATCAGATCTCTACTTGTCTTTTACATGAACATTCCACTCCCTAATGTTTAGATCTTGTACACATAAGTATGATACCATTTTATATAAATCTGGTTCTTTCTAGCTTAGAGTTATTGCTTTTGTCTTCCTTCTCATCAATTATGTATTTAATTCCCAAAAGTATCACTGTGATAGTCACTGGCAGAAGAAAGATGAATTGAAAGAATCAATCCTCAATGAGTTCATGACCTAGTGTGGGCGTGGAATTACCTGGCTCTCCATTATCTCATTTGTAAAGTCAACATCATGGGATTGCTGTAAGGATTCAGTGAGTGGCTCCATAAAAGAGCACTTGGAATAGTGCTTGGCACATTTTAAGAATGCAATTGGTAGTTAAAGTTGAGGCTGGCAGGGGCCAATGTGCAAAAGCAGCTGAATAGATGGTATGTTCAGGGCATGCTACAAGCCCGATAGGGCTGCAACATAAGACCAACCTATTCTATAAACTCATTTGAATAGCAATGCAACAGAAGTAATTGGTAAAATAAATACACTTTGATAAATTTTACTAAGCATTCAAAAGCCAAGCCAAAATTATATTTGATTTTTAAGTTCATTAGTCCTGGCTTCCTTCCATTAATTCATTAATTTAGGTAAGGTGTGTGTGTGTGTGTGTGTGTGTGTGTGTGTGTGTGTGTGTGTGTGTGAAAAAGAGGAAAAAGAACAAGGAAATAAAATGTAGGGAAGAAATAATAGCCTCTTGAAGAGAATCGCTTTTCTTGGTACACACATAAACATATTTTGGAGACTCTGTCCACTTCAGATCTAGAAGTCAATTTCCCCACATGAAGCCCCTGAAGACAGACCATCAAAATGTCACCCCTCTGATCAGAATGATGAGGAATCCTCACCCTGAAGAGGAAAAGATTCACCTTTTGAAACTGACTTTTCTTAGTCTGGATGAAATTTACCTGCCACCATTGTCCAACAAGACACTCTTTTCTGGTGTGACCCACAAACCCTGTTAAACCCTGATTTCTTGGATTTACTTCATTGCTACACTTTCTGGAATGTTTGCGACTATTCTTTTTAATCCATCAAGTCTTTTCATTCTTCCTTAAAAATTAAACTCTCAAATTTTACATAAGTCCTTTCTTAAAGCCTCAAGACCACTATATTCTCATTGTTAAAGTAATTTGAATGTTACACCCAGACTTCCAATAATTATATTGTCCACAATGCTTGACCATTTAATATTTTTGTGAACGTATTTATCCCCAATCAATATCATAAATTGCTCTAAGTCAAGTTTCATTTTATACTATTTATGCTTTTAACATTTCTGGTATCTGCTAGATACTCAATAACTATTTAGTAAATTTGAAGGTCATTTAGGCAAAATTGCTATGAGCACAAGTACTTAATTTTGCTCTATGAGGAATAAATAACTGAGAAACACAGTTTTGACTCTGGCCTTTCTCTGAATCTTCATATAGTTTATAGAGGATGTGAAGATACACCATGGCACAATTTATAAAGACAGATCACAATTTACAGCTATGTAGTGCCCTGTTCCAGTAACTGGCTTTAGGTAAATATGAACAGTCAGTAAATGGCTAAAAAAATTAGATTAAGAGAATTAGATAATTTAAATGTCTGTTCTATATCCTGGTGATTATTTTTAAAAGGGCTAGGACTTTTCTTGAGTATCACAGTTGAACATTGTATTGCTTTTCTTTGTTTGTGGAGATGAGGTAAATAAAGCTATATATATATATATATATATATATATATATATATATATATATATGTATATATATATATATATATATATATATATATATATATATATATCTATATATATATGAACTAAATACCTCATGGCAATTCAAGTTATTTACTTAGTAGTTGGCCAGTATTAAAAGGCACAATTCAACCATTAATGTATATAAGAGGTACATTAAGAGCAAGTCATTTGTTAGAAAGCTGAAGCAAATTTTATCCTTTCTATTGGTATATCATAAAGACTACAAGGATAAAATCAGATACTTTTGTCTTACCTCAGATATTTGTCATAGCATATATCCAGAAATGTGAAATTTTAAATAAATTTCAAAATTATATTATTTGTTTTCACTTTATACTTCTATTTAAAAGGAATAATAAAATGGTTAAGTATAACCTATCTAATAAAAGAGTAATATGCAAATTGACCATCACTCCAACACACAAGATGGCTGCTCCCATGTGGTCAAAGATGGCTGCCCCCATGTGGACACAAGATGGCCACGACAAGATGGCCAGCAGGGGAGGGCAGTTGGGAGCGACCAGGGCTGCAAGGGAGGGCAGTTGTGGGTGATCAGTTCAGTAGGAGAGGACAGTTGTGAGGGACCAGGCCTGCAAGGGAGGGCAGTTGAGGGCAATCAAGCCTGCTGAGGAGGGAAGTTGGGGGAACCAGGCCTGCAGGGGAGGGCAGTTGGGGGTGACCAGGCCTGAAGGGGAGGGCAGTTAGGGGTGACCAGGTTGGCATGGGAGGGCAGTTAGGGGCAATCTGGCTGGCAGGGGAGCAGTTAGGCATCAATCAGGCTGGCAGGGGAGTGGTTAGGGGGTGATCAGGCTGGCAGGCAGGCAAGCAGTTGAGCAGTTGGGAGCCAGCAGTCCTGAATAGTGAGAGGGATGTCCGACTGACCATTTAGGCCCGATCCTACCAGGACATCCCTCAAGGAGTCCCAGATTGGAGAGGGTGCAGCCTGGGCTGAGGGACACACGCCCCATGCACGAATTTCATGCACCAGGCCTCTAGTTTATTTATAATGAGATCTACACACACACACACATATACACACACACAAAGAGTTAATACTAAATTAACTGCTTTAATAGAAGGGGGCAATGTCTGAATATCTAAAAATAAGTTCTGTTTGGCTTTTGGAATAAGCTCTTTTTAATAGAGCATATTTACTAATTATATTTAAATACTAACAATAAAAATATTAAAATGAGTTTATATTTCTTAGACATACACAGAACATATGCATGTCAGAATAAATAATTCACATTGTGAAAGGAAAAAATAAAAATCAGTTTTGTGGCAATATAATTTTTCTCACATTTAGATATGCATTCTCATAAAATTAATGTATGCTCAGAACATTTAACAAATACACAAAACTTGATTTCTTGTCTAATTATTTAACAGTTATAAGTTAACTTATATTTTTGTTTGGCTTTAGAATGGATAATGATGCGTTTATGTCTTTGGTTTTCAAATGGACTATACAGGATATACCAAAAATATATACACACTTTGAATAATTATTAATTCAAATGAATTAAATCTGAAAAGAAAGAAACACTGGAACTAATAATTATTCAAAGGGTATATACATTTTTGTGACACCCTATATATAATTAACAGGTTTTGGTGATAGCTTATCTATAAGAGTAAAATCAGCAAATTAAGAAGATACTAATATAAGTGGCCAATTAATGTTGTGAAAGATATTTTGAGATTCTAAGGAAAATAACATATATTAATTGTATACAATTTTCCCAGAGATTTTTCTCATATTCTTATTCTAAAGGAAGAGTGAATTTTCTTACTTTTTTCTACCACTATTGAAAGCAAAAATTTTCAATTTTTTTTATTTGCTTCAGGTAAATTTAGAAAATTTGAAAGATAATATATTCTCTTAAAAATATATTTTTTCCCAGTATATGTAGCTGACAGCTATAACCTAGTAGTGGTCCTGGCAAAAGTACCTTATAATATTTATCATTGCTTAATGAAGCAGGGGCAGAATACCTGTTTTGCTGTAGTAATCCTCTCCCTTCTCACATTGTTGTTAGAGACAGTAATGATTTTTTTTAGTTGAGCAAAGTATGTACATAAGGATTGACCTTTTTTCAATGAGCATTTTTTTGTTGTTAATCCTCACCTAATGATTTTTTCCCCGTTGATTTTTAGAGAAACTGGGAGAGTGGGGGGCAGGGAGAGAAAGAGAGAGAGAGACATTGATATGAGAGAAACACATTCATTGGTTGCCTCCTACACACACTCCAACTGGGACCAGGATTGAACCTGCCATCCATGTATGTGTTTTTGACTGGAATTGAACCCAGGATCCTTCTTGTGCAGGCCAACGCTCTAAGCCCCGAGCCATACCGACCAGGGCAATGAGCAATCGTTTTTAAAGATGTTTCCACATTTACTGCTTTTCAAATATAACATCCATAGAGGATTTTATATCTTACTTTGAGGCCATGTGGCTGTTACTAATATTCAAAGCAAAGCACCACCATTTAAGAATGATTACATAGTTAATTCAGAAATAAGCATTAATTAAATTTTTGTTTAAAAGATCATGCCTCCCTACAAATTAAATTTATAAGTTCAGTCAAAGATTTAATTACCTTTTTAAATTATATGTTGCTAAATTAAGTAGTGTGGTTGGATTTTTCACTTCTTAAACTGTTATGTTTATATTATGTAGATCTAGCTCTGAGTTCTTGCCCAGAATGTCAGGCAATGAGCCAGAATTGAGTTGAATCTTTTTGATGTAAATGATGCTCAGGGTGACCTAAAGTACTCTATAGAGCTGAGCAGCCAAATGCCTACTCATATCCAAATTATAATATACCTGATTGCAATTTCAGAGTCTCAATAGCATATTTAAAATACAACTTTAGAGCTGTAATGCCTTTCCAAACAAAGACACCTTGCCATTAGAAACTCTTTACAATCTTTCCTGTTTGTTTCCTATTTGCATGTAAAAATCCCATGAGTAAAATAGAGTAAACAATTAATTCCACTTAAGTTTGTCATGAAAGGAAGTATAATATTTGATGACAAAGCTCATAGTATTATCTTCAACAACAAAGAAGTTATATTTGATTAGAAAAGTTAATTACATGCATAAAGAGAGCTGAGATGCTAACAGCTAATCACTCATAAAGGGAAATTAGATCTAATTTTCTAACTGACAGTTGCTATCTGGCAATGTTTTTATTAAACAAAACAAATTTTAATTTACTATTGTGGGAACTCTAAAATTTTATGGGGCACAAGCAGACGTATATAAATTAGATTCAAAGCCAGTGAATACAGAGGGTTGCAGCAAGTCAGCACTTTTCTTCAATGGATATTTTTTTGAAGTTTTTGTTGTCACTGTTAACTATTAGCAGCTAAATTAAATCACAATGAAACATTGCTGAAATCCTTGGGATCTAATTCTCTTTGCTCCTTTTTCATTGTTGCCTCAATTATTATGGAGAACTAAAGTGAGAAACTTATTATTATGTAGAACTAAAGTGAGAAAAATGCTTAGAATATTGAAGGCTCATGCACAATTAAAGCTACTTCATACTGATGATCTTATCTGTCTGGTATTCTGTCTTTACTATTGGCCCAGCACTTACTCATTCATGTCAAAGTGAAACAAGGCCTTAAAAATGTGCTGAAAATACACTTTTACTTAGGAAAACTTTACTGCAATTCTAGCTAAATAACTAACAATAATCATAAAAACACGAAGAAAAAGTATTTTGAGGATTTTTCAATGGTTTTGAACAAAACAGCTCCACTCTTAGTCATTTTCTCAGTGGAGGCATGACCTCCAGGCAAGAGACATCTCTAGTTAAGATGGCAAGAAGATTACTTTGAGTCGGAAAGAGCATTCTTCGTAGTACATAAATACTGGCATATTATTAAAAAGTTCTTCTATCATTGCAATATTGGTGTTGAACACATTTTTAAAACAAGTCGCTTTCCTTTTGTTTAGTGCACGTGTGTTCATTCACAGCTAAACAGTGGCCCAAAGACCAGCCATTGTCTTCGTTCCAGTTATCCAGTTACAGATGGTCTGTTAAAGCTACCCAATTTATATTTGTCATAAGACAAGGAGCTACAGGTGGGTGTAGGTGCCAATTTAGAAGCATTTCATAGTGATCTTCAAACATAGCCATGAGAACAAAACAAAACTTTGCATTTAAAATAAATCCTAAATGTAGTCCTAAGTTACTGTAATTGGCTACAATTCTAGCAAACAAAATATACAGTATTCCTCTTATTTTATACAGGCTCTAAAAGTTGAGTTCACCTGGCATTGTGTATAATAAAAAATTTGATGGGAACAAAAAAAAACAAAAAATGAAATTATGATATAAATTTATTATTATAAATGATTTCATGATAAGCATGGCTGTTTACCAATTGGAAGCCATTACATTCAAATATGGTGGACACATCTGAGCTGTAGTAGCACCATCACAGTGTATATGGGAGGTATTCATTTTGTCTGGGGGAAAAAATTCAAAGTAACCATAAATTTACTTACAATTTCTTAGTAAACCAACAACAAAAACTGTAAACAGATGATTATTCATGATTAAGTATGTAATGAAAATTCTATGAAAATGTTTTAAGTTTTGCCATAAATTTGTAGCATCACCAGGAGGCTTTGTTAAATCAATAATATTCTGGCTTTGCAATACATAGGAAAGTATCCTTGATTTAATTACTCTCTTTTAACATCAATACTGTAATAGAATATAAAACAGTGAATTCAATTGGTAGAGAAAAACATCATTACAGGCAGTCCTTGGGTTACGTCGGAGATCTGGAGATCTGTTCCTAGGCGCCATGTCACGTGATTTTCGCTGCAAGTCGGAAGCCACCTACATAAGCACTTGCGTCACTCACATGGAGAACACACACATCAGTAATGAAGTGAAAGAGTAAAACAATTAAAAAAAAAAAGATAACAACTCCTGACCTTTACTTGTGGTAAATAAATAATATAAAACACAAAGCACATATGTACATGCGTCGAAATGACGGAACTTTTTTTTTTTTATAAATAAATGGGAGATGGCGATGTAACCACAAAACAATGTAAGTCGAGTCCGACATAACCCAAGGACTGCCTGTAAGATCAAAGATTTAAAGACAACTCTTAAAGACAACTTCTTAAATTTTTTTCACCCACCCATTGATTATTATACATATCATATTTTCCTATACAAAGAAAAGTTTAAAACAATAATTAGAACTTCTAATATTTTCTACAAAAGATTATCCAACAAAATAGTCACCTCAAAGCACTGTTGTGAGATATTCATAATATACTAGAGGCCCAGTGCATGATTGAATCATGCACGTGTAGGGTCCCCTACACGCTTTCACTTTTCGCGGTGGAGCTGGGTGCCTGTCCACTGGTGCACCAGGCCTTTCAGAAGCCTCGGGCGTGGCAGAGGCTTCTGAAAGGCCTGGTGCCGGAGCAGACAGGCACCCAGCTCCCCCAGTTTTGATGGTCCGTGGCCGCTGAGGGGGACTACCCTGCTGTTGAGAGGCTCAGGGGGCGGAACTCCCGCCCCCTGCGCCTCTCAAGGGCCTCTGAGGGGGGCTGCCGCGGACACCTGGCTACCCTGCCGTTGAGAGGCGCAGCCAGGTGTCCGCGGCAGGCCCCCTCAGCGGCCAGGGATCTGGCTGTTGAGAGGCACAGGGGGCGGGAGTCCCGCCCCCTGCGCCTCTCAATGGCCGGATAGGCCACCCCGAGTCCCGCCCTCCAGCCTCCCGCCGCCCAATCGTGGGCGTAGCGGAGTGATAGTAATTTACATGTTACTCTATTATTAGATAGGATTGCCTAGCATAGTGTGAGGGCAGGACAAATATTTATTTACCCTCAAGGTTCTTCTGGCTGGTCTAATAATCAAATAGACATAAGGCAGATTAGCAAGAGAAAATAACTGAATTTAGTACATACATATAAATAGGAATCCACATATCTGAGAGAATCAGAGACCCCACATGCAGGAGAGGTTCAGAGATATAAAGGGACTAGTAGGTATTTAAGACATTCTGAGCTAAGCATGAGGTAAGATGTCATGGTAGCTCAATGGTCATTGCAAGATGCTTAGTAAATAGAAATCTATCCTGCCCAATAGATCGGTCAAAAGTGGTTATCTCTGATAATCACTTAATATGAGCTAGGCCCGAATTCAAGTTCTTCTGGGTAATTAATAGAGGAGCAGACATTTCTCTTGAACTCAAAAGAATCTACACTCATTCTGAACCCTCCACAATAGAATCCAACATTAATATTTTTGATAAATTAAATTTAACTCTGAGTTTATTTTGTTGTTACTGGAAATATTGTAGTTTCCCAATATTATTATGTGTATTGATAATTTATACAGATGAATTTTTTTCTCACTGTTAAATACATAAATCTCATCTCTCCTCAAAATTCACTTTTTTTTTAGTCTCTTGGACCTTACAGAAATTATGTAAAGGCAACAAATTACTTTTTGAAAAAGATCAAGCTTCTAGATCTATAGAAATTTATGAGACTCAAATTACTAGGCATAATAACCCTGGCTAAAATTCCAGCAAAATAATGTTTACTACAAAGTAATAGAAAGTAGGCAATTGAAAATTAGCCACAGAAATCCAAATGTTTTACATTGCTTCCAGAAATATGTCCTTAGAGTTACACTCAGGTTGACTCAAAGCTCAGGTAAAATGTTTATAGTAAATGCTTTTCAGCACTGTCATCATGGGTTCAAGAAAAGGCATTGTCTCAATGCTGCTCATTTTCTATGATCTGAACTCCTTTAAGCTTACTCCTGCCCCTAATTCTCTAAAGTCTTTATAATCTACCTTCTCTACCAGACTCATCTTTGTGAAGGCAAAACTCATTTTTACATTTTCAGAACATCATCATTTTAGAGTTGAACTATTTTTAAATCAGTTAAAAGAATAAAGAGAAAATTTATATTTATATAGTCCTTTATAATTACCACATTAGAGGCCCAGTGCACGGATTTGTGAACCAGTGGGATCCCTCAGCCTGGCCTGTGCCCTCTCGCAATCTGGGATACCTTGGGGGATGTTGGACTGCCAGTTTCGGCCCGATTCCCTGGCCTGCGGGGATCAGGCCGAAACCGGCAGTCTGACATCTCCCAAGGGATGTAGTAGTGCGCGAAGTGGCAGGCGGCCGGGGAGGAGCCAGAGCTCGGGCTAGGTGCTGCGCTATTCCCATTCATCCTGGCCCTGCTGAACCTGCCGCCGTAGGGAACACTGCTGCACAGGTGGGAGAGGCTCGCACTGCTGCAGCTGAACTCACCAGCCATGAGCCAGGTGTCTGGCACCCGTTGGTCAGCTGAGCAGTGCTCCTACTGTGGGAGCGTACTGACCACCAGGGAGCAACTCCTGCATTGAGTGTCAGCCCCCTTGGTGGTCAGTGTGCGTCATAGCGACTGGTCAACTGGTTGTTCAGTCACTTAGGCTTTTATATATATAGTAATCTCTTTGAGTTTTCTTGTGGATTTGGTGCCACTTTCTTTTTAGCTTGAATAATTTCCTTTAGTATTCTTGAAAGGCCAGTCTCCTACCAATGGAACCTCTCAGTTTTGTTTATGTAGGAATGTTTAGTTAGCTTTTTTTAAAAGATAGTTTTGGTGAATCATGTTCTTTCTTTCAGCACTTTAAACATATCATTCTTTTGCCTCCTGGCCTCCAATGTTTAAGATGAAAAGTTAGTTTATAAGTTTTCCAGGGTTCCCTTGTATGTGTTGAGTCATTTTTCTCTTATCCTTGGCTTTCAACACTTGGACTATGGTATATCTGAGTTTGGATTTTTTTTTTATCCTTCTTGAGTTTTACTGAGTTTTTCAGATCTTTAAATTAGTGTTTTACATCAAATTTGGGACATTTTCAACCATATTTTTTCAAATATGTTTTTCTGCTTTTTTATCTCCTTTCTCTCCTGATATTCCCATTATCTGTATGTCAATATGTTTAGTGTCATCTCACATTTTTCTGAGACTGTTCATGTTTCTTTATGCCTTTCTTGCTTAGAACACACCATCTCTATTTATCTATTTTCAAAATGAATTTGTTCTGCAACTCAAATATACTCTGAGACACTTTAGTGAACTTTTGCTTTTTTTGATCATTATAGTTTTTACCTCCAAAATTGCCTTTAAAGAAAAATCCTGACCCTATTATTACAGTCCCTATTGACGAGACATTATATATTCCTTTAATTTTTAAAAATTTGGTTAATCTTAGTTCTTTGAACATATTTATACTAGGTGCTTTGAAGCTTTTCTCTGCCAGGTCCAACAGCTGAGCAAAAATCAACCCTTCAAAGTTAGTTTCTATTACTTATTGATTTACTATGTAAAGGTCTCATTTTCTTGTTCTTTGAGTGTCTCATATTTTTTATTGAAAATTAGACATATTAGGTCATATATTGTAGGATTTCTGAATACTGAACTCCTTCCTCTTTCTTAAGGCTTGATTTTGTTTTTGTTTATTGGTTTTTATTTACTGACTTGGTTAGATAAATTCTCTGAAGTTTGCTTCCTCCATAGTGTGCAATATTAAATGGCTATGCTCATAATTTCTTTGTTTTGTTTTTACTTTAGCCTGGCTTACCAGTATCCATATAAACCATTTATTAATCAAAGCTGCTCTTAAGCTATCTTAGGCAGAAGTAATTTTACCTTTTACTGCTGGATGTATGTGTGTCTTGCAGATTGTTTATATATTCATAGTTGGTAAAGTTTACATATTTTTTCTTCATGTTGAGCCAGAGATTAGGAGCTCAGAGATGATCTTTTCTGACATTCCTAAGAATGGGCAGTCTTGAGCATATGAACAGCTTTCCAGACCACCAATGATTACTTTCGTTTTATTTTTACTCATGTATTCCTAGAATTTGTACTAGGCCTGAGGAATTTATTATTCAGCTTGTATTTGGTTAGTGCATAAGATCCTAGAGCCCATTGTGCTCTTGGATCTGTGAGTAGTTTGGGATTAGGAGCCAGGTAAGGAAAGGCGGCCTTGTAAAGAAAGAGAGCTCCAGTCTTCTCAGCTGTGCCTGCCTACAATAGAACTTCTACTACAATGCAGGACTGGGGATGAAAAAAGATGCTAGTAGCCTCTCCTGGAGTATCACTGTAACCCTAGACTAGGAGCTGGCAGGAGAGGAATCCTTTGTCTTCTTGGTCACATCTGTCTAGAGTACAGTGCCCAAAGTAGAACTTCTGTCACATAGTGGGAGAGAAGATGCTGTGAGAAAAGGTCATAAATCCAATTTTGCAGACCCTTGCTGTTCTAAATAATATTTAGCAAATTTTCTTGGATAAATGTCCATTTGCTATATGTCCTTAGGAACATTTACAGAGACTTTAAATTAAAATGTTTTCACCATTTAAACGACTGTTTTTCTTGGAAAATTATCCATCAGTTTCCTCACACCACCACTGTAGAATATTTGCAAAATCCATTTGCGGTCATGCTATTATTATCCCAAATTTTAGGTGAAAAAACTAAGGCTCAAACGAAATGCATAATTTACTTTTGTTGAATTTCCTTGACTTAGTACAATTCTCTGGTCCATAGTATTAAATTCAACACATATTTTTTGAAAAAGTATGTTAATGAAAATAATGTATCTGAGCTTTCTTTTAGAATTTTAGAAGCTTTAAGTCCAACAATTAGAATCTAATATTCTTAAGTGTTTTATAGAAAAATTAAATCAAATACATGTCAATGTCATGAGTTGAGTCATACTACAATAATTATAAGCTGGAGATCAGTGAGTAGTCTGGGTCATATTGATTTTGTTTGCTCAAGTTGTTGAAAGTGAGTCTTCATAGAGTTCATTGAAATTATTACTACAATGTCCTTTAAGAACCCCTCTCTGCAGCAAAACCACGAGTGACACATATTGAGAAATATTTGCACTGACAGTTAAACCTTTGTGTGATACACGTGCTTCGTGCATGAGAACACTGAATGACCTGGGATTTGAGTGAAGTTCAGAGCTTGCAGCAGATATGCTTCCAAGAGCAAATTACTCCTCTTGACTCTGAACTTTGCCAGATGACCTGAGGCAAAGTGCTGACTGAGGCTCTGTAAGCACAAATCACTGCCCTTGATCAGTGAATGGCTCCTCTCTCCAAGATACATCATTTCAGTCCTATTGCTTCTATGGAATCATTCAGGAAAGCATTCAGGTTGTGGTGACAATCAAACTAGTAAAGAAATTTATTTAAGTTCTCTCAAATGAGTTCTATTATTGTCAGGACTCATGTACTTAATATTTAAGAAGAATGACTTTTTAGGGGAGGAAGATGGCTGCTGAAGGGAAGGCAGACTGCAAGTAGTGCGTGAGTGAGAGAACAAAAGGAGAGTGTGGGGTCGCACGGGGACTGTATATTTGTGAGTTGAGGGACAGATATACTCCAAGGTACTGTTGGGGATTGCCTGACTGGGTGCCCCTGACCGGGCAGCTTTCACTACTACTGAAATCCCTCCTGGAGCAAATGGCTCTGATGCAGAGACCACACCATCTTTAAGGGGAGAGTGGCTGTTATCAGAAGCCTAAAAATCTCGGGAATCTACAACAAAAACACCCAGGGAACAGCTGCAAACCCAGGAACACCGGACCCCAAGCAGCGTGAATACGCGGACTTGGAGGAGCTCTGCACCTTCTCACGGACAGGTCAGATTTCACCTAGGAAAAGGAGAGAGAGAACTACAAAACCAGATCACCGGAGAAGAGAGATCATGGGGAGACAAAGAAACAGCCCGCATATGAAAGAAAAGAAGGAAACACCAAAAGTAAATGGAATGTAGGCAAGCAATATGTCAGAGAAAGAATTCAGAGAAATGGTCATGAGGTTGCTGAAAAGAATGGAAGACAAATTCAGCAATATGTGTAATAACCAAGAGGAAATCAAGAAGAACCAAGAAGAAATGAAAAATGACCACACTGCTATAAAGAACTCAATAGAAAGCATCAAGAGTAGACTAGAAGAAGCAGAGGACTGCACCAGTGAACTAGAAGACAAGGTAGAAAAAAATACCCAAGCAGAGCAGCATCTAGTAAAAAGAACTTAAAAAACAGGAGGAGAGCCTAAGGGAACTTTGGGACAACACGAAATGCAATAACATTTGCATAATAGGGGTGCCAGAAGGAGAGGAAACTGAGCAAGGAATAGAAAACCTGTTGGAAGAAATAATGACAGAAAACTTCCATGATATAGGGAAGGAAAAACTCATACAAATCAAAGAAGCTCACAGAGTCTCAAACAAAATGAACCCCAAAAGAACGATGCCAAGGCACATTATAATTAAATTGGCAAACACCAACAACAAAGTAAGAATCTTTTTTTTTTTTTTCAAAGTAAGAATCTTAAAAGCGGCCAGAGAGAGACAGAAAGTTACTTACAAAAGATCCCCCATGAGACTAGCAACTGTTTTCTCAACAGAAACACATCAGGCCAGAAGGGAATGGAATGAAATATACAAAGTCATGCAAAGGAAGGGACTGAATCCAAGAATACTGTACCCAGCAAGGCTATCAATCAAAATTGAGGGTGAAACCAGGAGCTTCACAGACAAAAACGGACTAAGGGAGTTTATCACCACCAAACCAGCAATGCAAGAAATGCTAAAGGGTCTTCTGTAAAACGAAGAAATAGGAAGCGAAGAAGGAACACAGGCATAAAGAATAAAAATGGCGATAAACAAGTACCTATCAATAATAACTTTAAATGTAAATGGATTAAATGCCCCAATTAAAAGACATAGAGTAGCTGAGTGGATAAGAAAACATGAACCATATATCTGCTGTCTACTGGAAACCCACCTCAGAAAAAAGGACTCACACAGACTGATGGTGAAGGGATGGAAAAAGGTTTTTCAGGTGAATGGAAATGAAAAAAAGCTGGGGTAGCAATACTTATATCTAACAAATTAGATCTCAAACTGAAGGACATAAAAAGAGATAAAAAAGGCCACTTCATAATACTAAAGGGAGCAATCCAACAAGAAGAAATAACTCTGGTAAACATATACGCATCCAATACAGGGGCACCCAAATACATAAAATAACTTCTGGAAGAAATCAAGGGAGAGATTGTCAGCAACACAGTCATAGTAGGGGACTTTAATACCCCACTATCACCATTGGACAAATCCTCTAAACAAAAAATCAGCAAAGAAACATCAATCCTAAATGACTCACTAGATCACATGGAATTAATTGACATCTTCAGAACATTTCACCCCAAAGCCACAGAATATACATTCTTCTCAAGTGCACATGGGTAATTTTCAAAGATAGACCATATATTGGGTCAAAGGCAAAGTCTCTTCAAATTCAAGATGATAGAAACCATATCACGCATCTTCTCATATCACAATGGCATAAAACTAGAAATCAACTACAATAAAAACAATCAAAAGAAATCAAACACCTGGAGACTAAATAGCATGCCATTAAACAATGACTGGGTTACCAGAGAGATCAAAGAAGAAATAAAAAATATCATTGCAACAAATGACAATGAAAACACAACAATCCAAAATCTATGGGACACAGCGAAAGCAGTCTTGAGAGGGAAGTTCATAGATCTACAAGCCTACTGAAAAAAATAAGAAACAATGGTAATAAATTACCTAACCCTACAACTCAAAGAGTTAGAAAGAGAGCAACAAGAAAAGCCCAGTGTAAGCAGAAGGTAGGAAATAATAAAGATCAGAGCAGAGATAAATGAAATAGAGACCAAAAAGAAAAAACAATACATAAGATCAACAAAACCAAGAGCTGATTCTTTAAAAGGATAAACAAGATTGATGAACCTCTAGCCAGGTTCACCAAGAAGCAAAGAGAGAGGACCCAAATAAACAAAATCAGAAATGAAAGAGGTGAAACAAAAACTGATCCCACAGAAATACAAATGATTATGAAAAAATACTATGAGCAACTCTATTCCAACAAAATGGACAACCTAGATGAAATGGACATATTCCTATAAAAATACAACCTTCCAAAACTCAACCAAGAGGAATAAAAAAATCCTGAATAGGCCAATAACTACCAAAGAAATTGAAACAGCGATCAAAAATCTTCCAGCAAACAAAAGCCCTGGTCCGGATGGCTTTACAGGGGAGTTCTACCAAGCATTCAAAGAAGAACTAAAACCTATCCTCCTCAGACTATTCCAAAAAATTCAAGAGGAAGGCACACTTCCAAGCTTTTTCTATGAAGCCAGCATTTCTATGAAGCCTAATATCAAAACCAGATAAAGACACCACAAAAAAAGAGAACTACAGGCCAATATCCTTGATGAACATAGATGCTAAAATCCTCAACAAAATTCTAGCAAATCGGATTCAGTAATACATTAGCAAAATCATACACCATGACCAAGTGGGATTTATACCAGGGATGCAAGGATGGTACAATATCTGCAAACTGAGAGACAAAAATTACATTATCATATCAATAGATGCAGAAAAAGCATTTGACAAAATCCAACACCCTTTCTTGATAAAAACTCTCAGCAAAGTGGGAATAGAGGGATCATACCTCAACATAATAAAAGCCCTATATGACAAACCTACAGCCAATATCATACTCAATGGGCAAAAACTAAACTCATTTCCACTAAGACTAGGAACAAGGATGCCCACTTTCACCACTCCTTTCGACATAGTATTAGAAGTATTAGCAACAGCCATCAGACAAGAAGAAGAAATAAAAGGCATCCAAATTGGAAAAGAAGAAGTAAACCTGCCCTTATTCACAGATGACATGATACTATACATAGAAAACCCCAAAGACTCCATCAAAAAATTACTAGACCTAATAAAGGAATTTGGCACTGTAGGAAGATACAAAATTAATGCCCAGAAATCTATGGCCTTTTTATACACCTATAATGAACTCACAGAAAGAGAAATGGAAAAAAACAATCCCATTTACCATTGTACCAAAAAAATTAAAGTACTTAGGAATAAACTTAACTAAGGACATAAAAGACCTGTACTAGGAAAACTACAGGACATTGAAAAAAGAGATAGAGGAAGACATAAACAAATGAAAGAACATACTATGTTCATGGATTGGTAGAATCAACATCATTAAAATGTCCATACTACCTAAAGCAATCTATAGATTCAATGCAATGCCTATTAAAATACCAATGGCATATTTCAAAGATCTAGAACAAGCTCTCCAAAAATTCATCTGAAACAACAAAAGACCCTGAATAGCCACAGCAATCCTGAGAAAGAAGAACAAAGTAGGAGGGATCACAATACCAGACATCAAACTGTATTACCAAGCCACGGTTCTCAAAACTGCCTGGTACTGGCACAAGAACAGACATATAGACCAAAGGAACAGAATAGAGGACCCAGAAATGGACCCAAGCCATTATATTCAATTAATATTTGACAAAGGAGGCAAGAGCATACAATGGAGTCAAGACAGTCTCTTCAATAAATGGTTTTGGGAAATCTGGTCAGATACATGCAAAAAAATGAAACTGGATCACCAACTTACACCATACACAAAAACAAACTCAAAATGGCTAAAGGACTTGAATGTAAGACGGGAAAGCATAAAAATCCTACAAGACTACATAGGCAGCAACATTGCAGACATATGACGTAGCAATATCTTTACAGGTACAGATCCTAGGGCAAGAGAGACTAAGGAGTAAATAAACAAATGAGACTACATCAAAATAAAAAGCTTCTGCACAGCAAGAGAAACCATCAACAAAACAACAAGAAAGCCCACTGCATGGGAGAACATATTTGCCAATGTTATCTCCGATAAGGGTTTAATCTCCAAAATTTACAGGGAACTCATACAACTTAACAAAAGAAAGATAAACAACCCAATCTAAAAATGGGCAAATGACCCAAATAGACACTTTTCGAAAGAGGACATTCAGAAAGCCAAGAGACACATAAAAACATGCTCAAAGTCACTAATCATCTGAGAGATGCAAATCAAAACAACAATGAGGTACCACCTCACACCTGTCAGAATGGCTATCATCAACAAATCAACAAATGACAAGTGCTGGAGAGGATGCGGAGAAAAAGGAACTCTCCTTCACTGCTGGTGGGAATGCAGACTGGTGCAGCCATTGTGGAAAACAGTATGGTGTTTTCTCAAAAATTTAAAAATGGAACTGCCATTTGACCCAGTAATCCCACTTCTAGGAATATATCCCAAGAAAACAGAAACACCAATCAGAAAGGATATATGCACCCCTATGTTCATAGCAGCACAATTTACAATAGCTGAGATTTGGAAACAGCCTAAATGCCCATCAGCTGATGAGTGGATTAGAAAACCATGGAACATCTACACAATGGAATACTACGCTGCGGTAAAAAAAAAGAAATTCTTACCATTTGCAGCGGGTGGAACTGGAGAACATTATGCTAAGTGAAATAAGCCAGTCAGTGAAAGAAAAATACCACATGATCTCACTGATTTATGGATAATAAAGAACATTATAACCTGATGAACAAAAAGATAGATACAGAGACAGAGAAGTATCGAACAGACTGTCAAATTATAGCGGGAAGGCTGGGGAGTGTTGGGGGGGGGGGCGATAAGAGATCAACCGAAGGACTTGTATGCATCCATATAAGCATAATCCATGGACACAAGACACTGGGGGGGTGGGGTGAGGGCATGTGCCAGGGGGTGGGGGAGGCCGGGGGAAGGTCAATGGGGGGGAAAAAAGGAGACATATGTACTACTATTTGTAATACTTTAAACAATAAAAAACAAAGAATGACTTTATAATTTACTATAGGAGACAATTCCCTAGTGAGGAGGAAATTTATTTTGGTTGGCTTTTTATAAATCAGATTTTTCTGATCAAATTTGAAAATTATACAGGGTGAGCAAAATTTAATTTACAGTTTTTCATTATTTACTCTGTGTTTCAGTGACTCACAACTGTAAACCTACTGTTGCCAACACTTATATTTTCTTCTTTTTTTACTTTTCTTATGTAGCTACAGCTTAAATAAATATAGTTTAAAGAACAAAAGTAATAAAATTAGAATTATTTAGGAAATCTTAAAAGTGCTATAGGCCAAGTACTTTTTTGTTGTGGTTGTCAGTCTTAAGTGATGCAATGCTTTAACCCCTCATGATGGCTGTGCTGGAAAGAGTATTGGCCATCTGAGTTTGCTTTCTATCTTTGCCACTTAAAAGATCTATGACTAAACATCTGCTATGTAATCTCTGATTATCAGGTATTTTTCTTTAAAAAACATATAATAATATCTACTCCACATGATTGTGAGCATTGACTAATCATAACTATATGTAAATATTTTTGTTTACATAGTGCTAAGTAAATTCAGCATACACACATAGATACACAAATGGTGTTTTTTCTCTCTCACTTTTTACATAATGGAGCAGAGATTTGATTAAGTGAACATACTAAATTTGTTGATTCTAAAATTAAACTATAACACTAAATGAAACTACAGATAATATATAATTTACGTATATAATTTATCAGTATGTTTTATATATGTGTATACATAATGCTTTATTTATATATGTGTGTGTTATATAGAAATATGTGCTAATTTTGTGAGACTAATCATTAAAAAAAGGATTGTTTCATTGCATAAATGGTTCTGAAACCACTGAATATCCATATAGGTATATATTTGATCTATACTTCATCTCATATACAAAAATGAACTCAAATAATATATAACTCTAAAATTAAAACCTAAATTGTAAAACTGCTAAAAGAAAACAGGAGAAAACTTTTGTAATCTAATGTTAGGCATCAATTTCTTATATGTGACTGCAATGCACAATACATAAAATAAGAAGTTGATAAATTGTTTTTTATCAAAATTAAAATGTATGTTGTCAAAAAACATTAAGGGAATGGAGAGACAAAATAAAGAAAGACTGGGAGAAAATATCTGCAAATTGTATATATGGTAAAGAATTTTTACCAAAAATATAAGTCAAAACTCTCAAAAGTCTACTGAAAACTTAATAAGAAAACAGAAAAATTAAAATTGGCAAAACATATCAACACTTTATCAAAAAAAATATAGGGTGTCCCAAAAAATGTACACTCACATTTTGAATAATTATAAAGGCAGTGTTTATTATAATACATTTCATTTTCAAAATTGAGCTATTGGCTATTAAAGTGTGCATACAATTTTTGGAGACACTCTTTATATCTATGGAAAATGAGCACATGAAAAGATACTGCACATCCTTAGTCATTTGAAAACTACAAATTAAAACTACAATGAGATAATACTATATATTTATAAGAATGGATAAAATTTAAAAATTATTAAGTGTTGGAAAGCATGTAAGGATAGTCTTTTAAAAAACATTTCTGGTAGCAATACAATGATAGACCACTTTGTAAATATATCAGTTTATTTTAATAAGTGAAGTATACACCTACAATGAGATCCAGTTACCCCTGTACTAGCTATTTACACAAGAGAAATGAAAGCTCATAGAAATATTTATATAAATACTTTACACAAGTGTTCATAATGGTTTTATTTGTTAGCCAAAACTGAAAATTAAATAGCCATCCCCATATGGATAGATAAATTGTAGCAGATCCATACAATGTAATATTGCTTATCAAGAAAAAAAAAAGAATCATTGATACTTGTTATAACATGGTAGAATATTAAGGTAGAATTGAGTGGAGGAAGCAAGACAGTATACACTGCATGTTTCCATTTATCTAAGCTTCTAGTCATATAAACTACTGTATAATGATAGAAAGTAGATCCGTGGTTATCTGTAAAATGGTGGGCGGAATGATTACAAAGGGGCACAAGGAAACTAGATATGTTCATTATCTTGATAGTGGAGATGAAAGAATATATCAGACTTACAAATTGTACATGTATGTGTAGTTTATTTTATGCCAATTATACCTCAGTACAGCTCTTTTAGGAAGTTAAAGTCATTTTGAATCTGAAACACCATTGTCTATCTCTAACTGGTTGCTTCTCTATGATGCCACAGTGGTTGAAAGTGTATGCTACAAAATCAGAATTTTGAATGGTGAAAAACCATATTGGTAATTTTCATGAACCTCTCGAATAAAAGTGAAATTTTTATCCTATAGATATCAGATATTCAAGAATAAAACCTTGGCATATCCTACTATTCCCTGACCTTATGACCAAATATTTCCAATTACAACTTGGTCATTATGGGAAATTCCAATCATATAGTCACTTGGTGTTCCAGAGTCAGGAGCTAACTCTGGAAGGCAAGTAGCATGCCTTGAGTAGCCCCTCACCCCAAATGAAAAATAGTTTTCAGCTATTAAGACATTACTACTCCATAATAGTAAGGGTTTTGTCTAGGAATTGCAACATCCTCCCAAAAATAAAAATATAACTACCATATTATCCAGAAATCCCATTTCTGGGTACATATCTAAAGGAAGTGAAATCAGTATTTTGAAGAGATATTTGTGCTCCCATGTTTATAGCACCATTATTCACAATAACCAGTGTATATAAACAACCCTAGTGTTCATTGATGGATGAATGGATAAAGAAAATGTGAGTGAGCTATATAGTGGAATGTTATTCAGCAGCCTTAAAAAAGAAATCCTATCATTTGTGACAACATGGATGAAGCGGCAAGACATTATACTAAGTGAAATAAGCTTGGCATAGAAAGACAAATTCTGTGTGATCTCAATTATATGTGGAACCTAAAAAATTCAGACTCATAAAAGCAGAGAGTAGAGTGGTAGTTGCCAGGGACTGAAAGATGGGTTAAATGGGAAGATGTTGATCAGAAAGCATAAAATTTCAGTTTTGTAGAATGAATGAGTTCTGGGGATCTCATGTACAGCTTAGTGACTATAGTTAATTATACTGTATTGTACACTTGAAATTTACTGGAAGCCAAATAGTACCTTGGTTTAATACCACACCAGTTATCATCAACAATGTGGCCCTTAATGACTTCATTGAAGTATGTGATCCAACTCCAAAAGCCCATCTTATCTTTGGGGGAGATTTCAAGGTCATGAGAGTGATAAAAAATAAATAAAGACATACCAGAAGCAAATATAAAGTTATATATAACTCAGCTAGCCTCAGTTTCCAAATAAAATGTAATCACCTACCAAATAAAGTGGGAACATTTACAGATAGACTATGTAAAACTACCACATCTTGCCTGCTCTATTCTCCTATTGCTTCTCATTGTTCCAACATGACCTGATAAAGATTTAAAACTCCACATTCCCAAATGGGTGATACTGACTCATTTTGGCAACGAATCAGAACATCTTGCCTGAATCTGATCAAGCTATAGTGTCTGCCACTGATGGAATCTAAAATGACTTCAGTAGAGTCAAATCTGTGTAACTTGGGAAGTTGGGACAGACAGGAAAGGTATCTCTGTTTCTCTTTGGAGTGACAGGGGAACTGATTACCTCTGGAAATTATAAACTGGGTCTAATAGAGGGCACATTCCTAATTTTCTTCTTACCCAATGTAGGTCTGAGTCTCTTGACTTAAGTCCTTTTCTATGCCACCAAATCTTCCTGATACAAACTACTTTTTCTGCGTGGATATGCATCAGTGCTAGCAGATGCTCTGCCTTGCTAGTTGGAATGTCCGCATTTCCTCCAGATCAAACCTCCTCTGATTATCTGTCCTGGGCTGGGAATCCTGAAAAATGTGTTCTGTTCCATCAGCAGGCTGCTTAGTAAACTCATTTCATTATAGTTATTCTCAATTTACACAGCCTATTTGGACTCATAAATAAGCATGAAAAAATCAAATTTGGATGGCAACTCATAGTACACCTGGACTACTTTTGCTTTTCTTTTAGAGAAGCAATTCAGTCAAGAACATTTATCTGAATATGTTAAGATTACAAAAAAGGTCTTCAGTGCCACTTTTTTTTGACACTATCCTAATAATAATTCAGTTTTTGCTATTTGTAATAAAATCAAATACTTCATTCCATTTAAAATGGAGGAAATGTCTTTCAATTTGATCTATACTTAGGATGTGGTATTTGAACATTAATAATTCCTTTTATAATTCATGGATTCTCATTTTAATATGAAATGATATTCTTTTCTGTGTAAAATCAGAGGTAAACATGCTTATTCAATAACCACCAGCCAAAGAGTTTACTCAGACAATGGAAGATTGGTTCTTAAAGTTATTGAAATCTATGCCATTTTTTACTGTCACTTTATATTCAAAATACTTTATCTGAATCAGAGCTGTGATTGTTGAGGACCATCTCTTACATCCAACTGTCTGCCTGCAGAATTACTTGGGCTGAGTTGAATTTTTAAAAAATATCCTGGCTTTTTCTCACAAAAAAAAAAAAAAAAAAAGCATGAACATATCTTCTAAGATAAATGGGTTATCTAGTATCCAGTGGATTAAAGTTTGCTACCTATGAAGTCTTACATCAACAAAGACATGTCAGCACTCTATGTTCTAAATCACCTTAAGTTAAATTCACTCACATATTTATTCTTATTTTCACATTCTTTTTCATAATTTGAAATCACAGTTTAGTCCTTTTAATACTAAAAAGAAGAATACCTTGTGTTAGTCATGTCAATCCTAACTGAGAGAAAGATCCAAGAAAGCAGTGTCTTGTATGATCACTATAGATGCAAATCTGCAGCGCAGTAATTGCCCAGCATGTGCTAACAAACAGTTCATTCAGGCACATGCAGTCAGCAAATATGGAAGCAAAAAGGAGGAAGATAGTCAACAGTAATCATTTTTGTATTTCTTTTTTTCTCAAGTGCCATTGTGATTTCATTTATAGGGGAAAAAAACAAAAAACAATTTAGAAAGTTATCAAAACAAAAAGAAGAAAAGTACAATTTAGAGACAGGAAATATTCATGCGAGTTTAAAGGGAGGTTTGATTTCTTCAACATTAAATGAGTACACTTTTGCAACAAGATAGGATAACAGAATGCTGTTATAGTGATAGTGGCCATTGTAATGAATATCCAGAAGTATTTCACAATGAATTGAATTATGCAGTGCATATCAGCAGGAGATAAACAGATAAACTGGCTAGAGATTATAGTAATCCTAGAGGTCCAGTGCACGAAATTCGTGCATTTGGGGCGGGGGGTGTCCCTCAGCACAGCCTGCACCCTCTCCAATCTGGGACACCTTGAGGGATGTCCGACTGCCCGTTTAGGCCCGATCCCGGTAGGATCGGGCCTAAACGGGCAGTCGGACATCCCTCTCACAATCCAGGACTGCTGGCTCCCAACTGCTCGCCTGCCTGCCTTCCTGTTTGCCCCTAACCGCTTCTACCTGCCAGCCTGATAACCCCCTAACCACTCCCCTGCCAGCCTGATTAATGCCTAACTGCTCCCCTGTCAGCCTGTTTGCCCCTAACTGCCCTCCCCTGCAGGCCTGGTCACCCCTAACTGCCCTCCCCTGCAGGCCTGGTCCCCCCCAACTGCTCTCCACTGCAGGCCTGGGTTCCCCCAACTGCCCTTCCCTGCAGGCCCGGTCACCCCCAACTTCCCTCCTCTGCCAGCCTGGTCCCTCCCAACTGCTCTCCCCTGCTGGCCATCTTGTGGTGGCCATCTTGTGTCCACATGGGGGCAGTCATCTTTGACCACATGGGGGCAGCCATCTTGTGTGTTGGAGTGACGGTCAATTGCATATTATTATTTTACTAGATAGGATTAGCTAGGATAGAGGCCTGGTGCATGGGTGGAGGCCAGCTGGTTTGCCCTGAAAGGTGTCCCGGATCAGGGTGGGGGTTCCCTTGGGGTGTGGGGTGGCCTGGGCGAGGAGCCTGGGGTGGTTTGCAGGCTGTCCATGCCCCCCGGCGACCCAAGTGGAGGCCCTGATATCTGGGATTTATTTATCTTCTATAATTGAAACTTTGTAGCCTTGAGTGGAGGCCAAGGCAGGCCAGGGCAGGCGGAAAGCTTGGCTTCCTCCATCTCCAGGGGCAACTCAAGCCTCCTGCTCTCTCCAGCTCTGTGGCTGCCGTCATTTTTGTTGGGATTTATTTATCTTCTATCATTGAAACTTTGTAGCATTGAGCGGAGGCCTGGGCCGGCAAGGGCAGGCAAAATGCTTGGCTTCCTCCATTGCTGTGAAACCCAAGCCTCCCTCCTGCTCTCTGTGGCCGCAGCCATCTTGGTTTGGTTTATTTGCATATTCGCTCCTGATTGGCTGGTGGGCATGGCTTGTGGGTGTAGCAGAGGTATGGTCAATTTGCATATTACCCTTTTATTAGATAGGATATTCTGGTTCATAGTATTTTAGACTTTGACCATAACCAATGAACAATGGGTACTACAGTGTGCTAAATATATTGCTAACTGTTAATAGTTCCTATACTAATATGGCTGATCATAATACTCATTAACTAACTAGTATATTTTTCTAGTGTACAGATTTGTAGGTGTCTTTTAAAGCAAGGCTAAAATGAGCTCGAATTCTCTATAATTTTATATCATTGCATATTCATTAGCATATATATGTATATTTTCAGTCATGAGCTCAATTTAAATAAAGGAATGTATTCAACATTACTTACAGTTGGCATTCTAATCAAAATACTTCAAACATTTATTTAAATTACAAAATTTGATTTTATAATATTCTTTTATCACCTAGACATAATAAGGTAAATTCAAATGGATGTACTTAAATACTTTCATTTCTTTTCTTGTTCTGGGTTAAATAGAAGTGTCCTATTTAAAATGTTTGAGTGAAGGGTGATTATTTCCTTCAGTTTTTGTTTGTTACGGTTTTTATTTTTATTTTTTTTACTTATAATTCATGATGAATATCAGATATTAAGATAAGTTTTTGGGAGATGATCAAATCATAGTCTATGCATACTAACCCTTTGCACTCGCTTGCTTTTTTCTCGATTCCTGCTACCGATGCTAACCGTGTCGAGTCACACTTGACATCCGAGTGCAAAAGGTTAACATTTGCTTTATGGTGATAATACCATCAGAATCACTCTACTGTCATTATAGTTCCTGTTTCTAATTTCTATTTTAATGGCAGGAGGAGTGAGAGTGAAGGGCAACAAATTCAAAGAAAAACTGACCCACCTTTTTGGCATAAACTTAGTGTTTAGATCTCACATGCTGCCTTTTACTTAATTTACCAAGTTATTTGACTTCTCACATAAGCACCATGCTTATGTCTATCTCTCTGGATAATGTTCTATATTCAAAGCTACATATACAGTTAACTGTAGGTCTATTGGATATAACTACTTTAAAGTGAGAACTGCTTTTCAGCAAAAATTTACATGATTGATCTCAACTCATGAGTGATCACAATACAGCTTGTTTACTCTTAGATACCAGTAATATGACCTCCTA
Source organism: Cnephaeus nilssonii (assembly GCF_951640355.1). Lineage (NCBI taxonomy): Eukaryota > Metazoa > Chordata > Mammalia > Chiroptera > Vespertilionidae > Cnephaeus > Cnephaeus nilssonii. The sequence continues at coordinate 54,996,449 of NC_137073.1, forward strand.
TGAATCCTGAGCAAGGTGTGAGCAGGAATAATCACATGTGATCTCTTCTCTCCTCTTTCAGGTGAAATTGGATAACAGTCTGCAATATTCTTCCTTAAAGCTATAAGGGTGCCTGTATCCGTAATTTTGTCCAAAACACCTGTACCATTTCCTTATATGCCCCTCCTCCTACTGAAGTGAGCATGCAAGCGTTCCACACTTATAATTACCTATTTTTCTCTAGCATCTTATAAGCACTTCTGAGCCCTCAATTCCATGGAGTCATGAGTTTTGTTTTTATTTTTAATAAAAGGTTTTTTCTAGCCCTAACTGGTTTGGCTCAGTGGATAGAGCGTCAGCCTGTGGACTGAAAGGTCCCAGGTTCGATTCCAGTCAAGGGCATGTACCTTGGTTGTGGGCACATTCCCAGTGGGAGGTGTGCAAGAGGCAGCTGATCGATGTTTCTCTCTCATTGATGTTTCTAGCTCTCTATCCCTCTCCCTTCCTCTCTGTAAAAAATCAATAAAATATATATTTTAAAAAAAGGTTTTTTCTAGAATAGTTTTAGATTTACATAAAAGTTGTTAATATGGTAACATATGTGCCCCATATGCCCCCCACACAGTTTCTCCTATTATTGCATCTTACATTACTAAGATATGTTTGTCACTATTAATAAACATATCAAAACATCATTATTAACAAAAGTTCATAATTTGTTCACTTTTTTTAACCTAATGTCCTTTTTCTGCTTCAGAATCCCACCCAGGGAACATCACATTTAGTGCTCACGGCTCATTAGGTTCCTCTTTTGGTAACAGTTTCTTAGACTCCCCTCGTTGTCAGTCACCTTGACAATTTTGCTGAGTATTGGTCAGAAAATTTATAGAGGGTTAATTAATTGGGATATGCCTAATGTTCTTCTCGTGTTAGACTGTTATGGGCTTTTTGAGGACAGAACACAACAGTAAAGTGGTATTCTCAAATATCAGATCAAGGAACATAATATCCACATGACTTATTGCTGTTGATATTAACCTTGATCATTTATCTGAGGTTGTCAGGATTATCAACTGTAAATTTATTCTTGATTGGCTTTTTTCCATATCATACTCTTTGGAAAGAAGAGACTATGCACAACTCAAAGTGTGAGGTCTTTTGTTCCATCTCCTTGAATGACATGTGGAGATTAAACAACATGCTTCTAAATAACGCATAGGTCAAAGAAGAAATCTCAAGAGAAATTAAGAAAGGCTGAACTAAATGAAAGTGGAAACAAAACTTATCAAAAATTGGATGGATGCAGCAAAAGCAGTGCTTAGAGGGAAATTTATAGTTGAATATATATATTAGAAAGAAAGATTTAAATCCAATCTAAGCTTCTACCATAGGGACTAGAAAAACAAGAGCAAACTAAATATCAAGTAAGCAGAAGGAAAGAAATAATAAGAAATAGAACAGAAAATGAAATGAAAAACAGAAAACAATAGAGAAAATCATAAAACCAAAAGCTGTTTTTGTTCTGTTTTGTTTTTTAAGGTCAATAAAATTGATGTCTTAGGCTAACTAAGAAAAAAAAGAAAAAAGACACACATTACTAATATTAGAAATGAAAGAGGGTGTTATCACTTCAGATCCCATGGTCATTAAAAGACATAATAAAGGAATATTATGAACAACTCTATGCCCACAGATTTGAGAACCTAGATGAAATGAACCAATTCCTTAAAAGACAAAAGATGCCAAAACTCACACATGAAGAAATAGACAATCTTATTAGGCCTATATACTATGTATTAAAGAAACATGATTACCTTGGGTACAGAGATGACTTTATAGTTACAACACCCAAGGCATGAGTCATAAATGAAATAATTGATAAGCATGACTTTATTAATGTGAAAAACTTTTGTTCTGCAAAAAGACCCTGACAAGAGAATGAGAAAACAAGCCACAGACTAGGAGAAAATATCTGCAGAAGATACATCTGAGAAAAGACTGTTATTCAAAACATACAAAGAACTCTTAAAATTTAACCATAAGAAAACAAACAGCTCTACCCAGTTTGGCTCAGTGGATAGAGCATCGGCCTGCAGACTGAAGGGTCCTGGGTTTGATTCTGGTCAAGGGCACATACCTTGGTTGCAGGTTTGATCCCTGGCCCTGGTAGGAGCTCATGCAGGAGGCAATCAATCGATGTGTCTCCCTCACACTGATGTTTCTCTCTGTCTCTCCTTCTCCCTTCCACTCTCTATAAAAAATCAATGGAAAAATATCCTTGGGTGAGGATTAAAAAAAAAAACACAAAAAAAACAAGCAAACCTCTTAAAAACTTGCTAAGAACCTGAACAGACACTTCATCAAAGAAGGTACACAGATGACAAATAAGCATATAAAAAGATGTTCAACATTATATGTCATCAGAGAAATACAAATTAAAATGACAATGAGATATCCTATGCACTTATTAGAATGGCCAAACCCCAGAACATTGACAACATCAAATGACAGCAAGGAGATGGCAAAGATGTGGAGTAATACGAACTCTCATTCCTTACTGGTGGGAATTAGACGACACTTTGGCAGTTTCTTATAAAACTAAACGTACTCTTACTGTGTGATCCAGCAATCATACACCTTGGTATGATATGCATCAAAGGAGATGAGTTGAACATTTAATGTTACAAATCCTGCACATAGATGTATTGCAGCTTTACATGTAATTGCCAAAACTTGGAAGTAACAAAGATGTCCTTCAGTAAGTGAATGGATAAATAGACTCTAGTTCCTCCAGAATATTGAATATTATTCAATACTAAAAAGAAATGAATTATCAAGAGATAAAAAAACATGGAGGAAACTTACTGCATGTTACTAAGTGAAAAAAGTCAATCAGAACAGACTACACATTGTGTGATTCCAACTACATGTCATTCTGGAAAAGGCAAAACTCTGAAGATCATTAAATATCAATGGGATGGGGATGAATATGTGTAGTACTGAAGTTTTTAGGGCGTTGAAAATACTCTGTATAATACTATAATGATGAGTACATGTGATACTTTTGTCCAAACCTATAGAGTGTACAGCACTAAGAGTGAACCCTGTTGCAAGCGTTGGACTTTTGATGATTATTATATATCAATGTAGGTTTATCAATTGTAACAAATGTTCCAAGCTGGTAGGGTAAGTTGACAATAAAGTACATTATGCGTGTGTGTGGATAAATGTATATGGGAAATCTCTGCACCTTCCTTTCAATTTTGCTGTGAACCTAAAACTGCTTTTAAACATAAAGTCTTAAGAATTTTCATTTGGTTCCTCAAAGTCTTTGCTGAATTATTTAATCTTTCCATTTTTTAATCTTTCCATTTGGCCTCCTTATGATAATTGCTTGTTGCAGCACTTTTTGACACTGATTTAAAATCCTCCTCAGATAATTCTACTATGTCATTTCAGTGTTGGCATCTGTCTTTTTTTTTTCCATTCAAATTGAGATTTTCCTGATTTTTGCAACAGAGGAATTTAGAAGACATCAATTATTTACTGCCTAGTAGGACTGTTCATTAAACCTGAATGTTCTAAGACATAATGTGGATCTTGGTATCCTGGAATGATTATTAGGGTATACTTGCTTATCTATTTGTTATCAATACTAATTTTTAATAATGAATCAAATATTTATGGATCATCTAAAGTAATTTAATTGATTTTCAACTCAGAAGACTAACTTTTACATAAGGAGAAATTTGAGAGATTGATTAAGACATGAGATTCCTTCCATTAGAAATGAGGAATATCAGATCATTTATTATCAGACAAATAAAACTACAGTAAATTATCATGTAAAAAATATCAATATCACCTTATAGCAATTTTAGGAGAAGTGAAGGAAATTGGAAATATGCAGCTAAGAAGTGACATGCATTTCCTCAAAAGCAGTTCCTCTACTTGTCAAGATGCTCCTTAGTTCAATATTCAGAGCCACAAGATCCTCTTAGGTGGTTTCAACCTGAAGGCAAAGGAACCTGGTAATTACCTGCATTTAATGGAATATAATAAAGTGAAAACCTCAAGTCTTACATATGATTATTTTATAAGAAGACCTGAGTCACATCATGGTTTGCAAATTGCTAGAGTTCATCTTAAGTTAAATATAAAAGTAAACCTCTGAGTTCCAAAGGCAGGGCATTGATTTGCTATATTTGGATTATTTATTTGTCTAAACATCTTATATTTTAGAGTCTAAGGACTCTGCATTTTTTTACTTGTTTGTAATACTACTTTGATTTGGGGAAAAAAGCAATGGCTTTAACTCTGGGGGAAAAAAAAAAGTTTTCCAGTATGTCTGAACTTAAAACTATTCCAATAAATATGGCATCTCAAAACTGAGTGTTCAATACTGCTAATAAAAGTTCCCAACCTGACTTTTACTATATATTCAGCAATTAACTTTTGACAGGTCCCTCCAGGTCCTAAATAGCTTTTTAAAAAATTGATAATCCAGATTTTAATCATAAAAGTCATATAAACCTAAGTGATTTTTTAAAGATGTTTTCCTCTTATAAACATTATAATTTTGTCTTGATAGGAAATATAATGATCATGTTGAGAAGGATGATAAAATTATAGTAATAGATAATATTTTATGACACAAACCTGAAACAGGCACTGTACCAAGTGCTTTATGTACGATTTAAATTACAGTTTCCAGCCCTAGCTGGTTTGGCTCAGTGGATAGAGTGTTGGCCTGTGGACTGGAGGGTCACGGGTTCGATTCCGGTCAAGGGCACACGCCCAGGTTACAGGCTCGATCCCTAGTGGTGGGTGTGCAGGAGGCAACCTATCAATGATTCTCTCTCATCATTGATGTTTCTATCTCTCCCTCTCCTTTCTTCTCTGAAATCAATAAACATATATTTTTAAAAAATTACAATTTACAGATTCATCTGGATGCTTGCTCAAAATTACACCTAGTAAGGGATCAAAACAATATTCAATCTCTAGACTGTCTCTAAAGTGTATTTAATCCCTATTACACTATCAAGAATATGATTAAATTTTTAAAAAATCATTGTAGTTATAGAGTAAACAAAATGTTACATGGGTCACTGAATAATTGTACCCATGTGAAGTTTTTGACATCTGAAAAGGTAAAATTACTGTAAACATAAAAGAAACTTTTAGCTTACTATTAAAAAAATAACATATTAGCTAATAGTTGGACAAAATGGAATCTGTTGTTCTAGGTATGGGTATAAACAACATGTGATTTATGTTTACAAGGTTGAGGAAATTTTACAAATACCTTAACCATAATATATTTATTAAAATTGAGTGGGATCTTTATAGATTTGCAGAATCATGTAGGACATCAGTACTACTCTGTTTTTATGACCCCTTCAAGCCACTCACAGAGATTAACTCTAAAAAGGTTGAAGGACAACATAATTCTTGGTTTTAAAACTAGTATTTAGCACATAGTAGGTGTTTAATCTTAAATTTTTGTTACTTGTCTAGTAACTCTAGGAAAGTGTTCAGGCATTAAATCTTGCCAGAGACATTAATGCCGTCAGGCTCAGCCTCATCATTCATGGGGAGCACCTGCAGCTTTTCTCAGGGGGCATTCAGCTGTGGATCCTGAAACACATGCATAAGATTTATCTTAGAGGATATTTACTAATGGTGGGTTAAATGATTAAGCTTTTTCCACAAGGGAAGATAAAACGGTTGTATTTTTTAATAGTTTTCATATATAACCTCGAATCCTGTTTCTTCTTTTACATATAGCTGATTCCAAGATAAAATTTAATTCTAAAGATCAAAGGAAGAACAAAAGCAAGAACATATTTTATATTTTGAAAAATCAAACTGAAAAGCAACTCTGCATCAGCTTTCAAATTTTTATTTAAGAATTATAGCATCCAACTGCAGCCAAGCCACTGTCCTGGACTGAGCTATCTTAGCCTATCAAGCTGATGAGGGGTAATAGGTGCTACATAGGAACAGCTCATGCATGTGTTCATGGAATTCATGGAAGGCATCAGTTGCTCCATCCATCCCAGTGTAGAGGGAGGTGGGAGTCCCCTGCTTAAATCAGAGCAAGAGGCTTGGAGGCCGAGCTGAGCCTGCTGAGTCCTATAGATAGGTGTCTGGGTCCACCACTTGTCCCATGTTTATGGTCTGCAACTATTAAAAATGTGTTTATGTTGTATGTTAAAAAGTAAAAAATGAATTATTTGAGTAAAACAAGACCTATTTTATGAAATAAACCATTTTCTATAATGGATAGTGCATTTTTAAGGATAATTTTATACCTGGTGACATTCTAATTAGCTGTCAATAGATTGACAAAGTGATAAATGCTAACTACAGATTTTTCAAGTGATTCAAATATATTTATTGAGATATACTATTTATAACTATATAAGTTTTAGTTCTTTGCAAAGTTACCTCACACATAAAATGTAAACATGCACACACACACACACACACACACACACATGTATACACACACAATTGCACACACTCCCGGGTGCTAGACTGGGAATAACACTGAGAACAAATGCTTTCCTACATTTATGCTTTTGCTGATTCTAACAGTAGGCAAGGAAACAAATGTTTCATCCCCAAATCCATCTAGCTCTAAGTCAGTAGTGCATGTCTCTGCTTTTCCTTATCTCTAACTCCTTTCCACATCTAATGGGTGAAAGATAGAGAACTATTGTACCCTAATGTCCTATTACTTTGAGGTGGGTGATGTCAAATTCTCCAAATAAATGGAATGTTTTAAATGTTGGCTTCCAGCTCCTTCTCTGATGCTTTGTTTGATTCTATATAGCTAACTCTACATGACATTGGGCATAAAGTAACCTGCTAATGTCACTGGATGTGCAATAATATTAAACAGACATCATGGTCCCAGTTTCTGTTCAGATTTGAGGATAAAATTTGCTATTTTATCACAAGACATCAAATGTCCATTTTCATTAATAGAGTACATGAATGGTACTAATTAAAGCAAATTGTAATTACGGTTAAAGAAATGGAAACTATAGCATCACATAGTCACAGCCAATATTTTTTTCTGAGCATTTTATCTGGAATCAAAACCAATCCTAACAACAACTGATGAAGACTGCACAATTAAAGGCTTTCTGGGGACAAATGAATAAACAGTAATGATAGTCCTGAAGCAAGAAGTAGGCATCTCTGAAATTTCTCATTGGAGAGTAGAGAGTATAAAGTACATTAAAGAGAAACAAAAAGAGCCATAATTGTTCATGATTGTATTTTGATACTTGGATTCGGTGAATTATTTTTAATCATTACCTGCGAACCTGTATTTTTTTTTTTTAGAAATGTATTTTTTATTTTATTTTTTTTAAAATATATTTTATTGATTTTTACAGAGAGGAAGGGAGAGGGATAGAGAGCTAGAAACATTGATGAGAGAGAATCATCGACCAGCTGCCTCCTGCACACCCCCTACCAGGGATGTGCCCGCAGCCAATGTACATGCCCTTGACCGGAATCGAACCTGGGACCTTTCAGTCCGCAGACCGACGCTCTATCCATTGAGCCAAACCGGTTTCGGCCGAACCTGTATTTTTTGGAGGAAAAGAGTTAAATAATCTCTATGAGGAATATATTTCTCAAACAGATTCTGTGGTAAGAAGAATTCTAGATGGCCCCCAAGCCTCGCATACACTGGTATTCATGTCTTCTATAGTCTCTCTCCTTGACTGTGGGAAGGACCCTTGAATATGATGAGATATAATTCTAGTGATTATTTTATGTTATATGACCAAAGAATTTTTACAGATGCAATAAAAACCCTAATCACTTGTCTTTGACTTAATTAAAAAGGAGATTAATCTCTACGCGTTTGACCTAATCAGGGGGAGCCCTGTAAAAGAAAGACTGGGGCCTTCATGGAGGTCAGCTATGTTTTCCTGCTGGCCTTGAAATTGTAAGCTACCAAGTGAGAGTTCCTATGCAAAAGCCAAATACTCTAGAGGGGCTGGGAGTAGTCTCCAATTAACAGCCAGGAAGGAAATGGGACCTCAGTATACAGCTCCAAGGAACTGAATTCTGCTAACAACCACTTGTGCTTGGGAGGAATGTGGCATGGCAACCACTTTTATTTCATTCTCCTGAGATCCTGAGCAAAGGACCCAATGAAGTTATGCTCAGATTTCTTTCTCACAGAAACTGTGAGACAATGCATATATGTTGTTCTATACTGTTTAGTTTTTGGTAATTTGTTATGTAATCATAGAAAACTAATAAAGACTCTAACCCTCAGAGTAATTTCCAGCTCCTATTTATAGAACTAACAAAAGATTTACTATTATTTTTTAAGGTAATCATATTTCTTAATTCAAAATCTAATTTTTCCAAGAATACCTTTTTTTTGTTCATAATACATTTCATACACAATTTCAAAAATGTTACTTTGTGGGGAGAGATAGTCTCTTCATTTAGACACAAATATAGTTTAAATAAATCAATTCCTACTTTTTACTGTCTAATGAGCCTAGCCTTTGATATTTCACTCACTAACTAAACCATGTTCCCTGTGGAACCTTAAATTAACACCCAGAATTGAGAAGTGTTTTATAATGCATGTGGCAGCCAAATTTACAAGTCACATTCATGCAATATGTCAAGAATAGTAGAATTATGCAACTGTGCACAAGCATACCTACTCAAGAAAGGAAATGATAGCTGAGTTTTAGTTTGCTGTGTTTTACAAATGACACACAATAAAAATAATTTTTTTTTAGCAAAAACAAAATGTATTGTTATCTCTGATATTCATCACATCCTCTTTAAAGGTTATTTGGCCAACATTCATGAATGTGCTAACCAGGGAGTCATTGGGACTATTTGACAAGCACTCTTCAGTGTGCTCTCAGGGATGCCTTGATTGGTATCTGCTCACAAAGAGCTTAGGTCTCTTAGTTGGAAGGTGGTTAGTGTTTTCCCTTCACAGAAATTCTTAACTCTTGATTCAAAATGTTTATCAGTAAGGATAGATCATTAGAATAAATCTATAACATGGATTTCATTTTATTTTACTTTACGTTTTTCACATGGCGGGGATGAAGTAACCATATGTTCATCCTCTGTGTGAGTAGAAAGAAGCATTGTTTCCTGCTCCCAACTCCCTGCAGATAAATGTTCACAAATAATTTTAACAATTTATTAATCTGCTGCAATGAGTAAGCTTGTTGTACAACTCACTTTATATTTCTTATAGTAACACAAAGCTAGGTCTCAATCTCACATGCAAAGGCTGAATTAGCAACTTATCCTGAGGTCACAGCCAATGAAGCAGAGAAGAGATGCTAACCATCTATCTGGTTCTGAAGCCACTTTTCTTTCCCAGGTCCAATGCCTCTCCATCTTATCTATGTCTATCCTATCTATAAGTAGCAACTAAATAAATTGGTTTCCCCTCCTTGCTTGCTCAAAGTGCATCCTAAACTTCATTGCCTCTAACTACCCACTTCTAAAGCCACAGTTAATAGGAAGAAAATACAATATGGAGAAAAATAATCAGGGTCTACTTCCTTTTATAGGCTTCCTTTCTGAAGCTGGTAAAAAGACCAAACGTGAAGTCAAGCTTACAGTTTTCATTATGGGACTCAGCATTCTTATCCCTGAGTCACAAAAATTCAAGTGATTTCTTTGGACTGTTTATGTTATATAATGTGAAGAAAAATTATGATTCTGTTAGAATTTGTATCTAGGTCAGTCAAGTTTGCTATTCATGTATAAAGTTTAAGGCAGCAGTGAAAGATGATAAGCTATGCTTGCTCCAAACTGAAGTCTGAACATTCAAATAGACATGGTTACCTATGTTTATTTGCTTTACATGCTGCTCTATAATCTTGCTCAATTAGATTTTGCCTCTATGATTAACTGTTTTGGCGACAGAAAAATCAATACAAACTGGCTTAAGCAGGAAGGGAATATATTGACTCATATAAGCACAAACCCAAATAATGATACTGCTCCTGGTTTCTTTCTGACTTCCTTCTGTGGCTGTACATAATGGCAAGATATGTGGACACAGTTGATGATTCCTTGTTTAATTTTAGTGGAAGGAAGGTCTTTTCTTAAGGCGGCCTGAAAACTCCCTGAGAGTCACTTTGATCAGACTAGTTTAAACTGTGTTCACGCCTAAATGAATCATGTGACCAGGAAATGTTATTCAATGGTGGGCCTGGTTTGCGTGTTCCACACATGCTGCTAGAGTGGAGCTTCAGGTTCGGGCCACACAGACTGAGCGTGGGGGACTGGGAGATGGATGGGACACCAAAGGAAAAACAGGGCTGTCTCAGGGAGAAAGAGGAATAGAGGAGGGGAAAGCAAATAACAGCTATCCACTGAAGAGGTCTTTTGTGTGTGTGAGTGTGTGAAAGTTCTATTCTAGCAGTATTTATTTTATTTCTGAACATTCCAAATATTATACCAGATTTTAAGAGCCAGATTCATGTAATGTAAGCATTTTTGCTGTTCAACTGCAGTCTTCATGCTTCTTCTTTCTATATTAGCTTTTTCCATCTTTGAATACTTTCCACCACCTGCAGCTGTTCAGCCCTGGGTTATGATAAGCGTTGCTCAGAGACTATGTTCCAGAAGCTTATGATAGTATTTCTCCTTTGTCCCATTGTCGAAGGTGGATTCAAGTATCACTCATAAATGTTTTAAAAACTTAGATGAAATGTCTAAATCAGCCAGATGAATAGTTAAATGTGATTTTCAATCCATGCAGATTTTACTTGATGCAACATTACTGATACTTTTCTCAGGAAGACTCCAGAATTTTTCTAGAATTGGTTTTTCAAAACACTCGCAATTTGAAAAGCTGAACTGCAACGATGAAGCCATATGATGGCTTTGTACCGCATAGTCATTTGCTTCCACTTGCACATTTAAATTTGTAGCAGAAATCTGAATGTTTAACTTAATTTTCCTGCTACCAAATACAGAGATTTATGAAAAGGCACTAACAGTCTGTCCCCGTGCCATCATTGAAAAGGCTTGCTGGGTATTCAATAATAAGAAGGGAAAAAAGCATAAGAATAAAGAGTCAAAATTACATTTAAATCAACATGGCAAAAGGTTTCCATGATACAAAGAAAAATTGAATCAAACAGCAGGGTCCTTTTCATTTGAGGCCTTTAAAGAAACAGGCAAGATGTTATGTTCTTTATTTGTCAGACAAGTGACATAGTTAATCAGTGATAATTCCTCTGGATTGGCCTCTCTGTTATGTCAGTTAATTAAAGTGCACTCTCATATATACTAACCAAACCCCTCAATGTGGTGGTGGGTAGGCAGAGAAATGAAAGGCATATATAGTGGGTCCCTCTCCTACCTGGAAAAAGGAATCAATACTGATTTAGTTGTAGCAGAATTGAGCTATTTTTTTCTGCAGTCTTTTTATCTGCAAGGCCCCCTGGCCATCAGTGTGGGAAAACATTCATGGAACGAATGCATTTAGCAGGAGTAATCATCATCATTGTGAAGTGCTTATCAGAAATGAAGACAAAATGCAATTAGGCTAGATTTACAGTTGGACCAATAATTACCATTCAGATGTTTCAGCTGAAAGAAAAATACATGATTCCAAGCCATGACATTTGTGTTCGATTGCTTTCTCCTCTTTTCTCTTGTGATCTCTAACCCTCCTACATTTACTTTTCTTTTTTTTTTTCCATTTATAAAATATGTCAGTCATGATGTAGCACAGCTGAATAATTGTCATAGAGTCAAATGCTTGCAGATGGTTAATGGAAACAGAAAATTAAATGAACAGCAGTAAAGAAACTCATACAAAATTAAAGAACTCTATTGCAAATTTAAAGGGTCATTTGGTTTCATCAAAAATCAAATAATATGAATATGTTATCTTCTGCATGAAAGAGACTATGTTAAATTGTTTTGAGAGCTGAAAAATGAGCAATCAATGATGTGCTAATGAAATTTGTGAAAAAAAATCATGCTCTATTGAAATGTGCCATAAATTGTCATGAAGTCCCTGCAGAAGAAAGCCTACTTTAGGGGATCTTTTTTTCATCTTGAGCTTATTGTTTACTTAAATTATTGAACAGAAGATAGGACTTGAAACAAGTTAAGATTGTTACTAAAAAGAAACGAAATTAGGATCAAACTAAGCAGACCTCTCTGGGTTACAAAAAAGAAAAAACAAAACAACAACCCCTTAAAAAAAAATCTAGTTTTTTTTTTTTCTTCAAAAATGTCTAATGTTATCCCCCCCTCTTCATATGACAGAAATCCAACAATTCAAGATATGCTCAAAAAGAACAGAATCAATGACCCCATTGACCTGGAAGGACTTAAAACGTTTTAGGCCAACTAAGCTCTCATCTGCCTAGTGTTTTTAAAATAGTATATAATTGGCAAAATTTTAGTGAAGAGAAAAGCTGTCTTTCTGGTGAAGCATTAGATATGATCTGGTATGGTATCATTCAGAAGTGGATTTCAGTTACAGATTCTTTAAGAATAGGTTTTGAGATTACTAAAGCATTACATTCTTTTTTCACTCCTTTTTATTTTTCATTATCCTCTCCATTCTCTGGGGAACTCAGAAGTCAATATGAAATGTCTTTTGTCCATCACAGAAATGATTTTCATCTTTGATGGTTGTTCATATCAAAGGGAAAGAAAAATAAAGGCATATAATTGAGTCTTCGTGAAAATAACTCAGACATTTGTGACATTGCCTTGAATAGCTATCTAATAGCTAAATATTTTTAATGACTAGCAACATCACAGAGGGTATTTGAAAGTGAATCAGTTTTTCACATAAAAAAACAAGGCTGAAAATAAATATTTCTGAAAGAACAGGTTTAAAAAGGTAAAGATAAAACATGTTCTTAAAAAAAATCCCTTAAGATGTCATAGTCTTTTCAAATGCAAAACAAAAGGCATCTTATATTGCACTAATGAGAAAGAAATAATATAACATCCAGTGTTTGTTTTTTTCTTTCGGTTTTCCTAGATGATTTAAACCATTGAAATTATCTTATTGTTTTTATCTCTCAAAGTTGTTGGTGGACTGTGTGTGTGTGTGTGTATATATATATATATATATATATATATATATATATATATATATAAAATTGATGCAGAGGTGAAAATACTTATTTAACCTTTCATTTGACTAATTACAAAATATATTATTTTAAATCATACCTAGCACAGGTAAAGTTTAGTTGTTTCCTATTTCAAGTAAAAGGAAGATGAGAACAAAAATAACTCAACAATTTGAATAGTTTGTATGCATAAGGCATAATAAAATGTCTAATTTTATTGAGGTAAAGCATTTTTCTGTATATTTTTCAAATTTTAAAGATTGTCTGCCCTTGTTCTAACTAAAGCTTTTTAATATATCTATTTTTACACAACAGAACCTTATCATTTATAAATCCAGCCATCTAAATATTAAATGTAACAGCATTATCTATACGATATCCACTAAAAAATAATTATTATAAATAAAATTTCCAGCAGGAACTTTGCCATTAGTCCAACTCTTCAATTTTTCTTAGAAATTAAAATTTGTACTTTTTACTTTTCAAATAATATGTAAGATATTTTTATGTCAAAAGAAATATTTTTATTTTGATGTATTAATCTGCAATTCCTACAAATATCCCAGTCCTACTGAAGACCTATATTCAGGACAGAAGTGCAAAGTAGGTTTCATACAGATATAGTACAATTAATGGGTGTGCCTAAAACTTTATATATCTTAATAAATATATTCCCTTTTTGGTAAATATACATATGTTGTAATAATATATTAAATGAAAACATATTGTAGCTGCAAGCTTGAGGAAAAAGTATTAAACATTTATATTAGTACTAGGGGCCTGGTGCATGGGTAGGGTCCCTAGGCCTGGCCAGCGATCAGGGCTGATCTGCAAGGCAGCCTGCAGGGCGATGTGGGGGGGGGGGGCAGCTGGCACCCACCTTGGCTGGCCTGGGTCCTGCGGGCTGGGGGCAGCTCCTGCATTGAGCGTATGCCCCCTGGTGGTCAGTGCACGTGATAGCAACCCGTTTTTCCGCTGTTCGGTCGATTTGCATATTAGGCTTTTATTATATAGGATTTGGGGTTTGGATAGCATTAGAGACTAGGGAAGATATTTGTTCAGTAGTTTGCAATTCTGTGAATAAAACAAGTATAACAAACACGAAGTAAGTACAAAACTAAGTATAAATACATCGTGATCTTCAAGAGCAGTCCATGTCAAAAATTTGCAGGGAGACTATAATGGCAAGTGTGTTACCCAATCCAGGTCCACCTTCAGGACTAGGGTAATCATTATTCCAACTGCCAGAAACGTCTGCCACTGACAGCTCACAGCTGAGTCCCACCTGGAATTAGCCTCCATTTCAGGAAGCAGCCTCGAAAACCTGTTTGTCTTCACCTCAGGCTGTATCTGGTGATTAATGTGGATACAAAGTGTCAGCACCTTTACCTCAATTCCAGACATCTCTAAAAGGCCACCCCAGTTGCAGTGTTCCCCATGAGATCAGATAAAGCCATTGTTATTACCTCCTAATTTGCCCAATACTGCCTCCCTTATTTCATCACTGAGGATTGCTTGAGAGCAAACCTCAATAAACCTTTTACATCCAGACAGATCGTAGTCTCAGTCTGGTTTCCAGTAACCTGATCTAAGAGGGAGACCTTAATTTGAACTTGAGTGATCGGCAGCATTTGGATGGTTAGGAGGGTGGAGGGAAAGCATTGGAGCCTGGTGTGACATGACATACACAAACCGTGGTGAAAAAAGTGGAAGCGATTTGTGATGTTTTTAAGATGATGAAGAAACTGGCCTGACATCCTGAGGGATTTTTAAGGCATTATTTGAAATGAGAATGGAAAAGATGGATGTCAGGAGAGTGTGAAAAAGTATTAAAAGCCATGTAAAGGATTTGGATTTTATTGAGTAGATGTTTGCAAGTCGCTTTAAGACTAGAATAAAAATGCAATGTTTAAGGAAGCTTGGTATGGCACAGATATGCAGTATGTAATAGAATCAAGAATTACATCACAAATCCAAGTCTTAGAGAAGAAAGGCCTGCATAGGCAGTGACAGAAAGGTTGAACAAATCTCTCTTTCCCGAAGCTTCCTCTGTGTGTGTGTGTGATTGTGTGTTGCTGTAAAAGAGAAAAAAAGTATTGCATTTACTTTGTAAGGAAGCAGAAGCACTGGGAAGTTATGAATATGTCTTTTGATGACTCCTTTGTTATGAATTGTTTTGCCAGATCTACCATCAGAGAGATAAATTACCTGGTATATTTTTCCTTTCATTACACATTTTCTATTTCTGTCTTGTGGAGATACTAATGAAAAATAAAACAAACATGGGGAGAAAGCCAGAGGAAGAAAGAAGATAATCAAAGGGCCTAGATAATGGTACATAAACTAAATAATTGACTGCTGGCATAATTAAGAGTTAATTGTTGTTGTTGTTTTTTAAATTCATCCTGAACTCTGTGTTTAAATCATCTCTGTAGGATACAAGCTAAAAAACAAAACACCCAACTGGAATAGTAAATTTTCTGTAATTGAATTACTTCCTCACCGGACCTTAAATAAGACCTCAGACACCACATATCTTGTTCCCCAGGACTGTTTTCAATGTTGCCCTTTCCCATTAGGAGCACTTTGAGTTTGTCTTTGAATATGACAGAAATATATCATTTTTCAGTGAATTAGCAAATGTATCAGCAGATTATCATTAATATCCAAATAAAATGCTAGAAACAAATTCCAGAAAGTCTCACCATTACTCTCAAGTCCTGTAGAAATGTCTATTACTTTTTTTTCAATATTACTTCAAATCACAAATAATACATTTTTTCTTTAGAGCAAAACTAAAGCTACCCTAACAGATTCAAAGAACACTTTAACTGATGTTAGCTTATGTTACCCCATGGAAAAATTTTAAAAATATATGGGCTTCTCTAACTTTTTGTCTTCCTAAGAAAGTAGTCATAAAATACATTGGTTTAAAGATTTCACTGTAATAGCTTTTAAATTTAAATCTTTCCTCTTCATTTTGAGCTTAACTTCTTAAATATTCCAATATAAATCCAACATCTAAATACCTCCAAGTAATGATGAGGAAAAAGAAAGTAGACCAGAATACTTACTTAAATCTTCTACATGACATTAAATTTCCATCAATTTAACATAGTAGTTCTAAATGTGAAACTGAGTCACCTATTTTCCAGATATTCCGCCTTACCTCATTATGAAAGCATAATTTCTGATAGGAGGCAGCCGATCAATGATTCTCTCTCATTGATGTTTCACCCAGTACACAAATTCGTGCACGGGTCAGGTCTGGCCGGCCGGCCCCAATTGGAGTGATCAGGCCAGGCTGGCCGGAGTGAGGGGCCTTGGGTGGGTGGCTGGTCAGCCATGCCCCCTAGTCAAACTCCTGGTTGAGGGGCCAATTTGCACATTAGCCTTTTATTATATAGGATATTTTTATTGATTTCAGAGAGGAAGAGTGAGGGAGAAAGAGATAGAAACATCAATGAAGAGAGAATTACTGATTGGCTGCCTCTTGCACACCTCCACTGGGGATCAAGCCCACAACACAAGCATGTGCTCTGACCGGGAATTGAACAGTGACCTCCTGGTGCACAGGTCAACACTACCACTGAGCCACGCCAGCCAGACTCAGCATTGATGTTTCTGTCTCTCCCTAGTCCTTCCTCCCTGAAATCAATAAAAATATATTTTTTTTAAAAAAAGGAAAAACAGTAATAAAATTGCCAGAAGTGTTTTTGTTTCACATAATTAAGGACTTCTATACTCCAAAAGGAATTAAATAGTGAAACAAAATTATGTGAAACTGTGGACATTTAGTATTATAATGAAGGGTTAGGGACCCAAACTCTTTGTTTACTTCAGTAATTACAGCAGATAATTTACTTTCAGAAACAATCAGTGTTTTCCAGGCATTTAAAAATTATTTCAAAGTGTCATCAACTTAATTTTGGAAACAATGTTTTTATCTTAGTTTTACTATTTGTGATTGGACTAACATTTTCAAGGCTACTAGAAGTTAAGTGGATAATGTCATATGGCTAATTTTTATTTGGTTACTTAATATGCACACAAAACATAATGAAATATAAGTTCAACCATTGTTTGGGGCCATTTTAGGGTATTACAATTTAATAATAAGTATAAGTAATAACAGCAATAGAAATGATTACTTACAGGGCATGTTCTATGTTTAAAGCAAAGTATGAAGCATATTTTTACGTGATATCAATTAATTAATCTCATTTTACATAGTAATCCCCAAAAGACTTCTGTGTCTTGGACCTTCTTTTTCTACCTACCTGAAATTACCTTTTTGCAGTCATTTCCTTGAGTTTTGCAACAGACATATAGAAATACTTAATAAGTTTCTTATTTCGTTTTAACTGTGACTTTGTGGAAGAGATCTGTACTTGACATGTGTGGTAAACAGAGAGTCCTAGCTTTGGCTGCCCCTGATTCTGCTGAATTAGGTGATGGAATTATGACACATTATTGAACATTTATAGATCTTGACTCTCAAAGTAAATTTAACATTAAGGTAGTTTGCAGTTTAGAAGACCTTTGTTCTAAAACGTGGAAACACAGTGCCTTTGCTCATTAATAATAGCTCTGAAAAGAAGTCATTCAAACCAGGTTTGTTTATTGTGCTTCTAAGGAAAGAATTCCAGAAGATATCAGAGATTGTGGGAGGAGAGTGATGCCTCAGTGTCAGAAAACACATCCCATTAGCTTGAGAAAATAAGCAAAGGACAATTATTTAGGAAAAAGTGTCAGAGAAAAATGTCTAATAATTCTCCCAACTTCATGTAAGGAGAAGATGGTGGATACCTGATACCACACATATCCTAAGAGACAAGAGCAACACAAGTTGTCTTTCCCTAGGGAGCCCCTGATCACTAATTGCAACCTCTCTGCCATCTCAGCAGCACTAGTGTACTTCTCTGCCATCTCAGTTCAAGCTTGGGTAATAAATGGCTTACAGGATGAAAAAAAAAATGTTCCTAGGACAACCCTGTCTTAGGGCAGCTACAATTATTAGCAGGCATCAAAATATCACTTGGTTTGTATTTACAAATCTAAGACATCAACAGCAGAGAACAATTACCACTAGTCTCAAAAACAATACGTGCTTGATTTCCTAAGAGAGAGAAATGTTCTCTCCATAAATACATCCCTGTGGATATATTCCATTTAATGTACCCACAAACTCAAAATATATCCCTTTATGGCTAATGCAATCTATTGTGAACCATGAAAATTTCTTCACAAAAATACAGCTGCCAAAGTGTCAGAGTTTAAGTCATTGTGTGAGGGTTGTGGAGATGTCAAATTTAATTTGGAGAGATGTCTTTAGATTAGAAATTGTTTTCGAAATGACTTCTCAGTAGAAAATATTGTTCCCATCAGTTCTTTTCTGAAGACTTCTTTGACTAGTCTTATTTGTTTAATGATGCTAATAAGTTGTAGGTAAATCTGAGAATTCGTTTTTCAATAACAAGTCTACTGAAGCTTCGGATTTAGATTTCTTTATACACTGGTGCTATAATAAGTTTACAGCATAAACCTCAAAAATGCCTTAAGGGCACCTAAATATTGTTTACTCAGAATAGATGATAGAAATAAACTTGTTTAACTTCAGGCTAAGTTCTAGGAAAATCTTATATTCATCCTATCATTAAGGAACTGAATCAGCTGAAGAATAGTATAATACTTTAGAAGGGCTATATACTGAAGATATGCAATAGAAAATGTTTCTAATGGGAAACAATAATTTTCTTTACTGTTGGACCTTTTAAGGGACTCAAGATTTACAAGTCTTTCTTCAATTTCTGTTTTTTTATAATTTCCCATGAGTAAGAAACTAAGCAGCATTCATTTGAGATAGAGGGGAAAATAACTTTTGATCTTGAATTAACTGTTTGGGAAAGTGAAAATTGGTATAGTATATTTGCTACTAAGGAGAAAGAGGTACAAAAATATTTTCAATTATTTTATTACAAGCAAAGACATATGATCAACATTCTTGTCCTACATAGTAAAGTGCTGCACTAAAAAAAATTTATCTTACCACTTTACTAAGTGTACCAGTTAATAATGGCAGATTTTGTAATCAAAGAAAACATGAGAATTTCAAGAGAAACATCAAAAGTGCTTTATTCAAAGTAATGTCGCTAGCTACACATTTCCCCATCTTTCAGGTAATTTGTGGATACCATCCCAATAGAACATTTCTTGTTTTGAGGCAAACCATTCAGAGACCCAATTTTCCACTTCTTCGTATGTTTTGAAGTGCTGCTCAGAAGGTGCATGTGCCATCAATCGGAATAAGTGGTAATCTGAAGGAGCAAGGTCTGGGTGGATATGGCAGGTGGGTTAATACTTCCCAGGCAAGATCTTTTAACGTGTCTTTAACTGGTTTTGAAGTGTGTGATGGTGTGTTATTGAAATAGAATTTTGGGACTGGAATCCGATTCTTTGTCCACCACAATCAAAGAATGAATCCACAGACAGAAAGTGGTATAGCAAAGGTGGGGATTTATTGAAGAACTAGAGGCCCAGTGCATGAATTCGGGTGGGGTCCAGCTGGTACAGTCCCAATCAGGGCGGATCTGAGATGGGCCTGTTGGCAGGAGGAGATGGTGGGAGGTTGGCTGGCTGGCACACCCAGATCTGGACCCGATTAGGGCCTGGCCAGCTGGGGAAGGGGTTGTGGGTGATTGCCTGGTGGGCCTCGACACCAATTGGGGTTGGGAGGCTGATTGGGGTCAGGGCTGGCCATGGGGAGGGGCTGTGAATGGTGGGCTGGTCGGCCCTACCCCCAAATGGGGTTGGGGGTGCCGATGGGGGCCAACAGCCAGGGTAGGGGCCATGGGTGGGGGAGCCAATTGGGTTGGGCTGGGCAGGGGGAGGGGCTATAGGAGATTATCTGGCCAGCCCCACCCCCTATTGGGGTTAGGGGGCAGTCAGGGGGAGGGGCTGTGGGCCAATCAGCGTGGTGGGGGCCCATAGGGGGTGGGGATGTTAGGGGGAGGGGCTGAGGAGGTTGGCTGCCTGGCCCCACCCCCTATTTGGGTGGGGGTGGGCCTATCAGGGGCAAGGTTGGCCAGGGGGATGGGCTGAGGCCAATCAGTGTGGTGGACCCCATCAGGGGCATGATTGGCTGGAGGGAGTGGCTTCAGGAGGTTGGCTTGCGGCCCTACCACCTATTGAGGTGGGGAGGCGATCAGGGGCGGGCTGGCCGGGGAAAGAGAGGGGGTGTTTGGCTACCCGGCCTGCTCTTGATCAGGGTGGGAGAGTCCGATCAGGGGCAGGCGGGTAGCGGGGAGGGGTTGCAAGGTTGGCCGGCTGGCCCCACCCCCTGATCAGGCCAGTTTGCTGGCCACAGTGGGCTTCATAGCGTCCAGTTGTTATGGTTGTTATGGTCGCTGGCTTTTTATATATATAGATAACTACAGACTCCCACATGGGAAGAGGGAATTGAAGTGTGGTAGCAACCATACTTAGGTAAAAACTGCTGTTTGAATTTTAACCCTGCTATTCTGGCTTCTGTACACACTTGCTTGCTTGGACAATAGGGTGGTTACCTCAGCTTCCAGACTGAGACCTGGAGACTCACAGAGGTAATTTTCCTGTGCCTGTGACCAGGACTACAGGAGATTGATTCCCACTGACTCAGTAGCTCCAGGAGTAGAAACTGTAGATAACCTTTAGAGATTACTGACTCCGCTTGGTTCTGTTCTGTAAAAACCTGCTTTCCCAAGATAGGGCCACATTCCAATAATGTCCAGCAGGGGCTGGGAACCCCCCTGCAGGCTGTCCCCAGACTTTAGAATTTAGAATTTAGAACAAAGGAAAATTTTTGTGGTTTGGACCTTTAAAAGGACTGCCTACACCTGGGACAGCACGGTCGTGAGGGTGGCCACCTGCGTGTGGTGCCCTCGCGGTCGTCCTGGCCAGTTTCAATAAATCCTTGCCTGCTTTTTTAATCAATTAGCAGCCTCCGGTGGTCTTATTTTTGATTCCAGGGTTCGATCCCACAACAGGAATGAGTCCCATGGAATGGACTCCCACATGGGGAGGGGGAAAGGTCCCATTGAGTTCCTTTCCCCTTTGGCTGCAGAGCCTGTTGCCTTGATATCCCCTCTGATTGGTCACTATTCCCTTAGTCTGGTTACTATAGTAAATCCTGGGCTCAAAGGTCAAACCTCACATGGGACATGAGAGGTTCTCCCCCCCACACCTCTTTCCTTATTGTTTTTCTATTCCCTTTGGGCTTTCTTCCTCTCCTTCTGGATGAAGGGCTTCCTTCTCTCTATTTTGTAAATATAGACCTTCTGCTGTTCCCAGCTCCCTCATTCTATGGAAATGTACCTGTTGCAGCTTTTCAGCTTCCCTATTCTGTGGAAATATACCTTCTGCTGCTCTGCAGCCCTGTGCTTCCTCCATGGTCCCCTTAATTTCCAAAATTTCCTAAACCTGTCCTATTTACCCATAAAATTCCTGTTTCATTATCATGAAGCAAAATTACTTTGACGTGTCTTCTGGCACATTCTGGTCGTTTCACGTTCAAACTGATTATTTGTTGTCTGTAGCGATCAGTATTAGTGGTTTCACCTGGTTTTAGAAGCTCAATACACCACACCTTCCTGATCCCACCAAATGCAGAGCATTGTCTTCTTTCCGAAGCAATTTGGCCTTGCAGTCGATGTTGATGGTTGACTTGGATCAACCCATGATTTTGTGCATTTGGGATTCTCAAAATCCGTACCTCTCTCTCCCATCCACCTCGCTTCCTTTTGTGTCCTCACTCCCTTAGATCGGACAGGATGACTAGAGTGAGCTACATTTGGGTATTTCCCTTTATTTCAGATCAGTTAGGCCCTGGTATTACACCAGCTGGTTACACTTCAGTTAACTAGTTTCTCCTGAGGGCAGGCCTATTTAAGAAAACAACAGTGCCTTGCAGGATTACAAACTGGCTCCTTTTTTCCCTCCGCTTGCTGGAAGCCCGAGGGGATTTTTCACCAATATTTTCTGTGGAAACCTGGCTGAAGTGGAGGTAAACATTGTGTGGGACCACTTAGGACTGTGATACCTGAAATTTTCAGCTTTCAATGTCGTCCACACGGAACCCGGGTCAACTTGCCAATTACAATTCAAGTTCTCCGACTTCAGCGCATATTCCATGGGTGGTCTCCTATCGTGAGTCTCTGCTCCGGTAAGTGTGGCTCCTGTTTGTCCCTCTGTGTCTCCAACTTTGAGGGCAGTGGTTTACCCTTTGTCCTCCACTCTCTTGTGGATCCTTGAAGAATTGCTGATTTTTCTGTCTTTTTAGCCTTTTACTTGTTGTTAAGAAAGAAAGGCAACTTCGAGGCTCCTTACAGGCAGAGCTAGAAACCCTGTGTCTGGCACTTGCTTTAGTTTTTAAAATAATCATTTTCAACTTACTGAAAATGTGTTCATTTTATCTTATTAGATAATTTTATCTTAGTAGATAACTAGGTAATTATATTTAGATATATACAATAGCATATAATTTTTTCATTTATGTTTACACTTATATGTACATGTAAAATTTGCGATTATAACACATACATTGTAAAGAGTTAAAATACATCTTTCAAACTTTTCTTAGTACATTATTCATTTACACATATTCTTTTATATTTACTGTGCTTCTCGTGAATTAGAGAAAAAATGAGAAATACAAAAGTAACAAGACAAAGGTAATACATCCAAAATATTTAAATACAGAGATTTCACTTTTTAAAAGTGCTTTATAAAAAGGAAGATGACAACTTATTTGGAAAATACTGCATACTAGTAAAAATATGCAGTAAAATAGTAATGAGAATGCTAATTATATCTGACAAAAGCAGTTATCCTCTTAGGTTAAAAATGTCACAAATCATATTTGCTGCTTCTAGGAATACTTTATTTAACTCAGCTATCCAATAATAACTAACAGTAATTTTATAAACTGGTTACTATGTGAAGGTATGGACATTAGGGTATATACAGGCCATTGGAAATAAAACTCTCTCTGGAAAATTGCCTTTACATCAAAGGTATCAGTGGGAATTCTGTGAATTTTGGAAGCATAGAATTTCATGGTCGCAATCTGCCATTTTCTATGAAAGAAGAGAAGTGCCCTTTATAAGAGTTTGACAAATCATCACGTGTTATTAAAACAATAAATCACCAACCTACAGTCTTTGGGCATTTCTTGAACCCTACACTCAGGCCACCTCATAACATTCCTGGCTGTTTATCTTCATGGTGCACGGAACACCCATATATGAATCAGGTAAGCATCGCTGTGATAAGTGTATCCACCAAATTCTTTATTGTCAATTGCAATATTCTCAGTAGAAATTTGAGTTTGGCAGAAAACTTTTACTATAACAAGTACATTCAGGTGTGATAAAAAACAAACCTTCTAAAACAATGGAAAATCAATGCCTTATTTGAAAGAGAACATTCCCCATAATCCATTAAGTTCATTTAAATATTTATAAAGTACAATTGTAACATAAAGTAAATATATTACCACCAACCCTATGCCTTTAACAACAAGATTACCCAAACAAAATGCTTTATAACCCCAAACTAATATTTTAATTAAAATAATTGCTAGTTCTAGCTTTAGTAAAACCTTTTTTCTTTTTTTTTTCTTTATAACTTAATTTAGTGAAGCCTAGTTCCTTTTCTCTGAAACTCCTTTGCTCTCCTGTCAATTTTAAGTTTATTTTCCAGGAGCTTCTTTTGCTGTCACAGGAACTATATTGTGCACATTTATTCTTCAAAATAGACAGTGTCAACCATTGTTTCATTTATTATCATGGGTCATAAATGCTAATAGCTGACTTATCTCATTGTTGCCACCAAGCACCTAGATGCTAAGGAAATGGGGCTACTTTGGACTGGGAAGGACTTTTTGTCAAAACTCACTGTCACACTTGTTTTAGAAGTGAATGTTTTAATAGGGATAAATTAATTCTTGTATACTTGAGACCACAAAGCCAATTGCAGGTCTATAGAAAGAGATGTGTGTGCCTTAGTTGCAACATTTCTGAAATACATGTGTTTTGCTTGAAAGTATGTTCAATAATAAACAACTGTGTAAAGTAGCTGCCAAGCTATCTATATATATGCACACATACAGTGGAATAAGGTGAATAATAACAAGCGCTGCTTGAAACAATTTGGAACTATCCCCTTTACTTAGACACCTTGATTTATGAGAGATATTGGAAAATGTTGGCATGTTTAATGAAAAAATTATTAGAATAGTGATTTAAAATCATATCATATGAGATATGTTTCTAAGGAATTGGGAGATTTAGCCTGCAGAGAACTAGATCCAGGAAAATAAGTCATCAAATATTTGAAACAATGACATTAGGAAAAATTTTTGGACTTACCTTGTATGTTTCCAATGTTTAGATCTAGAAATGAAAGTGTAGAAGGGTTACAAAGATAAATTTAAACTTGTATAAGGAAATATATTTTAACCATCATAATTTTGCCTAGATATAATTTAACATAAGTGATTAGATCTATCTATCTATCTATCTATCTATCTATGAACTACTAAATAACGGACACTCTTCTAGACTTTAAAAATAATTCAATAAATAAAAAAAAGTTCCGTCTCTTAAAGTGTATATTCTAGAGGAATTCAGAATTTAATGGTAATAGTACGAGATGATCTGTTCTGAGAAAGAATATATTCAAGAATGGAAAATCATTATTTGATATATTCAAACAGAATAGAAAGCCTTCTGAATTATATTTTATGTTGGAACTGAATTGTTTATTATTAATTGAGCATAATCACTAAACTTTTAAAACCTCTCAATTACAGAGGTATTGGGAGCTACTTCTGTCATAACTTTCTTTCCTTTATGGTTCTAGCTTAAAATCTTCTAAGAAGACACCATTATTTTCCATAGGTAGTGACAGTTACAGTTGTGAGCTGACTCCTGATATTGTTTCTTCAGGTTGAGCCCTTGCATATCACCTGCTTTGCTGCTGCAGACAGACATTGTCAGAACTTCTCAGAGTTGAGATTTTCACTAACAAGCTAAGATTCTCAGTTACATTATAATAGCTTCCCTAACCTTCCCTTCAGCCCTTACAATGATTGAATAAACATCTATTTCTATATTTTCAAATATCTAGCATTTCTAATTAATTGAAAGTCTTCTCTATTCCCAAATGAACACTGACTGATACATTTCTAGCGGCTAGAATTTATTTCAGGGAGGAAAAATATCTTCAAAATGATCATCTAGAATTGGTTCTCTGTTCTGATTAGACTTGAAATCAGTAATGGCCTTTTTGACATTGAGACAGTCATGGACCTGCACTTCAATTCCCTGATGTGAGCCAATTCCAAACCCAAATCTCCATGGAAGACAGAGGCAAGGACCACTTCAGAAATGACCTTGAAATGCTGCCACAATTACACAGATTAACACTTCCTCCCTGTTGTTTTCAAGAAAACCTAAACCCATTTGCCAGAGTGAATTTGTTTTAGGGAAAGGAGAACTCAAAAATTTTCAGAGACTGCCTCTGAACTGAAGTTAATTCCTTGGGACCCAAAACACTGCTCTAGCCCTCCAGTAAGAGCAGGGGCAATGGGTAGTGAGATGATAAATGGAGATTTGGTCTTGGTCCATTTCACAGTTTATCTGGTAGATCACGTACTTGCTCTGATTTTCTCTCCAGTTCTTAGATGAACAATATGAACAGATAAATTCCACAACTGTCAAAATCCCCACTTTAGTTTCATGATAAATGAAGAGTGGACTACCAGGATGGAAAAGGCTAAATATAAATTGCTGGAACTCCCTCCTCATACCAAAATAGTAAACCAAAAGTAAAAGCACATTCTGGAGACTTGCAGAGATTAATATCACAATCAAAGACCTAAAAGATGCAAAGGTGGATATTACATTCACATTCCCGAACTCCAGTTTGCCCTTGGCAAAAGAAATTCTGATCTTGAAGAATCTAAAGTGTATTTTCAGAAACTTCTTCCAATTTCAGTGCATTGCCAATTCTGCTGGCTTCTTTACAGGAGCAAATTATTACCTCTAACAGTACTTGATATGCTTCTATTAATCTTGAGAATATATTTTTGTTTTTATCTTAGAGTAGAGCTATGCTATCTCCCTACCTCTGTCATAATTTATTCCTTATAGATCTTGATTATCTTTTTATTACTCAAGGTCTCACTCTGATCCACTGTACACTGTACTGATTACTTCATGCTGACTGGATTGGTGAAAATAAAAGACAAAATACCCTAGAAACTCTGCTAATCTTTATGTGTCAGAGAGTTGGCAATTTAGTTTTCCTTGGTTTAAGATCCTACCACCTCAGTGAAATTTATAAACGGTATAATGATCTGTGTCATGTTGAGATATGGCCGTAAAAGACAAGTATGTTGCACCTTGTTCTATCTCTAAAAATGGAAAATGATACTTGGTGGGTCTTTTGGGATTTTGAAACTTTTACCACACATTTATGTTTGTTGCTTTATTTATTAAGCAATCTCTATGAAGACAAAGTTCATTTGATAAAGTATTAAAAGATACAGCAGGAATGCCCTGCTTGCCTACAGATATGACCAATATTTGTGTAGACACTTCAGGACCCAATAGAGGTAGGACTATTGATTCAAACCCTTCTGGTAACCCTACTAGGTAAAAAATAATGATAAACACATATGCTGAGAGCAATGAGATCATGGAATGAATGGTAAAAGAAAATATAAACCCAAACACAACCACATATTACAAAATCTAGTATTGCATTAGCCATGAATATTTTCTTACTTAACATATATTTGTATATAATCAACTGATTTTTCCCTTCCCCTTTGCCCTCCTCCACAATATCAAGGTGGACTGGTAGTGAGTGGCTACTATAATTTAGTATATGTTAAAATATGAAAGGGAACTGTAAATAAATTAGAAAATAAGTTATTTAGAACTTAGAGATCAATAAAGATGCATTTGGGGGCAAAAGGAAGTAGATCTTAGGTTGTATTAAGAATAGTTCCATCCTAACAGGAATAATACTGCCTTTTTCTTGAAAGATTAGATATGGTTAAAGGAGATGTGTGTATGGATTCTAAATTGGGAAAGGGTGGACCGTGCTGGTTGTATCATTTAAGTAACATCTCTTCTCTATCACAGAGGAGGAGATGGGAACTATATATTCCAGAATATGCTTCTCTCTATGGTTTCTAAGTTGGAAATAAGCAATGAGAAGCATTCCCATAGGTGGCTGCAGTAGTATACTTGATAAAAATCTGCTTGAATATGTATGCCAGTATTTTAATAATTCATGCATATCATAAAATACATACTGTTTATAGTGTTTTGCATTTCCATAAGTGCTATTTTTGCAAGGTATCTCATGCAGTTTTTTCTTTATTTCAAAACTATTTTACATCTCTCTTTCTTGAGGTATATATACTTCAAGCTGTTTCTTTCTGCTGCATAGCAATATATAGCATGTATCCACCATATATTGCTTTTCTTTCTCTCTATTGATTAGACTTCTATATGTTCCATCTCACTGCTATCCTAAATAATTACATAATCAATATCTTCACACAAATTACCTGGAGAAAATATAAAAATATTTCTCTGGGACGTTTACAAAAATTATTGTGTCATATATTATAGATCAAATTCCATTTCAACTTCTTTCTCTTATACTTTTCCACTGCAGAAGCTAGAAGCCATACACTATATTTTCCAGAATCCCATGCAGTAATAGTTTTAGATATGCATTAAGTTCTGTCAGTTACAAGCACTCAAGTGATAATTTGGAAGGTACAAATAAGTCAGAGGAAAACTCCCTACCTCGTTTGTCTGTTTTTTTACTGATATACTATGTAGGTCATTTTTCCTTTGGGCCTCTACTTTATTAATAAAAGAAAGGAGTAAGCTAGATATAGCTAGACATTATCTAATAATCTTCTGCTTTTAAGTTTTCCTAGTTACCATGAGTATGAAAGTGGATTTTTTTTTAGTGTGAATTTGTACAGTGAGTTTAGAATTCACATGGGCATTTCTAAGGGTCCTGTAGTGTAACATTGCCCTGAAAAAAAAAAAAGGGGGGGGAGAACGTGTCAAATTGTAGGTTTAAAAATCTCATTTGTCATCATTTGTGTAATGGTGGATTTTAATCACTTGGGGGAAGAGTTGCATTAAACAAGCTAGCAGAAACTAATCATTAAAATCAGAATGCCAATGTGTTCATTTAAAGTAGGACATATAAAATGATACTAGGGTTCACAGTCCTTCCCTCTAGGCAAAGTTGTATGGGAAGTCAAATTAAAATCAGAATATTGCTTTATACTAGATAATAATAACAAGTGTTGGAGATAAGTTGTACAATCTTTATGAATAATGCCTTCAAGCATGAACACTGGGTGCATTCATCTCATTTACACTATAGATCTGCTACATAGCCTATTGACTTACTTTCATGAGTTTGGTCATTTTCTATCCTCCGCATTGATGGACACACAGTGCCAATTTGGTCTGATTAAATTGTTAGACATTTAAAACTCATGTACAAATGATCTTTTTTTCCCATAACACATTGTGTCTTCTGAAGGGATAGTTCTCATACACATGCAAGATAATGAGATTTTTAAATTTAAAATCATGACTCAAACATAATCCTTTAGTTCAAAAGCCCCTAAAGAATATAGTCAGTTTTCTTCTTATTGGCATTGGGTGTTAATTCTGCTATTTGCTTGGAAATGTACCAGGCAAATTCTAGATGTTTAAATAACATTTGTTTAATTATTGAACTTATGGTTTCTTTTAAAAAAAAAAACAGTGAATTTATCACCAGCATTCACTCACATATTGATATAGGCAAGTGTCATTCTTTAAGAGTACTTTTAACTTTAGATGTCTGGATAATTTTTAATAACTCCATGTGCCATATTAAAATGAGACTTTACTTTGGTAATATATAAAGCAATTGAATTGAAATAAATGGTGTACAACATTATTAAAAATAACAGAGTAGTTAGTTAATCCATAGCTTTGAATGGAACACCATTATATATAATGATAGACTTTTAAAGGCCTTAAGAAATAGACAAGTAATGACGTTCCATTTCCTACCCCTCATCTATGTATTGCAAAATACAAACCATTATATGTGTGCTGAATTTAAGATAATTTTCTTACACATATTGTAATTGGAACAATGTTGATAATTTATCAAAGCTGAATTTCTCCAATTTTTCATTCCCATGTTTTACTGATGTCATAGCATAAGTTTAACAACTCTAAGGGTAGTCTAATAAGGGACATTATTTGATTGCGTGATTCTTAATTTATAAAAATTAAATATTTCTACATGTTCTGATTTTATGGCACATTTCTTATGAAAAACTGATACACTCTCTTTCCATGTTCATTGTGGTTGCATGCTGTGTATGTTAGTCTCTTTTTCCTTTTTTTATTAATAACTTTCAATTTGCCACTTTTATAATCTCAATTGGGCACTGTCCGTGGTAAAAGCATCTATCAACAAATTTTAAAGGCTTGTCTGAAATAAGGTCTGTTAGCCTTTCTTGAGGTAGCATTTTTAGTTCATTATCTTTTAAAATATTTGACCTTTTACAGCTTATAGATACCATCTGCTGGATGTTTTAGACAATTAATCAATTAAGATCATGTGATAACATACTAGGACAGATAGGCCCAAAATTCACCTTACAGTTTGTATGCTACCACTGTGAGGTAGATAAAATTTTATATGTTTTATTTAACATTATAATATTACCTACAGTCATATAATTAAGTCAAGAATAATTTACAATTTTTGTTATGTCTTACATAAATTTATTTTAAGAAAAAGTCTAAATTTCTTAAGAAGTTGGTGGAGTCTATATTCCTTGAAAAAAAAAAGTTTACTTGCCAAAAAAAAAATCATATTTGTGCTGGAAATTCACAGTAGCAAAAATATAAGGTGAAATGGATCAACTCATAAGGTATACTTCTGACTTTATTACCTGTCATTCCTCTTTCACCAATTACTAAATTAAACCTCTCAGAATGAATTTATTAGGATTAATAACATTATCCTAGTGCTTATATGAGGTTACAATGAAATGATATGACCTCTAGGAAAATAATGTTTTTAGATATTTCATGATTCATTATTTAATGTCATTATATAATTGAACATTTTTTCTTCAACAAGTAATCATGTTTTAGTTCAGGTGCTCACCATGGAAAAATGCCCCTTTTAATTAATAATTTTTAAAGTGCTTTTCAAAGCCTCTTATCTCTTTCTCATTCTGTTTTCCATCTATGCATTTATTAAAAAGAGGTAAGATGTGTATAATGCAAATTAATTTCATACCACACTAGAGCTGTTAAGCCAGGTATTCAAATTCTTTTCCAATTGAAATGCATTCTAAAGCTTAAAGTTATTACTTGTAATGAGTGATTTAATTTACTTAAAGTAATTAAGCTATATTTAATTCAGTTACACGAAGACATTCTTGGAGAATTTGAAAATACATATGATGATAATATGCATGGATTTAAGAAAAATATTATGTTGCAAATATGCTTCATTATATTGTAGAATCACTGAAGAAGAATGGTTTTTGAATCCTGAATAGAATTCTCTAAAAGATGATGATTCAAAACAAATCATACAACAAAACATTGAAGGGTAAGATTAACATATTAAATATGATTTTAGATTGAACAAGAAAACCTGCATGATACTTCAAGCTCACTAAAACAATATCAATAGAGCAAAAGAAAAGCATTTTATTCCCAAAGGAATAAATTAAAAGTCAGAAAAAAATCTAACACAAAAACTTAGGGAAGTTAGTCTGCCTGCTTTCTTCTAATGTCTTCTGTATGAATTATGCATGGAGGAAACAATACCATGTGAAAGTTTCTATTAGGTTCCACTATGTAGTATTTTTTTTAACACACATTATTACCAAGGCTTATCCATATGCATGGAGGCAAAAATGCATAATGGCTTTTTATTCTTAACTAAAACTTAACACATTGAATTTCTCAGAGGAAGGGAACACTAGGGCCACTTCTGCATAGCATGCTCTGTGGTGGCTCTGGGGACAAAGCATAGAGTACAGATAACCCACACTCCAGACATTGAGCTACTTAGTTCCACTCCATCTACTACCTACATTTTATACCCAAGGCTTCAGGGGCACCCTCTCCATGAGCTCACTGAGTGAATAGTTAAAGGCTTCACTAGGTGCTTTAAAAGCAGACGCTCATTTCTCAGACTTTTCCATGTCTTTATTTCCTTTTCTTATTCATTTTGGACTCCCTCAACCCCCTAACTCCCCGCCACTAACTCTTGTACAATTACTTAGTGTCTGCCCTGCTTTTTCATGTATTGACTTCCCCCTCATATACAATATGCATTCTTATTTTTTCTTACTGTTATTCAAATGTCCTACTTGCAAACTGTATTTTTCACTTTTTTTTTTGCTTTCCTTATCCTATATCTTCTCTCTCTTTATTCTTATAATGAAGTTTTACCTTATTTTTAAAGTATATTCAACAAAATATACTATTTTTTCATTATGTCTTTTACAAAGTGCTAAAAAATATTTACCTCAATAAAATTACAATAAAGAGATATGTAATTCTACGGTCCCTGACATAGAAGGGTGGATTTAGGAACATCGTAAACTACAGAGGTGAAATAGGATAATTCTGGGCAATATTCTAGAGGCAATGATGGCTAGGTATAGAAATGTACACAGAAGGGGAGACTAGAGTGCAAAAGTAATGATTGTGTGAGGGAACTAATACAAACAAGAGAAACAGCTATCAGGAACAAAGAGCAAATTTATTTAGACATTTTGACATGAATACTGAAATTATTAAACTAAGGAATTTGAAATTAATACATTTTAAGAAAAAAAATGTTATATCATTCTTTGATGATAAAAAATTAGGGAAAGAGGAAAATTATTTATGGAAATATGCCTATTACTAGATAGTTTGCAAGAAGCCATGGACTAGACCAGTGGTCGGCAAACCGTGGCTCGTGAGCCACATGCGGCTCTTTGGCCCCTTGAGTGTGGCTCTTCCACAAAATACCATGGCCTGGGCGAATCTATTTTGAAGAAGTGGCGTTAGAAGAAGTTTAAGTTTAAAAAATTTGGCTCTCAAAAGAAATTTCAATCGTTGTACTGTTGATATTTAGCTCTGTTGACTAATGAATTTGCCGACCACTGGACTAGACAATCTATTCCACTATGACACAATCAAACAGCACTATATGATCATAAACATTACTTTCATATTATATAAATCTTTGTAAGTCATAATATATCTTATCTGGCAAGGAAAACATATTACATATTAGGAGTCACTGTTTATTCACCCCACCCCTTCACCCTAAGTAAACACAAAAGAAAAATAAATAAATAGGTTTGACTACATCAAACTTAAAAGTTTTTGCACAACAAAGGAAACAATAAACAAAATGAAAAGACAACCCACTGAATGGGAGAACATATTTGCAAAATTTATAAAGAACATATAGAACTCAACACCAAAACAAACAAACAATCTAATTAAGAAATGGGCAAAGAACCTGAATAGACACTTCTCAGGAGGACAAGCAGATGGCCAATAGACATATGAAAAGATGCTCAACATCACTAGTCATTAGAGAAGTGCAAATTAAACCCATGATGAGATATCACCTTACATCTGCCAGGATGGCTACCACCAATAACTCAAACAAGTGCTGGCAAGAATGTGGAGAAAATGAAACCTTCCTGCACTGCTGGTGGGAATGCAGACTGATGTAGTCACTGTGAAAAACATAAAGTTTCCTCATAAAATTAAAAATGGAACTTCCTTTTGACCCAGCTATTCCACTTCTGGGAATATGTCCTAAGAATCCCAAAACACCAATCAAAAAGGAATACATGCATCCCTATGTTAATTGCAGCATTACTTACATAATCAAGGTTTGGAAGCAGTCCAAGTGCCCATCCGTAGATGAGTGGATTAAAAAGTAGTCCATGCCCTGGTTAGTTTGGCTCACTGGATAGAGCATCGGCCTGTGGACTGAAGGGTCCTGGGTTCGATTCTGGTCAAGGGCACATTCCTGGGTTGAGGGCTTGATCCCAAGTAGGGAACATGCAGGAGGCAGCTGATCAGTGATTCTCATCATTGGTGTTTCTTTCTCTCTCACCTCCCTCTCTGAAATCAATGAAAAATATGTTTTAAAAAAGCAGTGGTACATTTACAAAATGGCATATTACTTGGCTATAAAAAAGGGAAATCGTACCTTTTGCAACAGCATGGTTGAATCTGAAGAGTATTATTCTAAGTGAAATAATCCAGTTAAGAGAAAGATAAACACCATATGCTTTCATTTATATGTGGACTCTAATTAACAAAATAAACAAAATAGAAACAGACTCCGATACAGAGAACAGACTGATGTTAGAGGGGAGTGGGTTGTGGGGATGGGTAAAAAAGGTAAAGGGATTAACAACAAAAAAAACCCTCATAGTCACAGACAACAGTATGGTGACTACTTGAAGGAAGGGGAGGAGGGGGCAGGTAGAGGAGAGTAAATAGGAGATAATTGACAATGGAAGGAGATGACGCACAATACTATCTACAGATGCTGTATTATAGAATTGTACACTTGAAACCTATATAATTTTATTTGCCAATTAAACCCCAATAAATTCAATAAAAATTAAAAACAAAATCATTCCAAAGCTAAGAAAAAGATTTTCATTGGAAACCTTTGTATTGTTCTCTTTTGTCTTAATTATTACTTTTTTTATTAAATTAGATTACCAATCACTCTTGGATCCATATAACTAATGTTTTTATCATATGATAGAAAATTTTCTACACTTAAGATGCTTATTTTTATCTTTCTGGAAGTAATCAACATGTGTAATGACTCTCTCTCTCTCTCTCTCTCTCTCTCTCTCTCTCTCTCTCTTCCTCTCTTCCTCTCTTCCTGTCTCTCTCATAACAGACACACACATTGGATTAATAAGGAATATCAGGAATATCATATGGTTTTGTTGTTGGCTAATTAAGGCTGTCAAAGAATTTTGTCCTACATATGATGTGTCAGGATAGAAATTCATGGAGAAAAATAATACTTTTTCAAGAAATATCTATTAAAGAAGCTAGTTATTTATTCTTATATGTTCCAGGTACAGTGCTTAATATAAATTCAAAGAACACATGAAAAGCCCTGATTTATAATACTCTTGCTGTCTGGCGAAGGAGATGGTTACATAATAAATAATTTAGATTCAGCATAAAAAATGCTAAAATAGCAACATAAACAACATGCTCTAATAACACAGAAAGCTAGTTTATTGGTAACTCAAGGAAGTTTTCCTAAAGAAAAAAATGTTTAAGTTTTTTATGTAAACAGTTTTATTGAGGCATAATTAACATAATATTTAATCCACTTAAGGTGTACAATTCTGTAGTTTTTAGTATGTTCTGAGTTGGGCTACCATCACCAAAATCTGCTTTTAGAAAGTTTTTATCACTCCATAATGAAACATAGCACATAGTAGGAGTCACTGTTTATTCATCCCACCCCTTCACCCTAAGTAAACACAAATTTACTTTCTGCCTCTACAAATTTGCCTATTATTGACCTTTTCATATAAATGGAAACATGAATAAGTGGTATTTTGTTAATTGTTTTTTTCATTTATCATAACATTTTTATGTTAATCCATATGGTATCATGTATCAATGCTTCCCTTTTTATAACCAAATAATATTTTATTGCATAAATATATTGCATTTTGTTAATTTATTCATCAGTTGACGGAGATTTGGGTTGTTTCCTCTGTTTGGCTATTAAGAATAACACTATGAACATTTGTGTACAGGTTTTTTTTTAATACCTTTTTAAAATTCTTTTGGGTATATATCTAGGATTGGAATTGCTGGATTATATAGTAGTTCTATGAGAAGCCATGAAAACTGTTTTCCATAACACCATTTTACATGATTATTATTGTGTGTGTATTCTAATTTCTCTATTCATTTGCTAATGCATTTTATTGTCTGTCATTTTTATTATAGCCATTCTAGTGAGTATGCAGTGATATTTGATGGTTTTAATTTGCATTTATCTAAGACTAGAGACCTGGCGCATGAAATTTGTGCATGTGTATGGTCCCTAGGCCTGGCCTGTGATCAAAGCCATCTTCCCCAGTTGCCTGCAGCCGGCCCTGCCCCCTGCCACCACCCACCCCTGCTTCTCTGTTCACCATCAAGTGATCGGTGCCTGACGGCTAAGGTCAGTGAGCCTCATAGTGACTGGTCCAGTGGTCGTTCTGGTCGTTCTGCCATTAGGGTCAATTTGCATATTATCCTTTTATTATATAAGATAGAGGCCTGGTGCACAGGTGGGGGCTGGCTGGCCTGCCCTGAAGGGGGTCCCGGATAGGGGTAGGGGTACCTGCTGGGATGCGGGACTGTCCGGAACGAGGGGCCGTGGGGTTTGTAGGCCAGCCCTGCCCCCGATCGGGGGGGGGGGGGGGCTGCTGGACGTGGGGCTGGCCTGGGCTAGGGGCTGCAGGCAGTTTGCAGGCCGGCCATGCCCCCGGCTTTGTCAGGAGGGACATCCAGAATGATGTCCGGTCTATCCAGTCTAATTAGCATATTACCCTTTTATTAGTATAGATGGTGACCATTTTTATATGCTTATTGGTCATTTTTGTATCAACTTTGGATAAAAGTCTATTCAAACATGTTACCTGTACTTCATTGGGATATTTATCTCTTTATTATTGAATTATAAGAGGTTTTTTTATATCTGTCACTTTGATACTTGTTTTCTATATTTCTTAGGTTGTTTTGTTGTTGTTCTTGTTCCTCTATTTTTCTATTACAGTTTGCTTTTATATTAAGTTGGGTTATTTTGGTAACACTTTCTTTTTCTTGTTTATTTTACTTTATTTTTTGAGGTTGTTTTTTTTTTAGTAATTGACCTTGGGATTTCAATTTGCATCTTAACATAAAGCAATCTACAAAAGTTCTCCCTTATAAATAAGGAATACATTCCAAGACCTTCAGTTGATGTCTGAAACCATAGATAGTACCAAACCTTATATATACTTTTTTTACCCTAATATATACATACCTATGATAAAATTTAATTTGTAAATTAGGTATAGTAAGAGATTAACAATAAATAAAAATATTTAAAAGCCATTTTAAAATATATTGTAATAATACAAGTTATGTAAATGTGCTCTCTCTTACAAAATATCTACTGTGCTCACCTTTTCACTCAAAGGAAGCACTTTACAGCTTCTCTTTGGCATATACACATTGCCAACTTCACTACTTTTGCACTTTTAGATGACGATTAAGTAAAATAAAGGTTACTTGAACATAAGCACTGGGATACCTCCACAATCTGATAACTGAGAGGACTACTAAGGAACTAATGGGCAGGTAGTGTAAACACCATGGATAGGAGCTGGAGGGCATCCGATTTCATAATGCTACTCAGAACAGTGTACACTTTTTAAACTTATGAACTGTTGTTGTTTTTTGGAATTTTTTATTTAATATTTTTGGACTGAGGTTGACTGCAGGTATCTGAAACTGTGGAAAATGAAACCACAGGTAAGGGAGAACTACTCTAGTTAAATTCATACTAAAACAATTCTGATAGTATACAGAAATTTTGCTTAATTATATCTCAATTCTTATTTTCCCTTAGGCTGTCATAGAAATTACATGTTTATACACTATAGCCACATCAATATAGTATTATAATTGTTGGTTTATATGCTTGTCTTTTAAACCACACAAAAAAAGCTGCAAAAAATACATTTTACTGTCTTTCATATTTACCTGTGTAGTTACTTTTACCGGTGCTCTTTATTTCTTTGTTAGGATTTAATTGTTCTTTGGTGTTTTTTCATTTCAGTTCTAAGGACTTTAGAATTTTTCTAGGATAGATCTGCTAGCAATTAATTCTCTCATTAAAATTTATCTGGCAATGGCTAAAAAGTATCTTTCATTTTTGAAGAATAATTTTACTACATATAGAGTCCTTTGTTGACAATCTTTCTCTTTCAGCACTTTGAATAAGTCATGTCACTGCCTTCTGGCCTCCATGGCTTCTGAAGAAAAGAGCTATTCGTTTTTGAAGATTCTTTGTATGACATAAGTCATTTCTCTCTTATTGCTCTCCAGATGCTCTCTTTTCCTTGGCTTTTGTTAGTTTGATCATGCCATGTTTATACTTAGTGTGGATCTCTCTCTCTCTCTCTCTCAACTTTAGTTTTTTAGAGCAGTTTTAGGATCAGAAAAAAATTGAAAGGCAGGCACAGAGATTTCTCAAATGCCTCATCCCCACAAATGTATAGCTTCCAACTCATCAGAATGGTACCTTTATTACAAAAGATGAATCTATGTCGACATGTCATAATTACCCAAATCATTATTTTACTTTAGGGTTCACTTTTGGTGTTGTACATTCTATGGGTTTAGACAGATGTGTAATGACATATATCTATCAGTATTATATCATATAGAATATTTTATTGTCCTAAAAATTTTCTGTACTCTGCTTATTTATCTCTCCTCACCACTAATTCTGGGATCACTGATCTTTTTATTTTCTCCACTAGAGGTCCAGTGTACAAAAATTGTGCACTGGTGGTGGTGTTGGTGGGGTGTCCCTCAGCCCAGCCTGTGCCCTCTCGCAGTCCAGGACCCCTCGGGAGATGTCTGACTGATGGCTTAGGCTGGGGGATCGGACCTAAGCCAGCAGTCAGACATCCCTCTCACAGTCTGGAGCTCTCTCAATCCAGGACCCCTCGTTCCTTACCACCCACCTGCAGCAGAGGCAGGAGAGGCTCCTGCCACCATCGCTGTGCTCACCAGCCATGAGCCCGGCTTCTGGCTGAGCAGGCGCTCCCCCTGTGGGAGCACACTGACCACCAGGGGGGCAGCTCATGCATTGAGCATCTGCCTCCTAGTGGTCAGTGCGCATCATAGCGACCGGTTGTTCAGCCGTTCGGTCGATTTGCATATTAGGGTTTTATTATATAGGATAGTTTTGCCTATTCCAAAATGTCAGATAGTTAAAACCACATAGTATATAGCCATTCAGATTGGCTTACTTTACTTAGTAATAAAAATCTTTGATTTTCTGTAGCTCGAAAACATTTTGTAATTATTTGGATTTTTATGTTCTTGATGTTCTCTCAACTTACTGGACCTTTGGTTTGGTGTCTAATATTATTTGAGGGAAGTTGTCAGTCATTATTGTTTAAAATATTCTGTTTCTTTTTTTTTTTTTTTTGCTGCTATATTTCAAATACATGTATGTTACACCTTTTATAGTTGTCATACAGTCTTTGAATATTCAGTTCTAGGTTTTTGGGGTTTTTTTACCTCAACTTTTTTTCTTTACTCCTTGGTTTCTGAGGATCCTATTGATATATCTTCTACCTCAGAGATCCTTTCCTCAGCCATGTCCAGTCCATCTATCAGCCCATCAAAGGCATTTTTAATTTCTGTTGCAATGTTTTGTGTTTTTTTTTTTTTTATCTCAAGCATTTCTCTCTGACTTTTTCATTGGATTTTCATTTTTTGCTTACATTGTCATCTCTTCATGCATGTTCACTACTTTATTCATTACAGTTCTTATTTGTTTTTAAATCCCTGGTCTGATGATCCCAACATCTTATCCATGTCTGATACTGATGCTTGCTCTTTCTCTCTTCAAATTGTGTTGTTGTTGCTTTTTTCTCTTGAAAATTTTTATTAGTTGCTATACTGGGGACAGCTGTGCTGGTAATAGGACCTGCTATAAGTAAGCCTTTAGTAATGTGCAGTGAGGTGTGAGGGAACAGGAGATGTTTCCTAGTCCTATGATTAGAACTTAGTCTCTTTAGTGAGCCTGTGCTTCTGGACTATGCACTTCCCAAATGTTTCTCAGAGTTTTCCTCCCCTTTTGGTGACACAGGATGGCTGGGATGCTCTGGAGCTGGATATTTCCCTTCCCCAGTCATTTTGTCTTTGATGATGCTCCAGCAGGTGAGGTTGTGATTAAACCTTTCCCCTGAGGGCAGTGTTGTGAAGACTCTGTTCTGGCATATTTAAAAGATGGTTCTTTCCCCCCTCCCCCTCCCGGAAGCAGAAAGTTTCCCTAATATTTATTGTGGGAAACTGTTCAAATTCCTGAAGGTAAATCTCACAGCACTGTGGAGGTATCTCCAGGAGTTTTCAACTCTCTGACTTCTACACACTAAGCCTCTGGCAAGGCACCAATACAGTTTAGGTTTACTTCCCCCCTCTGCTTCCTGTGTTGGTTTCTGCTGGTGAGTCTTTGCTCAAATAGGCATGACTCCTCCTATTTGCTGGTCATTTGTTCCAGAACCAGGGCAGTGGTTTGCCCTGCGTCCTTTTCTCTGTTATAGATCCATGAAGAGGTTGTTTTTCAGTCTGTTCAGCTCTTTACTTGCTATTAGGATGAAGTAGAGACTTCCAAGTTCATTTCATGAGACACTGAAACTGCACGTCATTCTTGATATATTTGAGTTCATCTTGCTTGGAGTTTACTGAGCATCTTGGATGTATAGACTAATATTTTCATCAAATCTGTGATTTTATTCATTATTCCCTCAAGCATTTCTTTGTCCCTTTCTTTTCTCCTTATGGGGCTGCTGTTATCTAGAATAGTATCCATAGGTTTCTGAAGTTGTGTTATTTTTTTCCTTCATACTTTTTTATTCTGATCTTCAAACTGGAGAATCTCAATTAATCTATATTCATGTTTATTGTATTTTTCAACTCCAGAATTTACATTTAGTTTTTTAAAAACATAATTTATATCTTTTTATCCATACTCTTTATTTCATGGTATATTGTTGCCATACTTTAATTCTTTGTATATTATTCTTCAGTTACTTGAACATATTTATATGAATTCTTGTAAAGTCTCTATACCCCCCAGTTTCTACTTACTAGTTTTATTTTATGTGTATGTGCTATACTAAACTGTTTCTGTGTGTGTTTTATAAATTCTTGTTAAAAATTGGACATTTTGGAGAGCATAATGAGACAACGCTGGCAATAAGGTACTCCATCTCCCTCTAGCCAGATTTTGTTTTGTTCTCAAGTTGCAGTTTGATGCAAGAAGGGACCAGGAAACATAATCACCCTTCTAATTAGCTACCTGAAGGCTTTATGGAAAAATATAAAACTTCAAAAGTAATATAAATGGAGGAAATGGTTCTATCAAATAGTAAAAAGAAATTTAAAGATAAAATATAGTGAAAGCATATATATTCTGTATAGGTATAATATATTGTCACTTATTTACTGAATTAATAATAAAAATTCTTCTAAAATGATCTATTTATAATTTTGAGAATAGACTTGTGTATATACATTATATATTCTGTCTCCTTTGTGTACTGCGTACATCATCCGATTGTGGATGTATGCATATGTTTCATAAGCATCAGTAGAATTTTACATCATTGTGTAAATAACATTTCTTACTTAATATGGAATCAAATATTCTATTAAGTGTAGCATTGGGTCCTATATAGAAGCACTCAAGATAGTTTTTGTTGTTGTTGTTGATGACAGTGCTTATACAGGGTGGCACAAAAGTATGTTTATAGTTGT
Source organism: Cnephaeus nilssonii (assembly GCF_951640355.1). Classification (NCBI taxonomy): domain Eukaryota; kingdom Metazoa; phylum Chordata; class Mammalia; order Chiroptera; family Vespertilionidae; genus Cnephaeus; species Cnephaeus nilssonii. Next base: position 55,037,265 of record NC_137073.1, read on the forward strand.
TCATATGGAAAAGACAATATTAAATAATAATACAAAAATAAACTTTCTGTATCCTCACAACTCTAAATCTACTTTTGCCCCACCCTGTATTCATGTGTGCTAATTAAAAACAAATCCCACTCCTAGTACATTCACTATTCCCATCAGAGTACAAAAGCCTTAAAATAACTACGCAGGGTCATGTTGCAAATTGTTTGGCACGATTATATCAACTGTGAACTCTGTGCTAGTCTTGGCATTTGAATCTACTTCTACAGTGGTCGCTATGGTAAACCATTGTGAATATTCTTTTTCATATAAATTAAAAAGAAAAATAATATGAAGAAGTACATAATTTGGTTATGGAGACTTAAAGGTAATGTTAAAGTTCTGGGGCACAAATATGATGTTTGAATAGGAATTGACTCTCTAGATTATTTTAACCCAAAGACTATCCTCCAGTTTACAAAGGAAGCAGCACATGCTCAGGCCAACTGTTTAAATAAAACTTACTGACAGCCCGAAGGGAGGAGAGACACCGAAGATACAGTCACTCCTTCAAAGCCTCAGAAGGGTGAACCTCACTGACACAACAGGAAGTACGAGGTTGTGAAACTACAGAGGACACAAGTGCCAGGACCACAGTATATAAGGATGTTTTCAAGAATCATTTCTAGATATAACTCATATTCTGAAATTATCCTTTAATAACAAGCGTTACCTTCCATAGTCTTTTCAAGATGGATTGCAACAGTCTTTCACCAGCCATTATAAACACAGGACCAATGTGGAGCTTCCAGATTACAACCATCGTAATCTGTTTTAGACGGATGCTTGCCACTTATTTAGATATAGGAAAAGGCCATCTTCTAGAATGGAGATAGCTTTCTATTATTAATGGGCAATAAAAATAGGTGTAGAGAAATGAATGACAGAATGTTCAGCAGTCAATATAGGGCATGTGAAACAGATAACTTTAATTATGCAGACAGAAAAAAAAGAAACTCTCCCCAAATCTTTCCTTTTTTTTCAGAATTTTATCAATATCTTTTACTTCTTATACAGTTTATTTCATTTACTATCAACAGGTCCAGCACTATTTGTATAAATAACAATAATTTACATAATAGTTCAAGGTAACAAATTCATTGCCTATGAAGGCCTGATAGGTCAATATATGATTTAAATCCAGCATCAGAAACAGTAAGTTGTGGTGCTTGTAGTAAACTGGAGGGTATATAGCCAACCTAAATTCAACAGCTGTCATGATTTCTAACATGATAAAGTTAATCTTGACTTTCATAGACTTCAATCATAGAATATACAATTTTGTTGTCTGGCTTCTTTTACTCAGCATGCTGATTGGGTCCTATATAGAAGCACTCAAGATAGTTTTTGTTGTTGTTATTGAGAAAGATAGTTTTGAGATTCATTCACGTTTAAAGTGTAAGTAGGCTATTCCTTTTTAATTGCTTTTAATAATTGCATTCTATGAGCATTTCACAATTTATTATCCATTCTGATACTGATGGACATTGAGGTTCCTTTTAGTTGTGTGACTGTGGTGAAGCAAATAGGCCCATGCTCCCCTGTTTGCCATGCTCAACAATGTCCGACTCCCCCTTTGCTTCCTTTCTCATCTAATTAGCTACCTACGGTAACACTAGAAGGGATTTTTATTTGAAATGTGAACTCTTAAGTCCTCTGAAATCTATCCAAACCTTGTATTCTATGTTCAAAAGCATCTACTTTTTAAAAAATATATTGATTTCAGAGAGGAAGGGAGAGAAAGATAGAAACATCAGTGATGAGAGAGAATCATTGATCAGTTGCCTCCTGCACATCCCCTACTGGGGATTGAGCCTGTAACCCTGGCATGCCCTGAACTGGGAATCGAACTGTGACCACCGAGCTATGCCAGCTGGGCAGCATCTACTTTTTGAAAGAATATGTAAATTTTTATCCACAATGTGAAATTGCATTGATATAAAAATTCCAAAAAATGAATACCTCATTTAAAAAATGCCACTTAAATGATGCCTTTGCAGCACTCACTCATACACAAATACTTTCTATCAGTCCATAATGGACGCTTGTCCTTGAAATCTTTTCTGTATGAGTCAAGCACCTGGAGGTCCCCTGAATGTGAAAGGTCCTGTATGTGTCCTGAGGCAGGGCAAGCTCCTGACACAGAAGAGTTTAGTCACTTTATCAAAATTCTTGAAGTGACTGAAGTGTTTTCACTTCTCAGATTAGAACAAAAAACTAGAGATAATGGCCATAACTGCCATTATCTCACCTTGAAGTTGTAAATTCTAAGGCTGTAATTTTATTATCAGTGTCAATGAGAAAACTGCTTCATTCTTTGGACTATAAATCATTTCAATGTTTGCAAAGTCAACATGACCTCAGTATGAAATGCTGAAACTTGAAGTTATTACAGTTTTTAATTATTGCAAAATGTCCTCCAAATAGATTTAATAGAATGTTTACAAAACAAAAAAACACACAAAACAAACAAAAAGAAAAGATTACATGTGCACAAAAGCAGATCTTGTTTCTTCCAGTAGAATTTAATTCTAAGAATGCAGTCATATTTTTTTTCAAATAAGAATTAAATTGAAATTGAAATGTTATATTTTTTCCTTGATTAACTAAAATATCTACAGATATCAGTTATTCCTATCCTCTTCAGAAAGTTAGCAATGAAAATGATGTAATGTCCCCTTCTTCCTAGAGGTTTGGCATCAAATTCCAATTTAAAAAAAAAAAAAAGAAAAGAAAAAATGCATCACTGATGTTAGTGATAATTTGAAGGTCTTAATAATCTCTGAAGGTCAATTTGTTAAACCACAGTTGAGTGCTTTTGCTGTATGCTGAGGTGACCTGGGTGTTTTGCTGCAGACTATTTCAATCAGGAGTTAACTTGTGAATAATCAAGAAATACTTCACAAACTTCTAAGTTCCACTTTCCTAATCCAAAGGTGTGATAGGGTGCAGCCAACCATAGTGATTCAACTTGGAACAAGTTATTATCAGATAGGAAACATGATGGTTGGCTGAAAGGTACTGGGACTTTAAAGGCATCAAATGTTCTACCAAATACAAAATGCACTTTCCCTTTGTCTGTTTTCTCAAAATGGGTCATTTGTCTCTGCCCTTGAGCTTCTCATGTTAAAGGCTAATAAAAAAAAAACACACTAAGAAATAAAAGAACAAATCTTTCCCAAATTTAGTATAATTCCTATATAATTAGTCAAGTATTAGATTTTTGCCTGTTTTCTTCTTCCCCTCCCCGTGGAAACTGTCTAAGGATTCTCTGACAGAGAATAAGGCTGTATTAAGCTGACTGCCTGGCCTTTCTGCCTCATAGAATCCAGGGCTGATTTATGAGCAATGAACCTAATGCTTTCTGGCAGAGAAATGGGATCACAAAAGTAAAGATTTGTAAAAAAAGATTAGGAGTTAACACAGTGTAGATGTTGAATTCTTATATTTATATATTAAAAGAGGACCTGTTCTTTTCTTTGTCCTTAGAGATGCTGGGCTTTTTATGATCACTTGCATTTATTTAAAAAGAGCTCAGTGGGCTTGTCTTTCCTCCCCAGATCTTTTTAGTTTACTGTATTCTTGGAGTTCAGATGGCATTTCTGTTATAAAACAGCCACCCTGTATAAACTTGAAGAGTATTCTGGGTATTAACATGCAAATGAGGGAATCAAGCATAACTCTGTTATGGTAATTCTTCCCAGACTTTGTCTAAAAGGGCTATCTGTGAGGAACTAAAGCCTCCACAGCTGAGGTTGATTGCCAAGACTGTGAGATTATAAAATTATATGCAAATGTATAGTACTAAACTTTAAAAGTCTCTGGTTTATATTGTTCTTTGTACAGACTATTAGAAATAATCTGGCATTCAGAAAGCATTAAATGATACATAGATCAAAGCAGGGATACTCTGAAGGGAAAAGAAATTAGACCTTTGCTACAAAATAGGCTACAAATTACCATTGAGTGGCTGATATTATATACTTGAGGAGAAGAATTGATAGTTGACTACCAAGAAGACTTTCTGAGATGTATTTTAAAGAAGAATAAATCTCATCGCAGGGACTATTATTTTTATTCATTAGTGAATTCAGCATTTTTAAAGTATCAAGCTCTTTGTTTGTTGAGGTACTTTAAAAGGTATACTATGACCATCTGGGAAAATAGTAGATATTTAAAATAAAGTTCAATACAAGTCACTGGATTTACTAGGTATATAACTGAAATTACTGTGGATTTTAAAGACCTCATGTGTATTTTCTCCCATGACATCAATTCCTTAGTTTTATACTAAACTAAGGCTACAACATCAGTAGGGGCTAAGAATAACAGGGAAGAAAAAAAGTGGAAGTAAAGGAGTAAAAGGAAAATAAAGAGGAGGAGTAATAGGAAAGAAAGTAGAATCAGGGCTGAAGAAATAACAGATGTTAAAGAAGAAAACTGGAAAAAGTAATCTCCTTATTGTGTTCATGCTTCTTCTTTTATTATTGTCATAATGTTATTCCCAGAGCAGCACTTTTCTTCTATTACACCTCTTGTTTCGGGTGGAAATGGAGCCCTTTCATAGAGTCGCAAGGAAAGCATTTCTGGGACCCACATATGGGAGGATGAGGTTTATTGTAGATGCAAAATCAAAGGACTGTCCTGGGTTCAGCTCTGGTGCCTCATCAGAAGTAACGCCATGCCGGGTTCTTACTCAGCATCTAGAAGGGTTCAGGAATCTGGAAAAGGGGCTGTGCATAAATGAGTGAAGAGACTAGACATGAAATATAATTTGGAAGGCATTTTGGGGGAGCCAGAGGAAACTTAGTTCTAGTGACTAAGTTCCCCAAATCTCTGCACCCAGGGCTTTTTATTCTCACATTTTTCCCTCTAGCAAAGCAGATATACATATCAAAGGTAAGGCCTGATAAACAATAAAAAGATTATCAGGTTGGGGGAACTGCCTTCAGCTGTTCCAGCAGCAGGCACTAATATATGCAGATTTTCAGCCCTGCTGAAGGTGTCCATCAACCTTTTGATGGACCTCCTGCATTTATTATGCTAACTGCTGTTCCTAGCCTCCAGCAATGCCAGTGTCCAGAAATTCTGTGCCATCAGTTTAGTCCACGTCTATACCCATCCTGTTAGTGTTTTCTGCTCCTAGCTGGGCTCCAGCAGATGCTGGGTTGCTGTACTCAGGCTCACACTTAGAGACTGCGAGGGCCGCACGGCTACTATGGAAAGAGAGCTTGGGAACATGTTACTCAGTATATAGTTAGATAGATAGATGATAGATGATAGATAGATAGATAGATAGATAGATACATGACAAATAGATAACATGCTTTGTTAAGCTTTATATTATCTCAGGGTTGGGAAGACATAGGCGCTATGTCAAACTAACCAAACAACTTGCCAATCTTTTGTGAGTTCGTGCTGGATCTTACCCCTAACCAATTTATTTCCTATATCTTCGAGGTTCTGTGTCCCTTATCCAATCTATGATTTTCTCAGGTTAGGCTCCTCCCCTTTATGGTCACCATCCTAGTTCTTACTGTGCATGCCTCATAGAGGAGCTCCTCCCTCTGTACCATCTTGGCTTCTACAGGGCATGAACTCAGCAGAGGAATTTCCTCTTTATTGTTTATTCCTTTCCCTCATAGTCTGGGCCAGTGAACCGGTTGTACCCCGGGGTAGTTTATTATTCTATATAATAATCAAGAGGTAATATGCAAATTAACCATCATGCCCTCACAAGATGGCTGTCTATGACCAGGCTGGCAGGGGGTTTATTGAGGGACCACCAAATGATTGAACAGGCAGGCTGTGTGGGGCAAACAGGGTGGCAGGGGGGTTAGTTAGGGACAACCAAACAACTGGATAAGCAGGCTGCGTGGGATGACCAGGCCAGCGGGGGGGGGGGGGGCAGTAAGGGGGGACCAGGCCAGCAGGGGGTGCCAGTTAGGGGCAACCAGACCGGTAGACGGGGGCAGTTGGGGGCGACCAGGCCAGCAGGGGGGGCAGTAGGGGGTGACCAGGCCAGTGGGGGTCAATTAGGGGCAATCAGGCCAGCACACGGAGGCAGTGAGGGGCAATCAGGCCGGCAGTGGGGGGCAGTTAGGGGTGACCAGGCAGGCAGGCAAGTGAGCAATTAGGAACCAGCAGTCCGGAATCGGGCCTAAACCTGCAGTCGGATATCCCCCAAGGGGTCCCGGATTGGAGAGCGTGCAGGCTGGGCTGAAGGGACACCCCTCCCCACCACCTGTGCACGAATTTCATCCACTGGGCCTCTAGTACTTAATAATGTCTGATTATCTTTGCTCCCTTCCTTTCTAGCTACCTGTGCTAACACTCTGATCATATTTTAGTGTATTCAATACACTGGTCCTGATCTATATATTCACACATTTACCACTAAAATCCCATATTAATATTTAATCAGTCTTTATTCCTTCTTCCTTTCTCCCTCTCTCCATTTGTCCAAAAAAAGGGGGGGTTGTTTTTCCTGTAAGGTGATATTAAAAGAGAGAAGTGATAGAGGTAGAGAATGACTCAAAGATGAATAAGATTATCACTATTAAAGCTTCACATTGGTAGAAACTAAGTTGTAAATGTAGGTAGTTAATTTTATTCAAAGGAAGACATTAAGTTACAGTGGAGATAAAAGGTGCTGCGGAGATTTAAAAAAAAAGTCTCAATGTTCTTTTACCTCAATTAACTTCTATAACTTGTAGGGGAAACACATATGATGGTCATGTTTAGCATAAAGCCAGGGTCCTGCTCATGCTGGACATTAGGCAAAGAGTTCTTCCATCATCCACTAGATGATGGTTAATGTTTTATTATAATGAACGTATACTATAAGAATAAACCTTACTTTTTCATTGTAACACACTAATTCTCTGAATAGTTATGACTGTAAATTTCATGTTATAAAATATTAATCTTTTTGTCAAGAAAAATCACTTTACTTTCAAAGAAAATTTAAAGTAAATAGGTATTCAAGGTAAATGTCTTTTATAAAGCATTGTATTCAATTTTCCCCAACATATGGTATGTTAATAACCAATCCTAATTTTGTGATTTTTCTAGAATATATAATATGAATGAAATATAATTTTAAGTTATAAATTAAATGAAAGCACTCATAATATTGCATTTCATAGGGTTGAAACATATATTTTTCAAACACTTAAAAATAGCCTGATAAGAGTTGTATATGTGTTCCCTTTTCCTACGCAAAAAAATATAAATGAAAATTACTAGCAACTATTTAATGAATAGATCGGGCTCACAGATGAATATGCATATATGTCATTTTCCAAACTTTACAAAAAATTGGATTTACCCTTGCTTAGTTCAACCCTAAAACTATGTAATTTCAATGACATGGTGTATGACCTGGGCATCAGAACTTTAAAACTACCTGGGCAATTAAATATATATAGCAAAGGTTGATAACCAGTTCACTACGTAATTTAAAAAATAAATCGTCTATATCTTGTTCCTTCTGTAAATTTTACTGAATACTTAAACACCATGTTTTGAAATAAATATCAGCAGTTAGATTTTTGTCTGCTGGGTTATTTTGTGCACTAAATCTGATACTTAGAGATCTGATCTTATATATTCCTGCCCCTTTGTATTATATATTTTTTTCATTTTATTTTTTTATCTTGACTATAATTTCAACCTACAATAATGGATATTTAGATCTTTGATCTCTAAAGATGATTTCCATTTGACATGCCAACTATTATCTACAAACATGGATGCTTTTAATTAACAGACCAATTTGCCTGTCATTGTTTTATATCTATCATCATTGTAGTTTTCAACTCTTCAGTTTACACTTCATGAAATTTCCATAACCAGTTTGGCTCAGTGGATAGAGCATCGGCCTGCAGACTGAAGGGTCTTTGGTTCAATTCCGGTCAAGGGCATGTACCATTCCTGGCTCTAGTCAGGGCATGTGCTGGAAGAAACCAATCAATGTGTCTCTCTCACATTGATGTTTTTCTCTCTGTGTTTCTCCTCCTTCCTTCCACTCTCTCTAAAAGTCAATGAAAAAAAAAATCTTTGGGTGAGGATTAACAACAACAACAACAACAACAAAAAACACAATAATAAAACCTGTAGCCTTTAGTTTATCTGGGACTTGCAGATAAAAGCTGCAATATGCTTTCAAATAAAATTTTAAAAGCTTCACTTTTTTGTAATTCTCAAACTTAATGGTTTTATATGAAAATATAAGAACATTTTCATACATGTTAAATATATATTTGTATTGTAAAATTATAAGTTTAACTTACTCACTTTCATATTCATAAATATCATGGAACCAATGCGTGAAATACAGAAAATAAAACAAAAGACAATTTGCTAGGTAATTTAGAGGGAGGAAATAAAAGTGTAATGACAGCCAAGTAAACCTCTTTTTTTAAAAAATTTATAAAGTTTTGAATTACATCATATGGTATGACCATTTGCAAGATAGCAATTCCCTTAAAAGTTCACTAGCCTGGGTATGAGTCCTTGAAATTCATTTTAATTTATCTTCAAAAGGTATTTTATCCTCTGAGTTTTAAAAAGAACATGAAATAGTTTCCACTCCAGCCTGGCCTTTCTAAGTTTACCCTTCTCTTTTATTAAATGATTAAAAATAATTTTTAATAGCAAAGTTGCACCAAGTAATTCATCTTTTGAACATATCAAGCTTCTTCAAAGCTAAATTGTTTTTAGTAGTAGTCGGTTTCTATTACAAATTAACTTTGATTTGTTGCTGTTCTTGTCTATGGCATTTGACTGGAATGAATAACAGTGGTCTATAAATTATAGTCTCAAACCTACATCTGGCAATTAATTAGGAATCATCTTTGAGAAACTCAAGAAAACATAAAGCGTGCGTGCGTGTGTGTGTGTGTGTGTGTGTGTGTACGCGCGTGTGCGCGCACACACACACACACACACACACACAGGAGTAATTCTTCCATGCAAAGCTTTCTTAATTTCAAAGCCAAGTCCAAACACAGATTATCTTTTTCATAATTTAATTCTAACTGAAAAGCAATTAAAATAAGTACACATTCAAATTTTCTCCCACTTAGGGCTAAAATAAAGCTCCATCCTTTTCTGTTCCTACATTTGAGATGCTAGGCTATGATAAGTACTAGTAAATCCAACCAACATGTAGATCACTGCCATTGTATCTCACAGTTTCCAATCTTACCAGAGTGAGCCTTCAGACTCCTGTCAATCTCTTTTAAAAGCTGCTTGTCATCTCTCATTCTTCAAAAAGTTGCTAAACTGATATAACTGAAGGATGATTACCATGCCTTGTCTCTTTCATATCTTCAATATATAGGAATGCTTGCTTATGATAAATGACGTACATGAATTTTTAAAAATTTATGTCTACCTCCAAGTCTTCAGTTCTTCTCCAAGTACTGTCTATCTCAGTAGAGAGAAAAAAAATGAGACTTTTCAAATATAATTCCTAACAATAATTAGGTACTACATTTTTTTGTTAATACCCCAAGTATTTTGATATTGTCCTATTTAATTCTCACAGCATTTCTCATAAAATATGTACCATTGTTTAGAGTAAAGCTTGAGAAAGATGGTAATTAAATATTTAAGTAATCATTCCAAGTTTATACAAGTAGAACAGGACATAATTACATGTGTCTGACATCATACATGAGTCTAATAACAGAATTCTAAATATTAATCATTAAAGTTTCTTCACCTCCTGTACTCTTTCTTACAAATTATTTTTTATAACTTGAAAATTTTACTTCAAGTTTAAGATTTTTTTGCAATCCTCGTATGATTAAGAATGCAATTTTTACAGATGGATTTTTACTCAATCTTGACTGTGTATGTTGACCAATGAGGATTTCTGTCTTTTTTTGTGTAGCAGTCTTACTGTCTCAGCACCATTTTTTGACTAGCCCATGTCCCTGCTCTGATATACAATGCTAAGTTTTATTATATTAATTAAGTCTTTCAAATATACATGAATTTGTAAGTTCTCCATTTTGTTTAATTAATTTGTATATTCTTATATTAACACCCTGCTATTATAATTATTAGGCTTTATAATATTTATATTTGGTAAGATGTATCCCCTGATATTACTAGATCTCTCCAACATTTCTTGACAATTAAATATTCAAAAAGTAATTATCACATTGAAACTTGTCCAGGTCATATAGGACATCTTCTAGCACTAGGGATGAGGAAAAATATTATATATTTCTAAATTTAGAAACTACAAAAATCTCATGGATTTCAATATTCAAATTAAACTTTAATCATCAAAGATTCAAGTTTAATTTATTCTTATAAAATCACAGAATCCTAGATATGGAAAGACTTGTTACCAGTAAGATCATCTAGTTGAATTTATTATTTTTTTTTTCATCTGAAAAGACTGAGACTTGGAGAGGTAATTTGAAAAATACACATTGAGTGGCAGAGCATATACTAAAATTACATCTGTTAAGTAAGTAAAATAGAAAAGATTCTATTCCTAATTCTCATATTATTTAAGCTAGCTTTGATATTTTTTTCTGATTCCAGAATTCATTAACCAAAGAATCAATGATAATTCAATGTATAATTATCAGATGACATTGGTTAGCTAATGAAAACAATTTAGACACACGTCATTAAAATAGTTTAATATGTATTTGTTTATTTTTATTTGTACAGTTTAATAGAAATTGAATATTATAGAAGGGAAAATAGGAATTCACTTGCAGCAAAATGAGACTAGCTATTTCTAGACCAATTTTATCAATCAACAAGAAAACATACTTGAATAAATAAAAATATACCAAACATAAAAAATGAGGGAGCTAAAACACTGTGAAATTGAGGATCTAATATACTAGAGAGAAGGAAAGAGCAAAGGGCTACACTAACATTTTCAGCCATATTTCTTGGCATTTGCTGATTGCAGAGGCGCCGCCGAAAGGCTCAAAAGCTAAGTGGCTGCTCAGGAGCTTTAATTAGAGTAGACTTTCTGACATTCTTAACAGACTAGGATAAAAGCCTTTATATTTATGGCCATGCGTGAGGGAGGAACATTGGTAAGCAGCCCAGGATTTCACATGTAATCCCTGAAGAACTATACTGTATGAGTTATGGAAGAAATTTGAATTAGGCAACTCTTCTCAGAGACTGAAGCCCGGCTTCAAACCAGATCAACCTCTTACCAAATGAAGCAATTTATCTCTGAGCAAAGCAAAAATAAATTCTCCCTGCAGGAATATAACACTAAAATCATCTCTTCATGCTTTCAGATTAACTGTAGGAATACAAATATGAAACAACTAAATGTGCAAAAAGAAAAATGAGTAGCAGAATGAATAATATAGATTCTAAAAATAACCCCAAAGCAAACCCAAAGGAGTTTTAGATGTAAATGTGATTAGTACCTCAAAAAAAAAAAAAAAAAGAAGATGGAAAGTTTTATCAAACAACAGAAACCATAAGATATAACCCTAAATATAATTAAATAGAAATTATAATAAGTGAATGTAAGTGACCACCAATACATCCTTTTAACAGCAGGTACAGTGCAACAAAAGATTAGTTAATTGGGAAATTGAATAAAATATTCAGGCTGATACATGGAGAGAAAAAAGAAGGAAATAACTCAAAAGTATAAGATAAACATAAGCTTCTGTAAAAATATCTAACTTCAGTCAATGTCCCAAAAGGAAAGGAAAGACAGGAAGAAATGGAATTAATAATTGAAGCAATAGAAGTAGATAATTTTCCAAAATTGATACACATACCTCAAACAACAGATTTAGGCAACATTACAGTTCTAAGCAGCATGAATTAAATGGGAACATGATGATCATTAATGGTAGTCTGCTTAAAGTTAAAGAATTGTGTTAAATAGTCAGCTTCAAACAAAACAATAAGGCTAAGCTGACTATTTAACACAATTCATAGTAACTGGAAAACTGAAATTACTGCTAATTAAAAATTTTTAACCTAGTGGAAATTTTCTCCAATGATGAAAATACAACAGAATTTAAGACACAGCAAAGAGTACCTGTCAACTGACCCACACTAAAGGAGTTCTACAGGTTGAAGGAAAATGGTCTCAAATGAAAGCATGGAGATAGAGGAAGGAAAGAGAAGATAGTTACTACTTCTAAATGAATGTTGACTGTACAAAATAAAAGTAACATCTATAGAATTTATAAATTCGCAACAGGTGCAACACAAAGTATGAAAAGGAGGTAAAATGAAAGGAATAATTAAATAATTCATTTTATTAAAGGAATAATCCTTTTGTTAAAGGAATAATCTATCAGGAAAATAAAACAAATTTCAATGCATTTACTTCTAACATCAGTTTATCAATATCTATGAATTTTTTAAAAGTGACTTATGAGAAGCAGGAAAAACTACAGTTCTAGTGGGAGTTTTTGAGACACCTCTCTTAGTAATTTAAAACAAATAGAAATGTTGCGAGGAAGTTGAATGTTAAACATGATTGACAAAGGGGAAAAATAGACCCTTTCAGAGAATAAAAAGTGGGAGAGGAATTTTACTTGTAAAATATACTTATAATATTTTTGAACTCTGGGTAGTTCTTGGGCATGAGGGTTACAGAGTCAGAAATTGGTCTGGCTCTCCACACTCGATGGAATAGCACAAGTTATCTGAGGAACTCTCTCCCCAAGCTTTGCCCTGAAGCAGGAAAGGGCAAACTCGTGATATTTTGCCAATTAGCAAACATCCATTTATAACTTTGACTCCTTGAAAGTACATTCTTTTCCTAAAAGCAGTTTTCTCAATAATCTCCTTAGTTGGTTTTGGATGAGAGCAAAGTACCCCTTCTTCTTTGATCCCCTACAAGTAAATGAGAAAGAACTCAGAGTAGTATGCCAACTATCTTTAAATAAAAATTCACTATTTTAGCAGTCTCTAGCTTTCTCTCCAATGTAAGTTGCATTTCGCTACTAGGCTAAGGTTTGCAACCCTTTCAACCTCAGCAGTGATTAATTTAATACTTCTCTTTGCAAATTGGCATATTTTTCATGTTTAAGTTCCTTTAAGCTTTAACCCAAATTTGTATACAATTAGAAAAGTTGCATTTAATAATCTTTAATGTGCACATATATGTATTTTAAAAGGAGTATAATTTGGGGAGGTTGAGCTCATTTAATGTATCCTTAATAATGCATGGTTTCAAACCATTTCAAAATGTTTAGACAAGAGCCGTTATTTCCTGATTAAGATCATAGCAATCCATTTGTACTGGAAATAATACTAATTTTGATGTCTATTTTATGTCTCCAAAGGCAGATGTGAAATAGAGGAATTAAAATATTACCACTTCTGTAATGAAAGATAGGAAAAAAGAATAAAAAAATGTGAAAGGTATGTTCTGCTTTAAGTACAAGAGACAAAAGTGTAAGAGAGGTATTCTGCATTAGAGATGGAGTCAAGAGGTAACTTATCATCTTACATATAACGACTATAAACATTGTACCAATTACTAAACAAACTAATAAACAATAAACTGCCCCCACCCACACTCCTAAAGAGTTTTAGAGAATGAATAAAAACAGACACATTTGGGAGAAAAGTTAAAACTTTAAAGGGAACAGCATGGGGTAAGACTTGTGTTGGGGTAAGACTTTAGTCTAAGGGAGTTGCAGCATTGTGCAGGGGTTTGAAACTCCAACAGAAGATATGCAATCATTCTGACCTGAAGACACAAAGAAAAGGAACTGAGTCAAACCACAGCTGCTAGGAAGTGATAGGACATCATTGAAAAGATAGGGGCAGATAAGAGATATCCCAAAATTCTCTGTATAAATTTTACCCAAATTCTGCTGGCCCCTGAATCATGTATGCATGGGGTGTACTGAAACAGTCTGCAGCAAAGTCAAAAGAACTGAACTAAGATCTAAGGTGATTACCGCTACAGTTGTGACAAAGTTGGCACTTTGTGTCTTAACTAAATTGTTTGCTAAAGTGCATTTAACAGAGACCAAAATTGAATAGTCAGATTCTGCAATTATGAGAAAATGACTTTAGGATAGCTATCATGCATATATTGAATGAGGTATAAAGAAAAATATACTTATTATAGATGAAGAGACAGATGTAGGAAAGCTACATATTTTTTAGAAATGAGAAACAGAAAATTCAAAATAAAAATTGGCTGGAAAACTTAATAGTGCAATGAAGATAATGGAAAAATCATAAGTTGAATGTATGTCAATAAAACTTATCCAGAGGGAAACAGGAAAAAAGGATTAGAAAATATAAGCAGTTTAAAGGACTTGTGGGACAATAACAGAAAGCCTCACAACATATATTAACATAGGATAGCAATATTGAGATAGAAAAATATTTGACAAAATGAAGGCCAAATATTAATAAAATTTGGTGACAGTTGTATTTTTTTATACATTCAAGAAAGTTTTTGAAACCAAACAGGATATGAAAAAAAATCACATCTAGGTACATCAACTACTGAAAAACAGATAAAGAAAAAATCAATGTGAAAATAAGCCAAAGGAAAATAACATATTACATCCATGGCAGTTTAAGTAGAAAATCCAAGGGACTCTAAAGAACTACTACATGAATAAGTGAATTAAGAAGTCCATGGAATACACAATTAATATACAAAAGCCAGAGGAGCAAAATGCTGAAAAATTAAATTTCTAAAAATTCTATTTATAATAGTGTTAAAATATACTTACAAGTAAATTTTCAAAATGTATGCATGGTATTGTATGAAAAACCATAAATATTGAATAACATTAAGATTTCAATTCTATCTAAATTGACCTGTAGATTTGACTATAACAACTACCAAAATAACAGCAGAAAATTTTATTTTATTTATTTTTACATTCTATTTATTGATCTTAAAGGAGGAGAGTGTGTGGGGGAGAGAGAGAGAGAAATATTGATTTGTTGTTCCACTTATTTATAAATTCTTTGGTTGCTTCTTGTATGTGCCTTGACCAGAGATGGAACCCACAATCTTGGTGTATCAGGATGACACTCTAAACAAAAATTTTTAAAGCATAAATTGCCAATTTATTCTAAAATTTATATGAAAGTTACAAATAATAGGAACGAACCTGGGGACTCAGAATATTTTATTATATGAGCTGTTATTAAGAGGCAATAATTACCCCTGGCTGGTGTGGCTCAGTTGTTTGAGCATAGTCCCTTGCACCAAGAAGTTACCAGTTCGATTCCTGGTTAGAGCTCCTGTCTGGGTTGCACTTTAATCCTTAGTAGGGGACATGCAAGAGGCAGCCAATCTATGTTTCTCTCTCTCATTAATGCTTCTTCCTTCTCTCCCTCTCTCTTCCTCTCTCTTCCTCTCGCTCTTGAAAAATAAAAACATATTTTTTTAAAAAGCAGCTATAATTAAGACAGTATGATTGGTGGATGGTTAGGCATATAAATCTATATATCTATCTCTATATATTTAATATATAGGTATATTTCTAGACAATTACTATTTTCAAATATATATAGATGAATTGATACTGACATTATTGATATATGTATACATATATATATATCATTATTAATATGCATAATTGCTTTTTAAAGTTGCCAAGATAATTCATTGGTCAAAAGGAAGTCTTTACATAAAATTTCTTAGGACAGCTCAATATCTATATAGGAAAATTTTAACATCTGCTCTTATTTGAAAAGAGAATAGATTATAGACAAATATAAAATTTGAAATTATTAAACAGAAAAAAACACACAAAATCCTTGTGACCTATAAATTGGAAAATAATTTTAGATAGTACACAATAAATGCACATCACAAAAGAAAAAATTTGATAATTTGTACTTCAATATAAAAAAACTTTTGCTCAACAGACACAGTTAAGAAAATGGAAAGGCAAGCCACAGGTTGAAAATACTCACTATGCATATATTAGGCAGAGGACTTGTAACCGAAATGTATAATGTGTTATTAAAACACAATAGGAAGACTAATAAGCCAATTTTAAAAAATAAACAAAATTCTTAAATGAAATTTACCAAAAGAAGGTTTACAAATGGCCAATGGTCACATAAATATTCCC
Source organism: Cnephaeus nilssonii (assembly GCF_951640355.1). Classification (NCBI taxonomy): domain Eukaryota; kingdom Metazoa; phylum Chordata; class Mammalia; order Chiroptera; family Vespertilionidae; genus Cnephaeus; species Cnephaeus nilssonii. The sequence goes on from NC_137073.1 coordinate 55,053,380, forward strand.
TACACATTATTAGTTATTGCAAGTTAAAACCATGTGAAATAATTTTACATGAATGTGCATGTATGTGCCCATGTACATGTGCACACACACAAATAAATACAAAATAGAATGGCTACTATTTTTAAAATTCTGAATATACTATGTAATGGAGAGTTTTTGGAATAACTAGAACTCTAAAAAATGTTGGTTAAAATGTAAAATATAATCGCCACTTTGGAAAACTGGAAATTTCTTAAAAGATATATATACACCTGCCACATAGTCCAGCCATTCACTCTAAGTATTTACTCAAGATTAATGAACATTTACATAAACTCAAAGGCTTGTACTCCAATATTCATAGAAATTTTCATTTATAATAGCCAAAAGTTCTGCACAAACCAAATGTTCATTAATAGGAACGTATAAAAACAAAATATAGCCGAGACCGGTTTGGCTCAGTGGATAGAGCGTCGGCCTGCGGACGCAAGGGTCTCAGGTTCGTTTCCGGTCAAGGGCATGTACCTTGGTTACGGGCACATCCCCGGTAGGGGGTATGCAAGAGGCAGCTGATTGATGTTTCTAACTCTCTATCCCTCTCTCTTCCTCTCTGTAAAAAATCAATAAAATATATTTAAAAAAACCCACAAAATATAGTGTAACAGAATACTAGTCTTTAAAAAGGAACGAAATACTAATATATACACTGTGGATGAACCTCATCATCATGTGACAAATGAAAAGTTGGATACAATGAGGCCAAACTGTAGTATATCAGTTAGATAAAAATTCTGAGAAATGCAAACTACTTTATAGAAAAAAAAAAAAAAAAAAAAGACTGCAGCTGGGCCAAAAGACCCTTTTGTAAAGCAGTGATGATAAAAGCATGTGGTTCTTTTTTTTTTTTTAGTTTATTTTTAATCACTGTTGACATGTTATATTATATTCAGATAAACATCATAATGATTAGACATTTATATACCTCACAGAGTGATCACCCTGATCACTAGTACTCATCAAATATCACATGTAGTTATTGTAGTAGTATTGACTATATACCCTATGCTGTAATTTACATCCCCTTGACTATTTTTATGACTGACAATTTGTAGTTCTTAATTCCTTTCTTTTTTTCTCCTTTCATCCATCTTCTCAACCCCCCTCCCATCTGGCATTCTTCATTTTGTTCTCTGCATCTATGAGTATGTTTTTATTGTTTTTTGTTTGTTTGTTTATTTTGTTTCTTGGATTCCAGATATAAGTGAAATCATATGGTATTTCTCTTTCTCTAACTTAGTTCACTTTGTTTGGCTTTGGTATGAGGGTAATATTGGCCTCATAAAATGAGTTTGGGAGCCTTGCCTCCTTTTCAATATTTGGGAATAGTTTAAGAAGGATAGTTTTATTTCTTCTTTGAATGTTTGGCTAAATTAACCTGTGAAGCCATCTGGTCCAGGACTTTTGTTTGTTGGGGGTTTTCTGAATACTGATTCAATTGTATCAGTCTGTTCAAATTTTCTTTTTTTTTCCTGATTTAGTCTTGGAAGAGTGTATGTTTCCAGGAATTATCCATTTCTTCGAGCTTGTGCAATTTGTTGATATATAACAGTTCATAGTATTTTCTTACAATCCTTTGTCTTTCCATAGTTTCAGTTGTCACTTCTCTCTCATTTCTGATTTTATTTATTTGGTCTCTCTCTCTCTCTCTCTCTCTCTCTCTCTCTCTCTCTCTCTCTCTCTCTCTTCCCCTCTCCCTCTCCCTCTCCCTCTCTCTCTCTCTCTCTCTCTTTCTACATGGCTCTGGCTAAATGTTTATCAACTTAAATTTTTTTTTTTCTCAAAGAACCAAATCTCGATATTATTGATTTTTTGTATTGTTCTTTTATACTGTGTTTCATTTATTTCCACTCTGATATTTATTATTTCTTTCCTTCTACTTACTTTGGGTTTTATCTGTTCTTCTTTTTTTAGTTCCTTTATGTGCAAGGTTAGATTGTTTATTTAAAATGTTTCTTGTCTCTTAAGGTAGCCTCTTTTGCTGTAAATTTCCATCTAAGAACTGCTTTATCTGTGTCCCATAGATTTTGTCATTTTCATTTATCTCTAGATATCTTTTTATTTCTTCCTTGATTTTATTGTTAATCCATTCATTGTTTGTTTAGTAGAATGTTTTTTAGACTCCACATGTTTGTGTTTTTCAGTTTTCTTCTTCTAATTTATTTTTTATATCATTGTGATATGAGAAGATGCTTGGTATGGTTTTAATCTTCTTATATCTATTGAGACTTGTTTTCTGGCTTCACATGTGATATATTCTGGAAAATGTTCCATGTGAATTTGAAAAGAATGTATATTTTGCTGCTTTGGAGTGAAATGTCTTAAAAATAACAGTTATAACGTGTAATTTAAAGTCACTGTTTTCTTGTTGATTTTCTATCTGGGTGATCTATCCACTTATGCCAATGTGGTGTTAAATTCCCCTACTAGTAGTGTATTACTGTCAATCACCTGAGCTAGGTGCTCCAGGAATATCCATTGTGTAGGTTGTGTGTGCCCTATTATTATAGTTGGACCTGGATTACTACTGGTATGTCAGTAGGTTGGGTTGACCCTCAGGCTGACTGTCTGTGAGAGCTGGCCAGGGCTGTAGCAGATGAGTTGTTGCGTATGGGTTGACCCTACAGGGCCAGAGTCACTTTAGCGGGACTCTGATCCCAGCCTAGTCTGCCCTTGAGTTGTGTCATTTGTGGAGCTGGTTGAATGGTGCTCTGGTGCAGCTGGAAGCCGGCCACCAGGTATCAGTTGGAAGAGGCTCCTGTGCAGGTCAGGAGGCCACGGGGGAGAGGCAATGCTGTGAACAGAAGCTGGCTGCTGCTTATGCTGGGCTTGGCATTCTTTGGTGGGCGCTAGGATGAGAACTGAGTCTAACTGCCACTTGTCCTGGATGTGGGGCTGATTAGTTTGAGGTACATTCAGGTCAAATCTGTTCACAACTTATGCCAGACTTGGGCCACCTGATAGGACATTCAGCGCTCTATGAGACAAGTTGCCACTTTTCCTGGGTTTGGAACCACTTGTCAGGAGCCACAAGACACACTGATTCCAGCTGCTACTTGTTTGGGGGGTGTGGATCTTTGAGAGATTTTGGAAAAGGCTGCAATTGGAGTGGAGGCAGGCTGCTTCTGTTGAGGAGTCTAAGGCTAGGCAAGTGAATGCAGGGAGGTTTGGGTAGGAAGAAGCTCCACAAAGGAACAATGGTGCTTCCATCCCTGGAAAGAGTTGCCCTGACCCCTGACCCAGACCTCCCCCTAAAGTTAATCAGTTGGTTCCACCCAGTGTGTGCCTGGCACTTTTTGATCTGCTGTCCCTGCTCTGCAGTTTAGTGCAAGTGAGTTTGTGAGCAAGTGAGTCTGTGCAAAAGCCCTTTAAGAGCAATGTCTCAATCTCTCGCAGTCCTTTGTCTTTCTCAGACACAATTCCACTGTGTTTCACAGCCAGAGGTTATAGGGACCCCTCTTCCTCATACTGGTGCCCCAGGCTGGGAAGCCTGATGTGAGGCTGGCCACTTACTACTCAGGGAGACCTCTGCAGCTGAGCTATCCCGCCTATTTCTTAATAACCACACCGTGGGTGGGGGGATCTGCCCCTCCTACCTCTCGTGAAGTGCCTTCTTCTTTATAGTTGTAGGATATATCCTTCTGTTCAGCCCCTCTTCAGGTGGTTCTTAATGATGGTTGTTGTATAATTTAGTTGTAATTTTGCTATAATTCTAGAAGGAGGCGAGCACAGAGCTTACCTACTTTGCCATCTGGACTGGAAGTCCCAAGTAAAAAACACACTGTTCTTAGAGGCTTGATGGTGTAAGAATAGTAAGATTTGACGTGTCATCCTATGTTTAATGATTCAGTGATGCATTTATGGAACAAAAACACATTGGAAAGTGTTTTGAAATCAAAGAGACCCATACTACAGTTTTACCTGGATAAGTTATGTTTTAAACCTTTGAAGCCTCAATTTCCACACCTTTAAAATAGATGTGGTAGCGCTACTGTATTGTAGAATGACTTTGGGACAAAGCGACCTGTTTGAATTTTTGAACATTCACTTGTCTGTGAAAATTCCTTCATCCCTCTCTTTCTTAAAATTAAAAATGGCTATAACACTCAGCTATAAAATTGGTCTGAGAATTTATTGGGTTGGCAAATGAAAAACAATTAATAAAGTATCTGGCACATTGTCAGGGCTCTTCTTCCCTTTTTGGTAATCTGAAAAGAGTTAAACTATGATAAGGAATAGTTGGCAAGATGTTTACACTGGACAAAATTTCTCGGTATAGAGGAATTTATTTTTATATTTTCAAAGAACAACAGCTAAGGCTTCAATTGTTGAATCTTGAATTACTTTCCTGATTTACTTAAAGGTTTGAAGAGCAGACTTCAAAGGACACTCATTCCCTAAGATTAAATATTTAAGTAAAGGTTATCTGAAATACTTAAACCTTTGAAAATGTCTCAGAAGGGAATTCCATTTCCAGCAGCATGACAAAGGTACCCTGAAGGGACGTCTTACTAGAATACAACTTGATCCTAGATAATTTACAACAAATACACTTTGAGAGCACTGTTGTAAACAAAGGAAATGTCCAAGGACAAATAAAAATAAACCAGTGAGGTAAAACTGACACTTGGAAAGAAGTGCACACAGAGACTAGCTTGCATTCAGGAAAAATAGCAATGTCAGATTGGAAAGGGAGAAACTGAGCCTGATATTTTCTACAAGACGGACAGAAGGATGACCTCAAAATTGTCAGGTGAATCTATAAACATTCAGGAGGGTTAATGGAATGAAGTTGGCCGCTTTCACTGGATTCTGAAAGAGAAACTCCAAGTCATTTTTGGAGCAAGTCACCACAATTTGGTTCCTTAAAGGTTCATAAGAGGGGTTCAACAAAGCCCAAAAGCTGTCTCTGGTGAAAAGAATAGTAAAAGAGTAAAACACCTGGCAAGAATGACAAAAAAGAGGAGAGAAATAGCATACAAATACATAATGTTGGAAATTGAAAAGAAGACATGGGAAAGAAATAGCATGGATTATAAGTTAATAAGAAAGTATTATGGAATTCTCACTGCCAATAAAGATTAAAATATTAGAAGTAAATGGACAAATACATTGAAATAAATCGTTTAATCAAACTAATTTATGTATAATAAGAAAATTTAATTTCTATATAATTACTATGTAAATTGAATATGTGATGAAAATTTTCTTACAAAGAAGACACTTAGCCCAGATGGTTTTACAGGTGAGTTCAAGCAAAAGTTTAAGTAATTTTTAATTACAATCATAATCAAGTTCTTAAACAGAATAAAGAGGGGAAAATCCCCAACTTGTTTAAGAAGTCTTATATTACATTGATATAAACACATACACACACACACACACACACACACACACACAAACAAACAAGGACCTTAAAAAGATGCAAAAATCTAAAACAAAATATTAGCAGCAACATATAAAAAATTAAGAATAGCCCTAGCCAGTTTGCTCAGTGGATAGAGCATTGGCCTGTGGACTGAAGGGTCTCGGGTTTGATTCTGGGCAAGGGCACATGCCCGGGTTGCAGGCTCCATCCCCAGTAGGGGATGTGTAGAAGGCAGCCAATCAATGATTCTGTCTTATCATACATGTTTCTATCTCTCTCTCTCTCTCTCCTTCTCCCTTCCTCTCTGAAATCAATAAAAATATATTTTTAAAAAAATTAAGAATATATCCTAGGAATGCAAGAGTGGATTCACATTATAAAATATATAAATGTAATTCATGTCTGTCCCAAGTAGATCCTGGGAAAGAATCTGGGGTGTTTATCTAAGGCGTCCCTTGAGATAAACTTTAACTGTGCAGGTATTGGGACATTCAAGTAGTTGCTAGCAAAGAGGCTGCTCTAAGCAAGCAGGACCAAGGGCAGGCATACGACTGAAAAGACCAGAAGCTTTAATTTCAGTTTTAAGTGTACGCAAAATAATTCAATTAACTGCCGGAGGAATTACACCACATGAAACATAAATTCCTGATGCTGCAGGTACAGGCTTAATCGGATCCCGGCAGTGCTGTCCTGTGGGGTCTGGCAGCTGGGCTGGTCTGGTCCGGATACAGGGGCCAGCATTCCTCACCCAAGAGCTCGGTTGCATCTCGATTGGGAGGTACTAGCCGTTCTTCTGTCATCTGGCAGGGAGAGAGAGGAGCGTGGAGCAGCGTTACTTGCCAGACTGACAAAAGGACATGCCTTTGTGGTGGTCTTGACAGGCGAGCTCTATTGGCTGGTCAGGACCCATTTTTAAAGCTTGTTTCGTACCTGTAGCAGTTCAGGTGGCTATCAATGAATTACGTCAGTGCACACAAGTTAATCTCAAACAGGGCGAGGAGCTACATGTGGTTTTCTAGGGAGAGTACATCACTCACACATATGGTTATCTTAGCAAGTCACTTCTAAGTCAGTAATTGAAGTTCAAATCCTTATATATGGGGTACACACGCTTCAGGGCAGTGGGGAATGTGTCCTTAATATCACACTTTAGGTTTCAATAAAATTAACTCAAACATTTTAAAACCTTTTTAACATTTTTAGACATTTTAAACATGTCTATATATTACTATAACAATGTCATTAATAGGTTAGAGAGCAAAATCTATGTTATAATTTTAATTGATGCAGAAAATAATCACAAGACAAAATTTATGACCTATGTGATTTATAATCCCCTAACAAACTAGGGAGGGATGGGAGGAAACTTCCTTAACTCCTAAACTCTGTCAAAACACTTAGCAACTACAATATCCTCTGGCAAAAACCTGAAGTATTTCTTTTAGATCAGCAGCAAGACAGAGACTATAAAAATACATTAAAAGTCTTAGCCAGTGTAAGAAAAAAGAAACTTTAAAAGGCAAAAAAACAAATTCTTATTACTAGTGAATTATGTGGGTATTTATAAAAGGCTTCTAAAACCTATCTCTCTATATTTTCTATTAGAGTTAAAAATTTGGTGTGGTTGCAGATATTGACATAAGCAATGAATTACTTTTATTTATCAATAAAATAGCTATAAATCTTTAAAAAGCAATAATAATGATACTGAGACAATTGGATATCCAAATGTAACAAAAATTTGAAATGTGATGCATACATAAATCATCCACAGAACTAATTTAATGTAGACTAAATATTTCAATGTGAAAAACAAAATAAACATAAACTATAAAAAAGTATTAAGTAAATTTAAGTTTTAGATTCACCAATAGACACCATAAAAAAAGTTAAAAGGTAAGCCACACATTTTTAGAAGATATTTTCCAACTGCTGAAGAATTTGTACCCAGAATACATATGAGATTGTGGAAAGCATGAAGGCAGCTTTTTCAAAAAATTAATTTATTATTTAATTTATTGGGGTGACATTGGCTAATAAATATAATTATATAGGTTTCAGGGGTACAATTCTAGAATACATCATCTGTATATTGTATTGAGTGTTCACACCTCAAGTCAAATATCCTTCCATAACCATTTATCCCCTTCTTTATCTTCTTGTACCTCCCCCTACCCTTCAGCTTTGATGGTATTAATAATATTGGGACTCCTATGTTGGTGAATAGGTTCACCACCCTTCATTTCAGTATTGAGTTTTATAAAGTAACATGTATGTATATTCTTGTGTATTACCCACATTTTCATATATTTTATGTATCAAATATTTTTATATTTTTAATCCTTACCCCAAGGATGTGTGTGTGTTTTTTTCTTACTGATTTGAAAGAGAGAGGAAGGGAGAGGGAGGGGGAGAGAAGCATCAATGTGAGAAAGAAACATAGATCTATTGCCTTCGGGGCATGCCCTGACTGGGAATGGTACCCACAGCCTAGGTATGTCTCCTGACAGTCAATCAAACCCATAACCTTTTGGTATATAGGACAATGTTCCAACCAACTGAGCACCCAGGCAGGGCATATATCAAATATTTTATATTAAATGTTTTAGTTATCCTTTCTTGCATTATTCTGGAATTTAGAATTTCAAAAATGCTGTAGAATTAATTTACACAAAGCATGAACAAAGATTGAAGCAAAATACATAACAAACAGTAATGATTTTTAATTTCTAGAGTTTAAATTTATTTCATCAATCCTTTTTTTAAAAATTTCATTCACTTCATTTATCATCCTGACTTTTCATTCACTTCATTGATCTTGCTGACTTGAGTTAAGATGCTGAGTCTGTGTTTACTTTCAATATGCCTTGTTCAGCTGATGTCCCATCCCGCTGATGTTTCTGGGCTAATAGATACAACATTTGGCACATGGACATCAGTGCACACAAAGCACGCTGCCAGCACCAGCAGCTTGCACAATCTGTGCTTGGAAATTTACATTGACCATAATTACTGCTCCACCTATATTAAGTAAAGCTCTTCTAACCTGAGGAGCAAAGGTGCTTCCCAAAGTGTCAGTGGTAGCATAGTAAGCTCATGTGAAGAAATGTGAAACAACAAAGCACTTTTTAATCTATAATTTAGTGAATGACAACAACTTGTGGATTTGTAAAAATATAGAGCAAATATCTCTATTAGCATTTGAGGGGTTTTTGATTGTTTATTAAAATATTACAATCTGTATATTGGGTGAATATATACTGAGTGGCCAGATTATTATGATCTCTGAACGCATAATAATCTGGCCACTCAGTGTATATCCTATATAATAAAAGGCTAATATGCAAATTTTCCCCTCAACCAAGAGTTTGACCAGCAGGCAGGCCAGCCAACTGCCCATGTCCCCTCCCCCTGGCCAGGCTGGCCGGACCCCACCCATGCACAAATTCATGCACCGGGCCTCTAATATATATATTAACTGAGTGGCCAGATTATTATGCATTCAGAGATCATAATAATCTGGCCAATCAGTGTATAAAGAGATGTCTAATAAATTCTTAACTTGTTTCTATGATCTATATTCAGGCAAACAATCAGCATTTACTGAGCATCTATTTTATTTCCAGTAGTCAAGATACAATGAATAACAGATATGAAACCCCCTGGTATGCTCCTTAATTGAAAAAAAAGAATATAAACCGAAACTATCTATTTTGTTTTTCAGAGTAGAGATTAAAAGACAACTTACTGGAAAATATTTAAAACACACACACACACACACATTTACATCATGGCATATAGACTTAATTTTTCAGTGTTACTTCTGCAAGGATATATTCCAAAGTATTAGCAGTCTCTTGAATGTTACTCAGTGCATATTTTTTTCATAAAATATTAACATGTTGGATTATTCTCATTTAAAAACATCTAAGTATTGGAATTCCTATTTGCAGAATACCTATCTTATTTTCCATCTTGCTTACATTTTCTGGCTTTGACAAAAGTTGGGAAATATAAAAGTAAAAAACAAGACTGAACAAAATAATGAAATATAGTAGAAGTTATTAAATAATGAAAACTTAGTTTTAAATTATGATGAAAAATGACAAGGCAGTTTGAAGACTGATTCAGTTCTACTATTTGTCATGCTCGGTAGAACTTGAACATTCAAGCCTTTATCGGTGCTGTTTCCACTTCCTGGAGCTGTCCTCTCTGTCCTCCCCAGCTTTCGGCTCCTCTTCACCTAAAATACATTCAGTATTTAAGTCACATAAATATCTCTAACCCTGTAATCACTTTACTAACCCCAACCCCCATCAGCAATTCATAATGTGTTTAGTTTCCCCCCACTTTGGTTCTCATATCCCACTATATTTACCACTACATACACTATCATTATTAAAAAGTTTGAAATTACATTGTAATTCCTGTTTTCCCTAATAGGTGGTAAGTTTCCTTAAAATAGTGACAGATCATTATTTTTTCTCTTAAGATCACAATATCTGATACATAAAGACACTAAATACTAATTGATTATGTTTTTTCCAAAGTCATGCATACAAACTTAAGTCCTTTCTGTCTACGTGGGAGGAGGGGTTAATGTTTAAAAGTAAATGGTTGATTTTGTTGTTGGTCTTATCCTTACAATTGGAAAGAGAACAGATGTTCTTTATTATGTGTTACATCTCTAGAAAAAAGTCAAGGTACATTAAGACTTAACATAGTGATATCATTGGAATCTGTACTCAGAACAATTGCCAACTTTTTATCAAAAATGAACAGACATATTAATTACTTATTTACATAAATAAGTAGTAATATAAAATTTATCTTCTTTTATCAAGTCAAAGGAAGAGATTTGGGGGCAGATTTTCTCTGAAAAGAGTAACGTCAAGGGCCCAGCAGAAATTGCCAGGTCATGGGTAGACACAAATATAGAAATCAGAAGGCTGGGTATTGTTAAACTTGTTGTGCTCTCCACACCAACTATAGCTTATATCTTAATATCTTTTACTCAGAAGAGAAACAACAATCATTCAAATAAATGATAATCTGGCACAGACTCTATTTTTCACAGGAAGATCTTTTTAAAAAAATGTATCTCCGTTTACTAGAACAAATCATAAAGTACTTAAGGAGGTTATGGAATTCCAAAGGGCTTCTTTTTCTTAGCTAAGGTAACTTTGAGGGTAGCTTACACTCACTTGATTTTTTTTGAAAATAAAATTATCAATTTCTCAGAGATGATTTTTTCTTTGTTGCTTCTGCAGAATTGGTTGAATGACATGTTATGTTCTAGCTGCCTAGTGTGCCACAAAGAATAACATGATTAATGAAGTTGGAGTGCTGTTAGGGTGAATCGCTCAGAGTTGAGGTCTCTGAGTATTTGATTTCATAGCAAAAAATTCATGAACTGGAACATTAAAATGTTCTACAGGAAGGTCCCATAAATCTTCATAGTTGTAAAAAATTTTACATAGCCACAAATGATAAAAATAAAATATGCCATTGAAATTTAGTTCCAAACATATAATATTTTTTCTCATACAATGAGGTACAAAGTTTATAATTCCATTTACTGACTTTCAGTTTCAAACTCCTACTGCTAAAAAGCAATCAGGCAAACAATGCAGGTAGTGCTGGATTTAATACATTATTAGTCTTTTCTTGGCAAAGGTACTTTACTTTCAATATAACAGGAAATATAACTAGAGCCACATAGTTTGGCCAAGAATACAAGTTGTGTTTTTTGTGTGTTTTTTTAATGTGTGTTAAATGTTCCAAAGATTAGATTTTTTTCAAAAGCAATTTTTGTTCAGATGAAAGCACTTGAAATATAGTTACTACTATAACAGATTATTAATTAAAATAAAACTCTTCAGTCAAACTAAAAAGAAATAACTTATTTACCATATGGTCATTTTAACATTGTGATCTTCAGGCTAGGAGATGTTTTTCATTCTGAAAGAACTCCAAAAACTTTATGCATTTTCCATGCTATACAAACAACATCATGACATACAGGCATTTTTTTGTACAGAAGGGAAAGACAGTAACAGTTTAGTTTACTGTAATCTGGCTCAGAAATTTTAATAGAAGAAAATGATATTTGCCTCAAAGGAAGTGAAAGGAATTTACTGAGGAACATGGTAATCAATGATGCCGAACTCAAGCCAATACCTTAATTTATCCAGATGAAAACTGTTCTGAACTCTTCATTGCTTCCATGGTTTTCCAGACTTCGTCTTATTATATGCACCAGATATGCACACTGAGCTAGCTCTTCCAGTGTTAGGCCTAAATTACACATGTAAACTTTGTAGTTGGCCATGAACTTCTATTTATGGAGAAACAATTTTGCAGTTATTTGTTACACAAATCTATTGAGAGCAGACTAGCCTGATGGCTTGTGTGAACATTTTGCTGAACAGCTGCTCTGGCTTTAAAATTGGGACTTTCCAAGTGCTGTTGGAAATACCAACAGAAAATGTGAAAGGTAGAGGAAAGAATGTTTACTTATTATGTCAGCATTTCTAACTTGCAATTTATATTTATATATCTTTTTTTATAAATTAATGGAATGGACACTTGAGACAGAAAACTGAAACATACCTAGAAAATTTGGCTTTGTAATATTTGAAAGTGCACGCAAGGGTGTCTGTGTGTATATGTGTGTGTGTCAACAGCAGTAACAGTGGGAAACTAGTAACAATTATAAATAAAATAGATTCTAAATTATTGGAATGATAGGCTATCTTCTGGAGAGTGTTGTTAGATTTTTTTTTTTGAATCATGAACAGTTTCTTAAATAGTGCTTGTTTAAAGAAGTAGTACTTGTATAAAGGAAGTAGAATACTGTGCACTCACACAATGGAAAACTACACAGCTATTACAAACAGTCCTTTTTTTTTTATTCACACCCGATGATATGTTTATTGATTTTATATAGTAGAAGAAGGGGGAGAGAGAGAGAGAGAGAGAGAGAGAGAGAGAGAGAGAGAGAGAGAGAGACAGAGAGAGAGAGAGAGAGAGAGAAAGAGAAAGAGAAAGAAATAGATATCATTGTGAGAGAGAAACATCTCCCTGATGTGCCCTGACCGGAGATAGAACCTGCAACCTAGGTATGTACCCTGACCTGGAATTGAACCCCCAACAATCCAACAACCCTTTATGGTACATGGGATGACTCTCCAACCAACTGAGCCACCTGGCCAGGGCACAAGCGCTTTATTTTTATAGGTATGAAATATTTCCCCACTCAATCACTCAGTGAATAAGTGAATTACAGAGAAGTATTTTTAGTATGATTCCATTATAAAATGGTACTAAAACACCCTATGTGTATGAATGAATGTACGTGAATGTATGTGAGTGTGCGTGCGCCCATGTGTGAAAATACAGGCTATTAACCAGGGCTCTGAAGTAACGAAATAATACTAACATTTCAGTGTCCTTTTACAATATTTATTTCTTGTTTATGTTGTGTCAGTTGCGGTGGGCTGGATACTTAGCTCTGTATTACTTTTCTCTTGCTGTGTAACAAACTGTCACCAAAGTAGTGTCTTAAAACCACACTCATTTGTCATCTGACAGTTCTGTAGGTCAGAAATCCAGGGGGGCTCAGTTAGGTTTTCTGCTTATGGCCTCTCAAGGCCCAAGTCAAGGTTCTGGCCAGTTTGGCTTCTCATCTGGAAGGTCAGGAAAAAAACTCTGCTTCCACCTTCATTTAGGTTTTTCACGTAATTCAGTTCATTCCCGTCGTGGAGCTGAAATCTCCTTTTTCTGACAGGCTGCTCTCCTGTCCTTGCTCTGTGGCCTTCTCCACCTCAGAAATAGAGAATCTTCTTTACATTGAATTTCCCTCATACTTTCAATGTCTTGGATTTCTTCTTCTACTATGTCTGAAAATACGTCTCTGCTGTTAAAGGATTTGTGTGATTAGGTTAGGTCCACCTGGATACTCTTCCTGCCTTAAAGGAAGAGTATCAACTGATTAGAAACCTAAATTGCATTCTCAAAAGAACCCTTGCCTTGTACCAGAACATGATGATGGGAAGAACATCAGGAAACAGAGGTCGTGGGGGCCAATTCTGCATAGCACAGGCGCTATTCCATTTTCTTTTCATTCCAGGACTCTGAGACCCAGACTAAAAGAGCAGGTTCTGTAAGAGACATTTCTTTCTAGTTGAGTAGAAAAAAGAATAAGAAAGCAGGCAAAAAACACACAATGTTCTACCAGCTTCTGCTCAGACAAGGTGTACCTCATGTCCCTTGTGTGCCATGGGACAAAGCAAGTCAGATGGGCCAGCACAATGTCAGTGAGCAAGGATGCACACTTTCTCCCAGGAGGAGCATCAGTGGCCTGGCAATGTGACTTATACAGGCAGAAGAGTAATCCCTTCTTCTAGGCGCAGGTGAGAAACCCAAATATATGCTTTCTGAAATAGTATAGTGTTGACTCCTGCATGGAATAGCAATAATTTTCTTTATTATGTGTTGCTATATATATATATATATATATATATATATATATATATATATAGCAACACATAATAAAGAAAATTATATATATATATATATATATATATATATATGTTTTTATCTTTAAATTATGTGACTTTTTTTATAACTGAGAAAAAGAAAAACATTTTATTTTAAAAGAATATAAAATATAAGTCAAAGAGTTAGGGATTTTTCCAGTCTGCTTTACAGATGAGTAAAGTGAGTCCAGGGGAAGTTGTGTCCTTTTAGTTGTAGGTAGTATTTATAAACTGCATTTTGTTTCTAAAATATTCTAAAATAAATATATTTTAATTTAAGTGTTAATTAATCTTACATAAGAATTGCTATTATCAATGCTTAATTTCTAGGAGAAAATGAGGCTCAGAGATTTAATTAAACTTCCATGGCCAAAATTTTTAGACTATGGATTACATGCCCTTCTGAAATACCATGACAACTCTCAAATTATATACAAATTAGTAATAGTATCTAATACTTAAGGGCACTTAATACATTCCAGACACTGCATTGAACTGTCCTAGCATTCAGTGAAAACTCTTTTCCCCACTCTATTTGTATCTCACTCTTAGACTATACCATGATAACTAGTCCGATATAAATAAATAGAAGATGACTAAAATGCTCAAATACAAACAAACATATTTCTTTGTACTTTGATTATAATTTGAATAAAAGGCAGCAACAATATCAAAATACAAGCATAAAAGTGTTAATAAAAAGCAAGAAAAAGTGACTACTATGCATTAACAGAAATGCACATGTACTGATCATGTATTCTGAGATAGGTGCTATAAACCCAACCTTTGCAACTATCTTTAATCTACATGGGGCCACTCATCCGACATACTGGCAAGAAACTCAAATTAGATTATGCGTTGGGGATGTCTTTTCCTATCTGTTGTGCTAAAGATCTATGATTCTTATATGGTCCCAAATAAAAGGAACATCCCTTTGGTCTTTTAAGTTACTAATTGGCTTTCTTTCTTTCTTTTTTAAGTTACTAATTTTCTACCAAATCTTACCTGTGAGTTGTTGTTGTTGATGATGATGATGGTGATGGCGATGATGGTGATCATGACACTTCTTAAAATATGTGATTCTTCACAAATATTTAAGTGTATTCTCCCTAACTTCTTCCTGAAATTAGATTGGTACAAAACTAAAACTGGTAAGAGTAAATTGACTAGGTTTATAGAGGTGCATGTGTATGGGGGTGGGGTGAGGTAAGGGGTATGAGGGAGAGAGAAAGAGAGAGAGAGAGAGAGAGAGAGAGAGGGAGAGGGAGAGAGGAAGACTGAAGAGAGATAGAGAGATTATTTATAGGACAAAGAAGGGTTGTCTCCACCTACCTATGTTAAGCTGGCTTTGGAAGAGATTAGAGAACAGACATTAATGTTAATAAGAAATCCAAATATCAGGCATGTAGGGAGCCAGATATTGTATGAAATGCTTCAGGAATAGAACTAGTTGGCTGATCAGTGGTGACAAGATGCCTCTTTATCACAGGACATAGGTCTCCCAGGGTGCTCCACCTGTCCTTAGTCTTCTCCTCACCCTCACTCCCACACCAGCAGCTGTAACCTAAATATCTTTCTATCCTGGAAAACATCAAGGGTCCAGTTTCCATTCTGATGTCTTTTTCCATGGTAAAATAATAGTTCTCCTAATTGTGTTTTTTTTCTCTCAACACCATTCATTCAAAAATAAATATTTATGAAGCTAAAAATGAACATAGGGTGCTGTTATCCTTCACTTCTGATAACATTTAGCCTCTTCTCAGCCACTCTTAGAATCTTTTCAGAATGTACACACACACATGCATTGGGACCATAGGCTGTTTCCCTTCATCTACTTACTTCTAATTGAAGAGAATATAAAATATTCAATTTTGAAATGCCTAAGTTTTACTTAAAAAACCTATTCTGTATTAAATAATTTATTTTTGTTTATATCATAATGAAAAATAGAAACCAAAAGCATTTAAAATACATAGCAAAAATATCATTATTCTTGAATTTTTACACTTTTTTTTTTTGAGAGCAATTACTATATGATGGAAACCATGCGAGCATCTGGCTCCTTGGCAAGTCCCAAATACAACTGGCAACCCAGAGACACTGAATGGCTGGCAGATGGTTCAGATGCTATAGATAAGCTTCCCTTCTCAAGTCCTCTCCAACTCCCCAACTCTTTATATTGAGTGCATTCAAATTTCAGTATCTAATAAGCCCATGATTTACATATTTATGTATATATGTATATATAGAGGCCCAGTGCATGAAATTGGTGCATGGGTGTGGTCCCTAGGCCTGGCCAGCGATCGAAGCACAAGCGTCTGGCGTGGAAGGGGAGGTCCCAGCTGACCTCTGGGCCCTGGGCAGCACCTGGGCCCCCGCTCGCACCCACCTTGTCCTGGCACCGCCCGCTCACCTGCTCCACCATCCCGATGTGGTTCCACTCTCATCGGGGCCTATCAGGGCTGCCTGCTGCCAGTGCTGTGTCATTGATGCCCACCATGTCCCATGCCACCCCCTGGTGGTCAGCACACGTCATAGGGAGTGGTTGAACTCCCGGTCTCCCAGTCAAACTCCTGGTCGAACTACTGTCCGAGAGAACAATTTGCATATTAGGCTTTTATTACATAGGACTAGGGTCCCAGTGCACAAATTTGTGTACCTTGAAAGAAACTGTGGGCTGCGAGGCTGTGGTGGGCACAGGGGCAGGTCTGGGTCCATCCTCCACGCCCCTGCCCAGTCCCTCCCGCCACGGCCCCAGTCCCCTGTCTGCTGGCAGCCCCACTCCCGCCGCCGCTGCTCCCATGCACTGATGGCACCAGCCCCACTCACACCCACTGACAGCACAGAGCTACTGGGGCCGGCGCCAGCAGTGGGTACGAGTGGGGCTGGTGCTGCTGGCAGTAGGTGCGAGCATCGGGTGGGACTGCAGCGCGCGGGAGCAAAGAATTTTCAGTAACCACCAGAGGCTCACCCTGATGACAGCGACTGGTGCCCCACCTTGGTCTGGCACCCCCCATTCATCTGCTCTACCATCCTGCAGTGGCCAACGCCCGCCATGTTCCATGCACACCCCCTGGTGGTCAGTACAAGTCATAACGACCAGTTGTTTGGTTGTTCAGTTGTTCCGTTGTTCCGTTGTTCAGTCTATTTACATATTAGCCTTTTATTATATAGGATAGGTGCATATACTGTATATGTATACATATATTGGATACACAGACATATGTTTCTTTTCTTTCTAATAATGCCATTAACTTATTTTGCCTATAATCTTAGTCATTTCCATACTTTAAAATATTTTTTGAAGCATCGTATCTTTCTGAGTAGCTACATTTTTGTGTACGTGTCTAGCAGTGACACCGTTAGGCAAGCTTCTCTTCTGCATGTATATTCACCACAGTGATGAATGCCGTTTGTTTGCCTCAGAGAGAATGTTTGATTATTTTAGGATAACACCTTCCAAAAAAATGCTACGTCTCATATTCCTCTAAAGACTGTGGATTTGTTTATTCTAATAAGTAATTTAGATTCCAAATCCCTTGGCCAAGATGAGTGTGACCTTCTTGCATGTGTGCCATGTGGAAATCACCACAGGAACAGACTGCTGAACCAAAGGCAAACAAACAGAGCTGGATTGTTGCCTCTTCATAAATCTGAACTTGCGGTCAGTGGGTAACTGCCAAGTAAGTCATAGTGAGTATTCAGACGGCATTCGTGGGGAGCAGCTGAGATGAGAAGATGATATACTCTATTATTCAAAGTTTCAATTCATTAGAAGCAATAATATTTATAGATGCTCTCAAACCATCTTATATAAAAATATAATTGTATAATACCTTCTTGAAAATTCTTTAAAAATAGTTTTATTTTGCCATGAATATTTAAAAATTTTGGCTTATAGTTTTTTAATTCGATTTATTGTTTTTGTATCATCCCTTATCAATTGACTACAGAAATCATTTCTGTGATGTTAGGAAATTTTTTCCCCATTTACTACCTTAAAAAGCATGCTTTTGAAGCAAGACTTAGGACACATATCTTCTCTTGTTAACTCTCTGGTGTCAGGATTGACCCATCAGAAGTAGCCCTCACTATGTTGAAATCACAGTGTAATTTACTTTTAGTTTTAGGGGGGAAAAAAAAAAAACCTCAAAGTTTTTAATCTTACTAAATATATCAATCAATTATTTTCCTATTTAAGTTTTTTTTTTTTGGGGGGGGGGGGCAATAAAAGTAGGTTTTGTCAATATAAATTCAATGTTTGAATATATATTATACTAAACTATGCAGGGAGATTGTGGATCTACTTCCCTGAATGGAGACATCATAAATTCAGTAGTTATCAGATTAGTTAGCTCAGTGATTCTCAGTTTTAGTGGAACATCACATGCTTGGCAATTGACTTAATTTTTCAGCATTTTTTTCCATTACTACTACGTAATTCATGAGATTGTGGATTTTGTTTTGTTCACTATTTTATCTCCAGTACATAGAATAGCCCCTAGCATATCACTCCTTTTTGTAAAAGAAATAACCTAGTATCATCTATAATAATAAAAACATAATACACTAATTAGACTGGACGTCCTTCCAGACAACCTTCCGGATGAAGCCAGGGCTGCAAGGGAAGCCCAGGTCCCGGGTGCCTGCCGGTAGCCAGAGGGAAGCCTGGGTCCCAGGTGCCAGAGGGAAGCCGGTGCAGGCAGCTGTGGGAAGGAAGGCCTACCCTTGCATGAATTTCGTGCATCAGGCTTCTAGTAGTAAAAGAAACCTCTGCTAGACTTATCATCCTCCTTCTAATTCAGTGTTGACCAAAGGGAGCTGTCCTACACAGGGGTGGTATGTGAGGTAACATTTTGGGTGACAGTCCCAGGGCAGACTGTGGCCTGCTATGTGGTTGCAGATGGGGTCTTTTAGCCTACTCAAAAGAAGAGGAACCTTACAGTACTAGCCTGATCTCTGTTCCATAAAGGCGATAAAGGCCTCAGTGTCTAGGGAGCATGAATTTACTTATTTACCTCTATGGTTAGCCACTATGGACAGTTTATGGGGAAGATAACTGTCTATTCTGCTTCTTTAAACCAAGGAAAGGCATGTTTGAATCAATCAAATTCTGCTCAGAAAAACAGAAATGAAGTGAGATATTTAAGTGGGGAACTTAATTTAGAGAATTATTTGAAGAGGCATTGGTTGCAAGACCTACAAGAAAAGCCAACAAGAACATTAATGTAACAAAGCAATAAAAAAATTCTGGAAGCAGCTAAAACACATGTACATGGGGTTAGGACAACAAGGTTTTGGAATAATCATGACTTAGAAACATGGAGAAAGAGCACCTTGGGACTTAAGTCTCTGAGAAGAGGCCAGTGACCAATAGCCTCAGGCACCCTGGGGACTCAGAGGAGAATAACTACAAAGCCTAGAGACTTAGACTCCGGGGGAGAGAGTGCCAGGAAACTGGCCCAGATAGCGGAAGGTTAGAAACAACTGCTTTTTCTGAGGGTGCAGTCCTGCTGATGAGTGTTGAGCCAGCTAGAAATAAGGAAACCTGAGGAAATAAGTATCTCTCCACTTCTGACTGAGTCAACCTCTAGTACCTACTATTGAAAGAACTTACTAGGAAGCCAGTTAGTTTTAAAAAAAATTAGTTTATAACATTCCAGCGACAACACATCACAAAACAGAGTGTAGAGAACTGAATTTGGGGGCTTAAAGACAATAGCTTAATAACTGGCACAAAGCTGGATGCTGATATTAGAATGTTCATGAGCACAACACAGAAAATTGCACATTATTAGTTATGGAAGAAAAGCATATTACAACACAGTACCATTCTAGAATTTAGAAGGCTAAAATTAATAAGACTGACAAAAACAAACTCAAGATTTTAAAGTGATTAACATTTTCATAATTTGCTTGTGACAATGTGGAATTATTCAGTGACTTTGTATATTTGTTTTGCTGTTTCTTATAATTACATACACTCTCCAACATAGTAATTATAGTCCCAAAAGAAATGAAAATATCCACAAAATTACTATATAAGAAAATCCATAAAATTCTATATAATAAAGAGGTAATATGCAAATGATCATTATGCCGTGATGGTAACGCCCAATCAGCAGGAGGGCAGGGCAGCGAGCTACAGTGTGGCGGAGAGCTATGAGCAGCAGTGGGCGGGGCAGCCAGCTGAGGCAAGCGGCAGCGAGCTACTCACGCACGGATTCACGCGCAGGGCCACTAGTATTAAATAATAGCCCCTAATTAGAAATATCCTAAATTTTAATTAACAGTGACACTAATAAAAAATTGTGATTCTATTTATATACTATATAAAACTGCTACTCAGTAGTTGCAAGGAACAAACTGATATATGCAGCATGGGCTGTTTGCAAAAACATTAGTTAAGGAAGCCTGTTCCAAAAAAGTTCAGCCTGTGATTTCATTTATATGAAGTTCAACAACAGGTTAAAGCTGTGGGTGGCAAACTGTGGCTCACGAGCCACATGCAGCTCTTTGGCCCCTTGAGTGTGGCTCTTCCACAAAATACCACGGCCTGGGCGAGTCTATTTTGAAGAAGTGGCATTAGAAGAAGTTTAAGTTTAAAAAATTTGGCTCTCAAAAGAAATTTCAATCGTTGTACTGTTGATATTTGGCTCTGTTGACTAATGAGTTTGATCTTGGTGATATAAACCTGAACAGATTTTGCATCAGGACGATTGGGGAAGTGCTAAATTGGTATTAGTTACAAACACATCCCTGGGTGACAGAAATGATTTCTGACTTGATTAGAGTCTGTGTTGCACAGGTGTATGTATTGGCCAAGCCTCACTGCACCCTACAATAATGACCTATGCAAACCACTACATGAGGCCATTTTAAATGTTGCCTTATTCACTGCAACAATTTGAACTGCTTTCTGTGAATTCAGACTTGCAGTCTTTCACATCTTTTTTACAAAGAAACCCAGAGTAAGATCTTTAATCACAAACCTTAAAACAAAACAAAACTATTTCCCGCATAGTTTATATTCCTACATCCTCTAATTAGGTTGCTCTCATAACCTGCCGATTTCTTAACATGTAGCCTTCCCTGGCACGATACCATGTCTCCCATTTGTGTTTTAAAAACAGAAAACTGCCTGAAGTACCTGCATTCAATATGATGCTTTCACCTGCATCTTTGATCTTATGGTTTCTTGGGCCTGAATCCTTCCTTACGTAGTACTTTTCTCGCCAGTATGACTCCTGCTTATATTTTAAATTTTAGTTCAGCCATCAACTTGAGAAAGTCTTCTTAGTCTGAATAAATTACTAAGTCATGCCCATCCTCTCAGTGTGTCTCTGTCACCCAGAACACTGTAACTTCTGCAGGAAAGAATGTATCTTATTTGCATTTATAAAATCTCTATGTATAGCTTCTTCCCATAATAAGTAAATAAATGAACCTATTCCCCTTTATTGCCTTGATTCTTCCTAGAAAATGCTTATACAATTTATGCAAAATAAGTCACTAAACTTTCCATTGCTACTCTCCTCAACTTTGCAATGCATTGCCAATATTCTTCATTCAGCAAAATAAACATAAATTAAAAAGTAACAGTCTTGTATATAAAATATAAGTGTCAGGATTTCACTGGCCTTCTTTCCACTTCATCTATGGTGACTCTATAGGTGAGCTCATCCTCTGAACTTGAACACCAACTACACATGGATTACTCCCAAATTTTCTCTCCAGCCTGATGCTTCCCATCAGCTACAGGCTCATATTGAAGTGACTCTTCAACACCTTGACTAACAGGCATCTCAAAGGTCGCATATTAAAAACAAAAATCATACCTGTGAGCACTCCTGTGAAACCTACTTCTCACTTGGGGTTCCACATCTTAAAGCACACTGCCACTTACACAGTTTTCAGCAGCAAAATACAGAATCATATTGGGTTCCTCTCTCTTCCAGTTCCTCAAGTCAAATCCATCTTCAAGCCCTACTAAAGTTTCAAAATCAGAATGGAACAATTTATTACTAACTTTACCCCTACTTCTTTAGTCGAGTCTAGCTACCATCTACTTTAGCTAAGACTACAGTAACCTTGATCCCATACTCCCACTCTCTTGGCAACATCCTCCAAACTCATACACAGTTTATTCTCCACAGAGCAGGTGAAGCTTGTTTTGTAAGATATACACTATATTTTCTCCTTCTTGAACTTAATAGTATCCAGTGATTGACAAGGCCTTACATGATCTGCTCTTTGCTTAGTTTTCTAGCTTAATCTTTCCCAACTCTCTTCCTAGCTCACTCTCCAATAAATACACTATTTTTAGGGATGTATTTTAAATATACCATTTGAAATTTCATCTGGAATATGTTCATTCATATTTTACATAGCTTATTATTAATTTGAAAAATTCTGCTGTGTGCAGAAAATTCCCATTTATTATATTTTTAGTTATTTTATAATGCTATGAAAAAATTAAAATTGGTAAGCAAATAGAAAAAAAAAAGAAATATAATTTTAAGCAGGATGGCTTGGGAAGGTTCTTCTAAAGAAGTAACATTTAAGGATTAACCCTTTGCACTTGCTTGCTTTTTTCGATTCCTTTATTCTACTGCTAACCGTGTCGAGTCACTCGACATCCAAGTGCAAAGGGTTAATATAAATGTGATTTTTTCAGATAGAAGGATTTGTGGTTACAAAGACTCCAATGTGTGAATATGTAAGACTAGAGACCCAGTGCACAAAATTCATGCACAGGGGTGTGTGTGTGTCCCTCAACCCAGCTTGCACCCTCTTCAATCTGGGACCCCTCAAGGGATGTCCACTAGGATTGGGCCTAAATGGGCAATCGGACATCCCTCTCACAATCCAGGACTGCTGGCTCCCAACTGCTCGCCTGCCTGCCTGATTTCCCCTAAACACTTCTGCCTACCAGCCTGATCACCCCATAACCACTCCCCTGCCAGCCTGATTATCCCAAACTGCCCTCCCTGCCGGCCTGGTCACCCCTAACTGCCATCCCCTGCCAGCCTGGTCACCCCTAACTGCCCTCCCCTGCCCGTCTGGTTGCCCCCACTGCCCTCCCCTGCAGGCCTGGTCACCCCCAACTGTCCTCCCCTGCTAGCCTGGTCACCCCTAACTCTCCTCACCTGCAGGTCTGGTCACCCCTAACTGCCCTCCCCTGCAGGCCATCTTGTGGTGGCCATCTTGTGTCCACATGGGGGTGACCATTTTGTGTTGGAGTGATGGTCAATTTGCATATTACCTCTCTATTATATAGTATATGACTGATAAAGAGGTCTGTGTAACTACAGTGGAATGAGCCAGAGAAAGTAATTAGATTTGTTAAAAATATTTATACATTTTAAACATTTATAGAATAAATTAGAGGCTCAGTGCACAAATTCATGCATGGGTGAGGTCTGGCCAGCACACCCTGATGGGGGCCCATCGGGCAAGGCCATCGTGGGGGAAGGACCCATGAGCAGTTGGCTGGTCAGCCCCACCCCCGACTGGGTTATTGGGGGGCAGATCAGGGGCCGGGCTGGCCAGATGTGTGTGTGTGTGGGGGGGGAGGGCTATCTGGGCCCGGATCAGGCTGATTGGCTGCCGCAGTGTGTATCATAGCCACCAGTCATTCTGGTCATTCTACCTTTCCAGTCACTGGGCTTTTATATATATAGATATTTTTAAAAAGGTCCATATTGTTTGAAGAGTGCTATTTATAGTACTACATAGTAGTACTTACTATAAAAGTGTAAGGTTCTTTCTACTTTCATAGTACATGCTTAATAAATCTGTATAAAATTGTGTATATCACTCTAGACTCTAAAGATTGTAGAATAATTTTCTTCTATCCTAGATTCTGATTTCTTACAGTTTAGTTATGTTATCATACCTAATATATATATAACATTATGTAAAAAATATTGGTATTTTATGTCTATGTTGAGAGATACATTGCTGAATTGATGAATGAATAAATAAATGACTGTATTCGTTAGCTGTTCTTGCATGGCAAACCATTTGAAAACTTAGTGGCTTATGCCAATAAGTTTAATGATAGAATAAAGTTAAAAGATAAAAATAAGCAAAGCTCACTCAAGAAGAAATAAGAGCTCAAATAGTCCTATATCTATTAAGAAATTACATTTATAGTTAAAACTTTACAAAAAGAAAATCTAATGATTTAGATAGATTTATTAATGAATTCTAAAAATATATATTAATAAAGAAGTACCAATTATAAATAAATAAAAATAATTAACAGAAAGTAAAAGAGGGTATACCTCCCGATTCTTTTAAAGAGGCCAGCATTACAGTGATACCAAATCCAATCTCTATATATAAAAGACTAAGTGACTGAACAACCAAAAGCTAGGTCGACCGGTCATTATGACGCACACTGACCACCAGGGGGCAGATGATTAACTCAGGAGCTGCCCCCTGGTGGTCAGTGCGCTCCCATAGCAGGAGCGCTGCTCAGCTGACCAATGGGCGACAAACGCTGGGCTCATGGCTGGTAGGCGCCGCTGCGGCGGCACAAGCCTCTCCTGCCTCAATGGCAGCACTACCGTGTGGTGGTGGCAGCAGGTGCAGAGGGGCTGGGATGAGCGGGAGCAGTGCAATTCCTGGCCCGGGCCTGGGCTTCTCCCCAGCTACCTTCATGTGCTACTACATCCCTTGGCAGCCAGATTGCGAGAGGGTGCTGGCCAGGCTGAGGGACCCCACCGGTGCATGAATCTGTGCACCTGGCCTCTAGAGTATAATAATAAAAGAAAACTAAAAACCAATATCCCTCATGAACATGAATATAAAAATCCTTTAAAAATATTAGCAAACTAAATCTGTATATGTAATTGGGATTTATCCTGGGGATGTGAGGGTATTTCCAGATGAGAATAGCATTTGAATCAGTAGCCTGATTGTCCTCCCCAAAGTGGGTGGGCATCCAACCCATTGAGGGACAGCTTAGAATAAAAAGGTGAGAGAAGAAAAATGTACTCTCTATGATATACTGCTGAGCTGCAATAGATTCTACTCCTGCCTTGAACCTAGGATTTATACCATTAGCTCCCCTGGTGCTCAGGTTTTTTAGGCTGAACTGCATAACCAACTTGCCTGGGTCTCCATTTTGCAGACAGTAGACCATGGAACTTTTTAGCCTCTATAACTGTGTGTGCCAATGAGTCAATTCCTAATAGCAGATTAATCTGTGTGTGTGTGTGTGTGTGTGTGTGTGTCTGTGTGTATCTGCATTTCCTATTGTTTCTGTTTCTCTGAAGAACACTGATTAATACAGTAATTAATTTAAGCCAATATTTTAAAAGAGTAATTAGGTCCATTTAATAGATGCCTATAAAACACTTGACAAAACTTAACATTCATTTATGATGAATTTTCTCCACAAGCTATGAATAGGAGTCAAATTTTTCAATCTTACAGAGGATATCTATTAATAACTAGAGTTATAATCATACCATTCTGTTAAAGACTAAATAGTTTCTCTCAAACAAGAATTTCTACTCATACCACTTTTATTCTACAACATGCATGCCAGTGCAATAAGACAAAGAAAAGAAAAACAAGACATGTAGATGAAAAGTAAGATATAAAATTGTTTTTATTCAAAGAGACCATAAGTGCCTACATAGAAAATACAAAAAAAAAAACTATTAAAATAAGTGAATTTAAGTTGTTATAAAAACAAAATCAGCATACTAAAACCAATTGTCTTTAAATATATATCAATAAACAATTAGATATTGAAATTTTTAAAATACCATTTATAATAACACTAAAATATTAAATAGGGATAAATCTTTTAAAAAGAACAAAATTTGTGTAATTAAAAAATCACCACATTGTTGATAAATATGAAAAAAGTCCTAAGTAAATGGAAAGATATATCATATTTATTAATTGAAAGACTCAAACCATTGTATATATATACAATAGTCAGCATAAAAAAGAAATTTGATCTTATTTATACTATGACATGGATGAATCTCAAAAGCAATATCTCAGGTGAACTCAGAACAGACACAAAATAATTTTTGCTATATTAATTTATAAGACATTTTAGGGAAGGCCAAACTATAGGGACAGATCAATATTTACCAGGAGTTAAAGCAGTGGTGGCAGTGGGTTGTTTGATTACAAATAAGCACAAGGAAACTCTTGGGGAGGAAGGGGTGATAGAAATAGTCTATATCATCATTGCTGTAGTGCTTATAGGATTATATAAGTTGACCAAAATGCATAGATCTGCATACCTAATATAGGCAATTTTTATTCTTTGTAATTGTACCTCAATAAACCTGAAAAATTACTATATTAATTTATAACAACAATAATGATTAACTATTTCTCAAGTTCCTACATATTACCTGGAAGTTCCTTTTGAGTTCACTGAACTAGGTTGATCTTGCCTGGACTAATTAATGGTCTGAAGTCAGCATGATATAACAAGCAGGGCTGACTATTCTAGATGAACTTGCTGGGATGGCTCTTCTCTCTATATATATATTTCATTTGCAATAGTATGTTTCACATGACATTTCAGGGTTTCCAAAGAGAGTGGAAATGTCTTGATTGAGGCCTAGACTTGGATCTGGCACACCATCAGTCCTGCTCCATTTTATTACCCACAGTAAATTTTAAGGTCAAACACAAATTCAACAGGGGGTGATACACTCTGCCTCTTTATTGTATTGAATAACTTTTACAGTCAACCACATTGAGTAAATATGTCATCAACCTGTGTTGCATCACTTAAACTTTTAAAGCTTCCTGTCATTTTCTTCATGTAAAAATATATTTTTGAACATCAAGCTATAATTGAAGGCTACATAATAAACCCTAGATCTTGAGTTATCCAGTAATTTTCATCAGAATAATTAACTTGTACAATTCAGTCCAAATGGAAAACTTTTCATTACTTTTCTAGGGCATTCCAAATAAATAGATATTTTTATACAGATACATTAGTTTATGGATAAATTGTTTTAACAGAAACATCTCAGAAGAAAAAACGACATAAAAATAAATTTAATAAAAGTAAATTGTTTTATGAAAGTCATCCTAGGGCCGTGGTCGGCAAACTGTGGCTCGCGAGTCACATGCGGCTCTTTGGCCCCTTGAGTGTGGCTCTTCCACAAAATATCACGGCCTGGGCAAGTCTATTTTGAAGAAGCAGCATTAGAAGAAGTTTAAGTTTAAAAAATTTGGCTCTCAAAAGAAATTTCATTCGTTGTACTGTTGATATTTGGCTCTGTTGACTAATGAGTTTGCAGACCACTGTCCTAGGGTGTATATAGAATAGCATTTACATTAAGTTGAAAAAAATCATGAAAAAATGCTCTGCCACATATAATTTGTGGGACCATGAGAGTTTCTAAAATACAAAGTTATAATGAATCTCTTGAAAATAGCAGGATAGCTACTATTTAAAGTAAGAACCATGATTTTAAAAATGTGTTGAATGCATAAGTTATATGTAAAAAAAGCTACATAGTTATTTTCTCATAGTCTTTTCTACATCTCTTATTCAATATGTAAATCATTTGAAACTAAAATTAATCATGAAATATATTACCTTCCTTATGAGAACTATGAATGAATGATAACAGACTGCTTCTTATCAGAAAGAAAGACAGAAGAAAAAAAAAAGCCTGTATTATCTTCCGGCTAAGTGGTTCCACTCCAGAAGTATAGTAGGCCATATCTTATCTCCAGTTAGAGATAAGTGGTATTTTAATACCCAAAGGCTTGTTGTTTATTAGTCTCCAAAATGCAAGCTCATAAAGGTTGTCATTATATGAAAGGAGATTGACTGCTTCCTCCTCTTCCAAAAGAAGGAGGACCTTCGGTGGATAAAGTATAGAGACTAATGAGACCTACAGATGAAACGAGAAAATTGAACTGGAATGCCCTGAATTCCCAGGTTCTTGTCTCCATGGTTTCCAAGAATGAAGCCAGGGACAAAAGGTGATAGGTGAAAAGTACAGAAACTTTAGTGCAAGCAGGCACTACCTCTAAAACCTAATTCTAAATTCTAAGCCTAGGACTCTGTCCCTCCTGGACAGACAGAGGGGCCCCTGAGAAGGGTGACCACTGCTTTCTTTGTCTTGAGGCATTCAATAGGCTGCAGTTCTTTGTCCGAACCTGACCCCTTCTTATTGGGCATTTTGCTATGTAGAGTTAGTTTTCAAAGCTCAAAGCCCACGTGGTGTCCCCATTTTCTCTCCCCCTTTTCTTGTTGGTTGGAGTGACTGTTGATTTATCTTATAGCTCTCCTAGTTGTGTTGGCAGAGAAGGCCTTATCTTATAGACCTCCCAGCTACTCAGGTCAGGGCTACTTTTGACCTAACTTATGGTCACTTTAATTGCTCAGGCCCGAGATACCTTTGGTTTATGGCTGTCTTAATTGCACAGGCCAGATATATTTCTATTTGTCTATTCTATTTCTCTACTCTCTGTACAAGTAAGATGAACAGCCTGGTGTCTTCAAGTCTTCGTTATGTATTCTTCTCCTATAGAGCCCTTTCATTCCTAACCTAAACCTGCCTAATTAAGCTAGCTAGCTAACCCTTTCACATATAGGGTAAATTCCTCTCCCACTATACAGAGATGTATTTTATGTAGTAGAAATACACTCTATCAAAGAAAAAAGACAGGCTTCATGTCTTTTAGTTTGTACTAAGATGTTTTAAGGAACAGACCTTAACAATAGGCAAGGTGTACAGTCTCCTTCAATGACTCAAGCTGGTTCCACAGTGGATTAAAAGTGCCTTCAACCACAAGGGACATAAAACCTCCCCTGGGTGCAACAGCCTGCTTTAGAGAAGGCAATATTCTTTTCAACTGTAGTTTAGCTTACCGTCGTGTAGACCTAGCGAATCTTAGAAGAAGGAGAATAAAATATCATGCTTTCTACCTAGTTCAAAATGAAGCTATAGGTTAGTATCCAATGCTTCAAACTTCTCTCTGCTTGATTGATATTTCCTGGAGAACAGCTAATTGAAGGAGTTGAAAAATATCAAAAAGGATAATCAAAGTATTCAGGAAAACCACGTTTGCTTTAAAAAGGACAACTAACAATGCATGAGAATGGCTTCATTAAATATATCAATAACAAGCTGAAAACCCCAGCTGTGGTCCTTGTACTGAAAGCCAAAAAGTATTCAAATGTATCAAATGACATTATGTTTTCAGTATTAGGGTAATCTGGACTTAGTCCTAGCTTCATTCATTTGAGAAAGAGTTCACATGTATCCCATTTTTTCTTTTCCCTGATTAGCTTTCTAGATGTCCTTTTAAAAATGAATATATTCCTGGTGAAAATTAGTTTCCAACAATAAAATATTCTTTGCATTTTTAAAATTTCACATTGAGAAACTTGCTACAAAAGAATAAAAGGAATAAAAGGGCCTTGGAAATTTATTGTTTTATCTTCAGATTAAGGTTCAGTTAGAATCATTGATTTATTTGTCTATCTTAACAATAAATGGAATTGATAACAAGGTCTTATTGCATAATCAGGCTCCAGTTTAGGACTTACTAGCTTTCCAATAGATTTGCTTTATTTTTAGATGCAATTTTGAAATTTTATGCTTTAAATAACACAAATTTAGCAATATATATTGCTAAACACAGATTCTGCATTAAATATATTACACATGAACATACAAATTAGGGTTCAAACATTTATGTTGGGAATGTATTTAAGGCCTTCAGATCTATTCTTGATGAAGCACTGTAACAGCCTGTTCTTTTTTTCTTCTTCTTTTTTTTTTTCTTTCTTAAATCAGCTTGGACAAAAGAATGACCCTGATATAAGCTGTCTCATCAAAAAGAGGAATGAAACTTTATCTCTACTGGAGTAGTCGCAAACTGGGCATAACCAAAAGTAACTTACCAGACCCAAATCTTGATTAAAATAGAACTTACTTTGAAAGAAATTAGAAAGACAGGTATTAGGCATACAGAAGTATTGGGCCCTATATAAACATACAGAATATTAAACTAAAAAAGAGAAACTAATATACAACTGGTCTTTATTCCAAATGACCCTGGCTAACACAAACTCAAAATATTCTATAGGGACAACTGCTTAATCTAGGACCAAGTGTAATTTGAGATTTTCATGGAAGGAAACTACTGATTTAACTTTCATATGCAAAAACTGCCAAACACATGAGAATCCACTAATATGAGACAACACAAACAATAAGAGAATAGCTGGAAATATAAAGATGATGAGGACTTTCTGATTAAAACTTGAAAAAAATAAAAGAAATAGAACCCATAAAATAACAAGGGGGCTTAATAAGTAATGGAAATGCCAAAAATAAAACAGAAGTACTAAACTTGAAAAATGTGGCCTTGACAGAAAACATTAGATAGACTAAAAGAGTGATCAGACTGGTTTACCACATTGGAAGATAAAGTCATAAAAAAATTATAATGTCATGAAGAGAAAAAAAGGGACTTTAAAATTTGGATTATAGAGATTTGAGACTATCACTTCCAACTATGGTGGAGTAACTGGTACTGGACTGACTTCCAATAAAGAAAAAATGGCACAAAATCTATGAAGCCTGTATTTTCAAACATTGGAAAATAGGCAGCGTGGGACCACAATTCCCAAGAGAAGGAAAATAACTGAGTTCTACAACCACTCCGCCTTTCTTCCTGGAAACACCTTCCAATTTGGGTGCTGGAAGGGCTGACAGAAAGAGGCCAAAGCAGCCTTTCTGGGTTCAGCCCCAAAAAAGGGCTGGGAAATAAGGGGCAAAGTACAAGACGGGAGGGAGCTAAAAGAGTTTCCAACTCTTCATAAAGCTTCCTTGGAGTTGTTTGTTAAATAGGAAACATGGGATGGATAGAGTAAAACTCCTAGGAGCTGGGCAGAGAACCACTGCTAGGCAGGGGAGCGGTGCTGCTGAATAATTTCTATCTGATCAATGTGGGGACAAGAGGTACTTAAATTCTGATCACCCAGAGTGCAGAGGCATTGCTAAACACCCGGGGCATTCAGGAGAGACCACCAAAGGTTTACAAATGAATCTGCAGAGGAACTGCTAGTCAAAACAAACTTCAACAGTCTTCAAAAGAAAAAGGAAAAAAAAAACTACCCTCAAAAGTAAAACCTACAATGTCCAATACCCAATTAAAAGTTATTAAATACACAAAGAAGTAGAAAAATGTGACCCATAACCATGAGAAAATTAGTTAACAGCAATGATGGATATAGGACACAGGTGTTAAAATAACTTATAAACACACTCAACTGTCTGAAGAAAACCATGAAAATAATGAATAGAATGTATGCAAAAGAATAAAAAAGAACTGGCATAAATGAAAAACAAAATACCATGAAATAAAAATGTAGCTGATAAGCATTTTTATCAACGTCTGTATGACAAATTATCCAAATTTAGCGGTTTACAATAACTACAAACATTTTCTTATCTCCAAGTTTCTGTGTGTCAGGGATTCAGGAAGGGTTTGATTTATGGTTCTGGTTTGAGATAAATCATGAGGTCACAATCAGATAGTGATTGGAGATGAAATAGTAGGGGTGGGGTGGAGGTGTGCTAAAGCACCTGGGGAATGCCTGGCATCTTTTCTCTTCACCTAGCCGTAGGGTCTCTCAGTGTAGCTTCTCTGTCTGAACTAGTCTGGCTGTCCCTACAACCTTAGTCCAATTGAATGGCTTACAAAGCAGCTTAGAGTTCCAGCATAATTCTTACAGTCTTCGAGGCAAAAGTTGCACCATCGTTATTACCTAGCCTAGGAAGGCACAAATAGTCACTTCCACCATAGCCTCCGGTCTTCCCAGACTCAGGGACAGGGGATATAAGATATAAACCCTATCACTTTAAGGGAAGAATGTCCGAAGAGATATAGTTATGGCCATCTTTAAAATATGATAGATGATATGCTAGTCTGTCTGCTTCCAGTATCACCACTCACATGAAAATATACTCAGACTTTATTCTGACTACTAAGTCTTTTCTCATCAGCTATGTGTATGGATCTCCATTGCCCAATCATGCTCAGGTTCAGATGAGCACTCTTAGGTGTATTTTCATGGATATAACTCCTTCAGTGTTATTTCTTTAAATCTGAAGACTTTTGAACTAAAAAGACAAGTTATATGCCTTCTACTACCACCTCCAACATACACTGGTGAGACAGGAATAGGAAAAAAAAAATCACTATATATTTTCCTGTCCACAAAAGGAGAAAGAATAGGCACACAGGAGACACTTGCCCATTGCAATTCTGAAATCTAATTGGAAATATGTGACAGTTTCTTCATATGGTTATTTTTCATGGCTTTTGGATCTGCATTTTTGGCTATTTGTTTTGCCCTCTAAATATGTTATTTTCTGATGAAAGTAGGCAGCATTTGTACCCGGGTAGTTCTCTCAACTTGCTTCTTTCCTATAGGAATTTAAAGAGCCAAAGTTTTCTTTTCTTTTTTTTTTTCTTTTACTGTCACTTTCAATCTAAGTTGGTATAGACCTTTAAAAATTTTGTGGATTTTTTGTGCGTTGATTCATAATCTACTACTGGAAAAAATGGATTATAAATCAACACATAAAAAATCCACACACATACATGCAATACAAGTATCTTCAAACAAACTCTACTTTGGGCTCAGTGAGAGTCTGGAGGACAACACACACTGAGGTTCTTAAGAGTACCTGTTTAACATATGGGGTCTGTAGATTCATACATCATTTGTCTATTGGAAAATGGTTTATAATATACTACTTTAAATCTTTATAAGGTCTTAATAAAGTATCTTACAGGCATAAGCTGAATTTAGAGATTTCCCCTGAAGCAATTATTAGTGTGAGAATGTTTTGCGCTGCTGTTGTTATTTGTGTGTTTGTGTGTGTTTTCTAAAAATATGAGGATTGAGAATTTTTTTATGTTTAAATACAGGAAAAGATGACTCTTTTTTATTAAAATGTTTATTCTTTATCTCATCTCTCACTCATGTGTTTTGTGATATATAGTAAGAAGAGGCCAGGTATAACCTTTGATATTCTGCCTGGAAATATTCTTAACTAAATCAAGTTTTCTAATTTTACATTTACTTCAGTTGGCAATATTGTCAAATTTCCACTACTGCATGTTTCCACCAACTCCAATATTTTCCTTGCATTTTTTTAAATCATTCACTGAGAATCTTCTGCAGGCTCATTAGGTGTATGCTAACCTCTCCTTGAGAACCTTTATAATTTCATTTTTAGTCTCTCAAGATCATTCCTGATTTTATCTGCTTCTTAGCCCTAGAACCTTTGCCAAAAAGTTAGATATTTGTTAAGACAGCATTCCATGTTCAGACATAACTCTTTTGTTCTGCTTAACTATTAAAGTATAACAAACTGTCTTAAAATGCAGGCACTTGAAAAGCATTTTATAATTATTCAGAATTTTTCTGAATCA
Source organism: Cnephaeus nilssonii (assembly GCF_951640355.1). Taxonomy (NCBI): domain Eukaryota; kingdom Metazoa; phylum Chordata; class Mammalia; order Chiroptera; family Vespertilionidae; genus Cnephaeus; species Cnephaeus nilssonii. The sequence goes on from NC_137073.1 coordinate 55,086,791, forward strand.
AGAATTCAGGAAGATCTTAGCTGGTCATTTCTGTTTCTGAGTAACTCATTTTTGTTTCAATTAAGTTTGTGAATGAAACAGAATAGTGTGGAGAATTTGAAGTATCTGGGAGATAGTTTTCCCTCACTTTACCTTATTGTTGTCTCAGGCCTATCATAATCTTGCATATTTCTATTCAATGTTGTACTGCAACATGAAAATAAAAGAAATATAAGTACTATGAAAAGTGAATGGCAAAATGCTATTTATTTGCAGATAACATGATCATATATGTCTATAAAATTCAGTGAATGTACAAAAAATCCCAAACACACCAGAAAGTCAGTATTTGGAAATTATATTACTGAAATGTCAATTGTCCCCTCAACTTATCTATAGACTTATGCAATAAATAAAAATTCTAGGAGGCATGCTTTAGAGAGCAACAGCTGCTACTAAAGTTGATAATAGTAAAAGTCAAAGAATATGTAGGAGCTTAGACAATTCTGAAAAAGATAAATAAGGTTTGAGGTCTTATATTATCTGATTTTAAAGTCTTACTATAAAGTTGTAAAATCATAATGTGATATAATGTAGACAATAACAGAAGATATTGTCAAAAAACAGAAACCCACATACACATGATCAATTGATTTTCAATATAATTATAAAAATAATATTAATTAAAAATTATCAAAATAATTTTTAACAAATAATATAGTAGCAACTAGATGCCAATACTAAAAAGGAAAAAAAGGAAAAAGAATATTAGTGTTACCTCACACTGTACATAAAACTGAAATGGATCATATATGCCTCTGTAAAAGTATAAAATTTCTTTAAGAAAACATAGAAGATATTCACAGACAGGCAAAGATTTCTTAGGCAAGTCACAAAGTACACTAACTGTACTAGAAAAATACATAAAACATAAAGTAATATAGCTCAATAAAAGAGTGACTTTAATCCAACAAATATAAAAAGATAAATAATTATGTCTTAAGAGAGATTCATCCCCAGAATGAAAATTTGGCTTAACATTCTATCAATTTAATTATCCATACTAATAAGAGAAAGCACCCCAATCACATCTCAAACAATGCAGGGGGAAATTATTTATTACATTTAACACCAATTGATTTTAAAAAATCATCAGTAAACTAGAATAGAAGAAAACTTTCTCAATATAAGATGCATACAAAACAGTACTTAGTGGTAAAAGACTGAACATTTTCTTGTCAAGATTTGAGCAAGTTAATGATGACTAAAAGATAACCTCAAACTGGTCCAAAATGTAGTCCTGATCAAGGCTGCTGTGCCTAATTTAGCATCTTGGTTAGAGGAGACTAATGTATACTCAGGTACTCGATATAGATCTATTGCTCCGGTAAATGTGTCCTTTTCTAAATCAGTCAGAAAATCAGATACCTTCAAATGGAATGACACAGATATACATTTGTAGTTTTGCCCAGAGCTATGATAATTCTCATTCCCTTTGTCATAATATAGTAAATAAAGGTCTGGATAGCATATTACCCATTATATCTACCAGACCATGTTCATGCTAATTAGATGGGATGAGCAAGAAGGGTTAGGAAAATATACATAGGTAAAAGTTAATCAAGAATGGTTATAAGCTTTATTCATAGTAGCTAAAAACTGAAACAACCCACGTGTATACCAAAATAGTTAAAAAAAAAATTCAATGGAATTATTCTCAGCAATAAAGAAGAATAAGTTACAGATACACATGTGAATGAATATCAAATAAAACAAGATAATTGAAAAAAGCCAGACAGAAAAGAGTACATAGTATATTATTCAGTTTATATGATGTTGTAGAACAAGCAAAGCTATTAGCAGTAAATGAAACCAGAACTGTGTTTGCTTGGGGATGGGAAGTAACATTAGGGATATTGCTAATGAAAATGTTCTGTACTTAAGACAGATGTTTGGGTTATATTAGTGTATGAAATTCTGAGTACTCATGCAACTTTACACTTAACATATGTACCTTTCACTTTGTGTAAATTAAACATACCTCATTAAAATTGCCATCACAACTGTTACTTTCTAGACTAATATGTCAAACGCAGTATAACTATAAATTTCTTCAGAGTGAGATAGGAAATGTATAATAATTAATTCTTCCTCCTTCACATAGCATATTACAATATTGACATTTTAAAATAAACTTTTTAAAGAAGAATGATTCTTTCAAAAGTAAATATAGCATGGGAACAATTCACCTTAATAAGATTGAAATACTATTTATTTTTTTTAGTATAGGTAAGTAATTGCCTTGCCAAAAATTTTCATAGTTCTATTTTAATGTCCCTGGAGGCCCCCTTTCACTTTAAAATGTCTAATTGGGGTAATAAATAAAATAACATTTTTCAATGTACTATAATTTGCAGAGGCACTTCAGTAAAATTCACACACTCTCACAATCAATACGTTTAAAGGCTAATTGATGACTTCTCACCAATAGTTGGTAGACAAACAATGCCGCCCCTCCTGCCCTCATTTAAAATAAATTTTGGCCAAAATTTGTGAGCAAGAGAAAATAGTCATTACAGTTTTCTTTTTCTCTCTGTTTTTTTTTTTAATGAAATATTTGTGAATTCCAAAAATATCTTTAGCCCTTTAGTGTCTGTTCATTCTTTGAAAGTTTGTTTCTCCTTCCTCTTTAGGGTTTCCATTTTGACAAACTTTTCTCATTTCCCTTTTCAGAGCTCATCTCATATTCCACTCTTTATTTAGTAAAAACTTGGGAAAATAAGAAAAAAAAATTGTATTGCAAAGGAAATGCTGTTTTGAAATCACTCACTGGAGTAGAAGCTGCAACATATTTAACATCTAACAAGTGTTTAAATACAAACAGAATGAAGAGTAGAATATTTCAAAATGATATTTCCATCACTTTTATTCATATCATTTATGTCAGTGCTGACTACATCTTTTTGAATGTCATGTGACAGAGAGTTTAGATACATTAGGGATTGACAAAACATTTAACAAGAATATTTAATTAATGCATTATTTAGGAAAATAGACATCTTGATACCCATATGAAAGTTTAATGGATTTTAAAAAAATTGCTATCACAGTAATAAAAAAACCTCCACTATGTTTCCCAAAAGATGCAAGTTTAAATCTAGAAGGTTACTTTTAAAAATAGTTTGGGATACACAATTTCATTATTTTATGCTAGGTTATTTTGCTTTTAAAGTGCAGATTTTACATCAATTTGGTGACACAAAGAAAAATATCTTATTCACAAAAGATTCTAGCTCAACAACAGCATGGAATATCACGTAAATGTCTATGTGTAAGTTGGTCAGGAGTCAAGCCTACATTTCTGTGTTATTAAAACAATATGTCCAATTGAGTAATTCAGTCCTTTGGGTTATTCTGTATTCTATATAAAAGACAAAAAATGGGAGTTATTATGAGTATATCTTTAATGAACAATTACATAGAAAAAACATGAATTCCTTAAACTAATAGATTATTGGATAGGAAACACAGTTTTTCAAAAGAATGTATTTGATGTACATCATGATTTCATGATTGTTAGTTTGTCCATTGTAGTGAAACCTCTATGTATGGAAGTTTATAAGCTCATGTGTTGAATATCAGCTTCTCAACATTAATTTGATCAAATGACTATAATGGAGAACTAACAGAAAATATAGTGTTAATGGTAGCCATAAAAATGATTGGTTTCCAATCCTCTGGAATTTATGAGTGTGCTCTGTATGTAATGTGAAAGAGAGTGCACGAACCCTAATGGCATACATAACTAGAAGCCAGGAGCTCTGCCAAGTGTACACAGTCTTTAGGAAGATGCCTCTTGTCTGCCCACTCGAGGAATAAACATAACTTGAATTAAGCATTTCCCTTGTGGTAGTACAAGACAATGGCATTGATTAAGAATCACTATGTAATTTAAATTAAAAAAATTAAATCAAGATAAATATAAAATAAAGTAAGACAAGATACTGTAGTAATGTAGGAAATAAAATAATTACACGAGTCTGAGAGGAATGATAAAGCCTTCACAGAAATTTTAGTGATATCTACCTTAGTATTTTATTTCTAAAGAGGATGCATAAGTTAAAGTATCTTTTATTGAATAACTAAGTAAATTAATTGATAAACTGAGCAGGTATTCAGATATGGACTTGTCACCCTGGAAGTGTGTAGAGTGATATTATAAAGGCAATCTAGCAGTTATCACCAAGGTGAGGAAAAAAGAACAGAAAAAGGTGTTTGAAAAACATTTTCAAAGTACTATAAAAAATTAAAGCCAGGAACTGCAGTCCATTCTCCTGCTACTAACCATGCAGCAGAATGAGAATGCAGAATACACATTATATGGCAAGTGAGTTAAACTCAGATAAAATCTTAGTATTTATATCTATCTAGTGGGAAAATTTGAATCAGGTCATCTCTGAGTTTTCTTTTTGCTTTAAAAACATTTGGCATACAGGCAACATATTTAGACTTGGATGGAAGCCATGGTTCTTTTTTTTTTTTATTGTTGACAGTATTATAGATGGCCCCCATTTTCCCCTCCTTTGCCGTCCTCTATCCATCCCTTGCCCCACCCCAGGCCTTCCCCACACTATGGTCTGCAGCCATGGGTCTGTAAAGAGAAAAGAAGCAGTAGAGAAGGCAATACCTATTCATTTGTTATAGGCAACACTAGTGTTAGAATTATAAACTATACAGTTTATAATTTGTTGAAATGCCTAGCATGGAGAAATTTCATTAAGAAAGTCACAATTTGGTGTAATCTTTTAGGCAATTTTGTGGAAATATAAAAGAGGATTCACAATTCACATTGGTTAGCATTTAAAAATAATTATAGAGAACCCTTCATACTATGGCGGGGCGGGGTGGGGTGGGGGGAGGCATGAAAAACCAAACTGTTCAAGTTGAATGAAACATCTTCGAAAGTGTAGAAATAAGCTACTTTTGTTGACTAGAGAATACAGAGTAAAGATGAAAAGATGAGTAAATAGATGTAAAAAATACAGAAAGACAACCTCTAATTGAGAGGAAATTAAAGTATCATAAGCTTCTGTGAAGTTACCCTAAAATTTTATATTCCAACATTTGAAACATCATTCACACATACAAAAAAAAATCTTTTGGAATTTATCTCTAGCCATTCAATAGTCACACCAAATTGGCAGGAAAGGAAGACAATTCCATGTGTAAGTTCTGAATATTTTTCTCTCTTAATAAACAAGACTACTAGAGAATACTACAGCAATTTTTAAAGCTTCTCTGCAAAGTTCATATATAACTCTTAATTTATTTCACCATCATCACAAACCTATTATGCATTTAACTACCTTACATTAAGATTGCATTTACATAATGCAATCTTATAATATGTTGGCTCCCTCCTCCCATCCCCATGTAGTGAATAGATGAGTCAATAAAATGATTTCTTTCAGAAAAGAAATGTCTTCTTCTGAAACAAACAGACATATACATATTTGATCATGAAAAATAGATCTCTGTGGAAAATGAGAAGGAATTTATTAGACTAAATATTGTTAATAATATATGATCAAGAATTGGGGAATATAGTGAAAATTTAACAAACAAGGAAGTCTAGCAATGTGGTAAACCTGAATCCAAATAGAAAACATGTCAAATTCCCTCATAATCATAGGATCAAAGATAATTATTAGACAAATATCTTCTACTCATTTTACATAGTTTTGGTAACATACTTCCTTTCACCTGCTCCTCTTACTACTTTAAAGGATTCCAGCAGTGAAAGTGCCATAGCTGCAGTATGTAAGAGTAAGAAAGGAGTGATAGAGGTGAAGGACAATAAACATACTGAGAAATGGACATTCAGTTGAAAGAGACCATTAAGTTTATCAAGAAACTCATAAAGAGGGCAAGGATGCCTTTTTTTTTTTTTAATAGATTGGGTGTGTATTCATTTTCTATTTCTATGTAACGATTTACCAAATTTAGAGGCTTAAATAATCACAAATGTATTCTTTCTCAGTTTCTGCATGTCAACAACTTGGCACAGCATGGCAGTTCTGCTTATGGTCTTACAAGGCTAAATGCAATGTGTCGGCTAGGGCTGCTATCTCTTTTGAGGCATGGGTTTCTCGTCAAAGCTCATTCAGGTCATTGGCAGAAATTCAGTTACTTGGGATTATAGGACTGATGTCACCGGTTTCTTGTTGTCTATTGACTGGAGGCCATTCTCAACCCCTAACGTCTTCCTCTTGTTGCTTTGAATCTCTGACTTCCTCTTTATCTGACCTGTATAATGAGATGCAAAAGGCTCAAGTAATTAATTACTCGGACCACCCAGATATTCTCCCTTTCTTAACTGTGTCACATAGCATGACCTAATCATAGAGTGAAATCTCATCATGTTCACTGGTCCGGCTTGCATGAAAGAAGATGGGATTATACAGGACATGTATAAGGGAAGGGAGTTGGGAGACATTTTAGAATCCTCCTCTCACAAAAGTTCAACTCCAATTTTGCTTTGATTTTATGTGCCTAGATGACCCCCAGAAGTTGCAATATTTAGAATTATCGAGGCACTGAGAACTCTGTTATATAGAAGAAAATAAATGTACCTAATTTTTTCTACTATATTTCCATCATGGTTCAAATATTTTGGTTCTTGATTTTATTTTTAACATATTCTTTAATAGCTCTAAACTGAGATTTACTTTCAAAATTAATATGTTACATATCATGGTTTTAAAAGCACACAATTTTAAAAGAAACATTTATCTATTACTTTTAAAAAATAATCCTAAATTTCTCTAGATAAACAGGCAAGAGCGAATACATATCTTTAAATTTTCACAAAGTAGAAGAGTGACACAAACTTATGATAGAGAATTGGAGTTTCAGAAGAACCCTGATCCTATAAAATACGCTCAAGAGCAGAATCAGTAAACTATCTTTTTGTAAAGTACACATAATGAATATTTTAGGCCTGGAAAGTCCAGAGGAAAAATTAAGGATATTAAGTAAAGACATGTAAAAAGACAGAAATGTTTCTACACTTTTTTTTAATTGATAAAATTATAAATTTTATGTGTGAACACTGAAATTTGAATTTTATATATATTTTTTATGTTCCACATTTCGCCTACCCCCACCCCTTATCATTTAAGAGGCAAGAACCATTTGTAGTACATTAGCTAATAAGATAGGCTAAATTTAATTTGTGAGCACTAGTTTAATGAATGCTCCCTTATGGAAGTCACTCTTGCCCCTATCAATAGCTAAATCCTTTTATTTTCTTCACTGTCCTAAGGACCCTCTGTGTGTGTGTGTGTGTGTATACACACATCCTATCTAATAAAGAGGGAATATGCTAATTGACTGTCACACCCTCACAAAGATGGTGGCACCCACAGCCAATAAGGAGGGAATATGCTAATTGACTGTCATGCCCTCAAAGATGGCAGTATACACAGCCACAAAATGGTGGCGCCCAGTTTCCTAGCCCCCCAGCTGCCCAGGGCCAGCCCAAGGCACAGGCAAGCCTCAGATGGCAGCTGCCCAGACGATGCCCAAGGTGTAGGCAAGCCTCAGATGGCGGCTGCCCAGCCACCCAGGGCCAGCCCAAGGCACAGGCAAGCCTCAGATGGTGGCTGCCCAGCCACACAGGGCCGCCCGAGTCTCAGGTAACCAGGGCGAACCAAGGGCGGCACTGCTGGCAGTGGCAGCAGCAGAGGTGTGATGGGGGCATCACCTTCCCCTGATTTCCAGGTCGCCTCCTGCCCCTGAGGGCTCCTGGACTGTGAAAGGGGGCAGGCCGGGCTGAGGAAACCCCCTCCAGTGCATGAATTTTCATGCACCGGCCTCTAGTATATATATAAATATAGATAGATAGATCTATATATATATATATACACATATATATCTATATCTATCTATATATATATATATATATAATTTTAGATAAATTTTATTTTATTGTTTCTGTTAACCACCCTTTAAACTCATGAACTCTTCTATTTAATTCCATAGGCATGACCCCATAGAAGTTCATATAATTAGTTATAGACAAAGGGAAATCCCTATATATGTAGGTAAAATGCACGCTACATGATTTTCAGGTTCCTAAGGGACTTGGTTCTATCCTCTTTTACAATTAAATTTGTTATACTAAGCAACATTAATAATGGCATCTAATGTTTATGGTGTTCTTACTCTGTGTCTTTTCTACAATCAATGTATAAAGTTTTGTGAAAAAAATAACTGCATTTTGCAGGCATTTTTTTATTACTAGTTATTGTACTTTTAACAGTAGTGCTCTGTGGTCTACAAAGGCAGAAAGTAGATGGCTGGTATTTGTACAATATACATTTGGGATTATTAGGGACAGTATGTGCTTAAGAAGTTTTTGATAGTCTAGCTAACCTACAACACTCAAGTCATTTTTGTGCTCTTAGAAAAATTGTACAAGGTAATTTATTCACAAATTGCTGCCTGTTCTACAAAAATAAAAATGTTTTTAAAGTTCCGATTCAATAATGATTTTAAGAGATTAAATTATGGTGTATTTACTTTGAAACCATATGAGTAGTTAAATGCCCTTCTTGGAAAGTAACCGATGGTTAATAGAAGTTTCTAATATTAAAAACAGATTAAAGCCAGACTTTTATTCTTAATGTTTTCCAAAACAGTATTTATGATTGCTTTTTTGTGAACTGGTACTTCATAATTACTTTAAAATAGCATTTTATAGGTTTCTAGCAAGCTTCTTGAGAAAATGTTTTAACCTTTTGGCCCAAGAAAAGTTTTCTAGCTTGAAAATGCCTTACCTTTTTCCTTCACTTGCCAGTGGAAAACTCAGCTCTTTTCTTTTTAACTGAATGGAACAAAAGATTCCTAAAAGATAAGGAAATATATAATCAAAACAAAAGTCAGTTTATGATTATCACCTCAGCCCTGGGGAAAAACTGAAGAACTTTCAAGAGAATGAATCCCCAGAATGAGGGAGTTCCCAAATATCCTTGAATTTGATAAATCCGGAGGAGCACCTCTTCGGAGTAGAATGTTGAAAGGGATGGCAGGGTCGTATGGAGGTTACAAGTCAACATCTAAGAAAACTAAAATGACCAATACTCACTCTTAGAGAAATCTTCTTTACTGGGTATGAATACATAGAATCTCTTCTAAGTTTAAAAAATTATTGAAGTAGCTTGTATTTTACAGGTTTGTCATAGAGGAAAAAAATAGAACAGAAATTGAGTTGGAAATCAAGGTAATGTAGGTCCTTAGTTCTGTAGTTCTGAATAAGTAAGCCTAAGGTAGAAGTCTTCAGTGAAGTAATTACTAATTACCCAGAATATCTTGACCAAATAGATTTTCAAGTTCTAATTGTCTCTAGGAATGCTGAATAAGTGTCAGGCTACAGGATAATAATTTTACTTTCTGCCCCACATCAGATAAATGATTCAGTTGTATTGGGAGGAATAATTGCACCAAGACAAGTGTTCCTAAATACTGAAAATTTAAAATGATCCCAAAGCCCTGGTCCTGATGAGTCCATTCAGTTAAAGAGTACTGTATTCTTTTTAAGTTTGAAAAACAGTCACAGTACTTAAAAGAGAAGCTGAAGTGATGACTCCATGAGACTTAGTTATATCAGTTTTTTATAAAATCTCTTGAATATTTAAAATTATTCATTATTAAAAGTGTTTTGATAAAATATGAAAACTCCCTGTTTAGTTTTATAGTAAACCACTGAGACTTAAAAATTACTTGTATTTGTAAAAGATTTTCAGTAAGTGATTTAACATTATTGTGTAGCAGTCTAGAAGCCAAAAATAATGGTGCAATAGCACTGAAAAGTATCTAATAAAAATATCCACTATTTCCATGTGCATGATAGTTATTATAAAGTGATTTTTTCTCCTAATTTTCTGAAAAATGCAAATGATTTAAATCAGTATTCTATATTTATTTAAATCATATAAATACTCATATCCCCATTTCCCATAGAAGACTAAAGTATTTAACTTACCATTTAATTTATTTTATTGTAGCAAGCTGTTAACCTTTTTAATTGTTCATATTCATAACATATCTGGTATGCTAAATTGATATATTAGATTAAAGATCCACAAATTAACCCTTTGCACTCGCTTGCTTTTTTCTCGATTCCTTTATTTTAATGCTAACCATGTCGTCACAGTCGACATCCGAGTGCAAAAGGTTAAAGCTTGAAGACCACATCCAGCTATGCTTTGCTTTTATAAATAAAGTTTTATTGGAATCTACTCATTCTTTTATTATTATCCATGGATACCTTCTCCTTATAATGGTGGAGTTCAGTAGCTATTATATGGCCCACAAAGGTCTGAAATATGTAATATCTTGTCCATTACAGAAAAAGTTTCCTGACCCTTCATTATTATAGATCATCAAAGCTATTTCAAAATAAGCATGCCTATTAGTTAAAGTATTGATAATGAAAAACAAATAGAAACACAATTTTAAATAAAACTTCTTATTTATCATGTGATGCTCAAAGACTGCCTAACCAAAGAGAACATTTTGTAGCACCTTCATAATATTAACAAACTGCTGTCTTAGGTACAATAAGCAGCTGATTTATTGAAAGTGACTTATGTAGTCAATATCTGGAATGAAACAGCTAGTTTCATCTTGTCCAATTTTCACATTACTCTTCATTTTCCCTGAGAACTACATAGCTGAAACACTTTCAGTGAGGCACATTCTTGCAAAATGATCAGTTATATGTCACCAGGAAGAAATGCATTTTCCGTGCTTTACTACAGCCATCTGCATCCTTCATTTTCTTCTAATCCAGCCACTGGAGTCCTAATGATCGGAGCCATTTCACGAGTTGCCATCAATTACAGCAAGTAGCTCATTCAGAAGTGAAAGATGAGTTCCATTCTCTGTTACTTAGAGGTCAGTGATCATTTCCCCACCTCTTCCCAGCGAACAAATCGTACAGTAACTTTCACAGGCTCCCTTCATTTTTCTCAAGTCTGTTGCTTTATTTTTTGTAGACCTTGGTTATAATAATGTCATATATTTGATGCTGGCAGCCCTAAAAGACAAGGTTGACCCAATCATTTTCCTTGAGTCCATCATGAAAAATTCAATCACATCTGATTCTGATTCCCAGGAAATTTAAAAGAATAGCTCTTACTAAGATGGCATTCAAAAACATTTGAGAACAAATAAAATTGGTAAATTTTATATAAAAATGATTATGAAAGAGGAATCATTTTTCATCTGTAAACTTTATTATTTTCTGTATATACAGTCTGTTTGAAATATGCAGTATAGATTTTATATTTGTGCAAAAAATAGCACAGTATTTGAAGTACTGCCTACACATGCTCTCTAAAGTATCTTTAATAATTAGGAATACAATTCAATTTCCATATTCTGTTTGATGGCAAAAGAATGTATGACTAATACATGCACATAAAAACCTGCACACAAATGTTAGATCAACTTTATACATAATCTGTAAAAACTGGAAGCAACCAAGATACCTATCCATAAGTAAATGAATAAACAAACTGTGGTATAGCTATGCAATGGCATATTATTCAGCAATTTTAAAAAATGAGCAAGTCAGGAAAAGACATGAAAGAATATTAAATACATATAATTATGTGAAGGAGTCTATCAGAAATGACTACATCCTACAACATTTCAGTTATATGACATTCTGGAAAAGGCAAAACTAAATAGATGGTAAAACAACCAGTGGTTGACCAGTTATCACATGGAGGGGTAGATGATTAAATAGGTGAAGCACAGGGGATTTTAGGGTGGTGATGTTATTCTGCACGATACTGTTTTTGGTGAAACTTTTTAGTAAATAGAGCTGGAACATATCCACATGTAAAAAAATGAATGTAGACACACACCACACACACTTCACTAAAATTAATTCAATATGGGTCAAAGACATACAAGTAAAATAGAAAACTATAAAATTGCTAGAAGATAACATAGGAGAAAACCTAGTTGATGTTGGGTCTGATGATGACTTTTTAGAAACAGTACCAAGAGCAGAATCCATAAAAAATGGATAAACTGGATTTTAAAACGTCTGTTCTGCAAAAGACACTGTCAAGAAAATGAGAAAGCAAGACACAGACTGGAAGAAAATATTGCAAACGACACATAGGATAAAGGACCATTATCCAAAATATACAAAGAACTCTTAAAACCCACTGGTAAGGAAGCAAAAATCCAATTATAAATAAGCCAAAGGTCTTGACCGACTCATCACTTAAAGAAGATATACAGATGGCAAATCAGAATATGAGTTGTTCCACATCACATGTCATCAGGGAAATGCAAATTAAAACAACAATGAGATACCACTACAGACTGTAAGAATGGCCAAAATTCAGAACCTTGACACTAAGAAGTGCTGGTAAGGCTGTGGAACAATAACAATCATTGCTGGTAGAAAGGTGAAATCATTGCTGGCATAGCACTTTGGAGAAGAGTTTGGAGGTTTCTTAAAAACTAAACATCCACTACCACATGAACCAACAATCATATCCCTTGGTATTTTCTCAAAAGAGTTGAAAGCATGTCCACATAACAACCTGCACACAGATGTTTATAGCAGTTTTATTCATAATTGCCCAAACTTGCAAGAAACCAAGATGATCTTCAGTAGTGAGTGAACAAATAAACTGTGGTACACTGATAAGTGGAATTTTATTCAGCACTGAAAAGAAATAAGCTGTCATGCCATGAAAAGACAGGAAGGAATCTTCAATACATACGTATTACTAAATGAAATAAGCCAATCTGAAAAGTGTACATACTATATGATTTTGACTATACGACATTCTGGAAAAGGCAAAACTAAAAAGACGGTAAAAAGATTGTCAAGGATTGGGGCAAGGGGGTTAATAGGCGGTGCACAGAATTTTTAGAGCAGTGGAAGTATTCTGTATGATACTATAATGATAGATACATGTCTTTATACATATGTCTAAATCCATAGAATGTACAACACCAAGAATTAACCTTGATGTTAGCCTTGGACTTTTGTTGACCAGGATGTGTCAATGTAGACTTGTCAATTCTGTCCCACTCTGGTAAGGAAAGTTGGTAACATAGGAGGCTATGCATATGTGGTTATAGGAAAATCTCTGTACACCCCCCTCAATTTTGTTGTGAACTTTAAACTTTTATAAAAAGAAAGTCTTAAAAAATACCACTTTACTCAATATTATACAAGATGTCTTTTCTAGAATTACACACATATTAAAGCTGCTTCCATTTGGATCTGAAGGACCTTGTTTGATTGAAGCTTTCATTGAAATGTTGACCTTCAATGGCAACACACTATATACTATGTTGTGTGAAAAATAAAGATGAAATATTAAATTTAGAAATAGCTGAATATTTGTTACTTTTAGAAAGAAAATTTGGGTAATTGAATAGACATATAGTTAATTTTCTAAAGTATATTTAAAATTTAAGGTTAAGCCTTGTATTATCAACCATAAAATGCTGAATACATCATGGTGTAAATCACTGGCTCAGTAATAATGACTTCAAGGTACTTATGGAGCCCGGCTGGAGTGGCTCAGTTGGTTGAACGTGGTCCCACGCACCAAGAGGTCTCCTTTCCTGGGATCAGGGCACATACCCAGGTTGCTGGCTCGATGCCCAGTAGGGGGTATGCAGGAGGGAGATGATCATGTTTTTTTTTCTCTCTCTATCCATTCCTCTCCCTTTAAAGTCAATAAAAACATCTATTAAAAAAAGATACTAATGAAGAAAAAATGTCCATAGGTCAATTTCCTTTGGTAAAATTTGTAAATAAGAGATTTATTTTTATTAATATAACTGTCTTGGTTAGTTTTTACTCAGTTCCTCATATTCTTCCATCCCTCCTAGTAATTTCAAAGTTAATATTAGCTTTAAATAAATACATCACAACCTATCTCTAAAATATACTGCAGTCTGCACAAATTGACTTACATTCTCACTGATAAATCAATAGAATAATTCTGGGAACACAATATCATACACTCACAATAGAACAACAGATTTATATTGGTATTAAACCTCCCAGAAAAACCACTTTCCTAAAAAAAAATCAACAAACCACAGAGCTCTAATCATACTTTGAGCTTAATAAGTAACAAATATTACCCTTTTTATATTTCAGCTACAAATAGCTAAAAATGGTTCATATTTTAGAAAAGAAAAAAATAATAACACTTTGGCTACATCAATTTGTCCCTGAATTTTCTTCTATTCACCATGGGTGGTAATTTTTCACAACCTTTTAAATTAATAATTTATTTAATATAATTAGTTAAAAATTTACTACAAAATTTTCCTATGTAATATAAAAATATATAGGAATAATAACAAATGCTAATTAAAAAAGAAAATAGTGACTGTGTTTTAGGATTGGGTAAAAAAAGTAACACATTTTATTTGGGGTTCAGACAATGAGTCCCCAGATACTCTGCTACTTCCAGAATAATTGCTGGTAAAGAAATAAATTGGGTTAGAACTCTAGCTAAGCACTATATTCAGCAGTTCCAGAATACAGGTTATCTATAATAATGGATGAATATGCAAATTGGCTGGGATGCTGTCACGTAACGACCAATCAGGACGGGGGCAGGGCCGCAGCGGAAAGCTCTCAGCATGCCTGTTCCGGGAGTCCAAAGGGCACTCAGAGGAAGGGAGAGCAGATAGGCAGTTAGGAGGATCAGGACAGTAGGGGAGTACAGATAGGCAGTTAGGGGAATCAGGCCAGGAGGGGAGTGCAGATAGGCAGTTAGGGGGATCAGGCCAGGACGGGAGTGCAGATAGGCAGTTAGGGGGATCAGTCTGGCAGCTTAGACCAGATAGGCAGTTAGGGGGATCAAGCCAGGAGGGGAGAGCAGATAGGCAATTAGGGGGATCAGGCAAGGAGGGGAGAGCAGATAGGCAGTTAGGGCAATCAGGCCTGGAGGGGAGAGCAGATAGGCAGTTAGGGGTATCAGGCCCAGGAGGGGAACACAGATAGGCACTTAGGGTAATTAGGCCAGGAGGGGAGCTCAAATAGGCAGATAGGGGAATAAGGGCAGAAGGGGAGAGCAGATAGGCAGTTAGGGGGATCAGGCCTGCAGGGGGGAGCAGTTAGGCAGGGGCATAAGGCTGGCAGGGGAGAGCAGTTAGGGGCATCAGGCAGGCAGGCAGGTGAATGGTTATAAGCCAGTAGTTCAAGGCACCCCCCACCCACCCACACACTCCATGCACAAATTTCATGCACCGGGCCTCTAGTATCCATAATAAATGACTTTACTTTAAGTGTTATTTCTAAAAAGAATAACTTTACCATTCTGAATATATATATATATATATATATATATATATATATATATATATATATATATATTTATTTCTATAAATTTAAAACGGAACCTGTTGGCATGAATTTTATTTGCAGGACAACGCATGATGAAGTATTTAAATTGAGTAAATCAGCGGTATAGAAACCTCTTTCTCAATCTCCTTCTCTCACATGTTTTTTTTTTCTATTTAAATGTTTTATTGTTTAAAGTATTACATAAGTCTCCTCGCCCCCCCCCCCATTGACCTCTCCCTAGATGCCCCCCCATACACACTGTCTGTGACCATTGGTTATGCTCATATGCATGCATACAAGTCCTTTGGTTGATCTCTTACCCCTTTACCCCCTGCCTTCCATCATAGGTTGGACAGTCTGTTCAATGCTTCTATGACTGGTTCTATTTTTGATCATCAGTTTATGTTGTTCATTATATTCCACAAATGAGTGAGATCATGTTATATTTTTCTTTCTCTGTCTGGATTATTTTGCTTAGCATAATGCTCTCCAGTTCTGTCCATGCCGTTGCAAATGGTAAGAATTCCTTCTTTTTTACAGCAGTGTAGTATTCCATTGTGTAGATGAACCACAGTTTTCTAATCCACTCATCTGCTGATGAGTACTTAGGCTGTTTCCAAATCTTAGCAATTGTAAATTGTGCTGCTATGAACATAGGGGTGCATATATCCTTTCTGATTGGTGTTTCTGTTTTCTTGGGATATATATTCCTAGAAGTGGGATTACTCGGTCAAATGGAAGTTCCATTTTTAAATATTTGAGGAAACGCCATACTGTTTTCCACAGTGGTTGCACCAGTCTGCATTCCCATCAGCAGTGCACGAGGGTTCCTTTTTCTCAGCATCCTTTCCAGCACTTGTCATTTGTTGATTTGTGGATGATAGCCATTCTGACAGGTGTGAGGTGGTACCTCATTGTTGTTTTGATTTGCATCTCTCGGATAATTAGTGACTTTGAGCATGTTTTCATATGTTTCTTGGTCTTCTGTATGTCCTCTTTTAAAAAGTGTCTATTTAGGTGCTTTGCCCTTTTTTTATTATTGGATTGTTTATCTCCCTTTTGTTAAGTTGTATGAGTTCCTTATAAATTTTGGAGATTAAACTCTTATGGGAGATAACATTGGCAAATATGTTCTCCCATGCAGTGGGCTTTCTTGTTTTTATGTTGATGGTTTCTTTTGCTGTGCAGAAGCTTTTTATTTTTGTCCCATTTGTTTATTTTCTCCTTAGTTTCTATTGCCCTAGGAGATGTATTGGTAAAGATATTGCTATGACAAATGTCTGCATTTTTGCTGTCTATGGCTTCTTCTAAGACTTTTATGGTTTCCTGTCTTAAGTTTCAGTCCTTTATCCATTTGAGATTATTTTTGTGAATGGTGTAAGTTGGTGGTATAGTTTCATTTTTTGCACGAATCTGTCCAATTTTTCCCAACACCATTTATTAAAGAGACTCCATTGTATGCTGTCTCCTTTATCAAATATTAATTGAGCATAATGGCTGGGGTCAATTTCTGGGTTCTCTGTTCTGTTTCATTGATTTATATGTTTGTTCTTGTGCCATACCAGGCAATTTTGAGAACAGTGGCTTTGTAATATAGCTTGATATCTGGTATTGTGATCCCTTTTAACTTTGTTCTTCTTTCTCAAGATTGCTGCAGCTATTTGGGGTCTTTTTTTTAATCCACAGTAATTTTTGGAGAGTTTGTTCTAGTTCTTTGAAGTATTCCATTGGTATTTTAATGGGGATTGCATTGAAGCTATAGATTGCTTTGGGTAGTACGGACATTTTAATGATGTTGGTTCTACCAATCCATGAAAACGTTATATTCTTCCATTTGTTTATGTCTTCCTTTATCTCTTTTTTCAACATCCTATAATTTTCTGTGTATAGGTCCTTTACCTCCTTGGTTAAATTTATACCTAGGTATCCTAATTTTTTTTGTTGCAATGGTAAATGGGATTGTTTTTTTAGTTTCTCTTTCTGTGACTTCATTATTGGTGTATAAAAAAGCCATCGATTTCTGGGTGTTAATTTTGTATCCTTCTACATTGCCAAATACATTTATTAATTCTAGTAGTTTTTGATGGAGTCTTTAGGGTTTTCTACGTACAATATCATGACATCTTTGAATAATGACAATTTTACTTCTTCTTTTCCAATTTGGATGCCTTTTATATCTTTTTCTTGTCTGATCTCTATGGCTAGCACTTCCAGTATTATGTCGAACAGGAATGGTGAAAGTGAGGCATCCCTGTCTTGTATTTGTTCTTAGGGGAAATGGTTTTAGTTTTTTCCCATTGAGTATGATGTTGGGTGTAGGTTTGTTATAAGGCTTTTATTATGTTTAGGTATGATCCCTCTATTCCCACTTTGCTGAGAGTTTTTATCAGGAAAGGGTGTTGGATTTTGTCAAATGCCTTTTCTGCATCAATTGACATGATTATGTGATTTTTGTCTCTCAATTTGTTTATGTGATGTATCACATTTATTGATTTGCGGATATTGTACCAGCCTTGCATCCCTGGAATAAATCCCACTTGGACATGGTGTATGTTCTTTCTAATGTGATGCTGGATCCAATTTGCTAGAATTATGTTGAGGATTTTAGCATCTATATTCATCAGGGTTATTGCCCTGTAATTCTCTTTCTTGGTAGTGTCTTTATCTGGTTTGGGGGATAGGGTAATGCTGGCTTCATAGAAAGAGCTTGGAAGTGTGCCTTCCTCTTGAATTTTTTGGAATAGTCTAAGAAAGACAGGTTTTAGTTCTTCTTTGAATGTTTGGTAAAATTCCCCTGTGAAGCCATCTGGCCCCAGGCTTTTGTTTGATGGAAGTTTTTTGATGATTGCTTCAATTTCCTCCTTAGTTATCAGCCTGTTGAGATTTTCTTGATTCTTCTTGATTGAGTTTTGGAAGGATGTATTTTTCTAGGAATGTGTCCATTACCTCTAGGTTGTTTAGTTTGTTGGAATGGAGTTGTTCATAGTATTTTTTTTACAATCCTTTGTATTTTTGTGGTGTCTTGCTATTTTGCCTCTTTCATTTCTTATTTTGTTTATTTGGGTCCTCTCTCTTTGCTTTTTGGTGAGCGTGGCTAAAGGTTCATCATTCTTGTTTATCCTTTCAAAGAATTACCTCTTGGTTTCATTGATCTTTTGTATTGTTTTTTGGTTCTCTATGTCATTTATTTTTGCTCTGATTATTATTTCCTTCCTTCTGCTCATCTGGGCTTTTCTTGTTGCTCTCTTTCTAATTCTTTACGTTGTAAAATTAGATAATTTATTACCAGTTCTTCTAATTTTTTGAGGTAGGCCTGTAATGCTACGAACTTCCCTCTTAGGACTGCTTTCACTGTGTACCATAGGTTTTGGATTGTTGTGTTTTCATTGTAATTCATTTTCAGGATGTTTTTAATTTCTTCTTTGATCTCTTTGGTAACCCAATCATTGTTTAATATTATGCTATTCAGCCTCAAAGTGTTTGAATTATTTTGATTGTTTTTATTGTAATTGATTTATAATATTATGCCATTGTGGTCTGAGAATATGCTTCATATGATTTCAATCTTCTTAAATTTGGAGAGACTTTGCCTGTGACCCAATATGTGCTCTATCTTTGAAAATGTTCCATCTTCACTTGAGAAGAATGTATATTCTGTAGCTTTGGGATGAAAAGTTCTGGAGGTGTCAATTAAGTCCATCTGATCTAGTGAGTCATTTAAGATTGCTGTTTCTTTGCTGATTTTTTGTCTAGAGGATTTATCCAGTGATGCTAATGTGGTATAAAAGTCTCCTACTGTGATCATATTTCTCTTCATCTCCCTTGATATCTTCCAGAAGTTTTTTAATGTATTTGGGTGCTCCTGTATTGGGTGCATATATGTTTACCAGGGTTATATCCTCTTGCTGTTTCGATCCCTTTAGTATTATGAAGTGGCCTTATCTCTTGTTATGGCCATCACTCTGAGGTCTATTCTGTCAGATATAAGTATTGCTACCCTAGATTTTTTTTCATTTCCATTTTCCTGAAAGATATTTTTCCATCCCTTCACTTTCTGTCTATGTGAGTCTCTTGTTCTGAGGGAGGGTCTCTTGTAGACAGCATTTATATGGGTCATTTTTTTCTTATCTATTCAGCCACTCAATGTCTTTTGATTGGAGCATTTAGTCATTGATGTTTAAATTTATTATTGATAGGTACTTGTTTATAGTTATTTTTTATTTTTTGTGCCTGTGTTCCTTCTTCTCCTTCCCCCCCCCCCTTTTTTTTTTTTATAATAGTCCCTTTAGCATTTCTTGCATTGCTGGCTTGGTAGTGATAAACTACCTTAGCCTTTTTTTTTGGTCTGTGAAGCTCCTGATTTCCCCTTCAATTTTGAATGATAGCCTTGCTGGATAGCGTATTCTTGGATTCAGTCCCTTGCTTTGCATCACTTTGTATACTTCCTTCCATTCCTTTCTGGCCTGATGTTTTTCTCTTGAGAAATCATTTGATAATCTAATGGGAGATCCTGTGTAGGTAACTTTCTGTCTCTCTCTTACAGCCTTTCAGATTCTCTGTTTCTCATTAACATTTGCCATTGTAATTATGATGTGTCTTGGTGTGGGTCTTTTGGGTTCATCTTGTTTGGGACTCTTTTTGCTTATGTGACTTTTTTCTTCCCTTAATCAGGGTAGTTTTCTGACATTTCTTCAAATAGGTTTTCTAATCATTGCTCATCTTCTTGTCATTCTGGCACCTCTATCATATGCATTTTGCTTCGTTTCATATTATCCCAAAACTCCCTTAGGCTCTCCTCCTGTCTTTTGATTTTTTTTCTCCAATTGCAGTTCAGATTGGGTGTGTTTTGCTTCCCTGTCTTTGAATTCTCTAATTCGGTCGTCTGCTTCTCCTGGTCTATTGTTGAAAGCTTCCATAGTTGATTTTTTTTTATTATTGTAGCTATATCACTCTTTATTTCCTCTTGATTTTTGCATAGTATATGTTGTTGATTTTCTCATCCATCCGGTTTAAGAACTGTATGACCCTTATTCTGAATATTTTTTCTGACATATTGCATACCTTCGTTTCATCATTGTGGGTGCTCGTGCAGCTTTTCACATGGTTGCGGGCAGCAGCTGCTCCTCAGGCGGTTGCAGCTGCTGCTACTTGCACAGCTTTTCTTACACGTTTTGAGTGGTTAGCATCAAGGTTAGAAAACAAAGTTACATATTTTTGTACATAAAATTAAATTCATTTAAACTTTTTCAATAACGCTAATTGTCAACTAGAAGTTGTGAAATATAAAGGTGACTAACTGATTCAGCCTTCTTCCAAGGATTTGATGCTCAAAAAGGAAAGATAATAATATTTATCTATGAGTCCTACAATGAGATAAAAGTGACCCGAGTTCCAAAAAGAATATACATTCATGAAATGAGGGTTTCAGACCACTAAGAAAATTCATCTAGCTGATGGGATTAGAGAAAGCCATATTTGAGTGTATTATGCTTAAATTTGCTTTCTACGGTTTGTTAAGTTAAATTAAACAAGGAGGGCATTAGACTGAGGTAATTCTTATGCCATGGTGGCCTATGTAAGCAAACCAAATTTAAGCCTTTAAATGCCTCAAGGTTACAAAATCAAAACCTAAGGACACCCAATCACAAATAGCTAACTACTTTAAGCTTTAGTCAATTAATAATTTCTTTGCTTTGCTTGAACCTTTTTTCAATAAGTCTTTTCTCCAGCTCCTGTTGGGGGAGCATGCTAACCACTTACAGTTTCGCACTTCCCAATTCAAATAAGTTTTTGCTCAAATATAATCTTGAAATATTTAAGATTACTTAATTTATTTTTTAACAGATTAGATAGAATGCACAGGGAATTCTGAAGAAAAAAAAATACTTTTAGTCTGACCATGGAATCATGGCAGAAAATAGTAAATAATTCAATTTGAAGTATACAGAAAATAATGAATAAAGTTAGAAAAGCGCCTCATACACTTATTAGCTAAATACACTGGCTATATACCCAAAACAAAACAAGTTTCAATAGTAAGATATAAAGGGATTTTCCTAATTTCTTGTTGTTGTTTTTGTTGTTCCTGTTTTCTTGCCTCCTTGAATGATCCTATAAATTTACCTCAACTCTTTGGAAATATGGCATCATTACAGAGGCTAAATAATGATACACTGTTTTCTTAAAGTATTTGTGAGGAAAAAATGGTTTTATATTATATCCCATATACTTCCTATGAGTTTATAATTATTTCCAAATAAAAAGGTTTTAAAATGTTCCTATAGAGATATACTTAAGGACAAGGCTCTTAGCCTATACATTTCTAAATAAGAGATTTATGGATTTCAATGGGCCATTATTATTAAAAGTGGCTGTACATAGCATTATACTGGTTTGGGGCATCATTAAAATCCTCTGTAGTATGTTTCCAGACCATGCTATTTTTATGCATTTGTTTGTTTCTATATAGGAGTTATTTACAGGTAGTAACCTGAATGGGAAAGCAGGCTACTGAACTTTCACTGAGGGTGTATTTTTAAAACAATTTCAGATTTTACATCCTAATTATGTTTATTTTGGGTAACCTATGTAGCTAATGAAGTTCAAATAAGCCACTCAATTTAACACTTGGGGCCATGAATGTTCATTCATTCAACACATATTTAATGCTAATGGTGATCAAGGAACTATGATCCTATTGAAGATACAGTAACAAATGAGAAATTTAAAGTCTATGTCTTAAAGAAGACTAGAAATATTTGAGGAAGAAAGAATATTTAGCAAGAATTGCACTTTTAAAATCAATGCGATTGAACCAAAAATGCAACATTGGTATACAGATAAAGAAATAGTTTAAGTGCCAAATTGTAGATAATTGTGTACTACTGTATAATACTATAACTTTTTTTCAACTAAATAAAAATTATGAATTCTTAGAGTTGGAAAGTTACTTGAGGATCAATAGAATACTGGTTAGTGTGTGGGAGAAAATGTTATATCATTTTATTTTTAAACATGTGAAATCGCGAGAGACCCAGGGACTATGGGTCCTGCCACTTGGCAGGACCCATAGTCCCACCCGCCGCCACGGGACCCATCAATGCACCTCCTGGTGACCGGTTGTTTGGTCGTTACAGCGTTATGGCTTTATGACCACTGGCTTTTTATAATATAGATAATCTGTGAGGTCTCAGCTGGAAACTGCTTATGTTCGTACCAGTGACCAGAAATCACAACCGGATCCAAGGCAGTGCTTCTTTACTATCTTAACTATAAAACAGGAAAATATGTTTTATATAAGTAACAATAATAAAGTGGGGCAGATTATAAAATAATCCTACCAAGATATTTAATTAGGTCATATCACTATATCTATATATTTGGATTAAAATCCATAAAGCTGTATATTTGTATGACATAGTAATATATATAAAGCTCTTCCACACATCATCTCATAATTAATTTTCATAAAGTTTTATGACATAGATAAGGCAGGCAAGATGTATACTTGGTGAATTCAATAGCTTATATATACATATTTTTTAATTTTTATGTTTTCTATTTCTTTTTGTCTAAGCTTCTTATGGTGACTAGTAGCCATCATTGTCCTTGAATCCCTGCCCAGCATAGTGGGTCCAATGATCCACATTGATAACATTATTGATGGGTTAAATTGGTGTAATGAGATTATAGACTTACAACTAAGGATGGTATTAGATCAAAATATTCATTGTATGAGGTGGCTGCTATTACATATTTGGTGTTTTAACAGGACACTAGGTTATAGTGGATGCAGATGAAGAATAGGCAGAGCCAGGGATCAATCACTCCATTAAAGTTCTTGCTATAAAGCACAGGCAAACAACTGTTTTCAGACTGAAGGGAAGGAGGAATCCTCACAGCAAAATGTAGCAGCTATTTAAGGAGGCTCTGAGGATCCAGGCTCTAAAAAAGCAGGAGGTGGTGTTGTAATTCAAATCACATGCTAATTTTCATTGATCAGTCTATTTAAAT
Organism: Cnephaeus nilssonii; assembly: GCF_951640355.1. Lineage (NCBI taxonomy): Eukaryota > Metazoa > Chordata > Mammalia > Chiroptera > Vespertilionidae > Cnephaeus > Cnephaeus nilssonii. The sequence goes on from NC_137073.1 coordinate 55,110,192, forward strand.
GGTAATGAGGCATAGATAGTGCTTCTGGTCTGAGTGTTTGAAACTTTGTGCAGAGAGTATCTGTGAGCAAGAAAAAATACTGCTCCTAGCTTGAAAAGCTGTGGTTCGTTTAAGAGCCTGTGATTGTAAAACGGAATTAACTCTCAGTCCTTTAACCTGTGGAAAAGGTGATCCTATCAAGAATTTTTAGGACTACAGGTATACCCAAACTGCTATCATCCTTTCACTGTCACTTCTAGCTTTCTGGGGCTGCCTTCTTCCACAATAGAGAAAGAAGAACAGACATAGCTATAATTGCCACTTTTGTGGTGAAGGTGGATAACTAACATCACACATCATCCTTAGCTGAGCACAGAGGATGTCTGATTGCTTTTCATGTTCTGAAAAATCTTAATTATACCACATGGATGTAAAATATTGAGTCAGGAAATAGCAAAATTAAAATGCAGCTTTTAGAGAATAAAATGCTATTGTATAAAAGAAGTCAGAGTTCAGTAGGGAAGGAATTATGTAAATACAGTTACTAGTAATAGTGTTACTGGCAAGACCTCAGTTTTTGTGTTCTTGAAGGGAAGATTTCAATCAAGAGACAAAGTGTAAAAAAGTAAGCAAGAATTTATTGACCATAGCAAAAACACACTAAGGGCATAGAAAAAGCAGCAGGAGAGCCTACGCTGGGCTGCATGGGCTCACTGGGAAGTAAAAAAAACAGGGGGGGGGGGCCTTAGAGACAGGTTCAGGGAGTTAGCCCAGATGAGCTACCACTGCCCATTGCCCCCCTGGTTGCAAATATCACCATATCCCTTGGAGCTTAGGAGATAAGTGCTTGTGGAGGAAGGAGAAAAGGAAGGGAATGGCAGGGACATGCTCCCCAGAGGGAGTGTGTGCTGGGACCTTCCATTTAGGGAGTTTTAAAGGCTGGGCATTTAGGGGAGATATTAGAGGTGGGTCAATAGAATATTCATCAGCTTTATGCTGATATACCAAAATGAGATTTACTAGTATTCTCTTAATTTCTCTGTCCTTTGGTGTGGCTGGCAAATATCATAATTGGATTTCTGTTATCTGTCTCCCCGAGTAGAGTGATTTGAGCTATTTACCCTCTGGTTGGGGAGAAGTACAAATCATTTACTCTTTTAAAAAAAAATTAAATTCTTTATTGTTTAAAGAATTACATGAGTCTCCTTTTTCCTCCATTGAACTCTCCCTGGCCACTCCCACCCCTCAGCACATGCCCTCACCCCCCACCCCCATCTGTGTCCATTGGTTATGCTCATATGCATGCATACAAGTCCTTTGATTGATCTCTTATCCACTCACTACCTGCCTTCCATCATAGGTTGGACAATCTGTTCGATGCTTCTATATCTCTGGTTGTATTTTTGTTCATCAGTTTATGTTGTTCATTATATTCCACATATGAGTGAGATCATGTGATATTTATCTTTCTCTAACTGGCTTATTTTGCTTAGCATAATGCTTTCCAGTTTCATCCACGCTGTTGCAAATGGTAAGAATTCCTTCTTTTCTACAGCAGCATAGTATTCCATTGTGTAGATATACCAGAGTTTTCTAATCCACTCATCTGCTGATGAGTACTTAGGCTGTTTCCAAATCTTAGCTATTGTAGATTGTGTTGCTATGAACATAGGAGTGCATATATCCTTTCTGATTAGTGTTTCTGTTTTCTTGGGATATATATTCCTAGAAGTGGGATTACTCAGTCAAATGGAAGTTTCCTTGGTTTAGGGAAGATAGAGTTTACTAGGTGGCCGCAAACTGCTGTGTATCTGTCTGAGTTTCCCTATTTCGCTTATCCTGGAATTTCCCTAGCTTCTTCCTGTCCTATAACATTAGATGATAGCAAGTGATGCTTGCTTTAAGAAAAATATAAAAGGTGTGCTTATAAACATTAGGGGAGGGAGAAATACTTCAGACTAGATGACCAGGGAGCATTTGAAGTAGGTTTCAAAAACTATATAGAATCGGGGAATTGAGAAACAGTGAATTTAAGGAGTAGGGGCCAATTCATATGTAATAGGGTAGGAATCAATTTAGGAAAGCCTCTTGGAAATTCTTGCTCCAATAAATAAAAACTGCCTACTTTCCAGAGTGTTGCTAAAAGGCTTGAGGGTGGAATTGAAGGATTATTTCTCATACAATAGCTGGTCATTTAATTTTATATTTAATGATGAATGCTTAGATTATAAAATATATGTGTGTGCTTGCATGTATGTGCAAAAAAATCTTTTCCTTGTAATTGAAGAATTGTGTTGTTTTTTATATTCATTTTGTGTCATTTTTAGCGGTGTTGTTGGGTTCTTAGGGAGTAACTAATATTTTCTAAGTGTTTACCACCTATATACCTATATTTTACACATTTAAAGCCTAGCAAATATATATATATATATATTTCAAACCAGTCGAAAGGCCTATATCATGTTATCAATCATTTTTGGAAAAAAATATATATGCTTGTCAATGTAAGAAACATTCAAACCCATAGAGAATTTTTATGAGTTTATTCAATCCAAACTGATGATAGTTGCTGGGAAACAAAACCTTAATGGATTGATGAAATGCTCCAGAAAATGGCAGTTCTGCGCCCTGCTTTATACATTACTATCAAAAGAGAAGGTGTAAGTGGGTTATATGAAATCCATTGGTGAGAGATTAGGGAGAAAGCAAAGGGGAGGGGAGCCTGTGGGATTGGATAAAAAGTTAAATAGACACATGTGCTTTTTACACCAAAGGGAATGGAATAGTTAAAAGTCAACAATTAACATGATAACAATAACCATTAGGGGTTCTGTGGTGAGGTTGTTGTGCCCAGAAAAGGGATGTTACCTTGACATTCCAAAGGTATGTTATCTTAGATGCAAAAAATACAATAGACAGGCTTAATCAAGGTAAAGAGTCTAGCCCAAGACATGACTACCCACCATAAACTGTTTCTAGTCAAAAAGTTTTAATTTCAGACCATTCTCTGTGGTCTGAAGTTAGATCTCTGAGTTTGTAAAGCCATCATACAGGCCTCCCCTGAGCTTGTTAGGTTTAGTATGTGACCCTTTTCATCCATATGCATTTGAGTTATTTTCTGGAAGACAATTTTGTCCACATATGTTTGAGTTATTTTCTGTAAGACGATTTTAGGCCAAGTTTGTTATTAGATGTAATGAAGAGAAATTTCCGAAAGGTTAGATTAAACCTTGACAACTATCCTGCTGTGCCCAGGCTAACTAAATATTGAAAGTGGCAAGGTACTTTAACCAGTCTAATTACTACCCTAATAACCTTTAGCAAGTTATTGCCCTCTTGTACCTATGTTCACAATTTAATCTAGTCACTCCTTTTCCTATAAAATGCTCTACCAAATGTAAATATCTGAAATGGCTTTCTTAGACGCATATTTTCCTAGCTGTCAATTGACAATAATACTTTGGACACCTGACCACAAGTGTTCTGTCTGAGAAGTTGCTTTAACATCTTCAAAGAAACAACAGAAAGCCAAAACCACGTATGTCTTACGTGGTTCCTTTTTCAGAAAATTTAAAAAGGTATATTTTCATTAAGCACAACACAGTTCCTTAATAGTCTCTTCTGGATATTAATATTAATCTTCATACATATTTCTGTCTCATCACAACTACTGTCAAGTCTCCTCGACAATTCCACAAAAGAAATACTCTCCCACCGGAATGCAGCTGACGAGGCTCTCAGTTTATCTTCCCCATCAGCTATCTGACTCAGCTCTTTTTAATGTGCATCCATTTAGCCCTTCTTGCTTCTTCCAATTTTTCTGTTTGACAATAACCTGGACAATTCACAATAATGGAGTTCCCAGCATCTGATTAACAAATAAGAACTTTTTCTTCTTGACTACTGAACTTATGTGGTAAATAGTGTTACTTCTCTGTTTTTTCTGATGAGATCTTTTTGTTCCTTTGCCTCGAATCATAGTTAAAGTATAAGTTTCACAAAGATAATATTGTAACTCTCACACAAATAGAAAATGAACACATGTCTAATGTTTCATTCAATACATTAATTAATAAGACAACCAGATATATATCTCAAAGAACATTTGAAGAACTAGGTATTTATGGGCTATTTAGAAAGAGAATGCTAGTACATAACTGTTGGGGTAGATACCAAACTGCTTGATGTCCTACCCTTGAGGTTATCTTTTCTACCAAAATAAATTATTTGCATCTCTTCTGGACAAAAAAAATAAAATAAAATCTACATATTAAACTCTACTCCTACACAGTTGTGAAATAGTCCAGTAAATGCAAAATAAAGCAAAGATTCAAGCTCAGAATCACACTGAAAGATCACCCAGTAACATCTTCTGCCTATTTCTAAGTTTCAGAAAATTTTTCTAACACCGTTCTTCCTATTCCAGATATTTTTAATTTTTCATTCTTCTACCGAGTTAGTTGTTTCCTCTCTGTACCATGAAGGTGCTGTCCTGATTAGCTTAGCTATTTTTATCAGTTTCTCTTAGGAACCACAGTTGTAAGAATTGAGAATTATCAAAATGACCCAGTGTGTCAGCATTATTTTAATATCCTCCTGCTCCAGGGTTTCTGACAATTAAAATCTGAGAAGAATAACACATCCCTTAGAATTTTTTTTCAGACTCATACTTAACATTCTGGATTATATACACTGACATTATTATAAGACCATCTTTTTCTCCATGTGGGTCTGAGAAGCACAAGTATTTTATATCTGGCTGGTCACAGCAATCACATCTGTGAGAAACCATGCCTAATTACTAAGAGGAAATTATGAAACAAAAGTCCAACTTGAGAAGTTAGTGATAATGAAGTTACTGTATTTTGGTGTGAGATGGGTGAAGCAATGATGGAGGAGAGCTAATCTAAGACTAGGGGGTGGGAAACCTGCTAATTATCTCTCTCTAAGACCTTGCTCATTGGGATTCCACTTTGAGAGGCGTAAGAATACCTGTTCCACATTTATGTCCAAACATATCCTGGAATCTCTGTTGAGCTCAATTGTGTATTGTCACATCCTGAGTACAGTGCTGAGCCCTCATTTTTCACCCTCTGATACTGATTAGCTACAGAAAAGAATTAGAATTCAAGGACACTCATGGTTTATGATAGATCATAATGTCAGGTAAGTTGTGGCAAGTGATCCCTCCAGAGACAAGGTCCAGCCATTTCTGACTCTCAGAGCTGAGTTGTTTTGCCTCATATTATATGGCATAAGTGTATTTTCGTTAGCAATCACATGCACTCACTGAATCCTTATAACTACCTTTTAAAGTGTTTCCTATTATTATCATCTATTTTTCTAAAACGATGGAAACTGAAGGTCAAAGAAGCTAAATAGGTTGTTCAACATCACTATCTAGGGGAAAATTAAGATTCAAATTTGGATTTGTCTTCAACAGATGGATAGGAAAAAATAGTTTGCATTCCATTACCATATTTCTTAAAGGACTTTAAAGATTTTAAACTCTTACATAAACTTAATCAGAAAACAAGGTAACAATTCCTGCTTAATATAGGTGATACCAATAAAAGGGATGAAAATCACAGCTACAAATTTTATTTCTTAAGTTAGTAAATATGATGATAATATATCTGCCAATTGTAAAATTAAAGAGAAACAAAATGCATATAATAAATGTATAAATACTCAAGATTACCTGCTTTTATCTTTTTATAGAAAAAGTAATCTCCAATTTTAATTTTTCACATCTATCAACAATTTGCTAATATAATGTGCCATACTACATATGTATTTTATTTAAATAACATAAATTATACACAAGAAAAATAAGATCAGTTTAGTAAACATAAATGCCTTATGCTTTTTTTCCTATGAAGAAATCTGTATTTAATTGGTAACTTATTATTTCTTTTCTTTCTATCAAAAATGTTTTGTTCTTGTTGGTTTTATTGGTTGGGCATTGTCCTGAGCACTGAAAGTTTGTCAGTTTGATTCCTGGTCAGGGCACATGCCCAGGTTGTGGGCTAGATCCCCAGTCGGGGGCATGCAGGAGGCAGCCAATTAATGTTATGCTCTCACATTGATGTTTCTTCCTCTCTCTCTCCCTCTCTCTTCTTCTCTCTCTAAACATCGATTAAAAATCTTAAAAAAAAGAATTTTTGCATATACTATACATAAAATGGCTAAGATTTCAATCTCACTCTTTAAAAAGTAGAGAGCCTTATTTTTGTGGGATTTAATCATATGCCATGTAATTTTTAATTTCCCTCAAAGATGAAGTTTAAGTAAATTTATGGTATTATATAAAATTTATTTTCACCTATAATATCAGTTATTGGTTCATATAATATAAACCAGCAGTTGGACATCCCTCTCACAATCTGAGACTGCTGGCTCCCAACCACTCACCTGCCTGCCAGCCTGATCACCCCCTAACCACTCCCCCACCAGCCTGATCGATGCCTAACTGCTCCCCTGCTCGCCCGATTGCCCCCAACTGCCCTCCCCTGCTGGCCCGGTTGCCCTTAACTGCCCTCCCCTGCAGACCTGGTCACCCCTAACTGCCCTCCCCTGCAGGCCTGGTCCCCCCAAGCTGCCCTCACCTGCAGGCATGGTCATCCCAACTGCTCTCCCCTGTAGGCATGGTCACCCCCAACTGCCCTCCCCTGCTGGCCTGATCCCCCCCCCCCCAACTGTCCTCCCCTGCAGGCCTTGGCACCCCTAACTGCCCTCCCCTGCTGGAATGGTTGCCCACAACTGCCCTCCCCTGCTGGCCTGATTGTCCACAACTACCCTCCCCTGTCAGCCATCTTTGACCACATGGGGGTGGCCATCCTGTGCGATGGTGTGAGGGTCAATTTGCATATTACCTCTTTATTAAATAGGATAGGAAAGGAGCAAAGGGAAGGCCAGAGATTATAGGCAGGTCATTTGGGCAGCTTCACCAGGAAGCTTCAACTTTATACTTCCCAACAGAGATGGTTGCCCAGAATGGGAGTGGCCACTGCAAATGCATGAAAATTTGGCAATATATAATCCCTTAAACAAAGGAATTCTTTCTCTTGTTGCTCTTGATGTGCTTAGCATATGACTCTTGTGACTCTTGGCTCTCTTGCATCAGCCCATATGGCCCATGGCCAGGTGAACCCCCACAGGTAATGGACTGATGGTTCAACATAGAAAGGAAACTCTGGACACTGGTTCTGATTTTGGCTCTGCTAAAGCCCCAGCTACACTTCTATGACTGGACTTGGAGAAATGGGACTTTAGAAACCCAGGGGTGTAATCCCAGATAAATAAAGATTTCTATTATACCTCATCCTCCCGTGGCGGCCTTCAGAAATGCTTATTCCAGCAGTATCCCAAGAACCCCACTCCCATGAGAAACCAGGGGAGAAGAGGCCCTCTCTCCTCCATTGACTATCAAATGCAAAAAGTTGAGTGCAAGCTGATGGAAAATATATTTTCAAGAGTACCCAAAGATGTAAGATAGAAGTCCTGATTTGTTTTGGGATTTCAGCAACGTTTAATGGCAATATCCACTCTATATGGTACAACATGTTATTAACTATGAAGGGCATTGTGAAAGTTTTTTTTTTTTTTAAGATTAAATAACCACACCACTATGTTGAAAGCTGTTTGAGTATAAAATATGATTACTCTATAGAAATTTTTTTTTACCATTTTAAGAAGACATATAGAGGCATAAAAACCTTTTAGGAACCTCTATCTAAGGCATTCTTCTAAGAAATATATAAATAGATTTCCACAGCTTCCTGTGCACTTGGAGTTGATATGGGCAAACTAATATATTTGAATTAAAAATATTACACTAACTCAAAGCGAAAGCAGAATATTTTGCAATATTTAAATTAAAAAATTACTTGAGCTTTGATCACTTATGTTGTATTGAAATTACTCATTCAGGGGTGGAATATTATATATACTACCTGTGCCAGTACTAAATATTGTGCTCTTTCTTTATTTAAGCAGTTCAACTACCATACCAGGACCAGAAATTCTATGATAAATGAGACCCTTAAGGACTTTATAGACTCAGAGTTAGGAAGAAAGATGGGCATTTTTAAAAAGTTATAAAGTCTAATAAAATAATAAGTGCATGAAGACAATACACAGGTTTCATGGAGGAGCAGGTGATTAAATTTGCCTGGGGTGGCAAATAATAGTGATTATGGATAGCCTACTTAGTTCTATTGCTGCCGCAACAAATTATTACCAATTTAGTGCTTTAAAACAATACAAAATTATAGGTTAAAAGTCTGGTTGGCTTGGCTGGTTTCTCTGCTCCTGGTTTAATGAGGCCTAAATCAATATGACCGCTGGCTGAGCTCTCATCAGGAGCCTCCCGGAAGAATTCACCTTTATGTTCAGATTGTTGGCAAAATCCAGTTCTTTGAAGTTGTAGGACTGAGGTCCTGGTTTCTCTTAGAAGCCACTCTCTGCTCCTTGCACAGAATATATTTAGCTTTCAAAGGCTCGTGTGATTAGATTTGGCCCATCCAGATAATCCTGACTAATCTCTCTATTTTAAAGTTCATAACCTTAATTATATCTGCAAATTCCTTTGCCATGTAACAGAACATAGTCACGAGATTCAGGGATTAAAGTATGGACGTATTTAAGAGACCATTCTGCCTAGCAAGTTCATGAGCAACTTATTATTATTTTTTGAGACTGAAATATCAAGTTAGATCTAGAAACAGAAAATGAGTATACCTACTTGAGGAATGAACTATATAAATTCATATAAAGACCTAAGAAAACCTATGTTAATAATATCAAAAAATAATCTAGAAAAGAACTGTGTTCAGGCAGGTGGAGAAATGTTACACACTTTACTACATGAACAGACATAACAGTAGAATTAATACACAAAGATCATGTTAGCTTGAGCCTAACTCAGCTTCAGCCTGGTGGAGTGGTCTCATACATAAGTTCCTTTCATAGCCTTCTAATGAAGAGAAGCAATAAAAAAGCTAAAACGACTTCAACAAAAAAGATTCTCCCTACTTCTTCAATTACTGTCCAGTGTTTGCAACATACAGAATGTAGCACACATTTGCAATGCTGGAAGAAAAGCTGGAAGAACTCCTGGGAGGAAAGACTCTGAAGTCAGTAACTTACTGAGTCTTGACATTACTACTGTCAAAGTGGCATTATTCATAGAAGTAGGTGGATCCCAGAGAGCTTTGAATTATACACACATTCTCTGATTTCTGTTCTCAACTTATTCCCTTCTCTCCACCTGGGAGTATTAAGGTATATGTAAGCTCATGAAAAAGTATAGATTATACATGTGTATATGTACAGTGGGATATAAGGATAGAAAATCACAGCCATGGTTATGGGCATTAGGTACTGAAAAGATTGGCTTGTCATCAGAGAGGAACTTTGAAATTGGCTTCTCGGGAATCGGACAGTGCCCATTGATTTTTACTAGGTGAATGCCTACAGAGAAAAGTTTGCTAGATGTAATTTTAAAGGGGATTTATTAAATCACTAGACCAGGAAGACTATGACTACCTAGAGAGTGGATCTGGGGAATAACATCTCAGTCTCATGCCTATGGAAGAAACATTAGTTCAAGTCTTCAAAGAAGCAGATGCCAAACAGATATAGAAGTGCAAGAGATTTATTAAAGGAAATGCTTCTGATGGGGAAAAGGAGGAAGCTGGAGGAAGCAGGGAGACCTGTGAGAGCATGAGGAAAGGTGAACCCTGTGATAGAGAAAGAGGCGGGGAGAGACTCTGCAGCACAGCTTGCAGAGCATTTGGCCAGGTTGATAGGAGTCCTTGAGCCAACCTCCTCTGTCAGAGGAGTCCAGCATTTTGTAGTAATTGGTCTTCTTAGTACCTCCCTGTGTTCAGTCCTTGGCTGTGGGTAACTAGTGAAAAACATGGCTTCAGCATCAATGTGGTCATAAATTCAGAGCACATTCTACAAAACAGTAGATCTTAATAGAATAGGCTTGTGTCTGCCACAATTCACCACTTGTGCCACAGATATCTACTTCTGAATTCAGCTTTAGAGGGACTACATGCTCCTTGGTTCCCTTGGGCCTCGCTTGCTGAAGGGAATGTACGGAAGGTTAGTGTAGCCCCCAGCCAAAGTGATAGCTAGTGGGAAGAACTGTGGCCTTGAGATCAGCTGCAGCCAGAGAAAACCTTTCCTCCATTGGGCCTTTCTAAAAGCTGGCAGCTGCCCATGTCATCTGATATACACTGAGTGGCCAGATTATTATGATCTCTGAATGCATAATAATCTGGCCATTCCATATATATATATATATATATATATATATATATATATATATATATATATATATATATATATATTAGAGGCCTGGTGCATGAACTTGTGCATGGGTGGGGTCCAGCCAGCGGGAGGGGACATGGGCAGTTGGCTGGCCTGCCTGCCTGCTGGTCAAACTCCTGGTTGAGGGGACAATTTGCATATTAGCCTTTTATTATATAGGATATACACTGAGTGGCCAGATTATTATGTGTTCAGAGATCATAATAATCTGGCCACTCAGTGTATAAGCCAGTGCCACACAAGATATGGAATATGTTGCCCCTGATCCCCAAGAGGCCTACTGGATGCTGTGCTTCCTTCTTTGTAGTAAAGAATGCAAGATGTATCAATTTTGCCTGTACTTTGGGGAAGTTTTGACATACTCTTGAACACTGGACCCTGAAAACTGCACTAAGTGGTTTATTCCTGAATCTTTGCAGAATTTATTTCCAATCATAGGTATCGCATATCCGTTACCAAGGCTGCCAATCAAATACCCTCCCTTGCTCATGATGTACAAACAGCATAATGGCATTGCTGTGATGAATCAGAGTGACATGCCCTGGGATGCCCAGGCAGTTCAATTCAGACTATATTACAACAGAGGTTTGGACAGAGGGGAGAGAGCAGTAAAGTATTCCTGAAATAAAACCCTAAATGAATAGTCTTTACTTTCACACATGAATGTGAACTGTTTCTTTAAAATATATTTAATTGATTTTTTACAGAGAGGAAGGAAGAGGAATAGAGAGTTAGAAACATCGATGAGAGAGAAACATTGATCAGCTGCCTCCTGCACACCCCCTACTGGGGATGTGCCCACAACCAAGGTACATGCCCTTGACCAGAATCGAACCTGGGACCCTTCAGTCCACAGGCCGACACTCTATCCACTGAGCCAAACCACTTAGGGCGAATGTGAACTGTTTCATATTTTCTTTTATTATCATAATGGAAGGGTAACCATTCTCCAAGTCAATAACTGTGTACCAAGTACCTGAGACCTTATTTTTCTGTTCTTGCAATGTTGCTTCATGTAGGAAGGCAAGTAACTAGAGCTGCTACTTGGTTAAATCTGGAGTAGTATACATCCTTCTCTATATCTATTTGGGTTTCTGAGGGGCATGCTAGTAAACTAAATGGAGATGATAAGCACTACCTCGGCAACCTTTAGATCTTTAGTGGTGGTAATAATCTCCAACATCCCGCTGGGAAAGTAATACTATTTTTAATTTATTATCTTGCCTGGAGAGAATGATATTTTAAGAGGCTGCAATTTGTCCTTCCCCACTGTCATAGCTCTTACCCCACAAGCCAAGAACCCAATGTGGGTTATTACTCTAACTGCCAAGTAAAGTTTAATTCTATATTTGGGAATTGAGGAAACCATTTGGTAGATCTGTGGACAGAGTGAGTCCATTGTGGATTCGATTTTAGTCAATCTCCATTTAATTTCTGCCATGCCTAAGCATCGATTCTCACACAGGAGCAATGATGATGTTCTGGGTATTTAGTATCCATGTCAACTCACAGGCAGACTCTGTGTCCAATTATCTTCAAATGTGTGGGAATTCCACTCTCATTAGCGTTCAGTGTATGACTCGGGAAAGCAACACAGCTTATAATGTTCTGTCATGTTGCAGAGTTCTTCCTCCCAGGGAAGTGACCACCTCTTCAATCAGTGTCTCCCAAACCCCCAAATTGGCACAAGTCTGGAAATTGAGCTTTTTACTGAGATGATCTCTCCAAACTTCTGTGTCTCCATTCTTGCCTTTTTTTGAGGGGGGAGGGGGGAGTGTTGTAGATGTCACTCAGAACCCTTGCTGTCTACCCATCAGTTTTATCCTAGGAACTCGCTGCTCTTTTAGTCATCTTCAACACTCCCTGTAGGTCAAGCTCCTTGGCTGCTTATCTGACCTTGCCTGTCATTACAGTAACTCCCGTGTTCCTGGTTTCTGATTTTCAAGTACTGAGTGAGTCCTAGCTTCTGTCATGTTGGGGCACTAGAACCCCACAGGTGTTATAAAATCCAGCTCAGAGACAACTTTTTCTACCGTCAGCCCATGCCTTCAGAGGAGAACCACTACCAAAATTCTTAGTGATCCTGTGCCCCTGTCATCAGCACATGCTAATGGCCTTGATGAATAGTATGATGTCTGGGCCCTCATCTGAAACACAATCATATGGCTTTGTCTTCTTATCTCATTTAACATATTCATTCCAGCATGCCCATTTGTTTTAGCCTTCTTATTTCTTCCTCTATTTTCTTCCAAGGGAACGAAGGCATTTCCATTTTACTTAATATTAGCCATCACTTTCTCTGGGTTTCGAAGAACAACCCTGGGGGAGAATATTCTCATTGCCTGAAGTCCTTGCCAATTTTAAACCCAAGTTTTGTTAGTGTTCCCCACATAAATGAAGGCTTGCTTTTTCCGGTCTTGTATGCCATCCTTCTGATCAAGTACTCTCAAAATCCAAGCACAGTAGCACATCCCAGCCTGTACATGCGTCTAATTTTTTTGCAGTTCTGTAATATATTGTACCTCTCTTTATTAGGCCCAGCAAATTCTTACCTATGTTATGATAGGATTGAACCCTAGTTACCAGCCTAGCAGCCAGGGGGAAAAGGGGGGGGCAGCTCCTGAAGGTAGGAGCGCTGTTGCCTCATGGCAGGGAGAACTGTGCAGTGTCTTAGAACGAAATAACTAGATCTTACTGGGCATGAATGGGACACCTCTCTGAGCTCCGCCAAGACAGGGACATCTGTAGCGTCATCTACATGGACATCCTTCCAGATGTCCTCATGTTTTAGGGCCTCAGAAAAAGGCTTTGATCTTAGCAAGAGGAATTGTCCTGGAGGAGGTTTCTGATGTTTCTGAAATTTTGCAACAATAATGATCAAATTTTCAATTTGCTACAGTGTCTGTTTTTCCCTCCAGGAAATAAAAATCTGCATTTAAGCTACCAGAGATTCTCTGGAGCTCACATTTAGTTGTTCATGGCTTGTTTACACTCCTCAGTTTCTCATTATTCCTCTTCAGGGCACTAGTACAATGTCCTTTTTAAATGCCGCTCCCTGCCCTCATATTTTTCAAATGCCTGAACCATTGCCCTTAAAAAGGCATTTATTTCTACTGAACCTTATTTCCAGATCTTAGTAGTGAAACCATTTGCAATTAGTGTACAGACTCTCTATGCCTCGCCTACCACTTAGAACATCTTTTTCACCTGTAGGGTAGTGATTGATCCTGTCTACAATCTCAATCTTATCAGCTACTTTTTTTGTACCAATCTCAGTAAAATTAGTGTAGTTCAAATCATCAGAGAAAAGATGCTGATGGGCTTATTTGTACAAAACATTTATTGGAGAAATGAATGTAAGGGAAAGAGGGGTAGGAAGTCAGAGGAGGCATAATTGAAGTCCAACTCCTGGGAAGGAGAGTAGGAAGGAACATTGGATGGAAATAGTCTCGGACCACAGCACACCTCTAAAACATATTTGGTCACACACAGTGCAGAGTTCATACACCAAACTCATCTGCCAAAGGTCCTATATTTTTCAGGAATGGACCTGCCATTGTATCCATGCCAGGAGCAGCCCATAAGAAGCATGACCTTGTAATAAACGCTATGGTAGAAGCAGCAGGGCCACCCATCAGCATTCCCTATGGCAGATCTCTCTGGTCCACCATCATGGTTGCCATAGAAAACATGAATGAGTGCTGTGTTTTCGCTATCCCAGGTAGAATGTGGGATGGGAAGCTGTCAAAGTGAAGTAGCAAATACTTGCAATGCGTGACTATATGAAGCAAAGTTATGACTTAGAAAGTACAAGTACAGCAAGTATTATTGGAATGTAACTTTTGATGGAGGTTAAGTGTGGAGGTGAATAAGCCAGAGGCTCAGCAAGAGGCTGGATCATCCCACAAAGTGGAAATACAATGTGAAATGAGCACGTGAGCAAGGCTTATACCCCAAACTTGTTTCTGGAGCAAAATCTTTGTGCAACTTGGTGTTGCCAAGTTCATCATGAACTTAACTTTAAACTGCCGTAAGTGCTTCATTACCAATATTTGTAAAGCTTTTGAGCTGCTCAAAGTTGTCTAGCTGAGAGAGTGAGATAAATTGATATCTAGTCCATACTCTGCTTTCCAAGCTGTGTGCCATGGCACAGGGCTATATCTGCCAGTAAGAAGGGCTGCACAAAAGAGCTATTCATTTACCAAAGCACTACTCTTGCTCAGAGAGTGTGACTTTTTTGTTTTGTTTTTTTTTTTTGTTTTGTTTTCTTCACTGGGAGCAAAACATTAGGCTAGTAAGGGATTGTTACCATTACATAGGAGTTCTTTCTATAGAAAATACTTCAATTTGGAATTCCGTATTTCTTCTTTATATCTTAACTAGAGGCCCGGTGCATGAAATTTGTGCATGGGTAGGGTCCCTAGCCGATCTTGGGCTTCCAGCTGCCAGCTGGGGCCTTTCTTCATTCCGTGCTGCCCCTGGTGGTCAGTGCACGTCATAGCGAGCAATTGAACTCCTGGTCTCCCAGTCAAACTCCCGAGGGGACCACCCAGTGTCCCAGTTTAGCTGTCATATCAATGCTCCTGTGATTTACCTCACTCAAGGTAAGACACAGTGACGTATAATTTAGTTTTTTCAATGTCAAAACAAGATTTCCAAACCTTCCTGTTGACAATATATTTATATAGAGTGCTTTTCCCACCTTTATGAAGATTTCTATTTCTACAATATTTCATAATATATATTTTTAGCAATACTCAATGGAGTTGCCAAGATGATATATGACACTAATCACAAAGTCAGGCTTTTATTTATTTCTTTTTTTGTCTTCTATACCAGCATTACCACTTTAAAATAAATATAAATTTTTCTTTTCAACACTACTATTTGCTCAGGGCTGTCAGATAAAAGATTCGTGATAAAATGTCACATGGTATTTTGATATTTAATTTTCAACAGTTTACCACCAAAGTAGATGTAAAAATTATATATCATATATTCTGTTTTCCTTTTCTGTGGTACTCCTCTCTGTGGGAAGGTTGTATCCCCCCATCCTGCTGAAGTCAGTCATGGCCAATGGAGTTGGTTTGGTGTCTGACAGTTCCAAACAGATTTTTTTTTAAATACCAGATATAGGTTTGAAATATTTCTGTCCTCTAATACATCGATTAGCAATATTCCAAATGGAAACTGCTTCATTAAACTGGGTTCCAGAACAAAGAAGTTGTAAAGAAGTTCTCACTTGCCATATAGCATGAAGAAGAAATATATAGAGCATTTAACTCATACTCAAATTCAAATAGTTTCCTTAAAATTGTTATTTTTAGCATGGGTATAAGCACCAAACCAAATGTTCTAGTTTTTTCTATGAAAAATGACCAAAAAAATATTGGTCAAGATTCCATCTTGATATAGTTGCAAGTACATCTTGTTTATCATGGATTTTACCTCAAAATAATGGGAAGTGCTTCTAATTCCAGTTCACACTTCAGATTCCAATATAATAGTCTGTTGCAGTTATTTGCAGTATGTTAGTAGCTAACAAGTATTGTTTTATTTTTGTTCTTTGTTGTTAATCCTCACCCAAGGATATTTTCTCCATTGATTTTTTTTAGAGAGCTTGGAAGGGAGAAGGAGAGACACAAGAGGGAGAAACATCAATGTGAGAGAGATACAGCGATTAGTTTCCTTCCTCATGCACCCAGACTGGTGCTGGAGATTAAGCCTGCAACCAAGGTCCATGCCCTTGACTAGAATCAAACCCAGGACCCTTCAGTCCATGGGCCGTCACTCTAACCACTGAGAAAAACCAGCTAGGGCAACAAGTATTGGTTTTGACAAATGATTTATGTTAAAGACAATAACATTTAAAGAATTTAAGAGTACCAGCCCTATCAGAACTGTCCTACTTATGCCTTGTTCCCCTCAAACAAAATGCTAGTTTGAAAGGATGGTTGGAGACTATTGCTAACAAGATTGTTAGGTTTTCTACTGCTAAATATATTATCCCATGTTAAAAAATATGAGTGCATTATACTAACTTATTAATGAGTTGATGTCTCAAAAAAATGCCAGGATAACCTTCATTAGACTTAAGGAAAAAAGAATGTTTATTTGTATATTTATTTTTCTGTTTCAACATTGTTGGTTTGTATTTCTTTTGTATTGAAAATAAACCCTAGAGTTAAAGCAAGCAGTTTCAGAAACACTAAACTAATAGTCATGGTCTAAAGTATAATAAGCTGGAGTGCCTTTCCATGTTTCTTACTCCCGTAGTTTTAGCAGAGATAGAAAAATACTCATACATCTAGTTGAGGGTAAATTGCATAAATAACATTTGTTCACAGGAAATGAAATTGAAATCATGCTTACTGCCAGAGCCCAGAACATTTATTGGCAAAATAAATGCTTATTGAATAGTTTTTGAATAAAGAAAATTAATATATTTATATATTTAAAAGAAGATAGGTTTTGTTTTTGTCTTCTATACCAGCATTACCACTTTAAAATAAATATAAACTTCTCTTTTCCCATCTTTCTCAAGATGGACATTCTTTTCCACTACATCCAAGCTATTAAGTACTGAGAAAGAAACTTCCCTAAACAGGGAAGACCTATAGAACAACGTGGCAATCATTGGAGTTACTGATATAAAAATAGATTGCTTTACATTTCATTACAAAGGTATTAACTCTGTATAATTTTTCCTTCCACAGAAAGTCCATTAGCAGTTTTTTTTCTTTAAGTACCATCTTATTGATTATTCATATTATCTTCTGCATACTCTTTAGTAACATAAATTGAAGAATGCACTAACATTTCCCTGACCACTGTAATCGTCAAAAGATAATCATCTATATTTTCTCATCTAAATATTAGAGACAGAGACAAAGTCATCCAAGTGAATTCACTTATTAGTTAAAATATTTCCTGAAAGTGTATTTGTGCCACCCTTTCTGAGAGCATTGTGGCTTGATATTGGTGATTTAGGATCTATTAGATCTCTTAATTGCATGTGAGATTTCAATAATGAGAAACTTGCTTAGTTTGGAAAGCAAAATGTTATCTTTCCTTAGAGGTTTGCTTTTCCCTCATCTGTATTTTTAAAAAATGTATTAATATATTCATTTTCTTCTATCACTACTCAAAGCACAGACTATACTTACCAATATTATATAAAAGAAAGAGCTTAAAACTAGTGACCTTTAGATGCATTTTAAAATGACTTGTCTTCTCTAATACTGAACTCCCATCTAAGATCTTTCTGTGAATGAATGACAAGTTAAGCTTGCCAGTTTAGTCATAAATTGAGACTTAAGATAATCCTTTCATAAATTTCAGGGTGCTATGGCACCAAACCAATAAATATATCCCATATAAGATGTTTTAAGTCACTTTCTAAAAACTAAGCTTTTCAACTCTATGGCCTTAAAATTGATGGCCTCAATTCTCTACTTGCCTTGTAACTCTGATGGAGCTGATACAAGCATGATGCTCCTTGAAAGCAGAAGTGCTATGCTTAAATTAGGCCCCGTGACGGTGCAGAACAAGTCATATATTTAGGTGAAACTGTTCCTTGGGTGAATAAGATATCTTGACATGTCAATGGAATATGAAACTCAATTTCACAAGATTTTTCTGGTGCCAAAAGAGATTTAAATAGAGCTATCACTTTTAGTCTTAACAGGAAGAATGTCTACCTCTATAGACCTCTACATTCCTTGCTTCTAAATTTAATTTTATCATTCCTTATAAAGGCTATCATTCTTTAAACCTTCATGAAAGCAAAATTACATTTCATTGTTGGTTCATTTTCATTTTAATTTTTAGAAACATTGCTTCCAATTATTTTCTTGTTCCTCCCTCTAACCTTATTTAAGAATATTAACCAGACAGTTTTCTAGAGCTGCATGCATTAGAGGGAAAAATGAGGCTTAACACTCCCTTTAGATTATATCATCTTAAGAAGAAGAATAAATAATTCCACAATCAGTGAAATATATGTTAGAAGAGCATGCATATCCAGCTAAGTAAAAAATCAAGACCATTTTTCTAAAAAGCAGCATTAAAACCCAAGAGAGCTCTAAAAATCAAGAAAAAAAGCAATCAACAATCAGCTAAAAAAAAAAGTTTTAAAATTGGAAATCTAAGAGTTATTCAGAAATAAGAATTTTAAAATGAATTTATTTTTATTGTAATTATTCTAGACTTGCTATCCCAGAAACATGTTTTATTTCCTAAGTGGCTGTGCTTTTAAGAAGTATCAGGTGGTATTTCAAATTGTTAAGTAAATTATAGTCCAAAACTTCTGCAATAACTCTTAAATATCTTTACCTAACTTCTATTCTCCACTCATCACACCCAGGCATTGGTTCAGTTCTCCACACCAAACCTCAGATGTTTCAACTAAATGTTACTCGAAAGAAATGCATTTAAATCTACAGTTACCAGAAAAGGTAGCTATCACAGTAGAAAAGAATAGAAATAGAATATGACTTTAAAAAAACACACACCACAAAATAGGGGTCCATTCACAAATCAGCAGTTATTCAAGAACCTTACATCACTTTAGAGCATTTACCTTTAGGGCAAACAGGTTATAGGTTAATTGCATGCCACTGGGTATTACTGCATCTTATTTTCTTTTATTCCTTTGGTAACTAATGTTCTTATAAACTCAAAATGTTTAAGTTACTGGTTGTAAATACCAATAATGTGATCATTGCAAAGAATAATAAAGGTTCAAGGAAAACAAAGGAGAGAAAAATGTGGCAGAAGGTGATCCCCCAGCTGGTGTTGGTAAGCATCAGGTAGAAGAGGCGGCGCCTCTTTGCAAGGTCTCTTGTTGGTTTGGACGGCTGCTGCCCCTTCTAGACTGTGTGTTCACCCAGGAAGTATTTTGAGAGAGAAGAAAACACTGAATGTTATCTCTCTGAACTTCCATGACTTCTCTTCATTGCTGCTTTCACATTGTATCATCACCTTTAGAACAGACTGCCAGGAAACCCTTGAGGAGGTGACATATCTTGCTCCATTCAATATTCAAAGAAACTGCTTTGTGATACATGTTGAGAAAATAGAAGATAATTTGTTGACCGCATTCTTTATTTAAACCCCAGTTTTTTAATAACTTAAAAAAAAACCCAGCAGATCAGAGGTCTATTTCACCCATTTCTTCCCTAGGGAGCCCTTGAAGTGCTTATGTGGTTGCATGTCATGGGTAATAGTGTAAACCAAGGAACCTGCATTCTGTGAACACAATGCCATGTGCTTTTGCTGTGCAGTGTCCCTTACTAGTGATGGTTTAGACAGGAAAACTGTATTGCCTCCTTGTCACCTCTAGCATTTAAACCCCTATCAAGTTCCATTCTGTTACAAGACTCAGCACAGGAAGAGAAAGAGATTTCACAATGACAATGAATATTGTTTTTATGATGAGAAATGATATAATCCAATTACTGCTATCAATTCACTGCCCAAAGGGACTATGAACTCTTGTGTCACCTTCCAATTGTCTATTTCATTTATATGCTTTTCTTTTTTATGTCATTCCTCAGTAGATTGTTATGCCATAAGCCTTAGCTACATTTTATGGAGTATCTTTATAACATCTACAATCATCAGCTCCCAAGGATAAAGTCATATATTTCACAATGTGTATTTGTAAAGGTACAAATGCTAAAAGCATATGCTAACATATCGGTAGGCTGTGGATGCTCACGCAAACTGCCGGCACTAGGATGCACTACCTCTTGTACTTTTTCCTGTCTCAGTTATTTATGGCTAGTTCAGCGCAACTTTACTTCTACCATCTGCTTAGTATCCCAGTTACAGAGCTGAGATTATTTTAATTAGGGTTGTCATAAGTGATTCACTAGTTGCTTAGACAGAAAGGAATGCCTGAGCTAGTATATGTAACATATGCTGCCAACTTTGACCCTCTATGACTGCTGCTTATTATTATTTTTTGCTGCTTTTAAAAATAGAGCACATTTCTCCATTAAAGATAAACTTCAGCCTGGTTTCATTCTTGGCAATATAGTGTTCTCTCCTTTAGGTTGGATTATAATCATTATGTTATAAACTGTGCAAAATGACTAATGCTAAATAGCTATTCCCTGCCAACAATTTAAAGTGGTGGATAATGCTGAATAAAAACTGAAGTGTGTAGATTTCCACAAAAGATGTGCAAAGTCAACATAAACTACCTTCAAATATAAACCACACAAGAGTTATAATCTGTATTTTAAATTTATAATATGATTTTAATAAGAAGTGCTACTTCTTATTAAACTCAACTAATTAACATGGCCATACTTAAAAATAAAAGCAGATATTTAGCCCTAGCTGGTTTTGCTCAATGGATAGTGTCGGACTGTGAAATAAATGGTTCCTGGTTAGACTCTGGTCAAAGGCATGTACCTGAGTTGCAGGCTCCTCCCCGAGCCCAGGTCCTGGTTGGGGCGTGTGCAGAAGGCAACCAATCAATATGCTTCTCTCACATAGATATTTCTATCTTTCCCTCTCTAAAAGTCAATGGAAAAATCCTTGGGTGAAGATTAAAAACAAAAAAAGCAGATATTTATTTTGGATAGATCTCAGAATTGACCATTATACTACTAGTGAAATTAATATGGACCATGAAGAGATGGTGTGGATAGGGCTAAAATTTAGAGGAGTAAAATGGGATTAGGCTATCAGCTGCAACATTAGCTGTGTGAAATAGAAGCATTTCAATCTCAGGCACTTTTTTTCCTTTCTTTTCTTTTTATTGAGGTAAGATCCACAAAATGTGAAGTTAATCCTTTTAAAGTACATAATTCAGGGGCAATTTAGTACATTCACAGTGTTGTACCATCACCTCTGTCTAGTTCTAAAGCATGTTATTACCCACAAAAGAGTCCCCATATCCTTTCAGCAGGGTATCATGCTTATTTCCACCAGCCCCTTGCAACCACTAATTTGCTTGCTTTCTCTGTGGATTTACCAATCCTGGATATTTCATATAAATGGAACCATAGAATATATAGTCATTTGTGTCAGACTTCCTTCATTTAGCATAATGTTTTCAAGGTTTATGCTTAACCATATTATAACATGCATCAGTACTTCATTTCTTTTTTATGGATGAATAATATTCCATTTTATGGATATACCTCATTTTGTTCTCTCATTCATCTGTTAATAGACATTTAAATTGTGTCCACCTTCTAGCTATAAATATATGTGTATAAATATTTGAATATTTGTTTTTAGTCTTTTAGGTTTATACCTAAGAACTAGAATTGCTGGGTGATAGGGTAGTTATATATCTTTAACCTTTTGAGGAACCAGAGTTTTCATTTATAAAACTTACATTTTAATTCACAAGTCACCTTCATATATTTTATCTCAATTGTCATAAAGATCAAAGGGCAAATATAGTTATACATATATTATAGATGTAGAAACTAAGTATTAGATATGACATAATTAGGAAATATTCACAGCATTGTTCAAAAGTATCAACAAGATAATTTCTAAAGTTCACTCTTTTTTTCTAATTCCATTATTCTAAAATTTTAGGTGATCCAAAGGTTATATCTGGCAAATCTCCTTCTTTTTAATGTACAGAGTCGCATCTCCAAGTTGTCAATTCTTAGTTCCTTTTCCCTTCTCTTTCTTTTATATATATTTATTGATTTCAGAGCAGAAGGGAAAAGGAGAAAGATTTAAAAAACATCAATAATGAGGGAGAATCATTGATTGGTTGCCTCATGCATGCCCCCTACTGGGATCAAGCTCACAACCCATTCATGTGCCCTGACTAGAAATCAAACTGTGACCTCCCGATTCATGAGGTCAGTACTCAACCACTGACCCACACTAGCCAGGCTGCCCATCTCTTGTTGTTTCTTATAATCTGGAAAAGAGAGAAATGTGCAGCTTATTTATGTCTGGCTCACCTTTGGAGACCTTCTCACTTTGTGAATCCTGTTCACTCTTGCCATGGTTTTTGTTTGTTATTTAAATCTCAACTCCATAATTCATTATTAAAATTTATGATTAAGTTGAATTATGGGACAAAGGAAGGAGGTTGGCAGGTTTAGATTATCCACATAAAAACAGATAAATTGAAGGAAAACTAAAATGCATAAACCTCTTTTAAAATGAGATTTGTAACAAGCTAAACTTTGAGTTGTGAGTATTGAAAAGGGTGAGGATATAACATGTGTGGCACAAAAACATGAGTGATGGAAAATGTGAAGGGACACAGGGCAGATAATTTCTATAGCTGGCATGATTTCTGTGTTTCTCAGTTTTTCAACTCAAGTTATTTTCTGCTCTAACTTGATCTTTGGTCCATCTCCCTGCTAAACACTTCACATTTCAGTTCCCCTCTGAGCCTTTAAGGGAGATTGAAAGTAGCAGTTAAAGCTGGTTTTGCCCAATAGTCACGGCAAATTTTGTTTACAAGATGCTCTGTGTTACAGTGTTTGCATTGTCTAAATAACAGGCAATAAAATCTATCAGCTGGAAACCTCCCCTTGATGTAAATGAACAGTCTATTTTAATCAGTACCTTCTGCTGAACAGCCTTTCAAGGGCAGTCCAGTTTTAATATTATGGGAGCGATCTGAAACCTTCAGATATAACCCATCTGTATTTATTGAATTAATGATCATGCACTCAGAACTGATACTATAAAAAGTCCATGCTTCTGGGAACTAATATCAAGTTGTGGGAACCGACTAACTCAATTTTTTTTTAATGGGGAAATATTTTTTTTTATGGTTCTGGTTATAAATGTCAAAGAAGATCAAAGTTGGAGGAAATCAATTGGGCCTAGATATTCAAATACAGTTTCAAGGAAAAGCTAGACCTTGAATTGAGCTTCAAAGAATGTTGAAAATGTGAAATTATAGGGGATGTGAAAGGGGATATGGTAAAGACAATGTGCTTAACAGGGAAAGAATTAACTAAGATTTATGTGAGTTAAAAATTGAAAATAACAATGGATGGGACTGTAGGAAACAAAGTTTAAAGACAGAGAAGGCCTTGCAGGCTACATAGAGTAGTTTCACTCATTGAGGAAGTCATTGCAGCTTAATGAACTGATAATAAAATGAGATTGATTTCTCATGTACTAGAGATGAGCACAGCTACAAAATTGTTCAGACAGATAACCAGGAAGCATGGAGATTATAATTTGCTATGATCTATAGGCAAAGAGATGAGAATCTAAATGAGGCAGTAGGAACGGAATGGAATAGAAAGGGAAGGAAAGCTATAGTTGACATTTAATATGAGTAATATTCTTCTTAGCTCTTTACTATTCTTGACCTCATCAACTGATTTGTATAAGAATACATATTCCCATATTGGAGATGAGGAAAGTTTTATGGTTGCACAAGTAGGATGTAGAAGTGAGATTTTTACCTTGCTTTATTTTAGTCCAAATCATATGCTATTCCTTTTTATTTTTCCTATAGTTAACAGGAGGACCAAAACATAAAATGAGACTCTTCACACTACAATAATCCTAGTGTTACTCATTATAAATTGCAAGCTCCTATCTAACCCAGGTAGGTGCCATCTGTCATGCATGTATATCACAAACAATAGTTATAGTTTGAGTAATACAAGTTTTCAATAAATATTGTTTGAAGTTATTATATTCATGATAATAATGACTTTGCTTCCCCTCTAAATGCGGTACAATGTCCCAAATTCCTATTATTGCCACTGTGCTTTTGTTACCTGGAGATAGGGCCCCCCTTTTGCACCAGGTGAAATGCTTATCAATGCTCATAGCACCACCCTCAGTTCCTTTCCTGACCCACCTGAGTTCTATACCCCTACATCGCCGTCAACTTTAAAGTGCTTTTAGTCAGTTCTCAAAATCTAAAGATTATATGCAAACTCTTGTATTGTTTTGATGTAGGTAGAGATTTTTATTTCTTTGGTATCACCATTTTCTTTGTTTCCTTTATCAATTTTTAGTTTGTTTCTATCCAGAGTCATCTCATCCATTTCAATAACTCCTTTCTATCTTCTTTCCATTCAGTCCTCTAAAAATATTTTCTCCAAGTCAGCTTGAATCCTGACTCCCTCTTCCTATTATGGTACTATAGTTTTATAACAATGTCAGTGATTCTTTTTTAAAAGGCCTCTGTTCTTAGAATACTCATATATGTTTGTCTTTTTCTTTAACAATTTAAAATAGCTCTGAGGGAAAGATGGTGTGCATATGTCAAATGATTTCTCATGTAGTAATTTGAGATTAAATGATAAAAGCTTCTAGAACTATTGAACATCGTTTGAAAACACATGTTTAACTAGTTCAAGCAATTTCACTTTTCTTTAATTTTTTTTCCTTGAAATATTTTCTCCTCATATTAAACTCTTCTGATAGATTGGGGATAAGAAAAGGAAGATGTTAAGTGCTTTAGCCAAGAGAATCTCTCCATTGCGGAAATGATTTTTGCTTTTAAGAATCAATACCAAAAATGTTCTTGTGAGAACCCTGTGTTTTAGCTGTCACAAAAGTAGTTTTTCTCCATTTTGCATTCTGTTCAGGTTTTGTTTTCCAGTGCTGTTCTAGTTGAAAGCCTGATAGTCTAATAAAGTTGCTTGTCATATAAAATCTGAGTGTACAACTGCAGAAAAACTAATTTTGTAGAAAAGCATTCTGAAAGTATATATTATTTAAGTGAATATAGAAATACCTTAAGAAATTATACCTTTTAATTTGGACATTTAAAAATACCTTATATATTTTGAAATTCAGAGTTCATTATCTACAAGATTATCAAGACTTTCTTTTAAATTATAACAACAATGGAATACGTTATAATCACATAACCTCAAGATCAAGAAGCCCATTATAATTGAGATATAAAATAATTTTTTTCACAAATGAATTCTAGTGTAATCTTATAAAACACTATTAGTCAGAGTGATGCCATTTATTAACTTACAAATTATCAGGAAAAAAAATGAAGGAATCATGCTGAGTAGAAATAAATAAAGGGTGAATCTAATTTAATTTAGACAATATTGCTGTTTTTTAGGACTTAAACGCATTCCTAGCTGTTTTCCCCATGGTACAGCCTTGCCTATTCCCTTCCAACTAGACACTTTTGCATACCCTGTTTTTTCTGTAAAATGTGTTTTAGTTAGACTTTAATAATAGTTTTAAGGATCTGCTACTTCCTCCTCAGAGAAGCTCTCAGTTGCTTTTCAGATTAATTAATAGTTGTCAATAGCTTTATGTTTTGCTAGACTCCTGAGGACCAAGAGCAAGTCAGCTTTTAGTGCCTTATCTGACACACAGTATGTTTTCAATAAATATTTGCTGAGTGAATTTAGGATGTAATCAGTATTTTGTTGTTATTATTTGGCTTCATATTGTCCCTATAATTATTCATGAACGGAATGCCTTAATAATAGGGATCTTCTTGTATTTGGCATCTCAAGTGGGCATCAGGAGGTGTCTTTATAAGTACCTTTCCCATCACCATCTTTTTTTCTTTAAATATGTTTTCATTGATTTTTAGATAGAGAGGCAAGGAGAAGAAGAGACAGACACATTGATGAGAGAGACACATTGATCAACCTCCTGCACACCCCCTACTGGGGATGGAGCCCTCAACCTGGGCATGTGACTTACTGGGAATGGAACCCGGGGCCTCTTGGTTCACGGGATGATTCACTGAGCCACAACAGCTAGGCTCCCATGACCATCTTAATGTCCGTATCTTTCACAAGCAAATGTGTTAAATTTTTAAAGACAGCTCATGTATAGACTATTGAATATGGATATAATTGAATTAATTTACACAAACTAATTTGTTTTATCATCACTTAGGAACACTGTCTCTAGAATGTCTGATCAATTTAACTTGTTTTATTATATTTCCCCATACAACAACCTTGCACTTTTCCTTTTCCAGCACTTACCTGTGGTTCTCATTAGGATATAAGACTAGTGAGATTTTGAATCCATCTCTGTCATTCCACTAGGGTCTTTAATATACTCTGAACAAAACAGGGACTCGGTAATTGCAGAAACAATGAATTACTTTGATTTCACACAAAACATAGAGATAGAGAATGAGTCCAAAAGACCTTCTGGGACAACTCTAAATATGCTGAGGATGCCATTTAGATCAGTCATCAGGCAGATACGCCTGCAAGAGGAGAGGCCAAGGATATATTGAAGCGATTAGGATCATGCAAGAAATAGCATTAGGTTACTCTGAAACCCTAGCCAAAACTTGAAAGAGTTTGAGCCCTCAGGTTCCAGGAGCCTCTTTTAGCACAGGTTCAATGTAGAGCAGATAATTCATTTGTTCTGTCATTCAACACTTGTTGCTAATCATCTATCATTAAAGAGCTGTGCTCTAATTGTGGGACACAACTCATTATCGTTGCTGTGAAAAACATAGGTTTATCTGAAATAGAGTCAGAAGAAAAAATTAATACCCTTAGAAATTGCTAGTTTTTCTGTAAAGAGTAATTTAAAAATAGTACAATTTAAAGTAATCCCAGTAAATCAGAGTTCCTGGGCATTGTTTCTATTATAATGTAAGTTTATCATACACATTCTTTCTACTTCAGGGAAAAAAATGGATGAACTCTAGATTATTTTATAACCTTAGGTTGTAATCTGATTTGAAAATAAGTATGTCTTTAAACGTTACTAGATATTTCTGAGTTCATTATTTTCTTAAAATTTGCTTGTGGAGTACTCTCTGATGTAACAGAAGCCATCCTGAAATGAAACTAGTCTAAAAAAATTCATTGTTCTGTGTAAGTTGCAGCTGTACCTGAAATAAAAATGCTACTGATGACTGAAATATATATATAAAGGTTGATCAAATATTCAATGTACAAGTCATTAAATTCATCAAATTATAATCCTGAGCAACCCGAATGCCTTCCAGAAAGCATATTGTATCAAGGCTGTTCTGGGTTGAATTGCTCATTTGTCCTGATCTACCCTGTTCTGTAGAAGATGATACTAAAGCTACCCCTTAATGGTCAGAGGCTTCCTCTTATTTAGCTGTCTTATTTCCAGAGCTGAACTCAAAGTTTGGTACACTCAAAAGTTCGGAAAATGTAACTTTATAAGGAATACGTTTTTCTAGCCCAGGTCAGCTAACCAATTCTCTGTGTAACCTTCAAGAAAGCATGTCACTTTCTAGCCTCTGTTACTCTATCTCACATGTGGGTGTATGTCTATTTCATAGTTGTTTTCTGTTCCTCTCATTTTTCTTTTTGAGGAATAAATAAACTAGATAATTGAAATGACTAAATACATTCCTGGAGCATAGTAAGCACACAAAAAGAATCATCTATTATTTTCTTAGAAATTATTAATTATAAATAATTTTATTTGTACTTTCATAATTATTAATGTTCTTATATCAAAAGATGATTTTAAAGACAAAATTAAATTGTGAAAGTGATTCTTTTTTAGCTCTAAGTAAGGACTGATTATTCTGAGGCAGTTGACTCCTGAATTTCTGTCTTAGAGCCCTGACTTTGATATGATATTGATACTCTAAAGGGTACTACTCAGCTGAATTTTTCCTAGGGAATATGAAACATCAGTGGTAGTAAGTGAGGGCATTGAATCGGCTCATTAATTTTGTCAGATGACTAAGGAACCATATGGTGCATGCCACCTATGATTGACATGGCAGGAAATAAAATCTACCATGAAGATGGCCTCACAGTAATTTTCCAATATATGTTGTTTAATTTTAACTTTCATAGTAAAAATAAATTAACCTCACATTTCATCAATATGTGTTTTCAACTTAGAAAAAAGAAAAGATATGGGCCAGAGATAGCAGATGGCATCTTTATTTTAGATTGAGAGAGATAATGTTGGCTACGTTTTATTCATAAGTACCCATAGACCCTTTATTTTAAATTTTGTCTAGATGGAGGCTGATTAGATTACAACACAATTAAATGCATTAAAATATTAGTAACTACATTTTATATACTGCTAATGTATACCAGACACACAATAATTCATTTAAACTATATTATATTGTTAAACCATTTTTAAAAATATATTTTATTGATATTTTAACAGAGAGGAAGGGAGAGGGATAGAGAGTTAGAAACATCGATCAGCTGCCTCCTGTACACCCCCCACTGGAGATGTGCCCGCAACCGAGGTACATGCCCTTGACCGGAATCGAACCTGGGACCCTTCAGTCGCAAGCCAATGCTCTATCCACTGAGCCAAACTGGTTAGGGCTGTTAAACTATTTAGACAACATTTGTTAGCATTTACTATTGTTTATACTTTTCAGATAAAGAAATTAAGAACCAGGGAAATTTTAAAAAATTCCTTGTGGCCGAAACCGGTTTTGCTCAGTGGATAGAGTGTGGGCCTGCGGACTGAAGGGTCCCAGGTTCGATTCCGGTCAAGGGCATGTAGCTTGGCTGAGGGCACATTCCCTGTGGGGGGTGTACAGGAGGCGGCTGATCGATGTTTCTCTCTCATTGATGTTTCTAGCTGTCTATCCCTCTCCCTTCCTCTCTGTAAAAAATCAATAAAATATATTTTTAAAAAAGCTTTAAAAAAATTCCTTGTGATCAAATACAGGGTTAGTAAATGGTACATAGGGTATAAAAATCCAGGTATCAGTGCTGTTCAAATCTCAGCTCTTAACTATGACCCTGCATTACCTCTAAAAATAAATATGCCTGCCTGAACAAGGCTATTTAAAGACTATAAGTAATCACTGAGAATTTTTTCTTTTAAAAAATGTTTGTTCCTAAAAATCTTGAGCTATATTAACTTGCAAAATGCTACATAACCAACATATACATTTTTTAATTTGTGAATTCACTGATTTGTCAGATTGATTGTTTTTAAAATGCATTTCAGTATTTTATTGTCAAACTTTCTAACTAGATCAAACTCATGAAAACAACATGACAGTTCTGACAAGCATCTGTTTACTTCTCAGTTTATTTCCTTGCTCTGAGTCAATGGTCTGAAGAATTCTGGGTTTAAGTTGCCAAGGGGGCAGATGTGAACAGCACACTAAAGTCCCCATCTTACTAGAACTCTTATTATGCTCTCAGTGGCATTATCAAGATGGAAGTGAACTTCTTACAGAATCACTACCTTTTAAGACTCATAATGGGGGAGAAGGATTGTTACTGCATGTTGAATACACCCAGGGGTAGATGAGCAATCAATGAGTTATTATCAGTGCATAATATTATCTCATTCATTAGGCCAAGAAAATGAAAGAGAGGAAATAAACAAAACAAAACAAAAATAGCTGATGGAGAAGTGAGGGCAATGTAGAATATGAAAAATTAAGTATAAATAAAAATACTGACTTTTATAAATTCAGAAGCTTCTAATCGGTAAATTTATCTTTTCCATCATCTCTATTTTATATATTCCTAATACAGTGGAAGACTGTGATTAGCAGGATAAAAATAACTGGATTCAGTGTTAAATGTTTTTCACACAACTTTTAAGAGGACAAAAATATCAGTGTGACTGGCACCATGGAATCTTATACAACCAGTATCGGTAGCTGTCTAGAAATTAGAGCCCAGCCACCATCACCGGCATTTTTTAAATAACTAAATGTATTCTATGTTGCAAAAGCTGATGCTTACTGAGAGTAAAAGCTCAATTCTTTTTACCCTACTATACTTACAGAATTTAAAAGCTGGAAAAATTTAAAAGCAGAAAACTGCAGTCCTATGAGATAAGATGACTTGCTTAAATTAATTGTGGCAATAATACCTCTTCTTAAATTCAGTTCTTTTACTTTCTATGTGTGCCATATTTTCACTGTAATTTTTTTGTCCAGATGCCAATTCATTTGTTAGAGCGCAATATAATAAATAGCTCATCTTTTTCTACTAATTTGATTTGACATGTTAATCATATGCTAAATTATCTTGTGTGATTGGGTTTATTTACGGTCTTTGTTTTGTTTCATTGGACTTTCAGTAAGCTTTTGCATCAGTACTATACTTACTTAATTATTAGAGATTTATATAAAATATTGATGAAAGAGATTGAAAAAGATACAAATAAATAGAAAGATATCTAAGTTTATGGATTAGAAGAATTAATATTGTTAAAATGCCCATACTACCCGAAATAGCCTACAGTTTTAATACAATCCTTATCAAAATTCCAATGACATTTTTTACAAAAGTAAAAAAAAAAAAACATTTTTAAATCTCTTTTCAAACATTACAGTTTACATTCGATACTATTTTGTACCAGTTTCAGGTGCATTAGCTTAGTGGTCAATCACATTTTAAAATTCATATGCAACCACAAAGCTCATGAATAGCTAATGATCTTAAGCAAAAGAAACAAAGCTGGGGAATCACACTACCTGATTTTAAAAAATACTACAAATTAATAGTAATAAAAGAATCATGATACTGGCATAAAAAGAGACACATAGACCAGTGGAATAGAATAGAGATCCCAGGAACAATTGCAGTCAATTTATGTTTGACAAAATTGCCAAGAACGCCCAATGGAGAAAAGACAGTGTCTTTAATAAATGATAGTGGGAAAACTGGATTTCCATATGCGGAATAATGAAATTGGATCCTTTCCCTATACCATATACAAAATCAACTCAAAATGGATCAAAGACTTAAATGCAAGACCTAAAACTAAAATACTAAAAGGAAACATAGGGAAATACTTTTTGACAGTCATCTGAGCAATGAATTTTTGGATATAACCCCAAAAGCACAGGTAACCAAGGCAAAAATAGACTAATGGGATTATACCAAATTAAAAGGCTTCTGCACAGCCAAAAGAAAAAGAAAACAATCAATAGAATTTAGAGATATCTATGGTATGGGAGAATATATTTGCAAACCATAAATCTAATAAGGGATTGAAATTAAAAATATATAAGAAACTCAACAAACTCAACACCAAAGAAAAATGACTTAATTTAAAAATGGGCAAATGACCTAAATAGACATTTCTCAAAAGAAGATATACAAATGGCCAAAAGGTATATGAAAAGAATGCTCAACATCACTAATTATTAGAGAAATGTAAATAAAAACCACGATAAGATATCACCTGTACCTGTTAGTAAGGTATTATAAAAAAGACAAGAAATAACAAGTGCTAACCTGGATGTGGAGAAGAGGAAACCCTTGTACATTGCTGGTGGGAATGTAAATTGGCACAGTCATTATGGAAACAGTATGGAGATTCCTCAAATAATTAAAAATAGAACTACCACATGGTCCAGCAATCCCATTTCTGGGTGTACGATATCCAAAAGAACTGAAATCAGTAACTCAAAGAGATGTTTTCACTTCCATGTTGTTGACATGTTATTCACAATAGCCAAGATATGTAATGAACCTAATTGTTCCTTGACAAATGAATGGATAAAGAAAATGTGACATGTGTATGCAAATGGAATATTATTCAGCCATTAAAAAGCAGGAAATCCTGTCACTTGTGACAACTTGGATAGACGTGGAGGATATTATGCATAGTAAAATAAGCCTGGCACAGAAAGTCTAACACTGTGTGATCTCAATTAAATTTGGAATTTAAAAAGTCAAACTCATAGAAACATAAAGTGAAATTGTGGTTGATAGGGGTGGGAGATAGGAGAAATGAGAAGATATTGTTCAAATGGTATAAAGTTTCAGTTATACAGGATAAATAAGTTTTGGAGATTTGAGAAATATAGTTAATAATACTGTATTGTACACTTGAAATTTCTTAGGGGAATAGATCTTATATTCTCACCACAATAAATAAGTAAATAGCTAGGTGAGATGATGAATGTTAATTAGATTGATTTTGATTATCATTTTACAATGCTACATATATAAGAACATCATTGTACACTGTAAATATATTCAACATTTATTTGTCGATTATACCTCAATAAAGCTGGAAAAAAGTAGAAACATAAATAAATTTACAATGTTTTATTGCCTGAAAGGGTGAGGTTGTGGCATTATTTTTCTTTTCAATTTTTTTTAGAATTTTTCTAACTATTCTTCTTTAGTTATTTTTCCACATAAATTTTAGAATGTTTATTTAGTAAAAAAATACTCTGCTTATATTTGATATTTCATTGCCATCATAATAAATTTATGAATAAACTTAAAAATAATATTTATTTTAATGTCTTATTCAAGAATATCTCATGTCTTTTGCTTTGTTTAAAACTATTTTGTATTGATAATGACTGTTTTAAAGTTTGCTTCCTATAAATCTTGCACATTCTAGATGTGTCATCTATTATGTTATTTTAAATTGGATAATTTATTCCAGTATATTATATATGAACATTATTAATTTGCATACATTGGTTTTACATATCAATGTCTAATAAGATTCTTTTATATTTGTATTACGTTTTTTTAATTAGTCCTCTTGCATCCTCCATATACTAGTATGTAATTATATCACTTTAGTATGCATAGAACTCACATCCTAGGTATTATGATATTTGTGGCATTGAACTGCAATGTTTTTATATTTTACATTGAGTTAGCAAATGTTTATCTTTATAAAATTAGTTAGTGATGTGCTAAGGCTATCCCTTTAAGTCCTCTCTCTAGCTCATGCACTCAGATATTCTTTCTTATGTAGCAGAAAAAGAGATTAGGGTTAATTAGGTGTTACACATGGCTAGCACTCTATTTTATCAAATTAACATCTATTATTTGGGTTCCTAGACAACATACCTCATATGTACATGACCAAAATATTAGTGAAGAAAAGAAAAAGAAAAATATAAGCACCAGTCCAGTACAATAGTGAAGGTATAAAACAATAAATGAGAGAAAACCAATGATTTTCATTAATAAATATGGTTTCCTGTTCTTTATGTTTATTTCTATCCTAGTTGTGAAGTCCTTTTCCCTCTCTATTGCAGCAAGAGCAACTATCTCTTCAGGGCTGAATAAAGGAACAAATTTGTCAAGTCCTTGGCACTTGCCACTGGCATAGCAAGTACCATTTGACACTAGTGTCATGCAGCTACTTGGCAGTGACTCAAGCCTGCAGACTGCCCAGTCTCTATCTGTAGATTTCTCTCAAACACCCTACATTGCTTGTATCCAGAATATTATGACATCCTCCCTACTGTCAGTGGACAACCATTCTGCATCTGAGATATTGCTCAACTCCCCACTTGGCCACTCCAGATGAACTATCATTACCACCCCTACCTTGCCTCCATTCTGGATAAAAATGGGACCAATATGCTTTGACCCATATCAATGAACTAATGGTGTGAAAGTTGTCATTTGGACCTGTCTGAAGCGATGACAGACAAAATAAGTTCAAGATATTTTACTGAGCCCAGATAAAGTTGGCTTATATGGCCCCCTAATCGCCATTCCCGCAGAACTCTACAACTATTCAGAACTACCTTTTATATGATGGAGAGGTTCTTTTTTTGCCTCTGAGCTTTCAATTCCACAGCATGCACACAATTGCTCTATCATGGCCTGGATCTCTTCTACAGCAAAGGGAGTGAACTATGGTAATACTTTAAGGAGAATTTTCCTCAGTTTTTAAATCCATGTATATTTTATTAGCATTTTTATAAGTAAATAGCTAGTAATTAGCAGGTAAAACTTTGGTGAGAAGCTTCAAGGTCCATTGGATACATTACAGAAATCAATTTCCTGATATAGTAAGTGACTGGCTTGATATGGCACATTGATCTCTGGAAAGTTTCTCAAGAAAAATGTGCAAGTTATTTACATTAGTGCTGTTTTAATGATGCTGTGTAAATAAAGGCATTCATTTTGGAGCAATGAGGTGGAATAAAGTTTTAAAGGATAAGCCCTTTTATACCTTGATAAATAGGATTAAGTCATGGGTGATTAGAGTTGAGAGGGATCTGTGATCACATGGGGCAGTCTTTCAACTCATAGGAATAGACATTGATGTAGAGAGTATAGTGAAATGGTTAGGAGCATGACCTGTGAAGCAGACTATAAAGACTATTTCAATTTTATTCCAAACTAAATATCTGTATAGCACCAAGCAAGTGACTTAACCTCCATTTCTTTTCTTGATAATGGGGATCATTAATAATGGCATTTAATTACTGAAGCAACTTCATAGGGTTGTCAGATACAATATAGGACATCAAATTACATTTGAAGTCATATAAACAACAAATAACTTTTAGTATAAGTCATGTCCAAATATTGCATAGGACAGTGGTCGGCAAACTCATTAGTCAACAGAGTCAAATATCAACAGTACAACGATTGAAATTTCTTTGGAGAGCCAAATTTTTTAAACTTAAACTTCTTCTAATGCCACTTCTTCAAAATAGACTTGCCCAGGCCGTGGTATTTTGTGGAAGAGCCACACTCAAGGGGCCAAAGAGCCACATGTGGCTCCCGAGCCACGGTTTGCCGACCACTGGCATAGGACATCCTTTTAATAAAAAACATGTTTATCTGAAATTTATATGTAACTGGAATTTCACTAATTTTATTTGCTAAATTTGGTAACCTGTGAGGTTTTTGTGAAATAATGCAAAGTCCTTAAAAGTTCTAGAAATGCAACAATACTGAATTCTATTAATGCTATTTATATTACTTTTCTATTTATTTATCTATTAAGATGAGGAATAAGTTATAGTCTAGATTTATTGTTTCCATGAGCCCGCCTTCCTATTTTATCACCTTTTAAATAAATTATCTTCCACCTAGATTAAAATTGAGGACAAATTTCTATACATCCAGAACCACTGTTTTAACTATTAATCTATATGGGCCTAGAAAGAATAGACATTTTAATGTCAAACAGATTTGAACAGAATCCTATATAATAAAAGCCTAATATGCTAAGTGTCTGACCGTTTGTTCGACCATTCTACCAGTCGCTATGACGTGCACTGACCACCAGGGGGGCAGACACTCCGACCGGTAGGTTAGCTTGCTGCTGGGTTCCAGCTGATGGGGACTGGGCAAGACAGGCCGGACATGCCCTGGACGAATCTATGCACTGGGCTGCTTTCGGCCCAATCCCTGCAGGCCAGGCTAAGAGAGCCCACTGGTGCACAAATACACACACACGCAAATCAAAGGTGTTTAAGAAAAAGTATGAACATCAAATATACACACCCATGGAATAGAGCATTTCTATTTAAAGCTGAACTAGACCAATCTTGCTATTTTCATTAAATTTCTGTCCACTACACAGAATAGATCACATAGGTCTTTCAGTGGCTGATCCCATCCAATGTTGCTGGTGTGTGCGGCAGGAAAGGACTTATTTTCTTAGAGGTTCTCTCCACTATTTTAATCTACCATGTGCTTTCCTGACTCTTTTTCCTGCAATGTTAAGAAATTTTAACTTTAATAGAGTTGTAAGCAATGATTCAGAATATGGCACAGAATGCATTCGCCCTTTATTTCATTGTTACTTTTATATTTGGCATTTGTCAATGGGAAGAAAGAAGCTAAGAGCCTATTTAGCCATGAATAATTCCACTAGCAAGATATTGAAATTGTCTGACTCCTTTTCTTCCCATCTCTTTTCATCCTCTAAACCTTTATTATTTTTGGGGGGGAAAAAGTCTTCAAGAATAAATTTATTTAAATAAGTTAGAAACTAGGAACAACGTAACCTATAAAATAGTCTTTATGTACTTGATGCCATCTTACTATTTCTTCCAAGAACTAAAAAATAGGAGTGCTTTGCTCTTCCCCTCTATGGAGCAATTCAGTGATAAAATAACAGTGTATAAATATAAGGGAAAACACATTATTAATGTTTTTATTAAACATTTTTAAACCTTTCTTCTGTTTTTAAGTGTCAGAGAAAATTTAATAATGTATGCAGGTAAAACAATTCTAATAGTTTGGGTACATTTATTTTTAACTCAATTTAGCCTAATTGGTAGCAAGTAAGCCTATTATGGGAGCCAAATCCTACCTTAAATACCCTTCTAAGACTCTGGAAATTGTGGGAGATCAATAAGCATTTGTAAGTCCTGTCTCACCAGCCTCCACTCACCTCCATCAGCTCTTGATAGATCTCTTATCTTTACCCTTTTCATTTCTAAGGTACTTCTGTGTCCTATTACCATAGAAATAGAAAAAAAAAAAAAGTAGGTGTAAATAATGCTGTTTCTATAGAAACGAGAGGTATTGACTTAGACTCCCTGGTTTTGTCCCTTGTCTCACATTGCAAACTTTTGGAGTGCCAAATGGAAGTGCTTCTATTCTTTTACATAAAATTATATAAAATGTGTTTGTCTAGTTTACCATCTATATTTTTATTTCTAAAAATGTTGATTTTTTTGTTTAATTTGTTTTTATCAAAGGTCACCTGTCAAATTTAGTGTTTTCTTTCACACTAATTTCAAAAAAAATATTTATTTTTCTGAAAATATAAACTCTGAATTATGCTGAACTACTAATAAAATGTGAGTGAATGATAGTTTCAATATGAATAAACCCTTTTATTCAGATGTCATTTGCAGCTACTTGCTACCCTATATTTTTTGACAAAAAATAGGTATAATTTTGATTCATTCACACTAGACGGCCATTGTTGTGTTGGTTGTTGTCTTTTTTTTTTTTTTATTTGACAATCTAAGGGAAAAGAGGTCAGTGCCCCTGACTAAATAGTCAGGTATTGCATGTTTTAAAGATTCTTGTAGCACACTGGCTGAAAATCACTGAATTAAAGGCTCGTTAATATTATGTGCTCTCTTGAAGGGTATGAAAGGGGATATTTCAAAGGTATGTTAACCGAGATGCACAGAAACAATGGATAGAGCTTGCTTAAGGCACAGATAAGCTTTTATGTAGGTAAAGAAGTTGTATACCTTGTAAATGACTACCTACTATGACCTGCCCAGTTAGGAATTCCTGATAAAATCACCCTGTGAGGTTACACTCCATAGGACCACTTTTTTGTTTATATACTTATTTTTTAACCACTCTATTTATTAAATATACATATGAAGTTTGGCATTATTAAGAAATAATGTTTTAAAATTTCTAAGTTAAGCATATGTCCAATTTTCAGAAAAAAAACACACCACATAATTTCATGCATTCATGATATATCTAAGCTAATTGAGCTTCTTAATTTATTACCTCATTGGAAGTCATGTAATATTATGAAATTGGCACTCCTGTAGTTGGTCAATCATTCAAAAACAACAAAAAAGCAAAAGCAAACCTCAATCAAAAGAGGAAATACTTTTAAAATCACACAATAATGACATTAAATTAGAACTGTACTTTTATTAACTATTTTTTTAACATGGATAGAAGCATAGAAACTTACTGAAAAGTACCTACTAGAAGCCAAACTTTCATGCATAATTGATCTCTGCCAATATGTTTTTAGATAGAGAAGGGAGGTTTTTTACTACTTGCCAATAAAGTAGAGCAGAGAAGAGAGATTCTATTATATTAATAACGACTAAATACAGCCATATAATTTTGGCACAAATATTGTCAACATTAAAACCCTGATGTGCAGCAGCCAAGGAATGTGCTTATTGGTATAACATATTAAGTAAGAGGACAGCCTTGATTTTGTCAAACGAATTGACCCATTTTTGGCTCACACTTCTTCTGAAATGTATTTTCCCAGTGTTCCTCATAGTTACAGCAGGAAGAGGATGAGCAGCCCTAGCCAGTGTGGCTCAGTGAATAGAGTTAGACTGCGGACTGAAGGGTCCTGGGTTCGATTCTGATAAAGAGCATGTACTTCAGTTGCAGGCTCCTGGCCCTGGTCAGGGGCATATGGGAAGCAACCAATAGATGTGTCTCTCTCACACAGGCATTTCTCTCTGTCTCTCCCTTTCCCTTCCACTCTCTCTAAAAATCAATGGAAAAAATTATATACTTGGGTAAGGATTAAAAAAATAAGAGGATGAGCAGAAGGACAAAATAAAAACTACCTTGTGCTGTACAATGTCCAGATATAGAAAACTATAAACAATAGATTTGTGGGCTGTTGTTGTTGTTTTTTTGTTTTTGTGGTGGTTGTCTTTTACTTGAAGTGTGAACCTTTGCAACTCTGAACCTACTTCTCTTCAAGGCAAAAAGTCACCTCCAGACTAAATCAGGCCCAAAACAGCATACTACACAGAAAATGATAAGCTACACCTATGCCAGAAAAGAAGAATTTAGAACAAGAATAAAAACAATTTTGTTAAAATAAAAACAATCACCTAGCTACAATTTTCACCACTCCCAGGACATAGGAAAGTTACTAGTGGAGCAATGAAGTTAACAGTGGAACCCTATTGCACTACATTTGTGGTTTCTTTTTCAAAAAAGTATG
Source organism: Cnephaeus nilssonii (assembly GCF_951640355.1). Lineage (NCBI taxonomy): Eukaryota > Metazoa > Chordata > Mammalia > Chiroptera > Vespertilionidae > Cnephaeus > Cnephaeus nilssonii. The sequence goes on from NC_137073.1 coordinate 55,148,838, forward strand.
CTTTTGTTGACTTTAAAGAGAGAGAGAGGAAGGGAGAGGGAGAGAGAGAAACATTGGCTGCCCCGGGCATGGGCCCTGACCAGGAACCTAACCAGCGACCTCTCAGTGTATGGAACACAGTTCAACAAACTGAGCTGCACTAGCCAAGGCTACATTTATAGTTTCTAACACACATATTTATGTTTAAGTTTAATGGCTTCTAAATTGCATATAATTCTCATTAATTAAAAGGTGCTTGGTTATTGTGAATTAATCCAGTTTTAGCTTTACAAAGCCTTAAGCTAGAAAAGCTTCCAGTGATCACAAATGGGGTTCCCATCAGCACCCGAACATTCAGAATCATGCTCAGAGGGACACTAAAAGTGGGGGGGGGGGGGGTGTTGGGGAAATGAGCATTCCACAAAGCTTATCAAAACATAGATGGGAAACTGACTATTGCCTGTGTATTTTCTTACGAGATACATCATATGTAGTCAAGTTTTACCTAAAAACAAACCTCAGTTTCCTTATCTGTAAAATGAGTAGAGTAATAGAAACTTTGGTAAATGATTGAGGGTCCTATCCTGTTTAATTATTTTTTTCTGAACAAAGATGTCCTGAATTTGGATAGTAAAATTAAATGGTAACTCTATCATTGTGGGGAATAAAATGCTTTCAAATGGCCTTAGTTTAAAATTTCCTTTTCTCATAGCAATTAAATGGATATGTACTGATGAATTCCATTTATCTGTATTGAAACTCTGCCAGAATTCAAACACAAAGAACATTTCCTTACTTATGTGTTTAAATGTTTAATTGCACCTAATATGTAGACTACATGAAATATAATATCACCTACCCACCAGAAGCTTGTAGTCTAATAGATAGTTAATCATTTGACACTGTCATTTAAGAGTAAAATTCTCATAACTACTAAACGAAGCAACATTTCTTATAAATCTGGTATTATTCAAACTGTACTGTAGCACTTTTGATTACAGTCACAACAGCAATCTACACTAATGAATAAGAAACATGCAAATTGACTGTACCTCCGCTACGCCCACAAGCCAATCAGGAGCGAGTATGCAAATTAACCCAACCAAGATGCCTGTGGCCACGGAGAGAGCAGGAGGCTTGGGTTTCCCTGGCAATGGAGGAAGCCAAGCTTCCTGGCTGGCCCTGGCTCCACTCAAGGCTACAAAGTTTCAATTATTAAAGATAAATGAATCCCAGATACCAGGGCCTCTGCTTGGGTTCCCGGGGAGCGTGGCTGGCCTGCAAACCACCACAGGCCCCTCATCCAGGCCGCCCCATGCCCCAAGGGAACCCCTACCCTGATCCGGACACCCTTCAGAGCTAACCAGCCGGCCCCCACCTATGCACCAGGCCGCTATCCTAATAAAAGAGTAATATGCAAATTGACTGTCACTCCAACACAAGATGGCTGCCCCCATGTGGACACAAGATGGCCAGCAGTAAAGGGCAGTTGTGAGGGACCAGGCCTGCAAGGGAGGGCAGTTGGGGGCGATCAGGCCTGCAGGGGAGGGCAGTTGTGGGCTATCAGGCCAACAGGGGAGGACAGTTAGGAGGGACCAGGCCTGCAAGCGAGGGCAGTTGGGGGGACCAGGCCTGCAGAGGAGGGTAGTTGGGAGGGACCAGGCCTGCAGGGGAGGGCAGTTAGCGGTGACCAGGCCGGCAGAGGAGGGAAGTTGGGGGGGGACCAGGCCTGCAGGGGAGGGCAGTTAGGCGTGATCAGGCCCAGGGGAGGGCAGTTAGGGGCAATCAGGCTGGCACGGGAGCGGTTAGGCATCAATCAGGCTGGCAGGGGAGTGGTTAGGGGGTGATCAGTCTGGCAGGCAATCAGGCAGAGGCAGGCAAGCAGTTGGGAGCCAGCAGTCCTGGATCGTGAGAGGAATGTCAGACTGCCTGTTTAGGCCCGATCCTACTGGGATCGGGCCTAAACGGGCAGTCTGACATCCATCGAGGGGTCCCTCTCGACATCACTCAAGGGGTCCCAGATTAGAGAGGGTGCAGGCTGGGCTGAGGGACACAGTCCCCCCCCCCCCCCCACGCACGAATTTTGTGCACTGGGCCTCTAGTAATAGATTTAGTCTTGAGGATAAATTGCTTCAATTATTTTATCCTGAGAAACAATGAAAGTTACTCAGATGATAATAAGTTACAAAAAAAAACATATTTCACTAATTATCTTGGACTTCTCACAGTGCAATTTCACTATAATACTCCTACAGACTTAATTTTTTTTTTTAATAATATCTGGTCACTTTTATTTATACCTTATTTTTTAGATATATGTCCTATAAAGAGACACATGTCCTAGCATGTCTCATAAAAGGAAACCATATGTGTATATAGTGAATTTTTTATATTCATATTTTGAGTGGGTCAGTGTTCTCTTACTTCCTGGATACTGAAAAATCTTTTTTTTTTTTTTTTTGAATATCCACTTTCTCTTTTTTTCCCTTTATTGATTAAGGTATTACATATGTGTCCTTATCCTCCCACTGCCTCCTCCAACCCCCCACTCATGCGCTCACCCCCCTGGTGTCTGTGTCCATTGGTTAAGCCTATATGCATGCATACAAGTCATTTGGTTGATCTCTTCCCCTTACCCCCACCCTCCCCTACCTTCCCTCTGAGGTTTGATGGTCTGATCGATGCTTCTCTGTCTCTGGATCTGTTTTTGTTCATCAGTTTATGTTGTTCATTATATCCCACTAATTAGTGAGATCATGTGATATTTATCTTTCTCAGAGATTCTCACCTTAAACAGTCCTTAACAGTAATGCTAAACATCAATATGGACCATAATAAATGTACTTCTGTATCTTTCTTTCATAAAAATACAGGTTAACTTTTAAAAAGTAGTAGATAAACATATATATTTCCAATGGCTTCTTAAATCCAGTCTACAAAGCTATACTGAACTGAAGCACTATAATGTGTCCAAAATATATTTTTGTGGAGTCTTTACACCTGTAGTGTGACCAATGCAATATAAATGTGTATTCATTTTGATATCCATTCCTGTGACAAACAAAACTGCCTTATTCAGAACTGTGCTACAGGCAGAGATTAATAGATACTTGAAAGTAAATCAAAATGAACAAACACATGGTTTGATCACAAACAGAATTTTTAGTTAAAATTATCCATGTAATTTGCATTAATCATTTGAATTCAGTTTAGAAAGAGTCAATTTTTTTATTTTTTCTCAACCAAATTTTATTTTCTGAGGGGAGCACAAGATGACCTTATGCTCCCCTCAGCTTAACTAAACTTTATACATGTTTTTTCCCTGACTCTAGGCCCCTGAAAAGGTTTTCATTAGAGCATTTATCTCAAACAACTTATAATTGCATATTCTTTCCCTGCTCCTTTGAGAGGTAAATCTTTTTAAAAGCTTCTTGACAGGATTCTTTTAGTAAGGCCAGTTAGCAAGCACAGGTGGCCTAATTTGCCCCCATCCCAGATCTTAACATTTGTCCAGCTTTTTATTCAGTGGAATTGAGCTCAGCCTGTCTCCCTTCTTGGCAATATTCTTAAATAAAGACTTCATTGTTTGTTTAATTTTACCATCCAAATCAATGTACTTTGCATAATTACTCACATAAAGTAACCAAAAATAGGTGTTCTTATTTACCTGTTAAGATTTCAGTAAGCAAGTCACCTCACTGGGCCTAGCTCAAAGCAGACCTTCAGAAATTATTTGTTGAAAGTTAATTAAGTGCTTCTAAGCATGGTCAGTTTTGTAATGTGATGACCAAGAAAAATCATGTCAAATGAATTTTGCACGTGTGTTCAGTTGATAGTAATATTTAGGATCAGTTACTCTTTGGCCTGGATTTTAGATTTTTAATTAAATAGAAGACTGAGTTTGCAAACATTTTGTTTATAATTTAATACAAATTGAAAAGTGCTTAATGAATCTGATTCTATGACTAAATATTTTATACATTGAATTAAAAATAAAATGCAATTTCATGCTGTTCTTTTTTATGATTTGCAGTTGCTACAATTCTTATTTTTTTTATCTGGTGTGCTACTTGCTTCCATGTGGGAACAGTTAAGGGCCCCTGCCTATTTCTCTTCATAAGAAGAACAACATTAAAAACAAACCCTTAGACTACTCAGTTCTGAGTAGGCTGAAAACAAAGTACTTCTGTACATGAATTTAGTAGTTTTCCAGCTCAGAACAAAAAGGTAGGGCTCAGTACTTGCTTTGTAAAAGCCTTCGATTTCAGTAGTCTCTTTGTGTTCAACTCTTTACCTTAGAATAAATCTACTTAGAATAGTTTACAACAAATGGAGTCAGAAGGGTTTACCTTAGAAAGTCTAAAGTGAGGCCTGGGGTTCCTTTTATTCTTATGAAACAAGACATTCATAATCCTCTTGAAAACAATTTTTGTAAGGATAGCTATTTCCTCATGGAAGTACTGCTTTACCTGTATATGTATTTGATTGTAATTTAACTAATGAATAAGTTGATGACTATTTCTGGCTCTGAGGTATCTCTGATTGGGCTGGAACAGAGTTTTACCTCATGTGGAGAAAAATTGGCACCAAAAATGAACTTGAAACAAAAGTAAAGAATATTTTTAGGTTGATATATCCAGTTGGTAAACATTTTCTCAAGAGAGATGAGAAGTCACTGAAACACTTTCAGTTATTTTCATTTGAAGTAGAAGTTTTGGTAAGAATCTGTCATCATTTTTATGTTAATCACAGAGGCTTTTTAACCTTTATTTTATGGTAGTATTGTGATTTGATGTCTTTAAAATTTTATGAATCTTCATTTATACTGACAGATACTAGTGTAGTTGAGACAAAATGCCATTCAACAAAGGCATTATTCTCCTTTGAGAATTCTATTGTATTCTAGACACTGTGCTTATACAAGGTACATTTCTATCTTCCTTTCTGAAAAGCAGAGTTTGAGTCAGATTGGGGGAATGGATCTGCATAATATATAAAAGTATATTAGCTCCCTCGGTAAAGACTCTTATAACGTCAAATGATTTTTGCCTTTTCTGAGTGGGCTTCCACATGTGGGAAACACATCTGTGGGTAAGAAACCAGCTATAGAGAAAAGTGGCTAATAAGGAACATTTGTGGAAAGCCAGGGCTGCTGATTCTAAAGCAGTGCCATACAATTATTTTTACCTTATTTTTAACCCCAGCCCTTCAGGCAGTTTTCTTCAACACCATACTCTGGTAGTTCGGAAAATAAACAGAGAGCTCTGTTTACAATTGGGCTGAGTGCTTCAGAGAGAGTGATAACACCTTACTGGAGGTTAGTATGGCTCAGAGTTATAGGTGCTAAGCCTGAACAGGAAAGATTTTGAACAGAAAAATGGTCCCTGGAGATGTGTGAAACACACAGGGGGAGGACTAAACTTTCACTCTTCAGGCAAGGAAAGCCCTGGAAATGTAAGTGGCTGCCAAATGGAGTGGCAGCCCTGACTGAAAGCTAGAAAGAACATTAGAACATGTAAGATCGTAGAATAAAAATGGTGTGGTCGTATGTAACAACATCAGTTGAAAGTATTTATTTTGTCCTCAACTTGAATAAGGCAGGTAGTATCATAATCACCTGTTTATCAACCATGGCTTATGACAATTGAAGTACTAAGAAAGAGAGGTAGATAAGGAGAAACATGAAAAAGAATAGGGCTGGTCTGGGCTCTGCATGAAGGCCAATGACTCAAGAAGTCAAAAAAAGCAAAAGCTAAAAAATCCCATCACTGAAAATAAAAAATAAAAAAGTCATCAGATCTAGACAATGCTACTCACTTCTCAAAGCCCCAACACTTCATTACAATTAACCCAACTACTACCCCTCATATGAATTTTGCAAGCCTTGTGGATCGGCCTGATATTTTGACATTCAACCACAGGATTTTGACTGATTTTTTGTTTGGATTTTGTTTGTTGAAGATCTTGGAAAGTCAACCACAGATATGGAAAGTCCTTGAGAACTGATAAGTGTAATCCAGTAACCACTTATTAATCACCAGAAGTTGTTTTGCAGTTAGGACCTTAGGCAAAGAGAGCTAGGCATTCAATAAGGCTATAAAATTTTTGTCAATGCAAATCAAGAATATCCCTAAAAAGAGTGCTGGGATTTCATCCTAAATCTTAGACAATTTTTCTTAATTATGTTATAGTAAAGGTAGTAAAATGAAGAGAAGCTTATATTATATTCTAGCATATTTATATTTTAATTAGCTCTCTTAAGATGTTAATATTTAATTGTTCTGATATTATGTCATTAACATGAGGAGTCAACATATTCTAATTCCAGATTTAGAATTTCTTTTTAAAATTTCTATTGATTTTTTACAGAGAGGAAGGGAGAGGGACAGAGAGTTAGAAACATCGATGAAAGAGAAACACCGATCAGCTGCCTCCTGCACACCCCCCATTGGGGATATGCCCCCAACCAAGGTACATTCCCCTGACTGGAACCGAACTCAGGACCCTTCAGTCCACAGGCCGATTCTCTATCCACTGAGCTAAATCAGTCAGGGCCAGATTTAGGATTTCTTAATCATTACGGGTTTTGCAACTGGAAGAATACATCTTTATTTTATCTAACTTTCTAAATCCTGATTTTATGTAAATGCAATCAGGAATCATACCCATGTTTTCAAGTATGTTACAATACTGTTACTATGATTTACCCTATAGATAACTAGAGACCATTTAGTACTCATTATTATACACATTTTTGTAATTATCATTAATACTTTTCTCATATTGATGGATGCCTCTGAAGTGTTTTAAAATCACTTTTTAATTTGGTTAAACCTGTTCCCTTTTATTTTTTAGACTGTTTATATAAAAAGCAAGTTTTGACCATATACATCCAACAAAAATATTATTGAAAGAGAAAAGACAAAGGAATAAGACATTCTTAAATTATTCATTTGAACCCAAAATAATCAAATGCCTCCTGTGACCCTCTAGCCTACCTTTAAAAGACCATCAGAAGAGAAGCTATGTCTTCTAAAGATAATCCATTCTAGCTTTGCAAATCACCACATTGACTATCAACACAAGTGGAGTTATTACAAAAACTAGAGGCCCAGTGCATGACATTTGTGCACTAGGGTGGAGGGGCCCTCAGCCCGGCCTGCACTCACTTGCAGTCTGGGGCCCCTTGAGGGATGTCCAACTGCCAGCTTAGGCCCGCTCCCCAGGGATCAGACATCCCCCCTGAGGGGTCCTTAGCGCTGCTGCGGAAGTAGAGGCTCCCGCCACCGCCCCTGTGCTCACCAGCCATGAGCCTGGCCAAAGTTTTGATTCTCCCAGTTTTTTAACATTTCAAGCTTCAGAAGTATATCCTAAGAAATATAAGTTGTGGGGCTGGGTAAAAAAGGTGAAGGGATTAAGCAGAAAACAAAAACAAAAACAAAACACAAAAGAAACCACACACTAAAAAAACAAACAAACAGAAAACCTCATAGACACAGACAACAGTATAGTGATTACCAGAGGGAAAGGCGGGTAGAAGGAGGTAAAAGAAGGTATAGAGGGAATGAATGGTGATGGAAGGTGACTACTTGGGGTGTTGAATACACAATACAATATGGTGATGTATTATAGAATGGTATAACTGAAACCTATATAATCTTATTAACCAAGGTCACCCCAACAAATTTAGGAAAAATGAAAAAAAAAATATAATTTTCTTTCAATCTACTATCTGAAATATTCAACATGCTCACTATCAGACTTCGAAATTTCCTATTTACTTTTTAGAATTTTTCTATTAATTTCAAAATATTACATATTTACTAAAAGGCTATTATTTTAAAAATCATTTGCCACCCATATTCTTAGTACCTTGTTATAAATAGAACTAAGAAATAACTAAAAGGAATTCTTAAATCTTGTTACAGATCTCCAGAAGTACAAAAAAAGACACAAAATCCTTTTGCATTTGAATACACTCTCCACAGTGCAAATTTATTTCAGGGATCATCCGGGATACTGTCTCCTGATTGGACTCTTAACAGCAATGACTGTGAAAAATAACCTGTGTGAATGCTCACAATTATTCATTTGGCCATTTCTTACTCGGGGGGTCCTAGCAGTTCCTAGGCTCACGCAGTATACACCTATAGTTTCCATCCCTTCTGTGTCCATTCTTCTCTGATATAGGTCAATGTCTCTTCCTCCAGTAGTACTTCCCTTCCTGTTTACTGCTGGTGCATAGACATGCCTCTCGATCTAATTTCCTTGCCACACGGTTCTGAGACCTTCAGCTTGGTTATTATGAGACTTACTGTCTTATTCATTTTGTTATCATCCACCACTTCCTCACCTCTCATTCTTGTATTTCTTTGTACATGGGGATAAAACAGTAACTTAGTGGCTATTCAATGATTGCCTATTTAATTTGACTTGCTAATTTTTGGCAATGTACAAGAAATAAAGAATCACATAATGTTTAAAGGTAGAATCTTCATAATTTTAAAAAATCTGTATTTGGTATCTCTTTCTGCCACTTATGAGCTGTATGAGATTGAGGGAATGTAAGCCTCTGCTTCCTAGGCTGTAAAAATGGGACTGAAATAGTCATTGCGAGGATTGAATCTGATAAATGTAAAGAATTTAACACGTGAGTGGGACAAGATAAGAATTTCAAAAGGAAGAAAACTGTTGCATACAATTGTAACACGCTTGTTATGGTGATGCTAAAATATGGTTTGCTTCCATGATTATTAGTTTACTATTTTCATCTTTGCTTCAGTTAGGGTATGCTAAATTATGCTATAATAATAGCTAATTTTTAAAAGCTCAAGGGATTGAAAAAGTGATTTTATTTTTCAGACATGCTCATGTCCATTTCAGGCCCGCTTCAGGGCTCTGCACTGTGTCGTCACGTTCCGAGTCGGGGCCTAATGCTGACACAGTAGCCGCCATCATGGGGCTCACCACTGCCAAAGGCAAAAGGAACAGTACAGGCTACAAGAGCACTGACTCTTCAAACTTCCGGCTTGGATATGGCATGCTTCACTTCTCACCTACCATTGGCTGGAGCAAGTCACATAGTCACATTTAAAGGTAAGGAAAATTCAATCCTACCATTCACTTAGGGAGAGAGAAAAAAAGGAAATAGTGGACAGGTAGCACTAGTAATTGCTATAGTCACCATCTTTCATTTCTCCCCTTACTGCATTAAGAAATAAGTTAAAGAACCCATGGTTTCTACTGTACTGAAGGTCATAAAGAACAATCTTTTCTTAGAGGGGAAAACTCTTCCATTAGTTTTACTTTGAAACATTTCCAGAAAGAAAAGCATTCATGCTACACTGTGAATCAGATGTGATTCCCAAAGCCTTTCAGACCATCTAGAAGAGAGTAAGGAAGACTTGCTACAGCTCGCAATTTGATTTGAGGATCTTCTTAGTGCAGGCTGTGTACCAGAATCACTCATAGAGTTGTGTTTTGTTTTGCTTCATTTTGTCTTTAAGATACACATGGTTAGGTTTTACAGCAGAATTTATAAAGAGAAATATCAGAGATTGTGCGGGGATGTCAAGGTTAAAGTCTTCTTTAAAAGTATGAATCAATTAACTTTATTTGATTTTTAATTTATTTTTATGAGACTCTTAGATATATGTAAGTGAATCATATGAATGAAAAATGTAGGAAAAAAACAGCTCCTGAAATCTTAAGTACATCTTACAGATGCACATGAGCACACACACACACACAAATATATGTTTGTATACCCCTCATCCTACCTAATAAAATAGTAATATGCAAATTGACCGCACCTTTGCTACGCCAAGCCACGTCCACCAGCCAATCAGGGTGAGTATGCAAATTACCGAACAAAGATGGCAGTTAATTTGCATACACTGAGGGAGGGAGGAGTGAAGACTGAAGACAGCTTAGAAGGAAGAGGGAGGAAAAGCAGAAAGCCAGGTGGCTGCCAGAGGGAAAGCCCGGGCGGGGCGGAGCGGGGTGGAGCAGGGTGGGCAGCACTGGCGCGCGGGTGCAGGCTGCTTGCAGGATTCTTCCTGCAAATGGGCTACTAGTCCTATATCAGTGATGGGCAACCTTTTGAGCTTGGTGTGTCAAACTTCGCCAAAAAACTGAGCATAACTCGGGTAGTGTGTCACTTTGAGGAAAAAACATTATTTTGCAAATGTTTCATCCTCAGGAGCAGCAAATGTTTCATCCTCGGCATGCGGCCGCCTCAGCGGCCGTGTGTCATCAGTAATGGCTACGCGTGTCAGTGCTGACACACGTGTCATAGGTTCGCCATCACTGTCCTATATAATAAAAGCCTAATATGCAAATTGTCCCCTCAACTGGGAGTTTAACACTCGCTATGATGTGTGCTGACCACCAGGGGGCTGTAGGGAACATGGCGGGCGTCGGCGATGCGGTGCTGGCAGTGGGCAGCAGTGGAAGCCCTGTCATCCCCAATGGGCTCTGACAAGAGTGGGACCACAGAGGGATGGTGGAGTAGATGGGCAGGCAGCACCAGGCCAAGTGGGTGTGAGCAGGGCCTGATCGTCCAGCTGATTGCCCCGCAGATGGCAACAAGCGGCAGTGGCAGCGGGTGGGGCCATTGCCTAGCTTCCAGGAGTTGAGGGAGCCGGGTGGGGTCCTGATGACTCAGGAGGAGGCGGGCACGTAGGGGCCTGGGACCCAGGTGCTTCCCAGGGCCAGAGGTCAGGTGGAACCTGCCCTTCCATGCCAGATGCTCGTGCTTCAATTGCGGGCCAGGCCTAGGGACTGCACCTGTGCATTAATTTCATGCACCAGGCTTCTAGTATGTATATAAAATATTTATAAAATGAAAATGTAATATCTTCCCGGCCAGCATGTCTCAGTGGTTGAGTGTCGACCTATGAACAGAAGGTCATAGTTCAATTCCCAGTCAGAACACATGTCAGGATTGCAGGCTCAATCCCCAGTGTGGGGAGTTCAGGAAGCAGTAGATCAATGATTCTCTCTCATCATTGATGTTTCTATTTCTTTCTCCCTCTCCTTTCTCTTTGATATCAATAAAAATGTATTTTAAAAATATATGTATAATATCAAGATGAGTATACTCCTTTATATATTTACTAGAGGCCCAGTGCACCCTCTCACAATCTGGGACCCCTTGGGGGATGCTGGAGAGCTGGTTTCAGCCCGATTTCTGCAGGCCAGGCCGAGGGACCCCACTGGTCCACGGATCCGTGCACCGGGCTTCTAGTATGCATATAAGATCTTTGGTTAATCTCTTCCCATCCTCCCCTTACCCGCTTCCCTCAGTCTGTTCCATGTTTCCATGCCTGTGGTTTCTGCTCCTGCGTTGAGCTTCTGCCCCCTGGTGGTCAGTGCACATTATAGCTACCAGCTGGCCAGTTGGTCGACCAGTTGGCTAGGCAATTATATGTAGAGATAATACTTTATACTAATTGTAAAACTAGGGAAATATGTAGAAATGGGACTAAAATATTGTATATTTCTTTAGCATTATTGCAAAGAGTACATATTTTTCATATCAGTATTTGGAAGCACATGCTAATTGCATATGTTTTCATGGTGAGTTTTTAATTGATTATCTGTTTACATTATTTTGGATGAATCAATCATGATTGAGGAAGGTCATTCCAGCACTTACAATTTTATTGTATGGTCATATAAAAACTTTTTAAAAAAATATATGTCTTCAACATTATTAATTTCTTAAAAGGTTCAGGGTGCCAGATTATCTGAATCAGTAATATACCTTGGCCTATCTCTACTGGAGTTAGGCAAAGGTACATTCAGGTTGATAAAAATTACAATGAATAATGGGCAAAAGAAAGTTTACATATTGGTAGTGGACAAAACAGGCAGTAGCCAAAGTTAAGTCTTCCAAAACAAAATATTAGATAGAATTTTTTTATTAATATTGATACTGTCAGAGATTTCTGTAAGCACCATGAGTAGTTCCAGTCAGGAAACTGTATGACATCCCTAAGAGAAATAATAAAATCCTAATACTATATTTAAAGTCCTGAGAGGCATACTTGAATTGGTAAAGGCCAACTCTAATCATTATTATCTTTATTAGTAGTAGTAATATATGACCTATAGCAGAAGCATTTGGTTACAAAGCAATACAACTTGGGTTCTCCCTCTATTGATACTCTTATGTCTGCTCTCCCACAGATACCAAGCCCATAGTGGGCTTCACTCTTTGTGTTATATGCTTCTAGAAAGATGAATGTTGCAAAGTTGCTAGGGTTTTGGAGTGTTTTGTTTTGTTTTGTTTTTGCAAAGGATAAGAAAACAGGACAAAGTTTAGTATGTTGACAGTATTTCTTTGGACAATATGACAAATAAAACATAGAAACATGGCATGCCCATTACTTTTGAGGATCTAACTTGCAAACACTGCACAATATAAGCAAGAAATTTTTTCTTTAGTTCAATTTTTACATTATCAATATAGAAAATCAGAAGAAAACACTGGATAAAGGTGACTGTGAAAAAGCATTTAGTGCTTTTGTTGTTTTAGCACATTATTAAGACATTTTTAAGATAGTTTTGAAGGATATTTAAGGCAATGTATTTTCCTGTTTTGTGTGATCTCCTCACATTTTTATAAATGTTTTATAAATGTTTTATATCAGCTATTAAATTTTTATGTTTGCAAATTTCACTTTATCCTCTATTTAGATGAAATTGGTTTAACAATTTTATTTACTTCTATGATGCAAATATGAAATTATCTTATTTTTGCCATGCATCTGGTTAATTAGCTGATATATGCATAACTAAGCCAATTTTATTTGATTTTGGATTTCTATGTAGATATATAATTGCTTGTTAGTACCTTTAATTGACTCTGAAAAACTATTTTTTTGAATTTGATATATTTGGTTTCAAGCCTTTAACTGGCACTTCACAAGATTTACTGTAATTGAACTGTTATTGAATCTCATTATACTAATACATTTTTCCCTTCAGGTACTTAAGCTAATCCAAGTGTGGCTTTGATTTGTTTGATTTTTGTTGTTATTACTTTCTTCTGTACATTTACCTTATCTCTAAGGTTTATCATTTTTATCTCCTCTATTAGTCTGAAAGTAAAATGACTGTCCCACTAGCACGACCACTCCCTTAACCATAAAGCCCTTAAGACAATGAGGTTTTCCTAAGTATCAAATAATCTCAGGAACAAAGCCTCAGGCCTATTGACCACAGAGAAAGAATTTTGGTCAAATGGAAACAACATTTAGGCTGAAATTATCTCGTTTTCTGGCACTTCCACGCTTGTGAAAAATGGGCAGAAACCAAGATGGCGGTATAAGATAAACACCTAATTGTTGCCTACCACAACAATTTTGAAACTACAACTGGAAAACAGAGCGCACACCGTCCAGAACCACTGGAAAGCTGGCAGAGTGGAAAACCTACAACTAGAGAAAAAAAGAGAGGGGGACGCTGATCCTCAGGAGCTGTGGAGGTGCGGAGATCCATGAGCACGGAAAGGGCGGGCGGCTGAATATGCGGCAGGCTTGCTCGCAGCACGCAGAGAGGGAGGGCAGCAGACGCTGCGTGGCTAGCTTTCTCGTTTGTGAGAAAAACAAAATCTCCCGACTGCACTGAAATCCAGCTGCGGTCTGGGAGAAACTGGTCTGTTTGGTAGCGGGTGAGGCTCGAAAGCTGCCTTCTCTCAGAGGCGCGCAGCCATTGATTAGGGCACGGTAGAACCAGCCCTCTTAGGGTGGCTCGGACAGAAACCAAGTTTGTCTGCGCCATTCTGAGACTCCGCCCCATCCAAGCTGAGCACAGCCCTCCCAGTGACTGGATTTCTCGTTCGGGAGAAAAACAAAACCTCCGGTCTGCACTGAAATCCAGCCCCAGCTGGGGAGAAACTGGTCTGTTAGGCAGAGGGAGAGGCTCGAAAGCTGCCTTCTCTCAGAGGCACGCAGCCATTAATTCGGGCACGAAGAAACCGCCCCTCTTAGGGCAGAGCAGACGGGAAACCAAAGCTTGTCTGCGCCACCCTGAGACTCCGCCCCATCCGAGCTGAGCACAGAAGCTCTCCCAGCGGAGACACTGCTGATCCTCACAGCCAACTGGCTTGGAGATCAATTCCCGCCAGTGATACCAACAATCCCAACCACTCTGAACTCCAGTTTCTGGGGACACGCGGGGGACCCAGACACCTACGGGACTCTCGGCCATCGGTCGGAGAGTGAGAGTGACTTTTCTGTCGGTGTGGATGACACCAGATTTCAACCACTCTCATAAGGGACACATTCAAGAGGCAGACTCAGTGAGCACCAAAGTCCTACTGTGTCTCCAGCACAGCAATTCTTCCGTTATAGACACAGCAGGCCCTCACAACCAATTGGCCTGGAGGTCAATTCCTCCCAGTGTACCAACAGCAATCAAGGCTTTTAACTACACCAAGACTTTCCACTCAGCCCACAAAGGGGAGTACCAAGAGCGACCACCTAGGGTGATTGGGGAAGCTGAGCTACCGGCCCCTATAGGTCACCGACCACACAAAGCCACTCCATCAACACAGGGAGGCAGCCAATATGTGGAGACATCAAAGTATGTCACAAGTAGGAGAGATAGATGAAAGCAAACTAATGGGTGACACAGTGTTCAGAACCATATTTATAAGGTTACTCAAGAATCTTCTAAAAACCACTGAGAAACTTGAAGAGACCTTCAAGGACCTAAATGAGAATACCAAAAAAATGGAAAAGGACCAGTCAGAAATTATGCATACACTGTCTGAAATAAAGAATATACAGAGTAGACCACCGCACCCGAAGAGTCAAACCAAAGATCTGGAATATGAGGAAGAAAAAAACACCCAACTAGAGAGGCGGAAAGAAAGAAGAATCCAAAAGTGTGAGGATAGCATAAGGAGCCTCCGAGATGGCTTTAAGCGTATGAATATCCAAATTTTTGGGGTGCCAGAAGAGAGAGAGCAAGACGCTGAAAACCTATTTGAAGAAATAATGACCAAAAACTTCCCCCACCTGATGAAAGAAACAGACTTACAAGTCTAGGAAGCACACAGAACCCCAAACAAAAGGAATCCAAAGAGGATCACACCAAGACACATCATAATTAAAATGCCAAGGGCAAAAGACAAAGAGAGAATCTTACAAGCAGCAATAGAAAAACAGTTAGTTACCTACAAGGGAGCAAGCATACGATTATCAGCTGATTTCTCAACAGAAACTATGTAGGCCAGACGGGAGTGGCAAGAAATATTCAAAGTGATGAATAGCAACAACCTACAACCAAGACTACTCTACCCAGCAAAGTTATCATTCAGAATTGAAGGGCAGATAAAGAGCTTCACAGATAAGAAAAAGCTAAAGGAGTTCATCACCACCAAACCAGTATTATATGAAATGCTGAAAGGTATTCTTTAAAAAGAGGAAAAAGAAGAAAAAAGTAAAGATAAAAATTATGAACAACAAATACATATCTATCAATAAGTGATTCTAAAAATCAAGTGAATTAAAAACCTGAGGAACAGAATAAACTGGTGAACATAATAGAATCAGAGGCATAGAATGGGAGTGGATTGATAATTCTCAGGGGGAAAGGGGTGTCTGTGTGGGGGATATGGGAAGAGACTAGACAAAAATCATACACCTATATGGATAAGGACAACGGGGGGGGGGGGGGGCGGGAAGGAACCGAGTGATGGGGAGATATGGGGGGGAAAAAGGAGAAACAATTGTAATAATCTGAACAATAAAGATTTATTAAAAAAAAAAAAAAAGAGAGAGAAACAACATTTAGGCCTCAGTTGTGTTTCAAGTCCAGGACCACAAAAGCAGCAAAACCAGACTAAGTGACACCATGGCTGGCATTAAGACCAGATCCAGTGACCAATGGCCCTCTACCCTAGCACTGACCAATCAGTAGAGACCACAACTCTGACCCTATATGCTCATTTTCATGTAATCAGTACATATACTAAAGGACACTCCTGAAAAGATCATGAATATTCTATTGATATCCTCTCTCAGGCCTCCCCTAAAATTGCTCACTTTAGAAAACAAAGCACCTTAAGTTAAAGGACTCAGCACATGCTTTCTTTCTAGAGTACACCTGTGCCTTCTTTCTTCAGGTGTGTATCCTTGATTTCTTTCTCCTAAGCTCTAAGGGTCCCCATGAGACTTACAACCAGGGAAGCAGTGGGAAGTGGCAGCTCGTCCAGGGCTAATCCCCTGAACCTATCCCCACAAGGGCCCTTCTTGTGCCTCTGTAGCTTGTTTCCTGAGTCTCTGCAGCCCAGCTTGCTCACTTCTGCCTCAGTGACTGGCAACTCTTTGAGCAGCCCACTCAAATCTTCTCTTTGAGTGTACTTATGCTTTGCATGCTAAATACCGTATTTTCCAGCGTATAAGACCCCCGACTTTTGAGAAGATTTTCTTGGGTTAAAATGTTGTCTTATATGCTGGAAAATACAGTAAACATCCTCTTGCCCTAGAGTTCTTGATTCTGAATTCTTTCTTTGCTCAACTGAGAACCAAGAGCTGACATTGCCACTAAAACATGGACATAGTACATTTAAAGAAATCGTTGTGATAGAAATAAATTTAGGGAAATATTGGTGACATGTATAAAAATTTGATGAAAAATAATTCAAGATTTTCCTACTATGACTGAATGTGGTGTTTTGAATAGTTAAATCATGATGTTAAACTAAATTTATAACAGTTATCTAAATATATTTTAGTATGAATAAATCATATGATTTTAGATTTATTCCTATGAACTATATTCCTTTTTTTATGTAAGCTTTCTACAACACACAATGAATAATAAGGGATGGCCTCTTAAAATTTTCCCATGTGAGTGTTACCATATATTCTCTCAATGGTTATCGGTGTTTTTATCATCCTACTGTATGTATCTTTCATTTTGATTCCCAAAAGCAATGGATATAAAGTATTGTTTAAGTTTATTAAATACTTATAAAAATGTCTTCTAGGAAATGCATTCAGGTATTAATAATTATTATTCATAGATGCAAAACAAATATCATAATTTCATATGATATGGTATCTAATGAAAAGGCTTTATCAAATAAAAAGTATCAGGGAGGTCTAGCGCAAGCCCAGTTTTAAACTAGCTGTTACAGTGAGCAAGTATTTCCCATCTCTTGCCATTTCATTTTCCTATCTATAAAGTGAAGTTGGACAACATAATTTCTAAGGTTTACTTTCAGCTCTAACATTGTGTGTGTTATTTTTTGGGGTAATTTGAAATTAATGTATAAATTGAATGCCAGGCATTGCAGCAAACTAACAGTAAAGTAAATTGTAGAATATGATTGTATTTATTCTCAAAATAGTTAAACATTTGGAATTTGTTCTATTGATGTAACTCCAGTCTAATCATATGCTACTGAAATGCAATATAAAAGAATGTAAATATACAAAGAATAGTTTAACTAATCACCTGGTGTGATATAATGGGTAGACACTGTAAATTCATTATATTTTCAAAGGCTTCACTTCCCAGCCTGTTAGCAAATATATGAACTCTGATGAATCAACCTAAGGGCCAGCCTTGACCTTGTCTACCATTGTAAATTAGTTTATCAACAATTCACACTAATACAGTAATGTCAGTGAAAAATAAATCACAGACTATGCATTAAATTTTGTTAGGAAACAAAATCAGATGCTTTCTGATGCTGACATCATACTGATTGTTAATGACAGATAAAATAAATTGAAAGTGTGTAATGAATGGATGAAAATATGATGCTTTATGTGTTCATATTTTGGGTCTCAATTAGCTTTATAACTGGACATAAATCCACTTTAATATCAATGTCAGATATCAAAACTCACCTTTCCTGAAGTGAGAGTCAAATAAAAGTAACAGAGAAGTAAGGAAACATACAAGGAAGGCTTGGAGGGTACTAGAAAAAAATGGGATGAGAAAAAAGTAAAAATTGAATAGTATGATGAAAAAATGTTAGAGTGTTTATAGAAATGAAGTGCATGTGTGTGTACCCACGCATTTAAACATATATTTCACTTACATGTTTATATTAAGTTAGAATATCTATGGTGACTAAATAGTCTCTGGTATGTTGCACAGAAGAGATACACAGAGCTAGAATTCACAAAGGGAGTTTATTGTAAGAGTCACATCTGGAGACACAGAAGCAAGAGAAACTATCTGAGCATATATGCAGTCAGTATAAATCTCAGCGGTTCACAAAGTGAGATGTATTCATAGCCACGCGGATGACCAAAGGGATAGCTCAGTATTGTGCAGAAGAAAACCTGAGCTTAAATGATCCACCATTACTGTGGACAAATGCTATTCACATTTCTCAAGAGAAATGATATGATTGCATCTACTTCCAAAAGAAACAATAACAAGTTAAATCATATAGTTCTTAGCTTTCTCTATATATAAAACTGAGTATACACAAACAGCAGTGTGGTGGTTGCCAGAGGGAGAGGGGTAGGGGAAGAAAGGGGTCCTAATATGAGGTGACAGGAGAAGATTTGACTTTGGGTGGTGGGCAAATGGTCCTATGTACAGATTTTGTAAATTAGCAATCCACACATGCCACCTATATGTTCATGTAGACTAATGTCACCCTAATAAAATTTGAAATAATGAAGAAAAAGAAACAATAACAAGGATAGCCAATGCTTCTATAGTGCTATTATAGTTCACAATATAAGACAAAAAGTTCTAAGAGCTTTACAATAATGTGTTCATTTAATCTAACACCAGTTATATAAGGTAGGTACTATTATTATTCCATCATACTGGTGAAGAAACTGAGGCACTGGATGACTGAAAAACTTGCCCAAGGTCACACAGAAGGAGCCTGATGTAAATTCAGGCATTTCATTCCTGAACGTATGCTTTCAACCTCTATGTTATATTGTCTCTTTATGCCTAGTCCATATATGTGGCATCTTTTTCTACCCAATACAGCATAGTGGTTAAGAGTGCAGGCTCTGTATTTGCATTGTATGGCGCTAAGTCTCAGGCCCCCTATTTATTTGCTGTATACATGGATATTATAACATCTCTATGTGCTTCAGCTTTCTAGTCTTTAAAATAACAGTTTGTAGAGTTGGTGTAAGAATTGAATGCAATAGTGCTTACAAAAAAAAAACACGCATGCCCTACCTCTTCAATAAATGTTAACCAGTGCCTGGGACAGCATTGCTTTTGTTTAATATATATATATTATGCATGAGATAAAGCAACTTCATGAAGCAAGAACTCTTAGTGGCTCCTTTCCTCAGAAGTGGACTGTGGACATATCAGGCATTTAGAGCTTCATGTGTGTCTTCTCAGGGACATACTGATGATAATCCATTCTTACATGCCTAGATGGCAATAAGACCAGGGATTTTGAGTGCAATGAGAACATCTGCATTGTCATTCTTTTGTGTCCTACTTGTAACTTAATAAAGGTTGGCTATCATTTTCAAACTTGAAAGGAGAAAAAATGAAATACTGATGTAAGAGAGAACCAGTCTCAGGTTTTGTTTTGTTTTTGTCAGCCTCCCAGAATGGTTGTAAGACTCCAGAGAATAGTCAACACCTGTTGAATGGGAAATGTCTGTGAAGTACACTGCAATAGATAGGCATACAAGCAATCTAAGTCAGTCTCAAGTCTCAACCTTATCCACAAAATAAAATCAAGCTCCTAAGATCAAGGAGCCTAGTTCCCAACAGTGAGGTGGGGAGGAAGCTGAACTCAATGTGCGCATCCTCTCAAACCATCCAAACCAGATCAACTGCTGCAAGGACTAGTCAAATATCCTGTGCCTTGGAGCATTTGTCCAATACCTGAAGCTTTGGAAACAAATCAGGATCCTCAGTAGAGTACACCATGTCCAGAACTAGGCATTTATTTCTTTGTTTATTGTTTATTTATTAACACAGTGGGATTCTTTTTCTGTCCAATGACAGTGTTTCTTTGTGGTAATTTCATTTTTACCAAATATCTTTTTTCTTTATTGTTTAAAGTATAACATAAGTCTCCTTTCCCCCCCCATTGACTTCTCCCCAGCTGCCCCAACCCCCCAGCACATGCCCTCACCCCCCTAGTGTCTGTGTCCATTGGTTATGCTCTGATGCATGCATACACTTCCTTTAGTTGATCTCTTATCCCTTCACCCACTATCTTCCCTCATAGATTGTACAGTCTGTTTGATGTTTCTATGACTCTGGTTCTATTTTTGTTCATCAGTTTATGTTGTTCATTGTATTCCACAAATGAGTGAGATCATGTGATATTTATCTTTTTCTGAGAATTACAGGCCAATATCCCTGATGAACATAGATGCTAAAATCCTCAACAAAACAAAGTCGGATCCAGCATTACATTAGAAAGATCATACACCATGACCAAGTGGGATTTATTCCAGGGATGCAAGGCTGGTACAATATCCGCAAATCAATAAATGTGATACATCACATAAACAAATTGAGAGACAAAAATCACATAATCATATCAATTGATGCAGAAAAAGCATTTGCCTTTCCTTATAAAAACTCTCAGCAAAGTGGGAATAGAAGGATCATACCTCAACATAATAAAAGCCTTATATGACAAACCTACAGCCAACATCCTACTCAATGAGCAAAAACTAAAACCATTTCCCCTAAGAACAGGAACAAGACAGGGATGCCCACTTTTCACCACTCCTGTTCAATATAGTACTGCAAGTGCTAGTCATAGCGAACAGACAGGAAGAAATAAAAGGCATCCAAATTGAAAAGAAGAAATAAAATTGTCATTTGCAGATGACATGATATTGTACAGAGAAAACCCTAAAGACTCCATTAACAAACTACTAGAATTAATAAATGAATTCAGCAATGTAACAGGACACAAAATTAACACCCAAAAATCTATGGCTTTTTTATACACCAACTAGAAGCCCGGTGCACGAAATTCGTGCACGGCAGGGGGTTGTCCCTCAGCCCAGCCTGTACCCTCTCCAATCTGGGACATCCCTCTCACAATCCAGGACTGCTGGCTCCCAACTGCTTGCCTGCCTGCCTTCCTGATTGCCCCTAACCGCTTCTGCCTGCCAGCCTGATCACCCCCTAACCACTCCGCTGCCAGCCTGGTTGATGCTTAACTGCTCCCCTGCCAGCCTGTTTGTCCCCAACTTCCCTCCTCTGCCAGCCTGGTCACCCCTAACTGCCCTCTCCTGCAGGGTTGATCACCTCCAACTGCCCTCCCTTGCAAGCCTGGTCCCTCTCAACTGCCCTCCCTTGCAGGCCTGGTCCCTCATAACTGCCCTCCCTTGCAGGCCGGGTGCCTCCCAACTGCCCTCTCCTGCTGGCCATCTTGTGGTGGCCATCTTGTGTCCACATGGGGGCAGGATCTTTGACCACATGGGGGCAGCTATATTGTGTGTTGCAGTGATGATCAATCTGTATATTATTCTTTTATTAGATAAGATAGAGGCCTGCTGCACGGGTGGGGGCCAGCTGGTTTGCCCTGAAGGGTGTCACAGATAAGGGTGGGGGTTCCCTTGGGGTGTGGGGCAGCCTGAGCGAGGGGCCTGTGGTGTTTTGCAGGCCGGCCACACCCCCTGGCAACCCAAGGGGAGGCCCTGGTATCTGGAATTTATTTTCCTTCTACAATTAAAACTTTGTAGCCTGGAGCAGAGCCAAGCCTGGGGCTCCGGCAGCCATTTCTGTGGCAGTTAATTCACCTTCTACAATTGAAACTTTGTAGCCTTAAGCGGGTGAGCCCGGCCAGGGTGTGCGGAAAGCTTTGCTTCCCCTGTTGCCGCCGGCAACCCTGGCCTGCTCTCTCAAGCTCCATTCTGCCGCCATTTGTTTGAATTTGTTTACCTTCTATAATTGAAACTTTGTAGCTTGAGTGGAGGCTTAGGCCTGCAATGGCTATTGGAAAGCTTGGCTTCCTCAGTTACCTAGGAAACCTTGCTCTCTGTGGCTGTAGCCATCTTGGATTGGGGTTAATTTGCATACTCACCCTGATTGGATGGTGGGTGTGGCTTGGCTGGTGGGCGTGGCTTATGCAGCAGAGTGATGGTTAATTTGCATATTACCATTTTATTAGAGAGGATAATGAACTCAGAGAGAGAGAGAGACTAAAAAAATCAATCCCATTTACCATTGCAACAAAAAAATTAAGATACCTAGGAATAAATTTAACCAAGGAGGTAAAGGACCTGTACTCAGAAAACAATAGAAAAAAAGAGATAGAGGAAGACATAAACAATGGAAGAATATACTTGTTCATGGATTGGTAGAATCGACATCATTAAAATGTCCATACTATCCAAAGCAATCTGTAGATTCAATGCACTCCCCATTAAAATACCAACAGCATATTTCACAGACCTAGAACAAACTCTCCAAAAATTCATTGGATATAAAAAAAGACCCCGAATAGCTGCAGCAATCCCGAGAAAGAAAAACAAAGTAGGAGGGATCTCAATACCAGATTTCAAGCTGTACTACAAAGCCACTGTTCTCAAAACTGCCTGGTACTGGCACAAGAACAGACATATAGACCAATGGAACAGAACAGAGAACCCAGAAATGGACCCAAGCCATTATGCTCAATTAATATTTGACAAAGGAGGCAAGAGCATACAATGGAGCCAAGACAGTCTCTTCAAAATACCTTTATGGTATGCGGTCGATTGTGTTTTCCAGTGATATATCTCATGTGTCTACAATGTGACCTAGTAACCTTCCTCTTACCCCATAAAGAGCTGGAGACTACTCATCCAGCCCCTTGAGTCTGGGAAAGCCCTGTGACTGCTTTGGTCAACAGAAGAAGCACAAGTGATGCTGGGCCACTTTCTGCTTCCTGCGTCTGGGAAGCCAGCTACCCTGTAAGGATATGTGTCCCCTGAGCATCCCATATTGTGAGAAGACCATGGCAAAGCTGGAATACACACTGGAGAAAGAGAATGAAAGAGAATAACAGGCCAAGGAGAACTAAGATGCCAAATATACATGTTAGAAAATAATATGAGTATTTTCACAGTTCTGCTCAGTAAGCCCTTAATGAGCAAAGATTTATGGGGAGGAGGATAGGAACCCTAAAGAAAGAGACCTTCCGAGAGATTTAAAGATTTATCTCCCTGGGGGTCATTTTTTTACATTGCATATGGTAATGGATTTAGAGGTCCTGTCCTCCTCTTCCCAGAAGAAAAACTTATTTCTCTCTCACTGATTCAGTCTCTGCCTCTGCAGAGGAGAGGAGGCATAGGCTATGTCAGCTGTTTTTATAAGCTCTAATAATTAATGTCAGGGTTCTTCTACTTTTGGTGCCATCCCCTGTACACACAGATTACATCTCAGCGTCACTGTGTCACCTGGTTGGGGACTGGTATTTGGTGAGCTAGTACTAGGATATTGTGTGAGTAAATAATCAGTTTGTTCTGTGATCTGGGAACCGCATGTTGCCTGTAAGGGTCAATAAGTACATTGAGATATAGAAACCTAAAAATGTGAATTCGTTTTGGAAGTGGATCCTCTAGCCCAGCTGCCCCAGATACCACTACCTGGATCAGAGACAAACTGCCCTGCTAAATCCTTCCCCAATTTCTTATCCACAAATTCATGTACAAAATAAATGGATGCTTTAAACTACTAAATTTTGGGATAGTGTTTTACACAGGAATAACTAATTGTAAAACAGTAGATTGTTTGTGTAAACATTATATTTTTTCTGTTGTCATAGAGTTGAAAAACTTCTTTTCACCACTTATTTTTAAATATTGCATATTTTTGTGTACTAGTGACCAGGTTTACATATAAGAGAATTTTTGTGTTGCAATGGAATATCTCATTCTACTTCATCTATTTTGTTTCCTGCATATATTTTACTTTTTCTTCCAACAGATACTTTTTGGTATTTAAGTAAAGTCATCCTTCTCCTTCTTTCTCTTTAGATTCCACATCTTCCTTTTATGTATGTATGAATGTGTGAATGTTGAAATGTATAAATGTATAAAAGTACATATCCATTTGTTCACATGTTTGTTTCTGAGTGTGTTTGTTTACTAATAGAGTAATATCTATAGTGCGCCATTTCCAAGAGAATGTGATACAACTTGCAAAAAGATTATATAGAGTATTTTGACATATACATATGAGTTTAGTATGGAAACAAGGTCATCTTTGAGTAATAGAATTAGATGCACACAAACTTACATAAAATATATTTGGGCATCAAAATCTACTAAGAAAATAATTAGAACCCCGAAAATAATTGGAACAACATAAATGTCAGTTGCCATTATATCCACATATGTCCTATGTTACTCTGGTCACTGAAAAATAGTTTGTTATTACAGGGCTATTCCCCTGAAGAAATCAATTGCATAGGTTAAAAATGAAAGAAAAAATTATAAGCCCTGTCAGTGAGTTCAACAATGTTGAATTCTTGTCCTGACTCTGCTTGTCTCACTCCATGGACTTTGAGCAGACCACATGAAAGTCATTTCAAAGTTTCTTCAACTAAAAGCTAGGAGGAAGGTTTATTCAGGAATAAAGTTCTATCATCCATGAATTTCCTTCCTGAGAGCAGGTTATAGAAAAATAGAATGAACAAGAACTGTCAACAGAAGTAGATTCCTGAGAAAGTGATGAAGGAGAAATGAGTGAGAAAGACCAGGGAAGTGCAATATTTCATACCTTCATATTTCATATTTCAACTGAGAGCTGACCTTGAAAAAGATTTATTCTCAATATAGATAATCCCCTTGACAGGAATCCAACATTTTACCTCAGTGAGTGAAACTAGTATAAATGCCTGATGATTACCCAAGCTTTTAAGGAATAATCTTATTATTTTTTATTATTTTTAAAATATAATTTCTTATTTGATTGAATTATTGGTTAATAAAATTATACAGGTTTTAGATATACAGTTCTACAATACATCATCTATATATCACATTGTCTATTTATCACCCCAAGTCAAGTCTCCTTTTATCATCATTTATCCCTCTTTGCCTTTTTCTACTTACCCCCACCCCCTCTTCTTCCCTCTGGCAATCACCATACTGTTATCTGTGTCCATGAGTCTTTCTTTCTTCTCCTTTTTCCCCTTAATCCCTTTACCCTTCTCACCTTTCTCACCCAGCCCCCAACCACTTCCCCTCTGACAGCCTTCAGTCTGTTCTCTCCATTCTGTTTAGGAATAATATTTTAGAAAGAAAAATATTTAGGGATGATAAGAATTTCAAAATGGAAATGATGTTATAATTTGGGAAGACCAGCTATCAGATGTTCTTAACATTGGATTCATGAACAAACCCATGAGCTTCAAGATGTCCATTAATCTGAAACTGTATGCAAAATCATGTGATATGTCATTTTTTTTTAGAAGCTTTATCTTTCATCAGATTCTCAAATAGCCTGAGTCGGAAATAGAGACTCTCCACAGATTTCCTTAAAATAATTCAGTCAGTGAGCAAAAACATGGTTAGCTTGCAGAAAACTTTATAAATGAACCACATCCCTTTTACCTCTATTTCCTAATGCTAAAGATTAAAATATGCAATTCTAAACCATAAATTTTCTTTAAAATACCAACTATATAAATAGGTTTTGTACTCAATAGACAAAGTGGGAGTCATTAATCAAGCCTTATATATGTCACCTTTACCTCTCCTAGGAAAGTCAGGGGTTTTGATGCAATACCATACACATTGCAGTACTAGTTGAAATACAATAAAGAAAAGCCCCAATTCAGTGGTAATGGTGCCCCTGATGAAAGTGCTGATTTACTATAGAGAGTCATGATCTTAGAAAATATTTACCTCTATTTAGGTTTGGCTATTGAGTTGTGTTGACAAAATCTGTTATTAGACCAATTATTATTAAAATCTCTGTATATAAAAGGCTAATATGCAAAGTGTCCCTTCCGGAATTCGGTCATTCGCTATGACATGCGCTGACCACTAGTGGGTAGTGAGGAATGAAGGAAGGCCCAGGCCAGCAGCAGAAAAGGCCCCAATCGGCCCTGATCACCAGCCAGACCTAGGGACCCTATCTGTCCACCAATTTTATGCACTGGGCCTCTAGTAAATAAAAAGGGCTGCTGAAAATTTTTAAAGGGATAGTTTAAAATTTCTTTTCCACAAATATGAACACTGAACGCTGATTTCAATGATTGGGTATACAAGTTTAATGTTAGGATGGTTTTTAAAAATATATTTTTTGATAGTCTGTTGGATGCTTTTTTGCCTCTATTTTTGTTCAACAGTTTGTAATGTTCTTTATTATCCATAAACGAGTGAGATCATGTGGTATTTATCTTTCACTGACTGGCTTATTTCATTTAACATAATGCTCTCCAAGGTAGGGGAGGGTTGGGGGGGGGGTAAGAGATCAACTGAAGGACTTGTATGCATGCATATAAGCACAACCAACAGATGCAAGACACTGGGGGCGGGGGGGGGGGGACGAGGGCACATGCCAGGGGGTAGGGGAGGCTGGGGGGAGGTCAGTGGGGGGGGAAAAAAAAGAGACATATGTACTACTATTTGTAATACCTTAAACAATAAATTTTTTTTAAATGTTAAAATATATATATATATATATATTGATTTATAGATTTCAGAGAGGTAGCGAGAGGGGGAGAGAGAGAGATAAACATCAATGATGAGAGAGAATCACTGATTGGCTGCCTCCTGCGCGCCCTCTACAGGGGATTGAGCCCACAACCCGGGCATGTGCCCCTGACCAGAATAGAACCCGGGACCCTTCAGTCCACAGGCTGATGCTCTATCCACTGAGCCAAACCAGCTAGGGAAGGATGATTTTTAAAAGGGCAAATTTCCCCAATAAAAAATAGTGATTTATTCCCAGAAAATGCTGAAAAAATTCTAATTTGAGTTATTGGTTTCCTCACAAAAATAATAAATTTTCAATATATAACTATATGGAGGATAACTATATTATATGCTTAGGTTAAATAGATAATACATTTTCAGTAAAGACACTGTTAGTGATTGATCCCACTAATGGCCTATTCAACCAGTAATAAGCACATATAGGGAATTACTTGGATATTTTAATAAGACCGTGTTGTTAAGGTCAATATTTCTTGTCTAGGCTAAACAGTACAAATGCCACCTGGGTACAGAGAATTTAAGACTTTTATTACTTAATTAGAATAAACAGATATTTTGTCTCATCTGTTCTTTATTATTGTGATCAAAATTTTGCTTGCGGGAACATTTCATTTACCTCATTTTCTTTCATAACTTCAGAACAAAACCAAAGTTGTTTTGCATGTAATGTTTTCTTGTAAAGTAACATTATTACTCCATCAGCACTCAGTGGGCAAACATATTTTTCAACATTCCTCTTTTAATTAACTTGTCTTACAAACAAAGGCTACCAGATGAACACAATTTATCCACAGCATGTATTTTCAGCTAGGAGGCAGATAATTATTGCTCACTGCAGAAATAATGTTCTCCTATTTGCTCATGTAAAACAAACTTTAAATGTCATTTTACAGCAATAAAGATTACACAGCACAGGGATCTCTTAAGAGAGGACAATTACCCAGAGGAACTTCTCATTAACCTGAAGGTCGGAGGTGAGAGATGATCACCAGCTCTGGCTAACACAACCTCAATTGCCTTACTCTAAATGTAATGTCCTCATAATCACAAAAGTGGTGACAGTAAAGACCAAACAGTTACTGTGATACATTTCTAAGTGGAATTAGACATTGTGGAAAGTGACTCGGTACCTGCAACCTTGCCCCTTCTGTTTGGGGACCAGAGCATAGCAGAATAAAGAGGCTCTGGAAGCAAATTGCCTCCTTTAATAATCTAGTGGCAGCTTGGCAACATTTAACTGTATTGTTCCAATTAATCATAGCAATTGTAAAGTGATCCTTAAGCATTAGGAGAAAATTGTGCTTTCAAACAGAGTGCCTCAAGTCTACCAACCGTGCTCAGCTGTGCTATGGCATTTCAGCAATGTGTATGAGAGCAGGAAACACTAGAGAAAATCGTGCTTACTCATTTTTAAGCTGTGAATTAATTTCCTAAACTGTGAAGTTTCACAAAGCTAGGCCATTTGTTTTCTTAATCTGATCATCTAACCTTCCCCTAAAGTCCACAAGTTTACTTTAGCTTGTATTTCGTCCTACCCAGATAGGTCATCAGGAAAACCTCCTGCTTCTTTAATTCTAATACTCTATAAATTATAAAGCAAACAATAATTTTAGTAATAGTTTTCCACGGGGAACACGAAGACCAAAGAAATACAATCAAACTCTACACACTGATTACAATTCTACCAAAAGTTTAGTGTCAAACAATCCATGCTTTATGGAAGCTTGGAAGAGCCTGGTTGTTGTCCAGATGTAGTCCAGTCAGAGGAGAATTCCAGAAAAACGCAAGCGTTGCCAAACTGTGAGGGTGTTCCTCATTGATATAAACAGCACATGCAACTGCTCCATGGCAGGCCACACAATGGGCTGGCCAGTGTAAAGGCCTTTTAGGAGGATCTGGACTGGTCTATTTAATTTACCACAGAACCAAAGTACCGCTCAGTGCAATCAGAAATTTGGAAAAAGAAAACCATAAAGTTGATTAGCACATCCTGCAGAAGGTTAATCTACCTGGCTGAAGAAAGTCAGGGGGGAAAAGAAAAAATACAGAGATACTGTGGGAGCACGTACTCCTTGATCCTGCTCAACTATGCCAAATGTGGGAGCACAGCTCCTCAGACTCCAGGTACGAGATGGAGACATGAGAAGTCGTAGGCACATACAGGAGAGACTTTGTTGTAGAGTACTGATATTGTAGAGTAGCTATTGCTACTCCAGGAGCCATCCGACAAAGTAGTTCATCAAAGTAGCCCCACAAAAGCCATTGCACAAAGAGGTCCCCAACTGGCTGGTCAGTGGCAACTTATATACAGGTTCAAACAAAGAGGCCTCATGTCAATTAGTGATGCTTGTGTTACATTAACGTAAACAGGTTACATCCTCGCCTGCCTATGGCAAATTGACCTTGATTATCCAGCCAATTAGGGTTCCCACATACACCTTTCTGGTTAATGCGAAATTGGCAGTCTCCCTGGAAAGGAAATGAGAAAAGGCCCTAAAATTGGCTTTGAGCCTTAGGATCTTTTGAATGGCAGTTAACTTATCAGGGTTGGATTATTTTTTTCTTCATTCTTCCTCTTGAAATAATAACTAATAGAAAAAGCATTTAAAATGAGCTTCTAGAGAATATTCATTTGGTTGTATTCATATGGGTCCAATTAAGCATAAACACACTTTTAATCCTCACCCAAGGACATGCTGAGGGAGAGAGGAGAGAGAAACATAGGTCAGTTGCCTTTTGTATGCTCCCTGACTGGGGTTCAAACCCGCAACACAGTTATGTGCCCTGACTGGGAATCAACCCATAGCCTTTCTGTGCGGTGTGAGGGACAATGCTCAGCCAACTGAGCCACTCTGGACGGGCAGCATAGACACAATTTTAAACCATAAATACATAGGTAAAAAAAGGAGTCTGAAGAGTGGGGAGGCTTTTACCCTAAAGAGTCATATGAGCAAAAAGGGGTGAGAGCAGAAAGCAGTAGTAAGTTGAAGGGACAGCTAAAAGTAGTTTGCAAATTTATCAATTGGTTTCTCATGATTTGAGAATATTTTCAAGAATAAAGGCATTAGAGATACATGTATCCTCTCCCACTCCCTTTGAACAACACACCATAAATTTTATAAGGTAGTAATCATGTCTATTTTGTAAGCTATCAGAGAGTTAATTTTTAGGCTTAGAAAACTGACTTCTGGAGGATGAAGAAAGTAAGAAGTGTAATCTTGAAATGCGTGAAAGGAATAAGCCCTAGATAAATATGACAGAAATAGAAAGCAGGCTGAATCAATCAGTCAGAAAGATAGAGACTTCCCTGGAATGATAGACTGAAATTAAAACGAAATATAATTTAATCAGCTTATTCCCCTTGAGACAAGCTTTGTTGTTCTAGCCCTTCCAGTGTGATGATTAGTTGACTTTATTTTCATTTTTAAAATTTATTGATTTTGAGAGAGAAAGAGAGGGAGAAGCATTGATGTGCTGTTCCACTTATTTATGTAGTATTTATCGGTTGCTTCTTGTATGTGCTCTGACCAGAGATCAAGCCTACAACATTGGCATATTGGGACAACTCTCTATCCAACTGAGCTGCCCGGCCAGGGCCCGACTAGTTGACTTTTAAATTAGCTTCTGCTGGTAAGGTAAAAAAAAAAAAAAAAGTGTCTAGCAGGAGAATCCATCTGGTTCTGCTTGACATGTGTACAGGTTAACGCAGCAATCCTATTCCACACTATTAACCTAATTTATGTTCATAAACAATTGGGGACACTCATGTCAGGGAGGCGAGGCCGAGCAGATGATTTCGTGCTTTGGGGCCTGTGGCTGTCTGTGCAGGGGCCATTCCTCATAAAGCAGCAAAGTCCTCCTTAGCCTCACTATCCAGAGGCCAGGGAACTTAGAGCACCTGGGTATACCCTGACCCTTCCCAAAAGGGAGAAAGAGCACTTTACAAAGGTTTTCTAGACCCTTCAAAACATGTTAATGGTTCCCAAATTCCATCCTAATTTAACTGTTGCAGAAGAAAAAATAATTACTATTTTATATAGGGTTATAAAGTAAAGATTTTTTTTATACAGGATATTTTAAGTAAATCCTCTGAGTTGAATCCTTTGAATGAAATGTGTAATAAGTATTTAGTAAAAAGTTCCAATATGTTACTTTAATTAAATTTCTTATTGACCTGTTTAGTCACCTTTGGAAATAATTTTAATGCAAGTAACTCAATATGAGGCTAAGTCCTGTGAAACAACTTATTTAAATTTGACATAAGCAACTTAGAACTTGATGGAGAAATAATTATAAAAATATTTCTATCTCTGTTTTCATGTGTTCAAATATTGCATATAAATATCATTATTGATTTTAAAAATAGGCATATAATTTGATGTGACACTAGAATGTATCCTGGAGTGAAGAAAATTAAATATAATACAAGTATATCTTTTGAGCCAGTTTTGATTAATAACATCTGTACATATCTAATGCAAATTTTCACCCCTCTTCTTTTTTTAAATTTTCCAAGTTATGTTTGTATGCTATAGGATGGGCTGAATCTTTTCAATCTTAAACATGGAAACACTTTCGTATTTAAACAAACTTTTTCTCATTCCTAGCAAAAAAAGGAAATGATTTAACTAAGCAGTGGATGACAGATATAGAACATGAAACACAACCAGATAACACCATCCCGTGGTCATCCCCTGTAGCTCACACTCAGGATTGTTTGGGGAATTGTGTGCTTAGGTTGTCTGAGCGTAAACTCTGCTGTATTTCTTCATGTAAGGGAAGAAAGGACTGGAAGCTAGCAAGAGAGGTTTGTTTGTCTCCTTGTGTTTTCTTTTTTTTTGTTGTTTTTAACACAAAGAAATCTCCTTAGTTAACAGAACAATTTGAAAGCAAATAAGACAACAAAAATAAATATGGTTACTAGAACCTGATGAAAGTATCCTTATGAAAGTAAACAATGCTTTAGCTGATTATGCTAATAAAATGTATCCTTTGTTTTTCTTTCTTCCTTTCTCCATTACTCTTCTCTTTCCTTCCATCCTTTATTTCTTTCTCTCTCTCTCTCTCTGTCCCTGTCTCTCTCACTTTATCTCCATCTCATCTTTTTTTCTTTTGTCTTTCCTGAAATATTTCCAACAGTTTAAGAACAATTCTTAATCTGTTGTAATAATTTAAAGTTGACATATTCATAAAGAACAGCAGCACAGTTATAAGCTTAGGTTTAAATTAAAGAGGAAAGCAGATTAACCCATGAAGTATTGGTGGGAGGCGAAAAGATTTATTTTCTGCTTCTTTACAGATAATTTTCAAATTTCATGAACTTTTGAGATCGTTAAGTTCATAGATCTATTTTATTACTGTTGTTTTATAGTTATTAGGTATCAATGTTTTCAATATGTATATTGTGATTTTATTTAATGTTTTATTATTTTTGAAACTTGGAACAATAATGTAATAAAAATAAGGAAATGATTAAGGAATCACCAAGCATGGTATATTGAGAACATTCTATTAATTAAAGTTAGATATTATAACACTACTAGAGGCCCGATGCACGAAATTCTGCAAGAGTAGGCCTTCCTTCCCCCGGCTGCCGGCACCGGCTTCCCTCTGGCACCCGGGACCCCGGCTTCCCTCACAGAGCCTGGGCTTCGTCCGGAAGGTCGACCAGAAGGACATCTGGTCTAATTAGCATATTACACTTTTATTATTATAGAAGGTAGCAAATTATCTTAGTTCTGGCAGCTATAACAAAAATACTGTAGACGGCTGGCTTACAACAAACATTTTTTTCTCACAGTCCTGGAGTCTGGGAAGTCTGAGATTCAATGTGCCACAGTCTAATCCTGTGAGAGCTCTTTACTGATTTGCTCACGTGGTGGAAAGAGCAAGATCAATCTCATACCCTTTTTATAAAGTCATGAATCCTGTCTCGAAGGCCGCCCCCATGAACTATCTAACCCTAATTACCTCCCAAAGGCCTCACCTCCAAATATATTACATTGGCAAATCAGGTTTCAATGTCTGAATTTTAAGGGGAAGATAGACATTCAGTTCATAGCACAAATATTCTAAGAAAATTTATTAAAATAGTGTATGATTAGTTACCTTTTTGCTTATGTTTTACTCATTTTCCATTCTTCTAGCAACAGTCTCTATATTCTTTGGGGAATTTCTCCCTACCCAGTCCCAGAACATACATTCCAAGGGAGGCTTTGACAGCAGCTACAGAGGCAGCAATATAATACAGACAAGGTCAATCAACATATTCTATATATATATATATATTTTTTTTCTATATTCTTGACCACGGTGGTAGAATCTGGGATAGGCATGTGCTTAATGGGGGATGTGCAAGCACATATTCCTACTAGATTAGACCTGAGAAGAGGTGGGAGCAGGATCTCTATGTTGCCATGATACTACCGGACTGCAGGGGTCTATTTGCCAAGAAAGTAAGGATATATTAAGGACATGGTGCCATACCCAGATTATGGTAGCTAATGCATAAAGATCTGGCTTCCCCAGGGGATGGGTTATATAGGGGGAAAAATCACTAATCATGGTGACTAATAGAGTGAGGGGTGTGGTCTCTACCGATTGGTTGGTACTCAGGTAGGGGATAATTGATCATTGCATTTGGTCCTAAAGTCAGCCATGAAGTTATTCTGTCCAATTTTGCAATGATTTGTTCTGTGGGACTGTTCCACTTTCCTGGGTCTGGAGCTAAAACACAACTGAGTAACTGAGGCCAAGATATTATGTTTAGTTGGATTGAAAACTCTGTCTCACTAGTCAATAGACCAGGACCTTGTTTCTATGACTACTGGATCCTGACCAGAACCTCAGGGTTTTGTCCTGAGGACTTAATGATTAAGCAAGAGATAGAGAGGTGGGTGAGACAGGGTGGCTGGGAGGCTGGTTTGAGTCAAAGGGGAAAAAAATCAAAATACTAATAAGAGGCAGGAGAAAGAAAATAAGGTTTCTATGCAGTTACAATAGTGTATTGAAGAGGAGAGCCTGTTAAGAGAAAGTGGAAAATAGAGATGAAGCTAGAGCAGCTGAGTCTAATGGTCCTGTCTTCTTGCCCAAAGCCAGTCAACTTATTAGTTCATATTTTGAATTTGATTTTCAGTCATTTGCAGCTAACAGAATTCCAACTGATAAATCTGTTTACACCACGGGTGGGGCTGTATAAGGCCCCATATATCATTTGGTCTGGCCCTACCAAGGCATTAGGGGTTAATTAAATGTGTAACCAAATATAGCAGGCTAATTTTTAAGTTGATAATTTTGTATGACCCTTGAATGATGTTATAAATATTCAGATGGCTCTTAACAGATAAAAGGTTCCTCATCCAGATTTACACAATCCAGATGATTAGTTTTGGGTTGATTCATTCTGCTTCACATCAATCAATGATTGTGAGGTATGAACAATAGCAATTTGGACCTTCATAATGTTCTTTTCTTTTAAACACTGAAAAAAATATTTTTGCTAATGTTTCATTGATAATATTTCAGTACTGTGTTTGGTACTTTAATTTTTAAACTTGTAAGCAGTTTGGGGGAGGGGAAGTTTGTTTTATAAGAAACAAGGTAAAGAAAAATGTTTTTTAGTTTTTGATATGATTTTGCCTCTTGAAATGTGGTGACTAACAATTACTACTGAGACTTCCAATGTAATTGATGAACCACATAACCTTTTCATGGGCAGAAATGAATCCTACATTGTCCAATATTCTTTTATACAAGGCCTCAATTTGGCCTTTTAAAGATTATTCCAAAAGTTTTTAGTCATTTTTTCTCAACAAGGTTAACACAGGATATTAAAATAAAAAAAAGCATCAATGATACATTTATCCAAATGTAGTGCCAAATTACTGGATTTACTGTATTAAGTATACTAGTAATTTTTAAAAGATTGAATTTAACTATTTGGTGGATAAATTCTGCATTATCCAGACATAGCCATGATTTTCTCCTTTGCTTTTTGGAAATGTCAGAATCAAATGTCTGTTTGAACTTTCCCTTTTTATTTCTCCTTAAGGAAAAGTGAGCTTTTAACCTGGATTGATTTACAAATGAAATTCAAATAGAGGAAACCATAAATTTTTTAAAGTCTCCACTCTACAACAATATTCCCATTTGATTTAAATATATTTTACTATTTAGTTAATATTCATGTAACTGGTTATTATAACATATGAATGTACAGACATATTATGTTGCTTTAGCCTAGGTTTATTGAGCTAAGACATTCAGGAAGGACATTTCATTTAAATTTCTATTACATCTTTAAATCTATTACTTAATAAGTCTAATCACTAGTCTTCAGAATCACCTCTTGTTTATACATTTCTCCTCAACAGTTTTCTTTTCACAGGCCTCTAATGCTTTTGGCTTTCATTTGTGAAGTTTGAAAGAACTATTTTTCCTCCTCTAGAATTGATCTGCTTAGCTAAAACATTACAAATTTAAATATTTTAAAAATTTGCTTTTCATGTAGAGACTTCTAAAATTGCCAAAAGATGTATTCTTAAATGCACAGTTAATATATAAATTAATATAATATTAATATTAAAAGACAAACACAAAAATAACTAGGATATAGTTTCTTGTATCCACAAAATCCATTCTAATAGGAAAGAGCCACACATCTCGTATCTCATGGAGTGAGAGCAGGATTGGTACCACATTGTCATCCTCCTATCCATGATATTTTCATCAGAAGTAGTTGGTAGACTTCTATTTTATATGTTGGGCTTCTGCCTGAGGTTTTGTTTGATTAAAGATTGAGTAGGTAGAGCTGATGGAAGAGTAGATAGATAGAATATAGATTATAGATAGATGATAGATGATAGGTTGATAGATGATAGATACACAGAATAAAGTTCTTGATGTAATTGCAATGTTAGAAAAATTCTAAGGGTAATGTGTTTAATTAAAAAATTACTGATTCTAAGGCTTCTTGTTTTCTTCTCAGCTATTAACACAAAACTGTGCATATTATAGGATCCTATATAATAAAAGTCTAATATGCAAATTGTTCCCTTGGGCGGTCATTCAGTTGTTTGACCGGGAGACTGGGAGTTTGACCACTTGCTCTGATGTGCACTGACCACCAGGGGCAGCGTGGACCATGGTGGGCATCAGCAACACGGTGCCTGGGCAGGGGGCTGCAACCTCTTGCCGGCTACCTGGGGCAGGGGTGATGGAGATGGAGGTGCAGTGAAAATGCGGGATGTCCACCAAGCTCGCTCTCCCCGTTACCCTCCCCCGGGACACCAGGGCTCGCACACCAGGGAAGCCCCCATGCTCAGGTGCTGGGTGCCTGCGAGGAGCCCCCAGCCTCTTCTGCGTGAGCTGGCTGCAGCCGCTGGGACCACAGGGGCCGGTCAGGCTCCCTGTGGGTTCACGCAGGAGCCAGTCTACGAGGCTGGCTGGGAGAGAGTATGCTGCCCACTCGGCTTCCATGCAGCACCGCTGGGCAGCCCAGAGGTCCGTGGCATCTGGCCACACTCACTGCATCTTTGTGTGGAGACTCGGGCACCATGAATCAGGCAGAGGGGAGTGCATGGGGGTCCAGGGACCTAGGTGCTGCCCTGGGCCCAGAGGTCAGTGGGGGCCTGCCCTTCTACGCCAGATGCTTGTGCTTTGATCACTGGCCAGGCCTAGGGACTGCACCTGTGCACTAATTTCATGCACCGGGCCTCTAATTGTTTCATAAAGACCAATACATTTTATAGAAGATACAAGACATAGAAACAGGACGCTCATGAGGTAGACAATTCATGGCCCCAAAACTCAAGAGTGAGCTCCTCTGTCAGTCTCTTCTTTTCCACCTCTGGGATAATTAGACAATGTTTTTCTCTTTCTGCTATTATCACTTTTAAATACCAGGTGTACTGGGTAAAAATGCAGATTTTTTTTCAATAGATGGAGTTACACATATGTTGACATACATGTGATTTGATATGTATGTTATTTTGTTGTATTGACAGCAAGCTTCAAAACTTCGTATGTCTAATTTGCTGAAGGTGTTAACATCATAGCTATTTTTACACTTAAAAATGTCAGATTTTGTGCCCAAAAAAAGAGCATTTGTGGGAAGTTTTAATTCATTACTTTATTTTAAAGAAAAGAGCTGCTGAATACTTCAGGAAGCTTATGGTGAACATGCTCCATCTCAAGATACTTGTCAATGCTGGTTTAAATGCTTTAAAAGTAATGATTTCAATGTGAAAGACAAAGAACGTCCAGGTCAACTGAAAAAGTTTGAGGACCAACAATTACAAGCATTATTGGATGAAGATGCGTGTCAAACTCAAAAACAACTTGCAGAAAGATTAAACATTGCTCAGCAAACAAACTCTGATTACAAGCAATGGGGAAGATTTTAAAGGAAGGAAAATGGGTGTCACATCAACTGAACAAAAGACAAATGGAAAACCGAAAAGTCATCAGTAAAATGTTGCTTCAAAAGCATGAAAGAAATTCTTTTTTTGCATCGAATTGTGACTGGCGATAAAAAGTGGATTTATTTTGAGAATCCCAAACGCACAAAATTATGGGTTGATCCAGGTCAACCATCAACATCGACTGCAAGGTCAAATCGCTTTGGAAAGAAGACAATGCTCTGTGTTTGGTGGGATCAGGAAGGTGTGGTGTATTATGAGCTTTTAAAACCAGGTGACCATTAATACTGATCGCTACCGACAACAAATAATCTATTTGATCACGCTTTGATCATGAAATGACCAGAATGGGCCAGAAGACACAGCAAAGTAATTTTGCTTCATGATGACACACCATCACACACTTCAAAACCAGTTAAAGACACATTAAAAGATCTTGCCTGGGAAGTATTAACCCACCCGCTGTATTCACCAGACCTTGCTCCTTCACGTTACCACTTGTTCCGATCGATGGCACACGCACTTTCTGAGCATCACTTCAAAACATACAAAGAAGTGGAAAATTGGGTCTCTGAATTGTTTGCCTCAAAACAAGAAAAGTTCTATTGGGACAGTATCCACAAATTACCTGAAAGATGGGGAAATGTGAAGCCGCTATGGACATTACTTTGAAAAAATCACTTTTGATGTTTCTCTTGAAATTATCGTGTTTTCTTTGATTACAAAATCCGCATTACTAACCGGTACACCTGGTACTTCTAGTAGGTGTGTATGCTGCTGCATTGCACTCATTTATAAGGGCTGTTCCTTCCCCCTCAACTGTAAACATTTCAAGGCCAGCCATGATCAATATCTTACAATTTTGTTACTCCAGGTGTCTAGAGTAGGTGCTCTATAAATATCAGTGGAATAAATGGACACACCTCACTACTTCATTTCCAATACATGGCTACATTTTGATACTCATGTCCCCTTGCCTAGAATACTCCCCTTTTATTCCTCACTTAGATAACTCTTCCTGTTCATCCTGCAGTCCATGGCTCAAATGTCATTTCCTCAATGAGAGACTATCTCTGAAGGAAATCTTGTTTCCACATATTGTTCTCTTTTGTGGAATGTTTGCTTTATGGAACTATCAGAATTTGTAAAAATATATTAGTGGCTTTACTTATTTTATGTCCTCTTTCCCATGTATAATGCAAGCCCTGACAGAGCTGGTGTGTGTGTGTGTGTGTGTGTGTGTGTGTGTGTGTGTGTGTGTGTATGTGTGTGTTTTCCCAGGATTCAGCTCAGCATAAAACTCATAGTTGCTTTTAATATATATGTTTCTGTGAATGAAATCAATAAAACAAGTGATTTAGAAAGGTAAATGAGGAGCTTTCTGATTTAAGCCATATTGTGCTTTAATAGCAATCCCTTCAGCACTCTTCATGAAAGAAAACCATTAAGCATAAAAGAGAAAAAGAAAAGCTTTTGTGCACATAGCTAATGCATCCTTTAGACCTTCTCAGAAATGAAAAACCAAGGTCAAAAATAGGAGAGAATGTCTGAATATATTATTGAGCAATGGTTTTGAGAACCTTTCATAACCTTTCTTTACAAGGAACCAGCTGCCTTACTCAAGAATGACAATAAGATATAAATAATAAAATGATTCCTATTTAGTTTACCTTTTAGTTACTATCAAGGGACATAATGGCTCAACATCAGTGGTTTTTATCAAACTCCTTTCGTGTTTATACAAAACTGGGTTTGTAACAAAGACGAACTTGTTGAAAACAAATTTGGCCAGTCCCCAGTTTAGAGCTGTGGAAGGGTACCCCCACATGGTGCCCACAGGCAGGGAGGAAATGTACCCTGAGAGAGGGACCCATGTACAGAGATCAGAAGAGGTGAAAGAATTGTGGGATGACAGATAAAATGAGGACCTATCTATACTTGGCACTTTGGAGATGGTAATTTTAGCAAAGACTAAAGACTATTTGCTTTCCTCTTTAATAGAAGCTTTTTAAAATTATGTATTTGATTTTTTGTTTGTTTTTGCTGAGCTCAATACAGCTTGGAACAAAAGACTACATTTTCTAGTCTTCTTTGCAATTAGGTGTGTAGTCACTGCTCTAAGTTCTGGCCTTTGATATCTAAGTGGAACTTCTAGAAAGACGGTATAAAGGTTTCAGATGGGAAGAGGCCCCTTTTACCCCACTGAGTTTCCTGCTTCTTCCTGCCTGCATACCAGCCATGGGATGACTGCTTACTTCTAGACCTTTGGAGTTCTTTTATGCAAAAGACAAATGAACTTCTATTTTATTAATGCAGCTAGATATAATACTAACCAATACAATAATGGGGTCAGAGGAGGCAGGGTCTCTGATCTTCTTGAGCTTAAATGCTAGTCAGGAACTATTTGTGTCTTTAGAATGAAAATTTCCTAGTTTAGTGAAAATTGGACCCAGTAATTAGATACAGAGTTAAAATCTATTGAGTAAAACTGGACATAAATACTCTGCTAAGCACTCTTAAGAAATGAGTCAGTCACTCAATCTTTCCATTTATGAACCCAAAATCTAATGCACAAAGAAAATACTTAATATCATTATATCTTTTTATTCTTTGAGGGCATAGATATCTTTCCTTTTTCCCACCACAGCCCAGATGCTCAGTTTAAACTGTACTTCATGTCCATGTTTGAAAATTTATGATTTAATAAGTGTTGATGTAATATTCATCATTCTATCACATATTTTTGCTCAAAATTTGTTACACATTTAACTATGTTGATTGGCTTAATTCATATAATATATAAGCTATTTTTTATAAAATATGCTCTGAAGTATAAACTACTTAGAGAAAAGAGTCATATGTCATTTGACTGAGGTTATTGCTGAATTTATTGGTTTTAGGTTTTTAATATCTTTTAAATTATTATAATGTCTTTGTAGTATAACTTGATATCTGGTATTATGATCCCTCCAAGTGGTTGCTCAGGGTCTTTTTTTGGTTCCATGTAAATTTTTGGAGTATTTGTTCTAGATCTGTGAAATATACTACAAAGCTATTGTAATCAAAACAGCCAGATACTGGCACAAGAACAGGCATATAGATCAATGGAACATAACTGAAAACCCAGAAATCAACCCAAGCTATTATGTTCAATTAATATTTGACAAAGGAGGCAAAAGCATGCATGGAGTAAAGACAGTCTCTACAATAAATGGTACTGGGAAAATTGGACAGGTACATGAAAAAAATGAAACTACACCACCGACTTATACCATACACAAGAATAAACTCAATGAATAAAAAGCTTAAATGAACATAAGTCATGAAACCATAAAAATACTAGAAGAAAATATAAGTAGCAAAATCTCAGACATCTCACATAGCAGAATTTTCACCAATACATCACCTAGGGCAAGAGAAACAAAGGGAAAAACAATAACAGTATCTTTAAATGAATTATAAATGTCATATGATGTAGAAGAAATTTTTTCCTTTTCAGTATTAAAAATATATGAGTATAATTTCTCTGCTTTTGTTATTTTGAATATTTACCTTTATTTTGTCCAATATGTTTTCTTATTTCTGTGTGGGTTATAACATACCCTACTAGTATAAGCTCCAAGAGTTTCTCAGTAAGTCAAATGAATTAATTGAAAAGTACTGAGAAAGAATACAATAAAACTCAGTACAGAAAATATAAATAAAATTTACTTCTATTTCTCCCCCACTTTACTCACATATTTTTAGCTCACAAAGGATATAAAAATAGCTCACCTCAATTTATAGAATATTCTAAAAGAAAGAGAACAAAAAATAAATCATATATGAAATTCAGATTTATGTTGTAAAGCATGCAAGGGATCTAGAATCACAAAGTCCTAAATTTGTGTTCTTACTCAGCCATTTAATGCTAATGGTTGAATGATTGGGAAAATTAAGTATTTGAGCTTAAATTTCTTCTATAAAATGGCAATATTAGTGCATGGTTAATAGAGTCCTTATGATGTCTTTCTCCATCTCCAGTTTTCTTTCCTCTCTGTTGGTTCATTCTCCTTCTGTAAAATAGTGGTAATGATGTCCACTACATCTATAGACTCTCAACTAACATTACTAGGGAAAAGATAATTTTACTTTTCTGATTGTTTCAAAAAATTCAGTAGCATTGTTCTCATTAGGCTGGCATCTATCTCATTAACTATGCAACTATCTCAGATCCATCTCTCTGTTTAGGGAGTGAGCATTCTGATTAGGCTAGGCCAGGTATAGAAATTGAGATATGATTAAAAAAGCCCAACCAATAGAAACTAATATTGGGGCAAATTCAGTGTTCTAAAGAAATGTCAAATTCTGAAGGGCTACAGGATAGAAAGTCCACTATGGTATTTTACTGTGCATACTTCAAACAATTCATCAGTTATTTTCAAAGTCAAAATAACTGATGCTATGTCCTTTACTACCTTGCTTTACCCTTTAACTTCTATGAAATTTCTTTTCTGACGGATGTCAGGAAACTTTCCTCTTGATTGATTTTCTATGTGCTTTATCTCTCATCCATCTAGTCCCCACTTTCTTCTTTAACTGTAAGTCCAAAATGTCAAGTTTATTTCCTAAAAGCAAACATGTATTTTTAAGTGCTTAATGTCCAGATTTTGATTGTGCTGTATCAGAAAATTCAGTCTAATATTGAGCTAATTGATCACAGTGTACAACAATAAATTGGTTATTTTTTATGCTGGTTTGGCTTCATTAAGATCATTACAGCAGGTTTAGCCTTTTTAGTAGGAACTACTTAGGAAAATAGAAAAATACTAGTAATATCTTTAAACTCTCTTTTTCATCTATTTTTATTTTATCAGGAACTATAACTCATCTCTTTCTTAATACTCCATTATAAGAATAACAAACTGTGTGAAACAAAGGTGACTCAATGGCCATGCTAAAGCATCTGCATGTTTGAAATAGCTGCAAACTTACTTCTTTGAGTGGGGTGTTTATATATTATCCCATTAAATATGTAGATTTTTCTGTATTTTCAATTTCTATTCCCTGGTCAAATAGAGATTTTACTAGTCTCTCCCTCCTTGATTTTATGAAATATTTTATCCTGATGATATCATTTCTTTATAAAACTATCTTTTAATGGTTTCTGTCCTTGGTGCTTGTCTTACTTTTTGTCCTATGATGTGCAATCATTATCCTTTTCACAAAAGAGGATGGCAACAAGTACCTCAAATCACACAATATCTATTATTTTATTAATATATTAGGTCTCTAAACAGAGGTCACTATTCCTTTTCTTAATCCCAAGATTACCTATTAACACATTCAGTAAACATTTGAGAGGAACAAAGGACTAGTATACACAAAGCACATACTGGGAGAACTGAATACAAATAACAGGTTTGTCCACATTCTATTTGGAGCAGAAAAAGCCTTTGTGGAGTCTGCCTGTAGTAGCAGTAGTGGGTATTGCCGCCTAAAAACAGTTTCTCCTACATAATGGGGAAACATATAGCAAGCCTCCAGCAACATACACTATCATATGTCTGATTTGGGGGGAAAATACATGAACATACATTTGCAAAACTATGGTAGAGAGCTGAATAAAGTTAGTGCAAAAACAAAAAAAAACAAAACCACAAGTATATATTTGTTCAAATAAGAAGTGGACCAAATACAAGTTTAAAATATCAAGAAAACCTTTAAGGAAGTGTGGGATTATGGTTGAAATCCTGTGAAATGGGTAGAATTAAAAAGTAGAGCTTGAAATGGGATGTGAAGAATGGAAGTTAATGGAATGAAAAAAGGCACATACCCAAAAAGATTTATATAATATGTGGAACAATAACAGAGTTGATAAGAACAAGGAGTAAAATTTTTAAACTTTGATTTATTTCCATTTCCTGCCTCCATTATAATGATCAATGCTATAGACTGTATTATTGTTCAAAATATAGTCTCTCCCAAACTGGGTGCACACTATACTTTCCAATCCCATTTATATCGTGCTTGGCTTTGTGAATCATGGTCATCTCCAAATAGTTGAGTTCAGAGTGGATCCTATGAATTGCTTTAGTCAATGACTTGGGAACAGATTGAATAAATAATTTCCAAGTTAAAGCTTAAGAGTGAGTTTGCTAGTCCTTAAAGACTAGCAGGACTTCAAGTACAGGCTGCTTTGTCATCAGATGGCACAGAGCAGAGTTGTAGCAGACCAACAGTAGACATAAACTATGAAAAAGAAGGCTTTGTGGTTCTAAGCCACAGATTTTTAGGGAGGTTGTATGTTAGCCTAAAGTGGTTATTAGAAATTTATAAGAGATTCTTCAATCATGGACAACAGGGGGGTGGGGGCATACGTGGGGGGGTGATTTGGGATGGGATTGGGGGGGGATGAGGACAATTATGTGATACCATCCTACCTAATAATAGACAAATATGCAAATTGACCATACCTTCGCTATGCCCACGATTGGCCAGGAGGTGCGGGGGGGTGGG
The DNA here is from genome assembly GCF_951640355.1 of Cnephaeus nilssonii. Classification (NCBI taxonomy): domain Eukaryota; kingdom Metazoa; phylum Chordata; class Mammalia; order Chiroptera; family Vespertilionidae; genus Cnephaeus; species Cnephaeus nilssonii. The sequence continues at coordinate 55,192,378 of NC_137073.1, forward strand.
ACTCGGGGTGGCCGCCGGGGGGGGGCCGATTGGGCTGGCGGGACGCTGAGCTTGCTTCGCCAGTGGCGTCGCGAGCTCAGTGTCTGCGCCATGGCTGTGCTGCGGCACAGAAGGGGCCTCTGGGGCAGCGAGCTCACGTCCCGCCATGGACCATCAAAAGCATGGGAGCTGGGTGCCTGTCCGCTCAGGCACCAGGCCTTTCAGTCTGAAAGGCCTGGTGCACCAGCGGACAGGCACCCAGCTCCCCCTGATCGAAAGCGAAAGTGTGTAGGGGACCCTACACGTGCATGATTTAATCATGCAATGGGCCTCTAGTAATTAATAAAGAAATTAAAAAAAAGAGAGATTCTTCAAGAAGGAAGTGGCTTGTGTGTGAAATCTTGAGTCATAGATAATATTTCCACAAATAGAAAATATAAGATAATGTGATAAAAAAATGAAAACAGCAAACACCTGTATTTTTTTTTACTATAGCAAGTAATACCGTTTAATAACATATATTTCCTCATTCCTTAATTTGTTTTTATCTATTTATGAATAATATTTGAGCTAAAAATCTTATTTAAAAATGATAAGTATTAACATTTCTCCTATCCAAATGTTTGATAACCTTAGATTTTAATCAAAAAGGAAACTGCTCACTATCAATAATTATTCATAAGTTACGCATTCTGCAATTTGAAGAAAAGGATGTCAAAGTGTTTGCAAGTGGCTTACTAAAGATGAATCATACACTTGAGAGCAACAAAGTTTTTAACCAGATGGATAGAACAGAAGATAATTATTTTAAAATGGTTGTGAAGGAAATTAGTCATGGTGTGATTCAGTAAAAAGAAACAGTCCAAGTGTTAAAAAAAACCAAAACATATAATCTCAGTGCTCTGATGCTGTGGATCTTTCAAAAAATATTTTCCTTTTATATTCTTTCAATTTAAAAAAATCATTCCATGGTAAAAAAAAAACAAACAAAAAACAAAAACAAAACAAAAAAAAAAACAACATTAAAGAGGAAAACAGGGTACAGAGTACAAAGCAAAATTTAACCAAATTGCAGCATCCCTGCACCAGGACATCCACAAGCCTTTCCACTGCCCCTCCCACAATGTGAACGCTGTTGTATTCCGGCATGGTCCTGAGTCAGGACAGTATCCGAAGGAGAAATCAGCCTGAAGGCAAAGCTGTCCCTTAGCCTTGGCAGGATAGTGGAACCAGAAATTATGGTTATCTGGGACCCAGACTATGTTCCATGTGAAGTTCCTTTAAAAGGACACAAGTTATCAAACAGAGGGACATTGCTGGGTGACTGCAAACAGCCTGTTTTTAATTATACATAATTCAAGATAGAATATATTGTGTGGATCTTTACATAAAACCACTGGGTAACAATTGGAAATGTTTTCAATCATAGTTTCACGAAATATTTATGAAAAGTAATATATCCACATCATATTATCCAGAATATTGCATTTTCAAGAGTAGAATTATCTTTCTCCACTCCTGGAATTCAGACTGGCTTGTGAATTATTTCGGGCCATAAGAATGAGGCAGAAATGATATTGATCTAGTTCTGAGACAGGCCTTCATGATGTTCTTTTTCTTTGAAATCCTGATGCACTACAATGTGAACAAAGTTGGACTCCCCTGAATAAAAAAGATTTCCTTCTTTTTTATGGCCAAGGACATAAAGAAGGCCAATAAACATATGAAAAGTTGCTCAACATCACTAATCATCAGAGAAATGAAAATCAAAACCACAATGAGATAACACCTTCCACCTATCAGAAAAGCTATCACCAATCCTATATGATAAAAGCACAATATGCAAATTGACCAAATGGTGGTCGACCTGTGTAAAGACTGGTTGCACTGACCTGTGTAATGACGTGCACTGACCATCAGGGGGCAGACGCTCAACACAGGAGCTTCCCCCTGCCCACAGGTCCCAGGCCAGCCAAGGCGGGTGCCAGTGGGGCGGGGCGCGTGATCGCCCTGCTGGTCACCCCACAGAGGGAGGCAACCAGTGGCAAGGGGCGGGGCCTGACTACGAGTGGGCGGTGGTGGGGCCAGCAGCAAGCGGGCTGGCGCTGCCCCCTATTGCCCTGCCAGTTGCCTCCCACAGAGGTAGGCCACCTGTGGCAGCAGGGCATGGGGCTGGCAAGTGGGCAGCACCAGGCCGGCTAAGGCAGGTGCCAGCAGGGGGACCCTGATCACCCTCCCGGTCTCCCCCACAGATCAGCCCTGATTGCCAGCCAGGCCTAGGGACCCTACCCATGCTTGGATTTTGTGCATCAGGCCTCTACTAAATTAATAAACAAGTGTTGGAGACATTGTGGAGAAAAGGGAACTCTAGTTCACTGTTGGTAGGAATACACATTTGTGCAACCACTATAGAAAACAGTGTTTAGGTTCCTCAAAAAGTTAAAAATGGAACTACCTAATAACCCAGTGATTCCACTTCTGGATGTATATCCGAAGAAACCAAAAACACTAATTCAAAAGAATATATGCACCCCTATGTTCACTGTAGTGTTATTTACAATAGGCATGATATAGAAGCAGCCCAAGTGTTCATCAATAGACAAATAGATAAAAAGTTGGTTGTGTAGCCTGGCTGGGATAACTCAGTTGGTTGAGAGTCATTCCATGCTCCAGGAGGTCACGGATTTGATTCCCAGTCAGGGCACATGCCTGGATTGTGGGTTCCATTCCCAGTAAGGGACATACATGAGGCAGCCAATTGATGTTCTCTCCCATTGATGTTCCTATCTCTCTCTCTCCCTTCCTCTCTCAGAAACAATAAAAAACATTTTTTAAAGTGATTATAAATATCTATAATGGAATATTACTTGGCCATGAAAAAGAATGAAATCTTACCTTTTGCAATAGCATGGATGGACCTAGAGGGTATTACGCTAAATGGAAAAAAAGTTGTGGTACATACACGTAAATTATTGTTGTTTTTAAGTCATTACATTTTGGTATAATTGTTATATAATAAATGTTATTGGATACAGTTATAAGGCAAATATCTGGAGTTACATTATAACTCCATTACAATTCTCATTGAATCTGTTTGAACATCGATGAAACTATCATTCTTGGATTATGGTAAATCATAATTTTTAAAAGTATAACAGAATGCAGAACTTCTAATAATTCCTGACTTATTGAAGTTGGATGTTTCTCTGGATAAAGTAATAAAAATAACTGTTAAAAGACCATTGTTATATGTATACTTGTTAGTTGTTTAAATAACCATTATCTCTGCAGTAACGTATAGCATTGTCTCTTTCTCTTTGGGCTATCATACTTTGAAGCCAGGTTAGAAGGCAGATTTCTTACCCTTCCACTTTCACTTCCTATCTCTCATCAGGATATTTTGAATAATTCATGAGGTGTTACATTGTTTCGCTAGTTTTCAGTTTATAATATTGATTTACAAGAATCAGTTCCCAAAGACATCAAAATATTTGCTAGTTCACATTTACTTAAGGAAAGATAATTATACTCAGTGCATTAATATATGAGATTTGAAAGTTCTGAGAATGACTTTTCAATAGACTTTTGTGCAGTAATTAAACATTATAATGTAGTCAATGACATGGTATATTCCAGTGGACAAAAAATATCAAATTTTTTAAGTTCCTCACACACTACTCAGGAACCTTATCCAGTTGGTCTGACCAATCATTATCTGTTTAATAAAACTTCCTAAACAACTCATTAATATTTAAAAAGCTATCCAAATTATAAACTTCCAACAGCAGAATCCAAATGTCATTTATGCATAATTCAAAAGAACTTTGTGAAAAACAATCTTTGGATTGCAATTGCTCTATAATCCACCTCTTTAATTTCTACATAAGAATACAATACCAGTGCAATTCAAATCAATTCATTCATGGTTGATGTTAAAATTTCCTCTATAAGGATGGTATGGCAGGAACAAAACTGTGAATTTAACAAGGTGGGGTGGGGAGATTGTAGAAGGTGAAAATTGTTTTCTGTAAGCAAGTTGCACAATTTTCATATTATTTGGTGGTTGCTGACAGTATAATATAATCAAATTCTTAAATTATATCTGTGAATCTTCTTCAATGGTTTAAAATAATTCTTTGTTCAACACTGATGCTGTTCACTATTAAAAACTAATATGATTTGTTTTTATCTGAATCGACTTTACTTTTAAGAATAGTAAAATTCTTGAGCTATCATTGACCCCCAAATAATTGGAAAATGAAAATTATCTTATTTCATCAACAATCTATCTTTACTTATCTTGTTTATATATTTAGCATTAGTTGTTGTATAAGTTTAACAAATGTTGCTCACAGGATTGAGGTGACTAGTTTATTCATGTGTAGTCAAGGTATTACCACATAAACTAAACATAGTAATAAAATATATCCTTGTGATATCATCAAGATGAGTTTTTGCCTGATAAAACATATTGGTAGTTATCCTAAAGATAAATTATGAAAATAGACAGGGTGAATAGTCAACGTATTTGGAATTTTGAACTATGTTCTATATAAATCCAAAATGGAGTCACTATGATTAATGTCGCCTCAATAAATACAAAATGAATAAATAATTACCCTCCACTTATTTTAAAGTATTACCTTCAGTATATAATTCACATGAGTTACATTCAATTCACAGTAATGTGAACAGCTTAGTTCAAACTGACAAAAGACAGGAAATCCAGAGTCAAAGCTGAAACTATCTTGAAGTGTTGGTCTCATAACACATATGGTAAAAACTACCTAAAGAATGAATTCACATATGGTAGGTCTTTGAATGGGTTTCATTTCCCTGAGGAAAGGGAGTTTCCTGTGAGATAAAAGGAAGAAGCTCCTATATTATGCTTATTTGAAAAATGGTTATGTGTGAAATTGAAATGCATAATGCATACCATACACATCTAAAGATTCCTGTTATGCAATGGCATGCAAGCATGAACAGAAGTTAGCAATATTCTCTAATCTCAGCTGTCAGTTCACTAAAATGTGCTATAAAAAGTAGAAAAGTATGGATGACTCAGCATAATCTGTCACTACGACTTGAAAAACAACCAGGAACCACAGAGAAAAGTAAGTACATGTTATTCATTTTCAGTATTTAAAGGGACTTGGGATACTTCCTAGCCTACAAATTTATTGTGGAGGATAAACTTGTGAAGTTGTGTGAAAGTTCAAAATATTGTTAAACTTTAGATATTTTGTAAATTATTTTAAAAATATATATAATCTATAGTTTAAAAATATATAATACCAAATATTTAATGCATATTTTAGTTATATAAATATATATTATTTTGATTTTTCAAATGGAAGCTTTGGAGAAATGTTAAAGTTATAATAGCTGAGTATGGATATATATATTTTTAGAATATGTCAGTTGATAATGAATACAGTAATTTGTAAAGAGTATTATATAATCTGAATAACATTCATATCCTTTGTAAACATTAAACTAGAGGAGTTTGAGGAAATCTAATTTAAATACCAATAAAGAGGTAAACCATGATCAAAATGTTCAAATGTATGGGAGCTAGTATAATCTTTTTTGTACTACACAATATATAATGAAATAGGGAAAAGGTTGACTTTTGAAATAAGAAACATCCATTTATTAACTATCCATAATGTGCATCGAGTTCTGTAAATTAGCATAAGCTTGAAGACCCATTACGTGGGAAACAAATAAACTAGGTCTAAAAGGAATCTGTGCAATTAAAAACATTATTGACAATAAAACATGAAGCTCAAATATGTGTAATTGATTTGTTAAGGTTATTAAAAACATTACTAATTAGATACACAAAAATACCTGTCAGTGGTTACATAGTAAGAGGCTAGTAAAATGTTGATGCACTTTATATTCTAATTTCAGGTTTAACCAAATTAGATAATAATGAAGAATTGGCAGTCTCTAAGTAACTAGAGATTATAGTTCATGGTTACAAATATATTATAAGATTCTGGAATCAATAAACTATTTTCAGTAAAACTAATTTGATGGCAAAATGAAAGTTTCAGATGTGACCTAAAGAATCATTGGATCTTTGATCAGAAAAGATCTTGGTCTAATTTATTCTATGTGTAGATGCAGAGTGTGGCCCAGAAAAGTTAAGAAACATATCCAAATCTCTAAACTAGTGAGCAGCAGCGCTGTATCTAGAACTGCTTTCCACTTTACCCAGAGACCATTTTTAGAAAACTTTACCATCAAGTTACTCCAGTTTTCCCAGTCACATGAATTGTGGGTAAATAAGTCAATTATAGCATTCAACACATATTTACTGCCCTCTATGTTCTAGGCACAGCATTGTGCTAGGTACAGGACAGACAACGAGCAAAACAAATACAACATGTTACAGCCCATGTGTACATGCAATTTAATGAGTGTGTCACTTCATCTTAATGCCCAGACTAGTTTATACTTTTCGGTACCTCTACAGTGGTCGGCAAACTGTGGCTCGAGAGCCAGATGTAGCTCACGAGCCGCGGTTTGCCGCTCTGTTGACTAATGAGTTTGCCTACCACTGCAGAAGATAAACATAATGAATACAGAAGACTTCTAGGATAAGAGGCTACTCACATTACTTTAGGAATATGTGTGAGAGTAAGAATGGATGTATGTGTATGTGTCTGTTTGCCTGTGTGTAGGAGTGGGATAATACTTTAACACTTCTGGAGTCATCTTGAGAATAATGCATTGCCTATGATCACTGTAGCAAGGAATCATTGGCAGAGGTATATTCAGCTTAGGTGTCAATCCCGGCTGTGTTATTGTCTGGTTCTGCTGGATGTAACTTTCCTTGCTGTTAGGAACAAAGCCACCGGGGAAAATTTTATTTGTCCCTTTAGAATCAACAAATTCACCAATGCTATTCATGCAATAGATGACCAGAAAAAATTCCTCATTTTTCTCATTTCAAACAAACCAAAACCAAACCAAAACAAAAAATAATCTGACTTTCTTAATAGAAAATACTAAGAAGAAGAAGAAGAAGAAGAAGAAGAAGAAGAAGAAGAAGAAGAAGAAGAAGAAGAAGAAGAAGAAGAAGAAGAAGAAGAAGGCTTCAGACATTCATCAGAATAGAATATTTGTTTTAAAATTACTTTTATAAAAACTAAGGTCATTGGGTATAATTTTTAGTATTGATTTTGGCTGTTTATTTTGGTGAAATAAAACAAATATTCAATCTCCATTTGAGTTGCTTTATACAGTATATATCTGCTGGGAATATTTGTTATATTCTCCTTTGTACATTATTCCCCCCTTATTTTGGTGTGTACATTCTAAGACCCTCCCTGGATGCTTGAAACCATGGAGGGTACCAAACCCTGTATATATTATGTGTTTCCTTCTCTATATACATAACTATTATAGTTGAATTTAGGCACAATACGAGATTAATAATAACTGATAACAAAATAGAACAATTTTAACAATATACTGTAATAAAAGTTATATGACTGTTCTCTCCCTCCCTCTCTCTCGTCTCTCTCTCTCTCTCTCTCTTCTCTCTCTCTCTCTCTCTCTCTCTCTCTCTCTCTCTCTCTCTCTCTCTCTCTCTCAACCAAGACAGCTACTAAGTGACATGGGGAGGTAGTATATACATCATGGATACTCTGGACAAAGGGGTGATTCACTTCCCTGGCAAGCAATTGAAAGCTTATGAGTTGTTTATTTTTGGAGTTTTCCACTTAATATTTTCAGAACACAGTTGACTGCAGGTAACTGAAACCAAGAAAAGCAAAACTGCAGATAAGGGGAACTACCATATTAACTGTGACCCACTAAAAGTATTTTTAGACCAAAAGGTAGTAAATTTGGTTTTTACTCTACTTCCTATGGCGAAAATCATAGGTAAGTCACTGGGTAACTGACCGTTCTTCCATTCAGAAGCAGTATTCCTTGCTATAGCTAAGTTTGTTAGGAGATTTTTATCGATGATTATAATGCACAAAATTAACTGACCAACTTTCCTATGACAGGTTCATTTGGGTAAGTTCTGAAACCAGAAAATAATTAGACCCAAGTAAAATGTTTTGCATGTAATTAATGAAAAATAGTTTTATATGGTCATTATATAGTATAGTTGCCACTCAAGTCAAGAAATTATATATTTATGCTCCATTAAAAAAATAAAACATCTTTACTATGTTACATTGTTACATTGCTGTAAATGTTGGAGACGTTATTTGAATGTGCTATCATGGAATGACATAAATATACGCAGTGCATTTACTTGATTGATTGCACGTCACACATTCAAATAAACATGTATGACACGATCTCATATTCAGATAAACACACTGCATTTATTTAAATGTCTTCACATTCATTTTGGATTGAACATTCAAATGCATTTAAATCAGTCACAGAACTGACTCACTGATGCATTGTTAAAAGGTGAACATGATGCTTGCTAATACTTGTCTGTTAGTTTTGCAAACTGCCAGTTTACCCAAGGCTGTTATAAATGCAAAGGACCAAGCCTGGCTAGAGGTAAGTATGGAAAGAATGTGCTATGAGATATCTCAGTGGGACTATGTTTGAAATATTGTATAATGCAGAATAACATATCAGTCATTTCCAAAGGACCTAAAATTAATAAAATTAACTTTATTAAAATTCCCACAGAGGATGCAAACTAAGTATTGTAATACAAGAGTCAGCTTTTGTAAAAACATATGCTTCCTTAAGCAGTACCTCGCAAGCTTAAGTAACAGTACTTCACTTAACTTATGAGGCTCCTGACTAAATTAATACCTTCCACAGCAGCCCCTACAAACATATGAAAAGAGTGGACCATGAAATAAAACAGACTGAAATAAAAAATGTAATGACATGTTTGATTTATAACCTTAGCTTTTAAAATCTTTGGGAATTTTCAAACACATTTTACTAACCAGATATCATTATGGTAGATATTAAGTTGCATATACTAGATTTTTTATAATATAAAAAATTTTAGGCCCAGCTAGTATGGTTCAGTGGTTGAGCATCAACCCATGAACCAGGAGGTCATGGTTCAATTCCTGGTCAGGGCACATGCCTGGGTTGCAGGCTTGATCCCCAGTAGGGGTCTGTGGAAGGTAGCTGATCAATGATTCTCTCTCATCATTGATGTTTCTGTCTCTCCTTCTCTGAAATCAATAAAAACATAGAAAAATTTACATGGATTCCTAATATATGGAGGAGAAATATATATAAGCTATGTATTCTTATTTTAAAATAGTATCTATTAAAATACACTATTCAGGATTAACTTACATTTTTTATGTAGAGGTTTCTGGTTTTTTCCTTGACTCTAATTAATGTGGTTTATATGTACAGTCATGTTCAACCTTTTGAAAAGACTCTGTCCACTGGAAGGGTATGGCCATGGTTCTCTCAATGTAGTTGATTCAGTGGGATGCTCTGCCTTCTTAGGAGGTGGTATCAAACCATAGTTTGACAAATGCAATTTTCATGCACCTCTCCCCTTACTCCTCAGGGAAAGACCAAATGCTCCCTTAGGTGCTAATGTGTCAAGCAAAGCATGAATGGAACTGGAGAGCATTATGCTAAGTGAAATAAGCCAGTCAGAGAAAGATAAATATCACATGATCTCACTCATTTGTGGAATATAATGAACAACATAAACTGATGAACAAAAACAGATCCAGGACAGAGAAACATTGATCAGAATGCCAAACCTCAGAGGAAAGGTAGGAGAGGGTGGGGGAAAGGGAGAAAGATCAACCAAAGGACTTTTATGCATGCATATAAGCCTAACCAATGGACACAGACAACGGGAATGAGGGCATGAGTGGGGGGGTTGCGGGGGTAATGGGGAGATAAGGACACATATGTAATACCTTAATCAATAAATTAAAAAAATAAAAATAAAGAGTTAAGCATCAGCATTTATCTAAACATCATAAATAATAAAAAGGTAATAATGATAAATTAGACCGGACATCTTCCAAACATCCTTCTGGATGTCCTTCCTGACAAAGCTGGGGCTGGAGGGAAGCCAGCCCGGGTCCCGGGTGCCTGCGGGCGACCCGAGGGAAGCCAGTCTGGGTCCTGGGTGCCTATGGACAGCCGGAGGAGGGAAGCCCAGGTCCTGGGTGCCAGAGGGAAGCTGGTTCCGGCAGCCTGGGAAGGAAGGCCTACTCTTGCACGAATTTTTGTGCATCAGGCCTCTAGTGGTAAGATAATGCTGTGAGATTTTACTAGCCAGGGTTAGCAGGAAGCTGCATATGCCTACAGTTTCATGACATCCTTTTCCTCTCCAAAGCCATACAAGCATACTAGGGATTTCCAACATCTCTTAGGTGGTCACCCAGTGTTGTTATTAGAAATTAACCCTCTGGTCCTGTGGCTTCCTCTGGAGCATTGTCAGGCTAGTATGTTTATGATGGCGGGAGAAGCCAGAGGAAGCCATGCACCCTGATCCCAGGTCAGCAATGTAACACTCTTGCTTAGTGCTCACAGGTTGTTGGCACCCTAACCCTCACACTACACTTTGGGGAACACTTTTCCTTATTCCCACTGTTTGGATCATACATATCTACTATCACTGCAGAAAAAAGACCCTCTATAAATGTGAACCAAAATAGCCGTTAACTTCCAACACCTTCCTTTCCCTCTACAGCAGTGTTTCTCAACCTGTGGGTCACGACCCACAGGTTGAGAACCACTAGCAGGGTCGCCTAAGACCATCGGAAAACACAGATATTTACATTACGATTTATAACAGTAGCAAAATTACAGTTATGAAGTAGCAACGAAATTTTATGGTTGGGGGTCACCACAACATGAGGAACTGTATTAAAGGGTCGCGGCATTAGAAAGGTTGAGAACCACTGCTCTAGAGTCTATAGATCCTGAGGAGGAAAAAAATAAAGACCGAGTCTCCCTTTAAGTGGCGTTGCCAGATTTAGCAAATAGTAAATACATATGCCCAGTTAAATTTTGGATAACAATGTTTGATTCTTTTTTGGTACAGAGGTGTAAGTATACACCATACAACATTTTATAAACACTTATCTAAAATGATTTGTTATTGATCTGAAATGCAAATTTAAATATAACTGGGCACCCTGTATTTTATCTGGAAATTTTTCCCTCATTGAAAAGGGAGAGGAAAATTACTTTTCTAATTATTTGTTGATAATTCTGCAGGAGTGAGAGAGAAAGCAATTAATGTTTCAACCACTCTTTATTACAACTGATGATGAAATTGATTGTGTAATTTGTCTCACTTTCCTCTTTGTTTTGGTGGTTGTAAATGCTCATGGATTGCTATCCCAGTATTGGCTCCAGTCTCCCTTTTTAAGGGTTTCTGCAGGACAGATGAGAAAGCAGTATTCTGAGTGTAAAGGGAGAACAGCACCATCACCACATTCATTAGCCCTGCAGTTGTTACTGATCAAGAGTAAAATCAATAGTAGCATATGTAAGCACTGGTAGCTGCCTCTTCCTCCTCCTTCTCCATCTCCATCTCTTCTTCTTCCTTCTCTTTCTCCTTTTTCTTTTTCATCTTACTGTTGTTGTTTATATCGTTCTAGTGCCCTAGTACATGGATTCATGCACATTTAAAGGAAATTAATTAGAAGGTGGCCAGCAGGGCAGAACTGGGCAAGACAGGCTGGACATGCCCTGGAGCCAACCTCCCACAGTCCCTCCCTGGATGGCTGTACCTGGGGTGGCGCCGTGGCTTGAAGAGCATCTGTGGAGTGAGCGGGGACCTCCGGCAGGTGGGGTCCCTTGGCCTGGCCTGTGGGGATCAGGCTGAAACTGGCTCTCTGACATCCCCCGAGGGGTCCTGGATTGCAAGAGGGCGGTTCTCGGGTGATGCACCCCAGAATCGGGCTCCCTCCTCTCTAGTTCCGGGGTGCATCACCCAAGAACTGCTGCTGCCAAGTCACCGCAGCCTGGCAGCTCCTGCGTTGAGCATCTGCCCCCTGGTGGTCAGTGCGTGTCATACCTACCAGCTGTTTGGATGATCAGACAGTCGCTTAGCCATATATATATATAGATCACCACTGATCATCGATCATCATGATCATCATCATCATCTTAGTTTTATTATACCACTTGAGGAAATAAGAACCAAACACCGAAGAAGCAATAATCTTCTCTGGCCCCTGGATTTGCCAAAGAGGAATCATTTGCTATTTCTGCACTCACAGAGACCATTGGAAAACGTATCTTTCCACACTTCTCCAAACAACAGTGGGGGCCTCACTCGCCTCGCCCGCAGGTAGAGTGCACTCTCCACACTCTCCACACCATGACACATGCTCTGACATTGCAGCCGATCCCTAAAGGAGTGACTTTCATCGCATTTTGACACCTTTATAGCAACTTGACATTTCTGTGACAGCCAAGTATGTGAACATTTTTCTAGTAATTCATCTTTAGTTTATCTTACAAAAATATTGGTTTCTGAGATGAGAAAGTTTTCCTTCACTACAGACAGTTTGAGAAGCGCCAACTTAAAGCCTCAAAGCCAAGTACTGACCTGTGTATTTGGGTTCTTCAAAGCTTCCAACCCCAACACAACCTGAGGGAGAGTGGGAATAGTAAAGAAAGGACTGCTTTTACTATTCCTCAGTTGGTAGAGGAAACTCTCAGATTAAAATGATTTCTCATGTCTATCTTGTCTAGCTGTGTAGTTTTAACTGGAGTATGCATTGCAGGGCAGAATAAACATGTTTTCTGAAAGCAGAGAGCTATATTTTCTTAGCTTAGCGATTTAGGGGACCAGCATGATGGGGATAGGTAATACATTAGGGGAGATGGCTGTTAACATAAAAACAGCCTGGCCAGCATGGCTCAGTGGTTGTGTCAACCTATGAACCAGAGATCATGGTTCAATTCCTGGTCAGGGCATATTCCCGGGATTGTGAGCTCAATCCCCAGTGGAAGGCGTGTAGGAGGCAGACAGTCAATGATTCTCTCTCATCATTGATGTTTCTATCTCTCTCTCCCTTTCCCTTCCTTTCTGAAATCAATAAAAATATATATTAAAAAAAAACACACCACAGAGGCAGTTGACATTTCTAAGTAGTTCATGAAATTTAAAAGGTTCAACTGTTAATATTCTTACTAAAAATACCTCTTTCAGAGTAGATGAAGTGACCACAGTGAAAGGAAGAAATATGAAACAAGGGGTATTGACAGGATATAAGTATTCTAAAGTCAGATTTACACACCTTCTTACTTACTGCAAAGCTTATTGCAAAATGTATGGGTAAAATCCTCTCTAATAAAATGGTAATATGCAAATTAACCATCACTCCGCTACGTAAGCCACACCCACCAGCCAAGCCACGCCCACCAGCCAATCAGGGCGAGTATGCAAATCAACCCCAATCCAAGATGGCTACAGCCACAGAGAGCAAGGTTTCCCAGGTAACAGAGGAAGCCAAGCTTTCCATAGCCGTTGCAGGCCTAAGCCTCCACTCAAGCTACAAAGTTTCAATTATAGAAGGTAAACAAATTCAAACAAATGGCGGCAGAATGGAGCTTGAGAGAGCAGGCCAGGGTTGCCGGCGGCAACAGGGGAAGCAAAGCTTTCCGCACACCCTGGCCGGGCTCACCCGCTTAAGGCTACAAAGTTTCAATTGTAGAAGGTGAATTAACTGCCACAGAACTGGCTGCTGCCGCAGAAATGGCTGCCGCCCCAGGCTACAAAGTTTCAATTGTAGAAGGAAAATAAATTCCAGATACCAGGGCCTCCCCTTGGGTTGCCAGGAGGCGTGGCCGGCCTGCAAACCACCACAGGCCCCTCGCTCAGGCCGCCCCACACCCCAAGGGAACCCCTACCCTTATCTGTGACACCCTTCAGGGAAAACCAGCTGGTCCCCACCCATGCACCAGGCCTCTATCCTATCTAATAAAAGAGTAATATACAGATTGATCATCACTGCAACACACAATATAGCTGCCCCCATGTGGTCAAAGATCCTGCAACCATGTGGACACAAGATGGCCACTACAAGATGGCCAGCAGGAGAGGGCAGTTGGGAGGCACCCGGCCTGCAAGGGAGGGCAGTTGTGAGGGACCAGGCCTGCAAGGGAGGGCACTTGAGAGGGACCAGGCTTGCAAGGGAGAGCAGTTGGAGGTGATCAACCCTGCAGGAGAGGGCAGTTAGGGGTGACCAGGCTGGCAGAGGAGGGAAGTTGGGGGCAAACAGGCTGGCAGGGGAGCAGTTAAGCATCAACCAGGCTGGCAGCGGAGTGGTTAGGGGGTGATCAGGCTGGCAGGCAGAAGCGGTTAGGGGCCATCAGGAAGGCAGGCAGGCAAGCAGTTGGGAGCCAGCAGTCCTGGATTGTGAGAGGGATGTCCGACTGCCCGTTTAGGCCCGATCCCACCAGGAATCGGGCCTAAACGGGCAGTCGGACATCCCTCCAGGAGTCCCAGATTGGAGAGGGTACAGGCTGGGCTGAGGGACAACCCCCTGCCGTGCACGAATTTCGTGCACCGGGCTTCTAGTAGGTATATAATTATGAATCAATATTAAGGTGACTCTCAGAGAATCCTATATTAAAAGGGAAATATGCAAAGCAACCGAATGGCTATGATGCACACTGACCACCAGGGGGCAGACACTCAATGCAGGAGCTGCCCCCTGGAGGTCAGTGTGCTCCCACAGGGGGAGCACCACTTTAGCTACAAGCCAGGCTGAGGCCTGGGGAGCGCAGTGGCAGTGACAGGAGCCTCTCCCACCTCCCCGGAAATGCTAAGGATATGCAACTGTGGCTTAGGCCGACTCCCCACAGAGAGAGGGCCTAAACCATCAGTCAGACATCCCCCGAGGGCGCCAGAACTGCTAAAGGGCACAAGCTGGGCTGAGGGAATCCCGCCCACCCCCCCCCCCCAGCCCCCAGTGCACGAATGTCATGTACCCGGCCTCTATTATAAAATACTGTAAATATTACTTTAAAGTTCAGTTTAGAAAAGAATCATCATAATATGCAGTACTTGCCATTTGGCACCATAATGTGTCACATACCTTCATTTTGGTTTTATTAGGATTCAGTGTAAATGAAGAAAAAAACCAACAAATTATCTATAAATCTCCATGGTAAGATACTGGCTACAGAGTTTGACTTTGTCACCTGGATGGACTGTAGTCAGTTAAAAGATAGCTGCTGTAATGTTTGCTAAAAACTTAGTTTCAATACTTTTTGTTCTCTTATTTTTCCACATTAGAGAGGATAAGTTTTTCTTAGAAGCACTTTCCTAAAGAAAAGAATTAAAATCAATAGATGCTTAATTTCTCAAGGGGAATGCTTTTAAAGCTACAGGGTTTGCTTAGAGGATTAGGTCAGTCTAATATAAAAGAATATAAACTCCTGGAATCAAAGTTGAAAAGCCCTATCAGTAGAATTGTTCATCAGGTTACCTGAGTTTAAATTTGAAAGTGGAACAGGAACCTCAGAACCGAGACCACAAGTAAATTATTAAAAGCAAAGCGCCTGTGCTTAAGAAAGAACACTTTTAAAAGAACATTCAGTCTTTAATTCTTGACAAGTATGGCTCATTTTCACTTGCTTAGATGGATGCCTTACAGGTTACAAATGATTTTACTCCTCTGAGAATTTTCAAAATACATGTGGACCCCATTATACTATGATTCTCCTCCTCATTCCATTAAAAATAAAAGAAGTAGAAGAATAACTAAAACCTTAACAGTGATACACATAAGGTATGCTTAATTTTGATCATTGTTTATTAAAGCCTATTAAAACTAGCTGGTCAGTCCCAAATGGTAGATAACAATTCAATTATTTGATTTTTTTTTCCTCTCAGCAAGGCATCTTTGCATGAATGCCATTAATATTCAAGGACAGGCACATTAGTAAGGAATCCTAAATCTCAATTTGCAAAGCTCAGTCCGAGTTAGATTTCCAAAGGACACAGTACAATTAACAAGACTTATTTAGTGCTGGGTCACTAAATCATTTTAAATGAATGTGGAGATTTATAGATATATATCTATATATTGATATCTATATCTATATATTCCTATATATAATAATATGAATAAATATGCATATGTAAACTCAATTTTCAAAGAAAAATTTAACATTGTATCATTTGAATATTAATTTACTTAAGACATTATTATTTTAAAAGCTCAGTCTGAAAATGATTGCATATTAGTAAGTAAATCTTATGCCAAAAATGGATTGTCTGATCTTGTTATAAACCTTATTTCTGTTAAGCTTTAGACTTCCATAATCCCTTCTTTTTAATTCTACTTGTTTTGCCAGGACTTTAGGAGCTTATGACATCAAAATAAATAGCCTGTAGAATTGAATACATTGGAGCCTGTATAAAGGCAGACAATACTACATCATAGGGTGATGAATCATTACAATTTTCATGAAGAGGAATAGTTTACCACCTTTGAAAAGTAGCTGGAGGTGCGTTGCTAATCTAAATAAAAATCTTATTTTTGATTAAGACTAAATCACTGTATACAAATCCTCATTAAAGTAAGAGCTTGGGAACACACTCCTAATAGCTTCTGAGCCTTCCCATGGTTCCTGGCAATGCCCAGACTTTCTTGTTATTCTTCAGGCCCACTTTAGAGCAGAAGCACCAGAAGAAAGAGACTGCTGTTGAGGAGGAGGAGTCAGTTGGAAAATGACAGAACTCTGTATGTTAAACGAAGTCTGACATAGACTACGTAGGGACCAGTGTTGAGGTCTTGCTTTCCAGTGATTTAGGAAAGGTTCAGAGTGGGGACACGCAATAGAGAAGTCATCCTAGAATCCAACTTCATGATGGAATGGGGTATGTATGGTGCTAAGAACTAGAAGGTTCATAGAGTAAGGAAAGAGAACAGAACCCTAGTGAGGGAAAGATAGACTTATACAGTCTAGATTCATAGCATAAATTATCCAATTCATGCGAAAGAAGTGGTTAAAACAGAATTTTGACAGTCTTGATATGCTTTTCAAGGTTCATAAATCATTCTAGATAGAAGAAATGTTAAAGTTTTTGTCAAATCTACTTTGATTTCTTTTAAGGGGTACACACTGTTTTTTGCATACTCATATTAAAGATATATCTTGTTAAAATAGAAAAAAAAGAGAACAACAGTGGGGTAAAAAAAAATCACCAAAAAAAAATTCATCTGATCAAAGCTGAACAAAAACTACAACAACAAAAAAATCCTATCAGATCGTTTTTCTCTAAGAAAGGAGTTATTTATTTGCATTACCTTTTAAACCAGGATAGCCATCATGATTCTCAGCCAAATATGTTGGCCTTTTTCTTTTTTTAACCTCTTCTCACTGCTATTGTCAAAAGTGACTGTAATCTCATGCAGATGAGATATTGATCTGTTGCCGATGTTCACTGAGCAGCCAAAGGGGAATCACATTACCAGCTACAAACTCCATCAATCATGGTCTCCTTAATAACCGCACTTAAACGATCTCTCTTGGCATTAACTTATAGTGCATCCATGGCTGGCATCCAGGCTTCAAAGAGGAAAAAGGTTCATTTTGAAGGGTAGGTTTGAGGCCACTATGGATGATTTAAATAAAAGGTCTCAGGCATCACGCAGAACAGTAGGGTTTATTAAATTAATTAATTGAACCCAATGAATTTAGACCAAGGCTATGGAAATAGAACAAAAGATTCTTATTTATAGATACAGGATTATATCCTTAGCATGCAAATTAAATACATATAAGTGAAGCTTGAACGCATACCTGGGACATGAAAGCATGCATTTGCATTGAATCTTGCTTATTAAATGTATCTCCTTTTATCTCCCCTCATCCCTCCTCTTACATGCACACATTTGAAAGTTACTAAAACATAAAAACAGAGGGGGCATAAAGGAGACATAAAATAGATAAGGGGGAAATAAAGTAATGATAACTAAAGATATCATTATTACTGTTAGAGGAATTAATGAACTATTGTTTTAAGTGGCATATTTCAGTCACAGTATCAACTCAGCTGTTATATGTCACATCGGCAGCCTCGTGGAACAGGAAACCAGGTTAAGGATATAGTAAGCAGCGAAGGCACCTCCCTCTCAGTACATATTTTCTCTGGTTCTCTTATAGTCTAAAAATACCACCTATTTGGAAATAAGTCCAGGAGAAATAACTATTCTACATGCCCCATCCCACCCATACTCCAACCTAGCTTTACTGCATTTGTTTTCTCTCAGAATACATAGGTTGGGTTCAAGTCCCTATTCTCAAACTCCAATGGAATAAGACTTTTTCAGATAGATGACTAAAACACAACTTTAAATACAAGAGGCTGAGGCTCTCCTCTATGTTGATTGAACAGGTATTAGTGAAGTAACACCAAGGACAGGGCATGTGTAACATAGTTCCAGGATGGGGATGGGGATTTTTAGGAAACTGTGTGAGCATTTTGGGTCAAGAATAAAAAAGACTGCATTTTAGCTGTTCATGTGGTTTGATTTACATCCAGAAGCTATTAAATCTTAATTGCTTCAGCAGCAGTAAGGATGGAAATGCTATTTGATTTTCTTTGTGTAAAATCTTATGTGATAATAATTGCAACTCAATAAAAACCAAGACTAGAACCAATAAAAACTATAAATCAATGAATAAAAATGGAAGAAATTGCTAATCCCAAGCTAAACCACAACCCATTTTTTATGTATGTGTGTGTGGTGGGTGGTGATGTTGTATGTATCCAGTCAAGTCAAATGATGAACAAAGCAGAATTTTGTATACCACACCACCCCTCTTCCAAAACACAACAATATTTATATTTTTTTAAAACAAGCACAGCAGGTAATCAAATATGAATGAAAACCAGGTATCCCAAATTGCATTCCACAGAACACCAATCCGCAAAATGTCAAATAATTAAAATTCCTGCATTCAAATTATAGTGTGGGAAATGTTGCATTTTAATTCTCCATATACATTAGTATATTGGAGAACAATAAATATTTATTTGATACAAATTTCCTATCTTTATTTTCCCTATGTTAAGTATCATAAAAAATGTATTGCTCTGGGGGAAAATAGTTAAGGCATGCTATGCTAAGTTATACAGATGGTTATCCATTTTGAAACTTTGGTTTAAAACTTATTCTTTAGAGAGAAAAAAAGACATTTTCTTGTATAAAACCATCTTACATTGAAATTTACGAAGTAGTAGACATGTACTGGCGAAATTAGATAAGTGAATCATATATCAAATATCATTTGTATGATAGAAAAATAGAATATTTCTAAATTTGTTACTCATTATCACATTACTATACAAAAAGCTATTATGAAGTATTCAAAATATTAAATAAATTAAACCATAAAGAAGATTTAAGAACATGTTTGTTTTTCCCCTTACATTTGCTGTCTACATAATTCATTATAGAATATCAGAAGAGAAAAATATAGCATGGCATTTATGAATACTAGTATTTACTATATCGAAGCTCTTTCTTTTTGCAGGAACCTCATCACTGCTATTGTGTGCCCTCCTAGCATACTTGGTCCCACATGTTTCACTGTGTTGATGATAATGTGCAATTTAATGTGTTTTTACTCTAGTTGGCTATATATGTCTTTCTTTGTTGTGTGCATGTACACATATGTGTGCACAAATGTGTGTGTTTATCCTCCTTTATCTATAAACATTGAAAGGCAGCATGTGTAAAATCCAAATCCCTGAAAATTAAATTCTACTTTTCAACACTGTTTTCTACATCAAAAATGCATCCTGCCTCTCTACTCTATATTTGAATCCCACTAATCCGTCAAAGGCACCATCATACAATTTATTCTATTCTGTGCAGCTTTCCACAAGAATACATTGATCCCTGACCTCTATCCAATTTTGCTAGCTACATTGGTACTTGATTATATTAAGACTTATTTTTATTTGTTTAAATGTGGACTTACAATAAGATTATTTATTTTTAAAAGATATAATATTAAATACTTTCCTAAATGTACTTAATCTACTTTCTTGCACAAACTGTATATGCTAGAGGGCCAACTTTCACCACTTATAATTCAGCACTATGTATTGAATGCAAATTAAATTGAAATATATGGAGTGTAATAAACTTCACAGGCTAGTATTTAGCATAGCCTGACGTTTAAGAGTATACATTCTACAATCAGACTTTTGGGTACCCAGACCACATATTAGTAGCTGTCTGACCTCAGGCCAGTTATTTAACTTCTCTGTGCTTTATTTTTTCTTATCTCGAAAATCAGGTTATAATTGTGTGGAGAAGAATATATGAATTAACACAGAAAAAAAAACACATAGAAAAATAATTAGCATATATAAGCTTTTAATGCGGGTTAGATTTCTGGGGAAGCAGATTATACAGGACATGTTGGGCTATGATGAATTTTAAACCATGGCATCAACTAACCCTATAGAGAGCTCTGAAGTTGGGATGGCCTTCATTGCGGCTGCGGACCATGCCTTTACATTTTTGCATTGACTACTTATTAGGCTTGGTCTGCCCTGGGAAGGGCACATGACCTTGGATTAGGCAACTTCTTGCCCAGGAAGGAGAGCTGCAGGGTAGCCACCCAGCAGAATTTTCAGGAGCTGCATAAGTAAGCCAGCCTGCAAGAGGAATTGGGAAGAGATAGAGGAAGGCAGGGGTTTTATATCAGAAGCCTTCATTTCACCTGCGATTGTTACTGTTGTTGCTTTGATGGGGAATATACCATATTTTCTGGCGTATAAGACGACTGGGCGTATAAGATTTTCCTGCGTTAAAACGTCGTCTTATACACCGGAAAATACGGTAGTCCAATATATCTAATCCATTATATCTAATCCCATCAATATAGTCCAATATACCGTATTTTCCGGCATATAAAATGACTTTTTAATCCAGGAAAATCTTATATGCCCAGTTGTCTTATACACTGGAAAGTACGGTAAGACATTTTTGGGCGGCTAGCAATCTGAATCTGTGACAGTAACCTGCCTTCTAAGGCACAGTCTTGCTAGCAGATAATTAACTCCATTGATGCCTGTCCTGTCTTGCAGAACCTGTTTCCCAGAATACTCCCATTTTACAAAGGGGCCATAATCCAAGAATGTAACAGTTTATCCAGAGGGGAGGTCACCTGCACCACCCAGACCAGGCATTTAGATACAATCTAACTCCCCCATTCTAACTGAGGCAGGAGGGGCTGTGGAGGCCCACCACGAAAGCCTGGTAGTTAGGAAACTGATAGAAAACAAAGAAACCAAAGGGTATAAAGGAAAGCTTCCTCCATATTCACTCACTCAGGATTTGGAGAACCGACCCCCTGAGTCACTGTACTAGTACATCTGAAAATAAATGGGTTTTCCAGAGTCTCTGAGTACTCCCTGTGTATTTTTCAGTCGCCTGGTAAATTCTGTAACAGCTTAAATAAAATAAGTCATGTTGTAACCAGCTTACTAAATGTAAATTCTACAAAAGTTTTAGAGGCAATGGTGAACAGTAAGAACACAAAAGAGTTCCAATTTCCCTTCCTCATTTTTATACCCACTTCCATTTAGTGCTGATTTGCTCTGTTCGCTCCTTCTACAAATAGTTTGGGTGTGTAAGAAATCAGACATATTTTATTCTGGGGTATAGTTTCAGCATATTTACTTATCAGGGAGCTTTTGTTTTAGGTGTTATTTAGAATCACTTTCCAGTGGTCAGAAAAAATATTGTTTTGGGAACTATTTCTGAGGAATTTGTGTTTTTTCTTTCAAATGAAGAGATGGCCATAATTTCTATAAGATCAAAGTCAACATTGTCACTGCTATATTCCAGTAGGCTTATTAATTAAAATTTAATCATTATAAGAATAAAATAATTAAAAATGCTTACTTAAAATATTATGCAATTACATAATTACTAGAGGCCCGATGCACGAAAATTCATGCAAGAGTAGGCCTTCCTTCCCTCAGCTGCTGGCACCAGCTTCCCTCTGGCAACTGGGACCAGGGCTGGCTTCCCTTGGGCTGCCCGCAGGCACCCGGGACCCAGGCTGGCTTCCCTGGGCCCCGGCTTCGTCAGGAAGGACATCCGGTCTAATTAGCATATTACCCTTTTATTATTATAGATGTGTTTTAAAAATCTGAGATAAAATGTCCTATGAAGTATTTTAAAGAGTAACTAAAAATTGCATCATGATTTTATTGGTTATATTCAAGATTGTATGACATGGCTCATAATAGATTTCCTGCTGATAACTGTTCATATCAGGAATACATGAACATGCACACATACACATACACACACACACACACAATTTTTCTATAATATTTAGAAAGGTAAAAGGCAAGCTGTTCTTGTTTCTGCTTTCTTTTTTGTTCCAGATCCTAGTCCAACCCTTAAAAAAATCTTATCCACACATACACACATCTATACACACATACATGCAAACATTTGCACACAAACCAAGAAAAAGTAGTTAAATTTTTTAAATGGGGGAGTCAAAACTTCATTTTATTCTGTTCATTATTTCAAAATCTCTTCATTGTGATATTAGTCAATGAGGGGGTCAGGCTAGCTCTCTTCCTTTTGTACCTGTAGAAACTTCATCTACATCACAGATGTAGTAAAGACGGGAGCCATTTTCTGAATAACCCATTTCCCTCTATCATCCCCCTCCTCCAAAAAAAGTTAGCCTGAAAAGTTAGAGTATCTCTTGTATAAAAATATTGCCTTAAGAGTGCTTAGAAAATGGTTTTTAGAGACACAACGATCTCAAATAAAATCTCAGCTCTGTCATTCCCTAGCCGTGCCCTGGAGAAATTTATTTGCATTTGGGTATTTATCTCTTCATCTATAAAATGGGGACAATATCCAGTTTACCAATTTCACAGGGCTTATAAGAGGCTTAATGATATATGTAAATAATGACACATTTTCTGCTATAAAAATTGTAAATGGCAAAGGATTCATGGTTTCTCTTTTGTGTATGTTGACACAGAACTTTAATACAACTTTAACCCATGGAGCTTTGTGTATCCTGTTAGAAATTATATTGAGACTCAATTATATTGTATAAACATGTTTTATTCTAAGAATTTGTCCACATGAACAGGAGATAGAAGTATAAAAGTTTTACTTGATAGGAATTGAATGTTATTATGTTTATCTTTCTTATTTAAATATTATTCATGGCTGAAATACTGAAGCCAATGAAGTCCATTGTATTGTAAATGTAAAGTATATAAATGTCTGATGCACAGTCATAGGCATTATCACCAAATGTATATTATAAGTAAATTAAGACCAGTTGTTTGTCACATTTTGAAATAAATGAACATCACACAATGTGTTGCTTGAATACAGATTCATTTTGTGGGGAAGGAGCATTTTATAGAATAATAGATAATTTAATCCAGCTCACCAAGGTGAACTTTATGTTTCATCTCTCATGAAACCATCAAATCAAAAACTTATGTTATAAACTCAAAAACATTTTGAACTCTATAAAACTGAATAGTCCATTTTAGTTTTTAATAAAACTTGCATAGCAACACAATAGTCTCTTTCTTATTCAATGCATTGATTTGGTATAATAAGGTTGTCCTGTCGTCATTATTTATATTTTGTATTTCAAACATCTTCATGTCATATGACAGAAATAGTCAGGTATTGTTTGAATTCATTTTTCCCTCTTCCCTTTGCTGGTGAACACTTTAAGTAACATTTCTACAACCGTTGTGCAGCAGGAAGCTTAATAGAGATGCTGTTTCCATAACAACAAATAGGATTTGAGCAAAAACACAATGCTCAGTGGTTACTGTTCCTCACAGCAGGCAAAAGCAGTTATTCAAAATTACAAGCAGCATGACATTGAAAAAAATAAATTAAAGCAAAGGGTGCTAAGAGTTCTGTTCCATATTTAGTAAATGTTTAACTCATAAATGCTTGAGGGGGCAGCTGTAGGATCCCACTCTATTCAGTCTTTTCCTTTATATCATGACTTAAAATGAAGAGTAGGCATGGACATTCATATTTCAGACATTAAGAGTTTTGTGAGTCAAGGAGGCACCAAAAATGACTAGGTAGAATACTTTCTAAATTGGCTAACTGCTTATATTAGATAATAACTTATATGTAATTTCTAATTCTTATAGAGATATTTATCTTTTTACCAAATTACCCCTTATTAATTTTATTAGAGGCCTGGTGCACAAAATTCATGCACTCAGAGGGGTCCCTCAGCCCGGCCTGCACCCTCTCGCAGTCTGGGAGCCCTCAGGGGATGTCCGACTGATGGCTTAGTCTCTCTCCCCACGAGGGCAGTTCCTGTGTTGAGTGTCTGCCCCCTGGTGGTCAGTGCGCATCATAACTACCGGTTGTCCTGCCATCGGTCCGAAACTAGTTCTGATTGCGAGAGGGTGCAGGCCAGGCTGAGGGACCCCACCGGCGCATGATTGGAGCTGGAGAGGGACGTGGGAGGTTGGCCAGCCAGGGAGGGACTGCAGGA
The DNA here is from genome assembly GCF_951640355.1 of Cnephaeus nilssonii. Taxonomy (NCBI): domain Eukaryota; kingdom Metazoa; phylum Chordata; class Mammalia; order Chiroptera; family Vespertilionidae; genus Cnephaeus; species Cnephaeus nilssonii. The sequence continues at coordinate 55,216,861 of NC_137073.1, forward strand.
GGGCCCAGGGCGTGTCCAGCCCATCTTGCTCAGTCCCGATCGGCTAGATCCCAGTATCAAGCTAATCTAGCAGTCAGCGTCTGCCCCCTGGTGGTCAGTGCACATCACAGAGAGTAGTTGAGCGGCCTTAGCACATCATTAGCATATTACACTTTAATTGGTTGAACGGCTGACTGGATGACTGGACACTTAGCATATTAGGCTTTTATTATATAGGATTATATGACTTTATGTAAAACTAAATATGTATCTATTAAAATGAAAATGTCCTGAAGAAGTTCCAAGATGTTGTAGAATAAGGTAAGAAATATCATCTGACCTGAAAGATTATAGTGTTTTCATAGATTACTTCAAAACCATTTCCTACCTCTTATTATGTCTGAGTTCCTATGGTTGTTCATTTTTGAAAAATGTACACACATTGAGTGTTTATTGATCCATTTAAATTTAGAAGAATATTGGAATTAAATAAAAATATAATTTAAAGATGCATTACAGTTAAAATAATTTTAACAGATTTTTTTTAGAATATTACATTCACAAAATGTGTGGGCAAGTACTTTATGTGTAGTAAATTGAAACACAACCCCATTAAGAAATCTCTTCGTTTATCGTTCCTAAGGAGGGGATTCAGCCCTATGACAAATTTCAGGAAATCAACTTTATTGCTCCTCAATGTGTGCCCTTCTATTTACAGACAGCTCTAATTGACAGTTCTTACCGTAAGCAGCTGATAAATAAACTGAAATCTTCCTCTTTATATTATCTGTTCAGTGGTTAAATATGAATCTTTGTAATCCATACTTTGTCTCCCGTTCTCTTTAGGTATGGGAGCTTAAGGTAGTGACTCTCTACATGCCAATGGCTCTGTAATTTATAAAGCGATCCATACACTGTTCAATATGATACCACCTCTCTCCTCATAATTTCCAAAACATTTCTTTTTGAGCCTCAATAATGGAGCATAGTTCAATTTGTATTACATTTTAAAGGGTGGTGTTTGCTTTCTCTTCTTCACTAAACTAATTTACTTTAAAGTATAGGATTGGATCTTTTTATCTTTGTATCCTTAGGGTCCTCATGACATCTTGCTTAAAAAAAGAAAAAAGCATTCAGCGATTTACTAGCTCTTTAATGCACTGAGTTAAAAATGATCAGAAATCCAGGTAAGCAGAGAAATGGCTCAGCTCTAATCCCATGGTAGTAGGCAGAATTCTAAGGTCCCTGTGATTTCTATCCCCTGGTAGCCATACCTCTATAAAATCTCCTTTCTTTGAATATAGGCAGAATCTGTGACTTACTCCTAACCAACAGAATATGGCAAAGGGGAAGGGATTTTGCAGATGGAATTAAATTCTCTAATACGTTGACTTGGCGCTAACCAAAAGGGCGATTATCCCGAATCAGCCTAGTCTAATGAGATGAACCCTCTAAAAGGGGATCCAGACCTTCTCTGAAGGAAGAGTCTCCAAGCAGCAGACTTGCTCTCCTGCTGGCCTTGAAGCAGCAAACACCTATGGTCTGGATTATCTATGGAGAAAGCCACAGGTCAGAGCACTGCGGACAGCCTGTAGGAGCAAAGGGCCTCAGTCCTGTAGCCACAAGGAAATGAATTCTACCACAAACCCCGTGAGCGCTACACTTCAGAAAGGACCACATCTTGATTGCAGCTTTGTGAGACCCTGAGCAGAGGACCCCACTAAGCCAAACCCAGATTCTGACCCATGGAAACAGAGAGATACGGAATCAATCTTATTTTACTGCTGAGTTGGTGGTAATCTGTTATGCAGATTACAAAACGAATATAGTCATCAAGGAAGCCCTTGCTGTAGGGCTTAGTTCCACAGTCAGGATTTTATGCCATCAAGAAGGTAGACACACATATGTTGCAGCATAGCTCCCTATCTGGTTCTACTCTCATGTACTTGGCAGGCGCAAAGGTTTAAGTTATAAAAGTGGATTGAATTGATTAATAGCTGTAAAGCACTTTAAAAAAATAAGCCATTATAAAATGTAAAACGTAGGTTTTATTTTTACTTACTATCAACCTCTACTATTCATTATGAACTTAGAGTATTAGTAAAAATAAAAATATTTACTCCTCCCCATCTTTCCCCTCCCTGTGATCATACATTTATCCAAAATATATGTGTTGAAGATGGCGGCGGAGGTGAACGGCTGATCTGCTGCCTCGCATGGCAGTTTTGGAAAAACAACTAAAAGATGGACTGGTGAGCGCGGCGACTCCTGCTCGCGTCTCCCCAGACCGGGTGGCGGCTCCTCTCAGCCAGCACCGCAGCCGGGGCCATGAGCTCGTGGGCGCCGCGGCAGCTGCTGTGGCGGCGACCGCGGACTCGGCGCAGCGGCTCTCGGTGAAGGAAGAGACCATCTTTCTGCGAGACGGGCCCACCCGCGTCACCGACCTGGCCCAGCTCCCCACTGAGATCCTCGGGGCCCCGGAGACCGCCAACACCGACTTAGAGGATTCTTAAGACTTCCTGTCTTACACTCAAGTCCTCTAGCCATTTTGAGAGAGGAGAACTAAGAAGGCAGCGAAGTCAAACAAAGGAACTTCGCGCACAGCAATTTCAAAGTTAAACAAAGGAACTTCGCCGCGCACAGAGCGTCTGCCACCCAGAACCACAGGAGAGCTGGCTGAATGGTGGATTTACAGCTAAGAGAGAAGAGGAAAGAGCGAACTCTGGAGAAGCTGAGGTGCGGAGGCGCGTGGGTCGGGGGAAGGGACTTGTGGCTTTTGTTCCAACCCTAGGGGAGATTAGCTCCCCAGACGCCTGCGGGAAGAGGCTGGACTCTCGGCCTTCCTGTCGGAGAGTGGGAGTGACTTCCTTGTGGAGGTGCGCCCAGCAATCAGTGTTTGCTGCGCTGGAGTGCGGAATGAGGGGGCTTGGAAACGTGGAAAACAGAAAAAGCAGACTTGCAGCCAGTGCGGTTCGCCTCGCCATGGCCTGGTGGCGCCCTGAGGCCCCGCCCCGCCCTGAGACCCGCCCCGCCCTGGGACCCGCCCCGCTCGTTTTGCAGACCCGCCCCGCATGTCTTGCAGGCACACCTGGGCTCCAAGCAACGGCTTTTGCATGTGGGTGGCCTGCCCTATGGCAGCTTGACCAGATAAACTGCGGTTCTAGTCGGACTGCTCTAGGGACGCTCAGACAGGAGGAGGAAACTGCAGTTTTTGCCGTAAGTCCTGCTGAGTGGTCTCAGGTAGTAGCTGACCTACACACCATTGGAGACACAGAAACGAGGGCATCTAGTGGTCGGTGTGAGATGACACCAGATTTCAACCACTCGCATAAAGGACACATTCCAGAGGCAGAATCAATGAGCGCCAAAGCCTTGCTGCACCAAGACCCGGCCCATAAATCTGTCTCCTACACAGCAACTCTTCCTTTATAGACACAGAGGATCTGCACGGCCAATTGGCCTGGAGGACAATTCCTCCCAGCGACACCAACAACAATCAAGACTTAACTATACAAAGGAAGACCAAGATGGAGGCATAGGGCGGAAGCCTGATTGCTGCCCACCACAACAATTTTGAGTCTACGACGGGAGAGCGGAGCAGACACCATCCAGAACCACCGGAGGGCTGACTGAGCAGACGCTCTACAACTAGAATAAAAGAGAGGGGTACTCGGGATGATGCTGATGCCGGCGACCCAAAGATCACACTTTAAGAACTACGGCTCAGACGACACAGTGGCGGCCTGGAACGTGCTCGGCGCAGTTCCCCCAGCGGTCTCCGGCTGAGGGGAAGGCCCCACTCGCTGCCGAGCACGGACAGACGAGCCCCTGGGAGTCATGGGGTGGGAGACTCCGCGCTTGCTGACCTCCGAGTCCTTCAAGAATCTCAACGCCCCGGAAGCGGCCAGGTGCGCACGCTCGGTGACTGGCCACCGCTGCAGACCCAAGGGCCGACGCAGCCACCCCGGACCAGCCCGCTGCCGCGCACCGGGCACACCGGAGCTTCGCCGAGCCCGCCGCCCAACGAGTTCTGCGGCGGCTGCCCTGGAGCTCTGAGAAAATGGCCGAAGGAATTACTGAGATGGAATTGACCAACAGGAAATGGGATCAAGAAGACGAAACCCCGCTGGGTCCTGGATCCGGGTGAAGCCGCGTGCCCCTGGGTCTGGGTGAGGCTGGGAACTGGGTCAGGGTGAGGCTGGGCCCCGGGTCCGGGTGAGGCCACGTGCCCCTGGGTCCGGGCGAGGCCATGCGCCCCTGGGTCCGGGTGAGGCTGAATCCTGGGTCTGGGCGAGGCCGTGCGCCCCTGGGTCCGGGTGAGGCTGAATCCTGGGTCTGGGCGAGGCCGTGCGCCCCTGGAGCCGGGTGAGCCCTGGGCCCCGGGTCCGGGCGAGGCCGCGGGCCCCTGGAGCCGGGTGAGCCCTGGGCCCCGGGTCCGGGCGAGGCCGCGGGCCCCTGGAGCCGGGTGAGCCCTGGGCCCCGGGTCCGGGCGAGGCCGCGGGCCCCTGGAGCCGGGTGAGCCCTGGGCCCCGGGTCCGGGCGAGGCCGCGGGCCCCTGGAGCCGGGTGAGCCCTGGGCCCCGGGTCCGGGCGAGGCCGCGGGCCCCTGGAGCCGGGTGAGCCCTGGGCCCCGGGTCCGGGCGAGGCCGCGGGCCCCTGGAGCCGGGTGAGCCCTGGGCCCCGGGTCCGGGCGAGGCCGCGGGCCCCTGGAGCCGGGTGAGCCCTGGGCCCCGGGTCCGGGCGAGGCCGCGGGCCCCTGGAGCCGGGTGAGCCCTGGGCCCCGGGTCCGGGCGAGGCCGCGGGCCCCTGGAGCCGGGTGAGCCCTGGGCCCCGGGTCCAGGTGAGGCCGTGGGCCCCTGGATCCGGGTGAAGCAGTGCCCCTGGGTCCAGCCGAGACCAAACCAGAGGGAGTCGGACCTGCATTACCACCATTTGTCCACCATCCAGAGCTGAGGGGTCAGTGCCGACATGTACTCATAGGGAACCGGTGGACATTGATATTGGGTCTCAAAAGAACTGTTGGTCCAGAAAGAAACTCACTACAGACTGATTCATTTGCCTGTCAGCATAACTATTATTGCTCGTCGCACATTCAATCCTTATAAGTATATCTATAGTGACACATGATTTCGCTCATCTAGGGGAAATGATGAACAACATAGACTGATGAACAAGAACAGAACCAGAAACAAGGAGGCATCGATCGGACTATCGGGCCTCAGAGGGAGGATAGGGGAGGGTGGGGGGAGGGGGGAGAGATCAACCAAAGGTCTTGTGTGCATGCATATGAGCCTAACCAATGCTTAAGTTCAACAGAGGGTTGGGGCATCCAAGGGGAGGGGTGTGGGATGGGAATGGGGGGATGAGGACAAATATGTGACACCTTAATCAATAAAGAAATTTTAAAAAAAAACAACAACAAAAAAAAACAAAATATATGTGTTGAATAGATGCTATAATGTGTCAAAATGTTCTGGGTTAATGGGTAGTCAAAATGTGTTTAAATAAGAGTTAAAAAACACCTCTTATAGTATTTAATTTTAGTAAATATTATACTGTAAGAGGGTATAATTATCCAAATAATGGCATACATGCTGAAAATTCCCCTATAATCAGGAAGACCCAGACTAGATCAATCATTGTTTAATATCCAAAAGTTTACTCTAGTCAATTATATTTTGGGAGGAAATGAGAACTTTATTTTCATATTTCTAATCAGAAGTCACCTTTTGTGTAGGCTGTAGCTGTATGACTATGAGAAATAATGCTATCAAGTAGTAATTTTTGATAAGCTAGAGCTTTGTAGCAATCAGTTCAATAGAATTTGAAAATAAGGTTTAAATGGAAGTTAGATACGAATTAAAGGGAAAATTCAATCACTGTACATTTGTATATGTAATGCTAAACTCTACATGTTAAATATTTGAAGTGTCTATTTTTTTCCTCCTTTTTAAAGTGTGGGCAAGGTTATTTACACCAATTTATTCACTGATGGGCAACTCACAGAATGTTGTAAGAAAGTTAGGGGCACATTGCCAAAGTAAGTTCACAGAATCAAAACAGATGGACATTCTCAAAGTAGACACTAATCTATGATGAAGAATTTGATTGATCAGTTCTACTATTTACTCACTATGATGAGATACATATTTTTCCCCCAAACAAGGAACAATGTGGTGTCTAATAGCTATCATCACAGATAAATTTTCTGTGCCTTGTTTAAGACACAAACTATTTCATATTCAAGCAATATTGCAGTGTGCATACCCCTGAAAACAAGCTCAGTATGGAGGTTTCATAATTACACCTGAGCAGATAATTAGGTCATTAGAACTATTAGAAGTTGACAAAGCACCAAGCCTGGATGAATGATACCCCTAGTTTCTAGGAGAAACAAGGTGAATCTGTTCAATAACCAACTGAGGAAGAAAGTTGTGCTCAGAGGGCAAAAAGTGGGAGGTTCGACTTCTCTCATCTGTAGTATTCAAGAAGGAATCAAGAGAGGATTTGCTGGAGAAGTGAAAAGATCATATCATTTGCATAGAACTAAATTGAACACATTAATAAGGTAAAATTAACTTTGCAAAAATGTACTTGGGTAAAAACATGGAATGAAAATTAAACAATAGGAGTAATGATTTAATTTCTAGAGAGCAGCTGATGCCTTGGCTTACATCAGACATGCATCTGAATCAAGCTAAGAAGCATGGCAAGGAAAAAGGTTATTAAGAAGATTTCATTTTAAATGTGTAGGAAACACAACAGATTAAATTGAATTTTGCAAGAGAATAATACAAACCAGGTAGATGGGCAAACCTACTAGCCCTTGCTCCCTGATCTACTCATTAAATTCATGACGATTACATATGACTTAATATTATTGCAGTTTTCCAAATTGACAAATGTAATTTCTGAGACTGATGAAAGGGAATGTGGGGATGCTGTTTTGGATCCTGTTGGAAAGTACTTAGGAGTTGACAGATGGTGCATATATTCAGAGGTTGAGAAGGCTAAGAAGGTAATGAGACTGGGGACCAAAAACAATTAGAGTGTCTAAAGCCTCAAACACAGCATAATTGTGGCAGTAGAGTAGGCAAAACAATTGAGTTTAATATATTCATAATGTTTGTCAGAAGTGTAAGAAACAAAACCTGGAGGTGTAGATAGTGCCTAAAAGCATAAGTCAAAGGACGGCAGAGCACTTTCCTCCTTCAGTAACTAGAAAATTCAGGCAACAAATATTTATTGATGCAAAATGAATGAAAGTGTGTCCTTGATGACTTTGTATACATGACATTAACAAACACCTGCACTATTGAACAAAAGGAAGTGGAAATCACCAACTATTGAACTCTATTTGAACATGATAGGAGATAATAGAATTGAAATAATAACATTAAAGGTATGGGTGATGGGATCAAGAATAAATTTGACCTGAATATAGATGAAGGAGGTCATTTTTGAAGATATGTAAATGAAATATAAATAATATTTATTGATTAGTTGATACTGAGAAACTATTGAAAGAGTATTGCAATCTCTAAGAACAACATTTGGGGGCAGAATTGACAGGGAGGAAATTGTAATTTGAGAGTGGTATATATAGTCTGATTTTGACTCATTACATTGTGTTTTTTTTTAATATTCACTTTTTAAAATGTTTTTAATTGATATTTAGAGAGAGAAGGGAGAGGGATAGAGAGAAACATTGATGACATAGGAACATCATCTATCAGCTGCCTCCTGAATGCCCCACACTGGGGATTGAGACCGGAACCCATGCATGTACCCTAACCAGGAATCAAACCAGCGACCTCTTGGTTCCTGGGTCGATGTTCAACCGCTGAGCTAACTGGCCAGGCTGGCCCGTTACATTTATCTCTTGTTAAATCATTTACAGAAAGAGAATCATTCTCATCTCTAAACTCGAGAACAGAGAACACAGCTAATCCATCATTGCATTACCACAAGTACATATCAAAAGGCATCATATACATCAGGCAGCAATGTATAGAGAACAAAATTAATTTATAATTAAATAAATATAATAAAACTCTGATCATATGAAGGAATACTTTTTAAGTAATTAAATTTCCTTTAATTTTATTTTGCCAGAGCAAAACTATTTGAACAATTCAATATATAGGTTTTCCAATGTTGTTATTTCCTCTAGGGTCATGTTTATATCCTTCTTTATAATTTATTTTATTTAGTTGCATTAAGACATAATGTTGTAAATTGACATAATTTTTTATCTTACTTTTATTGACTGGCTTGTATTTGAGTTCATGTATATCTCCACTGTTGGATATTTATTTTGTTTTTCTAATTTTGGCCATAATAAACAGTAAAACAATAAACATTAAATATAATTTTATATGTATACTTTTTTGTCAAATTTTGAGAAATTTCTTAAGCGAAATTTTTAAAATATATTTTCCAACCTATCACTCTTTTCTAACTTACATTATTTCTCAACCCAGTAGCAGCCAGAGTGATCTCATAAAAAAAGGCCAAATTGCTCCTGTCCTACGAACAAAACTCTCCATTCATTCATTTCACCCGGAGTAAACGCCAAAATACGTACACTGTCACAGAACATCCACATGTTCTCCCATGAAACACACACACACCTCAAAGTTGTTGCCTAGAACACGCCCCTGTGATATTTACATGATTTACATCTTCATTCCCTTCCTGTCTTTTCTGCAATGCCTCCTTATTTGAGAGGCCTTACCTAACCAGCAATATTTCCTTACCTGATTCTATTTATTTTCATGACTCTCCTTCTAGCATGTTTTACTTTTATTAATGTTTTCCTGTCTGTCTTCACAAGAATATAAGCTCTTCTAGGACAGGTAATGTATCTGTTTTGTTTACTGCCATATCCATACTCACACAGAGCATAACCCACATTTGAATGAAAGAATGAACAAATGCATGGAATATAAGTTGGGATCAGCTCAACAAGTTTATTGGGCATCTTGTAAAGAATCTGCACACATTGGAGAAGTGTAGAGGTTTCAATTGTTTAAAATAGATAATAACATGGCCACTCATTCAACAAATATTTATTAGATATTTAATAATGTGCCAAGCCAGGTGTTTGACACCAGGCACACCAAAATAAAAATGACTGGCACAGTCCCTGCCAAGACTTGTACTTTCACTTTCATGTAGGAGAATTCAGTTGTGGTTTTAGAAAGATCACTGGTGGTAGGTAAAGGACATCCTGGGGATTTGAGGGACTGGATGTGGGGGAACCAGTCCAGACCATTTTGTAATAATGGAAGTCTGGGTTAGGGTAATAGCAACAAGTACCAAGGAGAATTAGAAAATACATTCTTCTAATTAACACGTTACTCACTGAAGATACTACTGTGAGTAAACAAGCTCATCTTGAATATGCCATAATTAAGAGTATAGGGAACAATATTGATTTAGGCCCCTGACAGTTTCATACAAGACTTTGTTAGTAAAAATGTCAGTAGCTTGTGGATTCCCTAAATTCCAGCTATAAGTAGATTAAAACCACAGATTCATACTCTACTGGGCTTATGTGTCATTGACTAAGGAAATACTAGTAGGTTATTCCTGAGCAGCAATGGGCAGATGGTAAAAATGAAGATGCTCACTATCTGGATGAATTTTCTACAGCCTATGTTGATTCAGTTGTGGAACACGATAACCCAAGTTTGGGTGAAATTTAAAAACAAAAATGTTTTAGTCGTCTAATTTCTATATTTAACAAGTGGGAAAGGACTCATAATCAAAAATAAAAGAAATCAAGAACTTATTTGCTGATGGCTTCAAACTTTAACACCAGCCATTCTAATAAACAGAATTGTCTAGTCCTCTGAATGGGGAGCAGGAGTGATGTAGAAGTTTGGTGTCTCAAATTAATAAAGAGTATCTTCTATTTCCACATGCCTTTATCCAAACCAGCTTAGATTCTTTCTATTATCTCACAGATAGCCCCCTAGTCTCTCCCTGCCTCACTCTACTGATAGATCCACCACACAACTTGGAGGCCAGAGTTTTACACCAAGATTATACAGGGGAAGCATTTAAGTATCTATAAGAAGATAGTGGAAGAACGTGTGTGGAGGGCAATTAGTTCACCCAGGTTTTCTAAATGGGTCCTTGAGCCAAATTTATCAAAGTTACAAAGAGAATGGAAATCCCAATAATATTGAAGTTGCATAATTATTCTTGAGATGATTGGATGAATAAAAAGAATAAGATCTCAATTGGCCTCAATTGGGAATAAAAGAGCAAAGGAAAGGATGGTGTTAATGGTGTTCTCATCTGTGTAAGGCACTGTGTCTAGCACTCTTACAATTTAGATAATGTGATCTACACTGTGTATGCCATGAGATTTTAGTCCATTAATTTACTTCATCCATGTTTCATTCCACATAAGATTTGAAATGGCTTTTTACTAATGCATGCTGTAATACCGAAACAAAATAAAAATAAAAGTGAAGATAAAATAAATGATTTAAATAGGGTAATATTTTGTGCAAAGCTAGTGCTAAATAATATATAAATGAGAATTCAGACTATTGTATAGTTCGCCTGATAATTTGGCTATGACCTGCTTAGCAGTCACACCAAAGTGTGGGATAAATGTCATTACATTTCTTGATTTCTGTTAAAAAAGTTAGAAATACCACAGGGTTTCCTGTCACAGAGAATAGAAAAAAAATTTTTTTCCCATGGATACTGTTAATTTTTTCCTTTTTCTTTTTATTCCCAGTATTTAGTGGAAGAAGCTGTAAGTCATAATTTGTGATGCATTTGTGAAGAAAACAGAAAGCTTAAAGTTAAGCTTTACCCAACTTTGATTCTAAATAATATACAATTTCCCATTATGTCATGTATTTCATCAAATTTATTGATCAGGTAGGAAGTAAACTAAATAGGTGCACCCCACAACTAAGTGCTCTCTTCAAGCCATCAGCATCAACAAAGGTTCCATGCTGCTCACATTCCTATTGAACACTAGTCTCATTCATTCAATGAACCTTAATATATATATATATATATATATATATATATATATATATATATATATATATATATATCAACTAATAAAAAGGAACTAAGCATACGTATTAAAAATACAAGTAACAAAGAGGCACACATCTTGTCAGAAACTGAGAAATTAAAAAAATTTATAAAAAGGAAACTACCAATATGGAATAAAGACCCAAAGTAATAATGAAATAAATATGTCCTTATTTAAGTTAAATTTGGAAGGCAGCAGGATTATTTTAATTAAAGAAGAAAAAATTTTTTTCTAAATACATTTCTGGTAAAATCAACTGTGGAGATATATATCCAGCTTCAATCATGTGATTATCAGATAATCAAGGGAGTCTGACTTCAAAAAGGGAAGGATGAAGGGACTGGGAAGCTTAGCTTGCTAAGGAGAATTTTAAAAGATATTAACAAGCAAAACCCAGCAGGTTGGCAATGAGAAAATTAGAGCAATGATGAATCTCTGGAAATTTTAGAAAGTGGTTAGTAATAAGCAAAAAGGGGAAGAGATGATTTCTCATATCCGAAGATGACACACGGGAAGAATTTGTGTGTGCTGAATGGCAAAAATAAAACAAAAAAAGTATTTTAAAATTTCCTTTTAACTTAGATTTTGAATGGCCTATTAGAGGAAATCTGTAAGCAAGCAAAGAGATTTAAAAAAAACAACACACAGTTTTGAATTAATATTCAAAATTTGTTAATCACTGTAAAAACAATAAGAAATATTTTCATGATACTGTACAGATGGTAAATTTTGACTTTGGCATGTAAGGGATTAGAAACCAAAGAAACCAAAGGTATGTTTAATGGAAAAACAATTAGAATTTGAAGTCCCAGGAAAATGGATAAAAATATGTATACTTTGAGACAAAAATTAATTTATATACAGCTAAATGTTACAGTGTGTCAACATAAATTCATTTGTTATGAGAATAACATAGTTACAACATGGCTAAAGTGTGTTCTCTTCTCTGTGATCATTAATTTACCGAATACTGAGTCCCTTCTCCTAAACTGTGGGCCTCTTACATTCAAGGGCACCCCTTGCAGAAGTGACAGCCTATCTTTTTCTCTCGTTTCCTCTCTGACCTTAAAAATAACCTTAGTTCCAATTATTATTCCTTTGGAAAGGGGAAAGGGATAGGCAAAGGGAGGGAATTTAAAATAGTTCTATGCAGTCAAAACGAAGTGATGAATAAAATGGTGAAAGAAAGATAATTTCCAACTGCTGCAGAAGAAGAAAATCTTTGATTTTCTGGAAAAGGGGAAAAGGAAACCCTCAATTAAGCTAAAAACGCTCCCATGTATAATGGTGACAGCTTTATCCTTTTATTAAATAAACACAAGCAATGTATTGTACCTGCTTCCCCAGTAATGGTTCTGGTTTCCTGATTTTTAGTACTTTTAGTGTCAGGTTGTGGTTTTGTGATGCAAAATGACTGTAATTCCAGTTTCCTTTATTATCTAACACTATAAATTATAAAGTTTCTTTTAAATAATTATTAACTAAAACATTTAAAATAGAAAAGACAAGAATAGGGGAAATAACTACTTTATTTCCTTATAAAATGGAGTCTATCTGACCTTTATTTTTAGTAATATGAAATACAAATAATTTATATGTTATCGACATTTTGCAGTTATGATTTAGTTATTTTTTAAATTTTCTTGGTATATATGCTTTACCCCTGTAGGTGGTTCATGTGACTAGCAATTAATGCACAACACAACTGAAGTTTAAATGATCTTCTAAGAGTAATTGATGAGCTTACAACAAACACTCCAAAAAATTGCTTTATTTTTTTTTCTTCAGCTATTCTAAACAACATATTTTGTGTTCATTCCCTTAGATTAACATTTTTAAATGTATTCTGCCTTGGTTGCCTCAGTTACTCCAGTTGCTCTCACTTCTCAAGCACAAAGCAGAAAGGTTTCAGCTCTTAGCACAGGGGCAGAACTGTTGTCTGCAGTCACAGGTCATGTACTAAGCACTAATTCCAGTGGTCTTGTTCTCCTTGAGTGTACTTATATGTTTTTATGCCAAATAGTGTAGAATATTTAAAACACACCATGCACTCTATAATGCCCTGACGGCCCCTAGATCACATCCTGAGGTTCAGTAGCCTTCCTGATGTTTCCACTGGCCTCTCCTGGGGTGAACCCTCACTTACTGAGACCTATGTGACCTCATCATGTTTAAATCCTATCTAATAAAAGGGTAATATGCAAACTAACCATTACTCCATTACAAAGATGGCGGCACCCATAGCCATAAGATGGCAGCGCCCAGTCCTCTCAGCCCTGCCAGAGTCCCCCAGTCCTGGGGGATGGCTGCTGAGAGTGGGCAGCGTGAGCAGCCTGGTGGAATGCTTGCTTCGTTGCTGTAGCGACAAGGCAGGCCGCAGAGAGCCTCTGGGCAGCGGGCGCGGAGCGGCCAGGCCCCGCAGAGAACTACTGGTGCACAGATTTGTGCGCAGGGCTACTAGTTATAATATAATCCCCCAAACGTTTTTCTGCTGTGTCTGAATAAAGTTTCAAGTAGAAGGAAGATGGTCACTGGTTTGTTTTATTGAAACCAGCATAGATATGATGAATTAAAACTTATTTCTAGAGCAGCACTCCCCAGTAAATCTTTCTGCAATGACAAAAATATTCTACATTAACTCTGTGCAATATGATAGCCACTAGCTACACATGACCATTGAGCACTTGAAATAGAGCTGGCATTATTATGGAATTGTACTTTTAAAGTAATCAGTTCTAATTTAAATAACAACATGTGGCTAGTGGTTTCATATTGGACAGCACAGTTCTAGAGCAAACCTTTCCTATATAATCTCTTCTGGAAGTATATTGAACTTGCACGTCTTCAATATAAAACAAAACAAATGTCTCTCAATCTCCATTGCCATTTGTTTCATCTTCACCTTCCTCACCTCCGATTGTGCACTGGTGGGGTCCCCCAGCCTGGCCTGCACCCTCTCGCAATCCAGGACCCCTCAAGGGATGTCAGAAAACTTGTTTCAGCACGATCCCACAGGCCACTCCCCTTGGGAGGGTGCCAGATACAGGGTTCATGGCTAGTAAACGCTGCTGTGGCAGCGCCAGCCTCTCCTGATCGGGACTGGTTGGGCGCAAGCCCACGGCAGGCACAGTGGGGCCCGGATGAGCAGGAGCGGCAGGTAGGAGCTGCAGACAGCGTTGGATTGTGGGTTTCGGCCCGATGCCTGCAGGCCAGCCAGAGGGACCCCACCTGTGCACGAATTCAGCTGATAAGTCTGGAAAGGAAAAATAGACTAGATCTCCCAATTGAGGTTCCAGTCATGGAATTTAGACCAAAGGCTATTGTCCCACAGATAACTCACACTCTCCAGGTTATTGGATATGTTAGAAAAAAAAATCCCAATTTGCAACATGTAGATATAGTCCCATCTTAACATACTCTACCTTTTATTATCTAGTTCATTTATTTTAATGAGTAAGCTATTTGTTCTCCAAATGCTACACATTGTATCCTTGTGGTCAATTGCACAAAATTCTAAAAACCCTCTGACTTGCACTAACCCAACAGTTACCAAAAGTCCTGAATAGTCACACTTCCTTGGCTTCCCTGAGGCAGCTGCCTCTAAGGACCATGGGACAGGGAGCAGAGAGTGGATGCTTCCTGTGGATATCCACTTCATGAGAGAGAAAGAGAAGCAGAGACTGGTCCAGACGCATCCTGTTCCTCTTTTATGTTTACCAATCAGGTAATTTATTTCAATTACATGGGGAAGTGTAAAAAAATCCACTTTCAGGGAAATTATTTCCTTTAGCAATATATAGCATGTAGTTATTTAAAAACTGAAATAAATTCTATATGACAATCTACTAGAGGTAAAATAGAAAGAAAAGAAAAAAACACAGTGAAAACTGGAAATCAGAAGAACTTGTTTGGCTCAAGTCCAAACTCAAGATTGAGGGAGGGATTTTGGTTCTCAGAGCCATTATTTTAATCAGTAAAATAAAAGATTGAATTCCAGAGCACTTCTGAGTATCTTTATAATCTTTATACTGTGTCTATGCTTATATTCCCAAACATATGATGAATTTCTCAATGATAAGAAGAATGCTGTCGAGCTTTTGCAACCTTGGCTACCAGGAAAATTTCCTTTATATGTTAGACATTCAATGTTTATTCTCCTTCTTGTTATTAATAAAAAATAAATTTGGCAAAATCTAAAAAAAAAACACAACCAGGCAAACTCATCAACCCTTCATTTCCTGAGTCTATGATATGCTACTGAAAATAGGAGTTGTATAATTTGCACATAGAAAAGGAAATAAGACATTAATTTGTCTCATCCTGGATTTATCACATACTTGGCTTGAACTCAGATGACTTCTCTATGCACTTTCCTAATGATAGGAATGTGGACTGGAATACATTTTGATAAATTAATTTACTTTGCATTAAAAGATAAAGATCATTATTATCACCTCTCTCATAAACAACTATAATGATACACTTATCAAACCCTATTGCCAAATTTACCTTTCTATTAATAGATATTTATACTACTTAGTGCTTACCCTGTGTTAGACATTGTTCTAAGTTATTTAAAATATATTATCTCTTCAAAATACTTTACTGACTCTATTATAATCTTAAGGAGAAAAATAATTTTCTCATGTGTTCTGCCATCATGCTAAATATGAGTATTTCATATATATTTATAGATTTCACACATTTGTTATATATTATTTATTTACATATAAATAGATATTTTAAGACCATACCTATTTATCCTACTTTATTCCATTGCCGCATGGATTACCCTTGCTTTCTCCCCTTGTTGTTTTTGCAACCTCCCATTCCAACAGAGGGAAAGCCTGCTCTCACTACTTCTATCTATTTACTTAATTATATAAAATAGTGTATCTGTATAGTAGCTTCAGACTTTAAATAAAACATCCATAGGAAATAACTTTATCAACTAGAGCCCAATATTTATATACAGTTACTTTTTACCTGTAGTCTTATAAACTCCACTCATTTCCCACGTTACTTAGGTTAGTAACCTTACTCAAAATCCTTCAGGAAGGCTGTTTTCAGTATATTTATAATACTGTTAGACTGGTCACAGCCTTCATTGCATGCTGGACCTTCTGACTTCGCAGGTGATTTCTTTTAAATTTGCATATAGTAATATTCACTGTTGTTAAGTAAACAAACAAGTTTTGGCAAATTCATTGTTTCATATATTCAACTTTACATTATTATTTAGAGTAGTTTCATCAGTCTATAAAATCCTGAATTTGACCTATACAAACACCTACCCTGAATGCCTGGCAACCACTGATCCACTTATCATCTGTGTAGTCTGCCTTCTCAAGAAAGTCATACAAAGGGTCTTATACAGTATGTAGTCTCTTTAGATTGTGTTTTTTTTTCCTTTTTAACTTACCAATATACACTTAAGATTCATCAAATTCTTTCCATTGTTTAATAGCTAATTTCTTGTTAATGTTGAATAGTATTATATGCTACAGTTGTAAGCGTTGTTTATCTATTCACCTGGTGAAGTACATCTTGATTACTTCCAGTTCATGGTGACTATAAATAAAGTTGCTATAAACATTTGTGTGCAGGTTTATGTTTAAACAAAAGTGTTCAAATCAATACCTAGGATATGGTTGCCAAATTATATGGTTAAGTTTATATTTAGTTTTATAAGAAACTACCAAACTTCCTTTCAAAGTTGCTGTTTTATTTTACACTAGGGGCCCGGTGCATGAAGATTCGTGCACAGGGGGTGGGTCCTTCAGCCTGACCTGCACCCTCTCCAATCTGGGATCCCTCAGGGGAGCCCTCTCCAATCTGGGAGTTTCTGTCTGTCTTTGCAATCATATGAGCGAATTGTCTGAGACTCCAACCCAGTTTGGTTTGTTGCTCACAGAATAATAGAGGCTTTTTTTTTTTCTTTGCTTCATTGGTGGAGATTTCCTGGAAGTTTTAGGATATCTCCCCTTTAATTTTTCCTAGACACTCTGATTTTACTTATGTCTCTCACCTTTGCTTTCCCTCCACCCCCCACCACAACAATAACTTGCTCCAGGCTCACTTTGCTCTAGTCCAGTAGTCGGCAAACTGAGGCTCGTGAGCCACATGTGGCTTGTGAGCCGCGGTTTGTTGCTCTGTTGACTAATGAGTTTGCCAACCACTGCTCTAGTCTAGTGTCTAGGACAGTGGTCGGCAAACTCATTAGTCAACAGAGCCAAATATCAACAGTACAAGGATTGAAATTTCTTTTGAGAGCCCAATTTTTTAAACTTAAACTTCTTCTAACACCACTTCTTCAAAATAGACACCCCAGGCCATGCTATTTTGTGGAAGAACCACACTCAAGGGGCCAAAGAGCTGGATGTGGCTCGTGAGCCGCAGTTTGCTGACCACGGGTCTAGGAGATCCGTCTGCCACCTGAACTACGATTCCCAGCATTCCTGGTGCTCCTCGTGCTCAGGGTTTTCCCTTCCTGCTCTGTCTCAGTCCCAAGGCCTCCCGCTCTGCCAAGTCCTCCAAACCACCAGCTCTCCCACTCTGCTCTCCGCCTGGAGCCTGTGTATGCAAATTAACCCGCCATCTTTGTTGGGTTAACTTGCATACTCACTCCTAATTGGCTGGTGAGCGTAGCAGAGGTATGGTCAATTTACATGTTTCTCTTTTATTATATAGGATTCCCATAAAGTTCCTTTGCAACAGCATGGATGGAGCTGGAGAGCATTATGCTAAGCAAAATAAGTCAGAGAAAGATAAATATCACATGATCTCACTCATTTGTGGATTATAATGAACAACATAAACTGATGAACAAGAATAGATCCAGAGACAGAGAACCATTGATTAGATGCTCAAACCTCACAGGGTAGGTAGGGGAGAGTGAGGGTTAAGGGGAGAGATCAAACAAATGACTTATATGCATGACCAATGGACACAGACATCAGCGGGGTGAGGGCATGAGCATGGGCTGGGGGGGGAGGGGGAATAAGGACACACATGTAATACCTTAATCAATAAAGAAAGGGAAAAAAATTAAAATTCCTGTTGCTCTAAATCATCACCAAAAATTCGTATTGTCAGTTTTTACATTTTAGTGATTCTAACTGGTGTGTAGTGTTAACTCACTGTTTTGTTATTTTTCCAATAACAAATACTATTGATTCTTATTTTTAAAAATATTTTATTGATTTTTTCAGAGAGGAAGGGAGAAGAAGGAAGAGAAACATAGATGTGAGAACAGACCATCAATTGGTGGCCTCCTACATGCCCTCTCCTAGGGATTCAGCCCTGACCAGGAACTAGCCAGCAACCTTTTGGATAAAGAAGGATGCCTAACCATCTGAGCCACACAGGCCAGGGCTGAGCATCTTTTTATATGCTTATTTCCCAACTGTTTATCTTCTTTGAGGAGGTGAGTGTGTGCGCAGGCCTTTAGCCCACTTTTTAACTGGATTATTTTCTTCTTGTTGAGCTTTAATATTTCTTTATAGCTATCAGATAAAAGTACTTTATCAGATATATGTTTTCCTTCTTGTATGTGGCTTATCTTTCATACTCTGAATAGTATCTCTTGCAGATCCGAAGTTTTAATTTTAATAAAGACCAAGTTCTAAATTTTTCCTTCATAAAATGTTTTGCTTTTGGTGTTATGCTTTTGGTTTTGTGCCAAAAGCTTATCACCAAGTCCAAGGTCACGTAGATTTTTTTCTTGTTTTCTTTAAAAATTTTTATAGTTTTCCATTTTCCTTTTAATTCTGTGAACCATTTTATGTTAATATTTTACATGCGGCTTTTCAGTTCCAGCAGTTTTTGAAATGTTTTATGGATTACCTGCATGCTACTTATTTCAAAATGAATTGTTGTTGTTTTTTTAAGTACAAATATTTATTATTACATTAGAACTTAGAAACTATTGTAAGTTATTTAAAATTAATTTGAGCTTCTATATATCCTGCAGGATTATGTCACAATTTTAAATTTTCCAAGCATTCTCTCTCAATAATAGGTAGTAATTACTTTTCCTTCATAGATATGTATCGTGTAATTCAAGGGATTGTTGGTCATTTATTTTTTAATGTACATTATTTCACATGTTAATCTTAGTCTCTAAACACTTTGAAGGCATTTTATCATAGTTCACTGTGAAACTTGATCAAGCTCTTCACTAATCCAAAGAAATGTTTTTAAAGTACAACTCAGGTCTAATTCCTCATTTTCTTCATCCCCAAGTCAACACTGAATTCTAGTGGTTGACTAGAATTGTGATCAACTGAAGCCATTTATTTTTAATGTAAAATTAATTGTTTGTGGAGCTAATATTAATTGGGCTCATGGCTATTTTATGAAAAAATCAAATAGAGAAAATAAAACAGCTTACAAGTGATAACCTTGAATTACAGCATAAAGTGCACCAGTTTTCTTAGTTGACTATTAGTAAAATAACCTAAGAAAATTAGATTAAATAGTCCCAGATGTTGTTTTCCTGTACACTCCTCTGTTTTTAATAGAATATTAGGATTTTAACATATTTGAAAGTAAGAAACAAATGAGAATAAGAAATTGAAATTTTTTAATCATGAAGTCTCTAAGATATAAATGGGAGTGACTGGAGTCAGTTTTAAGACTTAATAGAGAGTACCTGTGAATATTTATTTCTAGGACTTATTAATATTTCTGATACATCTCTTAGAGGAGTCAAAGGTCAGAGTGTTGAATAACAGCCTCTTTGGCCAAAGCCTCTAGTAAGAGATATCACATGGAAGCGATTTCCTACAATTTAACAAGAAGAAAAAAATGTCTTTCTCCACCAAAGAATTATCTGGAGCTGAGTAAAAAAAAAAAAAAAAAAAAAAAGATGTTACTGGATTGGTTGGTGAAAGTAAACATGTTACATGCTAAGGGAAGACAGTATAGAGTTAAGGGGAATGCTTTGGAAAGTTCTTAAGGATTTTCATTAGTTTACTGACACTTTATCATATCAATAAATGATATAACCTTGCCTAAAAACTGAATGAAATAAATGTTTGTTTGATTTTTAAGTAAATGTAAATCTATAAACCACTCTCTACATTTTAGTTTTTAGCAATATCAATTTATAAATTTATTTAAAATCTATTCATCAGGTAATTTTGCTCTTGGCAATAAAAGTTATCCCCATGATAGGATCAAAGACACTGGTATTCATTCATTAATTGCTATTTTTTTTCTAAAAATACTGAGTACTTTCTATTTTCCATGCTTTGTACTCAGCCTTGTGTATATAATGGTGAAAAAAATAAACAAAAATAGTGGGGGGTTTTTCCAGCTTTCTCGAATTGTAATTCACATACAACATTGTGTAAGTTTAAGGTATGGATCATAATGATTTTATATATGTATATATTGTAAAATGTTTACCACAATCAGGTTAGCACATCTATCACCTCACATAGTGAAAATTTCTTTTTGTGATGAGAACTTTTAAAATCTACTCTCTTAGCTACTTTCAAATATATAATACAGTATTATTAACTAAGTGGCTGCTTTTATGGTTCTTATAGTTTTTAGTTGAACAAGACTGGTGAGAAAGAAAATAAAAAAGCATTGGTCAATTGTTGGGTAAGTACCTTCTCATTGAATTGCAACTTTGGCTTAATGTTGAAAATTGTATATCTTGAACATTCTATGATAACAGATTCATAAATAGCATCATAGCTACTTATTGTAACCTTAACAAATCTTATAAAATGAGAAAGGAATTTACAGAATATTGCTAGAGAAATTAGGTGGTGAACCTGTCTATTTCTATGGATAAACAAGGAACAAGATCAGGGTGCTGACCTTCCAGGGATAGGACTGTAGTTGCAGAATAAAAACTGATCAACTGTAGATAACTCCTAGTATAATTCAGTGATTTCTCATTATCTGTATAGCTTAGAGCTGTCCCTGTGTACCTATGACATACATATTTAAATCTAAATGTTTTCCTCTACAAGATGATAAATATGAATTGCATATTAGCTTTAACTATTGAAATAATCAGTTAAATTCCTTTTACTTCCTACTATTGAAAAACTTATAATTTGGGTTATTGATTTAATAAGATATCTGAAAGTTCTGAGGTCCAAGCTCTTTAATTTTTAATCATATAACTTTGATCATTTGACTCAGTTAAAGCTAAAGGTCACTGGGTCCTCATGGGGATTTCAGTTCAATTCTCATAGTGAATACTTAGCAAATGCAGACAAAAAAGGAGAAAGCTAAAGGTCATAGGGAGGAACAGTAATGCATGTGTGTGTTGTGGGGAGTGGCAGGTTCAGGGGATGATGTGGTAGGGGCGGGGGAAGTGCAGTGTGGTCCTTAGAACACTTTCTATACACTGGACAATATGGGAACAGGTCACCTGGGAAGAAAGGAGAAAGACCCTCATTGAATGCAAACTCCTTCTATAAGGTTGAGATGTAAGGTGGTTGGAATACATTTTTTTAACCATATGCCTGACTGATAATGTGGTGAGACCATCTGTCTTTATACCAAAGAGTGTGTGAAATTAAAAGCATGAGATGCAATGTGCTTGAAATAACTCTTTTTTAAATCAGGTGACTGACTGATTACGGAGTGAGATCATCAGTCTTTATACCTACGAATGTATGAAAGGCAGGTGGGCAGTGTGAGGATTGAGGTGCGGAGATAGACTGAGCTCCAAGAAAGGGCGGGGTCATCTTTTCCTGAGTACACTCCTGTGGAGTTCCATATCTGCCCATTGTAAGCATTTGGTGAATGAAGGATAAAATTCGGTGAGTGGAGTGTACATGGTACAGAAAAGTAGAATTTATATTTAGGGCATGGAAGATGCAAACTAGATGACACCACAGATGCAGACTTAACAAAATAACAGAATGTTCTCATTCTCAGTATTCACACAACTATTGTTCACAATTTTTGAGTGGCTAAGGTGAACTAACTTGGGATACGAGAGTGGGTTATAATAATTTAAGAAGGTTAATCAAATAATAATTTAAGTGGGTTATAACCCCCCATAATCCACTCTGTATCTTGTACTCTCCACTCACCGAATTTTATCGTTCATTCACCAAATGCTTACAATGGGCGGATGAGGACACATATATAATACCTTAATCAATAAAGAAATTAAAAAATTAAAAAAAAAAGTGGGTTATAGATCATTGGATGTGCAAACTGGAGTCCAGTGAGATTTTGGAAACTAAAGGTCCCTCACTCTATGGATCTGTGTTTGTTCTTTCTCTTTGATGAAGCACCAACGACAGGACTTTAGGAACTGCAGTTTCCTTGATCCTGGGAAGTCCAGAGGTCATTGTACAGCATTATGGAATTTGGGGGTTCAAACCTGATCTTTAAATTACTTTTTACCTCTATTGATTCTCTCTCACTATAAAACTGACATAAATAACATATGCAGCATGGTTTCATATATAATGGGACAATCAAGTAAATTAGCATTTAACTACATACATAATGGGGAAAATAGCTCTGCTTTTATCTACAGCAGGTGAAAATGCGTTGATTTGTTGAATATATAATACCAATGCATATAACTTGGACCCAGGATCTTTGCAGCTTCTCTTGGTCTCTAAATTGGGCAGCCTAAAAACCACGTGATTGTTAAGATGAAATCATTTTAATGTACTGTTCGTCTACAGAGTGGATACTCTTGAATCACAGGTGTAAAGACTATCGGTCATGTTGAATGAATTCCTAATTTTGTTTTTAGTTTTCCTATAAGTAACTATAATTATTTATTTCCACTAAAATGGAAAAAAAAATACTTTGAGCTAGTAAAGTAGTTTTGAATATCTGGACATGTCTTAGGAAACTAAGCTGTTTTTAGTCTTATTCCTTTTAAGTAATAATATTAACCTTATTATACTTTATTCGAGTTGGCCTTGATTCTATGAATAAAACCTTTCTTTTTGAAATAAATGATTTGATTAGCCTTCTTAAATTATCATTTTTTGGCTTAATTTTAAAATAGTTGGACTATATTCTTTACTTAGTTATTGGCTTATGAACTGATTAAATTTCTGCGAATGCCAAGTAAAATTTTGTTTTTAAGCTGACTACAACCAAAGTGCACACATCTTTTGAGTTTTATAAAATTTGAACATTTTCCATTTCCCCTTTTAATTAAAATATTATTTCACTCCTCTATTTTCCCTGAGTAGTTGAAACAAATGTAAGTGGGAAATTTCAAAAGAACAGGAACACTTGGCTGTATTTCTGGCTGATCAAGAAGCAGAAAATGCAGGAAATCTAATGAGAAAGCTTATTATTATGATTTGCACAGCTCAGCTTTTGCATAATCAAGCATGTCAATGCACTCACACATTTGCGAATGCTGCTTAAAACCACACATCTGAATCTTTTTAATGTTACTCCATTACCATTGCTTTTGCTGCCCCACTCAGGAAGCCATCATCCATGACCCCAATTTTCAAAATGGGCCAGCTAAAAACAAAGACTGGATGTGTTTCCTAATCCTATCAAATCTTTTTTTTTAAAAAAAAGCAGAATGAAAACAGGTGGTGTTCTCAATTTTTAAAGGAAACGAATTATGAACTGTAACTTGAATATGGCTGTGATTACCCAGGTACAATTGCTCACATGAAAGTTGGTAGACTGTAGAAAATGCTATGTAATATTCAGGTGATCTTTGTTAGCACCTGTGGTGCTTTTGTTCCCTTGAAATCATGCAATACTTCAGTTAATGCTATAGGAACATATGTTGCTATTTGTCAATATGATAGTGTAATGCATATGCATGAAGGAGGGTGTCAAGCCAAGGAAACTGCATTTTATCTTCTCAAAAGAACTGATGTGAGTAGTAAATACCCTTCACTCCCTTTTTCATCCTTCCCTCATCCCTATACTTAAGACTCACATCAAAACATGGTGAAATGATGAGGACTGCAAGACATAATTCACCATTATAGTGTAGAAACATTTTAAAATTCCAGGTCATGGATAAAAATAATTATATGGCTATCCATTTTATAACTAATTGTTATATAGTTATTGCTATTTTATTATATTTGTGCTTATTAAACGAATGATTTAGACCAATGATTCTGAATAAAGAGGATGAATTTTAAATCACACTTTTCATGGTTGTATTTTTCATGTATAATGGTGCAAAATAAAATTAGAGCATCAGTGATTAGTGTTCACTTTATGAATAAAAAAAGAAAAAATATGGGTTGGCAAAATTCAGTGGGTTTGTAGCTAACTGAAGAATTTCTTACAAAGGTGGCTGTTCATGGATTCCTGATGACCTGTAAAGGTGCAGGTGGTGCAGTGACATGGGAGCAAGGCTCGATAGCTAATATTCAGAAGAGGACCTTGATGTCTTTCCCATTAAATGTATGGATGGCACAAAAGCTATAAATAGGGTCAGAATACAGAATGATGTCAACAGAATGAAACAAATAAGTAACAAATAATGAGATGCTATTTCAAAACATTAAATAGAAAGGACTGACCTTGGTTTGAAATAAAATTGATTTTTGCACATATAATATAGCATGGGGAAGTTGAGACATAACAAAACATATGTTAGGGATTTTATCTGGTGGAAAGATTAATATGAAACAACTGAATGATTAATAAAAGCACTCAGAACCTTTACAATACATCACCCTTTGGACATGGCTTTAAGTGTTTCAAGACAGATTTTAATTTTTCTTCCACAAAAATATTTCTAGGCCTAATTCTGTAAATTGAACTAGTATCTTAAAATTTAAAATCGTGAAAAAATATATAATATTATCATAATGTGAAGGTTAAATAAAAAGCATTCCAAAATGGATTAAAGTACTGCTAGGAGAATACATTTAATACTGAGTTAGAAATATAAACCTGCTCACAAATAAAGGCAAATCACATGAAAGAACAATTTGCAAAGAAAGTTACCTGGTAAAATATACAAATATCCCAACTTGTTTAAATGAATTAAAAAAAAAACTAATTGAAAACACTAATGCAATTTTATTTTTCTTAATAAGTCAAAAGAAAAAGTATATAGCAATACTTGATGAAGTGTAAGTAGCAACTCTAAAAAAGGATATGCATTCATAACTCTTATGGAATATTTTATTAGAATATTTATCAAAAGCTATAAATTCATACATTTTGACCTCTTCCCTCTTAAATTTCAGTCCTAATTATGAGACATGTTCTTATGCAAAAATAAAAGCAGAATAGAAACTCTATGCAAACGCTATTTGAAATATTACATGAAACTTTTGTGGGCAATCAGTGTACTCAATGATAAAAGAGTGGTCAATTAGATTATGATTGTTCTCTCAATGAAATATCAATGTGTTATAAAATAATTTATGAAGTTTTCTAAAAGGCATGTAAGCATGATATATGGTCAAGTGAATGCAGGTTACAAATTATAAACACATTATAAAAAGCTGCATAAAATATGTAGGTATATGTAAAAAATGAAGAGAAACTTACAAACATTGACAATATTTTTTTAGGATGGCTAAAAGATGGGGTAATATCCACATTTAATTACTTTAAAGTATATTTAAAAAATAAAATCAGCCTGGCCAACCTATAAACCAGGATGTAATGGTTTAATTCCAGGTCAGGGCACATGTGCCTGGGATTGCGGGCTCCATCCCCAATAGGCGATATGCAGGAGGCAGCTGATAAATGATTCTCTCTCCTCACTGATGTTTCTATCTCTTTCTCCTTCTCCCTTCTTCTCTGAAATCAATAAAAATATATTAAAATTAAATAAAACCATACCTCAAACCAAGAATAAAGTCTAGGACATATACATATACATATCACTTATATATACTTGACATTGAAGCAAATCATAGATGAGTTAGTATAGAAATAAGTAAAGAAAATTCAGGAAATAAATTTGAAAAGATATTTGGCAACTATTGATATTTATGGAACAGGCAAAGAATGAGGACTCCCTTTAGCCTGATTTACAAAAAGCAGACTGAAAAAGATTGCACCAGCTACTACATCTCCAAAGTGAAAAGTTTACTTCTACTATAACTGGTAAGGTAGCTTCCTTGCTTCTCTAATTGCCTTAAATACAGAAAACAAACCATCACTACTCTGAAGTAACCAGAGCATATTTCTCCACCCTCAGGAACCTGTAACAACTGATGTGCTTGTTTGCAATTTAGCAGTAGCAAACGTGAGTCAAAGCCGTCAGTTTTGGATTGGCTTCAAGGAGGCGGTGTCCAGGATGAAAGGCTCCTACAAGCTGTCTGTTCTGATCTGCTCTCTAAAAACCGGGAGAGCTACTCCAGCAGATGGCAAAATCGGCTGGGTGAAGCAATACGGCTGAAGTGTTGTGCACTCTTACTCTCCCTAGGCAAAAGTGTCTGAGCATGTACGTCTAACTGCATTGCAGTCTCCTTACCGCTCCCCTACACCACCATCTTCTCATGGAGGTAATGCTCTCAGGCCAGCCCTCTCCCACCCTTTCATCATCACCCTTCCGCCCAAGAATCTCACTCTTGCTTAGCTCAAAATGACAAAGCAGTCCAGCTCCCCTAGTCCCATGCAAGTCAGAGAGCACAGCTGAAGTTTGTAACTGAAGACTGCAAGTGGAGGATGCATTTTTACAAACCATTGACTCTAATACTGTGTTTGCCAGGAAATCTTCAGTAAAGTACTGACCCAATACCGACCCAAATCTAGGCCAAGTGTGGAGTCTTGAAAGTTACTACAATGGCTATTCACTTATTCAATAATATTTTAATGAACACTTATCAACCTGGCACAAGAAACATTAAGATAAATACAATTTTTCTCAAGTTAATGTTTAACAGATGAAATTTTTGTTAATTTTTTAAAAATTGATTTTAGAGAGAGAGGAAGGAAGAGGTAGAGAGAGAAAGAAACATGGATGAGAAACATCAACAATCACCTATCTCCTGCATGACCCCTGGTGGGGACCAAGCCTACAATCTGGGTATGTACCCTGACCAGGAATTGATCCGATTACCTCTGGTGCATGGGTCAATGCTCAAAACACTTAACCACACTGGCCAGGGCAACAGATGAAAATTTTTTTTAAAGTACGTAAAAATACTTACAGTACTTTGATATGTATTAATAACAGTACAGATATAAAATTATACCACCAATAATAGAATCCTAGCAATGTATAAGGGACGAGGAAGACAGATGCCGGAGAATAAGGGAAGTGCCCTTTGTACAGCATCTAGAAACACTGGCAGAAAATCCCCTGGAGAATCACTAGGCCATTCCAGGCAGAAGGAAAAACATGGATAAGAAAGAGACACTTCAAGTGATCAATCATTTTAGAGGAAGTCCCAGTGGATTTTTTTGACTCGAGCAAAGGGTATATGGTTGACGAGTACTAGCGAATGAGCCTTTTAATAGATTTAATTGGGATGGTATTTCAAAGTAAGCAGTAAAAAGCGGAGAATAGAGTTAGGGTGATATTTCTTGAGGCTGTGAGAATAATCTGAGTGATGCTTAGATACTAAAAAGGGCATGGGAATGAGATAGGACTGGATATGAGATATATTTTAGAATATGAGATATATTTTAGAAGTGGGATTCACAGAACTTTTCACTGATAAAGTGTAGGTAGCTCCCCTAAAGCAAAATTGCTCCTTTAGCTGAGATGGTTTTCAAGAATGTATTCATTAAAATGTATGTCTCCCTATAGCTAGCATATTATTTTATGCTGGTTTCCCACAGAAGCATGCCACGATATGGGCACAAACAGTTTACTATGTAGGTCTTCTCAAGAAGCACTGGTGGGAGGGCAGGAATATGAGACAGAGAAGGAAAGGGAGTCAATACAGTGCATAAGTGAGCAGGTTTCCACTGTGAGTTACTGAAGCTCAATTCCACTGTGACATGCTTCCAAGTTATTCCACCCAAAGTGTGATTCCATTCATCAACTCCATCCATCAACTGGTTGTATACTACTCATGGGGGCATTAAATTGTTTGCACTCTGCCTTGACCCTTGCCCACAGACTGAGAATATTTTTATAGCCAAAGAATGCCTCCAGACAGAAAGTCACAGGTGCTTGCAGTAAGAGGCTGTCAGAACTGTGAGTGCCAAGGAGACTTGGGTGGGACCACAAAGCATCTGCTACACGCATTAAACCAGTTATTTCTCAACCGAGACTTTACATATAGATTTCTACAATAAATTTCAATGTTTTTTTTGTGTGTTTTTTTTCATCTTACATAAACACAGCTGAAGCATATTCTGAATCTGGATAATGAATTTGAACTTGTTTGCTTCCTGATGATATCAGTGACTAAGTGACAAATGATCAAGAAATATAAATTTAAACAGTAAATATGAAAAAAGCCAATGAATATTGTATGAATGGAGGCTTTGGAGAAGTGCAAATAGAGAAAAGTAAAAGATTCTATCCACATGGCCCAAACTAATAGAGAAATACTGTAATGGGTTGAATTGTGTCTGAAAGAGATTGATATTACTGTTCTAAGATCAAAGTTTCATGACATGTCCATCTTCACAAAAGTATCTATAATGGTTAATTCTATGTGTTAACTTATCTGCATCATAGTGCCTAGATACTTGGTCAAACATTATTTTGGATGTTTCTGTGATTGCTTTTGAATAAGATTAATGTTTAAATTAATGGGCTTTGATAAAGCAGATGGCCCTTTGGATTGTGGGTGGGCCTTATCCAATCTGTTGAAGGTCTTAATAGAACAAAGACTGACTTATTTGGAAAAAAGAGGAATTCTGCCAGTAGATAGATTTTAGAGAAGACTGATTAATCCTAAGTACCTGCCTTTAAATAAATTGCCTGGACAAAGTGGGGTGGAAATGGGACCATTGGTCCACCTGGAGCCATCTTTGGGCCAATCAATGGTGAGAGAGGACTGGGATATGCACACTATGGCAGGTCCCATATTATCATTTGATCATACAGTTAAAGCAAGAGAAATAATTACTTTACCAACAAACAAAGTTTGAAGAGCTAATTGAGGAATGTCTCACATGTATAAATATGGTTGCTGAATTAGCTATAAATATAACATATTTAAGAGAAAATAAAAGTAAAACTAATGTTTGGGTATGGCATATTTTAAAAATAAAAAAGTTTAATTCATTCCTTTTGGCAAAAAGTCACATGTGGTTAAACTTAATTAAACTGGTGAATTTCAAAGTACACCACCGACTGGCCTCAAACATCTGCTATTTTTCTAAAATTGACATTTGTAGAGTCATCTTAAAAGTGTTTGGACCTAATTTATTTTCATTATTGAATGCAATCTACATTTAACATGTTGTATTACAGACTATATATTATGTAAAATATACAATTCATCTGATTTCTTATTTAGCTGGAATTTAATCTAAACAAACTACGTATTGAAATTTTAAAATCAAGTAAAAATTGAAATATGCTAAAGTTAGAGAAAGAGAAATATCACATGATCTCCCTCATTTGCGCAATATAATGAATACCATAAACCGTTGAACAAAAACAGAACCAGAGTCATGGAAGCATCGAATAGACTGTCCAACCTATGAGAGAAGGTAGGGGGTAAGGGGGTAAGAGATCAACCAAAGGACTTGTATGCATGCATATGAGCATAACCAATGGACACAGACGAGGGGGTGGTGGTGAGGGCATGTGCTGGGGGTTGGGGGCGGCTGGGGAGGGGTCAGTGGGGGAAGAGACTTATGTAATACCTTAAACAATAAGGAACTTAAATTTAAAATAATAAAGAGATTTCTCAGGCAAAAAAAGAGAAATATGCTAAAGTATTTTGTGTTATAACATTTTATTGCTGTGTAATTACATTTATAATGTACAGTAAATATTTACATCTAAAGGATGTTCAGATATGAGAGACTCATGTGTTTTCCCCATAATTTCATTGCAGCGCTTTGTCATAGATTTTGTCATCCAGTGATTGTGTATATGAATCTGTGGTTAATTCTGGACAGTGGACCAATTTTTTTGGAAGAGAGAGGACTGTTAATCTCTATTTTATTTTCTACTAGCACTTAATAGGAGAATAGAAATCTTTTTTTATTTCTGGCTCTTCACTAGGATAAGAGGTTCCCCTTCTTTCATTTGGACCCTAATATAAAGTACTATTTTTGAGGCACAGATTTAGCAATTTATTCATTTTATGAGCAATGCATTAGTCGTTCCATACAGGAATTCATATTCATAGAAACTTGGAAGGGAGCTAGCTGGCCTTGAAAGCTAGACCACATACATCCTCTTTTGCTAACTCTGCCACCCATTAACTGTCACTGAGAAAACATGTGAAATCTCTGGATATTATTTTCCTTTGTTGGATGTTGTGAGAAATAAAATAAAGTTTCCAGCCTTCAATTAAATAAATAAAATTTGATTGTACTACAAATACTAGTTATTATTTTAAGAAAAAAATATCAACAATTAGGACATAAATGATCTCAATTGATCATAGAACAACCATTTTCATTTTTTCAAGCACATATGTCTTTTTGCTCTCTCAACAAGACTCTTTGGGAACTGAAATTCTGTGTCTTAGTGCATCCATTTCAAAAATCTGCAGATACTTCGGAATTTTTATGCATAATGGGATATTTTTCAGAGAAAAAAAAACTTAGCTGTGTGTACTATCAAACTTGCAGATTGAATATTTTAATGCTATATTTTTGGTCACTGAATCAAAATCTTTCTCAACTAGATACATGATTATTATAACATATCCCAGGCACTTGTTTCAAATCTATGCCTTTCAGTTAGTACTTTCAAAATAGTATGAGTATTTCCAAAATAAGCCCTGAATACTTCCCATTCGATAAAATGCATCCCTCAACCAACATTCAGGTTTGCACTTTGCTCTCTCAGACTTCTTATTTTCATATATCATTTCCCCCCACCCTTCTGGATTTAGTATCTAGTTGGCTTAACCGATTATTATCATTTCAGTTGCTGAGTGCTGCAGTACACATTGCATTAATATTGCTGTTGCACTCCAGTTGTTTTTCCTGGAGCCCACAACAAATGATCCTTCAAGTACCACTGCAGAACAAGAGTAGTAGGTGTGCATGCACTGCTTCCAGGAACATCCAATCTCCATATTGATTGAGACCCCACGGGATGCAATGTAATTATTATGGCAACATGAGTGGGTTTGTTTGTTGGTTGATTTGTTTTAATTGTATTTATTCATTGTTTCTTTTATTCATTTTCCTTGATATCATTGGGTTTTGTTTTTTTATTTTGTTTGGGAGTAATTACGAGAGGGAAGCAGGTCTCATTTTTAATAAAATTTTTTTTCTAAAGCAGCCATTATGAAATGTAGATATTATCACAAGAATTATGGTTTTCCAAGTTATTTTATATATGACAAAATGTTATTTTATGCGTTTTTTGTTTGTTTGTTTTTTTCCAGTGGAGAGTGAGAACATAGTCCCCCACTACCACAAATTATGCAGCCCAGTTTCCCACATTTGGGGAAATTGCCCTAGGAAAACCACCTTCGCGATCATGGCATCTCCCCTTCCAGGTTAAATATTGTATAGACAACATTGAATTGTAACTCACACATTTGCTATGCCAACCCTGCCTGTTCCCTCTTGATTTTTCTTCTTCACTATTCTCTTTTTAATTTTAATTTCTTTTATCAGCCCCCCTACACTTCTATTTAGTTGCTGTAATTGTTACTTATTTGATTGATTTGCTTTGTGTAGCTACCCGATTATTTTTATCAATTAAATCATAATAGATATCACATTAAGAACCTAGTAAGAATTCTTGCCACAGACAATTCAGGATAACAAAGGAGGTCTCCCTGAGGCTTAGATTGCAGGAGTTTTAAAGCTTGTTTACTTTTGAAGAAAAATAATAATATGTAGTCAGGTATAATGAGCTGGATAGTCTCAAACACACTGAAATGGATCTAGGGGTATAAGATGTTCACTTGTATCAAAGATTTATTTCCATCTGTGAACAAATAAAGTGGGGTCAATAGTAAGTAGGCTAAAATAATTATGATTAAGGTACAACAGCACCTCACCCAAATCAATGGAAAGCTCTAAAGGGAATACTTCCTCACACAGTGTTCCGCATCTCGTTGAAATGCCCAGATCTTTATACTCCACCTCACTCATCAACCAGATCCAGGCTCTTCCAAGGAAAGCATGACAGTGGGCAAGGCAGCTCTCTGAAGCTGAGGCAACCCCTGAGGAGCTGACACCTCGAAGCTTTCTGGTGACAGAACTCCCACAAATGGAAATAAATCCTTCCTGAAACAGGGTCCTGGGTGGAGCCTCACTGTGTCTACAACATCAGAGAGGAGTAATTTGGAATATATCATAGCCAGATGTTAGAGTCTATATAATCTGGCTCAGTCCCAGGATATTGTTCCAAGTTTCATGATGAAGGAAGCTGTGAAACAAAGTGAAAATTAACTTTGAGTACCTAAAATAAGTTGTAATGTCTCCAAGGTCAGAGTATCTCAGTAGACTCAAGTATTCGTAGAAAAAAATCACCCTGAACTTTAATTTCAGTAGAACCATAACATTAACTATAGTTCCTACATTAGTAGGATAATACTTATCCATTCAACAAGAATTTATACATCTTTACTATCCCTAATACTTGGCCAGAGGTGATGTTAATGATAGAGGTGATGGTAGAAACATAGTAAGTTTTAACCCCAGATAACTGCCCGTGAATTACCTAGTAGCTTACTGTTGTAATAATCAAAAACTCAAAAAGCTTTCCCCACAAAAGTATATATTTTAGCCGTATTAGGATAAGGGTATATGCCATGCTTTTTTAACTCATTCAGGAACTCACATTTTGTCACCAACCTCAGGTCCTTCTGCCCAGTGCTGTTGGGTGAAGCAGAGCAGAAACTTCATTGTTTGATCAAAGGGAAACGGGGGAGTTCATGCTCTAAGAGTCTAAGGGCACTTTCTCCCTGACTGGGAGGGAGCCTTGCGTATTTATAGGCCATAGCATGCAGGGATTAAATCCTTCTAGGCATGCACAGCTCTTCTGTTGCACTCAGCCGTTTGCACCTGGTCCTTTTTTGCACAAGATGCCCATCAACATATTGGTCTTTGCATTGGGCACTATGGTCTTTGTGCTCCGCCCTCTTCATTTTGCTGAAGGGAATCCTTTTCAGTTCCTATAAGCAAGCATAGCTCAGGACATAATTTGGGTATTGACAAACATAAGTGTCTTTTAGATGATAGTCCAGTGAGTATTTCTTCCTCTATATTGTTTGAATCCGTTACATTAAGCCAATATAGCAGGAGGAAGGGAAAGGATGGTGAGTGGGTTCTTTCTAAAGACCTGGTCTAGAAGGGGCACTGATCATTTTACTCATGTTCATTGACCATACCCCGGTCACAGAATCACACTGCACTGCATTAGAAACTGCAAAATGAAGCCTGGCAGGGCTCCAGGAAAAATATGACAACTTGAGCACTGGTGAGCATGCGTAGCATCTGCAATAGCTTCTGAGATGAGTGAAAATTTAGGGAGAAACTTAAAAGAGCAGAACTGCTGGTGAGATAATTATATTGACTTAGAGTTCAAAGCAAGGAGAAGTTTGATTGTCATTCATATCACCTGAGGACAGTGTGTGGCAGAAAGAACTACAAAATAAGAATAATGGGTTGCACTTTTGCTCTACTAAGCAATTATCCCAGGAATTATTTAAAAGTTACCTAAGGGAAAATCTCAATAATTTATCATTCAAATTTTTCTTTTCTTTTAAAGTACACAATGTCAGATCTATTAAGAATTTGCAATATTTCTACTTGTTGAGTCATGAACTTCTGGTGCTTAGAGAAGATTAGTGTGCATATTATATAATGCTCTATGCAGATTCAACAATTATTGAAATGTGGGATGATGGATTATGATCATTATTTTATTTGAAGCCAAAATAAGTATTTCCAAACTATTGTAAGTGTCAAAAAAGGTAACAATATGTGTTGATATGTTGTTGTCCTTCAGTGGAATTTAAATTTTTACTGAGGTTAGGATGGGGAGGAGGGACTGCATCTAAATTATCTATACAACTATCAGCCTATTTTTGCCCCACCCTGTATATGAAATGACTTCACAGTTATGAACCATTAGCATTACTTGATAGAGAATGCTAAAAGTGAAAAAAAATAGCTGTGAGTAAAATAGAAACATAAATCCTAGTCTGAGGTTCTACATGCATCCACCATACTCCTACTGAATGGCAATGCTCTGTGATGAACAAAGTCACAACAGGAAAAATATACATGGCAAGCAAAGGGTGGATGCCAGTTAAGGAACCAAGGGAGAGTTGGGAAAACATCAAGAAAGATCAAATCCATTGTAAATCTGATCATTCAAAATAAGCAACTGAGGAGTTATGAAAATGGAGTAAGAAAGGGGTTTCAATTTAGGATAATTTAATGGACCTAACAACACATAAAGGGTTAGGCAGGCTATTTAAGGTATAGGTTTAGTTTAAATGAGCAAGCCTGATTTAAAAGGACTCACTTCCAAATACATAGCTTCTGATGGAGACAAAAGGCAAAAAAAATAAAATAAAAAAAGAAAGAAAGAATTACATTTTGGAAATTGGGTGATAAAGAGGAAAATAAAAAGTAGAAATTTTAGTATCTTGGAAAGCAAAAGAGAACTGTAAAAATATAGAACTCAAAACTGCTTTGCGACCAGTAAAATATTGGGACAAAAACCCTTGCTATATTCTTAGACTTTGAAACGCTAGCAGAAAAGGATACGATTAAATCTGAAAAATACTCCAATATTATAAAAGTAGACAGAGCGAAAGTTTATAGACAATTATTGTAGTAAATCAGTAAGCAAAATTTCACCAAAATCAACTGGGGAATATTTCTCCCTGTAAAATAGAGACAAAGAAGCATTGAACAGACTGTCAAACTTCAGCGGGAAGGCAGGGGAGGTTTGGAGGTGAGGGTAAAAGATCAACTACAGGACTTGTATGCATGCATATAAGCATAATCAATGGACACAGATGTTAGGGGAGTGAGGGCATGTGCCAGGGGGTGGGGGAGGCCAGGGGGAGGTCAATGGGGGGAAAAGGAAACATAGGTACTACTATTTGTAATATTTTAAACAATAAATAAATAAACAAATAAATAAATTCAAATTAAACACAAAAATAAAATAATGAAGCAGAAATAAACTGTAATTCTATACTCCAAATAGAATTAAATACATTCAAACAAACATTTGAGGAAATGTTAAATGTTTCTTGAGTCATAGTTTCAAAAACTATGAACAGAAATGTACAAGAAAACTGGGAAAAATTAAAGGAGTTGATTGAAATCTGAAAAGTAATGAAAGAAGACAAAATTACTTCAGAAATAAAGAAAAAAATGACCAGGTGCTCAAGGGAAAATAGACACATAAAAGGAACACATACTAAGGAACTTTGAAAAAAGGCAAGAAATTATCCAAGAGAATGTAAATGGCAGAAAGAATAAACATGGCAAGAGATAAAGTTGTAGAATTGGAAGACAGACAAAAAAGGAACAGTATTTTTATCATTAAAGTTCCGGAAGTAGAAAAACAAAATAATGGAAGAGAATATCTAAAACTAATCTAACAAATTATTTCAGAAATAGAAAAGCTTCTCAATCTACCCATTGAAAGAGCTTACTGGATATTTGGGAAAATTAACCCAGAATGATCAATGACAAAATATATCTTAGAAAAAAATTATAATTCAAATATAAACATTTAATTCTCAAAGTCATCAGACAAAACTTTGAAATGAGTTACAAACTCAAAAAATAAAATTCTAGCCTCAGACATTTCAAAATCAATCTAGAAGTCAAGCGACAATCAAGCATCATTTTTAAAAATTACAGTGAAAGTGTTGAACATGTATATCTAGCTAAGCTATTTTTTAAATATCTAGGCAGTAGGAAAAGCATTAAAAAATGTGTTCTAACACACTAGAAATTAAGAAATTCTGCATCCATCATCCCTTCTTGAGGAATCTTACATTATAGGATAAGTTTCATCTGACCAATCAATGACTAGGAAAACTATAGCAAATGCATTGATGGTAAATTTTTATTTAACCCTGGTAGATAAAGGCTTTCTAACTTTGACTCAAAATCTAGAGGCAATAAAATTATAGGTAGGAGACTATCCTGAAGATGTAGCTTTAGTTATTTATAAATATATATTCCTAAAGTTATTAAATACTACATTGTTTGTAATTGTGGTTGAAAAATCCGTGGTACTTCTACACAGTGGAGCACTATGCAGCTGTTAAAAAAGAATGAGGGGGATATCTGCTAGCTGATAGTTGAATGATATCTAGAACATACAAGAAAATAAAAATACAAAAGCCCCAAAGAGTATCCGTTATGTTACACCTCATACATAAAGAAGAGGATATAAGAATATATACACATATGTGCTCACTGATTACCCACAGGGAACATGGCCAAATGGTGGTAAAAGGCAAGAGTGGGAAAGGGACAGCAGAGGGGAAGAGGAAGTGATGCTTCTTTGAGATTAACTATTTTATAACTCTGACTCTTAGAAGTATAGCTGTTTTACATACCTTTCACTCCCCCCAAATAAACCCTATTAACAGTATAACATATAACAGCATAATTGTACTGAAGAAAACATGAGACAAACCCAAATTGAAGGAACTTTTACGAGATAGATCAGTACCTTTCAAAGGTGTCAAGATCTTGAAAGACATATATCCTATATAATAAAGGGCTAATATGCTAATTAGACTGGATGGCAGAATGACCTGGAACAACCTTCTGGAACGACCAGTGGGCTGGGGGGGGGGGGGGTGAGGGGGCGGGGCAAGGGGAAGGGGCCAAGAAGAAGCCAGAGCTCGCTCGAGGGCCTACTCTTGCATGAATTTTGTGCATCGGGCCTCTAGTAATTATATAAAGGGTAATATACAGGAATCTTCTTACTACCTTTGCAACTTTTCTTTAAGAATAAATTTAGTTTAAATAAGTTGCTAAAACAAAAGAGATGGATTGTCTGAGATGTGGAATTAGAATTTCATTTTTTCAGCAATAGAATTAGAATAAAGTATAGCTTTTGAATGGCCCTAATTAAGGGTATTTTTCAATTTGATAAGTAAATGATTAGTAAATAATTTATTATGTAAAAGAGAATCCTCCTATATAATGAGAGGAATATGCTAATTATCCGTTATGCCCTGAGGCATAATGACCAACCACATAACGACGGGGTCACGGATCTACAGGAGGGTGGGGCAGCAAACTCCAGGAGAGCTACAGGAGAGGGCAGGGCAGAAAGCTATGAAGGAGGGTAGGGGGAGCTACAGGAGGGCAGCCACCTACTGGCGCACGGATTTGTGTGCAGAGCTACTAGTATAATTAATAAAGGGCCAAGTGGACAGAGTTGGTAAA
Source organism: Cnephaeus nilssonii (assembly GCF_951640355.1). NCBI lineage: Eukaryota > Metazoa > Chordata > Mammalia > Chiroptera > Vespertilionidae > Cnephaeus > Cnephaeus nilssonii. The sequence goes on from NC_137073.1 coordinate 55,254,352, forward strand.
TGCTCAGTAATGCAAAGGTGACCTCCTATTAAAAATCAAATAAGATAAAATAAAATAGAATGGATAGTATTCTTTGTGAATAATTATTCACCATATATCTTTATACACAGCTTGACAGTGATAAATTTTCAATAACTGATAGAATATTGTTTTAAAATTTAGTCCTGACTTATTCAATAGGAATGAAATAAATATAATCAGAGAAACATATTTGAATGGTTAAATTGTTTTTGAAACAAGTAAACACCCAAGAATTTTAATTTTAATAGTGTAAAGGCTTGGGTTCAGTCAAAGTAAGATGACTTTGTAAAGGAACTATGTTTTTGTAAATCATTAAAGTTACCTAAATACAAGATTGTTTTGAGTATTTTATTTCAAAAACTTAATTTTCCCTTTCTTGAACACAGATTCTCACGGATTATTTTAGAGTGAATTAAGGATTCATCAAGTTAATCAGTATTGCAATGGACTGAATGTTTGTGAGCCCCCAAATTTCCTATTATAAAACCCTAATACTCATGTGATAGAATTTGGATGTGGGGCTTTTGGAAGTTAATGAGGTCATGAGGGTGGAGCCCACATGAATGGGATTAGTGCCCTTGAGAAGAGACCTGAGAGCTAACTAGCGCTCTTTGCACCATCTGAGGACATAGCAAGAAGAATGTCCTCTGTAAACAAGGTTGAAAGCACTCTCCTAGAACTCTCACATGCTAGCACCTTCATCTCCAGCTTCTACAATGTGAGAAATAAATGTTTATTGTTTAAGTCACCCAGTATATGGCAATTTGTTATAGCCGCCTGAACTTAGGTAGGCTTTTATTTTATATGGAGGATTTCAAACCATGCACACTTGAGAAATAAAAGGTGTGTTCAGATGGAGATGGAGCAAGGGAAATTCTAACTAGCAAAAATAATCATGGATGTTTCAATGTTTTAAATCTTTTTACACCTTAATTTTACTGAAATATAATCAAAATAGAACTGTAGTTCTAAAATATATTGTTTTTCTTCTTTTTTCTTTCCCGCCCTGGTTAGGAGATATTTTATTTCATTGGGAACTGAGTAGTGCCTGGATGCTGAATGTAACAGGTATGACAGAAAAGCAGCAAATCTGGAGTTAAGGAATATAATAAATCAACTAAGTTGTGGAAATCAAGGACATTAGATTACTTTGGATCTCACACAAACCAACAACAACATAAACCTCTGAGCATTAGAACCAGTCTGGGGATCGGTTTGTCACTGAAGTTATTGCATCGTTCCATGTTCTTTAAAGTACGGAGCTTTAGTTGTCTCTGTTTCAGTTTATTTATAGGAGGTGGACATCATACTTCCAGAAAACTCTGGTTGGTATGAGAGGTATAAATTTGACATCCCCGTCTTTCATTTGAATGGCTAGTTTCCGATGATGCATGGAGTAAACATCTCAAAACTTGACAAACAGCTTCAGAAACGTGGGCAGTGAGGTTTTGGAAGCTGATCACTATCCCAAATATATAAAATATATTGCTTTGCACAATCTAAGTTTCCGCTGGTTAAAAAAAAAGTTATCACTAACCAGTATATAAAAAGGAGATGTATTCATTTTTACTACTTCCAAAATCAAGTTTTTATAGGAAAAAAAACAGGTGCATTTTTGATTGTTGCCTTTAACAGATATTAGCAAAATGAAAATGATATATTTTCTTTCATGCATGTCTAAAATCTAATAATGAACTGTAGATATATCAATATACTAGAGACCCTATACATGAAATTCGTGCAAGGGGCTCTGCCCTTGCAGCCCTGACTTCATCTGGAAGTCCATCCGGAAGGACGTCCAGAAGGTCGTTTGGCTGTCTGGTCTAATTAGCATATAATGTTTTTATTATTATAGATAGTAACAAAAAATAAGGCCACATACTATTAATTCAGAAACATAATCATTAACATGAAAAGAAAGCTCTATACCCCATGAATTTTCATCATGAGGATAAGTCCAGGACGAGAATTTTTAGAAGACACACACACTTTATTAAGATACTCAAGTATATTACTTAGCATCATCATTTTAACATTGATTCTAACTAACTTCATGATTTGAGTCAGTCTGTGGTTTGACGATAATAGCACATCTCATCTGAGAGCTGATTTCATTTTGCCTTTGTGGTTTGGAAGGTTCCACTTCCTAAAATCAAATCTCTCTCTTTCTGCATGAAGTGTTCAATTACCATAGCTAAAAATGTTCCTCCCAAATGTGTCACTGAGGTGGCTGCATCACTTAGAGACCTTTCCTTGATTCTATTGTATATGACAGCTCCTTTTCGGCACCACATGCCCTTGCTTCTGCCTAACTTCTTCATCAAGTGCTCTTCACTCCTGCAGAGAGCTCTGCAGAGTCTAAGGCAGCTATGCAGAGGAAAAGGTTGCTTGGTGCTCTAAGGACATCATTATCATCCCTCCCTCCTTTTAGAAACCGATTTTATCTTGGGGAGAAAGAATCAAACACACAGTTTTTACAGCCTCATGTTCACACAACCTGAAACTTACACATACAATCCAGCACAATGAATGTAATACGCAATTTCCATTCATGTATAAAAGGCTCTTTTTTATACTGATTCCATGTCATATTTTGGGTGCTCTTATTTTTCTTATCCTGCAAATAATATTGAGGTGGAGGTTGGAATGACTATTGAAATACTAACATTCCAAAGCTTCTATTGTGTTTCATAATGTTGGATCATAGATTATCTTGATGCATTTGAAAATCACATTTCTGTAAAGTTAAATGTCTTAAAAATAACATTTGTTTGGTGCAGTAAATCACCTGACGACTATGGCAAGTCAGGTTTACTCTAATCTCCTAATTAGAATAAGATGTTAAATATCCAGTAGTTTAAAAAGGACACTCGAATTACATTTTTTGACTAAAGGCATCATTTTTGGTTATAAAGATAAGTCATTTGTCCTTCCATACAAAACTGAAGGCTAAATATAAGATGAAAAGAATTAAATAAAACAGACCAAAAGACCCATGAACTCAAATACATTTCCATGAACTGAAATACATTTACTGGATTAAATATTGAGCTTCTTTGCTTTAAGTAATCTAGTTCATATTTGTTAATCCTCCAGCTTAATTCTCAATAAGTAAATTTGTCAGGCAATTATATAAAGTTGGATTAATTTTCTGCTTACCAAAAGAACTTCTTATGTTTCTCCCACATCTAAATTTCTAGAACTAATTCTTTTCTCATCTTATTTCTTGAGAGCATAGTAAAATGTTTTATGACTGCTATAACTATTTGCAAATATTTAACAAATATTTACCTCTAAATAAAATTATTTACCTTTATTTTTATTTTATTTAGCTTGATAAACTTTAGGAAAAAATTATGACTAATATAAAACTAGTAGCCAATATATTTTATTAAAAAATAGTTCTGGTTTAATACATGACTCAAAACATCCATTATTTTAATTTGAAACAGTGAACAAGTCCAACCCTCTACACTTACTCTGCCTTTAAGTCTGCATAATGACTCACATGATTTCACATGAAGAACTTGGATAAAATGCTAGAACTGACTATGGCGTTCTCCAAGTTCTTTCTTCTTTCCTTTGTTTCTCCTTCTGCTCATTCTGACATGTCATGATTGATGTGTTTTTCATTCTCATTTACAAAATGAACTCTTTGCTTGGCTAGACAGGTATTTTTTCAGGTGATTGAGTCAGAATTTATTTTTGGTACAACCAGTGTCCCTTTTCACATAAAAATGTAAATATTTTGGAGCATAAGGAATGAATTGTTAAAGTTAATGTATTTTTCATTGAAGAAAAATCTAGCATTCCAAGAGCACCAAAGCAGACTGCTATAAATTTCTACATAGCTACATTAGGGTCAGTTTAGCAGATGCTCCCAAGAAACACAAATATTTTGGGTAATTATTAATAATTGTTATAAAGCAAAGACAAAAGTTCAAATGACATTTCTGCTTCTATATAAACGAGGGGAAAAAACAGGTACTTTACTTGACAAATTTTCCAAATTGCTGCTAACTTAAAGGGGAAGGAAATACTGTTATCATTTTCTTCTTTTTATGAAAAAATGATATTCTGCAACTTGATAGTAATTGGAAAAGTAAAATGGAAAATGTCTTGCCAAAAAAGACTTTAAAAAGCTACAATCCCACCTGGCTGGTGTGGCTCAGTGGTTGAGTGTTGACCTATGAACCAGGACATCACAGTGAATTCCCAGTCAGGGAACATGCCTGAGTTGTGGGCTCTATCCCCAGTGTGGGGGCATGCAGGAGGCAGCCAATCAGTGATTCTCTCTCATGATTGATATTTCTCTCTCTCTCTCCCTTTCCCTTCCTCTTTGAAACCAAAAATATATATATATATATTTAAAAGTTAAAAAAACATATACGTAAATGTGTAGACATGTAGAAAAGGTAGAACAGATATCCCAGATCATTAAGGGATTTATAAGCAGAGAGAAGTTGAGCCCCATTGCCCACATAATGCCTAGAAAATGAATTCAACCTCACAGGACCTTCCTGAGTCCAACACAGAAATGGCCTGTGAGCCTGAGTTAGCATCCTGGAGCTTCCACTCATTCTGACATGGTACTGAGAAAAGTGGAACTTCTAGAGGAGTGGAATGCCTTTACCTTTTTCTGGAGTAGCATAAAAGGGGCAAAGTTCCTTATAGACAACTGTATCAGCTTTTTAATAACCATAAAGAAGTATAGAAAGGGGCTCAGAAATAGCAGAGAAAGCCAGATTTCAATCTGTCCTGAAGTCAACAGGTACAACATCTAAGTTCCCAGAAAAAACTGACACTGGAAGCCAGTGGGAGGATGCACACCCAGGGCATGTTAGTTTCGCTCTCTGATGACAATGATTGTGTATATCCCTTAAAACAAGAATGTTATGTCATTATATCACTCCAAAGGAGTTTAACTACAACTATCCAGGAATGAAAATAGAATTAACTATGATCTAATTTTGTTATAATATAATGTCATTTCCAAAATAGACATTAGGTTAATTATTACAAAAGAAAAGAGTTATACATCTTATACACCTAAGATTGTAGCCTTAAATTTTCTACACCTTACATGTGTTAAAAAGTGTTTTATATTTCTGGCAAAACCACAGCTAAACATAAAACTCATTATTTTTTTAAAATAATATTCCTTAGATACAAACCCATTTAACACTAACTTCAGTAAAGGTGTCTTTGCAATCTGTTTGCAGATATGTGGCTTTTTGTTGTTGTTGTTGTTGTTTGTCATTGGATTTTTTGTTGTTCTTTGCTTTGTTTTGGTTAGAGGTGTCAGAAAACTATATCAACTTACAGGGCCAGAAGGTAACATCCATTAACTCTAGTCTCATACTCCAACATACTTGTCAACTTAGAAACTAGCACTTTTTCTCCTGATAAAACACATGAAGCTCTGTTAAACTGTAAGCCATCGCATGTCTTTTAGGAATAAATAAAAAATAGATTACCAACACAAAGTATCACCAGGAGAGAGACTCTCCTTTGTATGTAACCCCCTTAAGTTTAGTCTCTTTTCCAGTCTTTTCCCTTCTGTCTTTACTGTTCATTGAGCCTGATGAATTTGTCTAAGCAGGTCTTAAGAAAGAATATGAGCACATGTTATGCTTTATGAAGGACCTCCATCAGCTGACTGCAGGAACTTAGGTTTCTAAATTTGCAACCATCTAAAAGCCCATAGGAACATTTGTGTGTGTGTGATCCTTTAAAATGATTTCACAGTGCAACATACAGATCTTTTAACAGAAATCTACACCTGAAACTTATGCGATCCTATTAACCAACGCCACGCCAATCAATTAAAACAGAGACAAAAACAAAAAACCTTGCCTTCAAGCTGCACAGGATATTTAACTTGCTATTTAACTTTTCTCATAAGGAAAACGTCATTAATAAAGATGTAGTCCTTTACCTTTAAAATGTCCGATGTAGGAACTGATCATTGCTTGGATGCACATCAACGTTGTTCAACTGCAGTCTTTGAATTAGCAGGAAGATGTTTGCTTCTTTGTTTTCGTATTATTTTGTTAGGTTGTATTCTTTCGACTCTGACAATATGTTACCAGAAGGATGGCGAGACGTCAGTTCTTGTCTTCTTGAAAGAAATATTTCACTCAAGAGACAAAGTGCAGCAAAGCAAGCAAGAATTTGTTGGCAGCAGCAAAAACACACAGGACAGTGAAACAAGGGTGTAGAAGCAGCAGCAGGAGAGCCCAGGCTGGGCTGCCCTGGCTCACTGGGAAGTCAGAGAAAAGGGGGCCTTGGAGACAGGTTCAGGGGGTTAGCTCCAGACGAGCTGCCACCATCCATTGCTCCCCTGGTTGCAGTCTCATGGGGTCCCTTATGTGTCTGTGGGGGAAGACGAGAGGAAAGGGAACGGCAGAGGCACGCTCCACTAGGGGAGCACACAGCTGGGCCCTTTGTGTTAAGGGTATTTATCTCTCTCTGGCACGTGGGAGTCTTAGGGGAGGTCTCAATAGAATGTTCCTCAGCTGTGCTCTTTCAGGGTCCTGGTCTCCACTGATTGGTCAGCACAAGGGCGGGGGTCATTAGTCAATTCAGCTGGTATTGAGGCAGCTACAGAGTTCATTGTCTGGTGTTGCTGCTTTTTTGGGCCTGGAGCTGAAATACAACTGAGGTCTAGATGTTATCTTTAGGGAAGAAAAGGTCAGGGGGTCTAACCACATGACCAGTGATGTGCTAGGAGAGGAAAGGTTAACCTGGAGGCAAGGTTCTTGTTTTCCCAATTTTGTAGGCATCCAGGGCTTCCCCCACTGGTGACCTTCTGTACCTGGCCATCATCCCTGCCTATAACAAATCCTCTTATTTTTTTATATAAAAATTACACATTTCCTATCTGTCTATTAGTTATCAGCCTATATTAATATGTGGTCATGTCCTTGAATTCATAAATTCATAAAAAAGAAGCATAACTTTGATCCTATTGAGATTGTTGTAATTTCTATTGTTTCAAGGCCAGATGGTAGCAGACGACAATGAGTAAATCTTTGTTTGCTTGGAGGAACAAATACAAAACTAACTGAAAGTCAACTTTTCTTAAATTAATCCAATATATCACATCAATGTTAGACTCTCCCAGATATGTAATTCTAACAGTTTGATTCATTCTTCTCTTTAAAACATTCATTTATACACTAGATTTCATGGCATTTTGAACAAAAGAAATTCAAGTGTATGCCAATATGTGATCCTAGACTAAGTAGGTCTCAAATATAAAAGGATCATCAAAACAGATTTATTGAAAATGTGGTGGTGGGGGCTGCCCACCAATACATGCACATTGCCACTGCTCTAGTCATTCGTTTCAGCAACTAAGTCTGAAGGTCAAGCCTTCTAAAGTATTGCGTATTGTTTTCTCCATCTTAAGGAATTATTATGTTTGTACCTAGTGATTTGGGTTTGATTAAAAATCCAAACAATGGAAAAAGTAAGTAAAAGGAAAAAAAAAACTATAACCCTCCTCTGAACAACTCTTTCCTCATTCATTGCTGTCTGACTCATCTAGGATGAAAAAGAAAGAAGGACAAATGACAGTGTGAGAATGAAGTGATTGAAGATGATGAAAAATAATCAGAAACAGAAGAGTAAAACTTAATCTACCAATAACTTTAACAGGGAGAAAATAACCTCCATATTTATCATTAAACCTGTGCTTGGTAGTAAATTAAGGAAACATATTCAAATACAGGTTTTGTGAGTATTTTTAGGAAATTAATGTGAGTGACATCAAGTGTAAAAGGCTTAGTGAGTATTTGTTTGTTTGTTTGTTGCCTGCCTACATTTTGTCTCACCACAAAGAGCCCTCTTTCCTATTCTGGAATTGTTTTTCCTCTAACTTAGGCGACCAAACATCCACATCTCTTTTTCTGTCCTTCCCCGACGCCCCTGCCCCACGACAAACACAGGAGAATAGATAGCGTGGTACATAGTCCTGTCAGGACCCTATCTCAGGAATCCCTATTGGCAAATGGGAGGTAAATTAATAGACTTACATGGGGAGAGAGAGACTAGTCTAAGTCTGAATTTACCCATATCAAGCCAATTTCTTGGATTCATGGGTAACTAAAGTCCATAAAATTTCTAAATAGCTTTTTAGCTTATTTTAGGTAAGCTTTTCTCCTTTCTACTAAAAAATTCCTTTCCAAAGGAAAGTGAACATCATTGACTTAGTATAGGAAATGTATTTGGGCATTTTATCTGTTTGAGAAATACAATTTGATGATAAATATTTTAAAATTACACTAAGAGCCTTGGCTCCAAGAGAGTTAGTCACTAAACAGAGGTAAAGGGGACAAATGAGGGAGCAAGCTGAAAATCAAGCTCAGTTTTAACTGTCCCAGAGCCTAGGATTTTCCAATTATAACCTTTTCTCTATAGAGGACTACTGGCCTTTGTCCATGGATAACAAGCTCACAGCTAGTCAGCCTCATCTTGTTAGGTAAGATAGAAGTGGAGTGACTCCAGGAGTCTGAAAGACAAAGATTATTTCCAAGCATTAATCAAGGCTTTGCAACAGACATCTCCATTATGTAATTCCAGAATAACAGACTCATGTCACACACCCCAATACAATGCTAGGTTAGTCACATTTTTATATTACCAGTACGTGCCCAATTGGTTTCCCCTTTGGTGAGCATGCTATAATACAGATAATTAAGGTACTTAGAGTCATAAAGCAAGTGAAGTGATAGTTCTGGAAACAATATATACTAGTATATCCTTAGTCTCAGCCTAGCTGAGTTCCTCTAGGTCACATGGTTTCATCACTGTTTTAATATTCACACAACATTATGCTGATCACTTCCAGGTTCTGTTTGTCTGTTCCTTATTCTCCTTTCTCCTGCCTTTTCTTGTTTTTTACAATTGCTTACTGTATGTCTTCATGCTGACAAAAGATGATACTGCGATCGTTTTTTCACTTGCACATAGCTACATCTGTGATTTTTTAAAAATAAGATTTTCTGTAAACATCTCCTTTTCACAGGAAAAATCATCCTGGGAAGTGTAGAAATAGGAGAACAAGAAATGCACCAAACAGAAACAGAATTAGCACTTATCGAATTTCTTTGCAAAGTTTCAGCGACGTCAGACTTTATTTCAGAAACTTCACACTTGATTTCAGAATAGAGTATTAATTATGTGATGAAGTGAATAAAACGCACGGTATCCCTTTAGAGAAGTTTCCCAAGGCCATCACTTTCTCAGCTGAGTAAATTTCTAATGTCATCATCCAGGGAAATAAAGAGTTTCGGCACAAGGATTGTGCCCCCTGGAATCATAATTATTAAGTCTGCCCTTCTCCTGTAGGACCTACCCACTTCACCATGTCTTTCTCTCCAGCAATCATGCAATGTTATTAAACTGGAAGTGAATCTCAAATTACAAATAGAAATTATCCAGCTACAAGCATTCTCTCTCACAGTATTCAGTTCAGGTTGGCACATATCCACACATAATGGAGAGAGTGTTGGAAGAAAATCAGAAGACCTTGGCTTAAGTCCCAGTGCTAGTGCTTTCTAGTTTTGTGACCTTGGGCAAGTTATTTGGCCTCACTGGTTTACGGTTTCCACATTTTTAAAACAGGAGATGATAATCTGCACACTCTCACTGGTGTGAGGATTAAGTATATTATCTGTGTTTAAGCACTTTAGAAATGATCATCTTTCATACAAAAAGGGTGTATAGTTTTAGTTGCTTCCCTCCCTCCTTTAGTTTCAAAACCAATGAAAAACACAGTAAAATTCTAGGATATATAACCAACAAATACACCAAGAGATGACTTTGGGGTGAATTTTGTTGTCGTTATTATAAGTTGATTAATTAAACGATATATTTAACCATCAGCTATCAAGCACCTACTGTGTTATTACTATAATAACATTGGACCCAAGAGGACAAGAGGTCCCAGAAATGAGTAAATTGACAATGCCAGCTAAGCACAATTTCACATGCCATGAAAGAGGAAGCATAATATTATATAGGATACAGATGAAACTTCAAGTGATTTGAGCTGAGACAATGAGAAGGGAGTGAGGAATGATGAGACTGAAGAAGTAATAAGGTTCAGAATCACTTTATGAAACCCTTTATTTATTTTTTATTTCTTAAAATATGGTTTTATTTATTTTTAGAGAGAGAGGAAGAGAGAGGGATAGATAGAAACATCAGTGATCGACTGCCTCCTGCACGCCCCCTACTAGGGATAGAGCAGAGCTGCAACTCAGGAATGTGTCCTGGCCCGAAATTAAACCAGTGACCTCTTGGTTCCTCGGTTGACAACTCAACCTCTGAGCCACACAGACCAGGCTAAAACCTTTTATTTTTAATTAATTATATATGTTGATTTTTAGGATGCTAAAAAATATTTAAAACATTCTCTTCTGAGTTCTCCAATAATTATGATGCCCGTAGGAGGCACTTAACTCTTCTTTATCTAATGCATCTGCCAAAAATCAACAAGCTAGTATGATACAAGCTAGTTTGTGGGAAGACATCTTTAGTATACTAATATCTTCACAATTTGGAATGCCTTGCTTTACATAGTGAGCACTATTGTTTGGTACATATATTGCTTTCTTACTAAACCAACTGAAATAAAGGTTTGTGGTTTGTTTGCCTAATTAAAAATATATCTACATATCCAACTTCCGTTATAGTGGCCACTGTAACTACATTTCAGCAGCTATAGAAAATCTCCACGTCCATATGTACATTTAAACTGCACAAAATTTTCAAGTGCTTTGCGTATGTGACGTATAGAAAGTATACCTTTTTTTCTTTAATTTTTCAAATTAGTTTACCATTTTATTACTTAACACTGTTTTTCTATTTATTTTATTCAGTATTCCATATTACTTCTATCTGACTTCTCTAAAAGCATGGGGCTATTTCAATATACCACGCAATCCCAAGTCTTCATCAATGACCATAACCCTTCATGAGACTGTCCTCTGAGTGTCTCAGGTTCTGAGCCCAGTGATGGTAAAACTCCCAAACTAGGCAGAACCAGAAAGCCCTCAAACCCTTTACTCTGGCTCTTTACACCTGAGGCACCTACACATTAAAGGTTGGTTGGGAAGGATCCTTCTCACCCCCTCTGGTCCCATGAAAACACACTTTTATATGACCTAACATGTTGCTCTTTCTGCAGGGTGACCTGAGTGTGTTAATTACAAATGCCATGTAGCCCACGATCCTGTAATCCATCCTGATGCCTAGACTGTTTCTGTGAAAAATTAGCATCTCTAATTAGAACAATTCTGTAAAGGTACACAGCTGCCCTACTTTCACATGCTTGGAGAGATACGGACTCTCTTTTGTCTCATTTTTTTTACCTTGCTCTAGGGAGAGGTCAGCAAAATTTTCCTGTACATGACCAGATAGTAACTATTTTAGATTTTGGAAGCTGTGTTTGTCACAAGTACTTAACTCTGCTGTTATTGCACAAAATCACCCATAGACAATACCTAAATGAAAATTCCAACAACCTAAGACTGTAAAAGCAGTCTGAGACAGGTGTAGGACCTACAGTTAACATTAAATAGTGAAAAATTTTCCGAAATTATTTTTCTCATAAACTACATAAAAATACCTACCCTCGTATATGTTGTGATCTGATTAAATCTATTCCTTCATGTAGTTAAAATAATACTCAGAAGCTTGAAAATAAAAGTCCTATCTTTTTGGAACCCTCATCCAATTCCCCATAGGTAGCCTCTTTTACCAACTTTTGTTAGTCACCTCCATAACACTGTTTACACTTCTATTCATGATTGGTCAAATCATGCCTCTACTTTACTGAAGATAGATATATTATTCCCCTTTCCAGTCCTGTTACTCTTTCTGCTTTCTTCCAAATTCCAAGAGGGAAAGAGAGAGAGAGAAACATCAATGATGAGAGAGAATCACTGATCTGCTATAGTGTGGGGATCGAGCCCGCAATCCCAGCATGTGCCCTGACCAGGAATCAAACCATGTGACTGCCTGGTTCATAGGTCAACACTCAGCCACGCCGGCTGGGCATAATTAACTGATTTTAAATGTTAAAAGCTAACTAAATAAAATACATCATTTTAACTACACAAGTATTATTTGGTGCAAGTTCAGGTACCATTTTGTCATTTATTTTCTCTAAAGAAGTAATATTCAAGTAGGTTCTCATTTTTTATATAGTATGAGTAGTCTTTTAATTTAGCAGTCAGATATGGACTGTGACATCCTAATATATAAAAACCCAGGGTCTGTAACATCCAAAATGACCGAAGGCTTGACCAATCAGAAGTCAGTGCTGGGTTGCCGTGGTGACCCAGTACTGACTGCCCACCAATGCGGGTGCCTTGACCCAGCACTGACTGCCAAGGGGTCTGTGGATCATGCCCAAAGAGAGGCCTGGACAGAAAAGCAGGGTCTGATCCATAGCCTCTGTGGCAGCTGTTGATCAGCTCTTGCCTCTCTCTTTCTCTTAAGGCCTGGGCAGCAGCTGTGCCACTCTTTCTCTCAGGCCTCTGCTGGGGCTGCTGATCAGCCCCACCTCTCTGATCAGGACCGTTGATATGCCCAGAGATGCCACTGGCATAGAAACCAACCAATCAGAACCAAATCTGGGTAAAGTGCAAGGAGCCAATGACTGCCTAGGAGGCGAAGCTTTTGACGCTGACTGGCATAGAAACCGACCAATCAGAATCTATTCTGGGTGAATTGCGAAGGCAGAACCTATGGTTGGGGCTGAGGAGGGGTTTTAAGGGCAACAGCCGTTTGGTGTAAGCTGTAAGAAAGCAGTTCAATTTTTTAATGACCGGTTTGGCAGTATAGTGCATATGGCTGGCTATCAGTCTAGATATAGGGATTATGTATTTTTGTCTGCCAAGAGCATCTCCTCCTGATAAAAAAAGTCCCCCCCGCCGCCATTTAAACAATCCTATCCTATATAATCTATCTATACTACTAAAAAGGTAATATGCTAATTAGATGGGTCAACTGGCCATCTTCCGGACGTTTGACTTCCTTCCAGGACAAAGCCATGGTGGTGTGGGCCAAGGCAGAGGCCGTTAGGGGTGATCAGGCCAGCAGGGGAGGGCAGTTGGGGGCAAGATCAGGCCGGCAGGGGAGGGCAGTTAGGGATGATCAGGTAGGCAGAGGCAGTTAGGGGCAATCAGGCTGGCAGGGGAGGGCTGTTGGGAGCGAGATCAGGCCAGCAGGGGAGGGCAGTTGGGGGTGATCAGGCAGGCAGGGGAGGGCAGTTTGGGGCAAGATCAGGCTGGCAGGGGAGGACCATTGGGGGCGAGATCAGGCCAGCAGGGGAGAGCAATTGTGGGCAACCAGGCTGGCAGGTGAGGGCAATTGTGGGCAACCAGGCTGGCAGGGGAGGGCAGTTAGGGGTGATCAGGCATGCAGGCAGAGGCAGTTAGGGGCAATCAGGCAGGCAGGCAGAGAGGTTAGGGGTGATCAGGCAGGCAGAGGAGTTAGGGGCAATCAGGCAGGCAGGCAGGTGAGCGGTTAGGAGCCAGCGGTCCCAGATTGCGAGACGGATATCCGATCGCTGGATATCCGATCCCACAGGGGATTGGGCCCAAAATGGTGGTCAGACATCTCCCAAGGGGTTTCTGATTAGAGAGGTTGCAGGCTGGGCTGAGGGAACCACCCCCATGCACGAATTTTGTGTACCAGGCCACTAGATATAATATAATAACCTTCTACATATTCAACTTGAACTTAATGTTTTGTCTTAATATTTCAAAATACAATATACTAATATTTATGTATGTTGCCAAAAGTTAATAAAAAACATTTTATAGAGTCTTTGCATACTGCCCTAGGAATGAGTAATATAAGTACTATCTTAGAATGTAGAGAACCTCTTCTATTTCTAAATATTATTTCTCCTCATTTGCACAACATATTTTCTATGTGTGAAAAGATTTGTAATAGAAAAGGAAAACACCCAACAAAATCATTCACTTTTCTTCAAATTTAGAGATAGATTTTTTATTTTCAAAAGCAAAAAAAGTAATAACAATTGTGACATGTCTTAGTCAAGCAAAATTCTATCATTTCAGTATGTCCTTTAATGAAAATAAATAAAAATGGTCTATTTTCTAAATGATTGCTTGTAAAAAGGACCCTAACTGAAGTTCGTTGTTTTCTTTGATTTTATTTTTGTGAAGTCTTCTATTGTTATGCTATCAGGGGGAAATCATCTTCACCTTCACATTTGATAAAGAAGAATACCTCTCGACTCTCTTCCCAGCATTTTCTGTCTTGTCTGGAATAATAGGGTAACCCTCTAATTTTATTTGTTTAATATATTGATTTCAGAGAGGAAGGGAGATAGAAATATCAATGATGAGAGATAATCATTGATTGACTGTCTCCTACACATCCCCCACTGGGGATCAAGCCTGCAATTGGGGCATGTGCCCTGACCTGGAATGGAACCATGACCTGGTTCATAGGTCAATGCTCAATCAAGGAGCCACACTGACTGGGAAACCCTCTGTTTTAAAGAATATATGACAATTTATATATTTCCATCTACTTTGATAACTTATTTACTTCATAATTTTTAAGAATTGTTTTCTATATGAGAAATAACTGATAAATTGATTTATGATATACTTACTGTATCATCTGCAAGCATTACGTTGGTTGAAATTTGAAATAGACCAATAAAGAAGACTTCTTAACAGTTAATTATATATTTATACACTATTTCCATTAAAGTTGCTTTTTAAAAAATGAGCAAGTGTGTTTTTTTAGGTCGATATCTAATAGTTATCTAATAATTTTTCTAGTTTAGTTAAGACACTTTTATGTAAATATATACATATTGACTGATGATAAGATGACATTCTATAAAAAGTAATATTTTGGGAAGAGACACTTTTACATAAACATTATGTTTTGATCACTAAAATGCCACATTCAATTATACTTTTTATTAGAAATGATTATAAAATAGTGAACTAACCACATTCAATCCACTGGTCTTTAAGAAGTCTTTGTTGGTGTTTTTTGTTTGTTTGTTTATATATATTCACAAATAGTATTGTTATTTTATAATCTTTAAACAATGGAAAGATGAGAAAAATACTTTTACTCTAAAAAATTAGTGCCCAGGAGATTTTTCAGAAAAAGAACATGACGGCTTTGCATTTGCGGTTATTAATGATCTTCAAGCCTAAGAATAGATCACAGGGAATAAAGGAGTGAAGAGGAGGACCCACTGCTGCTTTTCTATCTCTAGTCTAACATACTTCCAATCAATCCTGAGATGGGCCTCTGTACCATTTGCTAACAGCCCTAAAAGGAATCATTGTAAGAAATTCATGGTGCTGCATGATTAAATGACTTTGTTGACATTTTAGCATATCATGACCAGGTTTCAGTTAAAAGGGTATGTGTCTAGAAGATCTCATTCTAAAGTCTTGTAAATAGGTAATTAATCGAGATACACTTGCCTTTTCAAAAATGACTCTGGGAAGCGAAGCCTCAGGAGACACAGCAGATAGAGCAAATAAGAGCATCCAACTTTTCATTTACCTGTTTATATTAAAGTTGATGTGCAATTATTTAGCATTCCTTTTTAACAAAAATTCCCATGCATTTTTTCCTCCAAAGAAAGGTATTAAAATGCCAATGTCTTAGTATGTACACATAATATTCCCAGAAATTTATTATTATTTCTAGTTTCGTTTGTAACTCTGTTGTGCTAATCTGTGAGTTTTTGTAAATGCTCACTATTGCAAGTCATAAACCTTCTTTTGACCTCATTTGTGCTTCCACTTGTTTCATTTCTTGTTCTCCTTTACAACATGAGTTACTGAAAGTTTTCTATACTTAGAATTTACAGTTTCTGTCCTTTGTTGTCACCGAAATCCACTCCAACCAGGCTTTCTTCTCTACCATTCCACGGAAACTGCCCTTTTCATGGTCTTGAATGACCTCTAGTTTGCTAAAACCAATGATCAAGTTTTAGTCCTCATCTTATTACTTCTTAGCACTGAATCATTTTCCTGAGTTCTTGATTCCTTCTCTTTGATAGACTTCTTCTAACATGTTTCCTGCCTTCCCATCATGCTCTTATCTCACCTGCCATTCTCATTAGCTCCTGTGTATCAGCAGCATATCAGTGAAAGTGGTCCTTTTAAAACACAGGTCAGTTCACGTCACCCTGTTCAAAAGCCCACAGAGGCTATTGCATATCACCCCCCCAAAAAAAAAACAAAACAAAACAAAACAAAACAAAACAAAAAAAACCTACGTATTTTAACGTACAAGGACCTGTAGGATTTGTCTTCTTTAACTTTGTGACGGTCTATCCTATTGTATTCCTCCTTATCAGTTTACTCCAACCTGTCTAGTTTTTTTGTTTCTATTTCTCAGAAACTCTTAAAAAATAATCAAGTTCTGATACAGACTACATTATGGATGAACCTTGAAAACATTGTGCTAAGTGAAAGTACCAGCCCAAGAAGATGGCAAGTCATTTTATTCCTTTCAAATGACATGTGCAGAATAAACAAAACAAAACAAAACTATAGAGACAGGAAGTAGATGAAGATATAGGGAGTGAGTTGGAATGGAGAAATGACTGCAATTGGTTATGCGGTTTCCTTGGGGATGATAAAAACATTCCAAAAATATTTTGCCAATCATTGTACAACTCTGTGGTATACTAAAAACATTGAATTGTAAACTTTAAGAGGGTTCAATGTAAATTAATTAAACTATAAAATAATAAATGGTTGTCAAGGACATAACATAATCTGGTAAAGTCAACCCAGTTTAAGGTAAAGCTGAAAGTTGACAATTTACAAATAAATTTGGACAGGGTAAAGTCAACCTGGAGTCTTTGAACACCAATCTTTATTTTTATATTCTTTTCTATATATTGCTGTAGTTATTTGTGTAGAAATATGAAGAAATAAAAAGCCTGTGTGATTTTCCTTATGTTTTTATGCCATATTCTTCATCTGATGACCTATGTTTATGCCACTACAATAACATATTCTAGAGAGTATTGTAAACATATGTTCATGTTTATTCAGTTTGTGATTACCCATGCTGATGAAAGGGAACAAGTTTAAGGGGGAAGCAGCAGCATTCATATTGGCCTTTAAAAATGATGTCGCATCCTCTAAGAATTTCCTATATTATAAACATACTGATAAAACTTCCCAAACCTTGCTGTTCAGATTCTCCTGCTTGCCCTTTAGCTTAATTCATCTACTCTCACTATTTCCCACTCTAGATAGAATTAAGCAGGAGGATTAACAAATATGAAATAGATTAGTTAAAGTAAAGAAGCTCAATTTATAATCCAAAAAATTTATTTCAATTCATGACTCTTTTTCCCCACTTTATTTTATTATCTTTATCTTATCACTGGCCTATGAAGAATAAATAATTAGACAGCTCCAGACCCAATACCAATGCTTCTTTGTCAAGAAGTTACTCAGGGACTTTTGTATAAACTAGAATCTTCTGCTTGCCAAAAAGAGAAATAATTACTTTCAAAATAAAGTCCATCCTCCTTTAGTTTGAGACTAAGAATCATAAAGACAAAAGATTACTTAGTTTTAGCCAAAAATAATATTTATTTTTCCTTTCTTCTGTGTATAGATGTTCAGTTTATTCACTCCTGACTCTATGGGGTGTTCCACAGTAATGTTAGAATCTGCCCTTTCTCTCACCCCAGTCCAAAACCCATACATACTATATATCCTCTCCAGGCAAACGTCCCCTTCTTACCACCCTTTCTTTGAACTCCAGTAGAAGGCAAATGCTGCAACAACAGCCTTCCTTTCATGTTGAATGACCCAGCCTTTGTTAAAGTAGTCTGACAATTTCCATCTGCGATTTCTGCCTCATAGTTCTCTTCTGTTGCCCTGTCTGCCCCCCACCCCCACCCCCAAGCCGAATTGGGTCCTGGGTTCCATTCAGTTCCATCCAGTATATTACTTTAATTCTCTGCTGTAACTGTTTTACTTGAGTGTTTTTGGTATGAGTTTTCTCTGCTCTGGTTTATTAGTATTATCACATCTGCTTTGGGTCTTTTAGAAATCCATGGAAATATTCCTCTCTTACTGTTTTATCAGCCTTGCAATGGCCTCTTTCTCCTCCCCCTTCTCTTTCTCCTCCCTCATTATAGTAGCTTTTAACTACTAACGTGGGATATTTTTACTAAGCAAATAGTGCTCTTTCCACCATCATGAACTGGAAACCCTTGAAAATACTGTATGTATGCCTGGTCTATGTGGTTCAATGGTCGACCTATGAACCAGGAGGTTCGATTGCCAGCCAGGGCACATGCCCAGGTTGAGGACTGGATCCCCAGTAGGGGGCATGCAGGAAGCAGCGGATCAATCATTTTCTCTCATCTTTGATATTTCTATCTTTCTCTCCTCTCCCTTCCTCTCTGAAATCAATAAAAAATAATATTGTATATATTCATCTGAATTCATATACACTGCCTCCAAGTTGATGCAAGTAACTAAGGAACTGTGAAAGGGAGATTTTGCTTCATTGCTATCTGCTTCCTGTACTTTCCAGACTATGGATGGCTGTATTATACCCTATCTGCTCTCTTTCTCAACTTTTCTCTCCATTACATCTGAGTACTTGCTTCTACCCCTGTGTTTTCTTGTGTTGCAGTGTTTGGAAGAGTATTATATGTCTGTTTTATTTTTCAAGAAGGTTAAGTCCTGTTATAATAATGTTATGGTCACAAGGAAACCCCTCTAATGTATGAAATAATTATTGTGTGAAATGCTTGCTGTGTGGATACCCCAATACTCTGTAACTTCCAAATTGATGAACACCCCACTATCTTGATGTAAAGCCCTGAGTCCTTAAAGTGTAAATGCCCTGCTCCTAGCATAAGGCACACCGTCTGGCCCACACTGATAAGGATACAAGTTGTTTACTACCGGCTATATAAGCATGGGACCTTTCCTCAGTCGACGTCTCCTGCCTGATAGAGGAGGACTCCATGTAGCTCCGTGAGTTGAGCCCCTGACTGCTCTGCTGTGTGAGCCTGAACCAACTGCGGCCGCCTGTCTGTCTTCGTCGTCCGTCTTTCGGTGCGCATCGCCGGGTGACCTTTGCCGGAGCCTAGGACCCACTAGGAATAGGTAAATAAACCCTGTGTGATTGCAGACTAATTCTGTCTTGTGTGTCATGTGTTCTGGTTCGGCTCAGCTGTCTAGACATTGAAGTACCAGGGGGTAGGCCGTTATTGCTGACTCCTGTTCACCTGCATTTGTCCCACTAATTCTAGACAGATAATCAATTAATTGGGGCATAATTGGGACAAGTCCATAAATGCAATAATGCTGAAAATAAATTTCTATTAAGAGCAATAATATAATCCATGATAAATATAATGTAGTGTAATCCCAATTCCTGACTGGTGGCAAGAGTTCAGGGTTTTATTGATTCACCACATCATGCTCAGTATACTGGTTCAAATGGTAAGACCCTATCTTTTAAGTGCAGCCTATTCTTAGTGTATACCACATATCCTGTATCCTTTTTTTATTGCCTACCACTATTATTATCCCTACATGCTATTGTTTTCTTTATAAATAACATAACAAAACAAGTCTCTGCATTCAATAGCCACAGAATTTCAGACTGTAGGACTGATTAAATGTGCATATGTTCTTCATTAACTCAGAAAGGATATTGGGGTGTATTGTATATTCTTCCAATTTCTTTATCCTCTACTGAACCTGTATGCCTTTATTCATTCACATATTTAAAAAGAAGTAAATAAGGAATATAGTAGCACATAGACTTCAATATCTATGCACTAGACAATGATACATTTCTTCATCAATGATCATGTGTTCACAATAAAAGAAAGGCACATCACAAATTTTGACTTACCTCCTTTTCTCCACTGTTTTCTGATTTCCTACCTAGTTGCTATCTCTGTAAGCAACAAATAAACCAAATAAAATTGTGGATGATTCATAATTATAATTAATAACTGAGCCTAAGTATCAGACATCAAAAAACCTAATCTATTTCATTCTATTTTTATGCATAGGCTTGCATGTGCATTCTTTGTGAACTATTATCTATTCTCACTTCATCTGAATAAGAGCCTGCAGAAAGAGATGGAGGTGGTTAATTTAAGCAAAATGCGGCTTTAATAATGTCAACAGAAATGATGAAATAAAAATAATAAAGTCTGTGTGGCCTCAAAAGTTTCCTACATATTGAATGGAAGAGCAAGGGAGGATAACAAAACATTTTATGTGCCATGCTTACAAAAAGGATTTGGTAATTTACCAGATTTTTATATGGCTAGAAAAATTTGCAGTATGAGAAAATACAAGAAAAGTACATAGATTTAATGCTAGCTACTCCATCTCTAAATATGTGAAAGCATAAAGATTTTGTGTTATTTGTTATTGCATTTTAAAAATGACATGTTTCTAGTTGAATCCAACCGAGTTGTAAAAATGTTAGGCAGTTAGAGTGCATTCGCAATGTCATCTTTTAAAACTGGTATGCATGGTGAATTTCTTGGGGAGTGTTTAATGGAAAAATCATGCCCTTAAAAGACAGAAAATGAACTTGAAAGATGAAGTAAATTTTATTTTTAAATAAATCAGCTAAGTACAAGTACTGAATAAACTGATCAAGCATGAATTTTCCTAAATATCTGCATTGATCTTCTCAATAAGTATATTATTTAAGCAAAATTGAAATTAAAATGCATTTTTTATCTATAAAGATTCTTGTGTTATGTGAATACATTGCGTTAGCATAGAGGTGAAGAGAAAAAACAAGATTATTAAATAGTATCAGCACAATATTGGAAACTTGCCCTTATTATTTTGACAAACTACAAATCAAATTGAAATTTTTTACAATAAATATTGTAAATTAAAAAAAAATTTAAATGCTTGCCCAGCCGGTGTTGCTCAGTGGTTGAGCATCAACCTATGAACGAGAAGATCACAGTCTGATTCCCAGTCAGGGCCTATGCCCTGGTTACGGGCTCAATCCCCAGTAATGGGCAAACAGGAAGCAACCAATCAATGATTCTCTCTCATCGTTGATGTTTCTATGTCTCTCTCCCTCTCCCTTCTTCTCTCTAAAATCAATAAAAATATATTCCAAAAAAAAAATGTTTTAAAGAATATATTGCTTCTGTCTTAAAAACAATATGGTTGCATAGGAAAAACAATTCATTTTTATTTTTTTGCTTAATATATTTTTATTATAGAGCTAATATAATCTCATTGTCAATAAGATATAAAATTCAGGAAAAAATATCATTATCCATTGTCCAAATATCTACAGATAAAACTTGGTAGGTTATTACATTAGTGTTCACTGCTTACTTACATGGGCTTGGCTTTGTAATTTTCTTTAGCCAATAGGCATCAGCAAAAACAATAGAATCTGAGGCTTGATTAGCAATTCTACATTGGTGATTGCTTTCTTGAAACAGTGCCACCACTATGGAAAACACCTGGGCTATTCTTCAAAAGAGACCATGTGGAAGGGAACTAAGGTAACCTGACCTGAAGCCCCTGGTGCAATGTGGCTCTGGCCTTCTTGGATCACTTAGCCCTAGGAGAGCAGCTGATGGATGAACCTGTGTAAAGTGACCTCAGATTAAATCAGCAAATGAACTGCCCAGTTGAGCTCAGCCTAGATTATAGAACAGCAAGCAAATAAATGGTTGCTGTTTTAAGCATAGGTAGCTGAAACAGAAATTGGAACTTAAATCTGGGGTGCAACCCTTCAAAAACATTTGGCAATGAATTTGTGACTGAGCATCAGGGTAGAGAGAGGAGTAATGGTGAACAAATGATTAGTGAAAGTTGAAAAGACAGTAGAAAACTACCATTGGGGGCTAGAAGGATGGTAAGCTGTACTATAGTAGTAAAGTAATAGAGCAATATGTAAATTAATAGAAGAATTGGCTTATTTTAGCTGCATAGGATGAGAGAGATAGAGGTACAGGAAGAGCGATAAAGTGCAGAAAGAACTGTTTAGTTTTCAAGCAGAATTTGTAGGAAATATAGAGCATTTAGAATTGTTGGGTTGAAAAAAACAAACCTTTCTCAAACCCATTACACCTAACAAAACAAATGGTTCTCAAAGAAATGGCTTCAGAGTAAAAATCTTTTAAGAGTGTTGCTGTAAGATACTTGGAAAGACATCTTAACAAGTTAAAGTTAATGTCTGAATAGATTAAAAAAAAAAAAACTTCTAAAAATTTTGTAGATATTATTTGACAGAAGTCTAACAGCCCAAAGAGCATTATGAATATGGTTTTTTGAGCATGGAATAAGCCCATGATTAAGTTCATAGGAAACTGAGGGTTTTTTTTTTTTTAAGATAATTGTATGAGCTTGGACAAAAAAAAAAAAAGGATCAAAGACAAGTCAAAATGAAAAGAAGCTTCTGGGCCATCAACTTTTTACAGAAATTAGACTAAAACATCGATTCAGCTTCAAATATACCTATTCATTAAGGAAAAAGGAATACATCTCAGAGCACAGAGCTAAACACTTATATGGCGAAGTCAATTACAGGGAGAACAATAGACTAGGAACCATTTCCGGGGAGCAGAAGCAGATACTTACTAATCGGAGAACATTTCCTGCCCCTAGAATGGGAGGCCTGACAGCCCGTGTTTGGCTAGATTTCTGAATCACTCCTTCCAGGCGTTTACTGAGGTCTCACCCTCCTGAAGCTATTATGGTCCCCAGGCTTTGCCTGAACATTATAGAGTGAGTGCTTGCTTGTTTGCATGTGTTTTATTTTATTTTATTTTATTTTGAGATCTCAAGATCAAGAGTATCTGTAGTTGTGAAGCCTCACCTTTCTCCCGACTTGAAAATGAGCAGATCATGGAATTCTGGCAGGAGACTGCCAACGTTCTCCAGCCCAAACCACCAGCGTGCACCTTCAATGGAACAAGTGTATTTATTGTTGACTCACTGCACTGAGGGATAATGCACACTATGGGGAATCACGGGCCATCTGAGTAAGAGGATTTTGGAAAGGATTTACTGTAGTATTTGGGTTTGTGCTCTGCAATTTGAGGGAAGATTCCAGAAAGTGGGGTTTTGCTCTGAATTTGATTCTCTAGGGAAGTAGGAGTAATTTTAAGACTGGGTATCTTAATATTATCTAGACGGAGGACATACTAGAGTAAGACTAAAGTTATAATTGGTAAGTAATTACTGGATGCTAATTTTATTCAGGAGAGGAGATGTTTACTATTTTTTGTGGTTTTCATAGAGATCTTGCTTTTGTTGTGCTTAGACAAAATTATGGACTGGCATTTTTTTGGTCTCACTTTATTATGGTTTCATAGTGGCCTTATTTTGTGTTGGTGCTCTGTGAGATTAATTAATTCTAGGCAGGGGTAAGCACATAGCATGAAGGTGGGAAATTCTACAGCATATAGAGAGACTAATTTGTTTGATATGGGGTTTGTAGGGTGAGCAATAATTGTAAACTAGATTAGAATTATTAATTTTATATAGGATTTGAAAGGTGCTAAATGTCAATTTAATGATATAAATCTTTCTTTTCTAGAAAATGCCATCTTACCTAGTTAAAAGATGTAAAGAGTTTATTCTACAGAAAGAAGCACATGATACAAGTTTCATTTTTAATACAAAAAATACCACCGCGAGGTGAAAGATATTTTCAAAACAGCAAATCTATAGCTACCAGTTTAGTTTACATGCATACATATTTATCTTCAAAGTAAAATAAATTATTTATTGCAAATGGATATCTGTCAAGAAAAAGGGCTGCTACATATAAAAAAAGTTTCTCACTGAACTTAGAATAGCAAAGATTGGAAGACAAACCACAGCTGCTGCAGAAGGTTCTAATATAGAATTAATATAGGAGTTAATGTGTGTATGTAAGCCTAGTTCATTTTTTGGGAAAAGGGTACATGATTTCATTAGACTCTGGACAGTATGTATAGTTCAAAAAAGGTTAAGATCTTTAGAAAGATAATTTGGACTTAGATACCTCAATGGGATTTTTAAGGTCCCAATAGCTAGTTAGTGTTCATAGAGAAACATCCAGATGTCACAACCTTGGCGTAACAACTGATTTCATTATGGCATAAGCTGGTTTTCCTTAATTTATTTTTCTAGTGGTCTTCTCTCTTTACTTGGACACCTCTTGATGTGTTTGCTTCATATAGTTCTTATATTTTAATTCATAATCTGGTCATTTGAGCTATCCTTTAACATTCTTATTTTGTGATGTTTAATATTTATCTCCTGACTTTTTAACTTCACAGTTGCCTTTAGGTCCAAAATCCTCTCTTCTAAACCTTTCTCTCAACCTCCCAACCCCCACACCTGGATACTTTTACCCCTAATCTTTTATTATCACTAGAGGCCCAGTGCACAAGAAATTGTGCGTGAGTAGCTCGCTTCCGCTTGCCTCAGCTGGCCGCCCCGCTCTCCGCCACTCATAGCTCTCCACCGCTAGTAGCTCCTGCACCCCCAACCCACTGCAAGAGCCGCTGCTCACGGGCGGGGGTGGGGGGCGGAGGGACTGAGAGGTGCTCAATGCACCTCCTGGTGACCAGTCTTTGGTCATTACGGCGTTACGACCACTGGGTTTTTATTATATAGACTAGAGGCCCGATGCACAAAATTCGTGCACTGGGGCAGGGTCCCCTCAGCCGGCCTGCACCCTCTCACAGTCCGGAAGCCCTTGAGGGATGTCCGATTGATGGCTCAGGGAGCGGGCCTAAGTCAGCAGTCGGACATCCTTAGTGCTGCTGTGGAGGTAGGAGAGGCTCCCACCACCACCGCTATGCTCGCCAGTCATGAGCCTGGCTTCTGCTGAGTGGCACTCCCCCTGTGGGAGCGTACTGACCACCAGGGGGCAGCTCCTGTGTTAAGTGTCTGCCCCCTGGTGGTCAGTGCATGTTATAGCAACTGGTTGTTCCGCGGTCGGGCCAAAACCGGCTCTCTGATGTCCCCTGAGGGGTCCCAGATTGCAAGAGGGCACAGGCCAGGCCGAGAGACCCCACCGGTGCACAATCAGGGCCGGGGAGGGACGTGGGAGGTTGGCCAGCTGGGGAGGGACTGTGGGAGAGCTCCAGGGCATGTCCAGCCCATCTTGCTCAGTCCTGATCGGCCAGACCCCAGCAGCAAGCTAACCTACTGGTCAGAGCATCTGCCCCCTGCTGGTCAGTACATGTCATAGTTACTGGTTGACCAGTCAACTGCCTGCCCCCTAGTGGTCAGTGCACATCATAGCAAGCAGTTGAGTGGCCTTAGCATATCATTAGCATATTACACTTTGATTGGTTGAATAACCAACCAGACGACCGGACACTTAGCATATTAGACATGTATTATATAGGATTATTATTATGCTTTTTAAATTGATTTCAGAGAGAGGAAGGGAGAGGATCAGAGAGATAGAAACATCAATTATGAGAGAGAATCACTGATCAGCTGCCTCTTGCACATCTCCTACTGGGGACTGAGCTCTCCACTTGGGCATGTGACCTCCTGGTTCCTGGGTCAATGCTCAACCACTGAACCACACTGGCCAGACGTCCCCACTAAACTTTTTATTGCTTTTAATGATGGGTTTTACTTTTGTTGTCATTCTTTTGTGAAAGATATTTTTTTCAGGTCTGGCATTTGTTAAGTCATGAACCTTATCTGTAAGTCAATATCTGTTTAGGCAGAATAAATGATTCTGAAACACAAATCAAGGTTAGGGGACCAAACTGTGACTCTTTCATTTGCAAGTTATTTTAACTTTGTAGGCAAGGACTCTTATTTTTATTCAATTAATTTAAGGGGGGTTAAAAAATAAGCTATAAATCCAAACACAGTGTGATACACTGAATCAGGCACACCCAGTGGTACATTTCTCCAAAAGACTACTTACTGCAATAAGATTCTGCTAGGACCGTGGTCGGCAAACTGCGGCTCACGAGCCACATGCATCTCTTTGGCCCCTGGAGTGTGGCTCTTCTACAAAATACCACAGCCTGGGCGAGTCTATTTTGAAGAAGTGGTGTTAGAAGTTTAAGTTTAAAAAATTTGGCTCTCAAAAGAAATTTCAACCATTGTACTGTTGATATTTGGCTCTGTTGACTAATGAGTTTGCTGACCACTGTCCTAGGATATTAGCAGGTCCATGACACTGTGACTCCTTAAATAATCATGTTTTGGAGACAATGAGTGTGGCCTTATAATCTATAATAAATTTTCCATCTTCTATAACTCCTTAAGTGATCATAAAGATTCAGGCCCCCATGCCCTTTTATTGCTCTTGACCTTCAAAATCACCAATTCTTAGCTCATTCTTGTGGATTCAAAACAAGTCAGACACAAGGCTGTCTTCAGTGGGTCAGTGTGACAAACACTTTATCAAGGTTTAATTAGATTTTTTTCTCTTTACAACCAATGACTCCATATCCCTTTCATAAGATAACACTGAAATGATTCGTCCATACAAGTCCAGGGGGAAAGGAGTGGGTTACCTAAGCCATTCACTGATGAAATCAAAGAAAAACGATAGGGCTGAGAAGCTGATTTTACATGGAGTAGATAGTGTTTCATTTACAACACAACGTTTGATATATAGATTCCACGGCATTATGTTTTTATCTTGCAATACTGACACTGCTGGCAGCTCAGCCTTTTATTCCATTAGAACATCTCATAGGAATTCTGGAATTTATGTGCTGCCCACATAAAAAACAGATAAAACAGAGGGAAAACGATTAAGACTTATTTTTATCACCACACAAGGCCGCACCTCCAGAATCAAAGCTTTTAAACCTCTATCATGAGCAGTCCGAAAGAAAGCTCATGTATAGTAGGAGCAAGGTGAGGAACAATGACAAAATGTATATGAACATTTTATCTTTTTATGTCAACTCACACATTCTCATTTTAATGCTACCCTTCAAAATCATAGAATAGCAAAGAGTCTTACTTTGTCTCTAATTGTGAATCGATAGCTACAATAATGCTCTGCCTAGAAAGTGGTAAAAATGTAAGTGGTGAAATGCCAAAAGTCAAAGCTTCGGAGTTGCTTGTGGGAAGAGAGCCTAAAAAGGTACAAAAAGACAGAAAAATGCAGTTTTAGAAGAGACTCATCCAACATGCAGACTATAGACCGTGTATGGCCAGGGGCATCTTAGGGAAGAGTCTTCCTGAGACAGTGTGAGTGAAAAACAAGTTGATCTAATTAGCCTCCAAGGTCTAGAACAATACTTTCCAATAGAAATGTATGAGATGAT
Organism: Cnephaeus nilssonii; assembly: GCF_951640355.1. NCBI lineage: Eukaryota > Metazoa > Chordata > Mammalia > Chiroptera > Vespertilionidae > Cnephaeus > Cnephaeus nilssonii. The sequence continues at coordinate 55,281,701 of NC_137073.1, forward strand.
GGAAATATCCTCTATCTGCACTATCCGTATCAGCAGCAACAAGCACTTGAAATATGACCAACTGGACTAAAACACTAAATTTAAAATGTTATTTAATTTTAATACATTTAAATTGTCACACTTGGCTAGTGTTATTCTGTTATTGCACAGAATAGATTTAGAATATAACTAACTAAAACCATCTATAAAACTTTCGTTTGTGAAGTTAAAGGGCAAAAAGCTTTAGCAGTGTAAGAGTAGAGGAAAACCTTCAGTTTTCTATGTTCTGTGCATAAAAAACAAAAACCCAGTTCTTCCCTCCTATGTTTTTCTTCCCCGTGTGTCTCCTTTACTTTTACAGAGATCATGGCACTTCTGGTCACCAAATATGTGGAGATTTCCCCCCACACCAAGAAGCAATTCTCAGATGACAGCAGGATGCCTAAGAATTCAACTCAATTCTGACACTATTTACCTGGAAACAGCATCAGATCCAACAGGTTAAGGGGCTCGGTGGAACACAACTCCCCCAATCCTTCACTTCAGATGCCATTTGCAAGCCCAGGTTGTATTTCTGACTAACAGGCTATAGATGCGCGATTTCAATGACCCCCTCTTTGGGTTTTATTTATTTGCTAGACTGGCTCACAGAACTCAGGGAAACACTTCCATTTACCAGTTCATTAAAAGGTAAGATAAAGGATACAGGTGAAGAGTCAGATGAAGAGATACATAGGGCGAGGTCTGGGAGGGTCCCGAGTACAGGAGCTTCTGTCCCCGTGGAGTGGGTAACCTTCCCAATGTGGATGTGCTCAGCCACTTGGGAGGTCTCTAAAACGCTACTAAAGGGAGTTTAGGAAGGTTTCCTCACAGAGGCATTATCAATTATTAACTCTGCTTCCAGCCCTGCTGCCCTCTCAGGGGATGAGGAGGCGGGCTGAAAATTCCAAGCTTCCAATCATAGCTTGTTCTTTCTGGTGACCTTTCCCCATCCAGTAGCCCATCCAAAGTCACCTCATCAGAACAAAGGATGTTCCTACTGCTCTTATCTCTTAGGAATTTACAAGGTTTTTAGGAGATCTGTGCTAGGAGTTGGAGGCAGACACCAATATATACATTTTTTTTAATTAACTCACAGGCCATGCCCTGTGAACCTCTTACATGGACCTCTTTCAGCAAAATAATACACAGTCTAAAGATACTGGCACATTACTAGAATCCTATGTAGGGACTAATGATTATAGTAGTCAATTATCATATCATATGAAAATTGTCTACCAGGCAGGGTGAGGCCACTCAGGTTTTCAGGTTTCCATTCAGTCTTGTCAGGTTCTAAGAGCAGGAGTGATCTCCACAAACATGTGGTTTCACCCTTTTAGAGATCTGAGGTAATTGAGCTAAGAGACAATACCTTCTCTTACTCTGAGACTCCCTCCAGGTATTAATGTATTATTAGGTTTCCCTTACTACATACTCATTTATTAATTACTTTATCCTTAGTAACTATACCTCCTTCTTTCTATGTATACCCAATCTCTTCCACCTCTGGAAGGTACAAGAGGTTTGGCCACTGTGCTGGTCTAGATTTCTGGCAGCAATACTTGTCCAGCAAGTGCCTCCCCCTCAATCCAATCCTGTTCACATAGGGTTGGGCCACACAGGTGCCAAATTTGTGGGCTATCTTTACCACCAGGCAATACAGCTGTATTCACTGTTAGCTCCAATTTTGCCAGATGAGGGCAAGGCACATCCTGCCCCATTAGGCCCTTAAGAATGCTACCTAAAGGTTAAAACCATATTTACAATGTCTTACTTAGTAATAATTCCTGCATCTAGCCCTTGTAGTTGCAGATCTGGTTGTATGACCACTGCATCAAATAGTGGTGGAGGGTGGAGGAGAAGGGGGAAGTTGAGGTGACCTAAACCGGAGGGTGCTGGGTTCATCACTGTCACATGGGAAGGTCACAGACAGTTGACATGCCTCTGGTATGTCTCTTTTTTGCATGAGAAATTATTACTGCAAACTGCCTATAAATTGACTCTAATAAAAAACAACCTTAAATCTGTGAAAAAAAATTGTGAACAGATGTTAAAGAAATAAGATACAAATTTAAAATAGAATCAATAAAAACAAACACTAATGAAATAAGCAGGCCCCATGAATCACAAGTTAAGAAGAAAAAGAAAGAATAAACAAAGAAATATAAACTAGAGAAAAAAATTATGCTAATAAATTGAAAGTTTAGACAAAATACTAGTCTCCAAAAACTACTGTTTCCTTTTTTTAAAAAGTAAATATGAGTAGGATACTTAACATCAAATATGTTGAATAAGTTCTTAATCTCCATCTATTGGATTTTAAATCGGTTCAACCATTTTGGAAAATAGTTTGGCAGAATTATGATCCAGAAAGACCTCCCCTGTATATACCCAACAGAAATATGTGTGCACACAAAAGGATTGTGCAATATTATTTGTAACCAAATTATTTCTATTAGTTAGATTACAGATCCATGTAATGACAGCATGCAGAATGACAATTACTGACTAATCTAATTTTGCACATAGATATAAAAATCATAAACAAGTTCAGCCAGCATTGCTCAGTGGTTGAGGATCTACCTATGGATCAGGAGGTCCACAGTTCGATTCACAGTCAGGGCATATGCACAGGTTGCGGGCTCAATTCCCAGTGTGGGGCGTGCAGGGGGCAGCCAATCAATGATTCTCTCTCATCTTTGATGTTTCTATCTCTTTCTCCCTTTCCCTTCCTCTCTGAAATAAATAAAAATATATTTTTAAAAAGCCTAAACAAAATGTTAGTAAATAAAGAAATATATATATATATATATATATATATATATATATATATATATAGAGAGAGAGAGAGAGAGAGAGAGAGAGAGAGAGAAGAGAGAGAGAGAGAGAGAGAGAGAGAGAGAGAGAGAGAGAATGATTAACTTAATAGGAGAAGAGATTGAGAGAAGTAATGAAATAATGTATTTGAAAATGGCTTAACAAATTGTTGTGCTTATTAGTATGACAGGTAAACATTAAATAGCATTTACCAGTGATGGCGAACCTATGACACGCGTGTCAGCACTGAAACGCGTAGCCATTTTTGATGACACGCGGCCGCATGCCGAGGATGAAACATTTGCTCCTCCTGAGGATGAAACATTTGCGACTAGAGTCTTGGAGTTAGTTTTTTCCTCAAAGTGACACACTACCTGAGTTATGCTCAGTTTTTTGGCGAAGTTTGACACACCACGCTCAAAAGGTTGCCCATCACTGATAGACAATACTAAAGATAGAGATTTGATAAAATAGAGAACTATTTAAAGATATTCATCATAATTTTGAAAAAAACAAACTCTAGAGACCTTGAGGATAAAATGAGAAGGTCAAATATTCATCTCTCCAAAGAGAATATATAGAATAAGAGAGATACATTATTTAAAGGATTTATTAGCATAATGTGTTGTAGAGCAATCTCTTGTGAGTTTTCTAGCTCAATAACAAAATTGGTTTTCTATAGCTATACAAGTTAAAGGAAGGCCCAGGGATACATTGATCCAATTGTTGGGCTAATGTTGAGAGGCAAGCCATATCTGTGGGACCTGAGACACCCTGAAGTGACACTAATGCCTCTATGCATCTCCGAACTAAAGACATTGTTCTCTTTTATTTGCACTTGGAAAGAAATGCTGGGAAATAATGCAAATCATTGGATAAGATGAAGGAAACTAATACTACTATAACAGTTTTTCTATTAAATAAAACATTCTTACTAGATAGCTTATATGTTATTTTTAAAGTCTCTAGTCTCAGAAATATAGTAATAGCATTTAAATAAAAAATACTAACATATTTACCTAAGTATTATATCTAGTATCTCTATTCCTAATTTAATTTGTTCTAACAGTTTCTTTAAAGTATATTAAATAAAGAATATTTACTTTCATGTTTAATCCACATCTACCCCCATATTAAATTAGACACTTTCAAAGCAAAAAAAAAAATAAAACAACACTCTACTTGGGAACAACTTTATGATATATTTAACCATAAAAAGCAAAATAAATTTTATCAGCATCCAAATGTTATGACACTTAAAAAAGTATGTTTTTGTTTTGTTTTGTAAAGCCATTGACTACATTACAATAGGAATACCAATCTCGTAGAAGTTCAGTAGGATGGAGAAAGGTTTTTAGTTGTCATGTGTTAGAGCTGAAGTTATAGTAGTTGCTTAGTGAACTAGGGACAGTTTTGACCAATTGGAGAAAGTGAAACTAACCTCATATACAGAGTGAATTAGTCCTGCCTGAGAATAGTCAGTGTCTCACTTAGGAAGATGCATACAATTATTCAACCAAAAAATAAAAATAAGAAAAGAACGGTTATCCCCATTTGATGTTTAAAACACCAGGAATCTATAATAACTTCAAAAACATAGTACTACTCAGCCATTCATTGAGGTCAGCAACAGCTGGCTCTTTAATCATTCCAAAGCATAATCTTGTTCCTTGGAGCACAGTCTTTCAAAAATTATGCTCCCTTTTCATGGAATTGGAATTCCTTTGTAATTTTATACATTGTACTTTTTTTATTTAGAAATTTGGAAAACTATGTTTTTGTATATACATTATATTAATTAAACACACAAGAGTGCAGGTGTGTGAGAGAGGATACTACCAATATAAAAGACTTAGTGATTTATTGCTTAAAAAGCACATATTAGAAATACATCATATTATTTGTTAGTTACACATTTTACTTTGTCAACAGTTATATCCACTAGTAGAAGCAAGAAAAATTGAAAATAAGCATTTTGAATTCTTTTGAATCTTGTTTTCTCTCAGAATGTAATATGTTTTCAAGAGCAAACAATCACACTTTTATTTCCTGTTGAGTTTTCATTTTTGATTCCCCAAAGGTGAGAGAGAGGAAGAATTGCATTTCAGTTGAAAACACAGATATCAGGAAAAATATGTATGTCCTTCCTAAGAATCCTTATTCTCTTAGTACTTAGTAATGCTTTCATTTATATTGTGCTTTTCAAGCCCAATAACCTTTTGATTTCATTGAATGGAATGCTGATTTCCATTTCAGATGAATGAATTTGAAATTACTAACATGTCAGAATAAGCTAGTCGGGTAAACAACTTTGGTTACATACATTAAAACTGCTTTTTAATTATAGCAACACTTAATTGTAATACTCACTAGAACGTGAAGTGAAACAACAGAAAACCTCTGAGCTTTCCCAATTAAACTAAAAGCTTAATAGAGATTTGCTATTAAGTGTTTCTCATACTTTGACATTCAAGGTAAGTATACACAAACACTTAATTACATAAATCATTTTTTATTCCTTCAACAAAAACAAATAAACAAGAAAATATTCTCAGAGACTAGTAAGTGCTATAAAGAAAAACGAAAGCAGTGTAACATCGAGGGAAATGGGATGACTTTTCAGAATTGGTAGTAAGAGAAGGTCTCTCTGAGGAACTGACTTTGAGCCAAAACTCAATAAAGTTAGGGGCAAGCCATGTGGATTTCTAAAGGAAGAGCATTATAACAGAAAATAGAATGTGAAAATCTCTGCAACCATGGAGTTCATGGTGTATTTAAGGGTAAGAAAAAGAAGCCAAGGTGCCGGATGCATACTAAGAAAAGCTGGTAATAAATGTGTTTGGAGAGGTAGCTGGGAGCTAGATTTAGTTGGATTTCATTTTATTTTTTTTAAATATATTTTTATTGATTTCAGAGAGGAAGGGAGAAGGAGAGAGAAATAGAAACATCTGTGATGCGAATCATTGATGGGCAGCCTCCTGCATGTCTCCCACTGAAAACTGAGCCAGCAACCTGGGTGTGTGTCTGGACCTGGAATTGAACCTTGACCTCCTGGTTCACAGGTCGATGCTCAACCACTAAGTACACCGGCCTGGCTCCCTATTTTAATCTTGATGCGAAGAGGTAGTTTCACCAGGAGCAAGGGTATTCTGTGGGGCCTTATAATCTTAAATTGCAATCTACCTCCCAACAAAGTGTCTTTCATCATATGATATTAAATATCAGACTTGATTGAATAAAGCTCATTTTCCTATATTTTGTAAGGGAAAAAGAAAGAGCTTTCCCTCATAGGGTAAAATAAAATTATGATAATGGGAGGAAGCCCTCATGATGAATTAACTTTTTGGTGGATTATCTTTAAAAAAAATATAGGCATACTTGTTTTCCTTTGTGAAAGGAAGGATAGAAATGAAAGGAAAGCAAAACGTCATAGAAGTAAAAAAATATAAACATTAATGAGAATTTAAATAAGATGTGATTTCAAAGTATTAGTTGGATTTAGTAACAATAAAAAATCTTTATATTATTATTTTAAGCATTCAAGGGAATATTCTAATGTGATATAATTTTTATGGACAATTCATTTTGTAATACCTTACCTAATATATGCATATCTTGGATTCAGACAGTTAAAGTTATTGCAGTAACAGTATCTGAGAATTCTTTCTGTAAAGAGACTCATATGCTTTTGTTTAACCAAGAGTTTCCCAAGACATTGACCATAAAACTGTATCTGTGTATATGTGTAAAGACTTATTGAAATTCTGCAGTGATGCTGTCCCAATGATTAAATTCTGGGAAATATTGATCTAGGAGGCTATCATTTCACTAAGGACAGCCAAAATTCAAACATATGCTGGGAATTGTATTTACTTTTACCCACCCAGGCACAATGTCTGTGGGTAGAGCCTTTCAACTTAAACTAGTGTCAGGTCATCTAAGAAAAATGATTTTCTGCTTAAGAGAACACAGTTAATTGACATCTGACAATTTAAACATCTGACTATATTATGGAATCCTATATAATAAAAGGCTAATATGCAAATCAACCGAACGGCAGAATGACCGGTCGCTATGATGCGCACTGACCACCAGGGGGCAGATGCTCAATGCAGGAGCTTCCCCCTGGTGGGCAGTGCACTCCCCCCACAGGGGAAGTGCTGCTCAGCCAGAAGCCCTAAGACGGGCTCACGACTGGCGAGCGCAGCAGCAGTGGTGGGAGCCTCTCCCGCCTCTGTGGCAGTGCTAAAGATGTTCAACTGATGGCTTAGGCCTGCCGAGGGCTCCCAGACTGTGAGAGGGCGAGGCCGGGCTGAGGGACCCCCCCCCCACAAATGCACAAATTTCATGCACCGGGCCCCTCATATCCTACCTAATAATAGACAAATATGCAAATTGACCATACCGCCAACACACCCACAAGCCACACCCACAAACCACGCCCACAAGACAATCAGAGCGAGCATGCAAATTAACCCAAACCAAGATGGCTACAGCCACAGAGAGCAAGGTTTCCTAGGTAACAGAGGAAGCCAAGCTTTTCGCCTGCCCTAGCAAGGCCTAAGCCTCCACTCAAGCTACAAAGTTTCAATTATAGAAGGTAAACAAATTCAAATGGCAGCAGAATGGAGCTTGAGAGAGCAGGCCAGGGTTGCCACCGGCAATAGGGGAAGCAAAGCTTTCCACACACCCTGGCCGGGCCCACCTGCTTAAGGCAACAAAGTTTCAATTATAACCCCAACAGAAATGGCTGCCGCCCTCGGAGGGAGCCCCAGGCTTGGCTCCGCTCCAGGCTACAAAGTTTCAATTGTAGAAGGAAAATAAATTCCAGATACCAGGGCCTCTGCTTGGGTTGCCAGGGGGCGTGGCTGGCCTGCAAACCACCACAGGCCCCTCGCTCAGGCCGCCCCACACCCCAAGGGAACCCCCACCTGATCCAGGACACCCTTCAGGGTAAACCAGCTGGCCCCCACCCCTGTACCAGGCCTCTATCCTATATAATAAAAGAGTAATGTGCAGATTGATCATCACTGCAACACACAATATAGCTGCCCCCATGTGGTCAAAGATCCTGCCCCCATGTGGACACAAGATGGCCACCACAAGATGGCCAGCGGGAGAGGGCAGTTGGGAGGCACCCGGCCTGCAAGGGAGGGCAGTTGAGAAGGACCAGGCCTGCAAGGGAGGGAAGTTGGAGGTGATCAACAGTGTAGGAGAGGGCAGTTAGGGGTGACCAGGCCGGCAGAGGAGGGAAGTTGGGGGCAAACAGGCTGGCAGCAGAGTGGTTAGGTGGTGATCAGGCTGGCAGGCAGAAGCGGTTAGGGGCAATCAGGAAGGCAGGCAGGCAAGTAGTTGGGAGCCAGCAGTCCTGGATTGTGAAAGGGCAGTCAAAAATCCCTTGAGGGGTCCCATATTGGCGAGGGTACAGGCTGGGCTGAGGGACAACCCCCCTCCGTGCACGAATTTCGTGCACCGGGCCTCTAGTAGTACATAAATACCCAAGTGAACCTTAGACTTTCAAAACAAAGAGCATTGATCACCTGAGGATATTTTTTCCATTGATTTTTAGACAGAGTGGAAGAGAGGGAGCAGAGGGAGAAACATCTATGTGAGAGAGATACATTGATTGGTTGCCTCCTACCTGAGCTCCTATTAGGGCCAGAGATTGAATCTGCAACCGAAGTATGTGCCTTTGAACTGTAATTGAACCTGAGACCCTTTGGTCCTTGGGCCAATGCTCTAACCACTGGCCAGGGTAGAAGCTTCTAGCCCTTTGAATGCAAGATGATTGGAATCATCAGCTTATTATCATACTTTATTTCCTTCTTTATCCTTGGGCACTGAGACTGAAGTCATTGGTTCTTAATGGTCTACTAAACACAACACACATCTATTAATGTAGATCTTTTTTTTTTTTTTTTACTTTACTTTTGAAAATTGCTTTTCTTTTGAGACCAAAATGAGATCTGAAATAAAGCAAGAGCAAGACACAATTTTATAGATCAGTGATGTCTATCACTTGGAAATGCAAATCCCTTTGCATTTCCTTAGAACAAAAATAATCAAACTTTTTCTTTAGATCATCCATTGGAAAATTCTCATAATGATATCCTCCATTCAGGGATGGAAATGATGGGATAATATCCACTTATTATAATAAAAACTTTCAACAAGATAGCATTCACAAAACTTAATGGCTCAAGCAAAGATTAAACGTATAATTTCAGCAAGCACCTACATGGCCTAAGAAGAACAAGTATATACAAATTGCCTAATATAACTATTCCATGTACAATGCAGACAACAAAGGAAAGATTGGGCCTTCAATACCTATAAAACATGCACAATAGCACAATATAATGGAATAAAATAAAATGTTATGAAAATAAACATTACAAATGATAAGTTTTGTAATAGTGTTGACATTTCAAGTGACCTATTATGATTATACATACACATAAAATGTGCATACATTTTACTATGAAATTTTTAAGTGAATGACAAAAATTTTACATTATAAAACTTTTAAATGGGTGTAGTGAATCTTCCATGGCTAGTAGGTTCATATTGAATTAGATGGCCTTTTACTTTACATATTATAAATGTCTCAAACTTAAAGTATTATTTCAATTTGACACTTTTTAAGAAGTGTTCCTCCATGCTATATATTTAGCTACTTAGGAGAAATATAACTATCATCAAACTTAAGCTAAATATGTAATTATCAACTACAGGTAAGCATTTAGGAATGTTACAAGTCTTTTGTATTCACTATTTTGTGACAGCCTTCAAGTTAAATAATTTTAAGAGTGAAACTGTACCACATTTTACACAATAATATCCATCAACCATGCTCCTACTCACTATGCAATTCAACTATATTTCACTATATAAACTAATATTCACAGCTTTGGTATCATAATATCTATCAATTTGAAGTAAGTTAGAGATGAAAAAATAGGGATATTCTGTGCTTCAACTTCTAAGTTTAGTACTTCTCAAGGCCATGCTTATTGAAAGCTAACTTCATATTTCAATCAATTTTTGTGTCCCTTTTCCTTTATCCATATCACTTAGAAGTTTATATTTGGTCAATATTAAACAAAATACAATAAAAATATTAATCTGAAGTAATGTTAGGGAATATATTATCTAAATCATTTGATGTTAAGTTCACTTTGACAACTTTCACACCATAAGATATTAGTATTTACTGAGGAAATTAACAGAAAAAAATGATCTGTTTCTATTCTGACATGAATAAAAATACAGCATTTGTGATTTGATATGAAGAGCTATAAAACAGAACTACCATTGCTTACTAATAATATCAATAACTATGCATCATAAAATGGATTAACATTCCCAGAGATCTATATAAATATCCATAGATGAGATAAGATATCATTAAAATTGAGATATTTTTCTCCAAAATTGCCCCAATACTTTGTTACTCTGAGTGAAGAAACATTTTTTGTAAGTATCAGTCTTCTGATAATGTAATAATATCAGTATTACAATTTTCCTCTCAGGTACGCAAAATAGAAAAATCCTATTGTGTTGTCAACACCTGGAGAGAGGAGAGAATGTTGTTTGAACACAAACTCCGTGTTTCATATTTATGTCTAAAAATACAAAATACAAACTGATACAAAATACACAAGTTTGCTGATACAGTGTTTGTTCCCTGCCATCACTCTTCGTTGGAGTAATTGATTTGAGGAACCTGATTTGCCTCAGATGCTGAGTAAATGATTAAGCACAGACAACTATTTTTATTTCCATGGTTCACATTTAAAATCACATGCTCACCTGGTCTGGCCAAAAGTGCTCAACCAGCCCTGCCTGCATGGCTCAGTGGTTGAGCATCAACTTATGAACCAGAAGGTCATGGTTTGATTCACGGTCAGGGCACATAATAAAAGGGTAATATGCAAATTGACTCTAATGGCAGAACCACCAGAACGACCGCTGGACCAGTCACTATGAGGTGCACTGACCACCTCTTGGTCCCTTCCCCCGGCCATCAGGCACCAATCACCCAATGACAAATGGGGAACTGGGGGTGGGTGGCAGTGGAGGGGTGGAGCCGGCTGCGGGCAGCTGGGGAAGATGGCCCTGATCGCAGGCCAGGCCTAGGGACCGTACCCACGCATGAATTTCATGTGCTGGGCCTCTAGTATATACGTGTGTGTGTGTGTGTGTGTGTGTGTGTGTGTGTGTGTGTGTACTCAACCAGTACCCTCTACTCTTTCCTATAGAATATCCCAGTTTAGTTATTTTGAAACATATCGCAAGTGTTTTAAAAGTCCTAATCATTAAGACTTATCTGGAAAATAATTAAGAAAACTGTCCCAGTGATATTTTCTTTTTTTCTTAACCATTCCTCAGATCATACAGATTGAGCACATGAATACAGAATCACAGGCTAGAATTTACTTTGAGGAGTCATTGGTTTCATCTACTATTCTATATTTGAACTATTATAAACAGACAAGGCACCTCACAATTCTTTTTTTTTAAATAAATCTGGATCGCAGTAGGAAACAATAGAAATACAAAATTAGTCATATCAGGGAAAGGAGTAAAAAAAGATCAACTCCTGAGCAAAATAGGGCATTGTTAAAGGGCTCAACTTTTCATTTTCAAAACATAGTGACCATTTTATATTTCAGGTTCAAGTGTAATATACAATTTATATATCCTTTCCAGATACTTAAAGCTAGAACGCTCAGTTCTATCTATAGGGTTTGAAAAGAAGTCTAGCATTTATACTCTAATGTTTATGAGTGAATAAAAATGAAAGCAGTTTTCATCAATATTACTTTTACTTTGAATTACTTCAACAGCATCTTACAATTTTACAACGTAACTGACTGAGAGATAAAACATGACGCAGTCTGTGGCACATTGACATCCTTTCCTTTTCAAGTACAACTCTGCTTTGGTATGAAATTTTCTTGCCTGTTCTATTTTGCTTTTGCTTCTGCATTTTTACAAAAATAAGACACATATATTTCAGAAGGAAGGGTGTATCTAATTGTATAAAGATTTTCATTTGTATTCAGTTTAGGTGCAACGTATGCTCGATTAATTTATATGGCCAAACTGAGGATTGCATATTCAGCTTAATTTAGATCTCGATCTTTAAAAGATTGAGATTGAATAGTGTGCCTTTTCCTTTGTGTGTCCTGAGTTTGTTCCACCTTTCTACAATGAAAGAATCTCATTTTGCCCTTTATTTCAACCTAGAGGGTAGTAAGTCACTCCCTTAGGTGTAATAACCCAGGCACTAACTGTGATTCAGTTAGCAAGATGGTGATAATGGTAACAATATCTCAGAGTCTTTTTCTCCAGAGACTCTCAAAGACACCACCAGTACTCACTCTCCCACATTATGAGTTTCACGAACTGTACCTGAAGGTTTAAATGCAGCCCTAAGCTGAAAAGTATTTTTTTAAGTGGCAACTTGTTATTATTATAGCATACATCTGTTCCCTGTGTGCCTTTGGAGTTGTCGTGCCTTATGACAACAACAAGTTTTTACAACTGTCAGCAAGTGCCAGCACAACTGGGGAAAGGGCAAGTAAGAATGGCTTATACTGCATGTATCAACGATATTACTCCCCATAGTCCTTTGCGAGGGATCGTTATGGAATAAATATATACTTAGTAGAGTCAAATGGTGCCAGGAGAAATTATCAGGGTCATGTGAGCGGGGAGAGAGCTGCATGCTGTCAAGCTGTTTTATTTTATAAGAATAATCTGGCATGTCACTTTTGCTCAAAGCAATATGTCTCATTAGTGTCCAAAAGGCATTTCTGAATTTTTTTTTTATTTGTGTACCAGTTAACAGTGACTAGCATCTCTCTAATATCTCCTCTCTCATTCATTTGCTCCATGGGGTGAAATGAAGAGGCACAACAAAAACTGACGGAAGAGACTATGAGTTTTTGAACAGCTCATCTTTGATCAAAAATTGTTTTTAATAATGATGGAATGAATGAAAATGTGACAGAAGACAAAAAGAAGAGGTTAAGATGAAGTATTAGGAGGGTGTAAAACATTTCTCTTTTTTTCTTCTTCAAAATTAGGCTCTTTATTTATGGATTGTCACCAACGATTACTTTGGATTTCAGGCACATTTGAAGTAAGTGTCAGAGGAAGAGTGGGTCTTTAGGAGGCAGGAGAAGGGCTGCATGCAATACTGACCATTCCCTAAAGGGAGGGAGAACTGGCCACAGAACAGAATGCCATTGGTTTTGCTGTGCTGAATAAAGACAAGGAAGTGGTGGTCAGCAAGAACCTGGAGGTGATTGTTGCACAATGAAGCATCGTGATGGCCCAGGTGGCGGCTGCAGCCTCAGTGCCTTCTTCATTGACCTCCACAAAGATACGTGTGCATGACCTTGGACAGAAACAGTTCTCTCCCAGACAACATTCCAGGAAAGTCTGCCATGATCCGCTCAAAGGCATCATTCATGCCCAGAGAGCCAAGGACATCCACCATGTCGTTAAACATTGTTTGCACAGGTTTATCCTCATGCTTGCTGGCTTTAAATGGTCTTTCCTTGGTTTTCTGTGTGTTAAACTGATTATCCCAGTTTCCTTTGAAGTAGATGGCTTTCAGGAGAACCAGACAAGTAACTTGATTACTAGTAACTGAATTTGGAGACAGCAACTTTGTAATTTTACCCTCTGTCTTGTTAGTTACACATCACGTGTTGACGTGTTTTCTAGCCTCCTCTGTAGCTTTGAAGAAGTCAAGCTCTTCCACCACTGCTTGGTAGAATTTGTGGCACGAATCTTTGAAAGATGAGTTGAAATCAGAAGCATCATAAGCATCATAAGACTTTTCTCCAAAGGGCCTGTTGCCAGTTATAAGCTAGTGCTATGTGCCAGTCCTATTGACTTTGGTGACAGGCGATTAGAAACCCTGATGGGCATATTCACCTCCGCCACCGCTTTTACTTAAAGTGCCTGGGCCATCTGGGCTGAGGTGTTTCCTTTTGCCCCATGAAGACCATGGCCAGGGCAGAGGAGATGCTCATAGGTGAGAAAAAAGGTAAAGGCAAAAGTGCCATTTGCTTCCAAGAGACTATTCATGATGGTAAGTCCCAGAGTCTTGGCGATGCAGCCAGAGTAAGAGGAGCAATGGCAGCAAATACATTCCTAATATCAGAGATTTCTGTAGACTTTGAAAATAATAATCAAAGATGTGTTTGACGGTATTAAAGTTGCAAGGGTAGCATATCAAATTGAACTATAATTAGATCATTTTTATCATTACACTATTTTGACTGTCATTATAGACTTTTTTTAAAAGTCAGCAATAAAAATGTCTTAAAAATAGTGTTTCTTTAATAAAGTATTTGAGCCGAATACCTTGCATATATGTATATGGTTGGTCAGGCACTGGTAATCAACATGTAAACTCATATTCTCATTATTACATGCATGGGCAGAGGTAATGCTTTAGAAGGAGGTAAGAGAATGAATAATGAGAACTGCTGAAATCTTATTCTCTCTGAAATAGTCATGGACATCAGAGCCTAAATTTCTGATTCCTATTAAGCAAGGAAAAAGTGTATGTCCATTGTTGACAGGGTCAGTACCTTCGTTGTTAATAGTAATGGAATTGCTGTGCAAGACAGCATTCTGTATGACTATCCAGCTCTCCTTCACAGAACGGGGAGCACAATAATGGATTTGTCAATGTTTTAAAATACTTCATATCGTCTCAAATATTCATGACCAATCCTCCCTCCACCATGAACTTTATCTTGCATTGTCTTCACAAAATGCCATGTCAAGCTTTTCCAACAAATTGGCTCTAAAAGCCTTTCTAGATTTTTAGCACAAATAAGGGATGTATATGTCATAGAAACTATATATATATATATATATATACACACACACATATGTGTGTGTGTGTGTGTGTATACTTTCTTCAAATAACCTGTGTTGATATACAATAAGAAAAATGTTATATTAAATTATCAGAATGCAAAACTTTTCCTTATCCCAATTTCTTATTTTAAGCTCCAATGATTGTTATTATTATGGAGCATGAGATATGGGAATCATTTTATTTGCATAAACTGCTACTCAGAAACCCTCTGTGGTGTAATTTAGTCACACTCTATGTACAGAAGAAACTACTGCCTGAGGATGTCAAGAAACTTCACAAAATCAAATCACAACTTTAGAACTAGTTGATTATACTGATCAAAGTATAACCATAGAAATTGCAGTGTTGGTTCAAGCGAGAAAACCTATGAAATGAAAGATTTATGAAAGGTAGGGTACATTTGCTCCAAGTTATGTTTCCATGAATACAGTCCCAAATAAAACACCACAGTTTTCTTAGGACTGTAGAAACTGACTGAGGTCTGTGGTTTGGGGCTATTAACTGACAGCAGGCTGGTAGGCACACACTTGCTTTCATCTGCCTTGACTAACCATATGTAGGCCAATATTTAACAGGGATTTTAACCTAACTGACTGTAACAGCTCTAAATGACTCATTATGAACTATCGTTGAAGTCCTCCTTAGTTCACAGATAATTGGCCTGGAATACTAGAAGTACTTGAGCCTTTCATATCCATCAATCTGTTATTAGTCAGATCACCTTTTTCACAGGACTGAAGACCATATGTAATCTTCAATAAGTATTCAATGATTATACCCTATGGAGCATTCATGTATAAAACACTTTCCCAGACATTTTTAAAAAGGGCTGCTGAATTTATGAATAACTTCACACATTCCCATTTGTAAGAGGCTTTACTTAGGGATTTCATTCTGTAAAGGTTAGATGGCAGAACTCCAAACTAAATAACCTCTTGTTTTCTGCACTTGCTTTATAAGTAATAGAATAAAATTGAAATTCATTCTCACAGGTGACTCAACTGGGTTTTAATTTATTTATTTTATTTATTTACATAGTCATTTTCTAAAAATCAGTTGGCCTATTTATAAAATTCTTTAACAGCTTAATGTCCTAGCAATCATCAGAATATTTCCCCCAGTATTTCCAGGGCATTTTAGCCTAATTTAAAAATGAATATTAACATAGTTTAATTTAACTTAAATTGAAAGATAGCATGTGTATTTTAAATCTCAGATGGAGGATTCTGGAAGAAAATGACCACTTAGTGATTACATTATTTGTAAACTCAATACCTTCTCCTCACATTGTACCCTACAGTCTGTCAACAGGAAGATGGGCTGGATGCTCTTTCTTTCAAGAGAACAGTTCTGCCAATAATTATTTAAAACTAGAGGCCCAGTGCATGAAATTCATGCATGGGGGTGGGGTGGGTATCCCCTCAGCCCAGC
This sequence comes from Cnephaeus nilssonii, assembly GCF_951640355.1. Classification (NCBI taxonomy): domain Eukaryota; kingdom Metazoa; phylum Chordata; class Mammalia; order Chiroptera; family Vespertilionidae; genus Cnephaeus; species Cnephaeus nilssonii. Next base: position 55,297,878 of record NC_137073.1, read on the forward strand.
CTGCACCCTCTCCAATCCGGGACCCCTCGGGGGATGTCTGACTGCAGGTTTAGGCCCGATCCCTAGGATCGGGCCTAAACCAGCAGTCGGATATCCCTCTCACAATCCGGGACCACTGGATCCTAACTGCTCACCTACCTGCCTAATCGCCCCTAACTGCCCCCCCTGCAGGCCTGGTCACCACCAACTGCCCCCCCTTCCGGCATAGTCACCCCCAATTGCCCCCCCCCGCCGGCCTGGTCGCCCCTTAGTGCCCCCACCCCCCGGTGGCCTGGTCGCCCCCAACTGCCCTTCCTGCAGGCCTGGTTGCCCCACGCAGCCTGCTGTTTGGTAGTTTGGTCGCCCCTCACTAACCCCCCTGCTGGCCTGGTCGCCCCACACAGCCTGCTGCTCAGTCATTTGGTCACCCTTTACTAACCCCCCTGCCGGCCTACTCGCCCCACGCAGCCTGTTTGGTCATCCGTTCAGTTGCGATGGTTGCTTAGGCTTTTATATATATAGATAGTGAACTTACATACAATATTTCACTTAAAAAAACATTTGTGCCACTAAATTTCTTCCAAAAAAATCTTAGTTTAAAACATGAATCCATATTTATGCATTCAACAGTTTTTTTTAATTATAAATAATTGGAAGAAATGTTTTATGTTTATAATTTCTAGATGGGAATGACTTTCGTTTTAGCCCTATAACATTAATGTATACTCTAAATAGGTCATGACAGTCACAATGGAGGACAGTACTTTTAAAATTTAATTTTATTGTGAAAATTATTTTATTCACTGCTACTTGGGTAGACTAATATCAGATATCTCTTCATTAATAAACAAATATACTCTTAAAATATACCATATGAAAGACACTCAGCTAAAACTTAAGATACCTCAAGTATTTCATATGTCTTACCTTGATGAATCTTGCAATCTTATGCAATCAGAGCTATATGCATGTAAATACAAATAATAGTATAAGGGTATATTTCAAAAAAAATCAACTGAGTGTTCTAGGGACAGTGTGTTCTATATACTACCTGCATCACGGCTTATTAAAGAAGCAGATGTCCAATCCCACCCTATACCTATTCAAACAGCATGAATAGATCTACAGGGTATTATACTAAGTGAAGTAAGTCGTTCAGAAAAAAAGACAAACACCATGATTTCACTTATATAGAGAATGCGAAGAACAAAATAAATGAGTAACCAAAATTGAAACAGACTCATACTAGTAGATACAGAGAACAGACTGATGGTTGCCATAGGGGAGAGGGATTGAAGGACTGGGTAAAAAAAAAAAAAAAAAAAAAGAATAAAAAGTACAAATAGGTAGTTATATAATAGTCATGGGGATATAAAGTACAGCATAGGGAATACAGTCAATAATATTGTAATGATGTATGATGCCAGTTGGGTACTAGAAATATTAGGGGAACACTATGCTACACCTGAAACTAATACAAAATAATATTAAATGTAAACTGTAATTGAAAATAAAATTTGAATTGAAAAATAATGCAATTATCAGTGCCTACTGCAAAATGAAAACATGTGTGCCCTTGTTTAAAAAGAAGGGAAAAATCATGCCATTAAGTTGTAAATTATACAGTCTTTTCCTTTGTGCTGTAGGCCTTCTCTCTTACCTTGTCATGATGTCTGTTGTTTGCTATTTTGTTCAAGCAAAAAAAAAAACATTAAAATTTTAAATTATGAACATTAATTTTATGTTCATTTTTATATTGTGTAATGCTGGTTTAAAATGCAAATATTAAGAGCATGTAACATGGATAGGGAATTACTGAACTTACATAATTCATAATTTTAGTCAATACATGCTTATGTATTCCATTCTTACTAGAAAAACAAATGTTCCACAAAACTAATTCAGTTGTTATTTCATTTCCTGTTATGCACATATTCTACCAGCACTTTCTACTTTAAGCTTAGTGATGAGTAAGAAAGGACTAAAAGTTGAAAAAAAAACTATGGGTTGTCTTATCTTTCCTTCTCCTTCCATGTCATCATTTTCAGCCTAAGTGGTTAGTCAATACAGGGAAGTAACAAAGGTAAGAAAGGATATGATGGGGTTCTTTGGTTGTTCATATTTCTTAGAATACCACTGCCTTCTTTACAAACTACTCTCAGGACTGTTTCTCTGCTTACTTGGTCATTGATGTAACATGCTTACTTGTATTCGCTTTGAGTCTGGCTGAATGCCCAAGCATGGGGTCGACCACAATTCTATGATCAAGGAACATCACAAATGCTATATGTGAATAATGTGGCAGGAAATAGTGGGCAAACTTGTTGCATGTATCTACCTTTGGTAAAGGATATGCTCAATTGCCCCACTGAACTTCACTTACAAAATATTAGTTCAAAAAAATTATTAAGAGTATCAACCAAAGGACTTGTATGCATGCATATAGGCCTAACCAATGGACACAGCACCAGGGGGGGTGAAGGCATGAGTGGGGGTATGGGTGGGCAATGGGGGGATAAGGACACATATGTAATACCTTAATCACTAAAGAAAAAATATTAAAAGAAAAGAATTTCAAAATGGTGAAGCAAAACATTAAATCAAATATGGAGACTACTGCACAGGCCTCACACCTCTGAGAAGGAGATTCTTATGCATTTAAAGTTTAAGAGCCATAATGGCTAGTGGATTTCAGATTAAGGAGAGTTCTCTTCTACCTGGCTAGGAAAAGACTCATACACTCAGATGGACCTGAGCTAATTTACTTGAGAACATTGCTTCTAATCTTACTACCATTTGCATACATCCTTGCCCTGAATACCCAGGTGTTAGTATTTAAGTGTTTGACCTTCTCTAATTTCAGAAAGTGGCAGTGATGAGAAAAAAGTTTGGAGATTTGAACTGGTTATCACTTTTCACAGAAGAGTTCCAAATCGATCAAATCATTAATATCATCCATATGACTTTCTGCCCCTTCACATACATTTCAAAAGTTGAACATGACATTCCATAGAAATTCATGTGGCCTAGAATGTTCAGTAAACTGCCCTTGCATTTTTGAAGTAACAAAAATGTTTAATCATTTATAAGATTTAATTATTGCAAATTTGAAAAACAAATACACAAGACCAAACATTCTTCAATATGAAAAATTTTAAATTCTTGTATTTCACACTAAACAATTCCTGGTAAGCAATAATTTTGTAGTTTCAATAAATGCAATTCCTGAGAATCTTTCATGTAAGCCAAGATCATTAACAAAAAATGCTATTTTCACTATGCCTATATCAATTAAAATGAAAACATAATTTGATAATATAAACATGCTATTTTATCTGTTTCTCTTCTAAGAATTTAGTCTCATAAAGATATAAAAAAGCATGAAAATTTAGAAATGAACAGAGGGAATAAATAAAAATAGTGCTACAAATATGTACTGTTTAGTATCAATTAAAAAATATTTTAGCTGTGAATATTATCAGTTTCATTCATTAATACAGATAAATGAAAATTGGCCTTAATGCTGCAAATGCTCTTTTGCAAATTTAACATAAATTTATAAAAAATAAAAGGTATAAGTTTGAAGTAGATAGAAGAATGCAGATTTTCACTCAATCTGTGGAAGAAGGTTTTACTCATATGTCTGATATAAAACTGAAACTCATAGACACAGATTCATAGGTCACCAGAGGGAAGGAGGCGAGTAGGGGAGCAAGGGTAAGGGGGCCAAATATATGGCGACAGAAGATGACTTGACTTTGGGGTGTGGGCACACAATGCAATATACAGATCATGTATCATAGAAATGTACAATTGAAATTTATATGATCTTATTAACTACTGTCACTTCCATAAATTTGTTTAAAAATATCTTAGTTAAAATTAAAGAGACAAATTCATAAAAAGTAGATTCAACTTGCCCTAGCTGGTTTGGCTCACTGGTAGAGTGTCAGTCAGCAGATTGAAGGATTGCTGGTTTGATTCTGGTCAAGGGCACGTACCTTGGTTGCAGGGTTGATCCTGGGCCCCAGTTGGGGTGCACACGGGAGACAACCAGTCGATGTATCTTCTTCACATCGATGTTTCTCTCTCTCGGTCTCTCCCTCTCCCTTTCCCTCTCCTTCTTTCTAAAAAAGTCAGTGTAAAAAGTATCCTCAGGTGAGGATTAACAGCAACAACAAAAATAGATTCACATTAATGGAAAGCATTGAAATCAGACTAAATGAATGTTGCTTCATTCAGAGGAAGTTTGGACCTAATATCTCTAAATGCATTTGCATCTCTTTAAACATATTTAGGAAAACATGTTAATTGTTCTGCTTTCTTCTTAGGTTCTCTGAATCTTTTCTATTCTCTCAAAATGAACACAAGATTCTTATATTTTCCTCTTCTTTGGAACACACACATTTATGTTGCATCACCACAAGTAAGGCATATGATCCTTTTACTTCTAGTCTCTCTTCAGTTGAAATGTGCTATTACCCCAGGGGAAAGACATTTATTGAGTTACTTTTACAAGCATAACATAGAAGTCCTCATTAAAGTATATATATTTTAACGAGAGGCATCACTATATGACTCACACTGAGTCATTTAGCTTTCAAGTTAATCTATACCTTTAAGAACTATGTAATTGAAGATCTTGATTTTTTTTAGTAGTCCTGAAGGTGGTATTTCAGCCTAAAGTCGTTTGATAAACCACATTGGCTATACATTCAATTGTGATAGATATCCTTCATTGAAAGTCCATATTCACTATTCCTACAGTGCTCTATCAAATACCATATTTATTTTCAACAAAGACTTTCAATGTCCTGTAGTTTTCCGAGTACAGGTTTTTTACATTCTTAGTTAAGTTTATTCCTAGGTATCTTAATTTTTTTTTATTCTGGGGATGCAAGGATAGTACAATATCCGCAAATCAGTAAATGTGATACATCACATAAACAAACTGAGAGACAAAAATCACATAATCATATCAATCGATGCAGAAAAAGCATTTGACAAAATCCAACACCCTTTCTTGATAAAAACTCTTGGCAAAGTGGGAATAGAGGTATCATACCTCAACATAATAAAAGCCTTATATGGCAAACTTACAGCCAACATCATACTCAATGGGCAAAAACTAAACTCATTTCCCCTAAGAACAGGAACAAGACAGGGATGCCCACTTTCACCACTCCTGCTCAATATAGTACTGGAAGTGCTAGCCATAACGATCAGACAAGAAGAGGAAACCAACAAAGACTTTCTATTATTGTTTTAGATAAAAGCCACTACCATTTTGGATAAAATTCACAACAGGTTTTGCTTGATATGATATTAAATTGGCAACCAAATATATGTTTAGAAATACAAATAATTTTGGCATAGGCTTCCTGCAACTTAAAACTCTAGTGAATCCTTAATGTTAAAGCCCATAATCTCTTCAACTCAGTTATCATATCAGGAGATTCCCTAGGATCTGAGCAAGGTTCCATAAGGTACGTAGGTTAAGGAAACAAGGGAAAGCATAGTAGTAATAAGAGTGCAGTGTGGAGTTCCCTTGCTATAGACAGAGATACTACTTCCTTATCCATTTCTGTGTCTTTGTTCATGCCCATGGACAAATAACCTATTCATTATAGGCTTCAATTTCTTAATGCTATAAAGTAAAGGGGTTGGACTATTTGACCTTTAAGGTGCCCGTTAGCCCCAAAATTCCATGTTTCTATAGCTTTCAATTGATGGACGATAGAGAGAGAAGACTACTTTAAGGATAATCCTCACAGCCTACAGGCTAGTGATGACACAGACGGTGATGTTTTTGAGGATATTTGATCCCAATGGTTTGGACTCCCCCAGCTGTGATAAAGGAGAAGAGCTGAGAAGCTTTACAACATTAGTGTTCTTTGTCTCTTTGTGGATGACCCTTTTACGTTAATATGAACATCAGAAACTCTGAATTCAAGAAAAGAAAGGGAGAGTCACACATTCTTTCAATAATCCTTTGTCAGCGAACATTTGAGAACCACAGGAAGCCAAATCAGACATCACTTAAAATAGTTTTTGGGTCAAGATTACAAAAAAAAAAGGAAGGCAGGAAAGAACAGTGGAATCAGCAGGACTGTGTCCCCTAAAGTCCCTTAAACTAAGTTGGAACACAAGCCAGAGCAAGATAGCTAGAGCACTTCTCAGTGGGATTTTACCTACGGAAAGGCATTAACCACAAATTGTTCTCTGAAAGTGTTTCCCCTAAACACCACAAATCATTGGGGGGAAAGGAGGTTATTTACTAAGGAAATGTTCAGTAAAGCATGCATGTCAAATCTTATTGTCTACAAAATTTATAATCAAACCTGAAAATGAACACCTTAAATTGTGGAATATGAGTCTGAACGTGATCTTGTCTCTCAATCTCAGATCAAGATATATATATGGCAATTGTAAAGCTACTCTAATTGTTGGTTATTAATCACAGGTTTCACCAATGTAGGGAGCAGGGGAAAAGGATTAATAATAACCAGTATTTATCTGTACCTGGTTAGGAATCAGTATTTTCTAAGTGTACATAGAATTAATTTTTAGTTACAAAGAGCTATGGTTATCAAAAACAAATTACAGCCTGGCTAGGCATGGCTCAGTGGTTGAGCATTGACCTAAGAACCAGGAGTTCAAGGTTCAATTCCTGGTCAGGGCACAAGCCTGGGTTGTGACCTCAATCCCCAGTAGGGGGTGTGCAGGAGGCAACTGATGATCAATGATTCTCATCATTGATGTTTCTCTCCCTCTCCTTTCCTCTCTGAAATCAATAAAAACATTCAAAAACAAACAAACAAAAAAACCTACAGAGCTATTCATATGCAGAGAACATTTCAGTTTATACAATGAAGAGAAAAATAAAATTTCAGCACAATATGAATCTTTGACACATCTCTGGAAACTGTTCAAGTAAAATTCACATAGTCAGTAGACCAATATTTACTATTTTCTTTCAGAGGTTTTCCTATTCATTGCCATTCTATCCATTTCAAATATTCAAGCTGTTGATTTTCAAAATGTCTATCCAAACTAAATGAGATACTAAAACAAAATAATGTATATCCAATATTTTCTTCTCCAGTTAATTAAATTGTTTAAGATTTAATTGCTCTAAAAAACTAGTATAAAGTCCTATAAGTTAAGAAATATTAAAATAAATTTAATTGATAAAATTGAGATGAATATTTCCTACATAGTCTGCTTGTACAAATTATCTTAGCACACAAAACTTGGAAACAAAGAGGAATGTGGAAATAAGATTAATTTTACTTATTTCAATTGTGTGTTCTTAACTGTCTATCTGTAAAACAGAAGTTTAAATTGTAGAACTTAATAACTTTAATACCTAAATTAATGTCTACCACTGCTAAATTTATATAGAATTAGATAGCTATTTGTAGTTTCAAACTATAAGTAAGATTAGATTTGATTATTTAGCATGACTTTACAATGTATGAAAATTATCAAAAAAATTTAAAAATAACATTATATAGCTATCTATAACCAGCATTATACTATAACCAGTATTAAGTTTGGACGAATTTAGTTTTCTTTCATTGAAACTATATAAACAAAGATTATTGAATATTTTGTTTGTCATATTTTAAAAGCCATTGAGATAGTTTTTAAATTTAATATATCATGAAATAATGTAATCTGTTCAGCTAACATTTTTTGAACAAACATTCTAAATCAAAGTAAAGAATTACTAATTTTTATCAATACAAAGGGCTTGATGTTTTTAATCAATAAAGTGTCTTCTGAACACTTCTTTAACTCTATAAGGCATACATTTTAGTATAATTGGTGTTTTTAATTATAATTAATTTCAAATTATACACATAAACACAGAGCTCCAAAATATATGAGGCAAAAACGAATAATTGAAATGAGAAATAGAAAAGTATACAATTATTATTAGACTCTTTAATACCTCCACCTGCAATGATGGAAAGAAAAGAATAGGCAGAAGATCAACAAATAAATTAAAGACTTGAAACCACTACAAATCAATTAGAAATAAGAAATATGTACTGATCATTTCATTCTACAGTAGCAAAATACACATTTTTCTCAGGTGTGCATAGAACACTCTACAGAAGAGACAATATGCTAGGCCTTAAAACAAGCCTCAATCAATTTTTAAAAAATTGCATTTACACAAAGTATGCTTCCAAATGCAATGTAATTAAAATAAAATTCAATAGCAGAAGGAATTTTAGGACATTTACAAATAGCTTGAAATTAATGAACACAAACTCATAAATAATTGTTAAACAAAAATATTACATGGGAAGTTAGAAAGTACCTGGAGGTAAATGAATGAAAATATATTTGAGATGAATGAAAATTAAAAAAAAAAAAACTTCATATCAAAATAAACCTGGGGAGTTTCAGCAAGATGGCAGCGTGGGTGGATGCTGAGCTCGCTACCTCATTCAGTAGGTCAAATGTACACCTATATTCAGAGCAAATTCTTCGGAGTGGCAACTGAGAACAAATTTAACAGCCTCTGCACAACAAGCAAGAAACAGTGCCTCCAAGAAGAAGGTCTGGGAACCACAAGAGCTCTATGGGAGCTGAGGGAACAACCAAAGACCAGAGGAAACCCTCAGTGACATTGTTTAGTTTCCCTTGAATGTGCACAGTGGCTGGGAGCTCCATCCAGGTTCTCCGAGGGACCTGCAGGGCACTGTAGCATGCCCTCAGGCACAGTGACTAGAGATAGACCCAGCAGAAACGGAAGAGTGCCATCGCGTGCATACAAGGGTCCCTTCCCCCAGAGATTGATCCACCAGGTGCAGCAGGTGCTACTTCGTGGCCCCACAGGGCTGCACACACAAGGGGCTCCCATGCCTGAAAAGAGTGCACAGCCAAAAGAATGCTGAAGCCTTTGGCTCAGTGGATGGGGCGTTGCCCTGTGGACTGAGAGATCCTGGATTCAATTCTGGTCTAGGGCACATGCAGGAGGCAACCAATCAACCAATTAATGGGTCTCTCTCACATCGATGTTTCTCTCTCTCTGTCTCTCCCTCTCATTTCCACTCTCTTTAAGAATCAATAGAAAAATATCCTCAGATGAGGATTAACAACAACACCAGAACTGCAGTACGCCCCTGTAGGGCATCAATGTCCAGAGAAAGTGTGGTGCTACTGTGTGCTCAAGTGGGGTTCTCCCTCCTAGAAAGAGTGGGGAGCTGACAAAGTACTCTGGCACCCACACCCAGCACGGTCAGGTCTAGAAAAAGTCTGGAGATCATGGGGGCACTGCTGCATGCACAAATGGGGTTGGACAGCCAGAAAAAAAAGTGTGGAGTTGGAGGGATTTGGTGCTCTGTGTGGAGAGAGTGAGGTGTTGATTTGCTGGTTCCACGAAAGAACTCCTGCCCTGCCCGGGAGAGTTCAGAACTAGCAAATTTTGGCTGTGCAAGGGAGTAATGCCCCACCTGAACAAGGGTCAGAGCAGGGCAGGCAGGCAGAGCAGCCCTGCCCAGACCCTGTGCTTCTGCATGCAATTAAAGCAACAGTGTGTACAGGCAGGGCTGACCTGAGCTGAGTGAGAGGGCTGTTGCTGTTCATGCACTGCCCCAGAGTGACTTTAAAGCTACCAAAGTACAGCAATGCACATGCACACAAGGCTGTCACAACGGAAGAAAGGGAGGAGCCAGTAGGGCTTTGAGAATCAGGCTCTCACAGGGGCCCTGCCCAGATCTTGCTTTGACTGCAGATCATTGAAGCAACAGGGCAGGCTTGCAGGGGCTGCCTGAGAAGTAAGAGGGCCTTAGAGGGGTAACAACGAGCTGTACTGCACAGAAAGTGCAGAGAAATAGAAAGGGGCTGAGGTGTGTTCTTGCAGGCCTGCCCCAAGGAGAGAAGGGGCAGAGCTGGAGAGGCCTTAAGACTTAAGTTCTGAAAGTGACTCTGCCCAGACCCAGCTAGGTTCACAGAGTTTAACCAGTAGGGCATGCCAAGAGTGCAAGGAACTGCCACATTGCATCAGGCAACCCTACCTGATTAGAAGGGCAAGGAAGCAAGCACTGAGAGTCAAACAAAATGGGGAGACAAAAAATATGCCCCAAATGAAGGAACAAGGGAAAATTCCAGAGAAAATAAAATAGAAATAAATAATTTGCTTGTTAAGAGTTCAAAGAAACAGTCATAAGTATGCTCAACACACTTGAGAGGTAGCACTTCAACAAAGAGAAATTGTAAAAGAAAAAAAAAAAGGAAGGAAGGAAGGAAGGAAGAAATCAGGGAAGAAGAATACAATAGCTGAAATGAAAAATATATCAGAAGGAATTGACAGTTTATAGCTATACAGGTCATCCTCAAGAAGCAGGAATAATCCCAAATAACAATCTAAATTTATATCTAAAGAAATCAGAAGAAGAGGAATAAACACCCAACATAAGCAGAAGGAAGGAAGTAATAAAAATCCGAGTGGAAATAAATGAAAATACAAAAACAATAGAAAAGATTAATGAAAGTAAGAGCTGGTTCCTTCAAAGAATAAATAAAATTGACAAGCCTCTGGCAAGACTCATTAAGCAGCAAAGAGAGAGAGCCCAAATAAATAAAATCAGAAATGAAAGAGGAGAGATTACAATCAACACCACAGAAATACAAATTATCATTAAAGAATGCTATGAAAAATTACATGCCAACGAATTTAACAATCTAGAAGAAATGAATAAATTTTTATAAACACATAACCTTCCAAGACTAAACCAGGAAGAAATAGAGAATCTGAATAAACCAATTGCTAACAATAAAATTGAAGCCATAATAATAAAATAAAATAAAATAAAATAAAATAAACCCAAAAAAATCCTAACAAACAAAAAGCCCAGGACCAGATGGCTTCACAGGTGAATTCTACCAAAAATTTAAAGAAGAATTTGTACTTCCCATTCTCACACTATTCCAAAAGAATTGAATAGGGCCCTAGCTGGTTTGGTACAGTGGATAGAGCGTCAGCCCAGGTTTGATTCGAGTCAAGGGCACATGGCTGGGTTGCAGGCTTGGTCCCCAGTAGGGGTGTGCATGAGGCAGCCAAACAATGATTCTCTCTCATCATTGATGTTTCTCTCTCTCTCTCTCTTCCTCTCTGAAATCAATAAAATAAATTTTAAAAAATTGAAGAGGAGCTTCTACCCGGTTTGGCTCAGTGGATAGAGCGTAGGCCTGCGGACTCAAGGGTCCCAGGTTCGATTCCAATTAAGGGCATGTACCTTGGTTGCAGGCACATCCCCAGTGGGGAGTGTGCAGGAGGCAGCTGATCGATGTTTCTCTCTCATTGATGTTTCTAACTCTATATCCCTCTCCCTTCCTCTCTGTAAAAAATCAATAAAAATATTTTTAAAAAATTGAAGAGGAAATAATATTTCCAAATTCATTCTGTGAGTTCAGCATTACCTTGATATCAAAACCAGACAAAGACAGTATAAAGAAAGTGAATTACAGGCCAATATCCATGATGAACATAGATGCCAAAAATCTCAACAAAATACTAGCAAACTGAATTCAATAGTACTTTAAAATGATTATACACCGTGATCATGTAGAATTTATACCAGGGATGCAAGGGTAGTTCAACATCTGCAAAATAAACAATGTGATTCATTACATTAACAAAACCGAGAATAAAAAACATGATTATCTCAAAAAAAGCATTTGACAAAATTCAACATTTATTTATGATAAAAACTCTCAACAAAGTGGGTATGGAAGGATCGTACCTCAACTTGATAAAGACCATATATGACAAACCCATAACTATTATTCAACATAGTAATATTGGAAGTCCTACCACAGCAATTCAACAAAATAAATAAATAAAAGAAATCCAAATAAAAAGCAAAAAAGTAACACTATTTGCAGATGACATGATATATATATGGCGCAGCTACAGTGTTTGGACAGGTTCAAGCCTTGGACTGATGAGAGGGCACAGTCCTCTCATGGCCACATGCAAGTCCCAGCTTGGAGGGCAGAGCCCTCCCAGCACAATTATAGCCAACAGCTGTAGTTGTAAACCTATGGTCCGAACATGTGGCCCCACTAGCCTAAGTGATATAGGCTGCAAGTAAACAAAGCTTGATCAGGTGCATGTAATTGAGTAGGATGGAAACCCACGAGTATGTTGTAAACATCTTGACCACGCCCTTACTTTGCCTCCTGGCATCTGCTGTAAAATAAAGACACGGCTTGTAGTCCGTGGCGCTGCTGGGTCCCCATCAGGGAAGCAGCGTCCCACCGAGTCCCACCTTTCCCTCTCTCGTCTGTTTTTTCTCAATCCTTCATCGCCCCCACTCGGGTTAACCTTGGCCATACCGGCTCACCATATATATATATATATATATATATATATATATATATATATATATATATAATGGCCATCATAAAAATGTCAACAAATAACATGTGTTGGTGTGGTTGTGGAGAAAAGGGAATCTTGTGCACAAAAGAAAAACAAAACAAAAACAGACTCATAGAAACAGAGACCAAAGGAATGGTTACCAGAAAGGAGAGAGTGAGCAGATGGATGGAAAGGGAAAGGGAATATAGTCAATAATATTGTATAAGTTTACATGGTGACAGATAATTACTAACATTAGTGGGGTGATCAAATTGTAAGGTATAAAAGTGTCAAATCACTGTATTGTGCAACTGAAACTAATATAACCAATATAAGATTTTATCTAAACTACTAGAGGCCCAATGCATGAAATTCGTGCAAGAGTAGGCCTTCCTTCCCCCGGCTGCCAGCACTGGCTTCCCTCCAGCACCCGGGACCTGGGCTTCCCTCCAGGCACCGGCAGGCACCTGGGACCCAGGCTTCCCTCGCAGCTCCGGCTTTGTCAGGAAGGTCATCCAGAAGGACATCCAGAAGGACGTCCAGTCTAATTAGCATATTATGCTTTTATTATTATAGATTATTATAGATACTTAGATAAAAAATGAATTTACAAAAGTATTTAATGCAGTTAAAGAAATTAGAGCTTAAAAAATTAGAATGAGAAAAGGAAACTAAACTCAAAGCAAACATAAGGAAGGCAGTAAGACTGAGCAGTGAAAATAAATGAAATAGAAAACAAAAAATAAATAAAGTTTATCAATGAATCCCAAAAATGATGCATTGAAAAACAAAATGTAACAAATTTGGCAAACATTTAGCTAGACTGAGTAAGAGAAAAATAAATAAAACTCAAATTATTAAAATCATGAAAGGAACAAAGATAATTAATAGAACTTACAGAAAAAAATAATTTTTAAAATGATAAGAAATACTATGAGCTTCTGTTACCTTACAAAATAGATAAGTTAAATGAACTGGACAAATCCTAAGAAGACACAATCTACCAAAAGTGACTGAAGAGGAAGTGTAATATTAAAGGGATCTATACAACTAAAAAATTGGATTAGTGATAAGTAATTCCTCCAGAAGAAAAGCTCAGCCCTACAGAGCATCACTGGGGAACCATACTAAACATTTAAAGAATAAATAACAATTATTCACAAAATATTCCAAAAAAAATAAATAAAGAGGAAGTAAAATTTTCCAATTAATTCTATAAAGCCACAAATTATACCAAAACTAGGTTAAGAATATACAAAAAAAATAAAATTACAAATAAATTATGTCCTGCAAAAATCCTCAACAAAATCCTAGGAAACCAATTCCAGCAACATATAAGGTTATACAGCATGACCAAGTGGGATTTATTGAGAAATGAAAGGTTGGTTAAATTTAATGAAAAGTCAATCAATATAACAGACCACATTAGTAAAGGTTTAGAGCCCAGCTGGCATGGTTCAGTAGTTGAATGTTGACCTATGAACCAGGAGATCACAGCTGAATTCCCAGTCAAAGCACATGCCCAGGTTGCGAGCTTGATCCCCTATGTGGGGCTTTCAGGAGGCAGCTGACCAATGATTCTCTCCCATCATTGATGTTTCTATCTCTCCCTTTCCCTTCCTCTCTGAAATCAATAAAAATATATATTTAAAATAAATAAATAAAAGTTTAGAAACCGCATGATCATCTCTATTGATATAGAAAAAACATTTGATAAAATCCAACATTCTTTTATTATGAAAGTAGTCAAACTAGGAATAGAAGGAAACTTTCACCCCTGATTAAAGGTATTTATGAAAATCTCACAATTAAATCATAGTTCGCAATGAAACTGAAATCTTTCCCTCTGAAATCAGGAATAAGACAAGGATGTCCACTCTTACCACTTCTATAGAACACTGTAATGAAAGTTCTCGCCAGGGCAATTTGAAAAGAAAAAGCAATTGAAGTCATAAAATTAGAAAGTAAGACATGAAAGTATCACTGTTTTCAGAGGACATGATCTTATACATAGAAAATCCTCAGGAAATCACTAAAAGTATTAGAACTTATAACCAAGTTCATCGAAGTTGTAGCTTACAGGATAAAAATTAATAACTCAGTTGTATTTCTACACAGTACTGAGGAAAAGTACAAAAATGAAATTGAGGAAACATTCTTATTTTCAATAGAATTAACAAGTAAAATACTTGGAGTAAACATAACAAAAGAAATGCAAAGTTTATACACCAATTAATATAAAATATTGGTGAAAGGAATTAAAATCTTACCAAGTGAAAAGATTTCTTGCTCCTGGGTTGGAAGACTTAATCTTGTTAAAATGGCAATACTCCCCCAAAATGGTCTACAGATTCAACACAATCCTTATAAATATGCCCACTGCTTTTTCTGAATGTCAAATTGATTCTAAAATTCACATGTTAATGCAAGAGATGCTTACTAGCTCATACACTCCTAAAATAGAACAAAGTTGGAGAACCACCATAATTCAAATTATGTGGTACTGATATATGGACAGGGTTCATAGATCAATGCAATACTATTGAAAATCCAGAAATAAAGACTTATATCTATGACCAATTGATTTTCAATGAGATGCCAAATTGAATCAACTAGGGGGAAAATGTCTTTTCTAGAAGTGCTGTGATAACTGGATATTCACAAGCAAAAAAAACACCCAAACAAACAAAAATTGGATCTCTTACCTATCATCATACTTAAAAATTAACTCAAAATGTATCACAGACATGAATATACTAGTAAGAGCAAAAACAATATATAGTTTAAGAAGTAAACATATAGGTAAGTAAATTAGTGGTTGCCTAGACTTGAGTATGAGGAGGTAGATATCAATAGGAAGTGACTGCTAATGTGTACCAGAATTATTTGGGGGATGATGAAAATATTCTATAATTAAACTATAGTTATGATTGAATAACTTGTGAATATACTAAAAACCACTGCATTATACACTTTAAATCTGTAATAACATCTCAATTAAAATGTTAAATATATAAAACCAACATTTAGTATCATTTCTTTGCAAATTATTTAATATAAATCATTTTGGAGCAGAATTACATACTATTTGATTAAATATGGTTCAATTGCAATATAAAAATACATATTGCAGAGAGAGTAAAGGTTTTGGACACCATTCTAATCGTCTGAGAATGTTCTGTAATTCATTTTCTGAGACGTGTTGTTTACTTGTTTGATACCAGGATTCCACAAATTCCCTGAACTGTAATGTGCACATTATATCCTATTTCAAATACCTTATGTAAGTCCTTCCATTTACTTTTACTCACTGATAGCAACCTCTTCAATCTTTCTTCAAAAATAAGATAAGATTTCACATATTAAAGCAAGCTAAAATTTTAAGATTACAAACATAGTTTATCTCACTTCCACTGTATTTTTAACAATGTGAATAACACTTCTGGAAGCAAGAGGGGATCCAAAAAAATTACAATGTGGACCATAAATCTCTAGAACATATCATGTGGCTATTTCTTTTATTAATATCTTTTGACAGGAAAACTGCCTCTCTTCTCATAGAGGCAGGGACTGTTCTAACTCTTTAAAGATTATCTTTACCTACTCTTTTTCCCTCAATGCTTTCCTTTCATATTCTTTTCCACAAAACGTTAAAGTTTCTGCTGACTCCTCTGCCACTCAGATAGTGCTTATTTTGGGACTTCAATATACCTTGCACCATCTAAAAATGTTTCAGTTTCTTCCACCTGTCTAGGATTTATGGTCTTAGAGTTATAATTTCAAATCTACAGAGCTTGCCTACTACCAAATCTTTCTTTGTAGAAACTATAACTAGGAACAGGAATCATATAGCTAAAACTGAAATCCTGGGCACTGTGATATATAAATCCCAAAGATGACCACCTGAAATCTTCCATTCTTGCATGCAGATGCCACTCCTCCGGTTAAGAGATCTTCTCTATTTCCCCTCTCATATTCTGTGTTGGCATTGGGAGCTATTTTTATCATTAGAATGTAGTGAAACTGACACTGAATTAGTTCCTTGCCTTGCCCTAAAAAGGTCTGGTAGCTTTATCTTTCAATTTCTTGGAGCCCTGAGGTATCAGGTAAAAAAAGTCTGGCTACTTCCCCATAGAAGCCAAGCAGTGAAAAAAAAAAAAAAAAGTTGTCTGGCCAGCCCACAGCTGTTACAGGCAGAGCCACTGAAGCACATTCCATGTGAGCTAAGCATGTCCCACACAAATGCACAACATGAGTGACCCCAGCCAGTCACCTGAAACAAAAATGAGCCCTGTCCAAATTTGAGGATCCTGGGCAAATAAATGGCTGTGGTTTGTTTTTTGTTTGTTTGTTTGTTTGTTTGTTTGTTTTCCCCAATAAGTTTTGTAGTCATTTGTATAATAGCAATAGATGGGTAAAAAATAGGCATCAAGAAAGAACACATAAAAGAATAAAATGTGAAAGAATGTTTACCATGGGAAAGAGCTACCATAATTAAAAGTTTGCAAACTTAGAGAATATTCAAATTAATCTGTTTTTAAAAAATCATGTGCATATAAAAAGATGCTCTAGAAAATCAGTAAAGCTGAAGTGTAAGGAACACAAATTTATTTTGATGTTTCCCCCTAAAAGTTTGAGTCATTATGGTAAATACAAAAAAATAAAAGTTAGGAAAACCAGTATAGATATGGTGGGTTATTATTTATTGATCATAATATGTTATAATAACCTTGTTAAGCCTTAGCAAGAATAAAAATGAGAGTTTATAGGTTTTAAATTTCATGATTGTCAGGATGTACTATTATAGGAATGGTAGACGAGACCAGTGAGAACCTTTTTCTTTATTATCTTCCTAGAAATGACATGATGGTATTGGATTCATTTTACGACTAGGAGTTTCTGCTCATCTTGATCATTTTTAACAATAAAACTAAGAATTTTAATGACAATATTAGTTATCTATTGATGATAAAAATTGTTCCAACACTTAGTGGCATAAATCAATGAACATGTATTACTTTATAGTTTTTATAAGAATCCAAGCCTGGCTTAGTTGTCTGCCTCTGCCTCAAGGTCTCCCATAGGCTATAACCAATGTATTAGCCAGGGCTGGTTCCCATATGAAGGCTCTGGAGGGATAGGATATGCTCCCAAACTCATTCACATAGATGTGGGCAGGATTCATGTGGGCTGTTGGACTGAAGGCCTCAACTCATGGCTGTTTTTGTGCACTTTTCTGGTCAGTTCATGTTCCTTCAGAGCTAGCTAGTAAGAGCGAGAGTGGACATACAAAGTCTTTTGGCAACCTAATGTAAGAAGTAGCATTCTATCACTTTTGCTATTTCTATATGTTAGAAGCAAGTCAATAGTTCTAGACCTCCCTCAATGGAAGAAAATTGCAAAAGAGCACAAATACCAGGAGGTGATGATCATTGAGGCCAGCCTAGTGACTCTCAAACACAATAGTTCATAAAAATGAATAATGTCTTCTAATCACATATCACCAAATTGCATGAAATGTTTCATTCAATTTAGAGAACAAATGAAAACAAGTTATTGCATTAAATATAGTTTATATGTTATTAAGAGTAGGATGCTATCCTTTAATACTATGTCTTATTTATTTTTAACTAATCTAAGTAAAGAATACTTTTACTCCTATATAGCTACTTCACATTGCCAGGTGAGAGAATCTGATTGGTTCTGTCCATCTTTTCAAAGTAGGGCAAGCTACAGGTGCCTTGTGAGCCTACAGATTTACTGACCTTGGGAAAGGTGCACAATGCAGAAGCAAACATCAATGACTGAGGGCAGGAAGTATGGTGCCACAAAACGAAGACACTACTTTTTTTTTTTTTTCCCCAGGACGGGCCTGTAGGCACTACAGGCAATCTGGTTAGTAAAATAAGTGTCTTTCATTACTAGTTCCTAAGCTGTCCTGCTAATTCGACTTGGGATCTGAAAATTAAAAGGCAAGGATGAGTCCTGAATTACTCCTCATTTATAAATTTCTAAAGGGCCTATTAAATTCAATTATATTTGACAAGAAAGCACACCTCTTAGTAGTGAGCATATTAATTATCAACTGTCTGCTAGGAGATATTAACAGGGATGACATTTAAGATAGGCACTAGAGGGTCAACAAGGAGGAAGAGGCATTAGGACAGAGACTCATGAATGAGTAAATGATGAATGGACCGTTTTGTTGAACAGGAGGCAAAACAGATATATAGCATATGTAAAATTTATATTTTGTATGTATATACAAATTTAAAAAAAAAAGAGGTACTAGAGGACAGTAATAAAGAATCAAAACCACTATGTAAGGCCCTAGCCAGTTTTGTTCAGTGGATAGAGCATCAGCCTGCAGACCAAAGGGTCCCAGGTTCAAGTCTGGTCAAGGGATGTACCTCAGTTGCAGGCTCCTCCCAGGCCCAGGCCCTGATTGGGGCATGTGCAGGAGGCAACCAAACCATGTGTTTCTTTCACATTGATATTTCTCTCTGTCTTTCGCTCTCTCTTCCACTCTCTCTAAAAACCAATGGGAAAATGTCCTTGGGTAAGGATTAAAAAAAAAAAAAAAGCACTATGTGAGGTGCAAAGATATATAATTCAGGGTGAACAGCCAAGCAGGGTATGGCAAGATTGCTAAACTTCAAGAACATCACAGAGCAGAAAAAAGGGAATATCCACATGGCAGAGTACACTCAGCTGTGTAAAAGAAAGAAATGGGATCAACATTGTAAATACCTCTTACATACAAAACAGAGTTGAATTATATAAGAACCTACATGCTGGGAGACTGGGATGCATAGGAGGAACCTAACCAAGGTTAGGAATAGCAGTAAGACTGAGCAGATACTGATATCGTTGTTAAGCTGATTAGCTATAACTCAAAGCTCATTTCACCTCTAAAATACATAAAATCAGGGTTGTCTTGGTTCAAACTGATCCAGTAGGGCAGCGATTTTCAACCTTTTTCATCTCATGGCACACATAATCTAATCATTAAAAGTATGCAGCACACCAAAAAAATATATTGCATTTTTTTTGCTGATCTGACAAAAAATAGGTTTAATTTTGATTGTCTTCCAAAAAAAGTAATAATACTAACCTATCCTTTTTTCTTCAAATTGACTTTTTAAAAAATCAGGTGCCTATACTTGCATATAAGGATTTCTGGTACCAAGAATTAACCAATAAGACACAACCTTATTATGAGACATGACCAATAAGATGCAACTCTATCATATGACCTATATATTTTTGGTTTAGGATAGGGCATTCACACCAGATGGCTATTGTTGTGTTGGCTATTGACACTTTTTTTTTTCATTTGACAGTCTAAGAGAAAAGAGGTCATTGCCCCTGACTAAATAAATAGTCCTGTATTGCATGTTTTAAAAATTCTTGTGGCACACCAGTGTGCCTGTTGCAACACACCAGTTGAAAATTGCTGCACTAGAGACTTAACACCAATGTTAGTTCCAAATTAGAAGGATAGGAAAAAACCTTTGGGCACATTCTGAAAACTCTTCATATGCACAGTCTCTTCTTCCCAGCCCAATTTAGTTCCCATCGTACTATTTTTAGCACTGGGACAAAGAGACAGGTTCATATCAGATTTATAACAATTACATTGGACATGTGTGGAAAGCACAGGAGGCTTTCTGCACTGTGCATATCTGAATTACAGGGAAAGCTGCTTAAAATCACAGCAAGTCTATTTGCATATTGCTATCCAGTTGTTCGATGGTGTCTTGGTTTATAAATGTGAAAAATCATAGTGGATTTTATTTTCATCGAGATGTTAGCCTTGCTCAGATACAGGATATTAACAAGCATCTCTGGATCTCCATTATCATATTTGTGTAGTATGGGACTAAAAAATATAGAGAGTAGGAGAGGAGAGAGCAGATTTTCTACCTGAGAAGTCTCCAAAAGTGACACCTTTTCAACAAAAATTTTAAATTGTAATACTTAATGAAAGTATTGAGTTAAGAGAGAGGTGAAAAATATTTTTAAAGAAGCAGTGTGAATCATAAGGAATATGGAGAATATAATAAAAAAAAAGTATTTTTAAGAGCTTTCTCTCTTACCAACTGACTGCCTAGGCTCTATTTACCATGCCTTTTCATATCACTCTTGCCCATATTTGCTCCCGTTGATGGTAAATCATAGTGTTGTCTCTGATTGACCAACTGTTAAGGGTATAACCTGAGAATCCATGGAATTTAGTCTATTTGGGAATATAAGTATTTGAACATATTTAATCATTGGGGAGTAATATATTCACATATTTGACCAAGGACACAAGAGATATATAAAATTCTATGTGAGTGCTAAAGAAGGAGATATTAATTCTGAATAAGAGGGCAGAGGAAGAATATATCTAGAGACAACACCGGAATAGGATTAGAAAAAGCTAATAGGGTTTTTCTAAGCTGACTTATGGGGGGTAAACCTATTTAGTGAGAATGATATGAAAAAAGGTACAGAGTTGGGAAAGTGCTGAGCCTGTAATGAAGTAATTATCAGTGTGCTATAACTGGAAAGAGATGTATGTGCATATGGAGAAGGGTAGAGATATTTGAAGACAAGCCTAGAAAAACAGACCGGGAAAATTAAGGGAGGGCTTTGATTGCCATGCTAAGAAATGATAAGAAATAAGATGCCAGTGAAGATATTTTACTAAATTATTAATTTGTCTAGATCTCTGCTATAGAAATACCACATAGAAACTCCATGGCATGTGCATGTGCACAGCAACAGTATTTGGTATGAGTTGGTCTGCAGCAATGCTGAAATGCATTCATAGATGCCTCTCTTCATAAAGTTACAACATAAATATGACTACAACATTAAGAGTACATGTTGTATTTTACATGAATGTTACATACACACATGCATTTCTTGTATGTAAAAATGAAAATAATACATTAGTCAAATTATTTTAATTTTATTATAATGTAACATACCACTTTGTATTGCATTTCTGCTCAAAAAAATCATTTCAACTTTGTTTCATTCTTATACGTAAGGGAACTTAAATAGTGCAATACCAACCTGGGTCAAATTAGAACTACTGGCTCAGAAATGAACATTGGCCAAGTCATTAGAAACGAATAGCTGTTTAGTGATGTGTGGGAAATGAGTTGATGGTCACAGTCCAGTTCCTACTTAACAGGTGTCTACCTCATAAAAACCACCATCATAATCAGCACTTATTGGCACCCTATGGCCAGTGTGAGGAGAGAAGCCAAGATTTAAGATTGCTTTTCTCTTCTCTGTCAGGACTGTGTGAGGAGGTTTCCTTCAACCCTTTGTAATGGCTCTATGTTTTCCTTCAAACAATATTAATTTCTAAGCTGAATTTAGTGTCTAAGAAGCCATCTCTGGGGACTATCATTGATTTCTGAAACAGACAATAAATTCATTTTACAAAATAATATTGTTAGAAGGAAAACCTAGAGTCATTGGAAAATGTTGTTTTTAAGGAGAACAGTTGAAGAGGTCCCATTTCAAATCAGCAGTTTTAAAGACAGACATATGTTTCCACCACAGGGACCTGTCCTACTGCTTGAACACCAGAAGAAAATTCATTGCTTGACATCATTAAAGGATCACACTCAAACTTAATCATGATTTACAGAATGAAATCCACAGCTTTACTTAGTGTTGCTTGTGACATTGGATGGTACTCAGTGAAAGGATAATTTGTTTTGCCACACTTGCTAACATGTCATCTTCCATATTTTATGCTTTTAAGCATGAAATCTAGTTACAATATTTTAGAAATAAAAATATTCAAATCAATTCACTTGCAGTAGAATTATTTAAAACCTTCACTTACTGAATAAACTAGTGTCTACATTTCTCTTTTGCACAAAACTGTATTTATAGATTAAAACTATGTTATATAAACATTAGAGGCTCAGTGCACGGATTCATGCACATTGAAAGGAAATGAATTAGAAGGTGATGGGCAGGGCAGAACTGGGCGAGACAGGCTGGACACGCCCTGGAGCCAACCTCCTGCGGTCCCTCCCCTGCCAGCTGCACATGGGCAGTGCCAGGGCTCAAAGGGTGTCTGCAGAGTGAGGGGGGGTCCCTCCAGCAGGGTGTCCTTCAGCCTGGCCTGCAGGGATCGGCCGAAACTGCAGTCCAACATCCCCTGAGGGGGTCCCGGAGTGCAAGAGGGCACTCTGCAAAGTTGCTGTCGCTCTGCAGCTCCTGTGTTGAACGTCTGCCCCCTGGTGTTCAGTGAATGTCATAGCTACCAGCCTATCGGCCGGTTGGCCGGTCAGCCAGTTGGCCAGTCGCTGAGCCTTTTATATATATAGATCCTGTTGTTTAGTATTATACTTGATTGCTCTCACTTTGAAAAGATGTTTACTGTGGTGATGTTAGGAAACAATTAGCTCCATTTAAATGATGTAATAGAATGTTTCAATTGCAGGTATTTTACAGTCTCTTTTGAGGAATGAAGGGCCAATGGACTTGAATACATCCCAATGATTATTATACTACATGTTCATAGAATTTTCATTTTATAAGACAGAAAAAGCAAACTGCTGGCATTAACAAAAATCCATTTAAAATACATTTTTATTTATTACGTAAAAAATAAAAATTAAAGAATAATTCACAAACATCTATATTTGTAAGGGGTCTTATTCCAAATAGAATAGCCATACAAAAACAAAAAACTGAAAATTAAAAATATGAGAACTTCCATGATAGAATTAAACTATAAATCATTCACAATTTCCCCAGTAACTTCTTAAAATATTTAACTGCTTTTGTTTATGAAAAATTTTTAACAAAGGTAATATTTTAAATACTCAATAAAACAAGGAAAAAGGTAAATATTTTGAAGGTGAAATGTAAAATGTATACATGCTTATTGATTAAACTTTTTAAAATATATAAACAAATCATTGTTTTCCATACCCTTTCATTATACACTTTGTATTCTCTCTTCATTTTTGCCTACAAACATAATGTTAAGGACATAAGATTGAATGTTCCCTAACAAATTGATAAGCTAAAAGAAAAACTAAAATAAAGTTCGACATATTGGCTTAAGTTTTTGGCATTATTGCTGTATCATAAAGAAAAATAACACATATCATATGTAATTTAAGAGATAAGGAATTTCAAAATGCCTCATTTATAAATGATAAAAATTATCCAAGCTCATAAAACTAGTTAAGAGTCAAAATGTATATCCATATTTACAGTTTTCATTGTATAATAAAAGGCTTTTCAAATGTTATTGTAGTATGTTCTTTCTTTGAAAGTGATACAGCAAATTAACAAATTCTTCCACAGGTTTTTCAATTGACTCTTAGTCCTGTAATTTTTTTCTCCCATCTTTTCTAAGGACCAAGATCTCCCTTATCTAAATCACAGACAATTTATTTGGATGTTTAAATATCTAGAAAATATTGAATTGTTTCAATTTTATGTTCTAATTTTTGTGTTCATTTTCAAAATCTTCTTTTTAAACCTTTCTTAAGTGAACTATAAAATACCTGAGACCATGACTTACCTATCTTTGTGAAAACCTTGCAGTGAGTATAAGTTCTGACTTTTAGTAGAAACTCAGTAAGTTGCTCTAGCTGGTTTGGCTCAGTGGATAGAGCATCAGCCTATGGACTAAAGGTTCCCAGGATCGATTCCAGTCAAGGGCTCATGCCTGGGTTGCAGGCTCAGTCCCTAGTAGAGGGCATGCAGAAGGCAGCCAATCAATGATTCTCTCTTATCATTGGTGTTTCTCTGTCTCTCTCTCCCTTCCTCTCTGAAATCAATAAAAATATATTTTTTAAAAAGAGTGATCCTCTTTAAAAAAAAAGAAGAAACTCAGTACGTATATATTAATTTTAGATTAAAACAATAAAAAGATACAGAATTATTCCAAAATTCATAGGTAATATTTCACTTGGAAGCAGACAAATATATTTCACTTACTTTTAAAATTATTCCTAGGAGCAAGAATGAAAGCACATTTATAAATTTTACTCTTAAATAAGCTGAAGATGTTAGTTAAAAGTAAGTTTCCTTACTCTAAAAAATAAGAGCATGAAACTTTTATATAACTTCTGTTTTTTGTGACTGGTACAGAATATCATTTCAATTTATGGTTTTCTTTCTCTCTATGTTTTGTGGGTTTTTTTAGAGGAAATCCACTGCAAATGTTACTGTTATCTAATTTTTAAATTCAGTTTAAGAAAAAAATACTCAACACACAACATTATAAGATTACCAGAGGGCAGGGAGGTGGGGGAGGTAGAAGAGGGTAAAGGGGGATAAATGGTGATTAAATGGTGACAGAAGGAGCCTGGATTCTGGGTGGTGAACACACAATACAATATACAGATGATGGGTTATAAAATTGTACACTTGAAACATATAATTTTATTAAGCAATGCCACCCCAATAAATTGAATAACAATTTTTTAAAAGATTACTCTAAAGACTTAGTATGTTCCTATTCTTAGTAGCTAATACACAAAGTATTTCATAAGATATATTTTTTTTGATTATCACAATTTTATTCACTGAACAATTTAGTATAACACTAAAGATGACATTTCTAATCTGACTTCATGTGCAAAAGAAAAAAAAAAACAGCACAAAAAAAGCCATTTCATATGTATATTGACAGGTGGGGGTTCATAATGTATAAAGAGACAAATGATAACTAATAATTAATGGAAATATAAACTTGAAGTATTACAATAATGCCACAAAGTGGGTAATGTCATATATCTTTTAAAAAATTCTTTGTTTTGTAATGCAGAGGTTTTTTTATTCTCTTCAAACTATTACTTTTGTACAATTGCCATCCATCTTTTTATCTGAATGCCATTTTATGCATTGCTGATCTCCAAACTTCCCAAAGTGGAAAATATTTCAAGGTAGTTTAAAGGCAGCTCAGCAAAGGGGTATGTTCTGAAACAGTTCATTTTAACTTCTTTATGTTTGTTTCAGTCTCTACCCAAGCACACCTCAACTGCTGCACCATTCATTGCTATCACTGCAGTGTATCCTCAAACAGTATCGCCATCTGTCAAACCTGGCATGAAATAGCTTGCAAGGTTTCTATGTTGATTTTAAGGAATTAGAAGCATCAAGCATGTTATTTATTCTAAATTTATCTTCAGTGATGTACACTGTTACCAGAAGCACTGGATTTAATCCTGAATAATCTTTTCAGGATTGGCTGCTGAAGTATTATATTGTCATCTGGATTAAGGTTTTCTATACTCTGAACCAAATTTTACTTTTGTTAGAAGGATTTCAGGCTATTAAATCCAGTCCATAAGAAATATAGCTTCTCATAATTAAAATTTACGAGACCATCTCCCCAAACTAATATAGAATATTTAGCATATTAGTATTTTATACATTTATGTAAAGAATTAGGGCCTTATCTCTATTACTCACCCAATAAAAATTTTTGTTATCTTTTATTGTTAATGAAGAACAAGGGAAGACTATGCAGGTATATCAAACTATTAGGGTAGAATTTTACAAAATTACTTTGGGGAGTGTATATTTGACAAATGCAGTTAAAATAAAATAAATTTCTGGAGGGAGGGCTGGAATAACAGAATAGGAGGAGTGAAGCGAGAGCAAAGCAGACACCCGGGAAGCCAATGAAAGTCTGAGCGATGGTTTCTCCCACAGGCTCTGTTCCTGCTTCCTGGGAGCCCACTGCTCTTTCTCCAGGCAGCACTGACTCCTCCTCCCAGCAGAGGACTGTACTGGCCAAGGTCAGCCATAGTTGGACCACTTATAGATTAGGTTTCATTCTCCTCACTGGAAACATTAGGAGTTAGGATGAGGTCAATTGTTCTTATACATTTTTGGTCAAATTTCCCTTTGAGAAATAGAGGAAAGTTTTGGAAACTCTCCTTCAACACCCTCTCCCCCAGGAAAGGTGCACAACATAGCATTTAAGGAGTTTTAAGCCTATTGATGGTCTCCAACTTAAGAATACAGAGAATAGAGTATTTTAAAAATGTTAGACATGATTTCCTAATATGCATTAATTTCACTGGGTTTTCCTGTAATCACAAACCATCGGCATTGAACATGCATTTAAGACTGCAGCTTCAGAAGCTACACCACCTAAGTAGTGTTAAAGGAATTAAACCAGGAGGGCATTCCACTGAGGTGGCTCTACTGCTCGGGGAGCCTGCATTACCAAACCAAAGCCTGAGCCAGTCTTAGGTTTTGAATCCAAGAAAATGAAACTTGAGAACAACCAATCACAAACAGCCAACTAGGCTTTCCCAAACAACAGGAGAGGCAGGAGAGGCAGGAGAGGCAGGAGAGGCAGGAGAGGCAGGGTGAGGACAGCAGGAGGCAGGGTGAGAACAAGCTGACCTGGCAAAGAGCCTTCTCAGAGGGAAGCCACCAGCCAGCCTAGCTGGGAAAGCAGCTTTTGAAAAATCAAGTTCCTTAAGCTGTAGCCAATCAAGCAATTTCCTTGCTTTGTTTACTCATCTTCTCTATCAAAACTTCTCCCCTAGCTCCTGTTGGCAGAGGGCTAACCACTTTTGGTTTGGAACTGCCAGATTCAAATCAATGTTTGTTCAATTAAACTCTTAAAATTTTAATGAGCCTCAGTGTATCTTTTAACAGTAGCATTCTCCATTCAGCCACAAACTACTTGTGTAACATTAGGAGTTATTTACCTTTCTTTCCTTCATTTTCTTCATTGGTAAATCCTGGATAACAACATTTATATTTAACACATATGATCACTGTGTGTGTGTGTGTGTGTGTGTGTGTGTGTGTGTGTGTGTGTGAAACCTGGGCCAGGTATTTATACATATCTTGCTTGTAACAGGGCCTAGAATACCGTAACTGTTCATTTTTTTCTTAGATATTGCTTGTGCAATTTTAAAACATTTCCATAAATGTGCATATAAATAAACTAAAAAAATAAATCTTTTATTATTTAATTTTCTAGGTGACTTTTTTCTTTCTAGAATTCAGGAGCTTGCTTCTTATGCACAAAAATTAACCATCCTATATAATAAAAGCCTCATATGCAAATTGTCCCCTCGGGTGGTTAATCGACCAGGAGACCTGGAATTTGACTGCTCGCTATGACGTGCGCTGACCACGAGGGGGCAGTGTGGAACATGGTGGGCATCCGCGACATAGTGCTGGCTGCGGGTGGCAGTGGAGGCGCTGCCACCCCGATGGACCCCGATGAGAGTGGAACCATGGTGGGATGTTGGAGCAGGTGAGTGGGTGGTGCCAGCCCAAGGTGGGTGTGAGCAGGGACCTGATCACTCCGTTGATCACCCCACAGATGGTGACCAGCAGCCAGCAGGCCCTGATCACCTGCCCGTTTGGGGCGGGCCCCAGGCTGGGACAGGGAGCTAGGGATGGGTGGCAGCAACCAACTTCCCACAGCGCCCAGGCAGGGGGCGGGAAGGCTGTGACTTCTTGCCAGCTACCTGGGGGGCGGGGGTAATGGGACAGAGGTGTGGTGGGAATGAGGGGTGTCTGGCGAGCTCACTCTCACTCCCTTTGCTACCCTCTCCCTGTACGCTAGGGCTCCCACCAGGGAAGCCGCCGCGTTCAGGTGCCGGGCCCCACACCCTCATGGTCTCTTCTGGATGAGCTGGGTCTCAGCCACCGGGACCGCAGAGGCGGTCGGGCTCCCCATGGGCTTGTGCAGGAGTTAGGCTGGCCAGGGGAGAGCGTGCTGCCTGCCTGGCTTCCATGTGGCGCTGCTGGGCAGCCCAGAGGCCCACACTGCACTGCAGCCCGCGGCATCCGGCCCACTTACCGCATCTCTGCGTGTGGACTCGGGTGCTATGGCTCAGGTGGAGGGAAGTGCACGAGGGCACGGAGGCCCAAGTGCTGACCAAGTCCCAGAGGTCAGCTGGGGCCTGCCCTTCCACACCAGACGCTCACAATTTGATCTCCAGCCAGGCCTAGGCACCGCACCTGTGCAAGAATTTTGTGCACCGGGCCTCTGGTCCTAATATATAAAAACCCAGGGTCCATAACATCCAAAATGACCGAAGACTTGACCAACCACAAGTCAGACCCAGCACTGACTGCCACTGCTACAGGCATGCAACCCAACACTGACTGCCAAGGGGCTGTGGATCAGGCCCGAAGAGAGGCCTGGAGAGAGAAGCAGGGTCTGATCCATAGCCTCTGTGGCAGCTGTTGATTAGCCCTTGCCTCTCTCTTTCTCTCAGGGCCTGGCCAGCATCTATGCCTCTCTTTCTCTCAGGCCTCCGCTGGGGCTGCAGATCAGCACTGCCTCTCTAATCAGGCCCATTGATAGGCCCGGAGATGCTGACTGGCATAGAAACCAAACAATCAGAACTAAATCTGGGTGAAGTGCAAGGAGCCATTGGATGCCTAGGAGGTGGAGCTTTTGATGCTGACTGGCATAGAAACTGACCAATCAGAAGCTAATCTGGGTGAACTGCAAAGGAAGAACCTAAGGTTGTGGCTGAGGAGGGGTTTTAAGGGTAATAGCTGTTTGGTGTAAGGTGTAAGAAAGCGGTTCAATTTTTTAATGACTGGTTTGGCAGTATAGTGCATATAACTATCAGTCCAGATATAGGGGTTATGTATTTTTGTCTGCCAAGAGCATCTCATCCTGATGAAAAAGGCTTCCCCCTGCCCCATTTAAGCAACCCTATCCTATATAATCTAAATATACTACTGAAAGGGTAATATACTAATTAGACCGGGTTGACCGGCCATCTTCTGGACGTCCGACTTCCTTCCAGACAAAGCCATGGTGGTGGGGGCCAAGGCAGAAGCTGTTAGAAGAGATCAGGCCAGCAGGGGAGGGTAGTTGTGGGTGAGATCAGGTTGGCAGGGAAAGGCAGTTGGGGGTGAGATCAGGCCAGCAGGGAAGGGCAGTTCAGGGCAACCAAGCCGGCAGTGGAGGGCAGTTGGGGGCAATCAGGCAGGCAGGCAGAGGCAGTTAGGGGAAATCAGGCAGGCAGGCAGGTGAGCGGTTAGGAGCCAGCAGTCCCAGTTTGTGAGAGGGATGTCCGACTGCCAGTTTAGGCCTGACCCCATGGGGATTGGGCCTATACCAGCAGTTGGACATCCCCCAAGGGTTCCCGATTGGAGAGGTTGCAGGCTGGGCTTAGAGAACCACCCCCTCCCCGTGAACAAATTTCATGCATCGGGCCACTAGTCCTATATAATAAGATGGTAATATGCAAATTGACCCTAACAGCGTAACGACCAGTCATTATGATGTGTACTGACCACCAGGGGGCAGGCATTCAACGCAGGAGCTGCCCCCTGGTGGTCAGTGCGCTTCCACAGGGGAATGCCGCTCAGCCACAAGCCGGCTCATGGCTGGCCAGTGCAGTGGCGGTGGTGTGAGCCTCTCCCACCTCTGCAGCAGTGCTAAGGATGTCCAACTAATGGCTTAGGCCCACTTCCCGCCAGAGGGATGTCTGACTGCCAGTTTAGGCCTGCTCCTCCAAGGAGCAGGCCTAAGCTATCAGTCGGACATCCCCTGAGGGGTCTGGACTGTGAGAGGGGTGCAGGCTGGGCTGAGAAACCACCCCCCAAGGGCACGAATTTTCCTGCACTGGGCTTCTAGTATTATATAATTGGCATTGTGACATTCTGTGGACTTTCTGTACTCTATGTTTATAGTTTCTAAATGGATGCAAAAAGAAGGAAAGGATATTTTTATATCACCATAGGAAAAGAATGAGGAGCTTCTTCCCAATCAAAAAAATAGTGCACAAATACACTGGGAAAAATGCAATCAATAATGCTCAATGTCTATATAGTACCTTTATTTGCATTTATCATCCTTTACTACATTATGTGATTTGGGATAATGTCCCTCTTCCCCCATCTCTTTTCAATAATGTCTATCAGGCTTCCTGCCTCCTGGGTTGGCATAATATTACTTACATTTATACATACATTCACTGCTTAATGAATCTTTTCTAAAAAAGCTTTCATTGCTGATCTAATCTGCACGGAAAATAAATTCTTAAAATAAATTTCAAAATAAGCTTTTCTAAACTGAATATACAAAATTAATATCAACAACTTTCTAATGCCTTCTTCCTTTACCTATACTTTTTACAGCTGAAAATCAGATGTTTTATATAAGATTTGGTTCAAAATTGTTACACCAGATGCAATTTACTTTTTAACCTTATGTCCTTCAATATCTCTGTACCTTTTCCTTATTCTTCCACTGGTGAAGTGTGACAGATAAAAATGCCATTTCTGTTAAACAAGAGGACATTTACACTCAACCCCACTTTCCACCTCCACTCTTACACTTGTAATGAAACTAAGTAAAATGTAAATAGTTGGAAAGGGAAAGCTACATACATTTTCTGCTTAGCAACCTGCCCCCACTGTTTTTTGTTATAGCGCTGTTTTCTTACTGGTACTATATTGTTCCTTTCCAAAAACAGCTGTTACATTCATTATGCGCTGCATCCCTTTTCTGTGGCCAACTATTTTTCAAGTTCTATAATTTTGCCTTCATTTTTCCGTCCAAATATGAATATCCCTCTCCCTGTGATATCCACAGATACACTCTATTTTAGGTGCCATGGCATGTCAATAGCATCAATCACCATTCACACCATAGATCATGCAGCTACCGAGCAATTGGATGACATCTGCCATAACACCCTCTTCGCTACGATGATGCACTTGAATTTTGATGCAGGGGGATATTGGTTTGCAGACTTGTAATCAATCTCAGCATCATTTCAAGCAGGATATTTTGGAGCTGCAGCAGAGAGTTAATCACACATTCTCAGGATAGATTTGCACATGAATGCGAGAGAGTTCCATGTTGTTGACTAATATTAAATAATTAAAATATAATTCATAATGCTCCCAACAGCTAATGCCATATTAGTTGTTCCAAAAAAATATATTGATCTTTTGTCTTTAGTCCTTTCCTCCATAAGTATTAGTATTTTAGGGTTTTGTTTTTTATTATTAAATTTTAGCAAAACTGTGGCATTCTAAAATACAAAGCATAAAGACAAAGTAATCTCATATTTAGTATTCCTGACTCTATTGACATATAATGTATGTATATTTTATTTTATTTATATTATAGAAAACATTTTTATTTAGAAATTCACCATTATTTTCCTTTCTTAACTTTTATTAAACAACATTATCTAGGCTCTTGACTTGCAAGATCGGCATCAATCAACATAGAGCCAATTTTTGCATCATTTAGCACAGCTTTTCAAAGGATACCCTCTTCACTTCCATCTGTGTGTTTGTTTGTTTGTTTAAAAACCCACACAAACCTGTTTCATTATGCTTTCATAAAAAAATGTAGTTCCAAACTATATATATATATATATAATCTCATATATATATATATATATATCAGTTTGAGTAATATTCAGGTAGTCTTTTCCTCCACCAGTACTTATGTTGATATGTTTGGTACATATAAATGAATGTGTTGCTTTTAAAGGTGAAATTTTAGAGGCATGTTTATAATAAAATAGAGCCAATTGTCATTACAAAGTAAAATAGTTATTCCCCGGAATATATACTACAATCATGTAAAATGTCTTTGTCTAATTTTATAGTTTCCATGAGCTGTGTCTTATAATCAGTGGTTTGCTGGGAAAGGTCTGAACTGGAACTCTGGCAGTGAGGGGGGTGGGGCACAAATTCTCATTTGTACTATTTTCCAATTTCCATGGTGTAAATACTCCTCCTCTAGCCATTTGTTTTTTAAATTGAGGTATAATTGACATATAACATTATATTAGTTTCAGGTGTACAATTATATGATTTGATTCATATTGCCAAATGGATATGCACATTTATACAACTATCCTACCTAATAAAATGGTAATATGTAAATTACCATCACTCCACTACGCCCACGATTGGGCCAGCGGGAGGCGCAGGTGATGGGACTTGGGGTGGCTGGGGTAGCCGATTGGGCCAGTGGGACGCTGAGCTCGTGTCGCCAGTGGCAGTGCGAGCTCAGTGAGCTCAGCATCTGCGCCATGGCTGTGCTGCAGAACAGAAGGGGCCTCTGAGGCAGCAAGCTCACGTCCTGCCTCGGACCATCAAAAGTGGGGGAGCTGAGTGCCTGTCTGCTCCGGCACCAGGCCTTTCAGAAGCCTCCGCCGAGCCGGAGGCTTCTGAAAGGCCTGGTGCACCTGCGGACAG
Source organism: Cnephaeus nilssonii (assembly GCF_951640355.1). Taxonomy (NCBI): domain Eukaryota; kingdom Metazoa; phylum Chordata; class Mammalia; order Chiroptera; family Vespertilionidae; genus Cnephaeus; species Cnephaeus nilssonii. Next base: position 55,330,444 of record NC_137073.1, read on the forward strand.
GCACCCAGCTCCCCCGTGATCGAAAGTGAAAGCGTGTAGGGGACCCTACACGTGCATGATTCAATCATGCACTGGGCCTCTAGTATATATATGTATATTCCTTGCATTATTAACGGTGGTTTCTGGTATATAGAAAAGTCACAATATCGCATAACAAATGTGAATAAAATATAAGAAATATTTTTTAAACGAAAACAATTTCAAAATAAACAGTGAAATATATTGGATAGGTTTAACTTGATATTATTTGAGTTTAGGTCATTATATCTTAATCTGAGCCCTTTAAAGTCCTTTATTATTTTTTCAACTTTTAAATTTTGATCATCCTAGCATTTGTTAAATTGCATTATTTATATAAAAATGTATGTAAGGCAAAAGATGTTCTCTGAAAGCCTAGGAGCAAGCAGAAAAGTGGCATTTGGGTTTCTGAAAAATCTAGAAGCTTTAAGGAAAAAGGCACTGTTTCTTGGTTAGGGTTCTCTCACTCTTAACAATCACAGAAAATATGGGGGAAAGCAGAGATAGGTTTCTTCCTAAGGGGATGTTTCATTACATCCTACTTCTCAGAGGAAAGAGTAGAAAACAGAAAGACTTGGGAGGAAGAAGAGTACTCAGTGTTCAGATTCCAGACTCCACCTCCCCGTCCAAGGGCCAGAAGTTTTTGGGGTGGAATGTTCAGTAAAGGTGCAGAGTCCTTCTCGCTCAGTCACAGACATGAGCTTCAGGTCGAGGAAGGCAGACTGTTCCCCAGATGACAAATGTTCTAGCAGGATTCATATCTTGTAAAACTTAGTGTTCCCAGATATTCTGATAAATTAGAATTTTGGACTTTTATGAGAGATTTGATACTTAAAATTAGCTAATATTTTAGAACACTTTGAAAGTAGCCTATATAATAAAGAGGTAATATGCAAATTGACCCTCACACCCTCGCGTCACAGGATGGCCACCCCCATGTTGTCACAAGATGGCCGCCCCCATGTCATCACAATATGGCTGCCCTCACGTCATCACAAGATGACCACCACAAGATGGCTGCCCTCCACGTCATCACAAGATGGCCATCTCCACATTGTCACAAGATGGCTGGCAGGGGCGGGCAGTTGGGGGCAACAAGGCCTGCAGGGGAGGGGAGTTGGGGGGGACCAGGCCTGCAGGGGAGGGCAGTTGGGGGGGACCAGGCCTGCAGGGGAGGACAGTTGGGGGCGACCAGGCCTACAGGGGAGGGCAGTTGGTGATCAGGCCGGCAGGGGAGCAGTTAGGTGTCAATCATACCAACAAGGAAGTGGTTAGGTGTCAATCAGGCCAGCAGGAGAGCGGTTAGGGATGATCAGGCTGGCAGGCTAAAGGGGTTAGGGGCAATCAGGCAGCCAGGCAGGTGAGTGGTTAGGAGCCAGCAGTCCCAGATTGTGAGAGGGATGTCCGACATCCCTTGAGGGGTCCCAGATTGGAGAGGGTGCAGGCTGGGCTGAGGGACACCCCCCCCCCAGTGCACAAATTTTGTGCACCGGGCCTCTAGTACATACATAATATATTATTTGGTGTGCAGGCCAACAATTTGTAACCTCAGTTCAAATCCAAAACTGTTTCCTCAGTCTGAAAAATCTGTGTCCTTTATGCTTTTGATTTGCATTTAACTTCCAGGATTGAGAAATATTTAATGAGTAATGACTAAATGATTAGTATTAACTTTGTTATTTCCTATAATTGCCTAACTCCATGATTTTTCTCACACTTTTTCTTCCCTTATGAATCCTTACATGAAACCTTTCCTGATTTCCTCTGAAGAAAATTAACATTTTTCTCTTTCTTCATTCCTGTCTTTTTTTATTATTCACTTTTCAAACCCTGCATGAATTTACACCATTCTGCTCCTTTATACCATTCTGCTACTACGCACTCAGAAAAATAGTAATTAAATTAGACCAATTGCCTGTATTAAATTAAAAAATTTCCCTAATATAGTAGTTTGTGGTTTGTGAGATTGGACTAAGTTATCCATGTAACATACTAGCTTAGAGCTCTACTGCTCATAAACATACTTGTTAAGTCTATCTTTAACATGATGCCTTTTTTAAAAAATCTTATCTAATCAGAGAATGAAGTAGTCTAATATTCTGATCAAATATTCTACAATAAAAATATATGTCCTGTGGACCAAAGAGTCCCGGGTTTGATTACAATCAAGGGTTGGTACCTCAGTTGCAGGCTCCCCTTCGGGCCCAGTCCCTGGTCAGGGAGCATGCAGGAGGCAACCAATTGACGTGTTTCTCTCATATCAATGTTTTTCTCTTTCTTTCCCTCTCTCTTTCACTCTCTCTAAAAATCAATGGAAAAATAACCTTGGGTGAGGATTAAAAAAAAATCCACCCTTTTCCCATTAATTATTAGAAGGAATTTCAGGGACATTATTCATATAAACAATACACTACACAAAATGGTTAACATACTTTAGAACTAACTCCCATTTTATAGATTGTCTTGCCCAACTCTTGGTCAGTCTCATTCTCAAATTCATCCATTTCCCACCACAATAGGAATCTATAACTTTTTACAACTAATAACCTCAAGTAACAGTCAAGGTCAAGAAACTTCAATCAGGAAAGTATCTTCTCATCAAAGTGTGAACATAAAGGCTTCCAAGTGGGATATGCCAATTTGGAATGTATATAATGCAAGAACAGCTGGCTGGATCAAACTTGTAGGGGTTAGTGCTGAACTTACTGTTTTAAAGACAAGAAAATGTCCTGAGAATCTTCTTGAACTCTGAACCTGTATATAGTAGAGGACATTATATTGCAATTATTTATCCATATGTCTATACCCCACTTTAAATTTTGAGTTGTACATAAATAGTCTTCATTTCTGGGCTCTCTGCACCAAACTCAAGTATAAAACTCCCATAGGTACTCACCTATCCACTGCCTTTCATTCAGCTACACATACATACAAACATACACACACAATTTCAAGAAGAATTTTCTTATGGACTGGTGATGGCCTTTAAGAGGTAATTTATCCTTGGCCCTTCATTCAGAGAAATATAATCTAGCATTGAACAGTTTTGGGTAGCAAGCACACCATTACTGTGAGTATTTTCCTATGCACTTATCATACATACACTTACTTTTTTTAGTCCAAAATTTTTCTTTAATTATTAATTTAAGTAAATCCCATTTACGAGATGAATTCATATTTTGCTTTTAAATATCTGACTCTTTAAGAAAGGTGTTCCCTTTGCTGCATGAGATTTATTTTTACACTTGGAAATGAACTTTTTATATTTGTAACAGATTTTAAGTAGCTTATTTCCTATACATTTCATACTTAATCTAACCTTTAAAACAATACTGTCTAATATGAAAACAATGTGATGATCAAAATGTCCCACTGCACTGCCCAGTATGGTCTCCGTGGGTTACATGTGGCTATTGGATACTTGAAATGTACAGTTGACCCTTGAATGTACAGTTCACCATGTTAGAAGTTCCAACTACTGGCACAGTCGAAAATCCACATGTAACCTTTGACTGCCCCATAACCTAAGTACTAATATCCTACTGGTGATTGGAAGCCTTACTGATAACATAGACAGTCAGTTATCATATATTTTGTATTTCTAAGTACTATATACTATATTCTTACTATAAAATAATCTAGAGAAATAAATTTTATTAAGAAAATCATAAAGAAGAAAAAAATATATTTACAGCATTTGTTGAAAAAAAAACTGCATATAAGTGGATTACCCAGTTCAAAACCATATTTCTTCAAGGATCAACTGAAGTTAGTGCAACAGAGGAAATAAATATTTAGTTTAACTTAATTTTGATTAATAGAACTTCATTTTAAATAGTCATATGTGACTAGTGGCTATTGTATTAAGCAGTGTAACCTTAGGTAATTATGATCGCAAATTCAAATTCATAAAAAAATTATGTACATAGCATGTTTTTTTATTACCTTATAGAGTAGTTGATAGAGATTGTGTCTAAAAAGAATAAAGATATTTCATATACTTTTCCCCACACATCAATAATTTACTCAGTAAGCTAAACCTACTTTTCAAATGTCATTTAGAGTTGATAACTTTATAGCTATTGTGATATCATGATATGTTCATAAAAGCTACAACTGTTTGTCTTGCATTTCCATAGTTTATTTATTCTCCACATTGTTGTAGTAGTTGTTAGTTTCCTCTCAGTTGTCTAAATAGCCACAATATTCTTAAAACTCAAATCATGTACATACCTATATATTTCAGCATATATAGCTAGGTGTCATCTGTAACATAATAAAACTTTTTTCCTCTGTCCAATTCCTTAGATAAGAGTTTACTGTTAAATAACTTTACTTTTTAAAAAATTTCCAAGATGATAATGATTCACTAGTAACCCATCTTTCTCTGCCTCTCTAATTCAAGTTCTTCTTCCTTCCATCCTCCCTCCCCCTCCTTTCTACTCACCTTTCTTACCCTCTCCAAGTGCTTATTAATGTAGAATATGTACACAGTGACATATATGTATTTTAGTTTCCTATTGCTACTGTAACAGACTTGCACAAACTTAACTGCATTATCTTGCAGTTCTGGAATCCAGAAGCCCTTTAGGCATGGTGTAGGCAGGGCTGAATTTCTATGAAGTCTCTAGGTGAGACATTTCCTTCCTTGCCTTTTCTAGCTTCTAAAGTCTAGCTGCATTCTTTGGCTCATGGCTTTTTCCATCTTCAAAGCCATCAGGTTAGCATCTTCAAAGATATCTCTTTTCTCCTATCCTGATCACATCTACTGCTCTGTTTTCTAACTTTTCCTTCTATCTGGACCATTTTGGTTATATTGGACACAACTGTATAATCCAGGATCACATTTTCATCTCCAAATACTTTATTTGTATCTGCAAAGTCTATTTTGCCATGAAGTTATCATAGTCACAGACTCTGGGCACACATCTTTGGGGAACCATTATTCTGTCTACTACAATATGCATTTTATACTCTTTGAAATATAAAAGTTATAGCAATGTTTTAAAAAGGATAATTATATTTGTGATTATATGTGTTCATATATATTGATTCACAAATGCATATATATACATCACTAAAACATGTTTAAACACAAATGAACAACTAGATATGTGGTACAATAAGATGACTGGTACTTATTCTTGTTTCATACATTTTCAAGCTTTTATCCAAAAATTGTTGTTGAAAGATTTCTGAATGGCTCATATATTTTCTGATATCACAAATCGCTTTTTTGGTTTTGCATCCATTCGATTATTAGGTTCTCATACACTATTTTTAACAAAGAGAGCATTTTATAATGCTAATGGCTAATAGTGTGGTGATTCAAGTTGTATTTTAACAAATTTATTGATATGTAAGTAATGTGGTACAAAAGTCTTGTTACAGCCAAGAAACATTACATTAATCATTTCACCTCTATATACTAGGCCTATTACTTTAATCTAGCAGATTAAATGTGTGGCAGAATGAAAGCTTTCTATCCAAAAACCTAACTATTTCAACAGCTATGCCAAGCTTTTCTTCACTGAATGTGTACCTAGTTAACAGACCAACTTTTGTCATGAAAATTTATGATCACACACTTAATTCAATTTGCTTTATACCACTCAACACTGTGTAGTGGAAAGAACACTGATCTAAAATCAGATTAATACTGGCTTAGGCTCTGGCTTGCTTGCCCATTGGACTGTGACTTTTGGCTCATCTCTTCAGCTCTATGAAGTTTTGCTGCCCTTGTCTGTGAGATGGAAATAATATGTATTCCTATATTCCTTACAACAGTGGCTCCTTGACACACAGGATCCTAAGTAAATAATAGCAGGTTTTATTACAATCACTTTTAATAGTATAAAGAACATGATAAATCACAGTACAAGTTATTAAGTCATGAGGTCCATAATCAAAGGGAAAGTGAAAATAAAATATCAAGAAATAGAGATATTCTTTACAGTACATTAAACCGAGACAGAAACTTACCTCAGCAATTAGATACTAGGTCCTAGGGAAATGTTTAATAATAACAATTTTGACTTTATAGAGACATCAGGTTCAGTTTTCACATGGATTCATACTTTGTTTGCCAGATACCAATCCATTTTTGCATTCATCTTAAGGAATTCAATATTTATGGTTGTTTTTCTTATTTTATATCATTTGCACAGGCTATTCTGATTCTTTTCTTTTTCTAAACATCTTTTTTTTTTTTCATCTCATGTAAGATAACAATCAATCGAGGTCATTTTGATATAGCATAGTAAAAAACTAGGAAAATTCCAGGACAAGTGAAATAGGAAAACTAAGACAGATAGTTACACAGCAATTTGCAGCCACCTAGTAAGCCCTATCTTCCCTAAACCAAGGACACTTAAGAGTAAATGTTTTGCATTTTTCATCCTCCCCAACCAGAGGGTAAATAGCTTAAGTCACCCTATTTAGAGAGACAGATAACAGAAATCCAATTATGACATTTGCCAATCACACCAAAGAACAAATCAAGAGAATAAATCTCATTTTGATACATCAGCATGAAGCTGATGAATAGTCTATTGATTCTCCCCTAAGACTTCCCTAAATGCCCAGCCTTTAAAACCCCTGATAATGAAGGTCCTGGGGTGCTCTCCCTCCAGGGAGCATGCCCCTGCTATTCCCCCCCCCCACGCTTCTCTCTCCCCCACAGGCAGGAGTCCCCTAACCTCTAAGGGGCCCTATTAGAGTTACAACCAGGGGAGCTATGGGTAGCGGAAGCTCATCCAGGGCTAACCCCCTGAACTTGTCTCCAAGGCCCACTTTTCTCTGACTTCCCATTGAACCAAAGCAGCCCAGCCTAGGCTCTCATGTTACCTCTTTGATGCCCTTTCTTGTTTCATTGTCCTAAGTATATTGTGCTGTGGTCAATAAATTCTTGCTTGCTTTCCTACACTTTGTCTGTTGATTGACATTGTTCCTTCAAGAAGACAAGAACTAAGGTCTCCAGGTCTCCCTGGCAACATCCGTTTGGTACCCTGACTCAGATTGTTCTTCCTGTGACTCGGATTGTTTCATCACTGGTAAGCCACTCATCCTCACCACCTCGGCTTGAAGGACATGACTGTGTTCTCTTTTCTCCCTGCACCTTTTCCTCTTGCCATGGGCTTCTCTCTCTCTCTCCCTGGATTGCTGCACTGTGTGGGCATGGGATGAGGACATAGAAGAAGCAACAGGAGAGCCTAGGCTGGGCTGCTGTGGCTCACTGGGAAGTCAGAAAAGGGGGCCTTGGAGACAGGTTCAGTGGGTTAGCCCTGTGTGAGAATAAACAAGTCATATTTTCTGTCAAAGAAGGGAGTTTAGGCAACTGCCATTTTGGCTTGCATGACTTCAAGCTCCTTTTGGGACTGACATTTTGAAACAGCAAAGGTCGACGCCTTCCTTTAAATTAGCCAATCGTGCATGACTGGGAGACTAAGCTCTTCCAATCAAGAGTGAGGGACAGGTCACGTGAGTCAAACATAAAAGCCAGAGTAGACCACCTGCTCAGTGTACATGCTGCCAGACTATGTGTTGGTACATTCCTTCTGCAGGAATAAAGATATTTGCCTTGCTGTCTGGCTCCTGAGTATCCTTTGTGTTCTACCAGGACCCCTGATTTTGGGGCCCACCTTATTTCCAACACCTGGATGAGCTACCACTACCCATTGCTCCCCTGGTAGCAAGTCTCATGGGATCCCTTAAAGGTTAGGGGACTCATGCCTGTGCAGGAAGGAGAAAGGGAATGGAATGGCAGGGGCATGCTCCCTGGAAGGAGAGCCCACTAGGACCTTCAATTTCCATGGGTTTTAAAGGCTGGGCATTTAGGGGAGAATCAATAGAATATTCACGAGCTTCATGCTGATGTGCCAAAATGAGATTCATTCTCTTAATTTGTCCTTGGGTCTTGTTTGCAAATGGCACTAATTGGATTTCTGTTATTTGTCTCCCTGAGCAGAGTGATTTAAGCTATTTATCCTCTGGTTGGGTAGGAGAAGTGCAAACCATTTACTCTTTTTAAAAATATATATTTTATTGATTTTTTTACAGAGAGGAAGGAAGAGGGATAGAGAGTTAGAAAATCGATACGAGGGCAACATCGATCAGCTGCCTCCTCCAACACCCCCTACTAGGGATGTGCCCACAACCAAGGTACATGCCCTTGACTGAACCTGGGACCTTTCAGTCCGAAGGCCGACGCTCTATCCACTGAGCCAAACCAGTTAGGGTTCATTTACTCTTTATTTTATTTTTATTTCTTTATTGATTAAGGTATTACATATGTGTCCTTATCCCCCCATTGCTGCCCTCATCCTCATGCTCATGCCCTCACCGCCCTGGTGTCTGTGTCCATTGGTTATGCTTATATACATGCATACAAGTCCTTTGGTTGATCTCTCCCCCTTACACTCACCCTCCCCTGCCTTCCCTCTGAGGTTTGACTATCTGATCAATGCTTCTCTGTCTCTGGATCAGTTTTTGTTCATCAGTTTATGTTGTTCATTATATTCCACAAATGAGTGAGATCATGTGATATTTATCTTACTCCAACTGACTTATTTCGCTTAGCATAATGCTCTGCAGGTCCATCCGTGCTGTTGCAAATGGTAGAAATTTCTTCCTTTTTATAGTAGCATAGTATTCCATTGTATAGATGTACCACTGCTTTTTAATCCACTCATCTGCTGATGGACACTTAGACTAGGCTGCTTCCAAATCTTAGCTATGGTAAATTGTGCTGTTATGAACATAATGGTGCATATATCCTTCCTGATTGGTGTTTCTAGTTTCTTGGGATATATTCCTAGAAGTGGGATCACTGGGTCAAATGGGAGTTCCATTTTTAGTTTTCTGAGGAAACTCCATACTGTTCTCCACAGTGGCTGCACCAGTCTGCATTCCCACCAACAGTGCACAAGGGTTCCTTGTTCTCTGCATCCTTGCCAGCACTTGTCATTTGTTGATTTGTTGATGATAGCCATTCTGACAGGTGTGAGATGGTACCTCATTGTCATTTTGATTTGCATCTCTTGGATGATTAGTGACTTTGAGCATGTTTTCATATAGAAAACCCTAAAGACTCTATCAAAAAATTATTAGACTTAATAAATTAATTTGGCAATGTAGCAGGATATAAAATCAATGCCAAGAAATCTATGGCATTTTTATACACCAATAGTGAACTTACAGAAAGAGAGGTTAAAAAACAATCCCATTTACCATTGTACCAAAAAATTAAGATACCGAGGAATAAACTAAACTATGGAGGCAAAAAGACCTGTACTCAGAAAACTACAGGACACTGAAAAAAGAGATAGAGGAAGATATAAACAGATGGAAGAATATACTGTGTTCATGGATTGGTAGAATCAACATCATTAAAATGTCCATACTACCCAAAGCAATCTGTAGATTCAATGCACTTCCCATTAAAATACCAACAGCATATTTCACAGACTTAGAACGAACTCTCCAAAAATTCATCAGGTATAAAAAAAAAGACCCCGGATAGCTGCAGCAATCCCGAGAAAGAAAAACAAAGTAGGAGGGAATCTCAATACCAGATATCAAGCTGTACTACAAAGCCACTGTTCTCAAAACTGCCTGGTACTGGCACAAGAACAGACATATAGATCAATGGAATAGAATAGAGAACCCAGAAATCAACCTAAACCACTATGCTCAATTAATATTTGTCAAAGGAGGCAAGACAGTCTCTTCAATAAATGTTTTTTGGAAAATTGGACAGATACATGCCAAAAAATGAAACTAGACCACCAACTTACACCATACAAAAAAAAAAAAAAACCTCAAAATGGATAAAGGACTTAATTGTAAGAGGAGAAACCATAAAAATATTAGAGAAATCCACAGGCAGCAAAATCTCAGACATATGCTGAAGCAATATCTTCACTGATACAGCTTCTAGGGCAATGGAAACTAAGGAGAAAATAAACAAATGGGACTACATCAAAATAAAAAGCTTCTGCGCAGCAAAAGAAACTATCAAGAAAACAACAAGAAAGCCCACTGCATGGGAGAACATATTTGCCAATTTTATCTCTGATAAGGGTTTAATCTCCAACATTTACAGGGAACTCATACAACTTAACAAAAGGAAGAGAAACAACCCAATCAAAAAATGGGCAAGAGACCTAAATAGATGCTTTTCAAAAGAGGACATACAGAAGTCCAAGAGACATTTACCCTTAAGTGTCCTTTGTTAGGAAAGAGGGGATTTACTAGGAACCTACAAACTGCTGTTTAACTATCTGTCTTAGTTTCCCTACTGTACTTGTCTTGGAATTTTCCTAGCTTCTTTCTATGCTATAACAATTTTAATTCCAACATTCAAAACTTTATATATATATATATATAGTCTTTTCTATTGACTCTCTCCTCTAACTGTCTAACTGCCTGACACTATGTATTAATTTCTATTTATCTATTAGGTTCTTTATTTCACATTTCTTCTGGAAAGCTACTCTTAATTTGTTTAAGTAGTATATATATATATATATATATATATATATAGTATATATATTTGTTTAAGTAACTATATATATATACATATATATATAGTTAACAGATAAGCTAAATATATACATAAATTAAATTAATTCTTTATTTATATAGTTAACACATAAAATTGAGACAAACACAAACAGGCATACACATATAATGACTATTTAAGTATCCTCCCAAATAATATCTTTTATTAGCCTTTTTAATCTATCTTTATCTATTTAAAGCTACTCTAATCTATTTTTCAAACTATCAAGATAGTAATCTTTCTAACAATGCATATTTAATGTTTCTATTTGGTTCTAAAATTTCTAATGGAACTCCACTATTTATAGACTGACAAGAAAGGATAATTCCTTAGCAACAACCTACAAGGATCTTTATAATCTGGCCTTTGTGACATTTCCAGGTAAATCCTGGGCCTCATCACTTATCTCATCATTTAAATCCTGAATGGCATTTTGGAGTTTTGCTCCTCACAGTCATTCAGCTGCTTTTTCTCTCTATTTGGTTGACCTTCTCTATTGAGTCTCTCCTCTAACTGCCTGGCACTATGTATTAATTTCTATGTATCCATTAGATTTATCTCACAATTCTATTCTTCTGGAAAGCTACCCTTAAATTTTTTTAAGTAGCATTAATCCTTTTCCTTTGTGCCAGCAGGTTCTAATACCTTCCTCTGTAGTACTTTTTGATTTTTTTTTTTTTGGTAGTGTGCATATTTAGTATCACTCCATCCAGACTTCATGATGCTTCAAGCCACAGGTATGCACCACTAGCATGGTGCTTCTGACATGGCAGGTATACAGGAATGTTTATTCAATAAGTAAATGGGAAAATAAATAAAGTTTGTAGGTGGACTTTTACTTTAAAATTCAATGTTTAAAAGCCACCTGTTACAATTATAGTAGTGCTTATTCAAACCAATGAAACACTATAGAAATACACTGGGTACAAAGTTTTGGACTCTCAGCAACTACATCTACTGTACTACCTTTCCTAGAGACAGTGTTATATATAAACTAGAGGCCCAGTGCACAAATTCGTGCATGGATGGGGTCCCGCCAGACCGGCCCCAACTGGGGCAGATAGGGGTGCCCTGTCAGGAGGAGGAGATGGGGCCGATCAGGGCCTGGCTGGCTGGGGGGAGGGGCTGCAGGCGATTGGCTGGTAGGCCCCTTCCCCAATTGGGGTTGGGGGGCCAATCTGGGGGGTGCCGGGTGGGGGGAGGGACTGCAGGTTGGCTGGCTGGCCCAGCCCCCTATTGGGGTGGGAGAATTTAATAGTGGGCAGTACTTATTAAAGGATACTTTTGAGAACAGTAACTGGGAAGAATGGAAAAAGAGCAGGTTTTAGCAGAGGAATAAGTAAAGCAGCAATGCTGGCCAGGGATCAACCTCAGCGAACCACATAGAGAGCTCTTGGGTCAATAGGGAAAAAAGGAGACATATGTACCTGATTGGGCAGTTCTCTGGCCACAGTGACCATAGAGACCAATCGTTATGGTTGTTACAGCATTATGGTCGCTGGCTTTTTATATCCTATCTAATAAAAGAGTAATATGAAAATTGACCATCACTCCAAGACACAAGATGGCCACCCCCATGTGGTCAAAGATGGCTGCCCCCATGTGGACACAAGATGGCCACCACAAGATGGCCTGCAGGGGAGGGCAGTTGTGGGCAGTTTGGGGTGACCAGGCCAGCAGAGGAGGGCACTTGGGGCAGACCAGGCCACAAGGGAGGGCAGTTGGGGGGGACCCAGGCCTGCAGGGAAGGGCAGTTGGGGGGACCAGGCCTGCAGGGGAGGACTGTTGGGGGGGACCAGGCCTGCAGGGAAGGGCACTTGGGGGGGATCAAGTCTGCAGGGGAGGACAGTTGGGGGGGGGGGGGACCCAAGCCTGCAGGGGAGGGTAGTTGCGGGCAATCAGGCCAGCAGGGAGGGCAGTTAGGGGTGACCAGGCCAGCAGAGGAGGGCAGTTGGGGGAGACCAGGCCTGCAGGGGAGGACAGTTGGGGCAGGGACCCAGGCCTGCAGGGGAGGGCAGTTGGACATCCCTCAAGGGGTCCCAGATTGGAGAGGTTGCAGGCTGGGCTGAGGGACAACCCCCTGCCCCCCGCCATGCATGAATTTCATGCACCGGGCCTCTAGTATATAGGTAAGTATATAAACCTAGATATTTTGGTTAAGAGTTATACAAATTAGATTATACTCTAGAAAATTTGTGTATATTTCTTTTCTTACTCAATACTATAACTTAATGCTTTCCCTGTGCCATTACAAAAAAACTCTCTCATTCTTTTTATCCATGGCACAATGTCCCATGTTATATAATTCATTAATTAACCCATCCTCCATTGATAAACAATATTGCCATAAATATCCTTATATGCACATACACACACACACAGTTTTGCTCATGTAAAAACATATAGACTTCAGATTGTTTGAAGTATAATTTTTACACCTAAAGTTATGCACTTAAAATTAGATGCATACTGCCACATGGCTCTCCAAAATTTTTAAGAATAAATATTGATTTTTAGAGTTCAATAACTTTAGAAAAGCTTAATGCAAAAATTCAGATTCAATAAAATTATTCCTTATTTACCGCCCCCCCCCGAAATTTGGCAAAAGAGTTTATAATTATATGTCAAGAGGTAAGTAGCATTTTCATCTCCAAAATAATCTGTCTGCATAGCATAATACCCAAATCACCAAAGTTTAATTATTATTGCCCTATGGTATATTATTGAGTAAAAATTACAATACATTCATATTTACTGGAGTTGGTTATTGAATGTATTGGAAGTATAAGATCAGGTATTTGGATTTAAAGGTATTTTAAATTAGTAGTTTTCTGACAAAGTCAAACTGTATAGTTAATTCTTATAGCTAATTTGGAGAACTAATATAGCTAATTTGGATCATATTGTAAGTATGAGGTGATCTTTTATATTGAATGTTTATGTTCAATGAATTTGCTTTGAGCAGTATAGAAAGAATCATCTGAGTGCAGTAAAACAGGTTAGCATTTATGATCAGGCAGATAACACATTTTTTTGTCCATCATATATCAATTTTTAAAAATCTAAATATATTAGGTATATTTCTTCAAAGTTTTGGCAATATTGATAAATTATATAGCTGACAAGAAATGAGTAACTTGTATTTGGGCTTAAAGAATAAATATAATTGGATTTAAATTCATTTACTCAAATCCATTGTTTATTTGGCTTAGAACACCAATTCCACTGAAAAACAGTTGATTGACATTCCTTTGGTTATAACATTCAATGATATTATTGGCAGTCAAGAAACAAACTAGTGTGTGCTAATATGAAAACATTATTTCTTACCTTATTTAAATATAAAATTTATATTAAGTTGTCAAGAATCTTATTATGCAAAATATCAGTAAAAAAATACCTATTGGAAAGAGACTGAAAATTCAAATTCAAGATTCTCACTGTTCTGATTTATTTAGATAACAACCAATCAGCTGCTTAAGGATAAAGGATGTGGCTTAATAGTAGTATACATGAACAATACCTAATTTTAACCTTTGCTATAACAGAATATATTTGGCATTTAAAAAATATATATATTTTTATATTGCACAAGTCATCTCATTGGAAGTGAATTGCCAATTCTTTGCTTGCTCGCTCTCTCTCTCTCTCTCCCCGCCCTTTTTTTTCCTGGCAACCATGACACCCAGATGCTAAGCACTGGAAGATATTTCTTCCAATAGCAGCATCTGGTGTGCTGGCAGACTCCATAAGCAATTTTGTTTTACAGCTTTAAAGCAGCTTCTGGGTCTATTACATGGTTAATCTGATGGGCTGTTTGGGCTGCCTTGTCCTCCTGGATGCCATATGCCAACAGCTAGAGATGCAGTGAACTGTCTGCCCATTAGGGTTGCTGTAAAGAGCACACCTGAAAAAATCAGCTACAAAGAGAGTGTTCTACTTCTGTTGAGCCATTACACTAACAATGAGTGGCTTGGCTAAAATAGTGCTAAAAAGTTGCCAAAATTGTTCAATGCCAGAGGAGACAAGAAAACTGTAAATACTAAAATATTCAGGGAATCATTTTATCATTTGATAGTGAAACGAGTATTTGCAATTTTACCCCATGCAAGAGAAAGAACACAAAGTGAGGAGTATAATTGTGAGGATGAGAGACAGATACCTCTATTCTGTGGCAAATAATTCATGAGAGGATGAATTCACTGATTGCGAGGGGATTTGTCTGACTCGTTTTTATGTTTTCAGGGCTTACCAGAGTATTTAATCATGGTAGAAATAAAGTGTTTTAAAATAAATAAAAGCAAATTACATGATAATACCACTGCAACTGTGCAATACATTTTATAATCTTTAAGCCCTATACATCATTCACTTCTTATCCTTTAGGTATTATGTTTTATAAAGCCTTTCTCAGAGAATACTTTCCTTACCATCCAGACTCCAGTGGACTCCAGACTTCTGTGCACCCCAATACCTGCAAAAACATGCCACTATAGCATTTAACACCACTTACAGTTATGCACTTGTGTAACATAGTAAACTGCATCCCAGGCCTTTAATTAAAAACAATTTAATTTTAAGTTAAAATGTATCAACATACACAAATGTCTTAATTTTTTCATATGTGGGCCAAGGCATATTTTTTGGTTGTAGATAACTTCAGAGTCTGCAAACTAAAACTGATTAATTGATAAATAAACAATGCAAATAGTAAGAGAAGAGTAACTGCAGAACTTTGGTTAATCAATGAATAAGTGTAGGTTAATCAAGATTCTACTCTATTTGAGTAGCTTTCATGGTTGGAATTGCTTCCTCTTTTTTTTTGTTTGTTTCATCTCTTTGATCCACTCTTCTGTCACACTCTTCTATTTTTAAGATCTCATGTGATTAGATATTTCCCAATAATTAGGATAATTTCTGTATTTATTAGTCACTATATTAATTCCACCTACAAACTTCATTCCTTTTTTTCCTTGTAACAAAACCTATTTTTAGGGTTGGAGATTAGGACATGGATATCTTATTCTGTCTCCCACAGTGCCCAATCAGTAGATTTTAAGGGTGCAGATAGAATATAATCTTGATAAAGTTTCCCAGTTGACCTCCATGAGTGAGATATGGAAATAAGAGAAGGTTCATTGATTCATAGCATATTAATGCTGATAAAATTTTAAAATGCATTAGCCATGCACCCTCACTTTATATAAAGGGAAATCAAATCCCCAAGACCTAAATCACAAAGCCAAAAGAATCTACTTTGAGAATTAAGGATAATACCCAGTTTTCCAACTCTTAATTTAGAGTACTTTCTTAATACCATATCATTCCCCCCTTATCTGCCTCTGGTTAAGGCTAAAAGTACACTGGAGTCTATTTCACAGGCAATATGATACTTAATGAATTATTTTAAAGATTACAAAAATAAATATAAGATTATAATAACAAATATAACACTGTTATAAAAGTTGCAATAAAATTTAATGGATGAAATCTATAGTTTCATTAAAATAAAACAAAACCACATAAAAATATACTATACTAGCCACATCTATAGAGCTTTGCTCAGGTATAGCCCAGAGAAAACATTTGGAAGTTGACAAATTTGTTTTAGGGAAACTCACTGCTCTAGATTTCATGCTTTAAGGAAAATAATTTCTTTCTCCACATCCCTTATCCCCATTGGCTCCCTATAATAAATTCATGGTAAACTGCTTTACATGTCTTTTTACTAGTAGATCACACAATAAAACAAAAAAAGAATTGTGTTGAATTACCCAAGTAATTAGAGTTATGATTTGTCAACCCAAAAGATTTAATAACTAAAAATCTTCCTGAAAATATACACTTTTAAACCTGAAGCACTTGGTTGTTGTGTTCCTCTGTGTACACCACACATATGCACTGGATGAATGACTTAAAGGGATCCATTCTATGGTTAATTTGGCTGAGTAGATCTAGCTTCAATTCCACTCCAGATTTTGTTTGTCATTCTGTCATTCCAGCTGCATTAGAATAACTGAAATCATAAAGATGAATTTTCTTGAAAATTTTATTTTATTTTTCTCATTCAACACTAATGCCCTAAAAAGAGTTAGGTACTGAATATGCCTATTCTTGCCTGGCCTATTCCTGCCTGGACACTGGAAGCCAAATTGAATATGATCTGGTTCACTGAGACTTTTGTTTTCATATTCTTTCATTTAGAAAAAAATGCTGAATAATAGTTCAATATTCTTATATTAGAAGGGATATTTTATACTGCAGAAGAGACACAATAATTTTGAATAAAGTTGCTTTCCATTTATATATTTTTGCTTTTATTTTCTGGGCTTGGATGTCAAATTCAAAAAATCATTGACAAAACCAATGTCAAAGAACTCTTCCCCTATTTTTCTTCTAGGAGTTTTATAATTTCAGGTCTTATTAAGTCTTTAGTCTGTTGAGTTGATTTTTGTGTATGGTCTAAGGTAAGTATTAAATTTCATTCTTTGCATGTGAATACCCAGTTACCCCAACAAGATTTATTAGGGAGAGAGAGAGAGAGAGAGAGAGAGAGAGAGAGAGAGAGAGAGAGAGAGAGAGAAACATTGATGAAAGACACATCAATTAGTTGCCTCCCAAACTCATACCTATCAGGGTGGGAAATCGAACCTGCAACCCAGGTACATACCCTTGACTGGGAATTGAACCTGAGACCCTTTGGTGCTTGGGTTAAAGCTGAAACCACTTAGACACAACTTCCAGGGCCTTAAGATATACTTAAAAAGCATGTCTTTGTGGATGAGGGCTAGAGTTCACAATCATGTATTAGGACCCTCATGCTGTGCTTTGCCTACCATTGGTAGCCCAAAGCGATCATTTTGAGTGGAATCATATTGTTTAGGAGTAGTAACTCATGCTGTTCTACCAAAGAGCAATCATTAACAAAAATCAATTGGACCCAAATAGAAGAGAAAAGAGGTATTAAAATGCTATTATTTATGATATTAAAATATTAAGAGATGCCCTGGCCAGTGTGATAAATGGTTAGAGCATAAGTCCATACACCCAAGAGCCCAGGTTTTGATTCCAGTCAAGGGCACATACCTCCATTGCAGGTTCATTGCCTGTCCCAGTCTGGGCACCTGCAGGAGGCAACCAATCAATGTGTCTCTCTCACATGGATCTCTCTCTCTCTCTCCCTATCCCTCTCCTTCCCACCCTTCCACTCTTTCTAAAACAATGAATGGAAAAATATCATTGTGTGAGGATTAATAAAAAGAAAAAACATATTAAGAGAGAAGATATTGAGAATAACCTGAATAGAAATTACATTGACTTATTAGAAAATATTTTAAAATATATGCTCATGGCTTATTAACTTTAAAATATAATGTATATTTTACAGACATATATTTGGATAGGTAAAACATAGCATAAAACATGACATGCATCAGATATATGTATAACCTTAATCTGATTGAAATTGGTTAAAATTGATTTACTGACTCTGCAAAGCTAAACTATAAACCTCCCCAAAATGGTTCTACCATTTTCTTAAAACTTTCCACAATAAAATTAAATGTAATCCCTATGTTTAAGACTATTTTATATTATTTCCAAAGATAGCAGTCTGATGATATAATTTCATGATTTTATATTTCTCAAGGCTTTTTATGTCTCTACTATAAAACTTAGATTAATGTCAGAAAATTGCACCTTGTTGACAATGAATATCCAATTTCTAGAGATTAAGAATTTGCTTAAAATTAGCTAGTTGTGATTAAAGAAACTTGGCTCACAAAGCTTGAATAGTGTCTAATCTATCTTCTATATAAATATAATAGAGGAATATGCAAATTAGCTGGGACGCCATAACATCACGACAAATAGTAGGGACCTGAGGCTGCATGGCGCCTGGCCAGGGCGAGGGACCTCAGGCCATGCCCCCTGCCCCGGTGCCAAGCTGGGAGACCTCAGGCCATGCCCCTCACCCTGGCAGGACTTGATGGGGGACCTCAGGCTGCGCACCCCACCCCAGTGCCAGGTCAGGGGACCTCAAGCTGCCCCCGCCCCCTGGCGGGGCTTGACGGAGACCTCAGGCCATGCCCCCTCCGCCCCAGTGCCAGGCCAGGGGACCTGAGGCTACACCCCCCACCTGGTGCCGGGCCGGGGAACCTGAGGCTGCGCCCCCCCACCCAGCACCAGGCCAGGGGATCTGAGGCTGCGCCTCCCACCCAAAGGGGCTTGTCAGGGGTGGGGCCAGCCAGGATCTGGGTCTCACCCAATGGGGGTGGGGCCAGCCGGGTCTGGGTCTCCTGCATTTTCAAAGCACGTGTGGGTGGTGGGCGGGGACTTGACTCTAGGTCCCGCGGCGCACCCCAGACTCCGACAGGAGGGAGATTTTCATATACATTTTACTAATTTTCTTTCATCTCTGACACTTCTACTATAGAAAAAGGGCAAATAGCAATATTAAAATATTTCCTCTAATTAATCTCCTTTTAATGTGCACAAATTTCTTGCACTGGGCCACTAGTAGAGTATAAATGAAGACAAGTCTGGAAAAAGAGAGAGAGAGACAGAGAAAGATTCAAATCCAGACTGTGGCATTTATAAGCTATGTGACTTTGTATAAGTTTCTTAATAACTCCCTGTCCCAACTTTTCTTTTTTTTAAAAATAAGAATACACACACACACACACACACACACACACACACATGTGTGTGTATGTATGTGTGTGTGATTGCTAAGTTACTTTCTATTGCAATATTTGAAAATCAACTGCCAATTTATTAGAGTGAATGAACATATAGGCAAGGACAATGTTAATTAGGAAGATTCAATAGACCACAGTAGAAAGTTCATCTATATAAATTTTTACCAAATTATGTACTCTATTAATTATCACATTTATAATGAGGCATGTTTCATCAGGCAATCTTTCCTCATATAAAATCACCTTTTAAAAAAACAAATAATGTAATTACTATAATATAGTTTTTTGTTTGTTTAGAAGAAAAAACCTAAATATAGGAATAGGACATTTAAAAATACATAAACAACAATAAAATATAAACATCTATATTATACCTAAATATCTAACTATCTATGAATGTTCATAATTCAACCCAATTGACAGTCCAACATTTACCAAAAGAATTTACATAACAAAAAGGTCAAAAGCATAAAAGGGCACTTCTTGGCTTTTGTGCCTCTACAACACAGGTTCTAAACTTTGACTTATTATATAAGACTTATATATAATTAGTTATTATATGGGACCTAGTGAATAAAGGATTATTATCTCCATTGAATCTTCATTTGACAGCCTGATTTTGCCTGTTCTTGAACCTGGAAAGAATAAATGGCATCTCATAGTAAATTCTTGCAATCTTAATGATGTAGTCCCATGCATTGAGGCCCTACTCAATACCCATGTTATTTACAATGATATTTACCATCTGATCATTCACTATGTCTCCTTTTTCTTATTTTCTTGAGCATATTTATAACAGTTGCTTTAAAGTCCTGTCTGCTTATTCTAACTTCTAGATAATATCTGGACTGACTTTTATTGATTGTTGTTTCTCTTGTCAAGGGTAATATTTTTCCATTTTTCACATGTCAAGTGGATTTGATTGTATATATTAATATAGGACAATGTCAATGATAGTTTACAGAGACTTTAGCTTCTTTTATATTTCTCTGAAAAATGTTGACTTCTACTTTGGCAGGCATTTGAATTACTGATTGATATATTTTACTTATCCTGTTAGTCTTGATATTATATTTTTTTAAGAAAGGTATGGTGCAGTTTTTACTTAGTTCTACAATAAGGTCTTTAGAGCATTCTTTTTTTCTTTTTAAGATGTGATCTCAATCAAATGCCCCATTGTTCAGAAGGTCTTTCCATTATGGGCGAGCTAAAATTCTCACATCTTCTAGCTGTATTGTACCTTAGATATCTTGATTCCTTTTTAAAAATATATTCTTACTAGAGGCCCAGTGCATGAAATTCTTGCACTGGGGAGGGGGTCCCACAGTCCAGCCTGAGCCCTCTTGCAGTCCAGGAGCCCTTGGGGGATGTCCGACTGACGAGGAGCAGGCCTAAGCCAGCAGTTGGACATCCTTAGTGCTGACATGGAGGCGGGAGAGGCTCCCGCCACCACCACTGCACTCACCAGCTGTGAGCCTGGCTTCTGGCTGAGCAGTGCTTCCTCTATGGGAGTGCACTGACCACCAGGGGGAAGCTCCTGTGTTGAGCGTCTGTCCCCTGGTGGTCAGTGCATGTCATAGCAATTGGTTGAGCAACCTTAGCATATCATTAGCATATTACAGTTTGATTGGTTGAACAGATGACCAGATGACCGGATGACTGGACACTTAGCATATTTGTCTTTTATTATATAGGATTGATTTCAGAGAGGAAGGGATAGGGAGAAGGAGATAGAAACGTCAATGATGAGAGAGAATCACTGATTGACTGCCTCCCACATTGGGGAACTAGCCCACAACCCAGGCATGTGCTCTGACCTAGAATCGAACCACTGAGCCATGCTGACTGGGCTTGGTTCATTTTTTTAAATCCTAGTAGCAATTATTCTCTTCTCAACCTTGCAGAGTCTCAGCCTGTGAATACACATCCCAGAAATCAATCAAGGATTCAAGGATAGGCCCTTTACAAGTATCTATCTAACCTAATTCCATCAACAACTTTTTTCTTTAAAGGTTCCTATCATGAATTCTAGCTGATTTGTATCCCAGAAATACCCTATATGCCTGTTCACCTCAGAGAGACCATCACATTCTGTTAGGCTGTACTTCTATAAGTCAGGAAAGTGCTCCAGGCTCAAAGCAAGGTGAATTTTGGGTTCAACTCACATGTTTCCCTTCTATAGAGAATAAACTCCTATGATGCCTTTTGTCCACTGTCTGGAAGAACTTGCCACATATATTTTGCCTACTTTAACAGTATTTAATTATATTTTGGAAGGTTATATCTAGTACCAGTTCCTCTGTTTACCAGAAATGGACTTTCACTGTTTCTAACTTTTAAAAATTTTCTCAATCTCACCTTCCTCACAAAAACTTTCAAAGCTGTTAAGACAAGTCTTCTTCCTTATTATATCTCCATACTAGAGGCCTGGTGCACAAGATTCGTGCACTGGGGTGGGGGGGACCCCTCAGCCCAGCCTGCACCCTCTCACATTCCAGGACCCCTCGGGGGATGTCCGCCTGCCAGCTTAGGCCTAATTCCCCCAAGGGATCAGGCCTAACCTGGAAGTCAGACATCCTTCTTGCAGTCCAGGGCTCTCACAGTCCAGGGCTCTGACAGTCTGGGACCCCTTGCTCCTTACCGCCCACCTGCAGCAGAGGCAGGAGAAGCTCCAGACACTGCCACTGCACTTGCCAGCCATGAGCCCGGCTCGCTGCTCCTTAGCGCTGCCTTGGAGGTGGGAGAGGCTCCCGCCACCATCATTGGGCTCACCAGCCTTGAGCCCAGCTTCTGGCTGAGTGGTACTCCCCCTGTGGGAGTACCTTGACCACCAGGGGGCAGCTCCTGTGTTGAGCATCTGCCCTGTGGTGGTCAGAACAACAAACCAGATAGTGACTGGTTGTTCCACCATTCAGTCAATTTGCATATTATGCTTTTATTATATAGGATTTCATACTCAAAAATAGAGAGGCTACTGGAATTGTTTTAGTTACCATAATTAAATAGTGTTAAATTTTCTTAAAGTTTTCAGATTAGTATCCATGGCTCTTATGACATACTAGAGGCCCGGTGCACGAAATTAACGCACGGAGGGGGTGGGGTGTCCCTCAGACCAGCCTGCACCCTCTCCAATCTGGGACCCTTTGAGGGATGTCTGAATGCCTGTTTAGGCCTGATCCCAACAGGACATTAATCCAGGACTGCTGGCTCTCAACTGCTCGCCTACCTGCCTTCCTGACTGCTGCCCACCAGCTTGATCACCCCCTTACCACTCCCCTACCAGCCTGATTGATGCCAAACTGCTCCCCTGCCAGCCTGTTTACCCCTAACTGCCCTCCCCTTCAGGCCTGTTCACCCCTAACTGCCATCCCCTGCAGGCCAGGTCACCTCTAACTGCCCTCTCCTGCAGGCCTGGGTCCCCCCAAACTGCCCTTCCCTACAGGCCCGGTCACTCCCAAATGTCCTCCTCTGCCAGCCTGATCACCCCTAACTGCCCACCCCTGCAGGCTTGATTGCCCCCAACTTCCATCCCAACTGGGATGCAGGCCTGGTCCCTCCCAACTGCC
Source organism: Cnephaeus nilssonii (assembly GCF_951640355.1). Taxonomy (NCBI): domain Eukaryota; kingdom Metazoa; phylum Chordata; class Mammalia; order Chiroptera; family Vespertilionidae; genus Cnephaeus; species Cnephaeus nilssonii. Next base: position 55,353,288 of record NC_137073.1, read on the forward strand.
CTCCCCTGCTGGCCATCTTGTGTCCACATGGGGGCAGCCATCTTTGACCACATGGGGGCAGCCATCTTGTGTCTTGGAGTGATGGTCAATCTGCATATTATTCTTTTATTAGATAGGATAGAGGCCTGGTGCATGGGTGGGGGCCAGCTGGTTTGCCCTGAAGGATGTCCCAGATCAGGGTGGGGGTTCCCTTGGGGCGTGGGGCGGCCTGGGCAAGGGTCCTGTGGTGGTTTGTAGGCTGGCCACGCCCCCCGGCGACCCAAGTGGAGGCCCTGGTATCTGGGATTTATGTATCTTCTACAATCAAAACTTTGTAGCCTGGAGTAGAGCCAAGCCTCCTGCTTGCTCCGTGGCTGCAGCCATTTCTGTTGGAATTTATTTACCTTCTATAATTGAAACTTTGTAGCATTGAGTGGAGGCCTAGGCCGGCAAGGGCAGGCGGAAAGTTTGGCTTCCTCTATTGCCGGGGAAACCCAAGCCTCCCTCCTGCTCTCTGTGGCCACAGCCATCTTGGTTGGGTTTATTTGCATATTTGCTCCTGATTTGCTGCTGGGCGTGGCTTGTGGTGTAGCAGAGGTATGGTCAATTTGCATATTACTCTTTTATTAGATAGGATTCCTTGCTTTATCTATTATATAATACTAGTGGCCTGGTGCACAAAATTCGTGCATGGTGGGGGTGTCCCTCAACCCGGCCTTCACCCTCTCCAATTTGGGACCCCTCAAAGGATGTCCTACTGCTGGTTTACAGGGATTGGGCCTAAACCGGCAGTCAGACATCCCTCTCACAATCCGGGACTGCTGGCTCCTAACCGCTCACCTGTCTGCCTGCCTGATTGCCCCTAACCACTCTGCCTGCCAGCTTTCTTGCCACCATCTGCCCCCCGTCACCGGTCTGCTCAACCCCAAATGCCCCCCCCCCTGCCAGCCTGATCACCCCCAACTGCCCCCTCTGCCGGCCTGCTCACCCCCAACTGCCCCCCCATTCTGGCCTGCTTGCCCCCAACTGGCCTCCCCACTGGCCTGCTCGCCCCCAACTGCCCCCCACTGGCCTGATCACCCCCAATGCCCTCCCCCCACTGACCTGATCACTCACAACTGCCGTCCCATCCTGGTATGATCACCCACAACTGCCCTCCCCTCTTGGCCTCTAACCACCTCTACCTCGGCCCCGCCACCATGGCTTTGTCCAGAAGAATGTCCAGAAGGTCCCCTGGAAGGTTTCCCAGTCTAATTAGCATATTACCCTTTTATTAGTATAGATAGAGGCCTGGTGCACAGGTGGGGGCCAACTGGTTTTCCCTGAAGGGTGTCCTGGATCAGGGTGGGGGTTCCCTTGGGGCATGGGGCAACCTGGGCGAGGGGCCTGTGGTGTTTTTCAGGCCGGCCATGCCCCCATGGGGTGAGGGTCCCTGCTGGGGAGGCATGGCCAGCCTGGGTGAGGGGCTAAGGGCTGTTTTCAAGCTGGCCACACCCCCTTCAGGGTGTGGGTTCCCGCTGGGGTGCCTGGCCAGCCTGGGTAAGGGGCTGATGGCTGTTTGTAGGCTGGCCAAGCTCCCCAGTGGGGACGCTCCCCCCATGTGGGTATGGCCAGCCTGGGTAAGGGGCTGAGGGTTGTTTTCAGGCTGACCACACTCCCCGGCAACCCAGGTTCCCAGCCCCTCCTTTCCCCCCCCCCCCCCCAGCCCCTCCTTGAGTGGGCCAGGGCCGGTGGGAAGCTTTGGCTTCCTTCGTCACTGAGGGCAACCCAAGCCTCCTGCTCGCTCCAGCTCCATGGCCACTGCCATCTTAGTTGGGTTAATTTGCATACTCACCCCTGATTGGCTGGTGGGTGTAGTGGAGAGACGGTCAATTTGCATGTTTCTCTTTTATTAGTGTAGATTGTTTTCAATTTAAGCAACTCTGTTTTATGTAAATAATAATGGTTGCAAATTATCAAAATTGATTTTAAAAAATCAATTGCGAAAATATTTACTTTTGTTTACTTTCTTCAATATTTTTAGACAACAAAGACTTCCCTAAAATATCAATTTTATTGCTATCATTGTTTGAACTTTCCATTTCTCCCAGTATGTCTTTGACAGAAAGAAAAATGAACCATACAGTATAAGTAGATACCCCTGTCTCTCTTTTTTAAAAATGTATTTTTATTGATTTCAGAGACGAAGGGAGAGGGGGAAAGAGATAGAAATATCAATGATGATAGAGAATCATTGATTGGCTGCCTCCTGCATTCCCCACACTGGGGATAGAGCCTGCAACCCGGGAATGTGCCCTCACTGTGAATCGAACCTTGACCTCCTGGTTTATAGGTCGGTGCCCAACCACTGAGCCACACCAACCAGGCCACCCCTATCCCTTTTTACATAATTCTTACCAATAAAATAAATCTTCATCCCAGTGTTACCATAAAAGTTTTGTGGAATCATAAAAAATATGGTAACTTTACATAATGTTTATGTATAAAATTTGCAATCATAACCACACCTTTTGATTATTTTTAATTATTCAGTAAGTCATTTCCTGTCTTCACTAGCCTCACAAATTACCCCTTCTTTCATTTTATCCTGTTAGCTCTTAGCAACTTAAGATACTATAAATGGTTAATTAAAAAAAAATTACTAATATAATAACAACCTCCTGTAGTCAAATATTGCCTCTTTCTCCTGCATATTAAGATGAAATGTTAAATTCCATCACAAACAAATAAAAAAAAATTATTCTTGGTAAAGGAAATAAACTTAATACAAGTGGTCTGCAAATTATATCCCCCCCAAAACTCTAGGGGGTAATTGCAATTTCCCTACAAGTAAACAAGTTCTCTCACACCCTAGTTTCCAGGGATTTATTGTCAGTGGGTTTCACAGCACTGAGCTGGAAATACATAATGAAAGGGAAGAACTAAAGAAATATTTAACTTATACTGATCAAGAAGTAGAACCATATTTTTCTACACTGCTGCTATTTCTCAGCAGGTTACATATGTACAGGCTGATATACATTCCAGATCCCACAGGCTCTTAAAACTTAAAGACCTCAGTGTCCTTGGCCTGCCTATGACTTACAAAGACATAAATATGGTTTGGGGATTAGGGATAGAGGCATTGCATGCTGTAAATTTTAAATTGTCAATTAAACAGCATCATTGAATCCTGAGTAGAACTGCCAAGGGCATGTTTGTGTGAAAAAGAATGGATTAACACAGACAGTCCCCATTGACATTTAAGATACATATCTATGATTCCGGACACTTGAGAATCTGTATCTGAACAATGCGTTCACATTTCAAGTGCTGGAAACAATTTTTGTCTTAGTAAACGGAAAAACCCTCCATTGAACAAAGGAAAACTCTTAAGATATACTTAACTTTGTAAACTATTTGTGAGCAGCATTTGCATTTACTATTCGTACATGTGATATCAGGCAGACACAAAAATACAGTTCCCTTTGATATGGTTGCACTGAACATAAAAATAAGATTGACTGCCATTTCTGTACCTGTAGCCTTAGTTGTTTGGTGAAGATGGTTTATTTGCTTTTATAAGAGTAGAGATTTATAAATAAAAAGTATAGACACTTGAGCTAACAAAAATGTTAGTGTTTTATGTTATGACTTATTATCCATAGTAATTGCGTTTTCTTTTCCAAGAGGTAAAATAAATACAAAAAAAACAACAACACAGCAAAACAAAAATAATGATTCTGTGAGTCCCTTAAAAGACTACAAGACCCCCCTTTTAAAAAGAATTTCTTATAACCTTCTTTTCATGAACTGAAGAAAATTGAGAATGTTTATTTTAAATAATTCTAATTAGATTTTTAACTTTTATTTGTATAATTTAGTGACACCATAATGATATACATATGTGAATCGAACATATTGTATATGTGTATATATTTTGATATCACTGAGTTATACAAATAATATCTGTAATATAAATGTATATACTAATATACATACACATCACGGTGCAATTAGTTGCTCTTTACAGTGAGCAGTATACTAGCATATGATTTATTGCAGTTTTAAAGAAAATTATAAAAATACAATCTTTAGTGGAAATGTCACTAATATTATTATTAAAGGATTTTTACATAACTTATGTGAACAATATTAATTTCTTTACATTTTTGCCTTTGATTACTTCTCACTTGTTACCTGAAATAGCCCCCACCAAGATATCTTATTGCGGCCAAAAACATCTATGATGCACAATTGTCTTAAATTTCTATTGTTCATGGACCCTTAAAGGTATGATAAAATATCAATGTAATCCAAGCATATATAAAGTGATATTTTAAAAAGCCATCATAAGTTTAAATACCTGAAAACTATATAATTTTCATGTATATATTACTATCATCAAATAAGATGATTATGTAAGACTTCAAAGAGTATTGACTGCAATCTAAATGCCTAGTGATTTTAAATCTCTGCTCACACTTTTAAAAATGTTTCTCCTTAATAACTAGAAGTTTACCTCATTCTTTTTTTTTAATCCATGAATTCATATTTCTATCCCACATGCCCCACAAATTAGTTTTGCTAATATTTTCTAGCACATATTTTTACTTGCAAGTTTTTATTCATGATAGTATCATAATTCTTTCAAACAAAAATATGCATATGAATTGAAGTTATAAGTTTCCTGAGACCCGAAAGACAAATTTTGAATATTATTATATAGCTACTAGAGGCCTGGGCACGAATTTTGAATATTATTATATAGCTACTAGAGGCCTGCGGGATCGGGCCGAAACCAGCTCTCCAACATCCCCTAAGGGGTCCTGGATTGCAAGAGGATGCAGGCCAGGCCGAGGGACCCCACTGGTGCACGATTGGGGCTGGGGGTTGATGTGGGAGGTTGGCCAGGTGGGGAGGGACCACGGGAGGGCTCCAGGGCATGTCTGGCCTGTATTGCTCAGTCCGGATTGGTCGGACCCCAGCAGCAAGCTAACCTACCGGTCAGAGCATCTGCCCCCTGGTGGTCAGTGCATGTCATAGCGACTGGTCGACTGTCTGCCCCTGGTGGTCAGAGCATGTCATAGCAAGCAGTTGAATGGCCTTAGCGTATCATTAGCATATTACGCTTTGATTGGTTGAATGGATGACTAGACGACCGGACACTTAGCATATTAGGCTTTTATTATATAGGATTATAATTTTATAACTGGTGAAGAAAACTCATACATTTTGAAAACTTATTTAAAATAATACAAATGAGACCTGAACTCTGTCATGCTGAAGTAACTGGTAGGAGATTTGTCCTCTCCTCTAAAAAAAAAAAAAATAGATAAATGAACATAATATGTAAAGTAATCCTGGAGATTAGACAATTCAGGATTGTGATGCCTGAGAGAAGGGAAACAAAGAAGTCTTGATGATAATTTTTAAATGATATAAAGCTAACTATATGGTGTTAGGTTTTGGCTGGTGACATGGGCTATGAAATAATTCACAAATAAAGGAAGAGATGCAGAGAGCAAGTTTATGTTTTACTTTCCAGGAAGGGAAAGGGCCAAGTATTGCTAATCAATACAAGGCAAGAAAACAAAGGGCAGCTTCTCCTTTTAAGCCCTGGCTGTTGCTACGCAACAAGGAAGGGAGGGGAACCCTAGGCCTAAGCTGAAGTTGAGCAGACAACAGGGGGGTTGTCTTGAAAAGTTTGTCTGCGCCCTAGCTGGCGTGGCTCAGTGGATAGAGCTTCAGCCTGCTGACTGAAGGGTCCCAGGTTCGATTCTGGCCAAGGGCACATGCCTGGGTTGCGGGCTCGAACCCCAGTAGGAGGTATGCAGGAGTCAGCTGATCAATGACTCTCTCTCATCATTGATGATTCTATCTCTCTCTCCCTCTCCCTTCCTCTCTGAAATCAATAAAGAAATATATTTTTTTTTTAAAGAAAAGTTTGCTTGCTTTTAGGAGACAGTCCAGGCAGATGTCTCAGGAAGGTGTCTTATCAGTATTTTTCCCAAGCCTGTAACACATGCTTAGAGCAAAAGTTATGAAGAGTTCAAAAGAGGCCTGTTTGAAGGGGAAGTAGGAAGGGTGAAGGTAACTTCTTACTAACTATAGACTCCCTGGTGTAAATTATCCCTGAGCTGTAAAAACAGCAGGGAGGAGTGGTATGCAAGACTGTAGCCTTGAGAGTAGCTTAGCTTGTCTTGCAGTTTGAACAGAGGGGCTGTTTAAATCAGAAGAGCTAACAATCTTGGGGTTTAATTACCAGGTGCTTTTCATAAATTGTGAAAGCCATAGCAAAGAAAAATAAAAGCCTTTTTTTTTTTTAAGAAAAGCCTTTTTTTTTAATGCCCTTATGTATGGTGACTATAAAAATGCATTTTAAGTTAAAAAATGAAAGGTTAAATTTAAAAATTGAACAAAAATTATGTGCATACCTAAGAGAAATCCAAATTGACTATATTGATGTCAGACAAAACAGAGGTTGAGGAACATTATTAGGATAAAGAAAAGTAATAAGTAATGATAAAAGGACTAAGGATCAAAAACACAAAAATACTAAATATATATACTCCAAATAATAGAGCTACAAAAATGTGTGGAAAAAACTGGGGAGAACTGAAAGAGAAATGGACAATTTCACTATTATTGTTGGGCAACTCAAAATCTCTGTTCTGTAGAACAAGTTGACTAATAATCAGTAAGCATACAAAAGACCTAAATAGTACTATCATCAATTTGATCTACTTGACACTTGTAGATCATCACATACAACAACAAAAATCACATTCTATTCAAATTAATAAGTAACATTTACCAAGGAATACTGTATGCTGGGTCAGATAACACAGTTTAAACATCTGAAATAAAAGAACAAAATAGAAACAGGCATGGATGCATGGAACAGACTGACAACTGTCAGAGGGAAGTTGGGGGGCTGGATAAAAGAAGGGGAAGGATAAATATATATACAGCTCTAGCCTGTGTGACTCGGTTGGGCATCATCCTGTGCCCCAAAGGTTGCCAGTTCATTCCCAATCAGGGTACATGTCCTGGTTTCGGGCTGGATCCCCAGTAGGGGGAATGCAGGAGGCAGCAGATCACATTGATGTTTCTCTCTCCCTCTCCCTCTCCCTTCTTCTTTCTCTAAACATTAATCTAAATATTGAAAAAACAAACAAACACTAAACCTTAAACTAAAACAATATAACACCATCACACTTATTTGTTTTTGGTTTGGTTGGGTTTCATTTTATTTTTTGATATTCCAAATGAAAATCCATTTCATTTCAGAAAATTCACCTAATTATTTTACTGTTTAAAAAATTGTGACTTATGGCTGGCTTGTTTTTTATTCTTGGGATTCACTTATTCACAATAAGCACCTGAGTTCTCAGTATTTATTGAACAAAATGTTACCTTTCATCAAAATGGGCCTCTAATGTCCTATTTTAAAGTTTTAGTAAGAGATTGGATAAAAACACTTAGACATTATTATTATTTCTAAACCATAGAGCAAAAGCTTAAATGTTCATGAAGTCATACAACAGATGAAATATGACAAAACAAAGGGGCCATAGGGAATTTGTAGTCAAGTAGCTGATATCTCTAGTATTAAACAAAACAAAAGCATGACTTGACTAATCTCTTTTTGATGTTTACCTATGAGATATAATTAATGTTTTCATTCAAACACTTTTCGTATGATTTAGCACAGCCTGATGCACAATTTTAAACCCATCCGTACATGACACAATTATTGTAACCTGATTTGCCCAATCCAAGTCAAAATACGCTGTAGCGACACAGAGAGTATGTTTCCTTGTGCCTCCATTTCCCACATTAGTGATTTGATTACAGTCAAAGAGGGAATTTTCTATTGTGTAGATAACTGAAATTTAGAAACTGACAGGGAAATAAGTTTATGATATAAAAGACAAGGCAGGAATTTGTAGAAATAAAATATCTTTGATAGGCTTTGAAAAATAAACTCTACCCTTTATTTCCAACTTTTTCATTCTTTCCTGCCCAGGAAACAAAATCTTCTACAGGGTTTGCCTGTGAAATTGAGCCAGGCATCATGACCTACACTTCTAAGCCAGGCCAGTCACTGCCCAGGCACCAAAGCACAGATCCTGCTGCATCTTCAAACTGCAGGACAAATAAAGGATCACCCTGTCAGGATTCCACCCCAGCTTACCCAAATTGACAAACATTTTCTGAATTACACTGTTCCAGGGCTCCTGTATTGACAGGAGGCAGTCAAGCCTAACTGCCCTTTCCCTCTTGTCTGTTATCTTGAAATCAATTGCACAGCCTGATGCACAGAATAATGGCTGTGGACTGTTCTGCAGGCCTTGGCCCATCTGGTCATGGAGGAAGACAGCATCCCCAGCTTCCTATCGATCTGGGAGGAGCATGCTGCTGCACAGGGGTGACCTCCATCTCTCCACCTGGCCCTGCTAGTGAGGAAATCAGTTTCACAAGAGTGCTCATTCAGAAATATAAACAACTTTGGACTAAGGCATATTCATTTTTGTTTTTAATTATGAGCTCTGGCCTCTTTGAGATTACATAGTAAAGTGGAAGCAAAAGAAAGGGTATGAATTCTCTGTGTTAGTCTTCTGTAAGTCCCTTAGTCAAAGTCTTGAAAAGATCAGACATTTCAGTAGAGGGAAAAATTAATATGGTAATTTTATGAAATCCCATCAATTCCATCTTTAGAGAAAATTCTTACATTAGAAATATAATATTTTTATTAGCAAAGCTGACTAGTGTTCTTACAAAGATTAGTACTTCTCAAGTTGGTTCTCTCAGGTAAATGATCAATTTATACTTAATTGTCTGAAGTTGATTACACAGCTTACCTGTTTTACATTTAAAAAGAATTTCATTCTTGGTGAATTGTAATAAGTGAACCCTGAATCTATGAAGGCTGTGAAGTGCTCCTGATTTATTTATTGCAAAGAAAGATGAAAGCAAGAAACAAGAAAGCAAGCAAGAGCAAGAAGATTGATTTATATATTTAAGTCAGTAAAAATTTTGGGTGCTTATATTTCCATACTTTTATTTTTATAGTTTGTTTTTAGTATTAAAAAACACAATTAACAGGCTTTTATGAAATTTCTTCATTATTCCCTTCTGTAAATTAGCATATTGCAAAAAATATACAATATCACAAAAGTTTGCTCAGTGAGTCTCCTGCCCAAATGTTGTCTTCCTACAGCGCATTCCTCCAGTTACCCAAAGTAATCTTTTAAGACCATACATGAGATTACACCCTTTTCCTGCTCAAAACTTTACAGGCTTCCAATATCTCTCAGAATAATAATCCAATTCTCCCTCAACATGGCCTATACAATCTCCTTGTCTGTCTCTCTGACCTCGTCATCCAACAGTCTCCACTCCTGTTCATCTCACTCTAAACAGAATACTATTTTTGCCCTAGGCCTGTACTTTTATCTAACTATGAAGTCATATGTTAAAATTCATTTGATCACAGATGTCTACTGAAATGCTCAATATAATCTCATAGATTACAAACCTCATGAGGTCAACAATTTTGTCTGTCCTGTTTACCACAGTATTTCTAGTGCCTAATAATATGTGTTTAATTAACACATAATAATATGTGTTTAATTAACACATATTATTAAACACATATTATTAGGTGGTATTAGTCATATATTTATCTCATAAGCTCTATGATACTAAAAGTGTTTTGTTTTCTTCATTACTATATTCACACTATTTTTGGTAGTAGTTCCTTTCAATATTTTTTTCAGAGAGAAGTTTTTTTAAAAAAGGATATGTTTTTATTGATTTTTAGAGAGAGAGGAAGGGAGAGGAAGGAAAAAACCCCAAAGCATTGATCAGTTGCCTCCTGTACACACCTGGACTGGATATAGAATCCACAACCTTTTGGTGTACAGGATGATTGCGATGCTCCAACCAATTGAGCCATCTGGCCAGGGCTAACTTGGGTAGTTCTTGAATATAAAACTCACTTAATAAATATTTATTGAATAAATTGACCTAAGAAAATAAATGTATTAAATAAATGTGATGGGAAACTGGGCCAGAATTCAGGATTGTCACAAACATTCAAATAATATGGACACCTTAAAGAGAAATTGGAGTAGTAGTAATAATAAATTTACAGTTTAGCCAAAACCGGTTTGGCTCAGTGGATAGAGTGTAGGTCTGCGGACTGAAAGGTCCCAGGTTTGATTCCAGTCAAGGGCATGTACATTGGTTGCGGGCACATCCCCGGTGGGGGGTATGCAGGTGGCAGCTGGTCGATGTTTCTCTCTCATCCATGTTTCTAGCTCTCTATCCCTCTCCCTTCCTCTCTGTAAAAAATCAATAAAATATATTTTAAAAAATAAAAAAAAAATTACAGTTTAGAGACATTGTTTCTGGTAGACCATGTGATTTTGCATACAATGTTTTTAAATACCTGTATCTTGATTCAAATTGTGGCTATATCATTATTTATACAATTATATATTTCACTATTTATACATTTCATATACATATCATTATTTATGCAGTTCTGCATTTGGCCATATGAATTAATTGATTGTCTTTCTCTTCCACAAGGATGGTGAGTACTACCTCCTTATAGGTTAATGTGGCAATATTGGAACTTGTCAAAATGCTGGTACATTATGAGGATTTAAAAATCATCTATATACCATCAACCTAAATATTATATGATATACTTTTATGTCTGAATGATTGTTGTACATTTCAGTGATCTCAAAGTGTTTTCATTTAAAATATATTTTTATTGATTTCAGAGAGGAAGGGAGAGGGAGAAAGAGATAGATACATCAATGACGAGAAAGAACCATTGATTGGCTGCCTCCTGCACACCCCACATTGGGAATAGAGCCCGCAACCCAGGCATGTGCCCTGGCAGGGAATCAAACCGTGACCTCCTGGTTCATAGATCAATAGTCAACCACTGAGCCACGCTGGCCAGGCTAAAAGTGTTTTTGAAGCCTGATTGCCACATCTATATGCAGCTACAGAACATAATATTGTCTTCTAAGTAGGGTGGAATACTGAAGGGTGGATTACAGTGAGCAATAAAAATACAGTAAATAGAAATAAATACTGTTTACTGGGATTCTCTTCCATCTGCTTCACTGGGGATCTTATTATGCCCTAGACAGTACATTAATATAAGACCAAAATCCCTCCTATATATAGCAACAAAAATTGTGTTCTTAGTTTGCCTTCCGTGAACTTCAGAATGAAGCCCAAACTAGTAGCTTTAATTAACTTAAATCAATTTGACATTGATAAAGTCTTAAGAATATGGCCTACTGTGTGACTCTAATTCACTTTTGACTTCAAATTTTAATGAGTGGAACTCTTTGCTATAAGGTCAAGAGAACAATACAAGAATACAGGTTACAGAAGACTTGTGGATAGGTTCATTATTACAAAACACACTCAACATTCTCTACCTGCTGATTCAAGAGAGTAAATCATGAAAAAAAAAGTAACCTCCCACTCCAAAGTGAACACTCTGCCTCCCACCATCTTCCATTCATTTACTGAATTATTGGCATCCAAATAAGTGGATTGTTGCATCAGAATTGAGGCCTAGCAGATTTTTACTCTCAGACTATCATCATAAGCCTCTAGCACTTCATCAAAATTACCATTTAACTGTTCCTACCAGTTTATAGCTCACTCAGCATCTGCTCCAGGCAAGCATATATCAGCTCTGACTGTCTGGATTCACAGTCCCTCAAGATTTCAGGGAGGTGGTTTGACTTGTGACTTCAATTCTACTATGGGTGCAAGAAAAGTTGCTGATTTTCAGTTTGTCCAGCTTTTCTTGTTTTAAGGATGGGAGTGATATACTCCATTGGAGCTGAAATGGCAAGTCTATTTCCTTTTTATTCCATGAATTAGCTTAGTGTTCTACTATAAAATCTAATTAAAAAATAAATCAGATAAATATTTATATGGTCAAGTGTGCTGGAAAAACACACAAACATGAATGCTATAGTGTTTTGTAGATTTTAAAAAGTGTTTTATTGTTTTTATTTCCTTTTCCAATTTTGGAAAAAACAACAACACACAAACACAACAGTTAAAGAGATTTCAGGGGTTAAGATATAGATTCAATCTCAATCGCTCTCTCTATCCTTCTCCCTCACTTCATTATTTCTTCTTTTGCCAATATATAGGATGTCACCTGAGGCTCATAAAATATTCATTGTGGCTCTCTTGATCATTATCTCATCTGTTATGTATTTATGTATTTTTCTACTAGTTATAATTCTTTCTAATTTTTAGCTTAGAATTCTGCCAGAAATCTATGAGCATTCTTAGATTCACTGTTGTTATTAAAAATGGAATTTTTTTTATTTTGAGTTATGACTTCATTGTGGGTAAATATTGGAAAACACAGAGCAACAGCAAGGAAAGCTAGTGTAGTAAATCCTAAAACACATAACGTTAAAACTGGATAAAAACAGACATAGTCCAATCATCTCAGCTAAAATAATGAAGCCTATGAAAAATAAATGGCTCCTTCTTCCCATAATTACATTAAAATACTTTCTTGATTTATAACAATACTATTCATTCTTTTTCTATGAATGTGCATCTCTCTAAAAATTTAACATGTCGCTTTCAATGAGAAACAATAGATTTTTGCATCCAGAATAAGAAACATACAGTATTTCACAGCTTTAAAAGTGTTTCCTGCTTACAGGATAGTTTCAAAGAATCTGGTGGGTGTGTTTGCTTGCTTTTATAGTTCTGGTTGCTGAAATTTAAATATGAAATTGTTGTCAAATAAGATAAGTTAGATTGCAATTGTGAAATAGATGTAAGTCATTTTGGTGTTATTTTCACATCAATATTTGTTTCCTTTGAATTTCTTTTCCTGGAAATAAGGATGCTGGTAAAAGCATATGTGGGTTAGATGTATTTTATTAACTGAAATAATAAGATATGTAGCAAGCTTAGTAATTAAAAATAATTAATGTAAAAACAATTTCTATTTTCATTTAATAATTTTAAATGGGTATGTTCTAACTACACTGAAATTAAATTAAACTGGGTCCTGATTATTCCATTGTTTTTAGTTAGACCAAATCATGACAATTCTGTTGTTTTTATTCTACCTAATTAGGGCAAAAAAATTCTGTGTGTGTCAACTTGTATCACATATTTAGGTATCATTTTGTTTCCTTTTTGTCCCTCAGTTCTTTTAGCTACACAGCATCCACTTAAGAATTAAAAAGCATTCATGTGTATGATTACACACGTGTTCTCTTGTCCATTAGACTGCACACCACAATGACAGAACCTCCCTTTCTCCTTTTCTCTTACAAATGTGTTCAGAAACGGCAAAAACAGAGTGATGATAAACACATACATTATTCAAATGACTATGTTTGATGGATGACTTTTGAGACAATTAGCAAAGCTTCAGAAGTTCTTTTCTTAAAAGAACATGGCTTGCGTCTTGTTCATCTCTGCCTTCCATGGGCCTAGCACAGGGCCGTTGCAAGTAGCTGCCAAGAAAGAATTCCAGAGCACGTGGCTAAGTAAAGACACTAGATTGTGTTTTACACTCACACTCGGTAAGAATGACCTCCTCACCAGCATTCACTATGTATTTCCTACTTCTGTGTTAGTAACTGTTATAAAAATTGCAAGCAATATGAGAAAAGCCAATCATTTCTATTATTTGCTTTTCATTTTCTCCCTGGGAAATTTCAGCAATTAGGCTAACTTCCAAGGCACAAGTTAACACTTTGTAAAAAAGAAGATCTTGAGTGATCTTCCTGTGTTTCCCCCCCCCCCCCCAACTTTAAACCTTTACATGATGTTGTGTGTCCTGTCTGTATTCAAATCGTGTGATTGTACTTCATGTAATTAACTTAATGACTTTGTTAATAAATAGGGATAGGTTAAAGAAAAGAAATGTAGTTTACCGTTTTTCACCCTTCAGAAACAAATCAAAGCTTTGAGCTTGCTTTAAATGAATAAAAATGGATATTACATTTAAATAGCTATCACAATTTAGGACTTAGAGAATCAAGTGTCACATGAAGTAGAAAGCGTAAATTGTGGAAATATCTGGTTACCTTTTGCCCTAGGTTTTTTGAAAGGATTAGAATGAAAATGTTTCATTGTCCTGACCTTTCGTTACTGAAATCTGGGTGTACTTCCTCTTTAGTCTCAGCAAATGGGACATAAATCACTCTCCTTGGCATTTTGCAGGGTCTGCCATACAGGCAGCCAACTTTTACAGATGCCCTTCCTGGCTTCAAAAAGCAGAAGCCCGCAGGTAGCAGAAAATGCCAGGTTTCTTCTCACGCCTGAGAAAGTTCCATTTGCCATAGAAGGAACCTGTGTGCTGTGATAAACGCCACTGAGCCGAGTCAGCATGGTGGACAGTTTAACTCCATGACCTTCTGCAGGTAGACAGCCTCCCCTGTAGATTGTCTTTCACACAACCTATCACACAGAATGTCAACCCCAGTCTAGCAAGTGGAATCTGTATTCATTTTGCTGTGAAACAACTGATTCTCAGCGTGGAGCTCAGGTGTCTCACATCTTCTAAGATGATTTCTTATCCTTTATTCTTTCTTTTGTTAGTCATGTATGCATGAAAACTTCATCTATGAGTCTTCGCTGGCTTAACCTTATTCTCTTCACCTTACATCTCAAGCGGGTCAAGGCTTAGGGTCCAGTATCTAGAATCAGTTTACGAAAAAAGATAACTAAGCGTTGTCATTATATTTCCTATCTTAATAACCAAGGGAACAGTTCCTATTCTATTACTGTGACTGTTGTTCAATTAGAAAAACTTAATCCTGTGTAACTCACTCAAGTATCAGCAATTGACAAGAGGAAAGAAGAGAAATCACACTGGGGGAAGTTGATTTTGTAAAAGTTAGCCTGTGTAAATAAGAATGGATCTAAGTTTTACCCTATGAAACATATCCACCTGTCTTTGAAGGACTCCCCCCACCTTTTTTTCTTGTTTTGTTTTGGCCTGGCTTTTTGCTCTTTGAAATGGTTTGGAACAGCATTTCTTTTCTTTTAAAATCAAAGGAGGTTCTATTCATTTCAAAAAGTTTTAGTGTGCAAGCTATTAAATCACAAAGCACTAATGTATTTTAAACATGCTATTGCCTATACAACAGAAAGGATACTGGCTTTCTATCTTATGATGTACAGCAAGGGTTGGCAAACTATATTCTGTGGTCCAAATTCAGTGTGCCACTAAGTTTTATAAAGAAAGTGTTATTGGAATAGAGCCAGGTTAATTCGTTTACATATTGTCTTTGACTGCTTTAATTCTACAGATTATTTTTCACCTGCTATGAAAATGCAACAGAGATTGTATGACCCACAAAGCCTAAAATACTTTTTGTCTGGTCCTTCACAGAAAGAGTCTGCCAATCTTGATCTAAGGTTCTTGTTCTCTATCATAAATGGTTGGGTGTCCTTGGTGAGCCACCTAGTTTTTCTTGGCTTTTAATAAGGAGAAGGTTAGCCTTGACTAGGTAGTTCAGTTGGTTGGGGTATCATTCCATACACCAAAAAGATTGTGGGTTGGATTCCTGGTCAGGGCAACCTAGCAATGTTTCTCTCTCTCTCTCTCCTTTCCTCTCTCTAAAATCAATAAGTATATCCTCTGGTGAGGATTGAAAAAGAAAAAAAAAAAAAGAAGTTTAAACTAGTCAGCTTCTTTATGGTAATGGGACTCATTCAAGTTTGCACAACCGGCAAGTCTCATAGTACAGACAAAATTTAATTCTTCTATTTTGTGCTGTTGGATCATGCACTTACTTATATGTTACAATCTACTTTACATATTTAATTACTTTAATTTAAGTCTTACTTATTATCTAGGTATTTAAGATGCATGGGAGAAATATAGTTAAGCTGACTCATGAAGGATAAGTGAGAACTACATTAAAATGGGAATAATATATTACTAAGCAGTCCTAAATTCTAGATATTAACTATGAAGACCTTGGAAAGAGTGATAAAAATTTTATCTTTGTAGAATTAGTCCATCAAACACCACTAAAAATACCCAAAATATACTTAAAAATAAAATGAAAGGGAGAAAGAAGGAAGGAAGGAAGGAACAAGATGGAAGGAAGGAAGGAAGGAAGGAAGGAAGGAAGGAAGGAAGGAAGGAAGGAAGGAAGGAAGGAAGGAAGGAAGGAAGGAAGGAAGGAGACTTCATTGGGAAATAAGGAGATGGAAGATAATGGTCTACTCTAAGGAAAGTGATCAATGTACTATACACCCCCTTCAGGGAAGAAGAGAGAGGAGTGTCATCTTTCTTCAAACTCAGTCAAGTTACTTCAAGTTAGCTTTTGGGAGTTTTACATACAGTTTTGTGCTTATGGTAAACCAGCCCTCTGAAAAATAAATAAATAAATATATAAATAGGCCCAATTTTTAGTATTTGATGATCTTGGTGATATAAATATACTCACCAATGGGGAGATAAGGACACATATATAATAACTTAATCAATAAAGGGAAAAAATAAATAAAAATAAAAATAGCTGCATGGCCCTGCATTCCCAGAGCAAAAAGGTCACTGGGCGGAGGGACGCTTTGTGAAACCAAACTACACAGCACCCTGCGGGGGCTGCTCCAGTTCCAGCTGAGCCTGTGGGCCGAGACGAATGCTTGAGAACAACAAAATCACGTGCAGCGCTGACCTTTGCGGGGTGTTGATGGTGTCTGGAGGGGGTGTGGAAAGAGCGCTGGGCATGACATCAAGAAGGGACCTCTGCCCCCTCTGGCCGGGGGACCAGGTCCATCCTTCATCTCGCTGATGCACAGTCCCTCACATATAAGGGACAGAGGGGACCCAGTACACCAGCATGTGAGAAAGTGTTTCGAAAATACACAACTGTGCTGTCCAATATGGCAGCCATTAGCCACATGCACCTGCTAAAATGGAAATTAATGAAAATTAAATAAAATTTAAAATAAATAAATAAATATACCCATCATGAATAATTTTAGGAGATGAACAGTTTCACAACTGGTTCACAAAATTCCTAAATATTTAAAAAAACTGCTCTAGTTTGAAGGAAGTTAGTATTGCTGCCTGAGTCCACAGTAGTTGGAAAACAGGGACTGACGTGTCTGGTGGTCTACATAACACCTGAAAATGATTAAGAAAAACCTAGGAGTTGTCTGGGATTCCATCCAGAGAGCCTAGAAGAACACACCAAAAGAACAAGGTAGGTTTACAGCCAACTGAGTCCAACTTATTTATTAAACTTATTAAAATGTATTAAAACTTATTAAAATGTATTTTATACAATCAAATTAAATCTGCTTTATATTTGACCCATCACAATTGCCAGAAAATTCAATTTCGGTCATTATTATGCTTTCCCCCTATGTGTTGATTGTACTACATAAGAGAGAGAATGATTGGGGTGGTTTTTGAAATAAATTGAGCAAAGAACAGGAACTGAGGCTACCATGAAAGGAATTCGAGTTCTGGATAATAGAAGTGTATTATTTTAGAAAGTTCATTTATCTGGGGCACTGCACAGACCTATCATTCCTTCAATTGCTATAGTTCATGAAACCATGTTAGCTCAGCATTACTGCCCAGTGACATCACTGGATAAAATATAGCCAAGAGTACTGTGTAAGGTGGAGAATGTGGTTTTTATGAGTTTGTATCATAACTTGGCATTGAAGATTGCTGATTCTACTGTCTCTTTGCTTTTTCTTGCTTCTAACGAGGGTCATAAAGGACTAGAATGGGTGAAGAAATTATTCTTCTATATTTTATCTGCGCTATTTCCATTGGTTTTCACCCTACTATCAATGCTATCATCCAAGGGTAGGCTTTTCATTTTTCAGAGAAATGGAAAAAAATAAAGAAAATGAAATTTCTTTTAAGATATTACTTTACAGATAATGCAATTCACATATTAATATCACTATCTTAGAAGTCAAGAGTCTAGTTTTGGGGGATATATGGGGAGAACTTAATTAGTTGAGAACACACCCTTGAGTTAATAGCCTAATTTAGTGGTTCTCTATATTCCTCATAATTAGTTAAGCTCAAGTCAAATAGGCAGTTTCTTCTCTAAAATTTATCATTGCAAGACCATTGATTAGTTTCTCAGTGTTGCTACATGTATAATACATGAAACAAGAATTAGCAGCCCAACTTCTGTGCATCCATGTGAGCCTAGTAAGTATAGAATCTTAATCCAATTAAAAAGAGAACATATAAATTCTAAAAGGGAGAAAAAGGAAACACAATACTGGAAAGATATTACTCTAGATTTTCATTTTCTTTGAAGCCGGCATTCAATTCTGCTCTTAGATTTTGTTAGATATTTGTTTTTTGGTTTTTTTTTTTTTTGGTTTTTTAAAATATATTTTATTGATTTTTTACAGAGAGGAAGAGAGAGGGATAGAAAGCTAGAAACATCGATGAGAGAGAAACATCGATCAGCTGCCTCTTGCACACCCCCTACTGGGGATGTGCCCGCAACCAAGGTACATGCCCTTGACCAGAATCGAACCCAGGACCCTTGAGTCTGCAGGCCTACGTTCTATCCACTGAGCCAAACCGGTTTCGGCTAGATATTTGTTGAATATATCACAGACTTTAATACACTTGTTTTATCCATAATCACCTGTCTTTTTTTAAAAAAAAACCTGTGTTGATATTTTATTTGCTTGTTTGTTAAAGTATAGGGTTTTACACTTTTCTCAGTTAAACTTTACTAGTATTTTGAGAAATGATAAGCATATAATTTCAGCCAATTGAATTTCTTTGAATCTGGGTCCATCATCCCAAGTATCAACTAAATTTCTGTTTAGCATATCCTCTGCAAATTCAATAAGCATGAAATCTACCTCCTTTCTCTCTAAAAAATTAATAAAAATTTGAATAGATCAATTTATATACATATCCAGGAGACACATTTCCCTCAAAACTCACTTTCAGAGTGAAATGAAACTAATTATCAAATCAGGAATAAACTACTTCAAATTGTTATGAAATGTCATTGAGTTCATTTTTCCATCTTACTCACAAGAGGATTATGAAAGACTTTTCCAAATGAGTTATTGAGTTCTGAATATGCTTTTGATGAGTAAAGCCTGAAAAAAAAACACCCTATTCATATTGAATCAACTAAATAGAATTCTTTTGTATTAAATGTTCCAAAAATAATACAGTCAACCCTTCAACAACATGGGTTTGAACTGGGCAGCCCATTTACATGTGGATGATTTTTTTCAATAAATGCTGTAAATGTATTTCCCCATCCTTATAATTTTATTCATAGCATTTTCTTTTATCTAGATGATGTAATAAGAATCAATTAATATTTGACAAAGGAGGCAAGAACATACAATGGAGTCAAGACACTCTCTTCAATAAATGGTGTTGGGAAAATTGGACAGATACATGCAAAAAATGAAACTAGACCACCAACTTACACCATACACAAAAATAAACTCAAAATGGGTAAAGGACTTAAATGTAAGATGGAAAACCATAAAAATATTAGAAGAATCCATAGGCAACAAAATCTCAGACATATGCCGAAGTAATATCTTCACTGATACAGCTCTTAGGGCAATGTAAACTAAAGAGAAAATAAACAAATGGGATTACATAAAAATAAAAAACTTCTGCATAGCAAAAGAAACCACCAACAAAACAACAAGAAATCCCACTGCATGGGAGAACATATTTGTCAATGTTATCACTGATAAGGGTTTAATCTCCAAAATTTACAGGGAACTCATACAACTTAACAAAAGGAAGATAAACAACCCATTCAAAAAATGGGCAACGGACCTAAATAGATACTTTTCAAAAGAGGATATAAGGAAGGCCAAGAGATATATGAAAACATGCTCAAAGTCACTAATCATCCAAGAGATGCAAGTCAAAATGACAATGAGGTACCATCACACACCGTCAGAATGGCTATCATCAACAAATCACCAAATGACAAGTGCTGGTGAGGATGCGGAGATAAAGGAACCCTCTTGCACTGCTGGTGGGAATGCAGACTGGTGCAGGCACTGTGGAGAACAGTATGGAGTTTCCTCAAAAAACTAAAAATGGAACTCCAATTTAACCCAGTGATCCCACTTCTAAGAATACATCCCAAGAAACTAGAGACAACCAAGCTATGCACCCCTATAAATTTCAAAGATATGGAATCAAAGTATACTCAGAAATGGTCCTAAGAACCTCTCTTGCCAAATAAATTATCATTTATATCAGAATTACAAAGCTAATTATTATAATAACTAGAAGCCTGGTGCACAAAATATGTTCATAGCAGCACAATTTACCATAGCTAAGATTTGGATACAGCCTAAGTGCCCATCAGCAGATGAGTGGATTAAAAAGCTGTGATACATCTACACAATGGAATACTACACTGTGGTAAAAAAGAAGGAATTCTTACAATTTGCAACAGCATGGATGGAACTGGAGACCATTATGCTAAGCGAAATAAGCCAGTCAGAGAAAGATAAATATTACATGATATCACTCATTTGTGGATTATAATAAACAACATAAACTGATGAACAAAAATAGATCCAGAGACAGAGAAGCATTGATCAGACCATCAAAGGGAAGGTAGGGGAGGGTGGGGGTAAGGGGAAGAGATCAACCAAAGGACTTGTATGCATGCATATAAGCCTAACCAATGGACATAGACATCAGGGGGGTGAGGGCATGAGTGGGGGGTGGGGGGATAAGGACACATATGTAATACCTAATTAATAAAGAAACAAAGAATATAATACAAAATACATATAACAAACAAAATATGTGTTAATTGACAGTTTACATTATTGGTAAGGATTCTGGTCAATAGTAGACTATTAAAGTCAAAAGTTATATTGGGATTTTTGACTGTGTAGGAGTCAGTGCCCCTAAACCCTGTGTTGTTCAGGATCAACTATTCATCTCCTATTACTCTCTACCAATGAGGCCAAGCTAATGGTCTATATATATATTTTTTTAAATATATTTTATTGATTTTTTACAGAGAGGAAGAGAGAGGGATAGAGAGTTAGAAACATCGATGAGAGAGAAACATCGATCAGCTGCCTCCTGGACACTCTCCACTAGGGATGTGCCCGCAACCAAGGTACATGCCCCTGACCAGAATCGAACCTGGGACCTTTCAGTCTGCAGGCCGACGCTCCATCCACTGAGCCAAACCGGTTTCGGCTGGTCTATATTTTAATAAATCAATAGTGTATCAGCTTTTTCTTTCCCAGAATTATTTATCTTCCTCTTTCCCCAAGACTTAGTAAATTTGCCTGAATGATTTATTAGCCTCTTCTATAAGACTGCATCGGAAAAACAAAATGGGATTTACCCAATATTTATTTGAAGCTGTTAAATGATAATGTTAAAATGTGCTTAATTAGTCTTAGGAATGTTGGCATATTACCCTTACTTGCTTTGCCTGTTTCAGTCTAAAATCACCTTTACAAAAGGTAAAAGAAATACTAAATCGATATGACTAGAAAGTAAAATATTTAGCACTAACAAAATAGAAGATTATAAACTGAAGTTATACAGAATACAAAATTATCCTTTTATCTAAAAAAGAGAAAATATGCTAATTGACCCTCACACCATCACAAAGATGGCAGTGCCCACAGCCAATAAGGAGGGAATATGCTAATTGACTGCCACACCCTCAAAGATGGCGGTGCCCAGTCCCCTCAGCCCTGCAGGGGCGGCAGGTGCACGGCAAGGCCAGGCCCGCTCCCAGGCAGGCCCGGCCTTACCGTGCCTGCCTCTAGAGTCCCCCAGTCCCCTCAGCACCCCAGCCATCTAGGGCCAGCCCAAGGCACAGGCAAGCCTTGGATAGCAGCTGCCCAGCCGCCCAGGACCCCCTGAGGCTCAGGTAAGCAGGGCCGGCCAAGGCTTGTGCTGCCGCCAGTGGCAGCAGCAGAGGTGTGATGGGGCCATCGCCTTCCACTGATCTCTGGGTTGCCTCCTGCCCCTGAGGGCTCCCAGACTGTGAGAGGGGGCAGGCTGGGCTGAGGGACCCCCCATCTAGTGTATGAATGTTCTAGTTCTAAAAGAACAGGCTATACTTTATACTATACTATTCTGTGCAATACTGTGGGAAGCAAAGTAAGAGTGATTGACTAAGCTGTGAATGGTGATAAGTCTCAATGCATTGAGAAGTACTTAACAAAATGTCTGATCACTTATCTTGCTGGTAAAATAGGATTTATTATATTTACCCTAAATATTCCATATGATATTTATTTAAAGAGCTAATTTGTACATAGTATATACTGAAAAGTACTTTATGATCAAATCTACGATATTTATATGACTATAATTAGTGCAGAACAGATCAAATCCAAACATTTTGACTAAAGTTCTCTTACAGTATTCATAATTTGATACATTTAAAAATACTTTAAAAATAAAATTCTGTAGTTTGAATGTTATTCCACTAAACACAAACATTTTCAAATATCCTTCTTTATGTTGGAAAATCACTTGTATATCAAATGGAACATGTGTTTCACCCAGAGGTGTCCTTGCCCTGGGCTTCTCACATAATTGCTCTAGTCTTCCCAACCACACATCCCTGCACTTGCAGTTCAACAGATAACACGGGTGGGTAGGAAAAGTAGAGTGGTGATGAAAAAGCTTGTAGTTCTACTTGAAATTCCACAGTCGTGTAAAGATCAAAGTTACAAACTGTCTTAGTATATCCTTGATCTTTAAAAATAGGCACATTTACATTGTATCTACATGGGGCTAAGTTGGTAATATTTTGCACCAATTTTTTCAAACTTACATGAGCTTGAAGGACAAACAAGGTGAGATAAAATCGCTGTTTTTCATTTTTAAAATATTGTATAGACACTGCCAGAAAACATCAATGTAGTCTCACATTTTGTAACTGTTTTCATTGTTTTTGTTAATAATTAATATAAAGTTTCCATTTCAATAAACCAAATTTATTTAACTGATGATTTTTAACTTCCTTAATAAAAGGAAATAAATATATAATTCCTTTTAAAATTTTTACTTTGTGACAAATATAAGTTAGGTGATTTAAAAAATTTCTGCTTACCAAAATACTTATAGATAAATACATTTTTAGACTTTTGCAGGCAAATACAAAGGGAGATATCAGTCAAGGTACTTTTTCCAAAAAGATCTTGAATAGAAACATTGTTAGCTTCCTCCTTATCCCACCATAAAAAAAGATCAAAGGATTTTTGGAGCTAAGAGTAATGCAATTCACATTTAAGATTAACTACTGGTCAGAGGTAGCTTGAAATCCATCTCTACAGTCTAAAAAATGCTTTGTTGTGCATGTACCCAAGGACAGTGATCTGCTTTCATCATATTGGCATAAAATCACAGTGACTAGATTAAAGTATGACTATTAAAAATAGTTCTGCTTTTAACTATATATATATATATATATATATATATATATATATATATACACAGTCATTTACAAGGTATATAAAGTTTGAGTAATGTGGCAATTTAATCACAAAGGAGATAAACACACAAATCCATAACTTTTCACAATTCCTTATATCTATTAGTAACTTCATATTCCTTTCCTAGAGAGAATTATCATTCATCTGATGTCATTTAAAAATGAACCTTTTTATCACATTTAATGTTTATCTTATGTAATTTAGAAATAAATGATACATAAAAAGAAGTAAAAATCTCCTAACTTCACCATCCAAAGATGATAAGATTAAAACTGTGAGTTATAGTTTTCAAGATCTTGCTTTCATCATTTATACACATAATGTACATTCTTTTTTAAAAGAAAAGTGTTATATAAGTTTTTAAGTTACTCTTTTTCATATAAATATATCATGAATATTGTACTATACTATGAGATATTATTTTACAACAAGAGTTTAATTGCAGGATTAATATACTTGCTAAAGCAGCTTAAACTAACCATTTAACTTTATTTTAACTCATGAATACAACTTATTGTCTATGAATTAAATCCATAAGATGATGCTATGGGGAAATGATAAAAAGTGAAGCAGTTAGAATTTAATATATACTGTTGTTTCCTAACTTTTTCTAAACATATTATGATGGTTGATTTAACAAATATTTAAAAAGGCACAATCTTATAAGTACTTAGAAAATTTACTTTTCATTATAAATATATAATCCTCTTTTGATATTACATGGTAAAGAGCTTAGAGAGAAAAACAAAAGTTCTGTGAATAGAAAATAGCCTGATTACTTAAAACAATACAGAAAGAAAAGAAATAAATTCAACCTGTTTTTATTTATTGCATTCTTAGGAACTGAAGCTGATTATCCTCTCTAAAATATATAGTAGTTCCCCCCTTTTCCCTGGGATACATTTCAAGACCCCTAATTGATGCCTTAAAATGCTGATAGCAACAAATCCTATATATACTTTGTTTTTTCATATACATACATACCTATAATAAAGTTAAACTTATAAAATAGGCACAATATGAATTTCCCAACAATAACAAAATGAAAAATTATAGCTAAATACTGTAATAAAAGTTATATAAATGTGGTCTCTGTCTATCTCTGTCTCTGTCTATCTCTCTCTCTGGTAACCAATATGATAATCTAGATGGTTACTAAGTGACTAATGGGCAGTAGCATATAGGAGGATACACTGGACAAAAACGGCTCATCCCAGCAGGATCAAAATACGATAGTGGTGCTAGAGTTTATCATGCTAATCAGAACATTGAGCAATTTAAAACTTATGAATTGTTTATTTCTGGAATTTTCTATTTAACATTTTTTATTTTAAAATATATTTTTTGTTGAATTTTACAGAGAGGAAGGGAGAGGGATAGAGAGTTAGAAACATTGATCAGCTGCCTTCTGCATGCCGCTATGAGGGATTGAGCCTGAAACCAAGGTACATGCCCTTGACTGGAATTGAATCCTGAACCCTTCAGTCCCTGGGCCCAATGCTGTATCCACTGAGCTAAACCAGTCAGGGCTCTATTTAATATTTTTAGACCATGCTTGATAGTGGGAAATCGAAACCACAAATAAGGGGGCATGATAGGCTGCTGTATACATCTGCTTTAAATAGCTTTTCTTGATTATAACAACATCTGACATCCTGAAAAACTCAAATTCTTCCATTCAAAATTATTACACCTTTGCCTTAACCAGTGTGCTCAGTGGTTAGAGTGTCGGCCCGTGCATCAAAGGGTAGAAAGTCAGATTCCTGGTCAAGGGCAGGTACCTGGGTTGCCGGCTACATATTGGCCTCTGCTGGGGGCACATGCGGGAGACAATCTCTCTCTCTCTCAAAATCAATGGGAAAAAATATCCTCAAGTGAAGATTAATCAAAGTCATCACACCTTTAACCCAGGAATTTTCAGGTTCAATGAAAGCACTCTCTTGCCTTTTCCCATGGGTTCTTCTAATCCTTCTGCACAGGTTAGGACTGTCATCAATTATATCACTGATAATTTTTAGAGTTTTAGAAGTCACAGGCTAACCTGGTTTATCTCATTGTCTTCTTCAGCAGTTCCTTTGGAACTCAGCTCCATGGTCTGACTTCCACTAATTTTTCTCTTTATCTTTCATTCACTCTTGTCTCTGTCTTCCTCTCTGTTCTGTCCACGTCTCTCTCCTCTTTGTTTTATTTGGGTCACAGGTGAGAATAACTTCCTTAGTGTTTCTGTCCACTGACCTCTTAAGTTCACCTGACTTTACACTCACATAACACTCAAACTAGATGTCCTTATCAACACTCAGCTTCTCTCAATATCTATTTCCAAGTCCACACTTCTTTATTGACTTTTTAAAAGCACAAAATAGAAAGCTTCTACCAGCTTTCTTTTCCTATAACTAATGTTTCTATTTATATTATAACTTTTGCTATAAACTCTAGAGTATAATGAATGCTTTACATATTCTTAGATTTTATTTGAGGCCTGCATGTGTGTGAATTTGACCTCTATTCTTAATTTTAAAAGACTAGAATTCAGAGATCAAATCTCTTTATTTTTCACATACAGAAACTAAAGGATAAATTAAAACAAGCTTAAGAAACAGTAAAAATTACGTTAACTCAGAATTAATTTTACCATAATTCTGAATTCTTATAATGTCACATATTCTCATAAGAAAAATATATTATCATCTAAGTAGGCAAATACCAAAGAATATTTTATATTTTCCACAAAAGTGAAAACAAAAGGCTGTGGGTTTTTAATGATGATCTTTGATTATACTCTTTATTTTTTCCAGGGACCACTGAAGGCTTCTGCAAGGGCAAGCTGCCAAGGAAACTGTCTCTTCTCAGAGTCAGATATTAGGCAGGATCACTGCAAGATGCACAAAAAGAAGAAGAGGTAAATTTGCAAGACAGAGGGGAGTTCCCTCTTCATCATGTCAGACCCAGGCCTTGGCTTATTGACCACAGTGCAACTGACCTAGCTCACTTATCACGCTGGCTGGTGCAGGGGTCAGGAATGTGGGTTTGGCGTCAAACTGGTCAAGATGGACTTACTGAACTTGGCAGCTTCAGGGATTTGTCCACGTCATTGAAACTCTGTGCTTCAGCTTCTGCTTTACATCGTTGGAATAACAATAGTGCCCAATACCTAGCTTTGCTCTAAGACATAAAGTAAGTTAATCTGGAAACTATCCCTGCTAGAGAAAGTACTCGGTGCATGTCAATATTATTTCTCAATTTCAAGCGGCGAACATTTATCTTAGGTATTTGAAAGTGTAAACACTAAGTACTCGAATGAAGTTGATGTTTCTTCACTACCTTGTCTTAGTAGCTTTTTTAATGATCTGGATGTTATAATTTTGTTTTTTTGTGTGTGTTTTTTTCAGTTGCAAAATTGGAATTTTGCCAAACTTTTAAATTTATAAGACTTTAAGTAATAATATTATTCAACAGTATTTTGCTAACTGCCCATCTTGCTCAATTTGAATCTGTTTCCAAATGTCAACAAGTCATGGCTTTTTTGTCTCCCAGTAAATAATAATTTTACTATCAATATGGTCATACAAAATGACATAATTGAACATTTTATCTTTTCCTGTTGTAGTAGGATTCATATTTAGATTTAATGTTACCATTTCTCATTGTGTATCAAAATCCCCCAGAGAAACTGTAAAAATACCTCTGCCCTAACCCATTCCCAGATCAATTAAATCAGAATCTTTAAAAAGGATAGCGTCTGGAAATCATTAGTTGTTTTATCTCCACAGGTGATCCAAAGGTGATCCTAGAGTTGAGAACCACTGATGGAGAGACAATTGAGAAGACTGCCTCTCCTTTGAAAGGGCATCAAAGAATTTCACTAACTGTCAATTATGTAAAAGTACTGAGTTTACTAAGATAGGCTTTGGGATACTGAAGACTTGAAGCATTCTGTTGACTTTAAAACTCAACAATTCAAAAGAAAAACTCTTTAGGTTATTCTCTAGGTATTAGAAATTTTACAAGATTTATACATGCTATATATTTACTCCACCCATGGTGTAACTAAAGCAGAAATAGCAAAATAACCCTCTCTAATAAAATGGTAATATGCAAATTAACCATCACTCTGCTACACAAGCCACGCCCACCAGCCAAGCCATGCCCACCAGCCAATCAGGGCGAGTATGCAAATTAACCCTAGCCAAGATGGCTACCATTGGGTTTCCCCGGCAACAAAGAAGCCAAGCTTTCCACACACTCTGGAGGGCCCAGGCCTCCACTCAAGGATACAAAGTTTCAATTATAGAAGGTAAACAAATCCAAGTGGCAGCCACAGATCCAGCAGGAGGCTTGGCTCCGCTCCAGGCTACAAAGTTTCAATTGTAGAAGGTAAATAAATTCCAGATCCCAGGGCCTCTGCTTGGGTCGCCAGGGGCATGGCTAGCCTGCAAACCACCACAGGCCCCTCGCCCAGGCCGATGCCCCAAGGGAACCCCACCCTGATCCAGGACACCCTTCAGGGCAAACCAGCTGGCCCCCACCCCTGCACCAGGCCTCTATCCTATCTAATAAAAGAGTAATATGCAGAGTGACCATCACTCCAACACACAATATGGCTGCCCCCATGTGGTCAAAGATCCTGCCCCATGTGGACACAAGAAGGCCACCACAAGATGGCCAGCAGGGGAGGGCAGTTGAGAGGGACCAGGAATGCAAGGGAGGGCAGTTGGAGGCAATCAACCCTGCAGGGGAGGGCTGTTAGGGGTGACCAGGCTGGCAGAGGAGGGAAGTTGGGGGCAAACAGGCTGGCAGGGGAGCAGTTAGGCATCAATCAGGCTGGCAGCAGAGTGGTTAGGGGGTGATCAGGCTGGCAGGCAGAAGCGATTTAGGGGCAATCAGGAAGGCAGGCAGGTGAGCAGTTGGGAGCCAGCAGTCCTGGATTGTGAGAGGGATGTCCGACCTAAACGGGCAGTCAGACATCCCTTGAGGGGTCCCAGATTGGAGAGGGTGTAGGCTGGGCTGAGGGACACCCCCCCCCCCCTTTGTGCACGAATTTCATGCACCGGGCCTCTAGTCTATAATAATAAAAGCATAATATGCTAATTAGACCGGACAGCCAAACGACCTTCCAGATGTCATTCCTGACGTCCTTCCAGATGAAGCCGTGGCAGTGGGGGCCGAGGCAGAGGCGGTTAGGGGCAATCAGGCAGGCAGGTGAGCAGTTAGGAGCCAGCGGTCCCGGATTGCGAGAGGGATGTCTGACTGCTGGTTCAGGCCTGATCTCTGTCGGACATCTCCCGAGGGTCCCAGATTGCAAGAGGGTGCAGGCCAGGCTGAGGGACTCCCCGCCCCATGCATGAATTTCATGCACCAGGCCTCTAGTCTATACATATATATAAAAGCCTTAGTAACCATTCAACCATTCGATCAGTACCTATGACACGCACTAACCACCAGAGGGCAGATGCTCCAACTGAGAGGTTAGCTTGCTGCTGGGGTTCAGCATATCAGGACTTGGCGAGATGGGCCAGACACACCCTGGAGCCCTCCCCAAGGTCCCTCCCCAGCCCCGATTGTGCACCAGTGGGGTCCCTCGGTCTGGCCTGCACCCTCTCACAATCCAGGACCTCTCGGGGAATGTCTGTAGGCCAGGCCTCTAGTCTTTTAATAAAATACCAAAATGTGCTATATTGCAGATTCTGGTTTCTCTTTCATGTTTTGTGTGCATCTGGAGCAGACTCCAACCATATATGTTGCAATTGCATTGTGATTGGTGTATGCCTGGTGTACAACTGCATATCATAAATAATGAGTAAAGTACAAATTGACTTTATAGACAACATAACTACCAACTTAGGATCAATTAAAGCAGTAAAGATGTTAAGTTTACCTGATGTTCCCATTAATTTGGTACATGATTCCAATCAAGTAAATGCCACTGTACAAAAACATTCAATTTACCATATGTTGCAATTCTAATGTAATTGCCATTGATCACTAAGTCACATTCTCTTTGTTGGATGATTAACAAGTGAGGTAAGACTTTATTATTATCCAATCGTCACCAGTTACATACAGTATATTATGAGAGGAGATGTTTTTATATTACTGAATAAAAACACATAAGAAATTATTTACTCTGTTGATGGCGACTTCAAAGTACCTTTAAAATGAATACAGTTATCTATTTTTTTACCAATAATTCTTTATTCCTATTATTCATATTTGTTTTATTTGATGAAAAATAGAGTGGTATTTCTTAAAATTTTAAGAATCCATATTCAATATAGTTTTAAAAGATACCAGATTATCTTTTTAGAAAAATATTTCATGCCACCATAATGATATAATGAAGCAACTCATCTCCAACTCAATGGGCCTGTACTGCATCAAGTATACACAGACTGTTAATATGTACTAAGTCAATTTAATGGACCTGCTGCAATATTTGAAATGTATGATTCTCTCCAGCCTCATTTCTCTATAAAGCAGTCAGTCCAGGATCAGTCAGTACATTTTACAAAGTTTAAAACTGTGTCCTTCCCCAGAAAATCTCCATCCCAGGTGGCTATCATCTATATGAAGCCAGCAGAGGAAGACTATCCATCAGCTCCATCTGCAAAAAGGGAAATTGGCAACAGCATGTGCAAGTGATCAGTGACACCTTTTGAGCAAGTTCTTTATGTTCCCAACTGAGAATTCTGGAACTCTGTTATTAGCAGGCGAGGAAGTCCAAAGAGGCCTGCTTCAGGCCAGCGGTCTTCGTTGAATCACCCTGTGAAGGTAACATCAGCTAGAAAAAAGAATCTCTGACTTAACCTCTGTTCTGTAGCATTAAAAAGAGTTGGTGCTGGATTTTAAAAAGAGAAGTAGGAAAGAAATCTAGCAGGATGTTCAGATAGCATCTAACAGTGTAGGGAGACCTCTGTGGGGTCAAGAATCACAGCGCCTGGCTTTACAGGTAATGAAACTCAATGTGGCCAGTTCACCCCAAGGATGCTTCAATGTCTTGATTCCTTGATTATGTGCGGGTCTTCAGTTTCAAATTCATGCACTGTGATAACCCTGGTCTGGACACCTATAATCCTTTACCTAAATTACTGCAATATTTTTATCCCTGCAACAAATCTCCTCGTTTGGTTTATGTCTCTCTTCTACCTATTTTATACCCTGTAATCAGAATAACCAATCTGAATTTCAAATGTGACCATGCCTTCTGACTGGTTAAAGATTTATAGTAGCCCTCAATTAACCTTTATAGATAGGGTCCAAACAGGACTCTCTTGTTCAGATTTTCTTACCCGCTTCCCTACTTCACCCTGTTTGATCTAGTTATACAGGACCATTTTCTACAACATAGCATGCCCTTCTTCTGTGGGCATTCACAAGTGCTTATCTTCCTTGTCCTGATCTCTTGTTATCTATAATGCTACCAATCGCTTTCATCTTCTCAACTGTTGCTTCTTCTGGGACGCTATGTGGTTCTACAACTGCGGTCCCTATTGCAAGGCACTGCCCCACTCTGTTACAATGATATGTTTGTATATTTATTTCTATCAATAATTTTAAGCTCTTTTATTTTTCAGTTGCACATTCCCCATGATCTAAAACAGCATATAGTACATAGTGGATGGTCAATAGATGTTTGTTGAAAGCATACAGGGACAAATGAGCAACATGTATTTGATAAGTCAAAATTTATCAATGACACGTAGGCTCTATTTTTTTGAAAAATTAATACCATTTTGTGAAATTGCAGTTCACTGATGTTCTTTAAAGCATTTGTATATATTCTCAGACCATATGTTTTCATAACCAACAAAATAAAATATGTTTATTCTAGTATATTGTTAAATATAAACTATATGTACCAAAGGAGATCTCAGATTGAATACATTATCTTATATGCTGTTTTTTACCTAATATATAATACTAATTTTTGTTTTAATTATTATTGAAAAATAACATAATTAATGGGTATATAGTAAACTAACATGTAAATGACAAACACTGTCTGTTGTTAAAAATTTAGTTTTTTATGACTTTCAACTATTATAAATAATGTCTGGATATTTTCTTTATTTTCTGCTTTATTAAACAGAATTTTAAAGATAACTGAACCTTTTCTAGAAGATGGTATTTTCCACTTCAATTATTGTACAATATTGTAACACACATTATACTTTTAGTCAGCAATTGTTTAGCTTTCTAAAAATATTATACCTTTGGCCAAGAATGTGTTCAAGTTTCTAGTGTGATTTTTTTTAACAGTTTCTTTGATTCCACACATAGTAACTGTCTTATCACTTCATGTTTTCCTGTGTGCCTACCTCCTATTTCTAATTCACTGCTTCTAATCTGCTGAAAGGTTAGAAGATCACTAGGCTTGATTAAACTACATATAAACATAAATGTATAATCTGATTGAAGTAATGGTATAATAGTTAAGCTTTTACTCATTGCTTTGTACATATGGATACAAATATAAACATGTACATATATTATACAAATACACATTCTCACGGGCATCTGAATCAAGTTTATACATTTTAAGTATTGTATTTGAGTTGATTAGAAAGGTTTATAATAGTCATTTAAGTTTGTGTTTATTATAATTCATGTTTTAGAGCTATAGGCTACAATAAATAGTTATCAAGTAATTTCAAGAGTATTCAACAATTTCCCAATGGCAAAGTCTCTGTTTTGAAGGGGTGTAGATTACTTCACAACTACTGTTGTCTAGTCTCGGGAACACATGTTTGACATTATTTTGAACAGAATCTGAAAGTTATTGAAAAATAAAATTGTATTACATCAACTGAGTTGTATTTAAGTCATTATGAAATCAGCTTGTCAGTTAGAACCTGTGACTCCTAAGAAATTATGTACGAAATTTGCATCATGCTTTTAACAGAATACGTACCTAAGGCTTTAGCTAGTAATGACTAAAGAAAGAAACTGTAGATGAGCTATGCTTGAGAAAACATTCTTATGAAGTCACAGTTCACAGTAGCAATGATCACTTTATACCTGTCCAACTAAACTGCTGGTGACACATAGCAAATACTTCAGTGAATGGGTAAATTGTACATCTTTAGTAAATGCCTAAAAGAGTTGCTATCTTACTAAAACACTAGACTTTGTTTTCACAGAGATACTGAATCAGAAACATCACTATATTATCTTTAACTTCTATTATCACAAAAATGCTTGCATTTAATTTTAGTTTGACACAGCAGATGAATGTAACACTATCAATGCTTTGTGTGCCTTTGCTGCCCCCTTAAGACAAATAAACATAAATAAAAAGTAGTAAGAACCTAAAGTATCCTGAATTTGTTTCTTCAAAATCTGTTTTTATATATTAAAAATGCATGCACACACACACACACACACACACATGCATGCGCGCACACACACACATCTACCCGAATAAAGAACTTGATTAAAGATTATTGGACAATTAAATCAGTATTTTGTTTGCTTCTTTTCCATAACCAATGAAAATGTTAGTTTTGGTTACTTGTCTGAGAAAACCATGTATATTTTAAGTTCTATAAACTCTGAGATTGACTACTTATTTTTGTCTAGTACATTTTTTATGATTTTTCTTGAAGTAGATCATTGAGGAAAATAGCACTTTTTTCATTTTTATGCCTTATTTATAAAAATTGAACTCAAGACCTTAATATAATTTATAAGGCTTAGCCATATAAATAAAAATATATGACTCATGAGTGTTTTTATAAGTATTATTTAAGGGAAAATATCATATTAGGATGATGCATGAAATAATAAATTCTAAATTAAAAAATGTAATTATGCTCACTGCTTATAAATTTTTAAAGAGGACAGATCGCATGTGATGTTTGCTATTGGCTTTATTTCTAATACAATGGACGTTAGAATTATTTTTGTGCTTAATTTGTCCTTTAACTAGGTTTTCTCTGTATAGTGCATGAATTTTTAATAACAGCAGTATTTTAGTTTTATTTAAAGCAAATCAATAAATTTTAATCAATAAATAAACATTGAGAAAAGCTTATAGTTGACTGTTACTGTAAGGCATCCTTTTCTTTATAAAAAACATGACACAGGCCTTAGCTGGTTTGGCTCAGTGGCTAGAGTGTCTGCCCATTGATGGAAGGGTCCTGGGTTTGATTCCGGTCAAGGGCACGTACCTTGATTGTAGGCTCAATTCCTAGCCCTGGTCAGGGCGCTTGCAGGAGGCAACCAATGGATGTGTCTCTCTCACATCGATGTTTCTCTCTGTCTGTCTCTCCCCGTCCCTTCCACTCTCTCTAAAAATCAATGGAAAAATATCCTCAGGTGAGGATTAAAAAAAAATAACCACGACAGTTTTGAAGAGAGGCAATATACAAATACAGATAAAGGATACAAAAATTTTCTAAATTCTGTAATATATTATCAGAAATCAGATTAGTCTTATTTTTCCTTCAGCTTTAAGAATTTAACCCATTATTGAGCTAAATGAGAATATTCAATGGCCACCAATATTCCTTTGTGAGTTTTTTGTACTTTTAATTTAGATGATCTATATAAAATAAATATTAATACATTTGAAAATATTTATTAGAAATATATATTACATTGAGGACTAAATAAGATGTTTTATAAATAAATGTTTGCTTTATTTTTTATCACAAATGTAGGATTTGTAATAAAAATATATATGTAAGCATAAAGACTATTACAAGTCATGTTTGATAAAAATCTTCTCTGTCATTTCTACTCAATTATCTAAATAATCCTACCACAAAAAAGAACTGTGTTATATTTATTGCTCAAGCAGACATATCTTTAAAATAATTTGCTTTCAATTCCATATTGAAAACTAATAGAGTGACTTACAAAGAAAGGTGTGTGTGTGTGTGTGTGTGTGTGTGTGTTGAGAAGTTAGTATACTACACTGGAAAAGTGGTGTGAAAGTTCATGGAGTAGAACATGTCTACCTGAAGGATGCCCCTTTCATCCATCAGAGGGACTGGAAGTGAAAGGAGCTAGAAGGCCAGAACAAGCCTGAATCATTCTGGTAACAGGGGTTAATAGTGGAAGTAAAAAGCTCCTTGAATTTTATTTGTCCTAGGTTTTGTCTCTCTCTTATCATGTACAGAAGATTATACATACTGTCAGAGCTGGGAATGCCCAATAACCACAGGCAGCTTTGGCTTTGAGGGAAAAGCCACATCAATTCCCCATTGCATCTGCATCAACTACTAGAAAGCAATCAGATGTGTCAATGGGAAGCCTTACCTCACTGTGAATGGACTGACCAGTTCAAGCAGAGCAATTCCTAAAATGTTCTGGGAAGCCAGTGGCTTTTCAGTTCTGCTACTAAGTGAGTTCTCCTCAAAACATTTGATCGTTCCTTCAATGGATATTTTGCCTTTTACAAACAAAACTTTAATGGTTAAATTGTAAAAATCAATGTGTTATATTAAAAATTGTATTTTGACCTACAATTATTCTTTTTAATTTTTTTTTTCATTTTCTATTAAGGTATTATATGTGTACATATCTTACCATTGCCCCCCCCCCACCCCACTCCCATACATGCCCTCACCCCCCAGTGTTTTGCGACCATTGGTTATGCTTATATGCATTCATATAAGTCCTTCGGTTGATCTCTTATCTCCCTCACCTCTCCCTAACCTTCTCGCTGTAATTTGACAGTCTGTTTGATGCTTTACTGCATCTGTATCTATCTTTTTGTTCATCAGTTTATAATGTTCTTTATTATCCACAAATGAGTGAGATCATGTGGTATTTTTCTTTCATTGACCGGCTTATTTCACTTAGCATAATGTTCTCCAGTATGACTATTATAATGTGTGTTCAGGATTATAGAATGTAAATAGCATTTTAAAATTTATTTTTTTCATTTATCTAATATCAGTTTTATGTAGCATAAAATAATTATCATTGTTCCAATATTATGGTGATGAACTAGCAAAGAAGCTTCTTAAATGAAAATGTAAAATACCTTGTAAAAGTCCAACCTGATAGCCCCCAGAGTGGAAACTGCCTCACTTGGTCTTGGTCATTATATTGGTCAGCTTAAGGTAGTAACAAATGACCCCCCCCCCCAAATTTTAGTGGAATTCAATAATACATGATTGTGTTTTCAGCCTCATGTTATGTATTAATGACCAGTCAGCTGAACATGTTTCACTCTGGAACCAAGAGCTATATATTAATCTTGTCTGCATTATTGTTGGAAGAAAATAAAATGATGGAAGAAATTGATGACTCAGATACTCTGCTCAGAAGTGGCAAATATCCCTTTTGCTCATATTGCACTGGCCTAACAGCAAGGCACATGGATAAAGGGGAGCATTATCCTCACAGGGAGGGGCACTACAAGTCACATGGTCACATGGCCAGACATGACATCCACAGGGTGGGAAATGTAATTCTTCCACGGGATGAACAGAAATATTTGAGGAGAAATAATATGATCCTCCACAATTGTGAAGGTGTCAGAATAGCTACAAAGTCATTCCTGATTAGTACATATCAGAATAACATCCTAGATGTAGTGGTAGGCTCACATTAAGTTGGAATCGAGGCAAGAGAATTCTAAGTTCATGTCACAAGCTGCAAGCCAGAAATATTTACTCTAGAGAGTAAGTTAAATGTGGGTTGTCCCTAAGTATCTAGGGGGGCAAGCTTGAAATGTTAAGTTCCAAAACTATTTTTCAGAAGTCTCCTATTATGTAGATTTATGGTTAGTACCTAAGTTTATATTTTTATTCATTATCTTTAATTAAAAAGTCCTTCAGATATTTCAGATGTCTCCCGCTAAATAAAACACTTGGTGTGTACTACTGGGACAGATGGTTTAAAGGGTGAGTTGTGTGTCCCAGGCTGTCCGCTTATTAATGGCAGAGAAAAACAAATGAAAGACCTCAGCAGAAGATAACATTCAGATAGACAAACATAGTGCCACTTGTTCCTGCTACTTGCCTTTTAGAAATACTCCTTCCAGTGTTAAACATTTAAAAATGTAGATTATATTTTATTAATAAAGACAGTATGCCCCTGTGTACCCTCAGGGATGAATACTGACCCTGTGAGTATGGGGAGATATAACATCATTTTAATTACAGCAAATTATAAGGTATAAGTTTATAAAAGTTAATAAAAATGCATCTATATTTTATCTTTACAATAATTATTTGAAATTATAGGATTCTCATAGCATCTTTAACATCTCTTTTGTTTGTCAAACACTGACATACAGCACAGGATATATGATTTAATTGGCCCAAAGTTAAACCAAATTCAGATAGAAAAACCCATTTTTGTTATCTCTCCCTTTTCTATTAGAAATAAAGTCAGGTTTCCATCACTTCCAGGCTCAAGGTTGCTAGAAAATCTGACAATCATTTTTATCACGGCCAAATATTCTCAAGTGTCAGTGCTCAGAGCTCCCTCAGCACAGGTCGGTTCCACTCTCAGTATCTCTCAGGCTTTAATCCTCTTTTGATACAGTAGCTGAACAGAATGAAGCTCATGAAAATGAAACCTGGGAAGGTCTGCATATGACTCACACTGAGGAGTATAATTGAGCTTAGCTTTTCACACTGGCCTAATTATATGGACTTAATGTTCTTGCTGCTTGGGAAACTTGAACACTGAAATGAGGCTATTTTGCCAGAAAGAAGGCATGCATATCATGATAAACAATTGTGTAGATCAGGCATTTGGAAGGACAATTATGTGACCTTTAAAACAAATATAGATATTTTATATAGATACAGGTAGGCGTTAATCAAATCAGTGTTGTAATGACAGAATATGCAAATTTTGTCAAATGTAATCAAAAGCACTTCAAAGCCATAAACAGTAAGAATGTTAAAATGTTGTGATTTCATATTTCTACTTTTGTTCTTCTGCGAAGCTACATGTGAGCTTATGATATTATTAGGAAATAAATGTCAAGAAATGACAAGTGTTGTAATATAATTTAAAATTTCATATTGATGTTTGTGTCATGTTTCATAGCATAACATGCTAATTAATGTTGCACAGGAAAAATACTGTCAAATTCTTTTAGGAAAACTGTTCTAACTGAATATTGTTGAAGAACATCTCATAGTCTTTAATTGATTACTGTACATTATACTTTCCAAAACAAAGATATTCCATGCAGCATTTCCCAAATTCCTCAGACCTTTTCCTCCAAGGACATTCTTCCCCTACAGAACAATCTTTGGTAGACACTATTCTGGGAAAATATTGTGGTGACGCACATTTCACATCCGCACCCAGCGGTGGCCCCCGAAAGCCAAGCCTGGCTGTAGCTCTAGCGTGCATAGTGGTTGGGAGCCTGTGAAAACCCCTCTGTCCAGAGAGGTCATGAAGTTTTTGGCTGGTTTAACAATACCAAGGTTCAGATTTCAGCCAGGAAGGATTGAATTGGATATTAGACTTTGTTCTAAGATAGATAAAGTTGTTTCAAACCTTGTCTTCCTAACCAGCCTGCTATTTCTCTAAAAGCAAGCTTGACACTACAGTTCCAACCTAAACTTGGCCTAGCACGATCTTCAGTGCTTCCAGGATGAAAATGACCTGGTAGCAGCTTCAATGGACAGTCACTTCTGCCTTCCTTGTATTTCTACTGTACCCACCTGTGGTCTATTCTACTTATTCATTTGGATTAATCACATGTAAACTTGTATTTGAAGTATTTCATTGCAATGAAGAGGGCTTGCTCTCTGAGCTCACATAGTCTGACTTAGAATCTTAGTTCCATCACTTAAGAGCTGCATGGTGGTACATAAATCACTTAATCTCTCTAACCTCAATGTTCTTATCTGGGAAATGGATATAGTGATTTCCAATAGGAAATATGACATAGACAAAATGATCACAGCAGTGCTTGTGTAAATCCTGAGTTTAAGAATATATTTAGATATAATAGGATAGAATAAAGAAATACCTTTATGGAAATTTGGCTAAGCAAAAACTATTATTATTTAGGTTCTCATAAATGGCAAGATATTTTCAGTG
The DNA here is from genome assembly GCF_951640355.1 of Cnephaeus nilssonii. Taxonomy (NCBI): domain Eukaryota; kingdom Metazoa; phylum Chordata; class Mammalia; order Chiroptera; family Vespertilionidae; genus Cnephaeus; species Cnephaeus nilssonii. The sequence continues at coordinate 55,391,790 of NC_137073.1, forward strand.
GCAAGTAAAATAAAACCTAACTTGAGCTGGATTCTGCCCCCCAAAGAGTAACTTATTGGCTAACAAACCATCTATATCTATAATAATAAAAGCATAAAATGCTAATTAGACCGGACGTCCTTCTGGACGACCTTCCGGACAAAGCTGGGCCTGTGAGGGAAATCCAAGGCCCAGGTGCCAAAGGGAAGCAGGTGCCAGCAGCCAGGGGAAGGCAGGCCTACTCTTGCACAAATTTCATGCATCAGGCCTCTAGTAAACTATATAACTCATGGGTAATTTCTGGCTTCAAGCATGGCTTGATTCAGGTCTCAGACAAATTTGTTCATCTCCACCTCTCAGCTCTGCTCTCTCTATATAGGCAGCATTCTGGGCTTTGTATGTTCTACCCCAAATCTTACCCCATTTCATCTATCCTTAATTTCAGGTTCTCATGCTTACAACATTAAGATTACAGAATAATAAATCCTTCTAGGATATATCCCACTCCTGTCCTAGGAACAAAGAGTTCACATTCTTATCCAGGAACAATTACTGATTGCTTTAAGCCTGGGTCTATGGCCATCTCTGAGGTGAGAACTGAACTTATCTCTATCATAAAAAGCCTGTGGTCGTCACAGGGTAACGGTGTCACAACCAAAGGAGCAGCAGCTCTCCAGGCAGGCAGGGCGGGTGCGAGCTACTAGTGGCTGAGAGCTATGAGTGGCGGGGAGCTAGGAGCAGCAGAGGCCGGAGTGCGAGCTACAAGGAGGCAAGAGGAAGCGAGCTACTCATGCGCGCTGGGCCTCTAGTATTCATATAAAGAAATAGGCAGGAAGCTGAGGCTATCTAAAGAGAAGGAAGAATGTAGGTTAAGTCAGTGAAAACAACTATCCCATTTTGGTCTGCCTCATGTTACACTTGCTTTCAGGTACATCTAGGAAGAAGATGAGGAGAATTGACCGATAGCCTATGACTACTATAGATTTTCCCAATTACTCTTTTTTTTTTTTTTTTACAAAGATGTGGATAATTCAAATAGTTCAGTTTGTATTTAGAATATTTAATTATTATTTTTTCATGACTAGATATTTTCCTATATAATTTTTGTTGTTTACTATTTAATTACTTTGTATTTCTAAACTCAATAATAATTAGTAGCTAGGAGGAAGAAGCATAAAATTATGTGTATTAAGTAAACTGCATTTTAGTATTTAATTGTATAAACAAGTCTCAAGTTAATAATTAATGTAAAATTACTCTTTAAAAATATTTTTTATTGACTACAGAGAGAAAAGGAGAGGGAGAGAGAGAGAGAAACATCACTGATGAGAATCATTGATCAGCTGCCTCCTGCACACCCCCTAGTGGGATCGAACCCACAACCCAGTCATGTGCCCTTGACTGGGATCCTTCAGACAGCAGACTGATGCTCTGTCCACTGAGCCAAACCAGCTAGGGCTAAATTACTTTTTTGATAGTATATGGGTAATATGATTCTGAAGAGTTTGGCTTCTCTATCATGACATGTAGTAATATTAGGTTTTATTTTATTATTTCAAATACATGTGAAAAAAAGACAAATGGAAAAAAATTGGAAATTCAGTCAATACTGCATGTCTGTTTATATATGTGTGTATACTACTTGCCCACAGCAACACATACAAAAGTGTGTTAAGATTTTGAAAGAAAAATATTTACATAATGGTTTCTATGAGTTATGCATGCTTTTTCTTTTATAATTAATATAATTTTGTATGCATAAAAAAACAATAACCATTTAAAATTATAGGATAGTTAAATATCCTATGCTAGTGTATATTAACATTTAAAATGAATTGTGGAAAATATTTAGTTAGAGACATTCCTAATACAGAGATCCAAAAAAATATAAAAGAAATGAAATATATAAATTTAATTCATTCACTTATGCATTTGCTCAGTAAAGATTAATGAGTACACTCTGTGCCAGGCACTGAACATATACAAGAAATTCATCAAGAGTGAGACATGCATGGTGTCTACCTTCAAGTTCATTTTTGGAAAACTGTTACTCTTTGATGAATGCCTGTTATATGCTGAATATTATATATAAGACCTGAGACGTAATGGATACCTTCAAACAACTAATAATAAATATAATACTATTTCAGTATGAATTGATGACAGGAAAATGTGAGTGCAGGGTTTTGTGAAACACTTGAAGACTGGAATGATAGAATCATTTCCTGACAAAACTGATAAAGGATGAATGGGATAAGAAAAGAGATAAATTGTTTTAGGTACTAGGGTTAACACCAAGGAGAAGGAGTCAAATTTTAACCCATATTATTAGGACATTTTAAAATGTACAATATAATTGTGGTGAACTGCAAAGAAAAGAACTGAGAGAAGCATGACTGATTGACATAGTTAGGAATCAAACCACAAAAACCTTCCCAGCCACTCAAAGGATTTTAGTTTAGAGCTATGGTAGTAAGCCACTGAGATTTGTAAGATCAACAGCATTTATATATGTGAAAGACCATACCGACAATGGCATAGTGGCTGAATTGAAAGAGAGTAAAATAAAGATAAGGTTATTTATTAGAAAGATATATTAGTTATTTAAGTAATAAGTAATTGGAGTGGGAACTAAGACAGTAACTGAGGAATGAAAAGAAAAGGGAAAAATCAAGAAATATTCTTGAAAGTGTTGAATTGTAAAGTTGGGAGATAGGGAATAGTTCTTTGTAATTTTCTAATGTGATTGAGATAATTTTGCCCCCTTGTATGACAATTAAAGAGCAAGTGTCTTACACATAGGAGATAGATAGGAATTAGAAAAAAAAATTATTTACAACAAGAGAGAACAGGGTTTACTATTGACCTATTAGACTTGAAAGTTTTTTTTGCCTTCTGATTTCATATTATTTCCTTTAAAGTATTCATGGCATATTTTTTACTCTTTAAGTGTGATGATCAAAGGAATGACTTTAATAAGTTAAATTGCACAAAATAGCATTAAACAATCTCATATATTTAATCAAATCTAGGCGACCTTGTCCAAGGCGTCGTTCCTTTCATTGATCTATTTAGTTTTTAGTTCTTTGCCTTGAAGTTATATTTTCAGACATGCACATAGGTACTTTGCTTTTTTCTCTGTGGCAATGACAACATTAGGACATGAAAGAAGACATTACACATAAAAGAAGACAGGTAATAGTTTAAAGCCAATTTCATTTTAAAGTCCCTGTTTGGTAGTCATTCTTCCTGACTGTTCCCACACTACAGAAAAATGTCCAGGTGTGAGAGAGGGCACTTGTGAAAAATCAAATGAGGATGAACAAGTCTGTAGTTTATGGAATGCATCCAAACCTCAAACCTATAGCCAGCGTCATATTAGCAAAATAAGTAAGAAGTAAGGGCAACAGACTTTTTATTATTTTATTTCCAGGGCAACTAATTGCTATTTTAGACTGTTTGAATATGTAAGTGCACTTTCATGGCAGCCATGAAAGATTATACATTCAATAATGGGTCTAGAAAAAGGTTATTGATCCAGGACACACTGAAGTACTGCTTTACTATGCTTATCATTCCATTAACTACTGAATGAGTGTTCCTATTTCAACATTAAATAACTTTAATATGTGATTAAGAAGCATCTGAAGCATCTGGTTAGTTAGCTGATTGGATAGTCATTGCAGAGTAAAGTTCCATTCATGGTTCAATCACGGTAGCATCTCAGATACCACTGCAACTCCCAATCATAACAACACATTTATTCAGAAGGTTGTGTTAGAAAGAAGATGGAGGCAAGTGTACGAGGAAAAATAAAATTTAAATCATTACTTAATCATAGGCAATATTTCTGGTTTGCATTGAGGACGTTTATAGTAGATATGCTAAATTTGATCACGGACCATAACATGTATTAGGTGGTAGAGATTTGATCAAGCGGAAAAATTCTGGACGTAGCCCCAAAGTCTGCATTAGTTTACCTTTGCTCAAAGAAAATATAATGTTCAAAATTATTTTTACTCTGCAAATTTTCTATTACTTTAAAACTTTTTTAAAGATACTAAATTCTATGCTGACAAACAAAGATTTCCTGTATCTTCTTATTTATGAAACGGTGAAAATCCTTTACACTGTACTTGGAGTAGCAAGCTCAGTGTGATTACATCAGTGTGAGTTTTAGATAATATTAATTTTCAGCTGTGTACATGGTTAGACTACCTATAGTTTCACATCTGGAAAATGTTGCCTCTTGTCTTCTGTAATTAATTGGTTCCCATAAGTAGGTATTAACAAAGTTCATGATATCAAGATGCTTTCTCAAATTATATTACCACTTTTAATAATCTTAATATATTTGTGTTTAACTCAATGAATGAATAGAGCTGTGTTTCCAAACTGAGTTTGTAATATTTGACACCCAATAAAACAAATTTAATAACAAAAGAGCATGAATCAAGCTTGCCTTCTTTTGGTGTAATAAATAAAAGTACTTTTTTTTAAAATTCAAGAATAATTTTCATCTCATTTGCCTTTTCTATTAAAAAGTTTTACTTTTTCAAATTTCATTTTAATCAGACCAATAACATAATGGCCAGACACTGGAAATATTTTTAATGGCAATATAGGAAAGATTTTAAAATAAGTATACTTGGTCAAAGTAAGACAAGTGTTCACACGTTGCTCAATCTTACCCTCACAGAGTCAGGCTTCCCATAGCAATCTGGTTGTCCTTGGACAAAATGAAATTAGAAATTTGTTCTTTTGTTTAATATGTTAATGATATTGCCATGTTTACCATTTTATTCTATTTTAAAAATATCAACTGTTAATTATCTAACCAGTAAACAATGTTATTTCTGTGATTGTAGTTATTCTTACCTTTCTAAACATTTCTGATCATCCACATACATGAATACATAAATACATCAGATACCTATATATATAAAAGCCTAAGCAACCAATTGACTGACTGTTCGACTGGTAGCTATGACATGCACTGACCACCAGGGGGCAGATGCTCAACCCACAGGCATGGAAACATGGAACAGATTGATGAATCTCAGAGGGAAGTGGGGAGGGCGGAGGGTGGGAAGAGATTAACCAAAGATCTTATATGCATACTAGAGGCCCAGTGTATGAATTCACTGGGGTCCCTAGGCCTGGTCTGCAGGGATCGGACCAAAACCGGCTCTCCGACATCCCCCGAGGAGTCCCGGATTGAGAGAGGGCACAGGGCCTCTAATAATTAGATAATCAAGAAAAATAATTGTTCTGAATAAAAATAAATAGCTTCCATAAATTTTCCATTCACAATTTCTTCAATCTTTTTACCTTTAAAGGCTTAGAGGTTCCCCCATTTTGTTTATGTTTTAAGATTTACTGATTATTCATTTCTGAATTGAGACAGTAATTAATATTGATCTCTATGCTTTACAGATTATTATTATCCAGGGAGGAAGTTATTCTAAGGGTGGTATATCTGGAATAATTAGCATTCTTGGCAGAAAAAAAAATCAATATCTAAGCCTGATGAAGCAGCTTTATTCTGTCTTGTTATTCTTAAAATGGTTGAACTGGGGAAAGCATAAATTGGGTAGTTACAGAATATGAAGCTTTCAAAAGAGCTCAAAGTGCTATGGACATGAGACATACTGAAGAGAGGAGAAAAATAAAGAAAAAGTAGTCATTTCAGCAGGTATGCACTTGACATGAAAAAGCCCTAATCTGAAGTGGCCAGAGACTGAATAGATCTTCAAAATAATTTTCAATGTGGCAAAGGGATTTCAAAATTTAGAAATATGAATGAAAACTTTTTTCTCAAAATGTATTATGCATCTCCTTCCTTCAACATTTTACTCTTTATTCTATCAGAGAACAATTATTTTTATGTTCTGAATGAAGATATTGTTCTTCATGGTTCTTTCTACCTTCACATACAATGATGAAAATGTGCAATCTTAAAAACAAGACATAGTCAAACAATAAGTGATACTTCTACTTTTATATTTAGAAAAGAAAAAATAAAGAGGTACATAAATAAGCAAACAATTCTTGGATCTGCTTTCTAATTTTCTGTGAAAATATAAATATTAATTATGTTATAACCCACAGTAATTGCTGCCAACATATCATAGATAACCAACAATTCAGATAATTTTATTTTAGTATTGAAGAGGTTTTAAAAATGTGTCGCCCAGTCTCCCCAACTAAATCTCAGTGTTTCTTACCACATATGTGTGACATTTGTCATTTTTGGGCACTTTGCAGCTTCCACTCTCCTCCCGAAGCCTGATGCATTTAAGAAATTATATAAGAATCTAACCTAGACAGTCATAGCATTTAGATTAAGGAGTAATAGTGATCACACATCCCCACACCCACACCATACCTGGAGGATGTTATAATGGTCAAATCACATACAAAAATGCCAGGAGTGACATTTTAGTATTGAGAATTAAATAATAACATAGGTATACCATAGAAATATTAGCATGATTTCCTTGTTTGTTTTAAATCTGGATTTAGAGCAGAACAAGAAAAAAATGAATGATATTGGTAAAGCAACTGAACTAAGAAATGATATAGAAAGACTAACACGAGGAGCACATGATTTACATTAAAGCTATAGGTAAATGCAAAAGGAAAATAAAAAATCCAAACCTAGTCCTAAGAATTCCTATTATAACATACTATTTTATTTATTTCCAACAAATCAAAGCATATTTTCACTGTAAACTATATTGACCTCCATGAATTAAATTCAATATTTTCCCAAACATTTTATACACAGTCATTTTAATACTCTGGATACCATTTTTAGTTATTTTTATTGTAGCATGTGCTCAAAATGATAAAACTCTAAATTATGATCTTGTTTAATTAATTTAAACTTTATAAATTAAAAAAAAATTATTTTGAGAGAAATGCAGGTCCACATGAAGTTGTAAAAAAAAAAAAAAGATTTCACGTATTCTTTACTCAGTTTCCAATAATGGAAATGTCTTGTAAGATCACAGTATGTTATCACAGTCAGGCGTTTTACATTAGTCAAGATGCAGAACAGTTCCATCACCACCAGAATTTCTTCTATTGTCTTTTTGTTGTTGTTGTTAATCCTCACCTGAGGATATTTTTCATTGATTTTTAGAGAGAGTAGAAGGGAAGGGGAGAGACAGAGAGAAACATGATGTGAGAGAGACACATTAATTGGTTGCCCCCAGCACATGCTCCAACCAGGGCCAGGGATCCAGCCTGCAAAGGAGGTATGTGTCCTTGACCAGAATTGAACCCAGGACCATTCAGCCACAGGCCAATGCTCTATCCACTGAGCCAAACCAGCTAGGGCTTCTATTGTCTTTTTTATAGCCATGCCTACTTCTCTTCTCTCCACCAGGTCTCTAATTCCTGGCAGCTACTAATCTATTTTCCATTTTCACAGTTTTTAAAGTCAGTATTCACACAAGGCAAAGAGACAGAAATATTTGAAAGACAAACTAAGTTTCTGAGGTAGCAAATCATGTTTTATAATACTGTTCTCTCAGTATACAAAATTCATATTTTTCTAAACTTTACCTTTAAGTTAAATTTTGGATTATCTATCAATAGCAATTGATATTCTGTATAAAATAAGACTTCTTTATTGTTTACATGTTTTGGAAAATTTCAAGAATATATGGGAAAATATTAAAAAAGTACAAAAGCACTAACTTGGAATTTAGAAACTGGATCATGTTATTTCTCAGTGATATGTCCTTAGAAAAGTACATTATCTTTCTGGAACTGTTACTTCAATGTAAAAAATTTCAGAGGTTGCAATGATCCCTAAAGCTCACATAATGCATATTTATAGTAAGCTAATTTATGGAATAATTTGAATCTTTTCCTCCACAAAGATAGCTTTTTAAAAAATATAAAGTAACAGAGCCACAGAGTATATCAATGAATAAATATTAAAAGTGGTTGACATGCAGCAGATATGGTTTGCACCCAATAGTCACCACCGCTGGAATTCAGACATATGTGATATATCTGGCCACTTAGTATGACAGTCCACCTTCTTCATTAATTAACTTGTTCAAGGGTGGAATCTCTAGGAAGAGACGTCATCTTATGAAAAAAGGGTTCTACCTTCTTCATTTGAATGCAATCTTGGGAGTGGAAAATTTTGGAACTTAAATGTGATGATGTGTTTCACTTACATCCATGCTTTGGTATTCCCCTTTCCCTTCCCTATCCCACTCTTGTCAATATGGATTAACATCTGTGTCTAAGGAGAGAAAGAGGGTTGTAAGCCAACATGTGAAGGGGCTATTCCACTAAAACTTATGAAAGACTAATTCATTCACTAAAAAAGTGTGATATATATATATATATATATATATATATATATATATATATATATATATATATACCAGCCACTTTTCTACATTCTGGAAATAAAGCAGTGAACAAAAAGAAAAATCCCTTCACCTTTTTTTTTTTTAATGTTTTTATTGATTTCAGATCGTGGAGGGGAGAGGGTGATAGAAACATCCATGAGAGAGTATCACTTGGCTGCCTCCTGCACACCCCCTACTGCTGATTGAGCCAGCAGCCTGGGCATGTGCCTTGACCAGGAATCAAACCAGCAAACTGCTGCTGGTATATGGGATGACACTCAAACAACTGAGCCACACCAGCCGGGAAATCCCTTCCCTCTTGGCACTAACTCACAACACCACAAAAGCAGCCAAATTATAATACCCATGTGGAAGAAGATCACAAAAAGGAAGGACAAAAAAGTTTTCTTCTTCAATTCTTTAGTGACACAATTGATTCAATATTTTTCACTACAAAGCATAAGCTGTTGGCCATGGTGATTTGTTGGAAATCACATGACACATCCCTCTTTTGGGTATAAAACTGCTAGACCTGACTACTCAATGTATAAAATGACTAATTTCTCATGTTAACTGTTATCTGACCCTTAGGATTTGATGTCATTCTGTGAGACTGGCGATGCAGGGAGCTAACACCATGCTGGTCTTGCCTTTCTACATATGTAATAAACTGTTTAATTCATTTTTAAGTAAGGAAGTAGGAGGATTAAGTCATTCTCAAAGAACTATGAAGAAAGTTGATGATGGAAATGACTCGAGATTGAGGATTGTCAACTTGTAAAGTATGGTACAGTTTTGGTGTTACTGGAGAAGAAGAGCAAGACTAGCTTGGAAAATTGATGTGGATATCTTGCAGTGTATAGATGTCTAAAAGACAGAGTGATGGGGAGTTGAATCAAATTACTAAAGTTTATATTGAAGATCAAAAGACTTAATCAGAGTGAAAAAGAGAAAAATATAAAAATAAAGGAGGTTAAGTTGGGAATAAAAACTCCAAGATGTGAAAAACTAAATGGTGAGCTCTAAGAGCCTATTAAATTATATTTTATTCCTCACATATGCTATGAAGTAAATGATCAATATGCAATTGAGAAGTCATGTCGCAAATATTAGGATTCGTACAGAAAGCATACATACTCAAAAAAGTTCTTAATTTTAATCCTTATATACATTTTGTCACCCTATTCTCTAACACACACACACACACACACACACACACACACACACACACATACACACACACTACTATTGCTTTTTTTGTTATAATGTTTTGTGTATTTTGATAAATCCACAAAAACTCAGTACTGAAATAAAAATTATACATAATATAAATATCATGAAATTTTATACCATTAATGGTATTATTATTATACTGCACTTTACAGCATTTATCAGGAATGACTGCTATGGGCAAAGACCTTTTTGTGACCGTGGTTTTTCATAACTAATAATACTTTTGATGAAGCTTAAGAAAAATTGTAAACCATATCATTTCAGCATTCTTAAACAGTGTATATTTGTGAACACTGTCAAGCATTTGCATTACTATTAGCAATAGAAACTCTTCAATAACTAAGTTAATTTTATCACTCATTCTTGTTGGCAATTAAAATGAACGTTTCAGATTTTTATTCTCACTAAAATATTTAATGCATTAATTATTATCTTTGGCTTCTAAACATGTTTCCATGTACCTAGGCAGTTAATGCCTAACCAAAGAAACTTTACATGCAAGTGCTAAAGTGTAAAGAAAACGATGTCAGTAACAAAGCCTACAATATGACAATGAAATCTGGTGTATGAGAGAACTGGACTTCTAGGGGAAAGCCATTCATTCTTTCAGTACGAAAAACTGAAATTCGGTTTTTCTCACTTGTCAGTAGATCAGCATCATCAAAGTAAAGTCCTCTTTGGAGAATTGTGAAAATAATGGAAAAGAAAGTCATATATTTACCATGCTGTAATAGAATATTTTGTAATAACACTCATTTTGAAGCATTGCCAAGGCTTTTGTGAGAAGTAATGGAAATGCTGCGTTAGTATGAATAAGAAATGATGATTTTCCCCAGCAGTAAAATGAATGATAGAATTCTTTATTACCATTGCCAGAAAATTTATAATGACAAGTATACTCATATAATTTATGGAATGACATAGTACGTTGAATTGTCTTGTCAAATAAGTAAGTATTTTAATTTAAGATAAATTGTACTTTACGAAGTAGTACAGTCTTCATAGATCATTTATCAAAGTTCTAATCATTATGATTGATTTCTAAAAAGTTAAAAATGACTTTTAAAATTATTTGGTTATGGAAAAAAAAGTTTGAACTGGTAGCCATGTTTTTAAGATTATAAACTAGAAAATTAAAAAAGTGAGATTCCTTATGAAAGGAGGTTTCTTTGGTGCACTAGTTTCTAAAGATTAAGAATACTCCACACTTTGGTTAGTTTATAGAAGAAAAACTAATGTTAATTATTTTTACTTAGCAAGATTGTACATATAAACTAAGGTATTCATGGAGATATTTTAATTGCTTCTTTTGACTGAATCAGTAATAGATGGTATTAATAGAAGTCACTCATTAAATAGTATCAGTCTGATTCAATAGGTGTGAATCAGCAAAGTTTGAATTTAAAAAATGCTAACATGCTGAAATAGGCCAATTTTCATTTCTTTTTTCTATAAGAATATTTCAATAGCTATTCCATGATAAACAGTATCTTACATAAAATTTTTATCTATATCTATACTAATGAAAGCCTAGGTGGCCCTCGTGCCCTCACGTCATCACAAGATGGCCGGCCCATGTTGTCACAAGATGGCCACCCCACATTGTCACAAGATGGCCACCAGAGGAGGGCAGTTGTGGGCTATCAGTCTGGCAGGGGAGGGCAGTTGGGGGTGATCAGGCCTGCAGGGGAGGGCAGTTGGGGGCGATCAGACCAGTAGGGGAGGGCAGTGGGGGCAATTGGGCTGACAGGGGAGGGCAGTTGGGGGTGATCAGGCTGGCAGGGGAGCAGTTAGGCGTCAATCAGGTTGTCAGGGGAGCAGTTAGGCGTCAATCAGGCTGGCAGGGGAGCAGTTAGGTGTCAATCAGGCTGGCAGGGGAGTGCTTAGGGGGCAGTCAGGCTGGCAGGTAGAAGTGGTTAGGGGCAATCAGGCAGGTAGGCAGCAAGTGGTTTGGAGCCAGCAGTCCCAGATTGTGAGAGGGATGTCTGACTTCCCTGTGGGATCGGGCCTAAACCAGCAGTCAGACATCCCCCAAGGGGTCCCAGATTGGAGAGGGTACAGGTTGGGCTGATGGACACCCCCCTCCCATGCACAAATTTCGTTCACCGGGCCTCTAATCCTATCTAATAAAAGGGTGATATGCAAATTAACTGTCATTCCATCACAAAGATGGCAGCGCCCATAGACACAAGATGGTGGTGCCCCGTCCTCACAGCCCTGCTGGTGTCCCCCAGTCCCGGGGGAACGGCCGCTGAGAGTGGGCAGCGTGAGTGGCCTGGCGGAATGCTTGCTTCATCGCAGTGGTGATGACGCAAGCATTCCACCCCGACTGTGGAGGGCCTCTGGGCAGCAGGCACAAAGCGGCCAGGGTGGGGGGAATGCTTGCATTGTCGCCCCGGCCACGAGGCAAGAATTCCACACTCTGGGCCATGGAGAGCAGTGGGCGCGGAGCAGCCAGGCCCTGCAGAGAGCTACTAGTGCGTGGATTTGTGCGCAGGGCTACTATCTATCTATATAAAAACCTAAGCGACTGTCTCAACCGAATGGACAACTGAACAGGCTGCATGGAGCTACGAGGCCAGCAGGGGGGTTAGTGAGGGGCAACCAAACAACTGAGCAGCAGGCTGCATGGGGTGACCAGGCCAGCAGGGGCGTTAGTGAGGGGTGACCAAACAATCGAACAGCAGGCTGCATGGGACAACCAGGCCTGCAGTGGGGGGCAGTGATGGGTGGCCAGGCCAGTGGGGGGGTAGTTAGGGGCGATCAGGCAGGCAGGCAGGTGAGCAGTTAGAAAGCAGTGGTCCTGGATTGTGAGGGATGTTCAACTGCCGGTTTAGAATCGGGCCTCAACTGGCTGTCGGACATCCCCCGATGGGTCCCGGATTGGAGAGGGTGCAGGCTTGGCTGAGGGGACCCACCCCCGTGCACAAATTTCGTGCACCAGGCCTCTCGTATATATATAAAAGCCTAAGTGACCGTTATGACCGAATTACCGGAACAACTGCAACGACCAGTTGACCAGTGCTATGACACACACTGACCACCAGGGGGCAGATGCTCAACACAGGAGCTGCCCCCTGGTGATCAGTGTGCTCCCACCTGGGGAGCACTGCTTAGCCAGAAGCTGGGCTCATGGCTTGTGAGCTCAGCTGCAGTGGAGGGACCCTCTCCTGAGTCTGCGGCAGCACTACCGAGCAGCGGCGGCAGGTACCTGGCACCTCCCTGGCCGCCTGCCACTTGGCACACTGCTACATCTTCCGAGAGGTCCTGGATTGTGAGAGGGTACAGGCCAGGCTGAGGGTCCCCCCTCCCACACACAAATCCATGCACGGGTCTCTAGTTGGATAATAAGCTGGAATCAAGAATAAAAATAGATTAAAGGCTTAAAAAATCAGTTTGAGAACTATACTAATATCAATAAAATAATGAAGGGAGAAACTTGACAACATCTTATGTTAAACTACCCAGATGTTATATTTAAAAAATAAAAGCATTAGCATATTTTTAAATTAAAGTTATTATTTGAAATATAATGATTTTTATAACTTATGTACATATTTTAATGTCAAAATTTAGTGAGAAATATATAGTCTCCAAGATATCAAGTCACTTGAGACTTAATACAAATGATCATGAATTAAGATTGGGTATTTAAGTGGTATTTATAATGATAATAAGAAAGCATAAGTCACAGTACAAAGAGTAGTATTATGATTAATAATAAAAATGATGAGTAAATTATGAATTATGCTTATCAAATATCATGATGAATGAGTAAATGTTATTTTATGGATCAACATGTACACTTTATTATTATTCTTACTCCTTGTCTAAATTTCAAAAAAATCAATCTGTCAAATTAGTAAAAAATTCAATCTAAACCATTTTTTATTAAAGTGCATAAAATATTTGATGATATGGGTTATAGATATTTCTTCAAATATTCTGACATATAGCAGAGGATCCATTATCATCCAAAAACTTATGTTAAAAATTTTAAATTTTTCATTATAATAGAATAAGTTGCTTTATTAATATATCAGCAATATATATGTTGTCTGCCATATCACAATGGAAATAATCACTAGTGCAATACACGCACAAAATTTTATTAATGCTTTTATGTATCACTATAAATTTAGACTATTGTTAGTGAAAGGAATTTCCAGGAAATTGAATCACGCTTGGTGTGCTAAGAGAAATAATATCTCCAACAATGTCCCTGACAAAATGCATGGAACCTATGAATATTTTAGGTTACATGACAAAGAAAAATAAAGGTTGCTAATCAACCTTTCTCAAACATAGGAAGATTATTTTAGATAAGTTCAGCCCAAAGAAATCACAAGGATCCTTAAAAGTAAAGGTGGAAGTAAAAGAAGAGTTAGGGTCCGAGAGATGTGATGTAAGAAAGAATCAATCATTACTGCTCTGGAAGATGGAAGTGACCCAACAGACAAGGAATGTGTGTAGCTTCTAGAAAAAATAAGGAAATGAATTCTCCCCTACAATGCCCAGAAAGGAACATAATCATTTATTTTAAAATAAGCAAAAGACTTAAACAGACATTTGCTGTTAGATGAGACTTGTGTCAAACTTATGACATACAAAACTATAAGATAATAAAAGTGTTTGAGTTTAAGTCACTATATTTATTATGGTGGCAAAAAAACCCAAAAACAGAACCATTACAATAGGCATATATAAACCAGCACCAAAGTCTCTTAATTCATGATTTTTTCTTTTTTCTCTCCTTTTTTAAAACATTAATGCTTCATAAGAATCATAAGTTCTTAATTTTTTGAGATCTTAATCATTGTTAATGAGCATAAATGTTCATATGCATATGAATTCATTACATTTTTAAAAATTTATCTTTATTGTTGAAAGTAATGTACCCTTCCCCCCCCCCCATTAACCCCTTCTAGCTCGCACCCACTCCCCTGCCCCAGGCCTCACTGCACTATTGTCTGTGTCCATGGGTTATGCATATATGTAAGTTTTGGTTAATCTCTTCCCACCCACCTAACTCTCCAACTCCTACCTTCCCTCTGAGTTTCAACAGTCTGTTCCATGTTTCTATGTCTCTGGGTCTATTTTGTTCATCAGTTTATTTTGTTAATTAGATTCCACATATGAGTGAGATCATATGATACTTTCCTTTCTCTGATTGGCTTATTTTGCTTAACATAATATTCCCCAGGTCCACTCATGCTGTCTCAAAGGGTAAGAACTCCTTCTTTTTTACAGCTGCATAGTATTCCACTGTGTAAATGTACCACAGCTTTTTATCCACTCATCTTCTAATGAACACTTGGGCTGTTTCCAGATCTTAGCTATTGTAAATGCACTGCTATGAACATAGGGGTGAATACATTCTTTCTGGTTTGGTGTTTCAGGTTTCTTAGGATATAGTCCTAGAAATGAGATCACTGGGTCAAATGGCAGTTCCATATTTAGTTTTCTGAAGAAATTTCATACTGTTTTCCATAGTAGCTGCACCAGTCTACATCCCCACAAGCAGTGTACTAGCGTTCCCTTTTCTCCACATCCTCACCAGCCCTTAGCATTTGTTGATTTGTTGATGATAGCCAATCTGACAGGTGTGAGGTGATACCTCATTGTCATTTTAATTTGCATCTGTCTGATTATTAATGACTAAGCATTTATATATATGGATTATTGACTTCTATGTAAAATGCAAACTTTAAAACTTCTAAATAAAAATAAGAGAAGTATACATGACCTAGGGTTTGTTTGGTGATGAGTTTTAAGCACAACAAGGGTTGAAATAATTGCTAAATTAGACCTTATTAATTTACTTTCATATATTCATTTCTAGTTCTTATTTATAATCTTACCTATTTTCAATAGGTATAATATAAAATTTATACAGTATGTGTTTTGTGTTTCCACTATTTGTATATGTTTTTCTATATCATTATATATATATGATTCTCTAAGATCTTTACATTAGTAAATTAGAATTTTGGTGTAGTCTTTATGGGTTCAATGCAATTTTTAAAGTGTTTACATAACTTAATTACTTTAAAATGCAAATGTTAAAAAATTTAACAACTGCTAAACTAAAATATGATTAATATAGTATGTGTAAGACCCAGGAGAACTGTAATCATAAAATTGTGGTAATTTTTATATTATTTGCACTAGAACATTTATAATATACCCAATTCTAGATATGATTAGTTCAAAGTTAATGACTGCAGCTCTCTTGTTACATCTTTTTTTCAAATACTGATTAAAAGTACACTTCTGTAGGACTAAGGTGACTGAAGAATGCTTCCTTAGAGAACAGGTGACTGAAATCACAGATGTAAATTCAAAATTAGTGCTGGACACTGGTTTCTGCTGCACAGGGGTTTTGCCCAAGAGAAAAAGGATGCAATTCTAAACATCAGTTGCATTTTAGAAATCATTCCAAATATGTCTCATGAGACCCTCATTTGAGATTCAGTGCCATTGTGGTGAAGAGCACAGGATGTTCATAATACTTGGGATCAAACCCAAGTTTTGCCATTTGCTAGCTGGATGACATTCTTTCTGTGCTGCAATTTCCTCATCTTCCAAAGGACAGCAACACAGTACCTTTTTCAAGAGGCCCTCATTTCTGCTCTCTTTCTCTCTCTCTCTCTCTCTCTCTCTCTCTCTCTCTCTCTCCCTCTCTCGCTCTCTCTCGCTCTCTCTATCTCTCACACACACTCACACACATACACACACATCATTAAAAAGGAAAATATCCTCAATTTGACAGGATTCCAAATAAACTAGTACTTTCTATTGCCATTTAAGAGCCACTTATACTATTGATAAAATTATGTGCATAAAATAGGGAATAATGGGAAGAAAGCATTTCCCCGAAAATAATATGATTCTCTAAGATTCTTACTCTAGTAAATTAGAATTTTCATGCCATACCTATATTATCTGCCATTGGAAACACGATTTTAAAATAATTTAAAATATATGTATAACATAAATTGTGGTCACGATTTTTTTTTACTTTTTTTTCTTTATTGATTAAGGTATTACATATGTGTCCTTATGCCCCCATTGACCCCTCCCCCATGAGTGTCTGTGGTCATGATTTTTTAAAAATGTTTTATTAAGACTATAATTTTAGAACAGTTTAAGGCTCACAGCAAAATTGAGGGGAGGTACAGGGATTTCCTAGATACTCCCTGCCTTTACAGAACAGTTCACTTTTGCTCTTGCACATTCTGTGGGTTTGGACACATGCATAGTGACATATATCCATCATTATAATATCTATAGAGTATTTGGGGGGGCCCTAAAAATCCTATATGTTCTGTCTATGTATCTCTCCCCTTGATTCAATACTGGCAAACACTGACCTTTTTACTGTCTCCATGGTTTTTCCTTTTCCAGAATGTCATATAGTTTGGATCACTCAATATGTAGCCTTTTCAGATTGTTTTTTTTCACTTAATAATATACATTTTAGGTTCCTGCATGTCTTTTTATGTCTTGATAGCTTATTTCTTTCTAGTGTTTAACTGGCTATATCACAGTTTATTTATTCAACTACTAAAGGACATTTTTGTAGCTTATAGGTTTTGGCAATTATGAATAAAGCTGCTATAAACATCTGTGTGGACATAAGTTTCTGTGTAGACATAAGTTTTAAACTCCTTTTGTTAAAAACAAAGGAATGTGATTGCTAGATTGTATGGTTAGAATGTTTAGTTTAGTAAGAAATCTCCAAACTTCCTTCCAAAGTGGTTGTGCCATTTTACATTCTCACCAGTAAGGAAAGAGAATTTCTGTGGTTCTACATCATCACCAGCATTGATGTTCCCAATGCTCTCAGTTTGGGCCATTCTAATTGATGTAGCATTTTTTCTGTTTTAATTTGTATTTGCCTGATGACATATAATGGGAACCATTATTTCTTATGCTTATGCTTATTTGCCATCTGTATATCTTTTCTGGTCAGAATTCTCTCTTATCAAACTGCTATAGGAAAAATACTATAAACTGGGTTGCTTAAACAACAGACATTTATTTCTCCCAAATCCAGATGCTGAGAAGTCCAAGATCAAGGCACCAGAAGATTTGGTGTCTTGTGATAGCCTGTGTGCTGATTCATAGATGATATTTTCCTGTTATGTTATTACATGGCAGAATGGGGCAGGAGCTCTCTGAGAACTCTTTTATAAGGACACTAATCCCATTCATGAGACTCCACTCTTATGATTTAATCACCTCCCAAAGCCCCCAATCACATTGGGAATTGGGTTTCAACATAAAAATTTCCAGGGACCCAACATTCAGTATCTAGCGGTGTTAAAGTTTTGGGCCCATATTTTAATCAGTTTTGTTTTGTTTTGTTTCATTTTCCTATTGTTGAGTTTTAAGAATTCCTTGTATATTTTCTTTGTCAAATGTGTCTTTTTCAAATGTTTTCTCCCAGTTTGTTACTTTTATTCTCATTCTCTTGGCATTATCATTTGCAGAGCAAAAATTTAAAAAAATTTTTTTATAAAGTCCAGCTTATCAATTTTTTCTTTCATGGATTGTGCCTTTGTTATTACATCTAAAAAAAATCATCATCATACTCATGGACATCTAGGTTTTCTCTTATGTTATCTTTCAGGAGTTTTATAGTTTGCACTTTCTATTTAGATCTATGACCTATTTTGATTTAATTTTTGTGAAGGTCATGAGGTCTATGTCTAGATTCATTATTTTTGTATGTGTATGTCTAATAGTTTCAGCACCATTTGTTGAAAAGACTACCCATTGTATTGCCTTTGCTTCTTTGTCAAAGATTGGTTGACTATATTTATGTGGGTCTAAAGAGCCCCTGGCTCTTTTTTTCTGTTACACTGATTTATTTGTTTATGCTTTCCCTAATACCACACTGTCTTAATTATTGTAGCTTTAGATTAAAAGTTGTGCAGTGTCAAACCTTCAACTTTGTTCTTCTACTTCAGTGTTGTGTTAGCTATCCTAGGTCTTTTGTCCACAACTATTTTAATTGCATCATTCATTAAAAATATTTCTAGACGGGCGTGGCTGGTGTTGCTCAATGGCTGAGCACTGACCCATGAATGCGGGTTCGATTCCTGGTCAGGGCACATGCCTCGGTTGCACAGGAGGCAGCATCAATGTTTTTCTCTCATCTGATGTTTCTATCTCTCTATACCTCTCCCTTCCTCTCTCTAAAGTCAATAAAAACAGATTTAAAAATATTTCTAGATGGACTATTCAATTGTATCACAGAGATAATTTTATATTATATTTTAGAAAAATTATATTGTTTCAATGAAAATGATTTGCACAGTTATTTATTTTCTCTCTTTCCCTTTCACTCTTGAACTAGTTCTCACTCTTGTACTTACTGTTTTTCCCTCTCAATCAAAAAGGCTCAAACTGGTTTATTAAAACAAGTCAAATACGTAATATCAATTTGGAGGGAATAGGGTACTTAAATTCAATACTGGGCAAACACTTAAGATATACTATCAGAAATGTTGAAACAAATAAATACATTTCTCTACAGAGAAAGACTAGCTTTATAGGTGCATGTATGCTCAGAAATCTGAAAGAAAAAGTACCTTGCTTGTGTTAAGATGTTGAGTAATTGAAAGAAGGAGATATAGCTATATTTTTTACTCTGTTCTTTTTCTCTGACACTCTCTAACATGAAAGTAATTTTTTTTCTTTGTCAAAAGGCTTTAAAGGGTGTGACTTGATTTCATAACTAAATTCATCAATAATTATTAAATATTATATTTTTATGGTTAGGTAAAATCACTAGGTAATCTGATTTTGTTAGTAGTGCATCCCAACCTTTAAGACAAACTGTGTTTATAGAAACATCCTGCAAAATAAAATCCAAGTTTTAAAAACGTGATCTCTGTAATAACAAATTGATTGTAAGCATTTTTTTATGCAGCTGTTGAAAGGTGCTTTGCTACTTTATACCATGCCAAAGCTGAGATATAGACCAATAAATAAATAAATCATGTGGCTTAAATGCACATGATATTTACATATGTAATGAGATGAGTGACATTTACATAGAATTTCATTGGTTAAAGAAAATCTGAAAATTTCACATGACCAACAGCTACTGCATAGAAAGATGTAGAGATTAATCCAGGCTGTTCACAGGATATTTATGCAGTAGATGTTTCCCAAGGTAGAGGAAAAGCTCCAAAATAATACAGTTAACTACATGTAAAGAGGATGATTGATTAAGAGGGATTTCTAGACCTTGAAAATAGTATGGGGCTATTAAGTATTTAGGAAAATGTAACCAGATAAATTAAGAAAGAACATAATCTATCTGTAATGAGTAATATTTTCCTGCCATAAAAATGTGGTATTGGTTCCAATAATTGACTAAAATCTCTTTCTGGTTATTAAAATCTCCAGATTTATTTGATTTAGCTTAAAGAAGTTAGAGAGGAAAGGAAAATATAGTTTTTCATGACAGGGTACCATTAAATAATGTATTGAAAGATATAAAGACATCAGGGACTGTATACCATCCTATTTTTGTATTAATTGACTCTATATACAAATGGAAATAGAACAAGCCCTAAATTTAAAATCATAGTAATTTTTCCCAATAGTAAGTACAAGCACTAAAAATAATTTCTCAGCAATAAAATACCTTATTTTAAGGTTCAACTATAATATAAATTATTCTAATGTGTATTTTCAATTTAATTCCTACCCCCACTTTTCTTTGGATGCATATGCTATGTTAAGGATATGATTATTTGCAGTGAAATTTGACCTAGAAGTTGTCTTTAAAGGAAGGGTTTTGACCATTATAATGAAAGATTTGAACACTAATTTAAACAAATTAAAATGTCCTTGAAACTGTTTTTACTGCTGTTCAGGGTTATCATGTGGTTTCCCTTCCCTGTGTGTGAGCTCCGGTCTTTGCTTCAGACAGTGTCTTTTGAGGCAATTCAAGTTGATGAGTCGTCTGCTTTAGACTCTCACATGGGGTGAAAGTGCTTCTCTGTGTGTGTTGGCTGTAAATAATTGATGGCTCTAAGTGATTCTGGATTGGCAACATGCAATGGGATATTCACTATCTTAATCTTACTTTAAGCAGAGGATGCCCCATAGGGCATCGGGGCCCCTGAACACAAAGCATAATAATACATGTGGAAATTGCTCATTTAGTAGTCTCAGAGAGGGCCATGAAAGATAATATCATAACAATCTTAATAAGTAGGCTATTATAATGACTTCATTAGGGATGGCTAAAACCTCAAATACTAAGCAAACTTTTAGAGTTACAAAGCAAAACAGCAATGGAAAAAGTGATACTTCTTTTTGCTTCTATTAATGATAGTGACAATGAAATCTTCATTGGTCATGCCTTTGAGTTTTTTATTTGACTGTGGTGAAATCACAATGCCATACTGGGTTATTTGTACTCTGTGGGCCTTTATGAGACTTTATCTCAACCCTGCAAATAAAGTGGATAAAGCAGATGTAGTGGAAGAAAAGAATAGAAACTAATGAAAGTCTACCAAATATTAGTCCCTGCCCAACACCATGGAGAGAGCTTCTCTGTGTGTGAAGACATGGGGATTTGTGTAAAACTTTTCTCTATTTTCTAGTCTATAGAAAGAAGACCTAAAGAGAGATTACCATAGAAAAGACTAACATATTAGTGAAAGGTCTAAATCTAGACTACAGGTTACTTAGAATAAAAGATGATATACTGAGCTTGCTTGAAATTACAAATCTTTAATTATGTAAAAGGAAATGCTAAGTGATAAGGGTTAGGTGGCAGATTGCCTCACATAATTTAACAGCAGAGAAGAGAACTGAAATGTCTACTAAAAAACACACATATATATATATGTGTGTGTGTGTGTGTGTGTGTGTGTGTGTGTGTGTGTGTGTGTATCTGAGAAAATGTTAATATTACTGAATCAGAGATAGAATAATATAATTTTAGGATACATTTAACTTTTTTTTTTTTAATTAGAGGTCTGGTGCACGAATTTGTGCACCAGTGGGGTCCCTCTGCCTGGCCTGTGAGATTGGGCCAAAATCAGCTCTCTGACATTCCCTGAGGGGTTCCGAATTCCGAGAGGGTGCAGGCCAGGCTGAGGGACCCCACTGGTGCATGATCAGGGCTGGGGAGGGACGCAGGGGGTTGGCCAAACAGGGAGAAATCACAGTAGGTCTCCAGGGTGTGTCTGGCCCTTCTCGCTCAGTCCCAAAAGACCGGGCCCCAGCAGCAAGCTAACCTACCAGTCAGAGCGTCAACCCCGTAGTGATCAGTGCATGTCATAGCAACTGGTGAGCGGCTTTAGCATATCATTAGCATTGATTGGTTTGATTGGTTGAATGGACAACTGAACACTTAGCATATTAGGCTTTTATTATATAGGCTATTATTATATTGAAATGACATCATTTATTAACCAGTTTTTAGAATTTTCATTATTATTTTGTTTAAATATAGCTTTATAAAACTAATAGCTTATTAATAAACAATATATTCTATAATTGAGTAACATACTCACAGAAAATCCATTTTACTTGAATTGACAAATACTAAAAACTGCCCTCAATTAAAGGTCAGAAAATCAAGTGTTTTTAAAGATATTTAGCACCTAGTTCATTTTTTCTTCCTGATATGTCATAAAAATTCAAATGTCATTAGGAATGGAAGAGTGGTGGATAAAAAATTACTTTTAATAGTGTTAGAAAAATTATAAATTTATCCACTTAAACCCTTTATAGAATTTTTTTCTCCTATATATGAAAGGTATTTGAAGCACAATATTAAGCTAGTTAGATTTGTTTTGGAAAATATATGATTACAATATGTTGATATGAAATTTGACCTAGTTTCATACTTGGGTTATTCCACTTATCATAAGCATAATGAGTTACATATACACATACCATTTTTACTACATAATGTAAGAATACTTAGAAGTTTCCAAATAAACACTGTTTCATCAAACAATTTCAACATATAAATGACTATTATATATAATATAGAAAACTCAAGTGAACTCTCCTCTGAAATAAAGTTTTCACCAATATGAAGTTTCCTGAAAGCATCATAAAAATTTTGGTGCAGTATATGAATAACTCAAAGTTACCCAGGTACCTTGTAAGCTTTCTTGAACTTGCCTATGAAAGCTTTTACTGTGTTAATATCAAAGTGTGGATCACAGCAAAGAGACTAATAACCTAAAACCATACAAATTATAGTATCAGTTTTGATGCTCTTTTAAAAAAGTACTGAGAGGCAAATAGGGAAGTCATATTTTGTATATAGTGACAACATGTGTGTATTCTTGTCCTCCTCTATCCCACACCCAACTCATGAACACTTAGTAGAAAGCAATTCTAGATATGGGGTAGACATGACTGAATAAATAATTAAAATTGCTATGATAGACCTGATAAATTTATCCTAGAGGGTAAATAGGAAAACATTTTCATTAATGGAATAAGTGAGAGATGAACTCATCTTAAAATTTAACACACATTTTAAACTCATATGTAACTGATTATCATGTGAACAGCATCTAGATTAACTACCTTTGCAGGGAAGAAGCAATTCTTTTTTTTTTTCTTATTGCCAAGGAAATTGTTTATTCCACATTATAGGCTTTTCAATTGCAAAATTTCATTTCAAAAAATACTTGTTGATGAATGAGAAAGAAGGAAAAAAATAATGATTTTTAAATGAAGGCATTAGCTTTCATTTTCTTCCAAATTTGTGACATGAGACTAATCCACTTGCTTATTGTCAATTTGAAACACAAACTCTTCTCTCTCTTGTAAAATCTATCATAGTAATTCAGATACCATGAAGAAGCTCACTAACCCTTTCATCACATAAGGATGATCTTTAATGTGCTATTAGAAACATTTACTGACCAACATAAATTTTTGCTATCCAGAATAAATGATTTCATGGTGAGTGGGGTGGACTATTGCAATAAAAATAAAAGAAATAATGAACTGTGGATAGCAACCATAATTTAATAAAATCTTAAAGCAAACTAGCAGGGTATGTCTCTTTTTGATTGTTGTAATAACCAGAATTATGGTACTTTAAAAGTGTTTGCTTTACAAACAGTTCTCAATGATATATTTATTTTCTCTCTCCTTACAGTTCAGTAGCATTATTCCCACATTCGATTGAAACAGCCCAACAAGCAGCGAAATGAAATGGACTCTGAAGCAACCTATTGCAATGCTGAAGACAAAGCATCGACTGGAATGGTATATATTTGGACAGTCATAACTATGATATTAAAGGAGACAGACCATGCCTGACTTGCTCTTGATATAACCACAGGCTGGCAACACATTCCTCAAGAGCTGTGCAACCTTCTATCATTCAAGATTCGTGGAGGACAGATGTTTTCCATCAGAGTGATAGTATTTTTACACTGCTTTCATTAAACTGTCATTTCTTAAACTGCTTCAATTTCAGACCCCTTTTATCGCTTTGTTAGTTTAAATGCATCTCTCTGTACCTTGGATGTCAGGGAGGTAGTCCTGACTTTAATTGTGTGTATACTTGCCAAAGACTGGGTCATACACTCTCATACTCTCTCTCTGGAATTATACCTAATTGTGAAGTGAAAGCAATAGTGAAATAAACAGCAGCCTAAAGTTCACTAGTTATTCATGGTATGGAGACTGAGAAATATTATGTATGTATTAAAATGCTTTGAAGTGAAACACTTATGCAACTCACTTTGAAAGAATCAATAATTTTGATATATTAGTGCAGTTGAAAATATTGTTCATTTAACACAAAAATGGATGCAAGTCAGGAAAAATAATATGAATGTTCAAAACCAACAGAGCTATCTGGCAATCTCAGAAAGCACCCTCAATACAATGGAATTAAATAATCCTTTCTAAAATTTACCCTTAATACAAAAGTTTAAAAGCATCCATTGTGTATCATGTTGATATTAAGTGACAATATTTACTTGAATATACTCATGTAAATATTTTATTTTTTATTTTATTTTATTTTATTGTTTGTATGACTTGTGAGGTATAATCTTCAGGACCTTAGTTCAAACACAGATTTACAGGGGGTAATTTATTAATAAAGGATAATTTTAGAGAATGGTGGATGTATCATTGATTACGTATGGGAGCCAATTGATGAGAGAACCTGTAACACCTCAGCTCATTCTAATTTTGTGTTGATTTTCTACCATACCCTTGTGAGAAAATATCAGGAATAAAAATTTGGGGAAGGCTGTCTTAAAATGAAATGAAAATACCCTGAATTTGTGACCTTGTTGTAAATATTTTGGAGAGCTTAAAAGATTGAAATTAAGAGACGACTCTGTAAATGTTAAAAGTTCTGTATTTAAAATTTCTGAAATTAATATAAAGATACTAAGTTACATTCTTGATCACTGTGAAGAGTCGTTATCTGGAAAGTTTTCCACTGACACTCTACTTTTCCTTGTAAATCACACTTTTGGGTTATTATCACAGTTGTGAGTATAGCTGTTAATATGGTCTCTGATTTTTTTGGTAATAAATTTGTATTCCATTACAAGGAACAGACAGTAAATTAGAGGTCAGTTAGATATTATCACAATATGAATTGAGTTCTTTGAAATTCATTTTCTAGACTATACTTTGTTGTGTTGAATGTTTCTGAAAGCGAACAAAATTTTGTGATCCTTGTGTATATTGCGAAGTAGGCACTAAACAAATAATCAAGAAATTATCTCTTTATAAAAAGAAGATGCATTGTCTTCCATACTTATTAAAGTACAACTCATAATATGAAATTTAATTAGACAAACTCAATAATTTACAAAGCTGGTAAAAGAATGATAATGGACAATCACAGCCTAAGTACAGGGATACTATGTACAGATATATTTCATTAATGGAATTAATTTAGAATTGCAATTAAATAGATTACATACTCACCCACACTAGAATTTCATTAAATTAAATAATAATGCTTCATCACCAGGCATCTATTATAGAACCCTCCCCACTGTGGCATATACTAGTATTATACAGTTTCACACATTCAAAATAGACAATTTTGTTAAATTAATCATTCTTTTAAATATTCTCAGGAAGTTTTTATGCTAAACAATTAATAAATCTAAAACATGCAGTTTCCCACAGAGAGAATTGTTCAAGTTGTTCAAAATTTTATAAAATAACCTACCAGTACATATAAAAAGATTTTGAAAATTGTTCTCCTGTGTACTCTGTGTCTAAAGCTAAAACTATTTTGAGTGGGTATATTCAAACATATATAACACTAGAAAAGTTCTGATTTGTATATTTCCTTCATTCATTAACAAACACTTATTGAGTGTTTACTAGGTGTCAAGTCCTGTGCTAGATGCTGGAGACAGAATAAGGAATTAGAAGGCAATATAATACTTGTCCTATTAGATGTTACTATTTGAAACTTGGTAGAAAATTTGAGATGACCAAGATAATTATGAACTGTTATGGTCATGTAATTTTATTTTTCCTTTAAATTAACTTTATCATTTTCATTTTCAGTCATAATTTTATATTGAAAATATTATTTTATGTAATTTTGCATACGTATGTTCTGGTACAGAAATCATACCATCATTTATGCTATACTGAGTCTTTTAAAATATAGTATATTGGACTTGCATATTACCAAAAGTTTTATGCAAGACTGTAATTTTAATAAAACATAGATTTAAAGTAAAAGGGTGTATTCTATGTAACATTTTCTAGTTATGCATTAATTTTATTTGGTCATTATTATTTGAAGTTTTATATTTGATTGAAATAGAG
Source organism: Cnephaeus nilssonii (assembly GCF_951640355.1). Classification (NCBI taxonomy): domain Eukaryota; kingdom Metazoa; phylum Chordata; class Mammalia; order Chiroptera; family Vespertilionidae; genus Cnephaeus; species Cnephaeus nilssonii. The sequence continues at coordinate 55,418,207 of NC_137073.1, forward strand.
AAATAAAATATTTTTCATGTAATCCAGGATTAAAAGTACTATACATATAATGAAAATCTATTTCAATATTCAATTTTTTCACTTTAGTATATTAATAGTCATTCATGGATATAAAGGCAGATGAAGAGCAGCTATAATACACATATTTTTATGTAATAATTTATACATTTTAACAATAATAAACATTGCAATAAAGATAATGATTGTAGAAGCAAAATCTAATGGTTAATGATTTCTCACATGAATGAAATATTAATTATATTTAAACTAGTGGCCCAGTGTATGAAATTTATGCATGGAGGGGGGGTTCCATCAGCCCTGCCTGCACCCTCTCCAATCAGGGACCCCTTGGGGGATGTCCAACTGCCAGTTTAGGCAGGCTCAGGCCTAAACCGGCAGTTGGACATCCCTCTCACAATCTGGGACCGCTTCCTCTTAACCGCTCACCTGCCTGCCTGCCTGATCACCCTTAACCCCTCTACCTGCCTGCTTGATCGCCCCTAACCTCTCTGCCTGCCTGCCTGATCGCCCCCAACTGCCTCTGCCTCCTGCCTGATCACTCCTAACTGCCCTCCCCTGCTGGCCTGATCTTGACCCAAATGCCCTCCCCTGCCAGCCAATTTGGTTCTGATTGGTTGGTTTTTATGCCAGTCAGCATCAAAAGCTGCGCCTCCTAGGTAGCCATTGGCTCCTCACAGTTCACCCAGATTTGGTTCTGATTGGTCGGTTTCTATGCTAATCAGCATTTCCGGGCCTATTTCTGGGCTTGATCAGAGAGGCAGGGCTGATCAGCAGCCCCTGCGGAGGTCGGGAGAGAAAAAGAGGCACAGCTTCTAGTGAAGTCAGGAGAGAAAGAGAGAGGCAATGGCTGATCAACAGCTGCCATGGAGGCTGCAGATCAGACCCTGCCTCTCTCTTCGGGCCTCTCTCCGGGTCTGATCCGCAGCCCCCTCGGCAGTCAGTGCTAGGTCGCTGCATCTGTAGCAGTGGCAGTCAGTGCTGGGTCACCACGGCAATCCAGTACTGACTGCAGGACTGACTTCTGGTTGGTCAAGCCTTCGGTCGTTTTGGATGTTATGGACCCTGGGTTTTTATATATTAGGATGTTATCTTAAAGTAGTTCATACAAACTAATAATGGAAAATTATACCTTTCCTTCTTTATTTACATTTACTGTGTAAGGATATCATACCTGGCTTTTCAAATCAAAATTCAGAAATGCATAAGGATAATGTAAAGAAAAGTGGGGACTAAAGAGTCCAAGAATTAGTTAATTTTTATCAAGTATTTTCTCCCTTTTATCTTCCTGTCCATTTATTTTTTTAGGGCAATTATCCATAATTTCATTTTTAACCTTTTGCACTCAGATGTCGAGTGTGACTTGACATGGTTAGCATCAGTAGCAGCTCTTTTTATACTCTTTGAATGTATCAATAATTTGAAATACAAAAAAATCCAAATAAATAAGTTTGTATGAAAAGAAACTCCAGTTTTTTATTCAACTGCCGCGCTTTGTAAAATCTGGGGTATTTAAAAAATTAAATCCCGAGTAGAATAAAGGAATTGAGAAAAAAGCAAGCGAGTGCAAAGGGTTAAAGCTATACTAAGTAGCTTTTGAGAAATGAAAACTTTTTCACTGAGTTCTCTTCCACTTCAAGTAAATTATAAGAAATTACTTTTCCTCCCAGGTAATAAGAAAAAAAAAATAAATAAATAAAATGCCCATTTCTTTCACATCAAAGAATACACATGCTAATATTTTATCTTATTCAATCTACTTTATATTTTGATATTAAGTTTTTTGAATTGTATATAAATAATTTATCAGAATAAATTTTAATCCCATTCTGTCTCTTAAAATATATTTTTAACAATTTCAGAGAGGAATGGAGAGGGAGAGAGATAGAAACATCAATGATGAGTGAGAATCATTGATCAGCTGCCTCTGGCAAGCCCCGTGCTGAGGAGTGAGCCTGTAACCCTGGCATGTGACCTGACCTGGGATCAAACCATGACCTCCTGGTTCATAGGTCAATGCTCAACCACTGAGCAACACTGGCTGGGCTAATCCCATTCTTTCAGTTATAAAATGTAGAAACTAACCATTCGTTTAAATAATTCTTAAAAATATCAGTTAATAATTTTAATTTAACCAACCTTCAATATCACATACTATGTGTCTCGATTTTCTCTTAGGTAAAATTTGTTTTTAAAGAGTATTTACCAAGTAGAATATAATCAATCTTTTACTTTTTACATAAGCTATGTTATTTGACCCACATCCATTGTCAGTTACATTTAACCATACATTTACTTTAGTCACATATAAATAAAGATTTTTAACTTAGATGTCAAAAGGTAAATCATACATGTCCAACAATATATATGAATCATACAGAACTAATACAATTTCAACAAAGTTCTAAAATAAGAAACTAAATTTTCTAAATGTTGATTATCAATCTATTATAAATGGGACAGGTATATATATATATATATATATATATATATATATATATATATATATATATAGTTGTAGAAGTGGGCTGTACAGGGTGAAATAAAAAGAGAAAACACTTAGAAGTAAGGCAGACATAGACATGATTCCCAGATCCAGCACTTGCTAGCTCAACAATCAGCAAGTTACTCTCTTAGCCTCAGAGAGAAAATGGAACAGTAAACTCCACTTCACATAATGGTTATGTTTTAAAGGCACCTGGCATATTTAACACTTTTAAAATTTTTATTGTTTTCAGAGAGAAAGGGGGGGGGAGAGAGAGAGGGAGAGAGAGAGAGAGAGAGAGAGAGAGAGAGAGAGAGAGAGAGAAACAACCATGATGAGAGAGAATCATTGATTGGCTCCCTCCTGCGCGCCCCCCACTGGGGATCAAGCCCACAACCCAGGCAGGTGCCCTGACCTGGAATTGAACCTTGACCTCCTGGTTCATAAGGCGATACTCAACCACTGAGCCATGCCGGCCAGACATATTTTATGCTTTTAATAAATGTTAAATTGCTTGATAAAGTTCGTTAGTTTGTCATCTGCACATGAATTTAGCAGATACCACATTAAAAGTATGACTTTAACAAGGAACTTCCACAGACTACAAGTCTTTGTCTCCATACATAATCTAATTTTTTAAATTAAAAAAATAAAAATACTGTAAACTACTGAGGACATAATAACAAATATGCATAAACCACCCTGTGTTCAACATCAACGAATAGATCATATGTTTGTATTTATTTTCTTGTTAATGGACAAATCAGCTGTTTCTAATTTTTACCCTTGTGAACAATGTTGCAATAAATATCCTTGAATATACAAGAGATCCTTTAGGTCAGAAATTTAGGTGGGTTATTGGGAGTCTCAGGGTACACATATTCAATAGCTTCTCTAGTTCCACATACTGGGGCTCAAGAAGACCAAATAATTGAAAATATTTCTGTATAACTGAAAATATTTCTGTCTAGTTAAAAACCTCTAGTATTTGGAAGAAACTGTCCCCTATGCCTCTTATTATTTGCTTATCTTGTGTTAATTCATGCTGCTACAAAAAAAATCTATGCCTATTTAAGAGACTTCTAATATCCTAGTATGGAATTGCTAGATAAAATATAGAATGTCCAGTTAAACTAGAATCTCTGAGAAACAATGACTATTTTAGTATACTGCAAGGGTTATATTGTACTTAAATTATTTGTCACCTGAATATTAAATTAAATGCAGTGCCCTTTCTTTTTATTTGCTAAATTTGCCAATCCTAACAATAAGCCATCCACTGGATGGTGAATAAACAAAAGAACCATCCCTAGTTAGTGGTAGGCTGAAGGGATGTTATTGACCAGGTACCACATAATCAAGCTAGTATTGAATGGGACTATAGTCTCTTCTGTGTCTTTCAGAAGAACTCATTATATTTTATTCAAGTGGAAGTAGACAGATTATATATATATTCCCAACTTTTTCTTATAAAAAGAGATAGAAAACTTTCCACAGTTGTATAGTAAGTGTCACAACATCTTCCTCAACTCAGGATATGTTGCCTTATATTTTCTTGTACAGTGACACATTAAGGTGCTTTTTTTTACAGCTTATTCCTGAGGGTATAACTAAAAGGATCATTACCATCTGCCAACCTTGTCTGTTTCGCCTCCTCAACCCCATGCCCACATTCACTTCTTCTCTGTTCTATGCTGTAAAACTGAACTCTGTTCATTGAATAAAAAGTGGGTGGTGGAACACAAAGTTGCTGTCAGTAAGATGAACTGGCATTATATTAAATAATAAGGAATCTGCAAGTGGGAGAACCCTAAATGATCCACCCAACACCTCATTTCATGATTTAAAAAAAAACGAAGAGGAATTTAATCTAAATTGAATAATCCTCCTTCGAAAATGAGACTCTCTGAATAAGTAGGAACAAAGGGCAGCCAGTGGGTCTTAAGTATTGCAGCTGCCAAAGATGAAATTTCTGCTCCAGGACATATCATTTCACCAGTTAAGTGCTACTTGAACTAAGAGCAATTTCTTAGGTGAAAAGAATTTTGATCCTTTTCTTCTTTTTCCATTATGGAGCTTTGGCATTTCAGCAGTTGGCATACACTACTACACTGTGCTGAAATGTTTCAAAGGTTTTGCAGAAAATATGGAGGGATGCTTTTGTCTATAAAATAAACCATTGGTTTGGACTGGGATTTTTTTTCCCCAGAAGTGAAGTTGATTACTTGGCATCAGTCCTTCAATACAGACACTACTGAAGAAAAAGGGAGTGTGAAAAAAACTAAAGGACATGAAACCCCTGGGGAAATAACGAAGTATAAGTGCTGCAGAGAGCAGCCAGAAATGGAATAATATTTCTTCTGTGAGGACCTCAGTAATAACAACCCATGAGTGATGAGACTTACTGCAAATGGTAAGAGTGCGGTAGAAGAATAAAAAAAATACTCCAATGTGAAGGATACCATTTCACATGCCCTATCTCCTTCCCTTTCTTCACAGATCATTTGAGCTCCTTTTTCATTATTACTCTTTCCAAACAACAATAAATATTCTCAGAGGGCCAAATAGCTGCCACAGACTAAAAGGTACAGCTATGGAAAACTTATCATGTCTTATCTTAGAAAGACCCAAATTTGATGTAAAAATAAATAATAAGCAGCTATAAAACAAAGACAGAAACGCCAATAATGTTGATATGTGGATGATCCACAAAGAAAGGAGAAAGTAATTGTATCCGTGAAGTTGGCTAAGAAAACATTCACATAGGAAGTGTCATTTATGTATACTGCAAAGAGGAGTATGATTTTGTCAGGCTAAGAAGTGGGGAAAGGAAATTCCAACTAAATGGGTCAGCCAAAGCAATATATAACAAATAATCTGATTGTTAAGAAGATTTGCTGTTTATAATGCTGAAACTGGAAAAATATGCTATGGCAAGTTCCTGAGTAGCTTTATAGATCTTATAGAGGAATCTGGATATTATATGAATATAGGGAATACAAAGCAAATGTGAGTATATAAGAAAGGAATGTGATGTGATTCAGTGTGTGTATTTAGTGGCACTGTGAAGAATGGTGAAAGGTAAAAAGTTGGAGGTAATTATATCATTTAGGAAATTATAACTATCCAGTTGAAAGAGATGATGAAAACTCAAATAAGAGAGTGGCAGTATATACAGAGAATTAAAGGTAGATTTACTTAGGACGTAGAATTGGCTATGGTAATGGGTTTAATGGGACAGAACATGGAGACTATTAAGATTTTTCTCTTGCATGAATGGTTATATTCTGATTCCTTAAAAAAAATTTGGTAGATGGGGAAGAAAAATAAATGTTAAATTTTGAATACAGAAATGAATCTACTAGGATTACACTTATTCTTTATACATGTTTGCTAGAAATTTAGCTTTATAATCTTCATAAAAAGTGGAAATAGAGCTATGATTTGGGTAATTAATTAGTTATATCATAGTTATAATTCTTAAGTGTTTTTAATTGTAGGTTTAAAGCCTAAATAGCTGGAAAATATTTAAATACTTTTAGATCACAATTACTAGCCTTATGTAGCTAATTAACAGACTTCAGTGCACCAGGTTTTTAGTTCTGAATATAACTCAATAGAGTGGGATTCTTGGGAGAAATAATAGATTCTGTCCTTGAATGACCTATTAAACTTTACTAATGATGGCAAACAATATATGCTTATAACTTTCAAGTCAATTGCAATTAACAAATTGTTAAAGAAACATAAATTTAATTATGTAAAAGAAGAAACCCTAAACATTTGAATACTTATCTACTCAATTTTACATCCAAGAGAGCATAATAAGACTTTGTTGAAATTTGTAATAAAAAAGTGGTTTTATAAATATTATTTATTTTAAAATTATTTACAGAGGCAGTACAACCTCTGCATTGGAGATAAATAAATTGAAAACTAATACTGTCTCAGAAATGTAACTCCATTTTAACAAAAGTCATCTGCTTTAGGTAATGGAATTAGGACACAAACCACACTCTCTGACTCCAGTCCACTTAGTAAGTATATCACAGCCATCTAAGACTATTCAGAATAATATTTGTTAAATTATCATGTGGTTTCCTCTTGTAATGCCTTTCAAAAGGGAATCTGGTAAGATCTTATAAAAATAAGAATACTTAATACAATCCTGGTGGAAAGAAATAGAAAAAAAGCCAGAAATAATGACCATGAAAACAGAAGAGGAAATATAGTTCAGATTTATGATACAAATTTCTATTAATGAGAGACTCTAAGTATATATAGTCTATGGTCATATTGCAGAGACATTTTAATATCAAGTTAAGGTGTGACTAAATTAATAAAAGGAAAGAGCATTTTAAAAAATATTTTACTAAGATGCATAGTGTTTTCAAAGAAAATCTTATATTGAACTTTAAAATATAAGATACATTAAATTAGAGGTACCTTGGTAGAAACTGGAGTAAGGAAGTAGAATTTTGCCTGCTTACCAGGATAAATGTGAATACATTAAAAATAGATCTTTATGCTACAAAAATCCCTACAAAGTGAAAATGCTCAAATAAAAGTAAAAATATAAAATATTTGTAGCAAATATTTTAGACATAGAGCTACTTATTTAACACAGAAACATGACATGAATTTCTAAAAGAAAAACATAAATGAATAAAGCACAGAATAGATACTCATGCACAAAATATACATTCATTGAAAAGTGCTCAACATAATTAATAAAATTCAAATTAGAACCACACTAGAATGAAATTTTCTCTGATGACTAACAAGTACTAAGAAGTTAAAAATGCACAATAAGGGCATGAAGAAAGAGGCACTGTCATACCACAGGTGAGAGAGTAAGTCTCTGGCTTTGATGGAGCAACTGGACAATTAATTAAATTTAAAAGGTGTTTGACCTTTAATCTAATAATTCCTCTTCAAAAATTTATCATACATATATACATGCTTTTACTGGGTACCAAGATATATGTATAAATTTAATCATTATATCATTTTTTACTAACATAAAATCCTAGAAAGAGGGCTCCTTTTTATTTCATTATGTACATCAAAACCAGAAATGCAAGGCTGTCTTTAAAATTCTAAATCTATAAATACTTTGTTTTGTAATATTCTCAATGATATACAATAAGTAAATTTTTTAAAATATATTTTATTGATTTTTTACAGAGAGGAAGAGAGAGGGATAGAAAGTTAGAAACATCGATGAGAGAGAAACATCGGATCAGCTGCCTCTTGCACACCCCCCACTGGGGATGTGCCCGCAACCAAGGTACATGCCCTTGACCGGAATCGAACCTGGGACCCTTGAGTCCGCAGGCCGACGCTCTATCCACTGAGCCAAACCGGTTTCGGCATAAGTAAATTTTTAAAAACATAAGCCCTGTGCATCATATTCTCCTATTTGTGTAGTTATAATTTTACAAAAAGCATAACTATTCCATTTACTACAATATGGGAAAACAAGTCTCACAATCATTAAACAACAACCCCAATGCCACAGAGCACTTAAAGGAGTATTTATCAAAAGTTATTCTTGACCACTATGATCAGATTTCTATTATTATAATGTGTATTTATGAGTCCACTCTAGACTTGGTTTTTGGAATCCCTAAGATCAAAGCCAAGGGACATACATTTGAACAAGCATCTAATATCTTGTGTGTGTGTGTTTGTGTGTGTGTGTGTGTGTGTGTGTGTGTGTGTGTGTTTAAGAACAACTGCATTATAGAAGAACAAAACAAAAGCAACATTGTTTGAGCAGCAGGGATGCCAATATTATTAAATAAGCTTGTACATACTGGAAATGGGGTATTGTATTTTATAATAAGTTTCATATGAAATTTGAAGCAATTATCTGTTTTTCTTTGGTCAAATTGACTTAAAATAATATAAATATCTACTACAGGAGGACTGTGAGGACTAAGTGATGTCATTAATGTATCACGCATATGGAAATTTCCCTATTTAACAGTTACAATTATTCTTTGGAAAAATGCATAATTTTAGAATAACTATTATTATATTTTGTATATTTCCCTCTCGGAAATCCAGTCAAATGCAAAACCTTATTCATAATGATTCAAAAGTTCAGGCATATAAAATAAAATAAAATCTGTCTTTTAAAACTGTGTTAGATAATTACAAATAACTGAGTGAAACAGGAGACAAACCCTCTCATGCCTAAAAGTAGCAGCTGCAGTGTTGGCTTGTTACCTAAACATAAGTTTAGAAAACTATTTCATGACACTCTAAAATTGTGAATTAGAATGAGACATTTTATGTTTATTTTATCTGTTACTGGCATACTTCCTGTTACGTACTTAGTGTTCACATTCTCATTCCTATGTCTTGTAGGGCTCTTGGAGGTTCAGAAGCCTTTCGTTTAAGGTTCATAAGAATTGGAGATTTTGTGCCTGAGTCTCCACAGGGTTTTCACAGTAGACACGCAATGACTTGGTACGAAAATTTAAAACAAATAAATAGAAAGCACACCTCCATGTGAGATTAACTGGATCCTTGTATATCAGGAATGACGCCAATAGGTTCTAACATTCCTATATCTTGGTAGATATACAGACTGTGGTGCAATGTTGCAAAATACAGCAGCAGGACAGAATGTTTATTTTTATTCTATCATCTATTCTAAAACACACAGTTGATGTGTCCATACTTGCAGGATGTTCGTATCAAAATTATGTAAAGTTAAAATAGGAAGGCCACCTAAAACAACAAATCAAAGCAGTGGATTATTCTAATATAATGTGACGAGGAGACTGAGTTGGGTCACTGGAGGCTGACCCATATGTATCTGAAATATTTTGCTGACAGAACATGCAGGTCCAGAACTGGAGAAGAACTTTTGGCAGCACTTCTTATAAAACCTAGGGAGAGGTAAAGTTTAAACTGTTAGGACCAAGTCTGACTCTGTGAGAACTGAACCTATTGCTGCTTAATGGGGAATGAAGCAGCTGAACCAACAGTTACCTTGTACACTCAGAAAGGAACTCCTCAGGTCTGATTGTGATCTACATCTGGGGAAAACTACTCATCTTACCATTTCCATATAAATTAAGAAGCAAATCCTTCTTACTTTCACTAACACAACTTACAGTTCCAGTCACAATATAGAAACTGTATCACTATAAAGTCAAAAAGAAAAAAGGAAAAAAACTATTTAAGAAAACTGACCATATGTATATACATTTTAGGCATTGGGCAATAATCAATATCAATTTAGTACCACAATCTATGAGAGAAGATAAACTTAGAATATGAAGCGAGCATTAACAACAGCTTTCTCCTTGAAAGAAGTGTCCACATCTTAGTGTGGGGAAAGAGAGGCCAATGAGAGAGATTGCAATGGGCAGAGGAGGTAGCTATGCCATAAACAAGAAGCCTTTGAGGGCTCCAGTCCTGGTGAGAAGGGTTCAGAGAAACAGTCCCCGGTATCTGTGCATGCCTAGCACACTAGAGCCACTTGAAAGCCAGGAAATGTGTACATATTTTAAAGGCAATAGAAAGCTGAGAGATGGAGTTTGGAATTCAAGCCCAGCCAGAACAAAGTGACCCTGGAGCACATTCTGGACCTTCAGGTAAAACTCCAGAAGGACCATAAATTACTAATAAAAAGCACACCCAAGGAGTGATATTTTTAACTCCAGAATGAAGGAGAACCTGAAATAAACTAGCTCTGAAAATATTAAATAAAGCCTTTATAGGATAAAGGTACTCTACTAGGAATTTAAAGTGCATGACAGAAGATAATTTATTAATTTTTTTTTGTAAAAGATATCAGATTCCAGTATTCTATAATGTATAATATTTAAATCTAGCAAACAAACAAAAAGTCTAGTTATGGGACTTACGGCACGCCACCTTCTGGCACTCCATTTTCAGCCGTTAGGCAAGGAGTGCCTTGCTACCTCATTTTATGTAACTAGCATAATGTTGCTACAAACACCAATAGTCAAAAGAAAGAAAAATTAGACACAAAAATTCTTAAAAATATATTAACAGATTTAATTCAGTGATATATCAAGTAGTTAATACCTGATAATAAAGTGGGATTTACTTATGGAAACATATTCCTTATAATTCTCCATATTAATGGGATAATGGATAAAAAAATAAAAGAGCCAGAAAAAATCATTTGCTGAAATCCAACATCATTCCATGGTTAATAATTATATACTCATGAAACAGGAAATAGAAGAGAACTTTTTAAATAAGACAATCTATCTACCAAAATATCTGTATCTGACATTACACTGAAAGATGAAGCGTTAATGCTTTCTCACAAGGTGAAAAATTGGATCTACTATTAGCACTACTATTCAAATTTTACTAAATGTTCTAGCTATTAAAGTCAGATAAGAAAAAAAAATTAAACTAAACTGATTTTACTTTTAAATGACGTAAATTTTGCCACATGTAGGTCAACATACCAAAAGTAATGTAGATATAACATGCATTCATACAAGAATTTATACATATGATTACATATGCATATATATATATATGAATCAAGGAAATGAAATATCAGTTATACTTGTCCACAAAAATATCAATATAAAAAGTAAATAAAATTGGAATATACAGAAAACTACTGAGAGAAACTCAGTATCAAAATCAATGCACATCAAACCACATGAGTGGACTGAAAGATTGGGTATCTCTATGATGTATACTCTTTCCAAATTGATATATAGTTCAACACAACCCTAGAAACCTTTTTTTTAATTGACAAGCAGATTGCAAGCTCTACATAGAAATGTAAAGGATTTCAAATAACCAAAAGCAATATTGAAAAAGAGAGTATAAAAGTGAAGGGATTTCACTATCATAGTTCAAGTCATTTCCACTGGTTGGAAATCATGTAAGAAAAAAAATATATATATAAAATTTAATTGCAAGCAAGTAGTCCACTCCAATTTATTTGGGGGGGTATTTTTAATAATTTAAATAAATTATATAGAAGAAAATAAACCTCAATTGCTCTTTTGTATCGTAACAAAAAATTAAAATTAAAGATAAATTAAAAGCAAATTGTAAAAAAACAAAAGAAAAAAATCAGAATGTAATATTGGAGACTTCATGATTTACTAAAGGTAAAGGTTTACTATACGGAACCCTAAAATCAATTACCACAAAATAAAAGGTTGATGAACTTTATTAAAGGAATGTATTACACTTAAATGTTTCTGCTAACTAAGGGTAGGGTAGTTAACTGTCTTGGGGTTTCCCAGAATGGGGCATTTTAGTGCTAACACTGGGACGGTCTTCCGGCAAACCAGAATGAATGATCATCCTACCTTTATACAGGATAAATTGTCCGTGTGACTTTTTTTTTTTTTTTACCAAAAAGAATAATATGGAAAGGATGTTATGTGACTTTCAAAGCTAGATCATAAAAGGCGATTCAGTTTCCGCCTTGCTCACATGAACACTGGCACTGGAGCTCAGGGGAGCAGTCTGCCTTTAGGCTACCATGCTGGGAGGGCGCTACTCTAGTCCACCTGGCGAGGTCACTTGAATAAACCCTGAAACTGCATAAAAAAAGAGATGTCCAGTACAGCCCCTGGCTGTTCCAGTCACCTGCTCTTCCAGCTCTATCCACCATCTGACTGCAATTTAAAGAGAGTCCTGAAGCCAGACTATGCTGCCAGTACATTCCCAAATTCCTGACTCATAGAAACTGTGAGAGATAATAAAATGATCCTTGTTAAGCCCTTAAGTTTTGGAGTCAGTGTTTAGGCAGCAGCAGTAACTGGAACAGTAACGAATTTTAAAAGTACTCAAAGAAGTTTTCCATATATTTTTATCATATCCCAGCCTTATTTTTGTCCAAATGACATATTAAATGAAAAAATTAAGAAAAATAGGTATAATATGATACCATATGTATGCGTGCATATGTACATGAGTGAATGACATTTTGATGTGATCTCTGACCACAATTTTTATACTATGTATGTATATAATGTTTAATTTAAAAATGTTTACATATATTATTTGCATAATTTTTCAATGAACTTATTTTTAATGAGAAAACCTTTTGGTGTGAACTAAAACATAAAGGTTAAATAGAAACAGCTACAGAAAAGGCTTTTCAAGGAAAAGCTAAAATAAAATTTATATCTTAAATATATGTTTTTGCCATTTTCTAATGAAAGATAATGAATGAGCTATTTTGCAGTTTATCATTATGGTGTTCCTTTGCTTATTATTGGTGTGAATTACTAGTTCACATGATTAAGCTAAGCAATAATTTAGGCAATCACAAATAAAATGTTTTATCTAATTCTTTCATTGATTCTCAGTTTATAAGTACTCAAGTTAAACACTGAAATAGTTTACTAGTGAAGCTCTATTTTCTTAAACAATGAACGAACAGTCTTCAAACTGGAGAAATATTAAAGTAGAAAGTAAAAATATACTATATAAGGGATTTTGAAGTGCATACCCACAAGATCCTTTTCCATAAGTATTAAGTGTAATAATTTATGTAATTTATTATTAATTTTAAATTTAATACCTTAATATCAAAGAGTGTTAGCATCACTTTAATAATACTTATAATCTATGAATATTTTTAAAACATAACTTATAGAATGTTTTAATAAAATGCCTAAGTTTGTTCAGAAACAATACAGGAATATTGCCTTCACATTTTAACCACATTCTAGATCTAGTCTCCATCACTGCTTTTTACTTTTGTGTTGTGGTAAGAGGGACTTGTGTGGAAATGAAGAGGTAATCCAGCAATGGTTCCTCTACTCTACAATGACAGTTTTGGAAGGAAGAGGAACCTGAACTACCCAGAAAGAAATAATAACAGAGATAACCTTGGAAATACCAAGTTTTGGAAACCTTTTTGGTATGCATCAAAAATAAGTGAGATCAGCTGAATAAATTGCCAACATTAGTCATGTTTTCATAGCCTCCCCTGTGCACAATTGCTAAATTATACAAATCAAGATAGAAAACAAACAACCACATCCAGTAATTTATGCTCACCTATTTTAATTATTTTATGTCTAATGCTGGAATGCCTAAGCTCAACAATTACAACAGATCATAGATGTCTTGGCAAAATAGCATAGCAATGTTACTCTCCAGATGCAAGTTATAAAAAGTTTAAACATTAAACTCACAGTTTCCCTCTTTCCTTTATATTCCGTATTTTCTTGATGGAGCTGACTGTGAAATAGACTGGACCTCTGTTGTGCCTAGAAGAAAAAGAAAATTACTGACTACAGAGAAATCATAATTGAATGGGAAAAAAATAACTCCTTTTGCTATACTAAAGGTATTAAAAAAGCAAATAAACTGTATTATTGTTTGAACATTTCTCTTATATGCATCTACATATTTGTTTTATTAATAAATAATTATTCTATTAATTTGCCCATTCAGATTTTAAACAGTTCTGAAATAAGATTTTTTTTCATAATGTTCAACATAGTTCTACAAGGAAAAATATTTTATTGACTATTAGAAGAAATATACTTAAAAATGTTATTCAGTCCATTTTAAAACTGCCCTCATCCAAAATCAATTTATACTCTACAAATAAATGAAAAAGAAGACCAAAAATCCCCAGAAGCTCTTTTTTAGACTTCAGCTTTGTAGCAGAACTTAAAAACATATGAAGACAAAAAACAAAAAAAACAGTGATCCCTCTTGAACTTATTTTTGTGTGTGACCCACTTCCATCCTTCTGAGACATTCTCCTCCCTAACTTCAGTTTTAGTCCCCATGCTTATTTTGTTATCTCAGATAAAGCAGTCTATGAAGTCTCAAAGCTATTAGGACTCAGGACTAGTTTTCAAGACAGGCTTTGCTTGTAAAAAACAGCTGTCAAAAGTGACAAGGTACAATTGTTAAAATGTCTGAAATAAAGGCTAAATAAATGCCTACATATAAAGTGGTATTTTTCTAAAATAAAGGCTAAGTAAATGCCTACATATAAAGTGGTATATTTCTGCTATACCTAAACAGATCACTTTCTCTCCATTCATGTTGCTGGACTCAATGTGTCAGCTGTCTCATTCTTATTAAAATGAAGTATTAGTGCAATGCTACAGATCATCAGTGAAATCCCCAGGAAACTGCCTACACTATTTAAGATACACAGAAGAACCACTTTATAATGTTAGTATTGCGAAAAGAATACCCAGTGATCATTTTACTGGCTGAACACATTATGGTGGGTTTTATTTGGAGTGTACGATCACATATTTTCAATGGGTTTTGATTCATATTCACACTCAGTATTTAATTCTAGTGTAGGGGTTTAGTATCTAAATAATAATGTTTACATATCTTAGTTTGAAAATTCATAGAGGAGCATAAAGCCTACATTCAAGAATGGTGGTTGATAAAAAGAAAACTTAAAAATAAAATTCTGGGACAGAACAGAATAAAGGAACTCAATGGGAACCTCTACCACTGTCATCAAGTAATCTACAATGGTAGGCAAAATGGTGTGGAAAACTTAGAGAAATGTCAAAATAATACAGGCATCAGAAAAGAGTTTTATATCTTAAAATCCAAGCCTTAGTAGATTAGGTCCCTGAGAAACATCCCTGGTATATGTAAAGGCAATGACAGACAGGGAATCATGATCAAAAGTAAAATGGGAAGCAGATGGACAAACTGATCCATCATTCTGGACTACAGAAGGGAGACTGTGTTTCTCAGGGAACACAGCCCTAAGAGTAGAGTTAACCCCAGTGGTGTACAAGGACCCCTAGGACTAAAGACAATGACCCCCTCCCATCACAAAGGCGGGAGGGGAGGGGCCCACTTGGCAAGTGTTCTTAGGATGAAGCAGTATTTCCTTATGCCTATGAAACGTAAAAGAAGCTGAAGCAACATCACTGGTAAGAGGTCCTTTAGGTAGAAACTGGATGGAAAGTTCTCATTATATTCATTATCTTGCATAATAACTGTATTCCCACTTTGTGGGACACACTTTGGAGGGGTAACCCTTACTAAAGAGACACAGAACATTCCGAGTCTGTCTCTATTTTAGTAAAATTTCTATTCATTAGCTGAATACTGAATGCGAATTTATTTTCCTTTGAATATTATCATTTCTCCATTATATATGGGCATAACATATGTGTATAACTCAATATCATCAATACCATTTTATCTTGTTCTTCAAGCTCCAGAAACAAAATTCCACTTGTGCAAGTGAATTAGCGAGCAATATATATAAAAACTTAATTTGGAGAGGACACAGAGGAAATACTTCTATCATATACACAGAATAAACAATGTACTTAAGTCACAACTCCTTCTTTAACACCACTGCCATCGGAGGGTTTCTGCTCTCTGTCTGCACCTCCTTGCACAATGCCGCACCTTCCACTCCCCCCAAGTGGCCACGGCCCTTTGCTTTTCCCCAAGGCTCCCTCTCACCTGGCACTCTAATTTCCACAAGTCTCTTTGCATTTCTCCCACTACAAAGCGATTTTTAAATGACAGTGTTAAAAACAGAAAACATTCTCCATATATTTCACATGAAAGCTTTTTAATGATTATGCTATATAATAAAAATTCATTTTGCCTATGTTAGAAATGGCTATTTGTACTTCTTAATAGGCTGTATTGTTATTTGATAGTATCCATCAATAATTTCAGATAAAAAGACTTTGGAGCATCATACCATTACAATTTGAAGGAGCCCACCTTGAGTGATGAGTACATTTTGATAATAGCACGTGTCACAGTGAAATTATACCAGTACACTTTGTAAAGCTGCCCCATGGCACACTAGTTAGTAAACCTGATTTTTTAAAGAACTTCCACTCATGTATATATTTTTTGAAAACTTGGATTTCCTCGCAGAAGAGTACATTAAATTCAAACATACCTATAGCTAAGTACATAAAAGGCGGGAACAATGGAAAAAGTACAAAGAGTCTCCTCTTTCTGGGATCATATCCTGGTGCTTTTGCCCCCTGCACCGTCCTGCAATATTCCACCTACCATATAAATCTGTGCTTATGATGTTTGTTCTTTAAAAGCTTTCTATGAGCAGCTC
The DNA here is from genome assembly GCF_951640355.1 of Cnephaeus nilssonii. NCBI lineage: Eukaryota > Metazoa > Chordata > Mammalia > Chiroptera > Vespertilionidae > Cnephaeus > Cnephaeus nilssonii. The sequence goes on from NC_137073.1 coordinate 55,434,784, forward strand.
TTCCTTTTCGACTTTCATGATAGGACCTTTTACAACCTTTCCAGGAACAGCTAAATAAATGAAAACTTTTTCATTTCTTCTTTGGTCTGCAAAAATAGCTCTTGTTGATGATGAAAAGTGCAACCTCCCAAATTTCTCATTTTTCCATGAAGCAAAAGGTTTACTTTCTGAAGGTTTCACAAGTGCTATGAATCACTGTATTTATCTTCCCTCTGGCTGTAGAAAAATGGGTGGCAATTTAAGCCCAGGCCTTGCATGTGTCTCTAAATACAGAGCCATGGCCATGACAAGGTTTACTTATTTTGACCTAGACTCTAATTTTACTTTCATAAAAAAAGCATTCTTAATTGTAGTTACAGTTGTATATTCTTATTGTCAAAAGAAACAGAAAATACAGCTTAGCAAATCATTCACGCCTAATCTCCAGATATAAAAAACCTAACAGGTGCAACTAAAAATAAAACTATTTTTTTTAATTTTCATATCAATTTATTTGGGATGACATTGGTAAATAATATTATATAGGTTTCAGGTGTACAATTCTATAATACATGATCTGTATATTGTATTGTGCTCACCACCCCAAATCAAAATATAACTCCAATTTATTGAAGTACTATATTTTATGTTTAAGATGACTTATGTTCAATAATGCATTTTCAATCACTGATTATAATTACATATAACAGTGAGGATTTTCAAAAAGATATTTCCTTTTAAAGTATCAGGAAAATGCCACAAAATTGTTTTTTATCCCAATAATTTATTGCAATTTCACTGATATACTCACAATTTTCTGAAATGTCATTGAAGGTTAAGTCTTAAGAGAGAAAAAACAACAATGTGAGTGGGGCTTTTCATTTTATTGTATACAAATAAAACTTTAAAAAAGTATTTAACATTACTGCCATTTATTATATATATATGTATATATATATATATATATATATATATATATACATATATATATTTAAAATGAATGGCTGTTGTTTAAGCAATTTAAATTATCACTTGTTTGTAATAAGCCCTGTATTTTTGGGGGAAAATTTATAATTATTAAAATATATACATATTCATAAATCAATTTATAGTGGATGTTTTAACATAAGTGTTAAACAAATATTTTAAAAATCCATTCTATGCACAAATATGTATGCCCTCATAAGTAAGAATAATTAGCACATTAATTCATTATGTTGTTTATACTTCAATTATAGAGGCAAATAAAAAGCTGTTCATGTTCTGCTTGAAGAGATTTGCAGTCCTATGCCAAGTATTATCTGACCTTGGTTTCTTTCTGGAAATTAAGGATATTTAAAAGTAAAACATTTTAAAACACAATCATAAATTCAATTCACTTGGTGACTAAAAGTGAAGAAATTGTTCATTAGGTAAACTATAAAAAACAAGTTAATGTAAACAAAAATCCTAGAAATTTGACCACTAATATTTGCGAGTGGAAATAAGTAATAATGTGGGAAAGTGTAGTTTACAAATACAAAAAGACATAGGTCAATTGTGTACACAGGTTTATTAAAATTGGTGGTCACAACTACTGCTCTACATTAAAAGAAATATATTGTGTTCTTCATTTTAAAAGAGGACTTTTACATTAAAGTTACTGGGAAACAAACAGGTTATTCATGAATTCATGAATTCAACAATAAATTCCACTTTCTTTACTATCCTATGTACTAACACAGTTTTGTCCTCGGGGTATATTTGAAGAGGGAACATCCGTATTTGTTTTCAATTCACCATCTTACAAAAGGTGTCAGGTGCTAGTATTTGAAGGCAAGTTATTAGTTACTGATTTTATTATGACATCCCAATGGAGCCACACATTATAATTTTAGGCTTCCAGGCCTTTGTCAAACACACACACACACACACACACACACACACACACACACACAAATTAATTTTTTATGATTTTTAGTTCTAGTTAGAGCCTTTGTCCCAAGGGCTTGTTAATCTTGTATCCAATTCCTGCTCTGTTACAATTTAAAGATTGTCACAAGAAGGATAAATTTCATGCCATTTTCTGTTCTCATTACAATCTTCAGATTGTTATGAGAACGGATTAATTTTGTTCAATTTTCTGCCCTCGTTACAGACTGTTATGAGAATGGATTAATTTTATGACATTTTCTTCTTTCATTATAATCTTTGTTATGGGAATGAGAATATGTAATGAGAATGAGAGCACATCAAGCATTAAAAGGTCTGTGAGAGCTCATGACAAAGATTGTAACAAGAAGAGAAAACGGCACCCAATCCATTCTTGTGACAATTTTAAGATTGCCAAGCGAACCCAGAGTGACACTGCATTTATCCACTCTGAAGACAAAGATTGTTGAGAAAATGGGAATGAGAGCAAAATTAATCAGGTCTCCTGACAGTCTTGAGATTGTACTTAAGCTTACAGTATTTTTTTCTGTGATACAGTACTTACATAAAAACATGTGCACTGCAATTAAATGATATTTATTGGAAAATATCATCATGTTTATCTCTTCCTTTTTTCTTTTTATTTCAATTTGACTCTCTCCTTTCTCTCTCTCCCCTTTTTCCTTCCTTCCTTTTTACTTTTTTCTCTTGATGCAAACATGACCTATATTTTTTTAAAGTTTTATGGTATTTTAATGAAATTTAATACCATATAAATGTCAATAAAACAAAAGAAAACAATACAAAAAAAAGCCACAATAAAATAAAAGGCAGGGTTTCCATTAGCCATTGTTTTTAAAATTTCAAATAATATATTTGAATCAATTGTCTCCATATGCCCAGAAAGAAAAATTAATTTTGCTTCTGCTGATGTTACTGGTCAACATAATGAAATCATCCTATGTCTGTGAATGCATACTACTTAAAGTCTTTCTGAGTTATTAAAGACTTCACTACCTTACCATATGCTTCTCCTAAACTGTATCTAAATAACATCAGTGTTCCAAATTCATGAGTACTAATCCAATAGTTTGAATATACCTCTCTTTCCTCTTCACTCTATTGGAAAGTTAAACATTTCTTTAAAAAAATTTGTGTTAAAATACCCAATTTGAAAATGCCAGCTATTTGAAAAACTGGTAATATGTTTTAATATGTATATATGATTATATATACATACACACATTTGAGTATTTACATATGCATATAGTGAGAATATATATCCTATATAATAAAAGCATAATATGCAAATTGACCAAACAGAGGAACGACTGGTCTCTATGATGCACACTAACCACCAAGGGGCAGACGCTCAATGCAGGAGCTGCCCCCTGGTGGTCAGTGCCCTCCCACAGGGGGAGCGCTGCTCAACCAGAAGCAGGGCTCATGCTGGTGAGTGCAGCAGTGGTGGCGGGAGCCTCTCCCACCTCAGCTGCAGGTGGGTGATAAGGATCCAGGGGTCCCAGACTGCAAGAGCCTTGGACTGTGAGAGGGATGTCTGACTGCCGGCTTAGGCCCGATCCCCCTAAGCCGGCAGTCAGACATCCCACGAGAGGTCTCGGACTGTGAGAGGGTGCAGGCTAGGCTGAGGGACCCCCTCCTCAGTGCACAAATCATATATAGATATAGATATAGATATAGATATAGATATAGATATAGATATAGATATAGATAGATATACTAGAAGCCCGGTGCACGAAATTCGTGCACGGCGGGGGGTTGTCCCTCAGCCCAGCCTGTACCCTCTCCAATCTGGGACTCCTGGAGGGCAGTCGGACATCCCTCTCACAATCCAGGACTGCTGGCTCCCAACTGCTTGCCTGCCTGCCTTCCTGATTGCCCCTAACTGCTTCTGCCTGCCAGCCTGATCACCCCCTAACCACTCCACTGCCAGCCTGGTTGATGCTTAACTGCTCCCCTGCCAGCCTGTTTGCCCCCAACTTCCCTCCTCTGCCAGCCTGGTCACCCCTAACTGCCCTCTCCTGCAGGGTTGATCACCTCCAACTGCCCTCCCTTGCAAGCCCGGTCCCTCTCAACTGCCCTCCCTTGCAGGCCGGGTGCCTCCCAACTGCCCTCTCCTGCTGGCCATCTTGTGCTGGCCATCTTGTGTCCACATGGGGGCAGGATCTTTGACCACATGGGGGCAGCTATATTGTGTGTTGCAGTGATGACCAATCTGTATATTACTCTTTTATTAGATAGGATAGAGGCCTGGTACAGGGGTGGGGGCCAGCTGGTTTGCCCTGAAGGGCATCCCGGATCAGGGTGGGGTTCCCTTGGGGCGTGGAGCGGCCTGAGCGAGGGGCCTGTGGTGGTTTGCAGGCCGGCCACGCCCCCTGGCAACCTAAGTGGAGACCCTGGTATCTGGAATTTATTTTCCTTCTACAATTGAAACTTTGTAGCCTGGAGTGGAGCCAAGCCTGCTGCTCCCTCCGGGGCGGGCGGCAGCCATTTCTGTGGCAGTTAATTCACCTTCTACAATTGAAATTTTGTAGCCTTAAGCGGGTGGGCCCGGCCAGGGTGTGCGGAAAGCTTTGCTTCCCCTGTTGCCACCGGCAACCCTGGCCTGCTCTCTCAAGCTCCATTCTGCCGCCATTTGTTTGAATTTGTTTACCTTCTATAATTGAAACTTTGTAGCTTGAGTGGAGGCTTAGGCCTGCAATGGCTATGGAAAGCTTGGCTTGCTCTGTTACCTGGGAAACCATGCTCACTGTGGCTGTAGCCATCTTGGATTGGGGTTAATTTGCATACTCGCCCTGATTGGCTGGTGGGCGTGGCTTGGCTGGTGTGCGTGGCTTATGTAGCAGAGTGATGGTTAATTTGCATATTACCATTTTATTAGAGAGGATGCCTATATACGTGTGTGTATATATATATACACACACACACACATATATATGTGTATGTATATATATATATATATATATATATATATATATATATACACACACACACACAGATGTGTGTGTGTGTGTGTGTGTGTGTGTGTGTGTGTGTACGTAATGTAACATCTTTTTCAATGTTGTGTACTGGATGATAGTCTGGAAAAAGTTAGTCAGACTGGCATAATCCAACACAACCACAGATGATATCTGTAATAATGTTGAATACCTTTTGAATAACAGATAAAACATTCAACAATATCACACAATTCACTTTGTCACTATTTCAGGATTGTATACTTGATTTCATATATGTATTCTTGACTGTTCTACCTATTAAAACCAGGAGGTAAAGTTCTCACAGAATCCTGAGATCATTAATTCTGAGATCATTAGCCATGTCTCTTATTTCAAACCATTCTGTTCATTGTTATACATGGCAAACATCATTGGAAACTAATGTATATAGGTAGGTTGAAACAAAATTAGCATTGATCAAAATTTTCTAACCATACCCAGGAGAGCTTCCTGACCACATGTTGAAATGACTTCTCTATGTGTTTTTGATGAATGAGCCTTGTTTTCATTAGCAGTGCAACCTTAATGATTTCCATTATCAACTCACTTCATCCTGATTTTTTTTTTCCATGACATAAAATCCTTAGTCTCTTTCCTCTCTAGTTGGGACTTTTCATTGTTTACAGATTTGTGCTTATCTATGTTTGTGTGCATGGGTAACATGACTGAAAGCAATGTCCCCTAGAATACTGAGCTCTGATCAGAATTGTGGGATGAAACCGATAGGGGAGGCCTGGAGACCCACTAGCAGGGGAAGCCTTTCTGACTCAGAAGAAACTCAAGGAGTGTCAGTGGGATTTGGAGGCCAAAAGCACCGAGAAGAAGGTGGGCAAGAGCCCCAGGAAGCTGGGAACCAGGCAGAAGCTGAACCAGCCAGTAGGCAATTCCTGGCCATGGCTCTATTTGCAGTATTGAGCAAACCATGTGAGCCCAGCCAGCTGGGCAGGAACATCTCACATGTATATAATCAGAGCCACCATAAATGTTATTTCACTCCCCTACCTCCTAAGGATGTTTTCCATCTTTCTGACTCAAATTGTGATCATTAAATAGAAAAATACTTTGTCGACATTAGCTTGCATTTTTTACTAGTATTTTTAAAATTTATCTTTATTGTTGAAAGTATTATAGATGTCCCCTCTTTTTCCCCATTGATCCCCTTCTGCCCCACCCTCATCTCCTCCCCAGGTCTTCACCCCACTATTATCTGTGTCCATGGTTTATGCATACATGCATGTAAGTTCTTTGGTTGATCTCACATTTTAGCAGATATTTTTACAGAGTTAACATTCCACGATTGGCTCTGCTTTTTGGCCTCTTCTACAGAAACCTGTCTTTTATCTTATAAATCTGACCCGTTACCAACCAGCATGAATGGAACATTCAGATCTCTTTTACTATTAAAATTTGCTCCCTGAAGTCATTTGTGGCTGCAATGGATTCTACTTCTGTAACAGAGAAGACCCATAGGAAACCCTCTCCACTCTGGAGGTAGTTGTCTCTAATTGCAGCCAGGTTTCAATACAGCAATATCAACACACTTTAAGAGGGTCTGAGAAATTGGGGGGAAAAAAGATTTTTTTTATTTTTTTGCAGTGGCATCATGGAAATGAGCTAATTATAGAGCTGGATGAGGTGAATTAGGAGTAGCATCTGACGAGCAGGAGGACCAGTCATGGTATGTGTGCTATGAGGGAAAGGGGTATCTGTATTAGCTCCCTTCAAAATATGGGTCTGGCATACTAACTTAACCTCTTTATTGACTCATGTTCTTGATCTAAATTATCTTCTGCTACCAAGATTAAGGACCAGGTCTAATTCCTTCTCAGAGGTCCTTATAAATTCCATTGTTGCTAGAATGACATATTTAAAATGCAAAGTTTGACTTCACCTCTCTGATGCTTATCAGCTACCCATCACCCTTAGAACAATGTCAGAGCATCTTAACAGGACATGTAAGATTCTCAGTGATTGGCCCTTGCCTATCTCTCCAGCTTTCATCCATTGCACTCTCTGTTGAATGCTTTTAGTAACAGCCCCACACTGCGCTGCTTCTCACCTCTGCCATTTGATCATGCTGATGGCCTCTCTGTCTTAAACATACTACCAAGTCAGTCTTACTGATCTGTGACTTAACTTGCTATCATTTGTCTAGGAAGGTCTAGGGACCCAGGTTACTTTGGGTACCCTTCCTTGACATTGCCATAATACCTAGTGAAGCTCTCCATTGCTTCTCTGTGTTTTTGTGTATGTTTATGTGTCTGCATCATTCTTCTTTGACCCATTTCAAACTCTTTGTTCCTAATTTGTCTTGACTTAATTTGTAATCTAAGCATCTAGCATATTGCCAACTCACACTTGGCCCCCGAGAAAACATATATTAATGAATGAACAAGGATTAATTCTTACAGTGAAGTAATATTTAAAGATATTACTTCTATAAATTATACTTGTACAGCTAGCCTAGCAGTCAAAAATATTGATTGCCCTCCTATTATGTATCATTCACTCAACTAATGTGATTCATGTACATCATCTAATTATATTCTTAAAACAACCCTGTGAGTTAAGTATTATCATAATCCCCATTTGCAGTTAAGGCAATTGAGTACTAATAAGATTATGCATATTTACCAAAATAACAAAACTTGATGGCAGAATCAGCTAATGAATCCATATATGTATGGATCAAGCATATACATACTTGATCACTGTATTATGCTCATTTTATACATATCAATCTTAGGATAGATAATTTGGCAGTTAAAGTAAATAAATAATATAGAGGCTATTGTAGGGGAAAGCTAGGAAAATTTTAGTAGTATAGAAATATAACTATATAACTTTATTTATATAATTGGTCAGATATTCACTTGGTTCCACAATTATACTATATGCATATTCATTATATATGTTATTCTGCCAATTAAATTTCAATATATAATGACTAATTAATAGAGGCATCTGTATTTGGGGACAGTTCTGAGTTAATAAAAACATCATAATCAAAAAAATAAAATAAAATAGCATCTATTATTGGAAAAAAAACCATCATGCATTCAATTTTATGAGTGGACTCATTTAACTTCATTTTCGATGTACAGTCATTGAAGAATATCTAAGCAGATTTAGGGTGCTGGTAATTATGGGCAATGGGAATCTACTTCAAATGGTGGTGGAGAAAGTCTTGTCTATTAGCTACAAACATGCCAATTACGTAGTCTCATTTGGAAGTCTAATATCAATGATGTTTTCCTTTGTTAATAAAAATCAGCTGACTTTAATGTCATACTTACAATTTATTTGATATGCCTTGAACTATTAATACTATCACACACACACATATACACATATAAAGATACACACAAAACACAGACCATTGCTGGGCGGGGGTGGTACAGAAAGGCTTAGTAACCACAACTGAAAAAAGCATCCCAACAAGCCCTGGAAAAAAAGCTAAAAGTTACTCTGTTTTTCATAGTTTGATTGTCAGATGTAAAATAAATAGGTCTGTTCTGAGGTCACAAAGAGAAGAAAAAGATTAGCGTGACCTCTGGGAAATAAAGGTTATTTGACATTTTGGGGATTATCTGCTAAAGGTTTGACAGGGAGGGAAAGAGTTCATTTTTCCTGAAGTTAAATATAAAGCCATAAGCTAAGCTCACACCTCCGCTCAGCTAGAGCAGTTGCTGAAATCAGTAGCCTTGATCGATGATACATTTTCAAAATCAAAACAAGCATCAGTGTCTCCAATCTAATCACATCTCCTAAAGCTGCTGCTTCCCGTGGGAATTTAATTGCTTAGACATTAGACTCCAGATAACAGGTTCTTCTCAAGGCTACTCATCAGGGCAAGAACAACAATCAGTGTCAAAGCTGTTAGACACAAAACCTGTTTAAAATCTCATGTGTATAATTTGCTTTCTCAATTTCAGCAGTAAAATTTAATGGATCCTCAATAACAAGTTTAAAAACGTCCAACTTTATATTAGCCATGGAAAATATAAAAAATTATGTTCCTCTGCTAAAAACGCAGCCTTATTTCTTCCATGCTCTAAAATGCACTCTGTCTGACACACAAAACATTATGGTTTTCTTGTGATCTGTTTTTAGCATCATTTCTGTAGAAAGACCTGGAAGTTAGAAGATTAAGCTTTTTCAAAGTCTTACTGAATTTTCAATTAAACTTTTCATGATTCAATATTTCTGCATATTAACTAAAAAGAATAAATTTTTTTTCATGACCAAAAAAACCACAACTGATTTCAGATCTCCTGTTCATTAAATCTCTTTAATACACACCACTCCCTATTCAATTATTCTCCAAAAGTTTCTTCTTCCAAGGGAATCACTTTTCCTGTTGCATCAGAGAAACTAGAAACTGTGTGTTATTTTATCTGAGTTGTCATCTTTACATTATCCATATTGTAGAGAAAATGAATGAAAAACAGAAAACTAATGAGAATTTAACAGTAAGACCAAAGTAAAGTTTGAAACTTTAAAATAACAAAACAAAAGATCCATGGTGAAATATAACATAGAGAAATCTCATGATATCTAAAATAATTGTATGGGTTATCAGTGAATATTAAAGTATATTTCTTGATACTCTACAAAGTACCTTATTGGACTTGGCTAAGCTAGAAATAGGATTGTTGCTTTTCTTCTCTACTGGGTAGAAGTCAAAGATTTTACTAATAAGCTATTAAGAACACCGATTACAACTTTCTCCTCTGTCTAAACTGCCCCTCTTTAAAAATGATTCACATTCTAAACAAGTGTATTGCTATAATTAAATTTACTAACAAGATAACTGATTTGTTCATTTATGATTGACATAGTAAAATCATCTTATATTCCGTGTGGTACTTTTTTTTTTTCATATGCATCATCTTATTTGACAATTCCCAATATTTTGTAAGGCATTGTAACCTCCAGTTTTTTGAAGACAAAATTGGAGTAAGTGATTTGTTCAAAATCCCTCAGCTAGCATATTCGGATCTAGAGCTTAAAATCAATATAGTGATTGCAAATCTAGTATTTTTTTCTACCACACACAGTATTTAATGTTTAGACATTTGTTTCTGAGTACTTGCTGACCTTTTGTCACTCACTGTTTCAATTATCCACTGCTGCATAATAAACCATCCAGAAACGTGGAAGATTAAAATAACAGCCACCATTAATTACCTCTCATGATTCTGTGGGTGGACCAAGCTGTTCTTTTTACTTAATGTGATGTCATCTGGGGCACAGTAATGGCTGAAATTTCCTAAATGGACCCATTGAAAAGGCTGTGTGTTTAGACTAGCTGCTGGTTGGGAGATCAGCTGAGACTATTGGCCTGGAACCTCTATTCTCCTCCTGATGTAGCTTCTTTGATATTCTCACAGCATGGCAACTAGATATAAGAAAGCATTCCAAGCAGTGAAGGCAGAAAGTTACAGATCTCTTAAAGCTCAGCCTCAAAAGTTACACAGATGCTTACTTATGCAGCATTCTATTGATCAAAAGGAGTCATAGAAAGAGCTGTCTTTAACAAACAACCCTCTTTGCCTGGGCCAAGGTGTTTCTTGGGATACAGAAATTTCAATACTAAAACCAGGGCATTCCTGGGAAACTGGAAGGTTGATTAACCCAGACAGCTCAAGTTCAAAAGTGAAGAAAATAGATTCTACCTTTGATAGGGAGAGGAAAGGTTACATTAAAAAAATTGAATAAACAGAGATAGTCAATATCATTGTCTTGGGTGGAAATACAATCCACTGTAATTAATAAGTTTTGTAGAATTTCATTCCGTTATGCTTAAGATTAGTATATAAATCCATAAATCTAATCAGAATGAATTTATACATTAGATTATTTACTACTTCCTAATATAGTTTTAAATTTAGAGATTTGCAAGTGCTATATACAATCTCACACCTTACAAACTCTGTCAAAAGACTGAAAGGCTGAGAGAGACTTGAGAGTCCTGTTGTTGATGGCTAATATAGTTCAGTGACTATTATAGTTAAACTAGAGGCCTAGTGCATGAAATTCGTGCATGGGTAGGGTCCCTAGGCCTGGCTGGCAATCAGGGCTGATCTGCAGGGTGACCGGCAGGACGATTGCGGGGGGGCTCCCACTGGCACCCGCCTTGGCTAGCCTGGGGCCTGCGGGCTGGGGGCAGCTCCTGCGTTGAACATCTGCCCCTGGTGGTCAGTGTGCATTATAGTGACTGGTCATTCCACCGGTCATTCTGCTGTTTGCTCAATTTGCATATTAGGCTTCTATTATATAGGCTAGACTATTTATATTAGAATGCAAATCTAACCTACACCTGTAATTTTTGTATTTTTGCCTTTGTGAAAATTTATTCTGAATTTTCAAGCAGTGTAACTTTTATTAACATTTCTAGAGTGAGAAAATATTCTATAATATAGCCTCTAGCCAATTGTGGCTATTCAGTACTTGAAATTTGGCTAGTTTGCGGAACTAAATTCTTCATTGTATCTAATTTTAATTCATTTAAATTCAAAAAGCCAAATGATGTCAGGGTTTATATTATTGGGTTGCACAGTTTTGACATTATAATTCTCTTTAGTAAAAGCAAAATAGAAAAAATGGCACATACATAATATTGTTAAATCATGTGTCAGGTTAATAATGAGGCCGATTATTATGCTGACATGATGATCTGAAGCTTGAAGATGCTTTTTTTTTTAACATGATAAGGTGAAGTCAGTGTTTAAATTATTAATTCAACCATCTTTTATGATTATGACAAAAGACAGTGTTTTGAGACAGGTAAGTATATATATGTATATATATTAACATGGGATAAAATAGATTGTTTCTTTATTTCTTTACTAAGTTTACCTAGAGAAATCATATATTGGCTTCTCTCTGACCTCATTTATTTTGGTCTATGCCATATAAGATTTGGAAGGCTCATATGGTACACTGAAATGATACTGAGGAATAATTTTGCATAGTAAGCTCAGACCCTTATGGACATTGCCAGAAAATCATTCTCTACTTCCACAATAGATTGTAAATTTATACAATTTATTGTGTTATGACAATGCTAAGTAGGTTTTTTCCCATCCATCTTTTGTTTCAGAATCTTCATTCTCACTGTAACTAAATCCTTAAAATTAATTCTAAACACTATATTCAATTATCTCCCTAGAAAAATAGGCATTTACAATCCTAAACTTTTGCTTATCATGAAGAAAAGTAAATTTATTATTCAATTAAATTAACTTAAAATTAAATATATAATATTCAACTAACTAAAGCTGCTGAATATAAACATTTATGCTATAATGCCTATATTTCTAAAGGAGATATAAATCATTTATATCAGCAAGGGATTTATCTTGGAGAACAGTGAACAGATGGAGATGACAATAGTGTCCATGTAAACTGATCATATGTATTTGTCAAAAACAAGATTGGCTAGGTAGTGAAATAACCATTTAATTTATTAGAGAAAGGTATTTTTGATTTATTAACATATCAATGATACTTTTAGTATTTGTGGACCACAAAATACCTTCGTTAATTGATTGTCTTCTTGAATAGATAATTTAATGGGATTTCTTATTGTGTAAAAGAAAATAACTCTGTGGTTGATCAAGCCAAAAAAGCCCTATACCTTTTTCTCTCTTTCTTACCCAAGGTTAGGATAAAAATAAAAATAATTGCAATGACTATGTATCACAGAATATACAGAAATTTATACCTATCCTAAGAGAACAATTTCTACACTAAAAAATCCCTTACTTGCTCTCAAACTCGTTGGCCTCAATGTCACGTGTATTCAAAAAGAGATTCTGGACATCTGTCATTTCTCACCTACTTACATTTTTGAAGAGTATTAGCCTAATTTGTTGATGAATCCACTTTTCTATTTTGATGTTTAAATAGTAAAGATAAGATACTAAGGCCTATTTTGTACTTTGGTTATTTCTAAGAAATTACATGCACATTACCAGTACAGGTCTCTGTAAGTAATGATAGGATCATACATCTACTCTCAATTAAAAAAAAATTATACCTTCACACTGATTCTTAATTAACCTAGAATAATAGCAATGATTCCTTCAAATTATTGGTTCAATTACTCCTAAATGACATTTTTGACTCAGGAGAACGTTCAGTTCATTTCTCCACTTCTTTCTCCCTCCACTTATTTGACTACCTAGTTTAGATTCCATGACCCAAGTCTTCAGGCACTATTGCATCAACAGTCTAAACTTTCCAGGCTCTTTGAGAGCAAAATCCTCAGAATGACCTCTCAACTAAAATAGTCAATACTTCCTTACAAATTAGACATTAAAATCTCTAACTTCTACTCTTCACATCTTAGAGATATATGTTATTGTTTTAAGTGACAGAAAACTGATATCCTTACAAACCCCTTCCATTTGTCAATGATATCATCACATGGATACCACACAGGTATCTCAGATTCTTCATGTGTGGGCTTGATTTCTCCAAACTTCCACTTTTACCTAAGTTCCCTAAACACTTAGCAATCATCCTTGATGCCACCCTCTCCCACATTCATCACAGTTTAGCAATAACTGAAGTCTATCATGTACTTCAGGAATATGCCCACATTTCTTACTATTCTGAAGCAGCATTCAAGCTCAGCTAGATGATCTTTACAGTGTTTTAAAGCATTCCTTCCACCAGTGTTGGCCCCTCCAAGCTAACCTTCACTGACCAATGATTTTTCTGAAATGAAATGAAATGTGATCATGTAATTATATATATACTAGAGGCCCGATGCATGAAATTCGTGCACTGGGGGGGGGGGGGGGCGGTGTCCCTCAGCCCAGCCTACACCCTCTCCAATCTGGGACCCAGTAGGATCGGGCCTAAACGGGCATTCGGACATCCCTCTCACAATCCAGGACTGCTGGCTCCCAACTGCTCACCTGCCTGCCTTCCTGATTTCCCCTAATTGCTTCTGCCTGCCAGCCTGATCACCCCCTAACCACTCCAATGCCAGCCTGATTGATGTCTAACTGCTCCCCTGCCAGCCTGTTTGCCCCCAACTTCCCTCCTCTGCTGGCCTGGTCACCCCTAACTGCCCTTCCCTGAAGGCTTAATCGCCTCCAACTACCCTCCCTTGCAGGCCTGGTGCCTCCCAACTGCCCTCCCCTGCTGACCATCTTGTGGTGGCCATCATGTGTCCACATGGGGGCAGGATCTTTGACCACATGGGGGCATCCATATTGTGTGTTGGAGTGATGGTCAATCTGCATATTACTCTTTTATTAGATAGGATAGAGGCCTGGTGCATGGGTGGGGGCCAGCTGGTTTGCCCTGAAGGGTGTCCCGGATCAGGGTGGGGGTTCCCTTGGGGCATGGGGCGGCCTGAGTGAGGGGCCTGTGGTGGTTTGCAGGCCAGCCACGCCTCCTGGCAACCCAAGAGGAGGCCCTGGTATCTGGAATTTATTTACCTTCTATAATTGAAACTTTGTTGTCTGGAGTGGAGCCAAGCCTCCTGCTAGCTCTGTGGCCGGCAGCCGTTTCTGTTGGGGTTTGTGTATATCTTCTATAATTGAAACTTTGTAGCCTTACGCGGAGGCCTGGACCGGCCAGGGTGTGCGGAAAGCAAGGGGCAACCCTAGCCTTCTGCTCTTTCAAGCTCCGTGGTTGCTGCCATTTTTGTTTGGATTTGTTTACCTTCTATAATTGAAACTTTGTAGCCTTGAGTGGAGGCTTAGGCCTGCAACGGCACGCAGAAAGCTTGGCTTCCTTTGTTACCAGGGAAACCCAAGCCTCCCTCCTGCTCTTTGTGGCTGTAGCCATCTTGGTTGGGTTTATTTGCATACTTGCTCTGATTGGCTGGTGGGCGTGGCTGGTGGGCATGGCTTGTGCATGTAGCAGAGTGATGGTTAATTTGCATATTACTCTTTTATTAGGTAGGATATACACAGAGTGGCCAGATTATTATGATCTCTGAAAGCATAATAATCTGGCCACTCAGTGTATATCCTATATAATAAAAGGCTAATATGCAAATTGTCCCTTCAACCAGGAGTTCGACCAGCAGGCAGGCCAGCCAACTGCCCATGTCCCCTCCCCCTGGCCAGGCTGGCTGGACTCCACCCAGGCACAAATTCATGCACAGGGCCTCTAAATATATATATATATCTTTTGTTTAGATAATTTCCATGTGTTCTAAATGACTTATAAACCCTTGAGAATTTAGCCATTATCTATCTCTCCAGCTTTATCTCTTCATTCTTCACCTAGTAATGCTCAACATTTTTCTTCTATATTCTCTCACATCTATCCTTCATATTTAAATTCTCTATGTAACTTTGCACCTATCAAACAAATTAAAGATTAGCAAAAATAAATTCAGTAAATAGATATTTTTAATTTAGGCAAAGAACTTTTATTTTGCACTTAAGAAAAGTATTCTCCTCCCTCAGATCATTTTACACTGTAAAAATGACTCTCATATAATGTCATGTTTTGTTTTATTTTGTTATTTCCCCACTGCCTAGTCACTCTCTAGGTGTAACTTTTGTATTATATCTTGTTGAAGTATTTAAAATATCATTGATTAGTTTCCTAATATGTTATACTATTTTAACACATATGCTACTTCCTCAGCTTGGTATCAAGCTAACACCTGTCATAGAATAAACCAAAATTATTGTAAAAAGAGAAATAGTAAATTTGTGAATTTAGTTTGGAAAATGTTTGGATAGATTATACAAAGTATTTGATTCTAGTGAACTCGAGCCTTTCTACAGGGCAATTTACCCCAGAACTAATCTTTTAGCTGATTATAAAATAGAAAAAGATGAAGAAGTTAGTTGGTCTTTGACCAGGTCTCTGAAAGTGTGTTTTAATTTAAACATATTAAACCAGATTCACCTTTTTAACAATTTTGTGAAAGCCTTTAAAACATAAAAATCTTATCATTTAGGTATTTACCTGTGCCACTAGTGGAATTCTTAATTATCACTTTCTATACTGCACACTCTTGCTCCTTCATTTCTTTGGACCGTACACACAGACAGAGGGACTAAAATATTGGACTCCTGGTTACAAAAAGAGGCTTACAGAAAGTTTATAATCCGACTTCCTCATGTAATAGATAAAAAAAATCCTACTTCCTCAAGAAACCAAAAGGGGCTTTGATATGAACCTAAGGATACTGGATATTAGTTAAATCACAGGTATTTTAACTCAGACATCTTTCTATTATGTACTTACTGCTTACTTGGAATAATATTTATAAATGTATGTAACTGTCTAACAGAAAATAAACTGTTTTAAATAAAGATAATAAAGAAACTTATTGTATTTGACAGTTCCTGAAGACACTATGAAAAATATATGCAAGAGAAATTAGAAAGCCTCTTTTTCAGTTTCAATTTCTTCCCTTACCCTTTACACACCCTTCCACAAACCTCCCCTTCACTCAAGAAATGAGAGCACTGCTCTGTATCCCTCATAAAAGGGAACATAAAAAATATCAGCCAGAGTTAATCCAGTCTCTCTCTTTTGATATTCTGATTTCATCATTCCACTAAGGAGTAGGAAATACCAGTTTGGATTTGAAAATCTTTTTTCTAGCAACTGAGCTTTGATTATGGAGGGATATGCTACTGTTACTTCAATTCAATCTTTCCTTCATCTCAGGTTGATGACAGCAGTAGGAAAATCAGACTATCAGACCCTCAAACATACTATGATTAAAGAAATGCTCATCCATTTTCAATTCTGCTCACTGTGGAGAAGAAATACTAATGTGATTGATATAAGGTACAATACAGTGGCTAAAAATTAAACTGCTGATGTGCCTGGCCTTTGAGAAATTGATAAATGAATAAAAAACTATGCCAGGATAGACAAGTCCTAAATGCCTAAGGTGGAAGATCATGAGCACAAGCCTATATTCTTGTGCGTGCTGATGGCTAAAGGCCCTGGCTCATGATCCAAGGACAGAGAGAAGTGGAAGAACTCCCCATCCCAATGAAGTCAGAGTGTGTGGTATGGGGTCACATTTTTGGGATTCCTCCACTGCCCCATCATTCACATTAATGTGACATTATACTTTCCATAATATAATGGGTACTTAATGCCCACCAAGAACCCAGACCTTACTTAGCAAAACCATGCTTACTATCTTTGGAAATCAGAAACTTGTTACTAATTACACTCCATTGGGACCATTTTTTGACACCTTTTGGTCTTAGATTTCATTTGCTTTTCATGCAGAGAAAGGGTTCATTGGATTAAAGGAAAATCTGTCATGCAAAACCAAGGTCATACAGAACCTTCGGTGATATGTGCTATCAATAGCCTTGAATACAATGACTAGTAATTCTGAATGTCTGTCATTGAGTCTCTAAATTATCACTAAAAATAAACTATAAAATATAAAAGCAGTCCTTTCTTTTTGACTTGAGTTTAGAAAGGGCTTGGCTAATTAGTTTTGAAGTTGCATTGGAAGACAAAGGAAAGTGAGTTATCTAATTTTCAAAAAGGTTTCAGTCAGTTTTTAAAAATTAATTCTAATAATTTCAAATGATTTTAGAGCATATTTCATTCTATACACCAAATATTTCTGTAACTAAAATATGGGAAAATAATTATTTACATGTATTAATAATTAGTATAAACTAAATCTGATTACTTTGATTGTGTGATTAGGTTAAAGTGTTAATAGCTCTGTTAGACAGCTACTTCTGCAATAATATTGTTAATAAACAACTCTAAACATTCAGTGGCTTCAGAATAGCATGTGGTTACTGTCCTTGCACTTGTATTGTCTGGGGTGGCTTAGCTCCAAGGTACAGATTGGGTTCAGGCCTTTTCTGCATGTCTCTCATTTGGGACCAGTGACTGTTTCTCACGGTGGATGGCAGAA
Organism: Cnephaeus nilssonii; assembly: GCF_951640355.1. Classification (NCBI taxonomy): domain Eukaryota; kingdom Metazoa; phylum Chordata; class Mammalia; order Chiroptera; family Vespertilionidae; genus Cnephaeus; species Cnephaeus nilssonii. The sequence goes on from NC_137073.1 coordinate 55,452,586, forward strand.
ACATAACAGGGTAATCAAAAACAAAAGCTCCAGGGAAAGAGGAACTAAAGCTTCCCGGTTGATAAAAAAAATATTTCACAAACATATGCTATTGTTAATATTTAATTTGAATCATAAAGGATAAATTCAATAATATTTTAGAAAGAGAAAAAAGTATATTCAAAACGATGAGTATATGAACTCTCTCATATAATTTGGGTAGTTTTTTTAAATATATATATATTGGCATCATAAGAGAGTTAAAAAGGAATGTTTATTTTATGCTATTTTATATCTTTTCTCAGTTTTTTTTCTTCTCAGTGGTATGCACATGGTCTCTCAATTGGTTAACACAAGATGAAAAGATTAGAAAATGTATCTTCTGAATAAAGCACTTGTTGTCTTGCTTTATAGTTTGTTGTCATCATTTCATTAACAACTAATTCTGGAGAACAGCAGAATATAGAATCCTGATTTATTTAGGATCTTAAACATGCAAATATTTATTATAGTTGTGTTTTTCCTTCTCCATAAGTGTCATGAAGTGGAAGTAATTGATGTCTGAAAAGGGGAACATTTTTTTTTTTGGGTGAACACTTTTTATTTCCTGTACATGTTCTTTATTACATTTCATTAACTTATACTTAACAAATGAATAAAGATGTACTACAAGAGACATGTTTAGACTAAGAAATGAATAAATGATTTATCATAACTTTATAAATAATCTGCACCACAATAAAATTAACTTTCTAAAACATATCCCCTTTATTTTACTTAGTATTTTGAAATAGAAAACTAGAAATCTCCCTGGGCCATGTTATGAGTCTATCTGTGTGTATTGTGTCATAACAAAGCTCCTCAGCCATGTGTCTCTCTTAATACATATGACAGGTGAACCCAAAGTAGTGAAAATTATATATGTCCATGTTTTATATAATACATGTTTTTCATAGGCAGTAAATATTTGTCATCAGTGAACAGTATTATACAAACATAATGTAGATTATAGATGTTTCTTTCAAGTCATTGTTAAAGCCAGTTGTCAGATACATGTAATTGCACCGTGCTCTTCTAAATCCCTTTTTTAAATAATTGATTTTTCTAATGTCTAATCCTGACACATAATATGGAGGTATTGGCAAGCTTATCCAAAGTTAAGAAGAGTCCAAAGAAAATAATTCTGAGTAATATAATCCCAACATCCTTGATGTTCCAAAAAATTATTAAAAATTTGATCAGAACTAATTGTGATTCTAGTCCAAGCCTCCTTAATAAACCTAGACCCAGAATTTCTTACAAGCCTCCAGTGAGTCCTGAAAATCAGAAATAGAAATTGCAAAGCCACTAGAAAAGCAAGATGTTGCAACTTTGGTATTACAAAGCCTACATTCAAATTCCAGCTCTCCTACCTACTAACCTTGACCTTGAGCAAATGTCTTAACTGGTCTTAAAGTCAATTTCACAAATTGAGTTGCATTCTATAAGAAGTTGTGAGAAATACAAAATGCAATGCATGTAATTCATTTAATATACAATCTGATATTTGATACATGTTCAGTAATAGTAGCTAAGATTAAAAGAATAATAGAACAGAAAGTCAGGAGTGGTCTAGTGTCGGACTAGTTAGTTAATCCACAACCTTAATCCTGAGTACTTTGATTTCTCTAGGGTTCTTCTGGCTCTTTGATGACCCCAGTCATTATGTAAAGATTACTTGATGGCACAAAGTTGTTTCAAATGCAGATATTTTTACAAATTTTCATAGGACATCTTTGCATGTGGCTTAACATCAACTACTTGATACTGGCAGCCATAGTTGTCAGCCTGGAGATTGGTGTCCTAGCCTTACAGTCTTGTGGGAGTTGGCTGGCACTCCTGTAAACCACAGTGCTTGCCTAGGCAGGGACATACTGTTTCCAGTGGAAATCCTGGGCTTTCTGGCATGGCAAATGCTCAAGCTAGTACTCCAACAGAGCCCAAGGCTGTGGCTCCCAAAGCCCCATAAATTGGGAGAATCTTTTGCCAAGAGCCCCTTTGTTATGGCAGACAGCTATCATTGACTATCAAGGGACTTCTTTAAGGGGCTATGTGCTCAAGCCTGGAAGGCAGCCACTTTGAGAGGTTTTTGAGACCTTATTGTTGTATTATCCCAGAATTAAAGAAATACCCACATACTCACAGTTTGAAACCCTTTTATCAGTCAGGCACATTCCCTTTCAAAATAATCTTTGTCACATTGGTTTAATGATACAAATACCTCAGCCTAAAAATGGTTCTTTTTTTCTTTTTTTCTTTTTTGAGGGGGAGAGAGATAGAGAAAAGAGGAAAACCAGCCCAGTTCTAAAATTCTTTGAGAAAGAAAGAAGACTAAAAATAGAGACAAAAATATAATTCTTATCTACAAAAATAGCAGAGAAATACTGACACATTATTGTAGACTGAATCAGGGTTACATACCCAATACTTGGCTTCATGTACCTTTTAAAATAGCATTCCTGTCCATTCTTATTACGTTTGGATTGCTCCCAAGAGTTCCTTTGTGACTAATTTAACACCTGTGAAGTCATGGTAATACTAAGTAGAAATTCATTGCCTACTGCATGGATAATTTTATTTTATTCCAAAGTTATTACAATAATTAGTGAAATTCATAAAAGTTCATATTGGTTTAAATCACTTTATTCATTTTTCCATCAATTAATTAGAGAATAATTTTATGACTTAAATAAAATAAATCTCTTTGATTTCACATATTAAAAACTAGGTTGGAAACAGAACTGTTTAACCATATAAAAAGCACGTAAAGTTACTTCTTGAAACATTGAGTACAAATTAAAACATTGTGTGAGGTTAAAATGCCCTCTTCCATTCTTCCTTTTCACCCTTAATCTCCTTTTACTTTATCAACTGTCTTTTGTGAAACATTGTTGGTATGGGTATTCCAAAAACTACCTTATTAGCTATATAAACTTATCAAAACACATTATTATATAGCAATATATATTGAATTATATAAACCAGGTGCTTTTTACTCTCATAAGCTATATTATATACGTAATGTTTTGGGCTTAGAGTAGAAATCAGCAAGATAAAATCTGATTGTAGCTTAAGCTGGGAAAGTCTAAAAGCAATAGATGTTGAAAACACAAGTTATTTTAGTTTATGGAATTTTAAGTACATTTAAAGAATTAAAAATATGTTCTTATTAAAAAAATAACCTAGATTTAATAACACATCTCTAAGGCATATTTAATATGTTGAAGGCTTTAACTAGGGGTTATATTCAAATAAATTAGAAACTGTAGTTTGCAAATAAAATATGTCAAACATTTAAGATTTTTTAAAAACTTAAACACACATATCTATGCATCTGTAATTTAAGTAGTGGTATATTTTATTAATTTTCTTTATTGGTAAGAAAATTTAAAAAATCAAATAGATGTTATTTATAATTGATATTTATTGTTGTACCCACATGTATCAGATAGTATCTTCAGTTAGGCCAAATATAAGTATAATACAAACTGAAATGAGATTATATCAAGAATCTCAAACTCAAATACCTACAAGGGCCAGAGAGGTCATGTAGAAGGAAGCAGGACTGATGTAAAGAAACAGGGACTGGTCAGGACTTGTGCAAGAGAGTATGCATTCATCTGAAAGCACTCAATCTTACAAGAAAATTAACTGTGTGAATTAAGACCAATATACTTCGATGTCTACATTGGATAAAAATATAGAAATGAACTTCTCTTTAGCATGCAAAAGTGGAAATTACACAGTTATTAATTCTTCATTCAGAAAGTAAGATATTCAATCATTCATGAGAAAGAATTTGCAAGATATGCAACCAAACTTAGAAAAAGGGCAAATACGTTCATTCATTCTTTAAATTTATTCAAAATACTTTTGAGTGATTTATGTAGACTAGACATTGTGCTAGACATAGAATGGAAAAGACAGATTTGATCCTTAACATGTTAAGGCTAATAGTTAATAGACATGGATGCAAAAGAGTGCATGGCAAGCCGAAGGAGGGAAGTAGTTCTAAATAACTCGGAGGCTTCCATGAGATGGATCCATAGATCCACCACCACATCCACGCACCAGAGGTTTTCACCTGTGAGATAACCTCAAGAGAGGTTTGGATATATGTTAAGGGTATTTAGCTACTGTAATGGAGGTATTCTTCTGGCAGCTGGTGTGTCAGGGCCAAGGAAGCTAAATAGTCTATAGTTTGTGCTGGTAAATTACACACAATGGAGAATTTTCCACTCTGAAATACCATGTGACCTATTAGAGAATCTTTGTTCCAGATCATATTGTCTCTAATAGGGGAACCAGTATCTAAATACTCATAACAATTATCCTACTCCTTGACCACAAGTCCTTATTGTTTAGATCATTTTAATGCTCCTATTGTATCTAGTCTTTTACCACATCAGTATCTAATGACCCTATGTTTTTTTTCTTTTTCCAGCACCTCTTTCATGTTCTCTGTCTCCGTATCTTGATTACTTTTCCTCTCAACCCTTCCTACATTTTTCTCTCTTACACCTCTCTTTCTTAATTGCAGTCTGCTACAAAAACAATTCTGCTTTAAACAGATTTTTCTGATCCCCTGCCTACACCATATAGGAGGACATGCAAATAAAATGAATCTTTTCACTTTATTTTATCCTCCCAATGTCAAATTGGACCTCAGCACTAGCTGTCAACTAATAGACTTCCCTAAGAAATGTTCCATTTAACCAAAACATGTCATACATGTCTTTTCTTCTGTCACTAATCTTTTGCAATACCATAGGGTTCTTGTTCCTCTCAAATGATGACTTTGTTCCCTAATTATCTTAGAAAATGAAGGTGATCAGAAGATATTACCTTCTTTTACTACCAACAAGCTATATCTCTCCTTATGTTGATTTTTTTTACTATATTATTTTTACTATATCTCTCCTTATGTTGAATTTTTCACTGGTTAATATATTTTTTAAATATATTTTATTGATTTTTTACAGAGAGGAAGGGAGAGAGATAGAGAGTTAGAAACATCAATGAGAGAGAAACATCGATCAGCTGCCTCTTGCACACCCCCTACTGGGGATGTGCCCGCAACCAAAGTACATGCCCTTGACTGGAATCGAACCTGGGACCTTTCAGTCAGCAGGCTGACGCTCTATCCACTGAGCCAAACCGGTTTTGGCTTCACTGGTTAATATTGACCAACAGTTCCTTCCTCTTCAAATCTTAACTCCAACTTGTATCTTTGATCACACTCTAATTATTGTGAACAGAAGGCTCCTTGTTCTAATGTTCACCTTCTCTAATCTGCTAACAATATTCCCACTTTGATGGAATATTTCTATTAACATATACACATAATGCAAGGGTTCTCCCCATCTGCTACTTCATTCCTCAGCAGCCCTTTACAGCTGAAAGAATATATCTACTTAATGATTTCTCTGTCCTGCCTCCCATTTTTCTTGACCACATTCCAATTAGATATTTTTTCTTCAGGATTCTGCAAGGTCAACAACATTCAATTTGCCAAGTCTACTGATTCCCTTATCCTCATTTAAATATTTCAGTTACTTGTTATATTTTATCTTCCTACTTTAAAAAAAAATATGTTTTTATTGATTTTAGAAAGAGATGAAGGGAGAAGGATAGAGACATAGAAACATCATCGAAACAAAGATTAAGGGAATCATAATACCAGATAATCAAGTTATGCTACAAAGCCACTGTAATCAAAACAGCCTGGTACTGCCATGAGTACAGGCATACAGATCAATGGACTGGAACAGAGATGCAAGAAGTTGACCAAAGCTATTATGCTTAATTAATATTTGACAAAGAGGCAAGAGCATAAAATAGAGTCAAGAGAGTCTCATCAATAAATGGTGTTGGGAAAATTGGATAATACATGCAAAAAAATGAAACTAGACCACCAACTTACACCATACACAAAAATAAACTCAAAATGGATAAAAGACTTAAATATAAGATGTTAAACCATAAAAATCCTAGAAAAAATCAGAGGCAGCAAAATCTCAGATATCTCTCATAGCAATATGTTTACTGATACATCTCTTAGGGCAAAAGAAACTAAGAAGAAAATAAATAAATGAAACTACATCAAAATACAAAGCTTATGCACAGCCAAATAAACCATCAACAAAACAAAAATGGAGCCCACTGCATAGGAGAACATATTGATAATGATACATCTGATAAAGTGTTAATATCAAAAATATATAAGGAACTCTTACAACTTATCAAAAGGAAGGCAAACAATCCAATTAAAATTGGGCAAAGGACCTAAATAGACACTTCTCCAAAGTGACATACAGATGGTCAAGAGACATATGAAAAAATACTCAAAGTCACTGATCATCAGAGAGATGCAAATTAAAATGACAATGAGGTATCACCTCACATCTGTCAGAATGGCTACCATCAACAAATCAACAAATGACAAGTGCTGGTGAGGATGTGGAGAAAAGGGAACCCTAGTACACTGCCGATGGGGATGCAGACTGGTGCAGCCACTGTGGAGAACAGTATGGAGTTTCCTCAAAAAGTTAAATATGGAACTGCCATTTGACCCAGTGATCCCACTTCTAGGAATATGTCCTAAGAAACCCTAAACACCAATCAGAAAGAATGTATGCACCCCTAGTTCATAGTAGCACAATTTACAATAGTGAAGATCTAGAAACACCCCAAGGGCCCATCAGTAAATGAGTGGATAAAAAGGCTGTGGTACATTTACACCATGGAATACTATGCAGCAGTAAAAATGAAGGATTTCTCACCCTTTGAGACAGTATAGAGTGACCTGGGGAGTATTATGCTAAGTGAAATAAGCCAGTAATAGAACGCCAAATGTCACATGATCTCACTCATATGTGAAACCTAATGAACAAAATAAACTGATGAACAAAATATATCTACAGACATAGAAGCATGGAACAGACTGCCAAATCTCAGCAGGAAGGCAGGGGAGGGTGGGAGGGTGTTAAGAGATCAGCCAAAGAACTTGCATGCTTATATGCATAACTCATGGAGACAGACAATAGCGTGATGAATGCCTGGGGCATGGGGTAGGCACAGGCTAGAAGAGCTCAATGGGTGGGGGAAAGGGATATATGTAATACTTTTAACCATCTATATATATAAAAGCCTAAGCAACTGTTCGACTGATCACTATTATGTGCACTGACCACCAGGGAGCAGAAGCTCTGATTGGTAGGTTAGCTTGCTGCTGGGGTCCGGTAAGACAGGGCCAGACACGTCCTGGAGCCTTCCTGCAGTCCCTCCCTGGCCCAGATCCTGCACCAGTGGGGTCCCTTGACCTGGCCTGCACTCTCTCGCAATCTGGGTCCCCTCGGGGGATGTTGGAGAGCAGGTTTCAGCCAAACCCCGCAGGCCAGGCTGAGGGACCCCACCGGTACACAAAACTGTGCACCGGGCCTCTAGTAAAGATATAAAGAAAAAAATATAAAAATATAAAATAAATGCAACTTTTATTGCAAAGCTGTATTAATGGCATGCATAGACTATTTGGTCCACCCTTTCACTCCTTTCCTGTTAAATAACAAGCAGGTTATTACAATGGTATATCTAACATGCATGATAATTTGGTTTGAATGTTGGACATTTATGTATAAAATATTGTAGAGGTTCTTGATAATTATATTTATATCCAGAAATGAATAGATTTTTATTCTATCAGGGAGTTAGAAAACAGACAAAGTGATCAGTATTATCTAATTTCTTTCTAACCTAGTGTCAATATTTACCAAAACTTTCAAGAACACAGGCTCAGTGAAAGGTTCAGTAAAATAGAGAAGTCTGAGATAATGAGAGTGACTCCTCAGATTCTTCATCCCTACATTGGGTATGTGCTCTCTATTTAAATCAAATTTATAAAAAATATTTCCTTTTTCAGAGAGGCTTCTTTTAAGACAAGGGTGGAGAATGTCTGGCCCACAGGCCATATAAGGCCCGCAAAATCATTTGGTCTGTCTCTGCCAAGGATTGAGGGGTAACTTAATTAAATGTTTGACCAAATATAGATAGCAAGCTAATTTTTCAGTTGATAATTTTGTATGGCCTTCAAATGATATTATAAATATCCAAATGGCCCTTGGCAGAAAAAAGATTCTTCACCCCTGTTTTAAGCCCTCTACCTAGCAAAGGTCTTCCCATGAATAACATACTTTTTATCATTGCACTTAATAAAACTATAATTTAATAAATATTTTTATAGCCAATTGTCTCTTCTCCTAGATACCAAGCATCTTTTATGGCATGCAGGATTCATTCCCTCCTTAAAGGAGAATTCTCCATCTTAGGTTATCTTTATAAGTAGGATATTCAGTTATATTAGCATTTAGAATATAGAGATCCAACTACTGGCCTGTGTGTCAAGTCCCAATTAAGACTTTTCCTAATACTGGATATTATTTTGAAGAGAGAGAAGGAAGATAGACATTCACAGTAAAAATGCTCCAGTTTATAAATTTCTCTAGTGAGCAGAAGGCCAATGATATAAAAAATAATATTTAAATGCATGTTGTCTTCACAAAGCTGAAATGTGGGCAGACAGCTTATTGCTGTTTTAATGGCACCTAGCAGAGATGAAATTAGCATTTGATTTACATGAGTGTCCTTGGGAAGAGGCAATTGTGACTACTCATATCCACTGATAGGAGTTGAATTGGTTTTAACCTCTCAAAGATATAATCTAGAAATCATAATAAAAAGCTAAATGCAGATGTCCACTTAATACACAGTGGTACTTCAACTGGTAAGAAAGAGATTGCAGCATAATAATATTGTATACCTATTAAATAGCTGTCCTTTAAAGAATTAAATGAATTTATAACATTTTTGAATGTGATAAACTAGTCATAGAATTTTACTTTATTATTTTTAAAGCAATCTATTATTTAGGAATCATAAGACTTTACAGTTAGAAAACCCTAAAGCCACAAACTCTGATGCCTTCAGGGTCCCTAAGTTTCTAAATATGAAGTAGCTAATATGGCATTTTAAGAAGGGATAAGGGCTGTGATTAATTTAAAAGTACAAATCTTGTTTAAAGGCAATTAAACTGACTATTTTAAATTATTTTGCTGCGCAAATAAAATATGTACATAGATCAAATTGATTTTTGATCTATGATTCTAGTTCATCCTCTTCAAGTATATGAATCACTCAACTTTTAGATAGGCACACAACAGATTATTAGCAAATATAATTATTCTTATTCTGAGATTATTGTTATTGAACATTTTTAGTCCAAAATAGTTATAAATTCCTGTTTTGCATGATGCACTTAAGACCCATAATGTTATTTGAAAATCATCTTCCATATAGTATATAAACCGAAACATTAATGCTCTAACTCATCCCAGAATACAGAATAACATTTGCACACTAAATTCCACGTGGATTATACTATCAATAATTACAAAACTCTGATAGAAATCCTAAGTGTAAATGGTTAAACAGTGTCCCACACATCCTGAATTTATGTCTACCCAGAACCTCAAGCTGTGATCTTATTCGGGAATAAGATGTTTTCAGTCATAATAAGTTAAGGTAAAGTCATACTGGATTAGGGTGGGCCCTAAATCTAAGGACTAGTGTTCTTATAAGAAAAGGACAGATACATATCAGTACTTTTACACAAAGAGAAAGGCCATGTGACCATGGAGGCAGAAATTCAAGTGATGCCGCTACAGCCAATGAGTTTCAGGGATTGCCAGTGACCAACAGAAGCTAGGAGAGAGCCCTGAAACAAGGCAGAAGCTAAGAAGGAACCAGTCTGGCTGACATCTGGATTTCACACTTCTGGCTCCTATGATAGAAAACAACTCTATTGTTCTATACTACCAGTTTGCGGTACTTTGTTATGGCAGTCCAGGGAAATTAATGCATTGAGAAAAAATACAATTTATGTTACCAATAGAAATATTATATAAAATATGTTATTTCAATCTCCTTACCTAATTCAGGAATCTCAGAAATACATGTCAGAATGAAAGAGCAATATGTATCCAAAGACTACTAATTTACTCTTTTATTTTATTAATTTTCTTTTCTCTGTTAAAAGGAATATGTTTACATTGATTTCAAAGCATCTTCATTCATTTTAGGATATAGTTTAAGTACTATTTCAGAAAGAATGTTGTTGACTAAAATAAAAGAAATATTTGTATTTTAAGCATCTTAAAAATTCTCGGAATGTACAATCATGGTCTTGCTCGACAGTGTGCAGACATTGATGAGCTACCAAAAACAGAAACATATATTCCCATATTTTCAAAGCCTCAAGAGTTGGTCTAGTAAGAGGATAAAAGTCTTAATGTGAGTGACAGCTTATATAGAGTCTCTGTCAAGTCAAGTGGTAGGATCTTTGATTTTTGAAATTCAGGAATACAAGTTCTAGATGAGCTGCCATTCTCCCTGTGTGCAATTCACCTGAAAATGGTGATGCCTGTATATAGTAATGGAAGTGATCCAAGAAAGGACAAGTATTTAAAAATAGGTGTAACAACATTTTTAGTGAAACAGAAAAGGAAAATAGCTAAACACATATCATGGTAGTTATATACTGAAATTGAAAATAAGAAGAGAGCTTGATAGAAGATCTTACTAAATCTTTAAACTAAAAATGAAAATAATATCATTGGCACATGAATATAACAATCTTGACAGATATAAAAAATAAATTGTTATAGTTAGTAAACAAACAGGCACATTAGATATTTTAAAATATATAAATAGCCCTAGCTGTTTTCCTCAGTGGTTAGAGTGTCACCCACAGACCAAAATGTCACAGGTTCGATTCTCTGTCATGGGCACCTACCTCAGTTTCAGGCTGTATCTCCAGCCCAGGTCAGGGCATGTGTAGGAGCCAACCAATTAATGTGTTTCTCTCACATTGATGTTTCTCTCTCTCTCCACATCTCTCCACCCCTGCCCTCCACTCTCCTTAAAAAAAAAAAAAAAATTAATGGTGAAATATCTTTAGGTGAGGATTTAAAAAACTTTTTAAATCTTTAATTAACTGTAAAGTATTATACTTGCAAAGCCCACATGTATGGAAAGTATATTGATTATCACCTATACTATGAAATTATGTTCACTCATTTATTAACCTGCAGCCATATATATATATTATAATGGAAATGAGACATAGCTCTGGTTCGGTCAGTCATTTATCATTCCTGAATCACAATATTTTCAACTATAAAAGGAAATTTATAAATTATATAATCTCTGAGATCTTTTCCAGCTTTAATACTCTATGGACATAAAGATTTTTATGGACATCTATGAACAATATTCTATGTTGTGTAAAAATTTTTGAGTTCTTTAACTCAGTGAACTATTTTACTTTGACTAATGATATAAAATTAACTTTAATGTAGTAATAGAATAGGTGTGGTGAATTGCAATTATATCTATGAAATGATTGCTCGGGGAATCAAATATTCTAAAATTAATCTCATTGCCAAGAGAGTTATAGAATTCAGATCAAATTATTATTTTTAAAACAAATTCTATAAAGGCATCATCAAAATTAACTTAAGAAAAAAAAGAAGATGGTGAGAGCAAGTTTTGTAAAATAAATTACATTTGAATCTCAGTATTTTAAATGGAGAATTATAATACATTAAATTTGGGGATATACTTCACTCACATTATCTTATATGGGTCTAGGGTCTTATTGAGTGTACCTGCTTTCAAAGAAACTAGGAAAAAGAAACTAACCCAAATTTCTCATACTTAAAATAAAAGATAAATATGTACCTTGTATCACTAGTAAGGAGAATAATTTTTGCTTATTTCATATAGTTTTTAAATTATATTACTGATATTTATAAGAGTTCAAAAATAGAAACAGAACAAATCATTGAGCCTATGGCAGTATTTGTTAAGCTATAATAGTGAAAATTAGACAATCCAAATAGAATACAAGTTTAAAGACATTTTATTTGATTTTAGATTTTTAAATTCATTTTGTCATATACTTTCAAAATAATTAACTGAATTAATATAAAGTGCACATACCTTGATAAATATTTTATACCAAATCTTGGTACAGTTGTAGAGAATCATTGAAAATAAATGCAAATACTTATCAAGTTAAAAGATCTTTAAAGCGCATTAAAATACAATGTTCTGAAATCATTAACCAAGATGATGAGAAATAATTTTCCATTGAATTCTAATATTGCTACATTCACTCAGTTACATTTTTGTAAATATAATTTCAAACTCCAGCAATAAAAATTACTTTTAAAGTGTAGCCACAGTTACTAAAGGCCAATAGATAGCCTTTCCTATATATGATGAGGGCGGTATGATTTATCAAATCGTTTTAATGGTCCTATGAGTCTTTTGTTCCAGCTCACTACAAGTACAACTATTTTTAAAAAGAAGTAACATTATCACCGCAAAAATAGTCAAAACCTCTTCTTTTCAGTTTATAATACAAAGTTGAAATGGCTTTCATTACAGCCAGTTTCAAACCTATTTTTCATATGTTCTTAAACAGGGAAGAAAAAAAATCACACCAGTAAGAGAGACCATAATTTCCCAAAAGAATCAATTCTAGTGAAAAAAGGTACTTATACACTCAAATTTATACATATATACCTTTGTTTAAATAGAATGCTAATATATTTATCCATTCAATTCATCCTATAAATATTTAATGAGTGCCCAGGCACTATAATTGGGATTGGAAGTGCACCATGTTGACTCAGAGATGAACCTGCCCTCTATAAGCTGATACTCTAGCAGGAAAGTCAAAGAATCACTTAAAGATTATCAATCACTGTAATTAATTATGTGATAAAATCATACATCTAATTAATTCAAGGAAGCCTTATGGAAGAATAGTTTTAAATTGCTACAATTTATTTTGCATTTTCAATTTGGTTTAAAAATCTTTACTAATTACTTGTTAAAGGTTGTACATAAAAGCTATACACCTGGCCAGTGTTGCTTAGTAGTTGAACATCAACCTATGAACTTGCAGGTCACCATTGGAGGTTTGATTCTGGTCAGGGCACATGCCCAGGTTTCGGGCTTGATCCCCAGTAAGGGGAATGCAGGAGGCAGCTAATCAATGATCCTTTCATTATTAATGTTTCTATCTCTCCCTCTCCTTTCCTTTCTGAAATCAATAAAAATATTTTTAAAAGTTATAAAATTTTTGTTCATTTTTCTTATTGCAAATTATTGTAAATTATTTTTGGAGGAAATTATTCTCTAGGAATTCCTTAAAAGATTGTCATTGGAATTCACTCAGCATTTCTTAGTCTACCCATGCTCATGCTGCTATAACTGTCATGCATCTTAGGCCACCTATTTCATGTCAGGAAAGTCACAAAATCCTTTTTAATAACAACTCAATCCCTTATCTGATGATTATAAAGAAAGAGTTGTAGAAGTTATAAAATGCACACAGAAAAATACAAGAATAGCAACATGTACACTGATTTTATTTTATCTATCCATTGTCATTTGGATAGGCTGTGATGTGACAACATGGTCTCCAGAGCTAGTTGCATGGTCTTGCTGAGGCAGAGTTGTAGCTTTGTATTTTTTATATGACCAGTATCTTTATCTCATAGTTTTTAAAAATACTAAAGAAGATGAATTTTGTGTGGTCTTAATGCTGATATAACATATTGCCTACAAAAAGTATGGACATCTTTTTATTACATCAGATAGGCTATGCCACCATTATACTTTACAAATTTAGGACTTATGATAATTTAGGTAGAATCTGAATTATATTTTTATCCTTTCACAACTCTTGAAGAAATAGGTTTATATTATTTTAGTCCACGTTAAATAGTTACTTTAAGCACGAATCATATTTTGACTTTCTTGCTTTCAAAACTTTAGTCAACATAAAATAAGAACCTTGAAATGAAGTCCACTTTATCACATAATTTCATAATACCTCATATGATATAACATGACAATTAGTATTTAGAGGAGGCAAAAGCTATCCAACTAAACAAACAAACAAATATGGTACATAAACAAATGTGACTTCGCTATGAGTGGAAAAAGAAAATGCTACACCAAATAATTCTGGGAAAGAAAGAGTCCTTATCCCCTTAAGTCATGTTTTAGAGAATCCCTGGGGTGGGGGTGGTCATAAGAAAGGTTCTGAGGTACAGCTCCCAGGTTTATGGACAATTGTTTTAGCAGCATATCCTTTGTATAACAAAGACCCAGTAGCTTGATGCTTGCTCCATCACCATTGCACATGTATCTGCCATCAAACTACAATGAAAAATACTTGTCCTTCAGGTACATCTCCAGCTTGTTACTGCTTAATGTTATCCAATTTTGAAGGGAAAAAATAAAAGATACCTGATATACACTCATTCTTTTCTATTAGTGTCCAATACAGAAAAGGCGCCCAAGATAGGAGAGAAAGACGATATAAGAATATCTATTTGTATTTTTCTGATTGATCATGTTTAATTTATATTTGTGTACATTATTTATAATGCAAAAACAATTAGCAGAGTTTTATATATACATAAAAATTTCTAGTTTAACATAGTTAAGATTAAGATGAAGGCTCAACTCTAGGTATCACATTCTTACTAAAAATGATATAGTATAAAAAAACAAACAATGCAATACTCATAGACATAGATAACAGTATTGTAGTAAGCAGAGGGAAGATGTGTGGGAGGGTAGTAAAGGGTAAAGGGGGTCAAATATTGGTGATGGAAGAAGATTTGAGTTTGGGTGGTGAGCACACAACACAATATACAGATGATATAGCATAGAATTATATACTTGAAACTTATATAATCTTATTAACCAATGTTATTCCAATATATTTAATTAAAAACATTAAAAATCTGCTCTAGTACTCTAACCATGGTTTGAACTAGATCATTGTGTACTTGAGTATTTGACCACTACATTATGCCTTTAAGGAACTTAGCTTTTAGTAATATCACTTATACTATATACAAGTATAGCATCCTCTCTCCTAGGGTGCTAATTATGCCTTTAATATTTTCACTTCCATGGCAGACAGAGAATCAGTGAGCTATCCTTCAAGTTTTATTCCTTTTCCTGACTAAAAAATGGACACACAATCAATATTAACCAGACTCCCTCTCTCTTGTGCATATAAATCTTGAACAGAAAAATAACAAACCTGAAAATAGCTGCAGCTGACCCTTCCAGATAGTAACTTCCTGAAGAGCTTAACCAGTAGTTGTTTCATTCAATGGTTTTTCTCTGCACATATGATAAAATCATTTATGCTATATTTTATAATAAAATTCTATCTGACGTAAGATGAAAAATCAGAACTTAGATACCAATTATTGAGAAATATATGTAATCTTTTTAATTTAGGCTAGGAGGGTGGTGATTTCTCTAAATGAGAAGAGTGTTGAATTTTCTTAGAGCCATGGTCGGCAAACTGCGGCTCGCGAGCCACATGCGGCTCTTTGGCCCCTTGAGTGTGGCTCTTCCACAAAATACCACAGCCTGGGTGAGTCTATTTTGAAGAAGTGGCATTAGAAGAAGTTTAAGTTTAAAAAATTTGGCTCTCAAAAGAAATTTCAATCGTTGTACTGTTGATATTTGGCTCTGTTGACTAATGTTTGCCAACCTCAGAAGTACAGAAATCCACATATTCCTCCACATCACCTCTTTCAACTGAATAAAATGACGAATAAATAAAGTAATCAGTGGTGGTAGGTTAAGAGCTCTTTCAATGATGTATGCATCAGCATTTGATTAATAATAAAACAAGGTGACATTTACCACATTACTACTTATCAAACAAAATAGAAAGTTTTGTATGCATACTAATTCAATTAATCCTCATAATAAGAGTATGAATTAGCTATAATAATATCCTAATTTTATGCACAATAAAATTAAGGCAACTAGTTATAATTATAAAGTGTCCACACACAGCTAGGAGGATAATAAAGCATATGTATAAACTTAGACACTGGGTATCCAAGATCTGTTCTCTTTTCCTCCATGCTGCCTCTCATATAGTATTGAAACTTAAACCTTTTGGATTTTGTTTGTTGGTACAAATAATTCAACTAACTTTTAGTGTACTTTCCTGTTCTTCACCCATTCCTCTCTGGCAACAAAAGTCAAGCAAAGCTAGAGTTACATGTGCACAAGAAAGGAATAAGTCCGTAAACTCGCTTTGTCCAAAATGCTGCACATTCAAAGGTTTGGTCCTTGCCTAGCAACTGAGAGATAACCTTTAGACATTGGAATATCCAACGTAATAAGAATGTCTTTGTTTACTTGGGACCTTGAGCCATGCCAGTATATTTTATTCTAACAATGTGATTTATTTTGGGAGCCATGGGTCACACAATATCAGTTTGACGTCTGGAGCAGCACGAAAGTTCTTAGTTGACAAGTGAAGCTTCCCTGCTTGGCAATATTTTGTGCCTGTTGTCACACACTGTCACTGAAAGAATTAAGTGTTGCCTATAAGATTCCATTGGAGAAGACAACTGGAAACGTGCATCCGTTCTTGCCTGGAGTCTGCTCTATGGACCTTTTATTTTTGCTGATCTTAATCTGTGCTACCCAAAGCAAACTATAGATTCAATGTAATCCCTGTGAAAATACCAATGGCATTTTTCACAGAACTAGAACAAATATTCCTAAAATTTACTTGAAACCAGAAAAGGCCCCCAAATAGCCAAAGCAATCTTGAGAAATAATAACAAAGCTGGAGGTATCACTAACTGATATCAAACTCTACTACATGGCTACAGTGATCAAAAGAGTATGGTGCTGGCCCAAACACTGACATAGCCATGATTTAAAACAGTACAGAGGTTCCTTAAAAAATTAAAAATAGAACTACCATATGACCATGCAATCCCACTTCTGGATATTTATCCAAAATACTAATTTGAAAAGATATATGTATCTCTATATTAACTGCCACATTATTTACAATAGCCAAGATATGGAAGCAACCTAAGTGTTCATTGATAGGTGATTGAATAAAGAAGTGGTACATATATACAATGGAATATTATTTGGCCATAAAAAGATTGAAATCTTACTATTTCCAACAATACAGATTGATCTAGAGCACCAATTTTCATTTCATGTCACACATAAAGTAATTATTAAAATTCTGTGGCACACCAAAAATATTTTATATTTTTTGGCAATCTGGCTGACAAAAATGTGTATAATTTTGATTTATTCACACCCGACAGCTATTGTGTTGGCTGCTGTCATTTTTTAACTTGACAATCTAAGGCAGTGGTTGGCAAACTCATTAGTCAACAGAGCCAAATATCAACAGTACAACGATTGAAATTTCTTTTGACAGCCAAATTTTTTAAACTTAAACTTCTTCTAACACCACTTCTTCAAAATAGACTCGCCCAGGCCGTGGTATTTTGTGGAAGAGCCACATTCAAGGGGCCAAAGAGCCGCATGTGGCTCGCGAGCCGCAGTTTGCCGACCACGGATCTAAGGGAATAGAAGTCCATGCCCCTGACCAAACAGTGAGGTATTGCATGTTTTAAAAATTCTTGTGACATGCTGGTGTGCCACTGCATACCAGCTGAAAATCACTGACCTAGAGGATATTTTGTTAAGTAAAATAAATGAGACAGAGAAAGACAAATATCATAGGGTTTCACTTATAGGTAGAATCTAAAAAAAAATAAGCAAAAAAACCAGAAACATACTCATAGTGACAGACAAAAAATTGTTGGCCAGGTGGGAGGAGAGATGGGAGTTTGATGAAAACAGCGAATGGATTAAGAAGTACAAATTGGCAGTTACAAAATAGTCACAGGGATATAAAATACAGCTCAGGGAATATAGTTAGTAGACTTATGGGGGGATCACTTTGTAAGTTATACAAATATGTAACAACTATGCTGTAAACCTGAAAATAATATGATATCCAGTATCAACTATAATTGAAAAAAAATTTAAATAGTTTTGTTGGAGAAGGCATTCTGACTAGGTTGCAATCCACCAACCCTAAAGTTTGGAAGGACTAAGGTGGAGAGAGTGCTTAGAACAGTGGATCACTCAGCAAGGTTTTATTGCAATAGATGCCTATGCTGTGCTCATGTTCTTGTGAAAAGTAGGCGATCTAATTATAATTCCTGTAATTAGAATTATTATTCAGAGAAAAATCGGACCTTAAAATCATTCCTGCAACCAGATCCTCTGGCCAAACTCCACCCATACTTTAGACACCAAACCTTTCCTTACACATACATACATACACACACATACATACACACGTTCAAGACAGTATTCAGATTGCCAGAGGTTTCTTATAGTTGGTTAGGTTTGGTTTAGTACTTCAAATCAATGTTTTCTATTACTACCATATTTTCCAGAACAATGATTAAGAGGAAGGTGGTCAGGAGCTAAAACTCACATTAGTTCTCAATATTGTCAGGAAGCAGAAACACCTATATAACTTACAAATATGTATTTTATGTACACATCTATATATGGCCAAAATTGTGATAATTTATACTCTGCTTTCCCCTCATTTAACAATTTGTAAAAATTTATCATATCTTTAAGTATTCTATAAAAATTTCTTAGTGACTCCATAATGCTATATGATATGATTCTAATGAACAATTCCCTATTTTGGAACATTTGTGTATCTCTTCTCTTTTAATAATTTTAAAAGTGTTCCAATGAGCATTTTTATAAATAACTATTGGTGCAGTTCTTTGATTAAATATTTAGAGTAAATTCCTATAATTAGAATTATTATTCAGTGAATATGAACATGTTGCTTTTTCTTTCATCAAGTACTTTAAGAAAATTTTAGTAGCTTCAAAATAGCACATTCCATGTGTTTTATTTTGAATAAACTGTGCTTTCAGGATAACATTTTACAAAATCCTTTGGCATGCACACATATCCTATATAATAAAAGCCTAATATGCTAAGTGTCTGGTCGTCCGGTCATCCAGTCAACCAATCAAAGCATAATATGCTAATGATATGCTAAGGCTGCTCAACCGCTCATTATGATGTGCCCTGACCACCAGGGATAGACGCTCCAACTGGTTGGTTAGCTTGCTGCTGGGGTCCGGCTGATCGGGACTGAGCAAGATGGACCTGACATGCCCTGGAGCCCTCCTGCGGTCCCTCCCCCACTGGCCAACCTCCCTCGTCCCTCCTTAGCCCCGATCATGCACCAGTGGGGTCCCTCGGCCTGGCCTGCACTCTCTTGCAATCCAGGACCCCTCAGGGGATGTTGGAGAGTCAGTTTCAGCCTGATCCCACAGGCCAAGCTGAGGGACCCCACAGGTTCACCAATTCATGCACTGGGCCTCTAGTAATTTAATACAAATTAACTTAAAAACTTAGTAAATTTCTAGAGTTAAATGGAATAAAATATTTAAGGTGTTTGATATATTTTCTCAAATTACCCACTCAAATTGTTGAATTTGCAGTCTCACCAACAAAATTAAATGCATTCTGAAAGTCTCATTGACATAACTTAGATAATTTACATATTTAACTTGATAATAATAGTAATACTATTCAGTCAGTATCAAGCACTTACTTCTTTATGCCCTGTCATATTTGATCCCCACAACAAAGCTGAGAGATAAGTACTTTGTTATTCCCATTTTAGAGATGAGAAAACTGGTTTAGGGGTATTATTTAACTTTTACAAGGTCCAACAGATAGAAAGTGAAATAAATAACATCTGATCACAAACAGTGTGACTCTCCGTTTACTCTGGAGTCCTCTGTCCCACTAAAAAGACCACACAAACATATTTAACAATCTAACAGTAATGTAGGAAAAAATTAGTTCATACCTAAAAATATCTTTACAGGTTTGTATGTGTAAGTTTGTGTATCAAATCTTCCTTGGAATTAACTAAATCAGTAACAAAAATCATACAATGTATTTTAAAAGTAGTATTTATACAAGAAGTTATTACAAATAAATAAGGAAATTATAAAATAAGTATAAATAAATATACCTTTTAATCCAATTAACAAATATAGATTTGACCTTTTTTTTTACAATTCCATATGCTATGTGTTTAGTCTTACAATTTTTATTAGTCCTGTATTCTTCATATTTCCTTTTTCATTTTTTGTAAGAATCTGTTTTTTGATGTTAGTGTATTATATTTTCTATTGTTTTGTTTTTTGTTGATGAAAGCAGGCTGAGATATAAAGCAAGTAGACCAAATGTAAAGTACTTTCAAGTGAAGCATTGCTAGAGGGGTCTAGCATGATGAAGTACATTTCATGCAATGATGTATGCCATCACAAGAGCTACAATAAGAAAACTGTCCAAATATCAAATAATAACATTCATTTTATTCTTGTAATGTCACATTGCTTTTCTGCTCATATGGAAAAGTCTATAATTTACACATTTAAAAAAATAATACGTTTAAAGTTTTACTATGGAAAGGGTGGAAAACTAGCTTAGAAAACTAATTCCAGGCTTATTTTTGCTACTGAATTATCTGTGTCATATTAGGCAAACAAATGAGCATCTTTGGTTCTTGTTCTCCCATATATAAAATAAAGTGATGGTTCTATTACATGATCTAATTTTACATGGCCTTTCTGGGTTCATATCTATGAATAAATTACTCAGCAAGTGATTTTTTTCTTTTAATTTTCACTTGATTTTTCTCACTGAGAGTTGTGACAAGTTGTGACAAGAATTAGCCACTTTTACTGTAACCTAGTTTAAACACAGTTGGGGATTTGGGGGAGTTTGTAGTTTCTGGAGTTTGTGGACTGGAAACCATTACAAAGTGTTCTGAATCCTCTGTAACTTGCAATCCTACTCAATAGTATAGATTATTCATCATATCATTTCTTTGTGTCTCCTAAAATGAGCTAATTTAAGACATGTTTAAAGTTTTAAGCATAATTACCACAGGTTAAAAGGTGGAGAAGAAGTCAGATTTTTGTTACAGAATGCAATCATAAAAGTACCTATTTTGAAAAATAGTTTTATAGGTTATTCAGCATTACAATCCTATTCATCCTAGATGCATTAAAATATCTTTGTTTTGATTCAGAACAGATTTATTTATCACGATAATAGTTATTTATTAAATGCATATAGGAATCAGGCACTGGCCTAAATTCTCTCTATGCAATATTCCATTGACTTTATATCAAACCTACAAGGTATGTAATTTTGGTTTTATCACTATTTTGCAGAAAGTACAGCAGAGATTTAGAAAGTCAAAATGACTTGCCCAGTCACAGAGCTAAAAAAGCACTGATATCCAAACTCCTCAGTCTGCCTCTAAGGCTCATACTCTGAAATACTGCAGTTTATTTTCTTTAAAGGTAAAAAATAAAAATGAAGAAAACATGGACCTTACGAGGCATGGGCTGACTAATCAGTCTTCTCCAGCTTTTAACCCATGCCATGATGTCCAGATTCATAATCAGAGCCCCTTAGAGACAAGAAGAGTGATGTTAAGAACAAAGAGATACTAAGGGGGAGATTTTTCTTCACATAAGGCATAAAATTTGAACTATATTCAAGTTATCCTGAATGAAATTATTGGGGTGAGTCAGAATTTGCATTCATTATTTCAGAAGTGCCATTAAGATGCATACTGTTTATTACACAGCACCTTAATGTTTCTTCAAAGAAATTTATGAATATTCACATTAAGTGGGCTAAACAAGACACTAAATAGACTTGTATTGGTTCAGGTCAGGATTTATAGCACAAAATGGTATAAAAGAGCTTTCCTTTTTAAATCTCTATAAATTTTAGAATTGTAGATAAGAATTTCTATAAATTAAAACAAAAGCCAAGCATTATTAGCTGAAATTACTCTAACTTATTCTACTCTAATTTTCTATTTATTTAGTTTTATTTTATTTTGTATGCAGCACTCTACAGGCTCTCCTTTTAACTATATTCTGTGTAAGAGAAAGAGAAGTAGAAGTCAATAATTTCATTTAAAAAATTATAACAACAAATGTAAATTTTGGGTTTGTCTAAAAATTGTGACTTTATATAATTCAGAGTGTAAGTTGTGTCAATCCTATGACTTTACAGATCTTTCTCTCATATATAGATTCCCAAGGGCACTGTACTAATTTATATTTGTTCAGGTTTCAAATTTTCTTATAAGCCCTCATAAAAAATTATAAAAGCCCAGCCAGCATGGCTCACTAGTTGAGGGTTGACCGAGGAACCAGGAGGTCACAGTTCGATTTACAGTCAGGGCACCTGCCCTGGTTGTAACCTTGATCCTCACTGGGGGGCATGCAGGAAGGCAGCCGATCTATGATTCTCTCTCATCATTGATGTTTCTATCTCTCATTCCCTCTCTCTTCCTCTCTGAAATCAATAACAAATATATTTTAAACTGTTATAAAATTCTTAATAAGATGAATTATGTTAATTTTTATCACAATAGGCCCCTAAGAATGTTGGGCATATTGTGATCCTTTTGCACAATAACTATTTGCAATTTAAAAGTCTTTTGCCTTTTTGATTGCTTCAGATAAATTTGAAACTATATAGGCAACCATATTTAAAGAATTTATTTTACAATGCTAGCAAAAGATAAACTTTAAAATTTATACTGTCCCCTTAATTTGAGTAGTTTGGAATAACTAAAAAGCAAAAGCAAATTTAAAGATGAACAATTGTCTTCTCCAAAAATTATCTAAATCATATCTCATTTCTTTGAACTGTGGCCAAAGAATCAGAACTCTTTCTTCCAAATACCTTTCTAAATATGAATAAAAACTTTGAAATCAAAATTAGCCATAAAATCATGGGATACTGCTAGTTTACTTGTAAGAAAAAGGTAAGGACATTTTGCTTAGCTAATAGGAGGGGATTTTCATAAAATCCCCAACTTTCTGGTTAATCATCAGACTCTTGAACATAAATCATATCCACATGCTGCCAAATAATACAAAGACAAATTCTCCTCCAAGGAGGAAATAGAACAAGGGAAAGAGGAAATATACCATTTCAGTGGGCTAAACCACATAATGTTGGTATTTTGTGTCACTGGATGATGCTGGTTCCTTAACATGACATATCATACATCAACATTACAAGCTGGAAAGAGAGAATAATAGTAGCAAAATCATTTGATGCCATATTGAGCTACTGAATAGTTTTGGACCTCATTTTTGACAGCTTATAGCTAAAGACATATTTTTTATCCCCCCGCTCCCCAATTTCGTTTATCTTAACAAATTTGTAATTCAAAATAGTCACTAAGATCTCAAAGAGGTACTAACATTTCTAACATCATCAATGTTTCAAGGTGAAACCTACAAAGAAATCATTTTCTTTAATATCCAAGACAATTCATTAAAATAATTTTGTTTAAGATTGGCAAAGGAGAAAGAAAAATCTCAACATCCATCTATTTTAGGGACCTAAAATGTGGCAGTATATATTGGAAAGACATCACATAAATGTTTTTTAAGATATCTGACTCAATTCTGCCAATAAAACCTGCATTATTTAAATATGCAAAAAACTGAGTTACAAATACATTTCATGGGTTCAGTTTGTTATTTAAAGAAGACTCTAGGTAAATAGTAATAGACATCTCAAATATTTACCATAGACTATCCTATATAATAAAAGGCTAATATGCAAATTGTCCCCTCAACTGGGAGTTCGACCAGGAGTTCAACCAGGAGTTCGACCAGGAGTTCAACCAGGAGTTCGACCAGGGGGTGGGGCCAGCTGGCCAACCGCCCATAGTCCCTTCCCCCAGCCAGCCCCAACCCTGCTAGCCCCCCCAACCCTGATTGAGGGTGGGCTGGCCGGCCGGCCAACCTCCCACATCCCCTCCCCCTGGCCAGCCCGGCCCGATTGGGACAGGCTGGCCGGACCCCTCCCATGCACGAATTCATGCACCGGGCCTCTAGTAGGAACTATAAATGTGGTTTCTCTAAAGAATAAACCTTTGTATTCTGCAAGGATCAGTTTAAGTATTTTTAAATGGTGTACTGTCAGAGCTTAGTTTAATTAATATGAAAAATATATTTGTATATCATCTAAAAGTCTTTAAAAGATCTGTGGGATGGTTTTCATAATTGGTATTAAATTTCTTGTAAATAAGAAAGCAACGGCACGGAAATTACAGAAAGAGTCATCAAGTTACATGTTCATAAATAATGCTGTTCCACTTGAGAAATAAGCTTCCCACAGCATTGATTCTATCTCAGCACAAATAACTCATCGCGAAATACCACACACTTGCCAGGCCTGTTTGCACAGCCTTTGGAAATAGAGTGCTTAATAACTAGACTCATTAATACTAATGGCAAATCAGTGAGATTAAATATTTCTATAAATCATTTTATTAATAAAACAGAGGGCCCATTATAGAACTATTGAACTGTTAAGCTGCAATATTTCAGAATCAGCATTTTATAAACCTTTCAATAAGCACAGGTGACAACATCCAATAAAGGCACAGCACGCCAATGTCACTAGGTAGAAAAATGTGCACTGCCCAAGCAAATCATGAAAAATGCAGTTTTTTCTAAAGTATTATAATGTAGAGTAGCAAAACATATAAATTAAATGGATATTATATTTTTAAAATCTCCTCGCATTCACTCTTATTTAGCTTTCAAGAGCCCTCTGAAGAATGGGATGCTATGGTATTCACTAAGGAATGCTATGATATTCACTAACACGCTCTATCATTTTACTATAACCCATAGATGGATCATGGGCAACATGAATGACATTTGAGCGGTTGAGACTAAAGGACTGAATACTTAAATACAAAAAGAATAATGATAGCTTACTATAGCTCTCAGTAAGAATGTTCAATAGATACAAGAGCTGAAAAATGAGATTAGAGACAATGCATTTCAAAGAGTGGGGAAAGGCCAAATGCAGGGATGACCACAGACATAAAAGTATGGAGTGTATGGAGTTTTGCATATATGAAAACTTCACTTTTTACATAGCTTTTATTTTATTTTTGCCAGCCAAGTACGTGTGTTAAAATATATATATATATATGGTCTCCACTGCAACTGGATATTTTGATTAAAAGTGGAAACTATTCAGTTGGCAGAATTAAATTTATTTTTCAATGCTTCTAACTTTCCAGGAAGAGCACATTAGCTTAGGGGAGGTGGGGAGCTAAAGTGTAAGAAAAACAGCAGAACTACAGCCAGAGGATTGAGGCAAAAAAGAGCCCAGGATTCAGAGAAGCTGGATAAATATTGAAATTCAAATCCCTTGTTTACTATAATGTTTTCTGTGTTGGGAAAACAAGTCCAGGAAGCTTAGATTCTGTGTATCAGAGAGAGGAATGCGGGTGACTTTTTGCCAGGCTATTGTTTGTAGTAGCATTTGGGGATTGAGCTTTCCAAGCTTTCTAATTAGAAAGTGCATGGTGAGCCATATGTTAACCAATGCAACACTGGTTTGAAATAGAAAAAGCAAAACCGAGAACTTAAAAAAATGTGTCTTTTTATATTATAAAAATATATATTATATATATCAAATGAGATTTCCACAGTTCTTTTGACTCTAGTCCCACAAAAAGGTGGGGGTTTATTTTTGCCCTGCCTCTTGAATTGGGGGTCGATTGAAATTGCTTTGACCAACGTGGCAGAAGGGACATGATGCCATATCCTGGTTGAAGAATTCAGAGGACTGACAGATTTTACTTTGATGAGTGAGATCCTTGAGCCACACACTGAAAGAAGCCCAAATATCCCAAGGTTTCCATGTTCTATGAAGACTAATCCATTGAAGGAGTCTTAGAGCATGATTTACCTTGTAGAAAAAGACCAAAGACTATGAAGGAGTAAGACTTGGAAGTAGAGTCCTTAGGACCAGACACCCCAAAGGAGCTGCATCCATTGCAAACTTAAATACCCAGCCTAATTCTTCCCAAATTTCTGACCCAAAGTCATTGGCAAAATGAAATTATTTTTTAAAGCCATGTGCCTTCAGGGTAGTTTATTACAAAGCAAAAAAATAACCAAACATGACATTAGCATGAGAATCCTCAGATTTCCACAAATTTAAACTTATAAGAAAAACAATGTAGCCCTCGCTGGTTTAGCTCAGAAAAGGGTCCGAGTTCGATTTCCAGTCATGCCTGGATTGCGGGCTCGATCCTCAGTAGGGGGTATGCAGGAGGCAGCTGATCAATGATTCTCATCATTGATGTTTCTATCTCTCCCTTCCTCTATGAAATCAATAAACAAAAAAAGTAAAAAAATAATAATAAATTAAAAAACAAAACAAAAAAGAAAACCAATGTAGGGCTTTTGGTCAAGATGCTGAGTAGGTAAACATGGCACTCCTATCCTCCCAGAACCACATCAAGATTACAACTAAACTACAAAACAGCCATCATTCAGAACCACCTGGAATCCAGCTGGACAGAAGTCGCATAACTAAAGATATGCAGACGAGGCCACCTCAAGACTGGTAGGAGGGGCAGAGACACAGAATGGGCTGACCCCATACCCATGTGAAAAAGTCTGGAGAAATACATCAGCTGCTGAGGACGCCCTGAGAAGTGAGGGGTCTCAGCCACACGCTAAGCTTTCCAGCCCAGGCTTCAACTGCCAGGAAGAGAAGACCCCATATTCTGCCTGTAAAAACCAGTGAGGATTGCGGAGGGCCGCAGGAGCCCCAAGCATTTCTCTTAAAGTGTCCACACATGGACTTAGCCAGATGCATTCACTCTGAGCTCCAGTGCTGGCACAGCAGCTGGAAAGGCACCAGGACATACAGAAAGGAGCAGAATGTCTGGCTTTGGGGCAACAGTTTGAGGGGCAGCTTTCTCCAAGAAAGAAGTGCTGGCTGAAGCCGCTGAGCCCTTCCCCTGCAGGAGTCAGCGGGTGTCATATCTTAGTCTCCATCAACCTGGCAAACACTGTTCACCCTGACCCACTCAACTTGTGTGCCCACCCAAGCTGCTCCCAGTGGCTTTTCCATATCTCGGCTCATGCTGGGGACATTCCTACAATCACTCAAAGGTGCAAAAACCCAAAACTAGCAGAATCTGGCCTCAGCATACCCTGTATTTCTTGCTAAGTGGACGCAGGCTGGCACTAGCCTAGGTTCTTCCCTAGGCCTCTCCCAGACTCCTCCAAGCCTAGCACAGGTAGCACCAATCTTCAGACTACTCTGTAGCTCATACCAGTTAGCCATGGGCAGGACCCAGGTGGCCACTGAACTTGGCCTGCACTTGTCAGGAGCCAGCACACCAAGTGGATAGCTTCAGACCATGTCACAGCACCACCAAACCACCTCCATGAGCAAAACACTTAGAAGGTGGACTCTGAGCACCAGAGTCCTGCTGAAATGAGTTCCGCTCTGTGGGGTAGGCCACTGCACAGCAGCTCCTCCGCTACAATTGCAGCTTGTGCTCGCAGCCATTTGACTGTGGGTAAATCATTCCCATTGAGGTGCCAACAGAAATCAAAACTAAACTACAACAGGAAGGTGCACACAGCCCACCCAGGGGTAACACCAGCAGTGCGCGGCTTGGGTGACCAGGGAGGCTGTGCCATTGAGCTCCACAGGACACTGATGACATAAGGCCTCTAGTCCTTATTTCTTATTTAACAGACTAGAAGCGGCTGTGTAGTACAATTTCACGACAGTTACAAAAAATTCATGATGAAAAAATTGTGTGGTCTTCTTTAAGTTCTGTTGGGCAAGATGGGCAACGAAATGCTCCAAGTTTTTACTTGTTAGTTGAGCAATGTAAAGTAGCTTTCTAAAAACAATCCAATATTTCGATTCTGACTATTGTCCTTTTACATATCAGTCTTTAAGGAAATGTAGCAAGAAAATATGTAAAGTCTAATAGCAAGCTGATATTAGAACTGATCTTCTTCTTGGCTACAAAAAGCCAATTTAAGTAGAAAATAAATCACAAGAAAACAAAACACATTTCTTTAACCTATGTTTAGTCACATATTACTTATAATAGAAAACAATAAAAAAGAAAAACTCCATAAAATAGAGTAAAAATTCTGAAGGATCAGAAGGCTTTTTCAAATTCAGGATCTAGAAAAAGTAAAGTATGAAAACTCATATAAAACCCAGTTGTTAAAAGCACAGGGGTGGAACTTGCCAATGTGGAGGCAAAGGAAATTATCCCTTTGAATTTTAATGTATATATTCATGGGAACAGATGAAAACAAGTATTTTCCAATAAGGCTCCTTTCTCAGGGGAATTATGTGAAAGGAAGGTTTGGGCTTCTGGCATTCAAATGACAAGTGAAATTGAGAAGATAGTAGTTTCAACTTATAAAATGTGCCTTTAAACTTTCAGTATGAAACCATTAAAATGCATGATGTCATTTAAGAGGAAGAGACTAGTCAACTGCAACTGAGTTCTGCTATCACATTCCAAATGCCACATCAGCTGCCACCGGCTTCGATTCCTTTCTGGATCTGGTTAGTTGTGTATGAGACAGTTTTTGTCCTAAAGTCCAGTTCTGCTGACTCACATCTTCTATTCTCTCCTTGGCTCCCTGTCCTCATCCTTCCTTTCTAGTGACTTCAATGTCCATTAAAATTCTCATCCCAGTGCCAACCATACATATAAGTCAACACAAAAAGAGCAGGTGAACCACTCTGTATGGTTAAATATTCATGAACTGAAATGCTGAGGAAAGGGGTAGCATGATTAATTGAATGGTCTTGTTAGTATGATATTGAAAATACTTAAATAGCGCTTTCCATGTGTCAGATGGAACTGTAAGGGTTTACATTTATTAACTCATTTGAGGACAGCCCTATGTGTTGAGGACAATTATCTCTACATTGCAGATGAAGAAACTGAGACCCAGAAATGTTAATTATCTATCCAAGGTCAGATCCAACACAAGGCAGAGGCAGGATATGAACAGAGGAATCTGGCTGCAGAGGTTGGGCTTCCCAAAACACAAATTTCATTGCCTCTCAGACTCACTAAAGATCTTTCTCAAGTATTTGTTTATTAACTATTATAGTGAGTCAATGAACTGTTTAATTCTATTTAACTACCTTGATAATCATGCAGTGTTTGGGGATCATTATGCTGGCAATGAATTCTCATTATATAATTCAATAAAAGCTGAAAAGAAAATATAGGATATTGAGCATACACTTGCATTGTCTCAACAAATGTTCATTTGTATCATGTAGGATAACAGGCCATGAAATAATATAAATGTAGTAACTGCCTCCCAAAAGTACACATTTTGTGAAGACAGACATGTAAATACATCACTACAATACTGTGACACAAATGCTAACAGAGAATGAACAAAGTATTAGGAGAGACCCAAGTATAAAGCAACAAAACATTTGGGGGCTGACAAGGAAAGACTCCAGGGAAAAGACACGTGTGAGCTGAATATAAATTGATGAGTCTTCTCCAAAGTCTTCAGAACATACAAAAGGATGTAAAATGAAATCTCCATAAGTTGATCAATGAAGAGATACCTGTTAAGATGGCAGAGAACTACAAAGAAGACAAAGGATAGCAAAGAAAGGAATATGTCCTGGTCTGAAAACATAATCTCTTATATTACAAATCCAATTGCTAAATCAAGAAACATTTTTGAAAAATTTAACAATACTGTAGATGGTATGCTTGTAACCCTTTCTTCTAAATTGTTAAACGCAGTTAAACAAATAAATATTAAATTACTACTGTGAATGGAAAGCTTTACAGATAAATCAGCGATGGAGACCTGTTCTATAACAGTTCACAGCTTCAACATAGACATGCACAGCAACCATGATAAACGGTGGACTCTGATAAGCCTTTTAACAGAGTTTTGGCAAAGCATTGCATGAGATTAGGTAATGAAGACACTAATGCTATGTGGTGATCTATGTTGTTAGTTAGCTAATGTGGATGAAAAAGGGGCCATATACTAGACCGGACAAGCTCAGGGGAGGCCTATATAGTGAGAGTTACTAGCCCAGAGACCACACAGAATGGTCTGAAATTAGAACTTCCTAACTGAAAGTGAGTCATGTGGGTAGTCAAGTTGTAGGCAGGTATTTCTGTTAGGGCCAGAAATAAAATAGTGGGGACCAGCTATAGTTATAAGAAGTATTAATCATGCTCTGTTAACTGTGATTGTTCTGTTCTGATTAGAGAAAGCACATTCAAACCTGGCTGAGAGTTGTACGCCTTGGGACATGGGAGTTAACCTCTGAATTCAGTCTATTCTCCTTTTCCCAGAACTGCCTATCATCATGAAAAGATTAACAATCTTGTTACCAAAACAATGGAGCCCCAGCGGTACCCACATTTTTTTTACCTCCAGCCCATATTGCCTGTAACCTGTAACCATTATACCTTGCCTTCTTCCCCATGCCTGTAATTCTTACGTTCCCGTGTAATCTTCATCCTTCTACCCAATATAAGCAGCTGATTTACGGGAAGGGGAGAGCAGATTTTTGTGGATGACCTGCTGCTGTCCCATATTGCCAGCATTATTGGAATAAATGCTCACATATGATTCAACCTTGTCTCTGTTTAATTGGCTCAAGTAGTGACAGACAGCCTAGACCCATTGGTTGTCTGGTTTCAAACCCTTACCTTACCCCCGCCTGTCTTTTGTTTTTTTTGCATCTAAACTAACATATCCTCGTAATGTCAGAATAATCTTCTTTTCCAAACCCCTCAAGGCACAATTTCCCACCAGAGCAAAACCACAGAACCCTTCATTGTAATCTTGTTCCCCGAATACCACCTCTATGTGCTATAAATGTTAATTATCCTATACCCACTGGTGTAAAAGAAGTATCTGTCTCTGTTTATTCTTTATCCAGTTTCAGAGATTTACCCCTTTGCTTTCTCCTGCCTTCCTAATCTAACACGAATGAATTTCACGTAATCCTCCTTGGAGTCTAATGTATAAAACTGCAAAACTGCCATTTCCAGAGCATTTTCTCAATCCGTTGAGATTTTGCTTCCAGGCAATTGTCGTCAGTTTGGCTTAAATAAACTCATAAAAATTCTCTACAGGTTTGGACATTTCTTACTTTGATATTACAGGAGATAATTTCAGGCAGAGGGTATAAAAATAGCTAAATTTTATCAAGTGTTTATGTTCTAAAAACTGATTTAATGTTCTTAGCAATGCTATGATATGATACTACTAAAGTCTCTCTCTTACAGACGAGCAAACTACAACACAGAGAGGTCTTGGTAACTTATCTAAATACCACATAGTATGGGGAACCCAGGGTGTCTCACTATACCATCTCACTCCTAACTACTACTTTTACTAACTCACTAATGCAATAAAAACAAGGTAAGAAAGCAGAATATTTTTGTACTCAGCAGGAAGAAAATGACTATACTATATTTAGTAATGATGATAAAAAAGAAACCTATAAAAATAGGGTACATTATTATAATAAATTAATATGCAATGAGTAGATACACATTTTTCAGAAAGTTTGTTACTATAAAAATAATGTGGATATATACACTATTCATTATGTTGATAGAGGTTGAATTTGCCAATATTTTACTATTTTTGACTTATAAAATGGCAATTATATATGGTTGATTCTAATCATACATACTATAGTATTAAACCAATTTCAAAATACATAAATTAGATACCACAATTATCCATAATCCCACTGATTCAAGATTATAATATTAAATGTATGGTGATATTTTTCAGCTTTTTCTACATTAATAAACATACTTACAAAAGTGGTACCATACTGTACAAACTATGAACTTGCTCTTTTCTTCTCGTATATTATAACCATTTCTGTTATCAACACCTATCCTTTAATGTCTGCAAATACAGCAGTATTATCTTCCTTAATTACTATAAAAATGCATCATTCAAAGCTTTTTCCCCCACATATTTTGTGCCTGTGTCCAATTATTTCTCAAGACAAACTCTATTCTATTAATGAACTTTAGGCAAATCTAACTTGTCTCAGAGCTTCAATATACTGGATACTTGCAGGTAGGTACATATATTCCAAAATACTCAATTACTCCATCTATTACCTGAAATACTCAATTACTCCAAATACTAAATTTTAATAAATGTTTTTTCCACTTTGGTGTCTGAAAGTTTCTTTAATGTAAAGCAATGTGTCCTAAAAATAATTTCCTCTCTTCCCTTTCTTGTCTCACTTTTTCCTTCTCAATTTTCTGAAGAACACCATCATCTTTCCAAAATAATTATAAACACAACACACCAAAAACCCTGAGAATCATCCTAAAATACTCCCTTTCCCTTCACCATCCCACTTCCAAATCAAGCCCTGTTTTTTATAGGATAAAATATAACTCTTAAATTCTATGTAAGATATATTTCCTTCCTGGACCCTGCTTAACTTTCCATCCTATTTCTTGTGTCATGATTCTCTCCTCTTCACTCCAGTCATATTGAAATATGAAACATTCCCAAATGCTGTCATTTCTTCCCAATTCAATTTCATTAGAATCTCCAAACCCTTTTGGCCTCCTGGCTAATACATATAATTGCCCTTCAATAGCATGATTTTGTTTTGAATCCTATCCATTACCTTCTTGTTATAATCACTTCATATATATGTACTAGAGGCCCGATGCACGAAATTCATGCAAGAGTAGGCCTTCCTTCTCCCGGCTGCTGGCACCGGCTTCCCTCTGGGACCCAGGACCCTGGACCCAGGCTTCTCTCCAGCACCCTGGACCCAGGCTTCTCTCTAGCACCCAGGACCCAGGCTTCCCTCCAGCTGCTGGCAGGCACCTGGGACCTGGGCTTCCCTTGCAGCCCCGGCTTCGTCCAGAAGGTGGTCCACAAGGATGTCTGGTCTAATTAGCATATTACACTTTTATTATTATAGATATGAATTTTCCACTTCTCTAAAATGAGGAAGGGACTACATGTAATTTATATCCAAATCCCTAACACCTAAATAAGTGTAGGTTCTCAATGAATCCTGGATGGATGAATTGATGGATGAATGATGGATAAAAGATGGGTGGAGGAAGGGGAAAATATCAGGAGAAGTTGCCTGGGAAGAAAATTAAGCAAAAATATTTAAGTGTTTGTAAAAAAGAAAAAAAAGGAATGGGAATTTATTAAGGTTTGTCAAAAAAAAAAAGCAAATAAGGGTAGTATATCACAAAGGAAGAAGAAATTTTTCAAATAGGAAATGGTGAGCAATTTAGTTTGCTGAAGAGAAAGAAAGATTAAAATAAAAAGATGTTTCTAAGTAGTAACTAGATACTAATGTAGTGAATTAGACATATGTGAATATTTATTCTGTTATAGTTTTAATGAATATTTTAAATAATTGGTGAGAGTAAAAGACTGTCATAAACATTGTGTCACTTGAAGGAAAAAAAACATAACATTTTGACCATTATGTAAATAACTTGTAATTGTTATTATAAACATACTAGGGGCCCTTGTATTCGTGCACCTTGAAAGTAACTGTAGGCTTCTAGGCAGCAGTGGGCACAGGGGTGGGTCTCGGTCCATCCTCCACGCCCCTGCCCAGCCCCTCCCGCCCTGGCCCCGATCCCCAGTCTGCTGGCATCCCCGCTGCCCACATGCTGATGGCACCGGCCCTGCTTGCACCTGCTGACGGCGTAGAGTAATTGGGGCCGATTCCAGCAGTGGGTGAGAGCAGGGCAGGCGCTGTTAGCGGGTGTGAGCAGCGGCTACTGCCCTGATCACCCCTCAGGAGCAGGGGTAGGTGGAGAAGCCCTTAGGGAAGATTTGGGCCGGCAGCCACCACTCACACCCACTGATGGCACTGAGCGATCGGGACCAGTGCTGGGCACTGGCAGAGGGTGTGAGTGGGGCCGGTGCCGGCAGTGTGTGCAAGCGGGGCTGTCGCCAGCAGCGGGTGCGAGAGGCAGCTGCCGGCCCCAATAGCCCCTCAGGAGCAGAGGAGGTGGAGAACAACTAAAATGAAAAAATAAACCAACCCATTTTTTCATCATTTTCCTTTTTCTGTTATTTACTCTAGCAATAGGTGAAAGTGGTCAGTTTCAGATTCCTTAATAGCTCCAATTTGATTATGATTATGGTCATGCTGAGGAAATAAAGCAATTTTTAATGTTACTTTCATTTCTCTTCACTCTTCACTTAGAATATCATTGTCATTAGGATTACATTACAGAAAATTTACCTTTGCTGCTTCTAGTTTCCATTTCCTCCCTCTCTTTATCGACATAAATAAACAAATCAATATTGAAAAAAATATGACTAGTGGTAAGAAAAGAATTGATGTAGGGAGGGAAATAACAGTATAATCTCATATTTTTTGCTACCTCCAGATTGTATGACTTGAGATACATGAATATATTCACACATACATCTCTTGAGCCTCAGTGTCCAGATGTAAAACACCTGGCCATGATAGGTACACAATAAAAGTTTCCCACATAAATTCTTTTTATTCAATCTATAGCACTTCTCTCATAGGCTTTCTAATAATTACAGATTCTTGATTTTAGATACCAGGCCCAATAATTCTGATCTGCAAACCTTGTTTCAGTGTACTGAACAATATTCAAACTTTCAGAGATATAGTAGTTTCATTTTTTATTCTCTCAATATCAAACTTCCTTGTCTTTTTTGCAACTGTATTTTTATTCACAAAAACAATGTTTCAAAGTTCAAGGTTCAAAGAATTCTAGCTGTTTACAAATTACTTTGTAAACAAACTAATAAGCCCATCAGATCTCAATCACTGCTGGGACTTCTCAGACCCTTGAAAAACATGATGAACTCAGATCCAAAGGCTTGCTAGGCCATTAATTTTAGCAGGATGATTTCTTAGGGTTACCATCTACATGTCTATAGATTTTTTTTCTTTTCTTTCCATTAGAAAATTTTTTTCAGGAAAACTTCACTTGATGACCTAGATATTTTAGATCTAGTAATCAGTTGATTAGTCACCCAAATGGTGAATAGGAGGAATGGAGGAGAAAAGGAAAAGTTAAAATTGATATCCATTGTGTCCCTATTTTACTTCTGATATTAACTAAGAGCCAAGTAATCTATGAAATAAGATTAAAGCTCCTAAAATCTCAATTGGTGATCTTTTATCCTAACAAAATTTACATGGCAGGAGACCAAGAACAATCAGATCTCAAAACTGGGTTTATGCAATAGGTCTTTTAAGTAAAACCAAAAACAAACTCTTTTTTGTTGAATATTGAAGATATTTCTCCAATAAACTTTAGCACCTGTGATCACTGTTTGCCACCCAGTATAACCCTCTCATTGACACTGATTTCTAGTTTCCAAAGGAAAGCAATGAGGAAAATCAGCATTAAAAATATGGGGTGAAAACACTATCTTCTAAAATTCATTGATTGCCCCATTTGTTACTGGTGAGGGAAAGATTTTAATCAAGAGACAAAGTGTAGAGAAGGAAGAATTTATTGACCATAGCAAAAATATCATGGGGTCCCTAGCTTCTTACTCTTCTATAACACCTTCACTCTGTCCCAATGTCTCTCCCTACATTTTTATCCTAGTGATTTAAAATGAAAAAGGCCAAGTCCTCACCTTCAGCTTTTTGAAACATATGCTAAAAAGTAGAGTATGTTTCACAAGATTTATTCCTGTGAGAAAATGTCCATTATGTTGTTCTATGGAATAAATAAGCCTATTTAGTTTCTCAAAAAGAAGAAGGTAAGTTATCTCAGTTATAATAAAAGCTGTGGCAGCTTTCTTTTCTTAATTTATTTTCTAAACATTCCTGATTATGCTTGTTTATGGGCATGTAACATCACCTTGCCCAATCACACCACAACAGAGAGTCCTTCAAATACTCTTATTCTTTTGCTTTGTTATATGGAGAATAAATCTTTAAACAATATTGTCACAGCAGCTGAGTAAAAAATACCCTTTGCCTGCTGCACTCTGGGGAAATAACAGAAACTTGCTATTGAACGTAATTAAACTATGCACAAATATGCTACTCACATTTCACTTCATTATATAAATAATTTGGGGGAAATTTTTTATAAATACCCATTTTAAAATTATGTGGCAATTTATTTTAGCTTTTAGCTTCTACATGTCAGGCTATTTTGCAAACTTTAGATGTCAAACTATGCCAAAGTTATTTTGTTTTTATTCCCATACTCCCATCTATTAGGAAAATAAAGACATTATCCCACTGTTTTTCTCAATATTTAGATGTCAGCAGTACCCTGACAAAAGAGGTAAAATAAAGACAAATAGGAACAAGTAGTGAAAAGGGATATATATTTCCAAGGGCAATACCCTGTGGATATTAACATTTTTATTTATGCAGAAAATATTCTTTATGAAATTTCTGGACAGAGACACAGTCATAATTTAACACTG
Source organism: Cnephaeus nilssonii (assembly GCF_951640355.1). NCBI lineage: Eukaryota > Metazoa > Chordata > Mammalia > Chiroptera > Vespertilionidae > Cnephaeus > Cnephaeus nilssonii. Next base: position 55,488,966 of record NC_137073.1, read on the forward strand.
GATTCAAAATGTATTACTTTAAAGTAAGATAATTACTTTATGTTTATCATACATATAAGAAATTATGAAAGTATCCATAGAACATTTGTAGAGGCATGAAAGATATAAAGGTCATAAAATCACTAGTAAACTAACATAACCACTAATATCCTGATATAAGTTCTATTGTTTATTTCTGTGTCATATATTTGCTAATAATGTAAATAAATAGGTATATGTTGTATATATTAAGCTTCTATTTATATTCCCTTAAATTATTCCTCAAAATCACCATTTTAATGAGTGTATAAGATTCTGTCACATAGACGTGTCATAATGTACATATTCATTCTCTTTATTTTTGCCTATTTATGCTTCTTATACTATTTCATAATTAAAACGTAAACATATATTTAAGTAAATGTTTCCCTGTGTTTCAACCTTGTTGAGTTACAGAGTATTATTTGTGTTTTCCCTATAGACATCACTGAATTGTTCATGAGATCTGCAAGATTGCCAGATATTATTCCTAGCTCTCAGTGGCACTGCAGTTGAAAAAATATCTCTTACATAATTTCATGAATATTTTAATAGGAACATGAGGGAGCACAAATTAGCTAGCCAGAATCTTCATTTGAAATCAATCTCTGGAATAAATATCAAACAACCTGTACTCATTAACTTTGTTATAACAGTACATTAATGACCTTAATCTTGAAACATATACCACAAATTCCTACACAGAGAAAGACCTACTTACATGTAAGTTATAAGAACACTCTCTTGCAGTTCTATTAGTTGGCTGTCTTTTGATTACAGTAACGTTGACAAATGTTACACTGACAATGCTAATGCATTAAGGTCATCCATATCAATTACATCTAGTTTGAAGGGTCATTTTCAAAGTTAACAGCTTAAGGCAAAGTCACCAATTGTTAACGGTTCTAAGGAGTAACTGTTCAGAAAACCATGGGCTTATGACACATTTAATCATAATTCTAGTAGTTTTGGAATATGATTAATAAAATCTTTCTAAAACATTTCCAAAATGCATAAATATATTTGCATATGTACTTTATTACTATTCATTATACTTATCTATATATATAAAAAGCCAGCGACCGTAACGCCATAACAACCATAACGACCGGCCGCTATGACACCCACTGCGGCCAGCAAACTAGCCCGATCGGGGGGTGGGGCTGTGGCCAATCTCCCGGGGCCCCACCCCCTGGCTGCCCCGCCCCTGATAAGCCTCTCCCAACCCGATCGAGGGTGGGGCGGCTGGCCAACCCCACCTCGGCCCTTCCCCCTGGGTGGCCCTGCCCCCAATCGGCCCGCCCCACCCCAATCGGCCCCCAGCCCCTCCCCCCAGCTGGCCCCGCCCCTGATTGCCCCCCTACCCCAATAGGGAATGGGGACGGCCAGCCAACCTCCTACAGCCCCTCCTCCCAGCTAGCCCCACCCCTTATGGGCCCCCACCACCCTGATCAGCCCACAGCCCCTCTCCCCGGCCAGCCCCACCCCTGATCACCTCCCCCCCACGTACTCCAATAGGGGGCAGCACCAGCCAGCCAACCTCCTGTAGCTCCCACCACCCTGATTGGCCTATGGCCCCTCCCCTAGTCAGCTCCACACCAGATTGGCCCCTGCACTCCAATCAGGGGCAGAGCTGGCTGGCCAACCACCCATGGGCCCTCCCCCAGGCCGCTGGCCCCTGATTAGCCCCTCCCACCCTATTCCAGGGTGGGGCCAGCCGGCCCACCACCCACAGCCCCTCCCCATGGCCGGCCCCACCCCCAATCAGGGGCGGGCCCCACCAGCCAATCACCTTCGGCCCCTCCCCTCAGCCAACCCGGCCCTGATTGGGCCCGGATCAGGGCAGGCCAGCCGGCCAATCTCCCGCCATCTACGCCTCCAGACAGGCCTGGCCTCGATTCATCCTGATTGGGGCCAGGCAGCCGGACCCCACCCGTCCATGAATTCATGCACTGGGCCTCTTCTATATATATAAAATCCTAAGTGACTGAAAGACTGAAAGACCAAACGACTGGTCGACCGGTCGCTATGACATGCAATGACCACCAGGGGGCAGACGCTCAACGCAGGAGCTGCCCCCTGGTGGTCAGTGTGCCCCCACAGCAGCACTACCACTCAGCTGACTGCCCCGTCCCGGCGGTGCACCAGCCTGGCGGCAGCCACTCCCTCCCTCAGTAGTCCTGCAGGTCCAATCTCAGGAGAGCGGGCCAGGCACCGATGGACCAATGCTGCCGGCACGATCCCGACAGCGCCGCAGGCCTCCTGGAAGTCGGCCTCAGGCACCACAGCTGCTTCCCCTCCCTAGACACTCTGCGAGGAAGAAACAATATAAAAGCGGCCGCCAGGTAGCTCCCAACAACCGGCTTGAACATCAGTGGGGTGGATCCAGATCCCAGGCCAGCAAAGGCATCCCATTGCCTGCCCAGAGGGCCGATCGCATCTTGTCCCCCCTTGGGATGCGCACAAGACACAGGGCTCATGGTGGCGAGTGCCAGTATGGCGGCGCGAGCCTCTCCTGTTAAGGACTGACTGGATTCGAGCCTGCGGCAGGCGCAGTCGAGCCAGGATGCGTGGGAGCGGCAGGCAGTATTGGACTGCCGGTTTTGGCCCAATCCCCACAGGACCCCACCCGTGCACAAATTCGTGCTTCGGGCCTCTAGTTCCATACATTCCTAAAATGTTTTATTAGCATGTCCAAATCTCCACAACACCAACTTTATATGTAATGTACTATAGTTTCTGAATAATTGTCAATTATAACATTTACTGTAATAAAAGTTATGTGAATGTGGCCTGTCTCTCCAGTAATTTTTTAATATTTTTCAGTCCAAACCTATTTTGGAATGTGTCTAACCATCCCTTACTTATAGTAAATGACAACATGTCTCCTGTTCATTTTACACCAGTTTAAAGTCTTTTGCATCTGAATTAAGCACTTACACACTGTGGCCTTACCTTTTGAACAGCAAAACTAGCAGGGATTTCCTAAAAGCCTTAACTTTTCGGGGGTGAACAGCAAAACTAGCAGGGATTTCTACACAATGTCACAGTGAGAAGATTCATTCTTACTGTTGACCTTAACCTCAGCATAAAACTTTGCTCTTTCCTTAGTAAATTAAGAACTTTTACTTTTTTACTTAAAGGAAGCACTTATCACTACTCTTTGGCATATCTGAATTGCCAGGACCACTCTTCTTGCCCTTTAGGACCATTATAAGTTAAAATACAGGCTACTTGAACACAAGCACTGCGGTACCTACAGTGGGTCTAATAACCAGGATGGCTGCTAAGTGATGTAAAGGCCGGGGTCCTGCACAGTATGGAGACCTGGAGTCACATTCTGGGAGGGATGGTGCCTGCCATGGCCAGATTTTATCACCGCACTCCGAAAGGCATGCAAATGAAAACTTACGAATTGTTTATTTCTGAAATTTTCACTTAATACCTTAGGACTGCTGTTGGCCCAGGGTAACTGAAACTATGGAAAGTGAAACCACAAATAAAGGGGGACGTCTGTCATTTGGATTCCCAAAGTAATCGGTGGTTCATATCCTGTTCCAAATGAGAAGTCCTCCTGTCAACCAATTGCTGCCATAGCATTCAGTGAGCTCACTGTCAGAGCAGCGCTGTGTATTTTTGCCACAACTTAAAGAGGTTTAGCTTTCAAGCATTGATTGAGAGAAAAATAATATGGAAATAATATGTATAAAACACTCAAAGTAGTGTAACTCTTGTTTTATAGCATAATGATAAAAACTGCCTGGGGTGAAACCCTACACTGCTCCTTACTAGCTCTGGGACCTTGGGAAAATTAACTTAAATCCTTGGTGCCTTAGGTTTTTCGTATGTAAAAATGGTGATAACAGTAATCATTCAGGGTTGCTAAGATAAATAAATGTCATAATATACAGAAAGCATTTAGAGCATCTTGTGACACAGAGTGAGTGCTACATCATCATTTGATATGATTATTGTTGTTTGGATGGTTTTCCTTTATGCTCTATCTACAGCCTACTGACCATTGATGGATGACATCCAACAGGACAGGAGAAATATGGATACTTGAAGCTTACATATGCTAGTGTGTGTGTGTGTGTGTGTGTGTGTGTGTGTGTGTGTGTGTGTATATATATATATATATATATATATATATATATATATATATATATATAATTTCTACAATTGACATCAATGGGAGACAACAGTTGTGAAAATGTCAAAAAATTCTCCAGCATAAAGAAGTTTAACATGTTTTATTCACAACTTCTATTTTCCCCATTTAGTCCTCTCGTCACTCAATCTTCTGTACCAAGTCACATCATTCCTCAGGGAGGCGCTTTCAGAAATGGATGCGCCATCTTGCTCTTTTTCTATTTACTATTTACTTTCATTTTCATCTGCTCTTTTTCTAGTTTCTTAAAGGGAAGATTTACATTACTGATTTGAGATCTTTCTTCTTTTCCTAAATAAGCATTGAATGCTAAAAATTTCATTCTCAGAGTGCATTAGCAGCCTGTTATGAAATTTGAAATGACTTCTGTTTTTATTCAGCTCAAAATATTTTTAAGTTTCCTTAAGACTTCCAAATAATTAGGGATTTTGTAGATATTAATCTACATTATGAACATACTTTGAGTTATTTCTTTTATTTTAAACTTACTAAGGTTTGTTTTGGGGCTGGGAGATGATATCTATAGGTTAATGTTTTATGTGCACTTTTAAATAATCTGTATTTGGCTGTCATGAATTAAGTGTTCGCTAAACATCAATTTTGCCTACTCAGTAGATAAGGGGCAATTCTTCTATGACATTATTCATATACTGCCCACTTTCTGAGACAACAGTATTCAAGTTCCCAACCATCATTTTCATTTTTTCTCTTTTTCCTTTTAATTCTATCAGATTTTTCCTTGTGTATTTTGAAGCTCAGTTGTTAGGTATATACACAGTTAAGATTGGTATGTCTTCTTTGATAAACTGATCCCTTTATCATTATGAAATTATTATTTCAGTCACTAGTATTACTTTATATTCTGAAGTCCAGCTTGTCTGATATTAATATAGACACTCACTTTATGCTGTGAACAGTCAGCTTTTTTCCTAGGTATTCATAGGTCTTTTAGTGAATAATGAGGGTTGAATTTAAGAGTTAGTACATTTTAAGACAGAAGCCTGACAATTAACTTTTAACTTAATTCTCATTAGAAACTGATTTTGATGCATACCTTTTTTTAAATATATTTTATTGATTTTTTACAGAGGGGAAGGGAGAGGGATAAAGAGTTAGAAACACCAATGAGAGAGAAACATTGATCAGCTGCCTCCTACACACTCCCTACTGGGTATGGGCCCGCAACCAAGGTACATGCCCTTGACTGGAATCGAACCTGGAACCCTCCTTGAGTCTGCAGGCCAACGCTTTATCCACTGAGCCAAACTGGTTAGGGCTTGATGCATATCTTTATTTTCTGAAGCATAATGCCATTTACATAAGGAACAAATGTGATCCACAATAAATGAAACATGTTAGAGGGACTTTTCACACTCAATTGCACAAGAGCACAGCCTTGAAAAGATACAATAGCTAAGATCTGGGAACAGCCCAAGTTCCCATCAGTAGATGAATGGATAAAAAAGATGTGGAAACAGCCTAAGTGCCCATCAGTAGACGAGTGGATAAAAAACTGTGGGACAGCCCTACACAGTTTGGCTCAGTGGATAGAGAGTCAGCCTGTGGACCAAAGGGTCCCGGGTTCAATTCCAGTTAAGGGCAGGTACCTTGGTTGCAGGCTCCTCCCTGGCCCAGACTCTGGTCGGGACCTGTGCAGGAGGCAATCAATCAATGTGTTTCTCTCACATCAATGTTTCTCTGTCTTTCCCTCTCCCTTCCAGTCTCTCTAGAAGATCAATCCTGGTAAGTTACAACTAACAAAAACAAAACAAAAAACAGTGGTACATTTATACCATGGAAAACTATGCAGCTGTAAAAAAGAAGGATCTCTTTCCCTTTGAGACAGCATGGAGAGACCTGGAGAGTATTATGCTAAGCAAAATAAGCCAGTCTGAGAAAAATAAGTATCATATGACTTCACTCAAATATGGAATCTAATGAACAAAATAAACTGATTAATAAAATAGATCAAAAGACATAGAAGTATGGAACAAACTGACAAATCATAAAGGAAAGGCAGGGGTGGGGAGAGATTAGCTGGGGAACTTATATGTGTAATTCATAGCATAGCCCAATGGACACAGACAGTAGCGTGGTGAAGGCCTGAGAGGGGTGGGGTAGAGGGACTAATAGGGGGTGGGAGAAGGGAACATCTATAATACTTCCAAGAATAAAGATAAGTTTTAAAAAATTATAAGGTAGCAAATGTATCTGACATTAGATACTTATAAATAAAGCACTGAAGAGTTACTTAGGTTTCAGCATCCTATAAAGAAAAAACATAGAATTGGAAATGAGAAGGCTTATATTTGAGATCTGCATTCATAACTTACTGGTATTATTAAGGAAGCCATCCTATATAATAAAATGCTAATATGCAAATCAACCAAACAGTGGAACGACTGGTCACTATGACGCGCACTGACCACCAGGGAGCAGAAGCGCAACACAGGAGCTGCCCCTGGTGGTCAATGCACTCCCACAGGGAGAGCGCTGCTCAGCCAGAAGCTGGGCTCACAGCTGGAGAGCACAGCAGTGGTGGTGGGAGCCTCTCCCGCCTCCACAGCAGCGCTAAGGATATCTGACTGATGGCCTAAGCCATTAGTGGGACATCCCCCAAGGGCTCCCAGACTGTGAGAGGACACAGGCCAGGCCGAGGAACCACCCCCTCCCCCAAGTGAACGAATTTCATGCACTGGGCCTCTAGTTTAGTGGATAAAAGCCCAGCTTCTAAGCAATAAGAAATGGATATAATACGACTATCTGACTTAACTACCGAGATAATTATTTTGGGGCCCAAGTTAGGTATCTAGCTTGTGAGCACTACAAGGTGTGTCACAATTATTTACCTTTATTATTAAGTTGATTTATAGTTTTAGGTTCTTTGATTAATGCTGTGAAATGCGTTTCATCCAGTTAGGCACCAGAATTTTGAAATTGCGATCACATGTTTAGGTACATAATAATACCTTAGTTATAAAAATGAAAAGTGTTGTCAACCGCTATGTCTGCAACCAAGGAATTCAGAACGGCATTACTTTTTCTTTCCTTATAGGGACAGTATCAAAATCAAGTGTTAATAGAGATTTTCCCCAACATCATCATTTCAATAGTTTGTTAAGTCCTTTGTCTCCCTTAGGATGTTATAACTTATGATTTGACATTGATGAGCAACACTAGGATCAGGAAATAGTGTGGTTCGTTTTCTGGCAGCTTCATGCTGTCAGTCCTATCAGTTAATCTCTTTTCTCACATGCCAGCTTAACACGGCACAGTCATTTGAAAGCTCCATGGAAGTCTCCCACCTTCTTTTCTTGTAATAAGGAAGTCCCCCGGGTTTCTCTGTCATTAGACATTCTTTAATCTCTTTGAAAGTAACATGACCCACTGTATGGGCTCCCCTTTATTAATGCAAATGTTCCAGACAGTATTCTTAAATGTCTAGAATTAAACATTTTCTGTCAAGTTCAGAAGATGGCATTCTGTTCGGATAATGAGAATGCTACTCTACTATGAACCTTGCTTTAATTGCTGCATTACAATCTCCAGACCTGAAAAGCCCTGGAGGCCCCGATACATAAAATGCCTTCAGCTATGCAGGTGTGGAATTCATTATAAGTGTGTTTTTACTGGGACTATATCTTCAACTCATTGAAAGAATATCAATGTCTTTGGGGTGTTTGATAACTTGTGCTGTTAGTTAAAGTATAAGTATAGTGATATGTTAAAAGAGTAAAGAGTCAGAGCGCATGTAATTATATCTATGAGGACCAATATGCATAAACACACCTTTAAGAGAAATGAATAAAATCAGATATTTGCAAAGAAGGGGGAAAATAAAAAATAAAATATAATCTCTCTGTACAATAAAAATTGTTATCAGTAAAATGACAGTATTTTAGCATGGTTGGTTATGGTAAGGGTAAAAGTGAAGTTTCTACCTTGCATAGTATGAATGGTTCACTTTATATACACGTTTTAAATGAAATTTTCAAAAAAGTATAAAATATAAATGCTGTCTAATTATGTAAGTATATATATATATATATATATATATATATATATATATATATATATATATAAAAATCCAATGACTGTAATGGCCATAACGACCATAATGACCGGTCACTATGATGCCCACTGTGGCCAGCAAACCGGCCGGATCAGGGGGTGGGGCCGGCTGGCCAACCTCGAAGCCCTGCTCCCCTGCTGGCCTGCTCCTGACTGGACTCTCCCACCCTGATCAAGAGCAGGGCGGCCAGCCAAACGCCTCCTCCCTTCCCCCTGACCCCCACCAACCCCACCCCCAATCAGCCAGCCATACCATGATAGGCCCGCAGCCCCTGCCCCGGGCTGGCCCGCCCCTGATCACACCCCCCACCCCAATAGGGGGCGGGGCTGGACAGCCAATCTCCTGCAGCCCCTCCTCCTGGCTGGCCATGCCCCCTAAGAGCCCCCACCACCCTGATCAGCCCGCAGCCCCTCCCCCTGGCCAGCCCCGCCCTTGATCGCCCCCCGAACTCCAATAGGGGGCAGGGCTGGCTGTCCAATCTCCTGCAGCACCTCCCCCTGCCCAGCCCCACCCCAGATCAGCCCCCCCACCCTGATCAGGGGCAGGGCCAACTGGCCAAGCACCCATGGCCCTTCCTCCAGGCTGCTGGTCCCTGATCGGCACCCCCAACCCCATTCCGAGGGTGGGGCCGGCCAGCCCACTGCCCACAGCCCCTCCCCATGGCCAGCCCCACCCCCAATCTGCCCCCCCAACCCCAATCAGGGGCAGGGCCCACTGTCCAATTGCCCGCAGTCCATTTCTCTGGCCAGCCCGGCCCTGATTGGGCCCTGATTGGGGCAGGCCAGCCGGCCAACCTCCCGCCGCCAGCCAGACCCCACCCATGCATAAGTGACCAACCATACATCCATCCGACCATCCAACCAACCGGCCGGTACTTATGACACACACTGGCAATTTAAAAATAAATGTTAACTCTTGCATGTGCGATACATATAAAGCTCTCGCTGGAGCCAATCGCATGCGACCAACCGGCCAGTACATATGACGCGCACTGGCAATTTAATTTTGTATTTAAATTTTATAATATTATGTTATATATACTATTTTGACATGTAATTTTTGCAGTAATGTAGTTACTGCATGAATCTTTCTTCTAATTAATTTCCTTTCAATGTGCATGAATCCGTGCATGGGGCCACTAGTATAATATAAGTGAAACACATTTATACATCAAATCTTAAGAAACTTTTCTCTTCAAAATAACCCTATATGAACATGTTATGTAACCTTTGTTTTGAGGCTCCTATGCATTATATTCATAGGTAAATCAATGGCAAATGCACATTGTGCACCAGTAACAGATTACTGAATAAAGTTCACACATTTCAACAGTAACCATAGTACATGTGTGGTGTGGTTTTCTCATTCCATTGAGTCATGTTAAAATAATTTCTAAGGCCAGAGCAGAGGTAGCCTTAGATTAGTGGACTTCTCTCTCCTCTGCCCCCTCACCTGCCTCCCCACACACATACATACCCTTAGTCACATATTCAATACTTTTCCTTTCAATTAACTGTATGGGTCAGGATAAAAGAAAGAAGATGGAGCACATGCCATGTCAGTGAGTATATTAATTGGCCTCTGTGCATTATTTTTACTTTGATGACTTAATTTAAAACACTTTCTCCTAAGAAATCTTTTGAAAGAGAACATGCAATTTTCAAAGAAAAGTTGTGTGACAAGCTGATCAAAGTGCCCATCAACTGGAATAACATTTAACTGTGGGTGACCTGAAAATCCTCGGAATGGAGCTTAATCACATAAAATGGAAAAACAAAATGAACAGCAAGCATGGACATGGTGACACAGCACTACTTTGCCAATCAAGCAAACCGTGTCTTACTGCCTCAGAGAAAAGACAGCAATCAGTCTGCTGATGTGATGCCCAGCGTGGCTCTTGTGTTAACCTCCTTGCCGCCTGTGGAGAAGAGGTTTGAGGACAAAGGGTGGGCACAGAAATAAAATAACAGTAGATGAAGTATCACCAAGACTCCCTTAATGCTTACATTTATGTTGATATACAGAGGCACAAAAAAATAAAAAGAATACATTGAGTACAATTCAAATTGAAAAGTGGCAAAAATACACATAACCATTTGAAATGTATAAAAATGGTTATCAATCAATTTCATTGATTTGTACATTACAGTATTTCTAAGAGTTCTCATACAATATTCATGATTGCAAGATTTTATTCCAGGTGTGTTTTTTTTCTTTGTTTTTGTGTTTATATGTAAGAAGTTTCAAAATTAAAGATATTCTTTATAGAAAATTATGTTGCTTTCTCCTAAATAATACACTCAAGTAGAAATTCACATCACAACAATGAAAAAAAAATCCACCCATCAAGTGAAACCCCTAAACTCAGCAAAAAAAAAAGGTTTCCTAGTGTGTCCTACACACAGTTGGAAGGCATTAAATGTTTTCTTTATTAATAGTTTTTTGTGTCAAGTGCAGAATATTGATAGAAACTATATAGCTAGACTACATCTGACTCAATTTGTTCTACCAAGTGGTTTATGCAGAAATTACATGGGTGCTACCCATACATTCCCACTTTGCTTAAACAGAGCACCTCAAGTTTTTTCATATCCTATATAATAAAAGGCTAATATGCAAATTGCCTGAATGGCTGACCAACTGGTCGTTATGACGCACACTGACCACCAGGGGGCAGATGCTCAACTCAGGAGCTGACCCCTGGTGGTCAGTGTGCTCCCACAGGGGGTGCACTGCTCAGCCAGAAGTCAGGCTCATGGTTGGCAAGCACAGCGGTGGTCGTGGGAGCCTCTCCCGCCTCCGCAGTAGCACTAAGGATATCTGCCAGCTTAGGACTGCTTGCCGAAGAGAGCAGGCCTACGCCAGCAGTCGGACATCCCCTAAAGGCTCCCGGACTGCAAAAGGGTGCAGGCCGAGCTGAGGGACAACACCCCCCCACACACACACACCGAGTGCATGCATTTCATGCACTGGGCCTGTAGTATTAAATACATCATATTAAACTGTTTGATTTCTATACAAACAATATTTTGTGGGCAAGTTGGTTTCTGTCTAATAGATTTGTTTTTGTGGGGGTGGTTTTTTTTGGAAAGAAAAGAGACAATTGTAACATTTTCCATAGGAATCAAATGACTTGCTCAGAGTCTCCTGAGCCATTATAGGTTTCCTGCCAGTTCACTGCTATTTTAGACAGAAGGCCAAGTTGCCACACTTAGTATAGTCGAGCAGAGAATCAATGCCATCAGAGACATGGAGATTTAGTGGGTATGGATTCTGATTAAATTTTGACTATATAACAACGTAATAACGATAGAAAATAAAATTCTATTGTAGTCCTATTCTTTAAGGTAAAAAGAATAAAATGGCAAAGAAAAGCATTGATTTGAGACATCCTTTGGGAGAAAAACGTAGCCTTCTTGTGTGTGGTTGTGGGCTAAGAAAGGTGACGTTTCCAAGCCACAGTGACTTTTTTCAGTTGGTTTCCTCCTTTATGAGAAGAACCTGTTTCATATTTTATGTTCACAGACCAGAGAAAGCATGCTTGTGGTAAAGCCATAGCAATGGGAAGTAGTTTATGTTCTGCATTTATGTGGGAATAACAAATCATAACTAGACATATGTTTGGTTTCAAAAGTATGGTTTTGTTATAGAAGATTTACTTAATGTTTAAAATATTGAAGTGCTATTAGCCTGGGGTTTGGACAGGAATAAAGAAAAGTTAACAGGTTATATTTTTGCCAAAGTATTGATTTACATTCCACGGAAAGCCTTCTGCTTGCTTTATTTTTTTTTTTTCTATATTCATGGAAACAGAAATCTGTGCTCAGTATAAATAAAAAGTTATAGTAAAAATGATTAATATAGGGTAATAAGAGTCTGAATTTTAAGAAAACTTGAATTTACTTCAGTTCTGAGACCAAGATACTTCTAGAATATATCATAGAGGTCCATTCGAGGCATAATTAAAATTAGCAACCTCCAGCTTCACAGTTCACCCATACCCTTCAGACCCAAGTCAAAATGGTTTGGATCCGCATAGTGTTTCAGAACCTATGTTATTGGTTGCAAAGTAAATCTAAACTCCAGAACAGCATCAATTGCTTTCACTTATAAATAAGAAATAAAACACAATCCATAGAGAACTTTCTATGCTGCCCTCCTGATGTTAACCTCCCTGTATTATAGATTAGAATCAGCAAATCACTTCTCTCGTTTGCTTGCAGTTGCTCACTTGGTGTCTCTGTATCACATTTTGGTAATTCTTGCAATACTTCAAATGCTTTCAGCATTATTATATTTGATCTGTGATCAGTGCTCTTTAATGCTACCATTGTAAATTTTGGGGGTGCCATGAACCATGCCCATTATTAAGTCAATTAACTTAATAAGTGTGGGATGTGTTCTGATTGCTCCACTGAATGGCTGGTCCCCTGTCTGCCCCTCTCGTGGGCCTCCCAATTCCCTCAGACACAAAAATATTGAAATTAGGCTATGTAGCCCCGCCATGGCCTCTAAGTGTTCAAGTAAAAGGAAGAGTTGCATCAGTAAAAAACTAGAAATGATAAAGCTTAGTGAGGAAAGCACGTTGAAAGCCAAGATAGGTGATTTAAAGTGCTACTCCACTGCACACACAAAGGACAAAAATGTGCAACAGCCTTATTGCCAATATGGAGACAATTTTAGTGGCCTAGATTAAAGAGAATAGCTAAAGGATGTATATGCATAGCCCATGTACACAGACAACAATGTGGTGAGGGCCAGAGAGAAGGGAGAGTGGGGTCTAGGTGGAGGTGGGCAAAGCAGGGGGTGGAGGGGACATGATATGAGGGACATATGTAATAATGTCAACAACAACAACAACAAAAATCAAACTAGCCACAACATTCCCTGAAGTCAAAACCTAATCCAGAGTAAGGCCCTAACTCTCTTCAATTCTTTGGAGGCTGAGAGAGGTTAAGAAGCTACAGAAAAGTTTGAACCTATCAGAAGTTGGTTCATGAGGCCTAAGGAAAGAAGCCATCTCCATAACATAAAAGTGCAAGATGAAGCAGCAAGCACTGATGAATAAGCTGCAGCAAGTTATCCAGAAGATCTAGCTAAGATAATTAATGAAGGTGGCCACAATAAACAACAATTTTCAATGTCGACAAAGCAGCCTTATATTGGAAGACGATGCTATCTAGAACTTTCATAGCTACAGAGAAGTCAGGTGCCTGGGCTTCAAAGTTTCAAAGTACAGGCTGACTTTCCTGCTAGGAGCTAATGAAGTTGATGAATATAATTTGAAGCTAATGCTCATTTACCATGTCAAAAATCCTAGGGCCTTTAAAAATTAAGCTAAATCTATTCTGCCTTTGCACCATAAATGGAATAAGAAAGCCTAGATACGCTGCATCTGTTTACAACATGGTTTACTGAAAATGTTAAGCCCACTATTGAGAACTATTGCTTAGAAAAAGAAAAGATTCCTTTAAAAATATTACTGCTTGTTGACAATTCACCTGGTCACCCAAGGTCAATGATGAAGATATACAAGATTAATGTTGTTTTCATGCCAGCGAACACAACATCCATTCTGCAGCCCATGGAGCAAGAAACTATTTTGAATTTCAAGTCTTATTTAAAAAATACATTTCATAAGGCTATAGCTGCCATAGATAGCGATTCCTCTGATGGATCTGGGCACAGTAAATTGAAAACCTTCTGGAAATGATTCACCATTCTAGATGTCATTAAGGACATTTGTGATTCAGGGGAAGAGGTCAAAATATCAACATTAACAGGAGTTTGGAAGAAGTTGCTTCCAACCCTCAGGGATGACACTGACGGTTCAGACTTCAGTGGAGGAAGTAACTGCAGATGTGGTGGAAACAGCAAGAGAACTAGAGTTAGAAGTGGAGTGTGAGGATGTGACTGGATTGCTGCAATCTCATGATGAACTTTAACAAATGAGGAATTGCTTCGAATGGATGAGTAAATCAAGTGGTTTCTTGAGATGGAATTTACTCCTGATAAGGTTGCTGTAAAATTGCTGAAATGACAACATAGAATTTAGAATATTATGTAAACCTAGTTGATAAATCAGCAGCAGAGTTTGAGAGGATTGGCTTTAATTTTGAAAGAACTTCTGTGGGTAAAATGCTATCAAACAGTGTTGCATGCTGCAGAGAAATTGTTTGTGAAAGGGATAGTCAATCCATGTAGTAAACACCACTGCTGCCTTATTTTAAGAAATTGCTACAGCCAACCCACCTTCAGCAATCACCACCCTCATTAGTCAGCAGCCATCAACATGGAGGCAAGACCCTCCACCAACAAAAACACTACGACTCACTGAAGCTCATATGATTATTGACATTTTTTAGCAATAAAATGTGAATTAAGGTAGGTTCAGGTTGTTTTTTAGACATAATGCTACTGCACACATGATAGACTATGCAGTGTAAACATAACTTTTATATGTACTGGGAAACCAAAAATATTCATGTAACTTGCTTTATTACTGTATTCCTTTGGTTGTTGTGGTCTGGAACGAAATCTGCAGTATCTCTGAGGTGCTTAAAAACCACCTGTTGAATATTCCAGTTTTCTGAAGTTATATGGTATTCTATTAAGCGGGTCAGTTTATGAGAGTCAGATCATGTAGGTTTCTTTTATGGCATGGATTTATAGTACGCTTTTTCATATTTCATAGGCATTGCATATATGATTGTCTGAAGAAGTGGAGCTACTATGCTAAAAATACTACGCTCAGTCAATTTTCCACAGGATACTTATTAATCACAAATAATTTTTAAAAAATCATTGCTTTTTACATGTCTACACAGTATTACCTGTATTTGTATTTTTAAGTGGGTAAGTGGCAGTGTGTGTCTTTTAAACAAGAAATAGTAGAAGGGCATAGATACTAGTAGTGGTAGCTTATTTTTGGATACAGAATTAAAAAGCAAACATATGTATTTGCATATTATAATGATGGCTACAGAGGAAACATTCAAATTTTAATGCTTATATTTTTTCTAAAATGTTTATACTAAGTAGTGCCAGGAAATGAAACGCAAAATATATAGTAAAGCATATTATCATTTTAATGCATTTTAAAAAGAAAAAGAGAAGGATAAAAATATTTGAAAAATTAACAGCTGAGGAGAAAGTTTACTCAGCTTATAACCTGAGTTTTAATTAAAGCCATTATTAATGACAAATGCTAACTTGCAATGTGACCTCTAGAATGATCTACAGCTGTTGAATCAATTGAGAAGATGGTCTCCACTGTTTTCAAAGGAAAGCACCAAGAAGATAAATCATGTTTAGAGTTATTAATCTTGTGAACATTATATTAAGTATTTGGAAATCTGAAGACAAGATGAAAAAGTAGTCCTAAAAATGAAGTAAAGAGCTTTCTTTGGGAATGCCTTCCTTGGAAAGCCATAATTTCCAGATTATTAACCTAATCATTTAAAAAGAAGTTTTCACTGCATTAATCCCATTTAAATTTAAGATGGAAACATTGAGTAGAGATGAAGCTCTATTAGCTGCACAATGTGAATCAAATGGGACTACAGACAGAGCTGGAGATAAAAAATGGAATGGTAAGCAAACTTTCAAAAGGCATCATTAGCCTATAAATATCCAGCTAGAAGGGCGTTTGCATTGGAGAACTCCCTTACCCACCAAGAGTGGCTATAGCTAAAAGCCCATTGATTAAGTCTTTGAAGTTCTTTAAAAGAAAACAAGTGATCAAATTAGAATCACTAAGAGGCAAAAAAAAAAAAAATACAAGAAGATGCTCACAGTGTTCTGATGTTGTCAACGAAGACCACAGGGCAGCTGTGGAATTTTTTTCAAGGGATTTAAACAAAAGTCTCCTAGAAAAGCCAGCAAAACCAAGGTCAAACCCCTCTAGAACTCTCTGATCTGAGCCCATTAATACAAAAAAGAGAAACAGAACTCTTGATACCAATAACAAAAATAAAGGCAACTAGTGTTGTTGAAAAATAAGTATTTTAATACAAGTTAAAAGCACATAAATTATATCATTTGAAAAAGACATTTTCAGTATTCATCTTTAAATATAGGAAATTCTGCCGTTTAGACATCCCTATGTGTTCTCAAGAAGCACAGCAAAAGGCAACAAGCTTAAACAGCATTGAGTGAGATTTATGCTACAAAAAAAGATGAGATTTCCTGCACTAGGGGATGTTAAATCCAGGAATAAGAGGCAGAAGGAAGCTGTACTTTTTTTTTTTGAAGGGGTAGAGAATTAAGGTAGCTTCTCATCTGTCAGGAAAGTTTAAGGCAGGGTGAATGGATTAGGTGACCTTTCAAAATTACTTCCATCCCAGGATTTATGATGTCAATATAAACCAGCAGTCCCAAACGGAAACTTGGGCAGGAACCACTAACTCGCACTTGTTTTTGCTGTTCCTTGAATACAGGCATAGTCAGGTAACTTTGCCAGAATAACTTAAAGTGCAAGCTTTGGACTCAGCCTGGGTTCCAAAGACTCTGAGTTTCAGCTTCTGCAGTCACAAATGGTGGGTAACTATTATGCTTGTATCAATGGATTGTTGAAAAGATTGAGTGGGATGATATACATAAAGCAAATAGTATGAAGTAGGTACACAACTCTGCATTCTCATTAAACCCTGTTCTGCCACCACATTAGCCATCTTAGTATGGAAATGAGGCTGCTCTCGCGACAGCTCCACCTTTCTTCAGCGTCCATTTCCTCTTGCATGTTCTGTTCCTCTCCACATCTACTCTCAAAAGAAAGCCCTGCATCTATCAAGAAAAACGTTTAGCTACTGAATTTCATTACTAGAGACAAACAACGCAGACTCTGCTGATATATGAGGAGCAGAGGAAGTACAACTGGATAAAATCTCTCAAACATTAAGAAATGTACCAAATATCAGTAAACTAGGGTTTTTTTAATGAAATTTTATGCACCTATTATTATACTTTGTAAAACTATTTAATAACACGGTAAGCTGCTGTAATGTAAACAGATAAAATTGAATAAAAATCAAAATAATAGAAAACACATAAATCTAAATATAATAGATTTGGAAAGATAAACTATTCCAAATGATTATAGTATATGACCCCATACATCTCTTTGTTATGGTATTGATTTGAGATTTCCCTGAGAGTTTACTTTTTCTACATTGCAGATTTTATTAGAAAAAGTACTTTTTTGGTTTTATAAAATATGACTTTTTATTCTTCCTCTTGTTTTTATAGTGTTGTTGTTTTTTCAAAAAGTTATCAGCTATCAGTTCTTCTGGTTGTTCTTTTAGGAAGGAACTGAATATTGCATTTTATTTCTAACATCATTTAAATGTCATATAAGTATACAGATTAAATACATTTTAAGTGTTTACAAAGATATACATGCATACATATGCAAGTATCACCTGCAGATACCATGCCAAGATGTTAGAGGTGAAATGACCATAAATCTGACCTTAGTTCTCTTTTATCAGACTTTTACTATAGACCAATGTAAAAAGAAACTGTCATTTTTTTTCTTAATTTTTCTTTATGATAAAATCTTAAAATTCATTCAGGATTTTATTAATCAGTGATATTTACCAAATAACTACATGGATATAGATATAAAATCACATATGAAAATTATGTTAAGTTGTTTTTAAAGTATGTAGATCTTTTAGGGCAATTATTCTGAATAAACAGAATACAATTAATGTTAAGTTGTTTTTAAAGTATATAGATCTTTTAGGGCAATTATTCTGAATAAACTCATTCATTTTCTGATTACATGAACATTTCTTTCCAAGAATCAACTTTATTTTTTTTACTCAGTATATAATCTCATTAAAAATTGTTTCTTCTCTGTGCCCACAGACTATTTTAAAAGTGAATCATAGATGTTTTTCTGCTCTCATTTTCCACTGATAATGCCTCATTCCCAGATATTTCAGAAAATAGTATAAGCATATTGATAAAATATGAGTGATGATAAACCGCTAGCAATAACAGAGCCTCTTTTTCTTTCACCTGGAACACAATATTACTAAAGTTTATTCACTGCTTCCTTCATTCCAGGCACCATGTTGAGGAATATGGCCAAATATGACATCTGTATTTCCAAGGTATATTGTTGTTGTTTTTAGTATTTTCATATTTTATTATAAACTAGAGGCCAGGTGCATGAATTCGTGCATGGGTGGGGTCCCTCGGCCAGGCTGGTGATTGAGGCCTATCGGGGGGTCAGCCCAGGGGGAGAGACCCTGAGAGGTTGGCTGGCCAGGGGGAGGGGCCGCAGGCAGTTGTCCAGCTGTCCCCGCCCCCGATCGCGGTGGGGGGCCCTATCAAAGGCGGGGCCGGCCAGGAGAAGGGGCTGCGGGAGGTTGTGGGGGGCTGATCGGTGCCAAACCAGGCCAGTTAACCGCCACAGTGTGCGTCACAGCGACCGCTCATTCCGCCATTCAGTCACTGGGCTTTTATATATATAGATAATTATATTTCTTCCAACTAGACTATAAGCTACTGGAGAGCAAATGCTATACTGACTTTTTATCTTTGTATTTCTAGTGCCTGACAAACATTCTGCTTTTCTGCATGACTGAGTCAATGTATGGGAATTGAACTAAAGGAGTCTATTGTCTAAGAAAATTGTTCTCTATTCACATATTAAACACCAATGCCTTGATAAGGATGTTAAATTTCTTATTCCCTACAGGAGTATCAGACCTCATTTCCTTTTAGTCATTGTCTCTAACCCTAAAAATTTAGGTAAACATAAATGAGAGGAGCCCAGTTACCACCTGTTCAATTTTGATTTATAGGCTAATTGTACCTTTTTGGTATTAAGCAACTTTGGAACAATCATAATATCATTTAATTTGTTCCCAAATTGCTTTGTCCTTTCTGGTATTTAATTGTTTATTAGTTTTTATTAAATAAACTCCAAGTAAATACTGGTCAACCATGTACCCACATCTCTATTGGTTGTTAATTTGTGAGAACATATTCTTTAAAGAAGACAGAGATAATTAAGCAAACCTTGTAATTTCCCTCTTCTTATTAATAAGTTCCCCAGATAATCATATAATTACAAATACAGTGGAGGAAGCTGCATGTATACCATTAACTGATAATAAAAGAACTGATAAAAAAAATTTTGCCAGTCACTTTAAGAAATGTCACCCCCGGACAAATAACACTGAGAATGAATGGAGGGCGTACTGCATATATCTGTTTACATCCCTTGAGCCAAAAAAGGAGTCTTATTTATGTCTTTGACGGCTCTGGCTTACTGATCTTCTCTGGACCTCTTGACTGTCAATATTTTTGTTTGGGGGGAATACTTTTCTCTTTCCAAACGGAAAGAAAAATACAAGCTTGTTTTCTCCTTCCCTCCAGGATATAAAAGAAGAAAAACAACAGTTAAAAAGAAACTCTTTTTAAAAGCAACTGCCATAAAAATGGGAAGCAGACACATGGCACAGGAAGAATTCAAATGTTTGCTTATTTCATGAAAAAGTTAATGCCTCAGAATGTTGACTGCCTTAACCAAAGTATTCTTCTTAAATTTACATAAATATGAATCCTCCCCAATTAAAAAGGTAAAGAAAACCCCAAGATCTTAATAGGCTGTGTATTAAATAGAAGCATCTCATATATTTGTAAGGACTTGAGTCTAATTTTCAGAAAAATATACTAATTTTGATGAGGACTGCCCTAAGGAGAGTTGATTGGCTAGGTATTATCTTTCTTCTCTCCTCTCTAATCCAAACAAATTAAGCCTATGGAATTGTAAGTATGACATCTTTAGCAATTACAAATATATCACCGTGCTGTGGAGTCACAGATTCCACATACCGGTTTACTTCTAGTTCACAACAAAAAGTTTTTAAAAAACATTTATCCACTCTAGGTTAGCTTGTTTGCCAACTGATTGTATTTTTATAAAGTTTTCACAGATCCCACATAATCAAAGAATTGTGCCTGTTTATTCTGCTGCCCAGAGTCTAAACTACTTACCTCATTAAAAATATAATTTCTGGTTATGGTTTTACTTGCTTCCAAAGATCAGAAAGTTAGAAAGAATTCCATGGAAAGTTAGAAAAGAGTTCCATGAATCTGCCATGCAAAAATAACAGGTGCACCCATGCTTCCATTGTTTGAAACCTGCATGCTCTGCTAATCAACCAGAATTCCCTGTGTTGTGCATTCATATATAAAACACTTTAGACACCACTGGATTCAAAATGTTTCTTTTTCTGCTGGTCTCAAAATGCCACAAAGATATGGAAAACACTGTGATGCGAAACAAAAAAGTTTCCTGTGTCCCTCTTCTTTCAATCTATCTTTTCATGCGAATGCTCACACATTTCTTACGATTACCTAAAATGCACAGGTAAAACTGGTGCATTTGAGTACATTTCCAACGGATGTATAGGCAGCATTCTATGAATTAACAAGAAATTATGCACTTTAAGTTTGAAAACCTGCACAACCAAGGAAGAATTTTAAAACCTCCATGTTTTTTAATCCCATAGTGTACTTGCTAACAAAAGTTAAGAGTCCAAATTCTCAGGACAGCTGGAGTGAAGAAAAAAAAATCAAAGGAAGTACAGTAGCATTTTTATCGGATACTTTGGTTTTAATGAAGCAAGCACAAATATCCTACATTTAACTAGCCACGTCTATTCAAATATTGATTTAGAAATTGAAGAACAGAGAAGTACCGAGGCTCTCGGGAGTTCACCTGTGCCAGCTTTCTCGGGCACTGTGTGGCTCTGCAGGTAAGTGACTGGAGTGGTGCTGTGCTCTCCTCAGTGCCGGGCACCACTGTTCAAGCAGAGGGAGAGCTTGGGCCCTTGCAGCCCTGGCCTCAGCAGAAGCTC
This sequence comes from Cnephaeus nilssonii, assembly GCF_951640355.1. Taxonomy (NCBI): domain Eukaryota; kingdom Metazoa; phylum Chordata; class Mammalia; order Chiroptera; family Vespertilionidae; genus Cnephaeus; species Cnephaeus nilssonii. The sequence continues at coordinate 55,510,105 of NC_137073.1, forward strand.
GGACCTGCCGCTTCAACCAGGACACCGAAGAGGCAGGGACATCCTGCAGCATTGCCCACAGCTGCCGGGGAGAAGCAAGGCTCTCTGCACATCTTGCATTTAGCACACTTGAGTTTGTGGATTAGGTTGCCTTCAAATGTTTCAATTCTATGGTATAAAGGATTTTGGAGAGTTAAAAGAAAACAAATTTGAAAAATAAGTTCAAGTGACTGAGAAACACAGCTGAATAAAGTGAGCTGCCGCTGGAGTTCTGTACCTGTTGAAATCATTGTCAGGGTTTAATGGACTGATGGACTGACACTATGAATAGCTTTCATGGTGTAAAAAAAAACAAAAAACAATTTGGCCAGGAGTTTAATAAGCTCAGTGAGATTCTTACATGTCTGAAAAAACATATAGAACATCTGGATGTTACAATGACATGTCAAGGGTTGTTTTGAATGTTATGTAAAAAATCCAGCAGCCTAAAAGTATCAACTTAAACAGATAATTATAGGAAGTATTGAAGGTGTTAACCTAATATTCTTTCCAATTTGAAGGTCAGATAAGACTCATGCTTTTATTTTCTGCAAAGTATCTATAGATTACTTCCCCTAAATTCTCTAGTCCAGAAGCTTTCTTACAATGATGACAAAAATAACTTAAAAAGTAGTCAAAACAATATGACATTTTATCTTCTTGGTTTATATTTAAATAGAGTAGTCATTTAAATAATCATCCATTTTTAAAAAATACCATTAAACATGAAATTATGAAGCTAGATAACAAAGGGGAAAAACATATGCCATTAGTGAAATTAGTAACTACTTACTGAAAACTAGAAAATTCATTTTTAGCACAATTATAAAATACATTTGGAGAAACCATCTGTATTTACACTACTTAGTTGGAAAATCGAATAAGATAAGGAAAAATAATGTTTCCTCTTTCTATCAGCACTATCGCTTTTGCTTCTCTGAATTGGCTGCTGAGTTTACATCTCATTAACCGACCCACAGAACCATTAGGGATGGAGGTGCTAATAGATGCTCCTCTGCCTCACAATACCTATTAAAGCAGTGGACACATCTTTAATGTGGTGTAACTTCCAATTAATTTTTTTGTGACAGTCAGACTGTCACATTGTCAGCAGAGGTATTGTCAGGTCTATCTCTTTCCGAATATATGTCCAAAAGACCTGTGTTCTGAGCTTCTCCTAAGCTTGGAGTAGACTATACTTGCCCTCATTCTTTCATAAGATAAATCTGGAAGTATTTTGCAACAATAATATATCATATGCAGCACTAATATAAGTATATAATATAATATATTTAATACCAAGTGCCTCTTTTATAGCCTAGAGCAGTGGTCAGCAAACCTCAGCTCACGAGCCACATGCGGCTCTTTGGCCCCTTGAGTGTGGCTCTTCTACAAAATACCACGTGCAGGTGCGCACGTATAGTGCGACTGAAACTTCGTGGCCCATGTGCAAAAGTCGGTTTTCGGCCTGGGCGAGTCTATTTTGAAGAAGTGGCGTTAGAACACTCAAGGAGCGAAAGAGCCGCATGTGGCTCACGAGCCACAGTTTGCTGACCACTGGCCTAGAGGATTTAATAGCAATTCAGCAATATTGATTTTGTATAGTAAATAATTTCTTTAATTTAAAAAAATTGAAGAAAATTACTACTCTTGTTAGATAAGTCTATTTATAGCATATTTGGTGTATGTTAGTTAACAAGATATAGTTTTGTGTCTTCTATGAAAGTATGTAATGGTAAGAGGTAAAATAATGAAGCTGACATCTCATATGCACATGATTGACTATTCAAGCTGAGTAACTTGAAAGATACCCTTCTTAACTGCCAATATTTGCAAATACAGTGCCAAAATAACTGTCTAATTTTTTGAAAAATAATATTGCAAAAGCATATTTAGAAATCACTTACAAAGAATGCATTACAAAGATGTAAAATAATGAACAATATCTAAATGATAAGATATTTTCAAAAAGTTTGTGCTTATGATCACCTACACAAAAAGCAATAACAAAGGTAAAAATGTACAGATTCTGGAATGCAGTCAAAATTTTATAATGAATAGTTATTTACCTATTTACTTGCAAATAACTAAAATCTTCTCATTAAAACATGTCTTCTGCTAAGTGACAACATGTTTGTGATAATCAACAACAGCCAAGCATTATTTATGTAAATATATCCCTTGTATCATCTCAATCATGAAGACTCTAAAGAGTGCTTCTAAAAATAAAACTACAAAATTTTTGTCCAACCTTCAAATGATTTTTAAAGAAATTTCCTCTTCCCATACGAAGACAGGAGAGAACACTAGCACCTATTCAAATTTCCTATCTATATATATAAAAGGCTAAGCAACCATCAGATCCAAAACAACCAAACAGACGACCGAACAGGCTGCGCAGGGCGACTAGGCTGGCAGGGGGGTTATTTAGGGATAACCAAATGACCAATCAGCAGGCTGCATGGGGCAATCAGGCCAGCAGGGGGTTAGTGAGGGGCGACCGAACAACCGAGCAGCAGGATGCGTGGGGAAACAAAGCTGGCAGGGGGGTTAGTGAGGGGCGACAAAACGACCAAGCATCAGGCTGCGTGGGGCAACCAGGCCAGCAGGGGGCTTAGTGAGTGGCGATCAAACGACAGAGCAGCAGGCTGGATGGGGCTACCAGGCCCACGGGGGGGGGGGGCAGTTGGGGGCAATCAGACCAGTGGGCGGGGGCAGTGAGGGGTGACCAGGTTGGTGGGGGGGGGACAATTGGGGGTTACCATGCCGGCAGGGGGTGCAGTAAGGGGTGACCAGGCCAGCAGGGGGGGGGCAGTTAGGTGTGATCAGGCAGGCAGCCAGGTGAGCAGTTAGGAGGCAATGGTCCTGGATTAGAGAGGGTGCAGGCTGGGCTGAGGGGACACCCGCCCACCCCCCGTGCACAAATTTCGTGCACCGGACCTCTAGTGAAATTATAATTGCAGTATTTTTTAATTGCATTCAGTGTACACACATAAAGAAGGATGTTTTCACCCAATTAACAGGATGTTTTGCTTTAGCTTCAGTGATATAAAAATACATGTTAGAAAAGCATGTTATCTATCTATTAAATAACATGAATATAATAATTATTAAATATTCCTTGAAAAACTAAAAACAAAAAAAATTTCATCAGAGTACTTCAAAATAAGAAAAAAAGAAACAAATTGATACCTGAAAAATATGGTAATTGAAATTAAGAATAATATAGAGTTGTTTATAAAAGATTAAACAGAGATTGAAAAGAAAATTAGAATTAAAGATAGATTAAGAAAAATAATATTCAGAATGTAACACAGAGAGACATTAGGGTGGAAAATAAAGCAAATACTATAACAGAAACAAAAGTGTTTTTCAAAAATATTCTTTAGCAGAATATTAATATTTAAGATAATGTTTATCAAGAATAAAGCAAACTGATTAGTATTTTCAGAATGATAAAAGTCAATTGATCTTTGTTTTCTTTCCTTTTAAAGTAATATAAAAGTAAAGACTTAAACCATTTTAATTGCAAGAACACTTTATAGCAAAATGTGCTTTTGAATATTTCCCAGGCATTATTATAGCAAAAGAATACCTAATTGCTTTTGCTATTTGCTATGAAAATCTCAGCTTAAAAATAGTAAGAACCAAAATAATTTTAAAGTTATATCTGGTCATTCCAAATGATAAATTTTAACTGAATATATTTAATAAATAAAAATATAAGAACTGGAATAATATCTTCGGTCTACAAGGAAAAGGCTGGTTCTGAGATGCATAGCAAATATTTACTGAATGAATGAATAATTAAATAATTAATTCTGGTAAAAATCTGTTAAATTTTCTATTTTGAGAATCTACAAAAAAAGTTATTGGTTTATCATTACTACTTTTTAGCTTAGAAATAAAGTCGCCAGAAAATCATAAAAACGATAGAAAACAGTTTAGTTGCTTTATATTAGTAAATGCAGGTAAACACGTGACAGCATACATTAGAGAAATAAGTTACACTTCATATTTTTTAATGCTTGATTGCAACTTACCCAAAGAAAAGTTCAATAAAATGTGATAGTTATTGAAAAAATAATAAAATAATTAATTTTCACAAATTAACTACTAGAGTCCAGATGCCCTGTCTTCAGATAGTTATTTCTAGTCATAAGGGGAGTATTCATATAATTGTTCTGGAATGAATAATAATCTTACCTAATAAAAGAGTAATATGCAAAGTAACTATCCCTCCGCTACACCCACCAGTCACGCCCACCAACCAATCAGAGCAAGTATGCAAATAAACCCAACCAAGATGGCTAGAGCCAAAGAGAGCAGGAGGGAGGCTTGGGTTTCCCAGGCAACGGAGGAAGCCAAGCTTTCCGCCTGCCCTTGCCGGCCTAAGCCTCCACTCAAGGCTACAAAGTTTCAATTATAGAAGGTAAACAAATCCAAACAGAAATGGTGGCAGCCAAGGAGCTAGAAAGAGTGGGAGGCTATGGTTGCCCCTGGAAATAGAAGAAGAAAAGCTTTCCGCACACCCTGGCCGGCCCAGGCCTCCACTTAAGACTACAAAGTTTCAATTATAGAAGATATACACAAACCCCAACAGAAATGGCTGCCAGCCACGGAGGGAGCAGGAGGCTTGGCTCCACTCCAGGCTACAAAGTTTCAATTGTAGAAGGTAAATAAATTCCAGATACCAGGGCCTCCGCTTGGGTCGCCAGGGGGCGTGGCTGGCCTGCAAACCACCACAGGCCTCTTGCTCAGGCCGCCCCACGCCCCAAGGGAACCCCCACCCTGATCCGGGACACCCTTCAGGGCAAACCAACTGGCCCCCCACCTGTGCACCAGGCCTCTATCCTATCTAATAAAAGAGTAATATGCAGATTGACCATCACTCCAACACAAGATGGCTGCCCCCATGTGGTCAAAGATCCTGCCCCCATGTGGACACAAGATGGCCACCACAAGATGGCAAGCAGGTGAGTGCAGTTGGGAGGCACCAGGCCTGCAAGGGAGGGCAGTTAAGGGTGACCAAGCTGGAAGAGGAGGGAAGTTGGGGGCAAACAGGCTGGCAGGGGAGCAGTTAGACATCAATCAGGCTGGCGGGGGAGCAGTTAGACATCAATCAGGCTGGCAGGGGAGTGGTTAGGGGGTGATCAGGCTGGCAGGCAGAAGCGGTTAGGGGCAATCAGGCAGGCAGGCAGGCGAGCAGTTGGGAGCCAGCAGTCCCGGATTGTGAGAGGGATGTCCGACTGCCCGTGGGATCGGGCCTAAACGGGTAGTCGGACATCCCTCGAAGGATCCCAGATTGGAGAGGGCAGAGGCTGGGCTGAGGGACACCCCCCGCCCACGTGCACGAATTTTGTGCACCGGGCCTCTAGTCTATAATAATAAAAGCATAATATGCTAATTAGACTAGACGTCCTTCCTTCCTTCCAGACAAAGCCATAGAGGTGGGCAGGGGCCAAGGCACAGGCAGCAGAGGCCCGTGGCCGCCACGCGCAGGGGCCAAGGCCTTTGCACGAATTTTGTGCATCGGGCCTCTAGTCCTTTCATATTTATCTTTTAGATCTCTTTCTTTTGAAATCTAAAAGTAAAATGTGAAAAAATTTAAAATAAGACAGGGCTCAGTAACTTTTAGCTATGCTGTTCAAAGTGTATAAATGACGGTTGGAAACATTTTCTCTCTTTTCTTCCTCCATATAATGTTTTACTTAATGTAGGGACTTTAAAATAATCCTTTTAATAGAGAAAATACAAATGGCAAATTACACATATACAGAATGCATAAATGGTTTTAAGACAGGTAATTTTGTTTTCTCTGACATTTAACCATTAGCTTTCAATTATTAAAATATATTAGTGATTTAAAAAATATTTTATCAATTCTTATTCTATTATTTATTAAAAATTTTTTCTATAAGTCCAGGTGTTAAAAATTGAATAATGGAGGTTTAAAAATGTGCAATCTTTGTACCATACAAAAATCTGCTTCATAGTGTTTCAAGTCACCTACAAAATATAAATAAATAACAAGCTTTTTTTCCTGGAGGTTAGCACAAAGCATCCTAGATATCCAGGGAGAGCAGGGTCAGAGATCAGAAAGAACCCTTCCACTTCCGATCAAAACTGTTCGGACCTTGGGGGAAGAGCAAGGCCCGAAGCATTCTACGGCTTCCCCCGCGCTCGTCCACGGTGCTTTTGGTTGTTCATTTCCTCCCATCCTCACAGAGCGGATGTTTACTTACACGCTGTTCTTTCCCCCTAATACATCTGACTTTTGACTGACAGCCGGTTTATTCAGTATCTGAACTTGAATGGCACTGAACGCTTCAGATACTCCTTTCTCTTTCCAGGTTTCTTCTCAGAAGAAGACCAGAAATCTCTGACTGCTGATTCCGAGGGAAGTGATTTCCATGCACATGTGATCTTTACTCATTGAAATGCATGACAAATGTTGAATAAATAATATCTCCAGATACAATGTGTGTGTTTGTTCAATGTAAATAACACTCTGAAACCCCTAATATCCTTACCGTTCTTGAGCATGTTTATGTACAAATGAAGCGTACTCAGTCAACCCCAGAAAACTGTTTATTTAACCTCAAAAGCTTGACTGCAGCCAGTAAAAGCAAGATAATTCACCATAAATAGTGAATTTTCATTCTGACACTTCTATTCATTCTGTGGTATTAAACTTTTCTTTTTCATTTTACTTTTTAAAGTTGAGTTACAGAAAGGTTTGCACATTTAAAATTCCCCACAGACAAAAGCTCTGAAATAGCCACAACACAATAAGCAGGAAGTTGAAGCATTCATACTTCCTTACAGTGCAGGCAAGTCAAGTAGAAGATTAGAATTTAATGACAGATCTGTATCTGTTTATTGGGCTTTAGAGCAATGGTACTTTAAGTTGGAATATTTTTTCAGTGCATTTTATGCAGAAATACCTCTGGGAATCACATAATTCAACAAGGAGTGAAAACAGTAACCTAGGTTAATATGAAACTTTCTGTGGACTTTGTGCATTTCTCAGGGCACATAGCTTTGTGAATCTTCACACAGAACATTTTTGGACATGTTGTGCACCAAACTTATTTAAAGAAGAACTACCATTTTAAAGCGGAATCCGTGCAGACTATTATTCATCTGAACAGACTTTGTGAAATGGTGGACTAGGAATGCTATAAAAGGATTTCACATTAGTCCTTATATTCTTTATACTAGAGGCCCAGTGCATGATTGAATCATGCACGTGTAGGGTCCCCTACACGCTTTCGCTTTTCGCGGTAGAGCTGGGTGCCTGTCCGCTGGTGGACCAGGCCTTTCAGAAGCCTCCGGCTCGGCGGAGGCTTCTGAAAGGTGCCGGAGCAGACAGGCACCCAGCTCCCCCACTTTTGATGGTCCGCGGCCGCTGAGGGGGGCTGCCGCGGACACCTGGCTACCCTGCCGTTGAGAGGCGCAGCTGGGTGTCCGCGGCAGGCCCCTCAGCGGCCGTGGATCTGGCCATTGAGAGGCGCAGGGGGCGGGAGTCCCGCCCCCTGCGCCTCTCAACAGCAGGGTAGCCCCCCTCAGTGGCAGTGGATCCGTGCCTCTCAATGGCCGGATAGGCCACCCCGAGTCCCGCCCCCCAGCCTCCCACCGCCCAATCGTGGGCGTAGCGGAGTGATGGTAATTTACATGTTACTCTATTATTAGATAGGATGTCTCACTTCTGGATATTATCGCCCTTTTTCTAAGGGTCAATTACTTGACTGGCCATCATGGATACTTAATCAGTGAATGGATCTGTGAGATGCCATGCTTATATTTTGTCCCTTTTTTTAAAAAAATATATTTTTATTGATTTTTTACAGAGAGGAAGAAAGAGGGATAGAGAGTTAGAAACATCGATGATAGAGAAACATCAATCAGCTGCCTCTTGCACAACCCCCACTGGGGATGTGCCCGCAACCAAGGTACATGCCCTTGACCGGAATCGAACCTGGGACCTTTTAGTCCACAGGCCGACGCTCTATCCACTGAGCCAAACTGGTTTCGGCTATTTTGTCCCTTTTTAAAAGTATCTCATATTTCTGAGTGGATGATTAGAAAGATAGTGTGTAAACACCCTTTTTATAGACTAAATTGTATCCCCCAAAATCCATATATTGAAGCCCTAACTCCCAATGTGGCCATTGAGAAGATAAATAAGGTTAAATGAGGGCATAAGGTTGGGCTGCAATTCAATAGGTCCTCATAAGAAGTGGAAGGGACACCAGAGTGCCCTCACACAGAGAAAAAGCCAAATGAGGACACAGCAGAAAGGTGACGGTCCACAAGCCGTGAGGAGAGCTTCCCCAGAAACCAGCCCTGCCAGCATCTTGATCTTGGACTTCCAGCTTCCAGACCTTCAGAAAATAATTTTCTGTTGTTTAAGCCACACAGCCTTTGGTTTTTGTTACAGCAGCCCCAGCAGACTAATACAACTCCCAGATTAAAAGCAAAGCACATTGAAACACTTGTTTCTCTGAATTTGTTTTTAACTTTTCCTCTATTATCGCTCAATATCCAATGAAACTAAATGATAGAAACCTGTGTCCAAGCGCAAAATAGAAATTGATATGCTCTTATGGGAAAAAGGGAGATAAAAGTTTTACTCTATTAGATCCCTTTAATTTGCTTAATAATGTCAATACCAAAAATCTTTGGGATGGCAATACTGCTTTTTTCTTACTTTAAAAACAGTTGTTATTACATAGCTAATGGTGCTTTTAAAAACATCTTGAAAAGAAAATAAAAATCCTTTACTCAATAGCATTTCCATTTCAGTAACTTTTTTTTCACTCTTAAAGGTCCATTGTTGAAAAATCAAAAGTGTAAAATCCATTACCTGCCATTATTGCATCAACATAAAAAATATGCATTTTAACAATAAGTTTGATATTCAAAAACAAAATAAAAAGGCATGACTTACCCTATATAATAAAAGGGTAATATGCAAATCAACCAAATGGCAGAACAACCAGTCCCTATGACGTGCCTGACCACCAGGGGGCAGACGCTCAATGCAGGAGCTGCCCCCTGGTGGTCAGTGTTCTCCCACAGGGGAAGCACTAGTCAGCCAGAAGCCAGGTTCACAGCTGGCAAGTGCAGCGGCAGTGGCAGGAGCCTCTCCCACCTCCGTGGCAGCACTAAGGATGTCCGACTGCCACCTTAGGCCTTCGGGGAGCAGGCCTAAGCCCTCAACTGGACATCCCCTGTGAGAGGACGCAGGCCAGGCTGAGGGACCCCTCCCTCCCCCGAATGCACTAATATCGCACACCAGGCCTCTAGTAAATACATAAATATCCATTCATACTTTTACAATGATAGCTACTGGAAGAATGAGACCTTTTAAAATGCCACTTTCATTCCAACTGCCTTTTTCCTGCAAGTTGGTAATGCCAGGAGTTGTAAGAGAGCTTCTGTGGTCAAAGTCACGTTCCCCCTTTCTAGCCTGTAGCTGATAATGAAAATGTGATGAATCTTCCATCTTGGCTTTGATGCTTTTTCATTAACTCACTGCTGGTAGTAAACTGTGGCAGGTCTTCCACTTCAACCCCATCGGCCATTTGCATCACCTTTTCTAAAAGGTCTTTGTTGTAACTGCAACCCAGGAAGAGGTGGTTGGCCCAGACCCTGGAGAGGGACAGCATAGGGTCCGGATGGCCGCGGCCGTCAGGCGGGTCGCAGTAGTCGGGCAGGTGGTGCAGGACGAATTCCATGGGGGCCTTCCATTGCTTCTCGCTCTCCGAGTAGGAGCGGAACTGCTGGGCGAAGTCGGTGGCCTGCAGTACCCCAGAAACCAGCTCCCCCACCGCTGCCATCCACCATGGCGCCCTCCGCCGCCGAGGGATAGACCCACCCGCCTTCAGAACCATCTTTAACATCAATCCATTCTGATGAAGTTTAAATAATGACTCCATTCAGTCCTTGGTAAAGATAATAAGCAAAGGTCCACTATATTGCATTAAGTTAATCAGCTCTCCAGATGAACCATTTCCACAAATGCAAAGCGCCATAACTCTTCCTTGACACTTCTGTTGCATGTGTTAATAATGGCTAAGGACTTGGAAGGTGGAAAAGTGACTCTAATTCTATTTGAATTATTTTCAAAATAAATGTAGTAGTCTTTCCATTGATAATGAAGTACTATATATAAAGTTTACTCGATAGCATGTCAAATAATTATGTTCTTATTTTTTTTATTTTAATTTATTTATCTTAATTTACAATTTATAATTAGTATATGTTTCTTGAATTTCAGATATACATAGGACCTGGGTATATAATAATGAATAAAGATTATGTAGTCCCTACCATTTAAGTACAGTGAGGCAGACAATAAATAAAAGAATATAAATATATGACTAGCATCAACTTAAGGGAACATGTTTCAATGTCAGGATTAGAGAAGGGGTAAGTGCGTGGACTCTCTGATATTTAAAGCGACATCCAAAGTAAGAAAAGAAGTCAGACACAGAGGGAAGGCTCAGGGTAATGTCATGAGTGAAAACCCCAACCTGGTGGACAGCGGGCCCTGTCTGAGGAACAGCAGGGAGGTGAGTAGAGCTGGACAGCAGTGGGCAAAGGGAAGAGTGCTTAAGATAAAGAAAGAGTGATGAGAAAGGCTCAAAGGGCACAAGAAGAGTCTGGATAGTAATGAAAGCACAATGAGAGGCCAATTTTAAGAGACACATCATTGTTGGTGATAAAGAATGAGGAACTTTTTCTCTCAGAATATAATAGAATGTTAATAAAAGAAAGGCTATTAAAGAATTTCTATAACATAGGTTCTCTAACATCTTTATTAACAGTTAATAGGGAAATAGACCTACTATAATTTAACTTCAGTTGTCCATATGATAAAAGAGGAGGAGGAAGAGGAAAAAGAGGAAGAGGAGAAGGAAAAAGACAAGAAAATAACGAAGCATTATATTGTTTCTTAAGGTAACCCATCACAGGGCATTCAAGCCAGAGATGATACCACACTTTTTTATGGTTTCCATGCTAGTTAAAACAGCTTCTTACTCTACAGCTTCCATAGACTAAGGATCTCTCTATAATAAATTGCAATTTTCCTGGGAGAGGAAAAGCAGTCCTAATGCATGTGCACTGTAGCTTAACATAAAGCACACCATCTGGTGCTTGCTTTTCATTCGGCAATGATCTATAATGACATATTATAACAGATTTTATCTGTTAATTACTAAGAAGCAAAAGTGATTTCGATCTCAAATTCAACAGAGCAAAATAAAACAGTTACAGTAATGGGAAAAGTGTTCCTTAAGAAATGAAAAATTACTTCAGAATTCATAAGTCTGTTTTGTACAATATTACAATTACTCACTGCTATACAAACTCATAGCAAAGGTTTAGAACATTTCTTTCTGCCTGCATTTCCATTCTTTAATTTGTAGATGTTTTCATGGTAGTAAAACCCTTTCTATGCACTAAGGATAAAACACTAAAATATCTATCTTGCAAAATAACTAAAAGTTGCTTTATTTTAATTCATATAAATCCAAGTACTTAATTAAGGTGCATCTCTATGCTTAGAACGTGGGGGGGGGGGGAGGAAAGCTGCAAGTATATTTAAAATATGTGTTTTTTCCTCTAGCATACCAAAATGTGGGGGAAAAAATGTGAAGAATCAAAGTAGAAATGGTTAACAGTTGATGATATCAAGACAGACAATCCAATGGTCTCTCAGGAACGTCTTTAAAGAACTGCTTTGATCAACTAAACCTTCTGGAGCCCTGGAGGTTTGCTGTTTTATCGAAAGTAATTTTACAGTTTGGAAATATGTTTTTTTCACATGAAGCTGGATGGCTTGAGCAGCATTCAAGGGAACACAGGTCAACATTTTCACTCTTGTAAAAGGTATCAGTGACACTGACAAGTATCTTATCTGCTAGCAGTTGTCACTTGCAGGTTCAAGGCAAAGTAATTTTGTCCCCTTAAGCCTTTAAGTTTAAAGAATTGAAAATGAAATCATAGTCAGATAGACAAGTAGAAGGGGTTTTCATAAATTATAGGTCTGTTCAAGCTTAATTTGACACTTCATTTACACTGCATTGCAATAATCCACCATAGCAAACAATTGAAACATATTATTATTTTTACTTTATTTCTGAGAGAGATAAGCACTTGCACTAGATGGTAAATCACATAGCAAGATGGGTTATAAGGTTTCATTGCTTATTCTGGGATTACATAGACATACATTTAGTCTAATTTAGTCAAGGCTACCAGATGGTACTTCCTTTTCATTTACTTGGATCTATTTGCCATTTTCTTCTTGGTTATTGAATTCCCAATGCTCACCTTGGTTAAGAAAAAAAAATGCTTACAATGAAAATAGTGTTGACTATCCTCCCTTGAAGCTAGGTGTATGTAGCCATGACACTAAATGCTATCAATGCAGAGTTAGCAGGTTACCTCCCTTACAGAAAAACAAATCATTTTATTCACATTCAGAAAATCAGTTTTATGGTAATGGACTAACATAACCCTGTGAATAATTTCATTTTTTTCTATATTGTGAAATCAGCTAACTAAAGTTGAGCTGAAGAAATGGAGCCACCATGCTTTGACATAATCAGTATCATCAATATATTTGAAAAAAAATAAAATAAAAAATCTGTTGCCCTAGCTGGTTTGGCTCAGTGGACAGAGTGTCGGCCTGCGAATTGAAAGGTCCCAGGTTTGATTCTGGTAAAGGGCACATGCCTGGGTTGTGGGCTTGATCCCCAGTGGGGGACTTGCAGGAAGCAGCCGATCCATGATTCTCTCTCATTGTGGATGGTTCTATCTTTCTCTCCCTCTTCCTTCCTTTCTGAAATCAATAAAAATATATTTTTTAAAAATCTGTTGAGTTCCCCTAGCATAAGCAGGAGCAACCTATGTCTGAAATTGCTATATTGGTTCATTTTCATTTCACAATAAGTTGTCAATCATCAAGTATTCTCATCACAGAAAAAATAGATATTCTACACTGCGGGAGAGTTATCTGACAGACACCTCAAAATCTATTCTCCACTGATTCCTTCTGAAATGCAGCTAGGTGTGACCATAAGACTAGGCTCTGAGATGTGAGTGTAGTAGAAATATTGGGTCAGCCTTTCTGAAAGAAACTGCATTTCCCTGTATGTCCACCTGCCTAAAAAATGGTAACAACAGGAGCAACCACTTTGTAGACAGATATGGAAGCCACAGATCTGACAGAACCACTTCACCAACCTTTGACCACTCTGCCAGTGGCCAGGGACATAAAATATTTATTCAAGCTACTGCCTTTGTTAGACCAACTTCTTTGAATTAATTTAAAACACACACACACACACACACACACACACACACACACACACACACAACTAAATATTAAGAAATCTATAATAATAAAAGCATAATATGCTAATTAGACCGGACAGCCAAACAACCTTCCGGACAAAGCCTGGGCTGTGAGGGTTGCTGAGCCCCTTGCACGAATTTCATGCATTGGGCCTCTAGTAACAATATAAAAAGCCAAATATCTTATCCTTCTAATTTTGTAATTTCAGTTTTGAATAACTGTGGAGACATAGATTCAGGTTGATTTTAGAATTAATGTCTCCAAGACTTCGCCAAACTCCCATACTCAGTTTTTTATACCTGTTCTCCATTGCCAAATTTTTAAGTTAATCAAATAAGTAACCATCTGCTGATCTTTAAGAGTAAATGATAAATATCAATGATTATTTGAATTACAGAGTAATGCATTAATTAATCTTTTATCAAGGGGACATCTTGACAAACTATATTTGATATTTAATAAAATCTATTTAGAGGCAATAAAATATTGCATATTGAACTATTTTAGCTTTTATATCATAGATGAAATCAAAACAGAACAAAAATCTAATTTGAAAGCCATACCTTCCAAGGTATATGTATGTAAATATAGCAAGAACAAGTACACAATTTGGATAGACACTATATTAGTAGCAGTTATTACTAACAACTACTATTAATTATTCCTAACACTAGTATTAAAAACAGGCTTAATATCAGCTTATATTTTCTATTTGACTATGTGTTTTAGGTGTAAGTCATCACATCCAGATGGCAATTTTAATAATGTGCCCCTTAAGCATTTTAATAGATATCTATTTTAATATTTTCAATATTTACTGATAATATCAGACTCTTCTGATATTTTTCCTTCTTTTTCAATAGTCACTTCTTGTAATTACTTATTTTGTATATTTGTTTTTTTCTTTCATGTTAGCTTATATTTACTATTTAGCTTATCTTTTCAACTCTTTTCAAGTAAATAATATGACTTGTAAATTTCTTAAATAAAAGTTTCTGCTTTGTATCTATTTTCTATCTGATTAATTTATGTTTATATTTAAATTTTTATTATTTAGCTTTGAATTGAGAATAGATTTATTTTCAAATTTTAAATTTTTTTGTAAAAGGTCTTAGTATTATTTTTCCTGTAATCACAGTTTTAAATGTATTTCATGAATTCTGATCTGTGATGTTTTCATTTTTTATATTATTTAAAAATTATTTATTTTTATCTTGTACTGTCCCTTTCACCAAGAGTTGTTTAAAAAGGAGGATTTAATTTCTAGGTGTAACTTTCTTTGGTTGTTCTTCATATTGTTACAAGTCCTTAGTTATATTGTGTTTTGATCTAAGAATACTGTTGGAAATATTGCCTGACACAAACTATGGCTGTTAGAAGGAAACAGCAAAAAAAAATAAAATAAAAAATAAATAAAACAAAAGTAAAAAATAAAACAACCAAATTTGAACTACCAGAAAAAGAAACAGGAAAATGACCCCAAATTGATTATTCTCCCTCTCCATGTCTGCCATCTCCTGCTGGTTCCTCTGATTAGTCAAACCAAACCAGAAGCTAGAGGCAAAGCAGCCCATTTATGTAGTCAAAGAATCTACATCCTAAGGGGGATGTAGATCTGGGGGACAAGAGAAGGAGATTCAGTACATCCTCACAAGTTCATACTATTATGGAAATGCTTACTGTAAATACAGTACCAAAAATATCACACAAGGTAAAAGCTATAACATGTCCTTAGAAGAAAACTGCAATAAAGAAAGCATTATATTTTTCATGTTGCACCAATAACTATAGCCATCAGATTTATTTTCATTCTTTTCTGTTTTATATAACTTCTATCCAATGTTCCTTTAAATTTATGACTGAAGACAGCATACTCATTTGCAAGCTAATATGGATGGTGATAGGCAATATATGGTTAGAATTGAAAACTGAAACTGCAATAGTGATATACCAAAACCAGTTCAAAATTTCCGATTATACTCTGGAAACTCTAACTTCAAAAGCATGATTATGTTTTGAATTTTATTTTGCTAGTAACTCAGTACAAAATGAAAAAGCTCTCTCAACAAAGGAGAAAATAACTAACTATACAGTAAAAATATTTTTTCTAATTTATTTTACACTAAAAATTAAGATAAGAACAAGGTATTTCATGGTATGTAGTACTCATACAAATTCTATATGTTCTGTATCATGATTTCCAATAATTTAGAGTAATCTGCAATCAACCAATAATTAAGAATAAGATACTGAAAAGTTACACTGAGGATTAGAAAGTGAATGACAGAATAATGTCTGATATAACCTAAATTTGGGAGATTATACTTTCCTAATACATTATCAGTCCTAATAATTAATGCATTTACTATATACTATAGTTATATCCTGTTCTACTACATTTAAAACTTGTTTTATTTTAATCTCTTTAATATTTGCATATGTAAATTTTATTTGGCCCAGACAAGTATAAACAATTTGTGAGACAGAGAGAAATATCTATGTGAGGGAAACACATCTATTGGTTGCCTCCTACATGGACCCCAATCAGAGCCCAGTCGGGGAGAAGCCTGCAACCAAATGGAAGTCCCCAAAGAAGTCAGGGGAGTGGAAAACAGCTTCAAAATCCCAGCCAGCACAAACTAAACAGAAACACAGGGCTGCTGGTGAACCAAGTAGACAAAGAACCTCAGCGATAGAGACCAAATGGAAGAGGTCTAAGAAAGATGATAAAGCTTCCTGTCCACAAAAGATGGCACAAGAAAATAAAAGAGTAAGAGTTCACAAGAAGATACCAATTCATCTACTGCCCATTAACTTGCCACCAGTTAACCTGATTCACCGAGACATCATGAGGGGTTGGTGCCAGCAATTAAAGCTGAGCACCAGTGGCAAGAAATGGGAAACATATAATAGGCTGCGTGAATATGCTTTCCCTACTCAAAACGATATTCCTATCAAACCAGAGGAGGCGAAGATACTGACATTATCACAAAGGAAATTGAAGATGCAAAAGGGGGAAATTGAAGATGCTGGACAGTTTTGGTCTTCCTGAGGTGACTGCTCCCCTGGAGTGGGGGGTGAGCTGCTCCTGAAGGGGGTGCTACTGTTCTCCTTGAGGGAATGGACAATATTTTTGTGACAACTTCCACCCCAATGATGTGTTTGCCTCCTGGAGCAGAATTGCAGCCACGACTGGGAAGGATGGGAAGAGGAGACTGTGGGGTCACCTCAGGAGGCCTCTGGTTACAAGTGGTGGGTGGTCCATGGACAATGTCTCCCTGCAGACACAGAGGGCTGGGTTCAGCTACAGTTTTATGCTGGGCAAGCCTGGGTTCCTGAGAAACCAGGGCAAGTGTGTTCACTCTTCTTGGAACTTTCCTGCAACTTTCCACCCCCACACCTGGAGGATAATATGTTGTGCCCCAAACGCATTCATAGGAATAAGGTATTAGCGAGAAGCTTCCATTGCCAAGAAAAAGAGTACAGCTATGATTGTAATTAATATGGCAGAAAGGTGACTCTAATCAACTCCACGGTGCCACTGACAGGCCCACAGATGGGTGGGGGGCAGATGTTACTCTCAGACTACCAACAGTGCCTGCTGCTTCGTCTGCTGGGATTCAGTTATGTTTTAAAATAGACATGCATTTCACAAACAATCATTCATTGCAGTGAAAATGCAAAAGTCACTCACACCATCCAACGATTACCCATCTGAATCAGAAGTGACTCCAGCAGCTCTTTCACGGTGGGAGCCTGATCTGAACCTCATGAGGGGAGTGGAAAAACAGGTGTGCTCCCTCAATGGACTCCGGCCTCAGAATTGTGTCCACTCCCAAAAACATTCTTAATGTTCAAAACATTTTGTGAAGTTGTCTGAACTTGGGATTTCTGTGGTGTGTCTCTGGGATAAAAACACGGGCACTTGGCCAGTATTATTTCTGTTTTGTATATTTTTGCTGTTTAAAAAATATACAAGGTCACTTCTGAGTCATAAATACCTAGTATTCTTAAAATGTACATGTAAAGTAATTCATCTGCTATGCTTTGGGAACTTTGTTGTATGCAAATTATTGTTAATGTTCTTGCCTCAGTAGGATTAAGCCAAAAGGCATGATTTTGTTTCAGTGTAATAAGTAATATACACTTAAAAAAACACGCAATTTGTGCTCTGGTAAGCACTCCAAGTTGATAGGTAAATGTTTAATATAACAAAAATAACTCTACCAACTGTGATTTTAAAAAATTGGTTAATTTAGGAGTTGAGAAATAGAGATGATGCTCTCCAGGAATGTGGAATACAGAGGATATCTAACAATGAAGTAAAGATAGATAAGAGGTACATAAAAATAGTATTGTCCTGTCTCCAATCTCTACTTTATGATAAGACCCAAAAAAATTCATGCTCTAGCCGGTTTTGCTCAGTGGGTAGAGCGTCAACCTTCTGATTGAAAGGTCCTGGGTTTGAATCTGGTCAAGGGCACATGCCTGGGTTGTGGGCTCAATCCCCAGTAGGGGTTGTGCAGGAGGCAGCTGATGAATGATTATCTCTCTCATCATTGATGCTTCTATCTCTCTCTCTCTCTCTCCATTCCTCTCTGAAATCAATAAATATATATATTTAAAAAAAAAACAACTTTTTCCTGCCCTGGCCAGGTGGCTCAGATGATTGAGCATCGTCCCATACATCTAAAAGGTAATGGGTTTGATTTTGAATTAGAGCACATACATAGATTTCGGTTTCGATCCCTGGTATGTAAGGAGGCAGCCATCAATGTTTCTCTCTCATATCCATGTTTCTCTCTCTCCCTCTCCCTTCCTCTCTCTCTAAAAATCAATAAAAACATATCCTTGATGAGGATTAAAAACATTTTCCCTCCATTACTGTGTCATTGTAGATAACAGAGGCTGGCCATACAGTAATTTTAATGAGAGGCTAAGTGCTCCTCTTCTCAGATGGTACTCTACACTACATTACATTCAACAAAGCACTTTGTGCCTTTTATATATCCCTAAATAATTTTTTAATCTTAAGGATAAGTATAAATATCTTGGATTATAATGAAGCAGAAATGTAGGCTTTCATTTGTCTAGTGAACCCTTTGCAATTGCAGCATGTCATGAATAATTGTTACATTACATCAAACAATTGATAAAAGAATTATCCAAGGATAACATATTCAGATATCACTCTATTTTAGTACTTCAAATAAACAAATGTTTAATGACATTTTTTATTAACAACATCATTTATTCTTTGTTGATTTTTTGTGTCTGTGTGCACTACTCATAAGAATTTATGAACACTTCAATTTTCTTTGAAGATTTTAAGATGTAAAAAAAAAGGCAATTTACCTTTTTACCTTTCATATTTCATGGCAGATTTTATATACTTATTGGCTATATAGAGAAGCATCTTGACATAACAAAAGTTTTTCAAACATGTTTTCATGCAGTTTGGCTTCATAACCAAAGAGTAGAAAACAGATTTTTTCCTACATAAAGAAAATTTTAAAACAATATGCTTTTGAGACACACACACAGAGACTGAGCTAATTCATTTTCACTTATAAGAGGAGAATAAATTAGACTTAGTTTTTAGCCAAAATCAACTACTGTATAGTGACATGATGGATTTCTAACACATGCATTGGTCCAACTTTATTTATATGAAAAGTGGAAATCTGGTCCAGGTGTGGCAAACCTGGCTTGATGGTAGTGGTGTGTGGGGCGATGGGGGTGGGTACATCCCTTCCTGCTGGCTACCATTAGATTCCTGAGGTAGAGTTCCAGATTTTGTTGTCCAGCACTTTAGGGATTCTTCTAAATTTCAAATACTAGGTGAAAACTTTGCTAGGAGGAAGAGTTGCTTATCTCAATCAAGCTGGATAAAGGAAAGCTAACAGAAAGGGTGAGGCTATAGATGTTCATTGAATAATCTATGCCAAACCTCCAACCCAACATTGGACATGGTGTTGCCTGCTAATGGTCTTGCATCAAGATTGGAATTTGATAATAGGAGGAGAAAGGAAGGTAGAATAAATTACTTTTGAAAACAAAACTGGTTTGGCTTATGTTTGTCCTGTAAGGCAAAGATTTGAGCTTGTTAAAAGTGTTCGAGGTTGGCCTGTTAGTAAAATGCTGGCAAAGCAACCTAAATGCAGGGAAAGAAAAGGAAATGCTGTAAGAAAGATACTAATTTTAGTTCTTTTGTTGATGGAGGAGAAATGCCAAAAATCCTTTTATATAATAAAAGGCTAATATGCAAATTGTCTCCTCAAAAGTTCTACCAACCGTGAGTTCTACCACTCGCTATGGCATGCGCTGACCACCAGGGGGCAGCACGGAACTAAGGAAGGCCCCCGCCAGAAGCCAGGGAAGGAAGGCCCTGGTCTGCAACAAGCAGCCAGCAGCCTGGGGAAGGAAGGCCCTGATCGGCCCTGATTGCCAGTCAGGCCTAGGGACCCAACCCGTGCACAAAATTCGTGCACTCGGCCTCTAGTAAGGAATAAAAGGGAAAAAGGGCTGAAAACCTGTGGCCTCTGTAATAGTAGTGCTGAGGTAAAGGAACGTTGCTCACATTTTGAAAGGGGAGATGGGTGAATCCCACAGGTCAGCACTTCCTTTCTCTTTGTAGGACAAGACTAGAAACTCTGTCAATCCCCTTGCAAGAGGTTCCAATTAATATGCAATGTTGGCCATCTAAACTTCATCAAGCGTCTTTAGGGTTTGGGCCAAGGACAAGTATGAATGGAGGAAAAAAGGACTACCTTCTGACTTCTCACTGGACACAAGCCCCAGAAACATCATTGGCCACTTGAAGGAGTTTTGTGAGGTGCCCTGAAGATTCTATGTGAGATAATATTAATCCAGAATTTAAGGAACTAATTCTTGGGTTAGGAATTCAACTGGGACATGGTCAGTTCAAGGATGCTGAAAAAATTCAGGAGTCATGATCTTTGGCAGGTCTTCAAACTGTCTGTTAGATTAACATGGTGAATAGTACAAGAGGTTATGGGATTAATAAAAGCCCAAAATTCCCCTAACTTTATGAGCTTCTTTCCAAGTTACTAATCCTTCTGAGCCTCATTACATGGCAGCTGACTTTCCCCAGGCAATCAATCCAAATGAGAGTGAGAGCTCAAGGGAGAACTCAAGGCCAAAGCCGTAATATTTTTTAATTTAATCTTGAATATGGCATCTCGTCAATTCTTGCAGATATTGTTCCTTTGAATTAAGTCGATAAGTCTAGGCCACACTCAAGGGGAGGGGCATACAAAAGGGCATTAATTCCAGGAGGAACTCACTGAAAAACTTCTTAGACAGATATTTATAGCCTCCCAGTATCGCATTTTATTTCTAATTTTATAAAAACAGCCTAAAATTATTTCTGTAACAAGAATACATTTATAAAGTCCAGCAGACAAATTATTTCCTTACGTTTCCTGGCAGAGAATCCCAAATAGGACATTCCAATCAGGTCAATATGATCAGTGACAAGGAGGTGTGAAGGAAAGCAGGGGCCCTGGGGGGTAATGGGAACTACACCCTGTGTTCAGAGCACAACATGTGTCCTAATAAGCAGCAAACACCGGGACGGAAGGTTACGTCAAAATATTAAAAAGGAGCTTTGAGGTTCATCCTAATGATTTCTGGACTCCACGTGTGGTATTAGTATAGGTAAAAGGGCCTTGCAAGGTGTGTATGTTGCAGGGGTAGGTTTTCAATAGTTGATTAAGAAAATAAAATTGGGATTTGAGGAAGGTCACTGTCAGAATAATAGAGAATGGTTTATAAGGAGAAAGAATGGTAGTGAAAATAAAGGTGGTCAGATTCCAAAAGGTACCTAACAGCTCTAATCACTGTGGTTTGGTTACTGATTAACTACAAGAAGTAAGTGATAGACACTAAGGATGTTTTGAGAGGTTTTCCATTTGTGAGAGAGAAGAATATAAATGTCATTAACTTAGAGAGGAAAGTCTTTAGAAAGAGCACATGGGGGTAAAGCTGATGTTTTGAATTTTTCACATGAGTTTGTTATATTTTGGAATATCAAGGTGGAGATATCCAAGTAGAAATTGGTGGCACAAGAGATGAAAATATCAGTCCTTCTGTAAGCAATGTTAGAGCTAAGAAATCAAACAAACACGATTTTCCAGTAAAATTAGGAGGGTGATAGAACTGATGCAAAGAAATATAAGGTTAATAGAGAGACACTAAGGTAAAAGATAAAAGAGATGCATCTTGGATGTCAATCTTCTAGGCCTTGAATTGTTCATTAAAATATTTTTTCTTTCTCATTCTGAGCATATATGCATATATGTGGATTCAAATTGCTATAATGTTCATACATGTTGAGTGTGTAATTTATGCAACAGAAGAAGAAAGATGGGTAACAGCAATATAGCGGAATAGGAAGCCCCAGAACTCATTCTTCCAATAGATATACAGAGGACAACACAAGGACCGAAAAAGAAAAAAAAAAGAAAAGAAAAAGAAAGGATAGTACAACAATTTAAGGACCAATTCTTTTTATGAGAATTCTAGATATCAATTATTAGACTCCTGCTCCCCAAATGATCATGAAACCAGCTGTGCCGAAGAGGCAGGAAAGTGTGCTATATATAATAACATATTTTAAACCATAAAAAGAAGAAAATCCTGTTATATGCTACAATATGGGTAAACCTGAAGGACATTATGCTAAGTGAAATAAGCAGTCATAGAAATAAATGCTGCATGATTCAACTAATACGAGATATGTAATGCAGTCAAGCTCATCAAAGCAGAATGTCCAACAGTGGTTGTCAGGGGCTCGTTGGAGGGGGAAATGGCAAATTGATATTCAATGGTTATAAATTTTCAGGCATGAAAAATGAAAACTTTTTAGAAATCAGATGTACAATATTGTGCTTATAGTTAATAATACTTTACTGAACTATACACTTAAAATTTTGTTAAGAGAGTCTTATATGAGGTATTTTATCACAGTAAAAAAAAACTGTGTATATTATATTAGGGAGGTCAGGAAAGATGAAGATTATCTGGTAAATTCTGAGATTTCTAAAAGTAAAGAGTATTTGTTTTGCAACAAACATGGAAATAAATGTATTTCTTAGGCAAATCTGAATCATAAAATTGCCTTTTAAAATGTTTCTTATTTCTCAACCTCTCTCTGTGAAACTCCTAAGTTTTTATTTATTTTTAAAAAATTTATCTTTATTTTTGAAAGTATTACAGATGTCCCCTTTTTTTCCCATTGACCTTCTCTCCACCCCCCACTCCAGGCCTTCACCACACTATTGTCTGTGTCCATGGGCTATACATATATATGCATATAAATTTAATTTATCTTTATTGTTGAAAGTATTACAGATGTTCCCTTTTTTCTCCCCATTGACCCCTCTCCTCCCCACTCCCGTCCCCTTCCCATGCCTTCACCCCATTATTGTCTGTATCCACAAAATTTTTATTGAAATGGCAACTTTGGTATTTTACTTTTCTGGTACCATAAAAAAAAAAATCCTTAAAATTCAAGATAATGTATCCCAGTCTAAAGGATGAATTTCTAATTATGTTAGAAAACATTGGAGAAGCAGATGGATTTAAAAATGTACTATAAAGCAATAAAAACATAAAGAACGTATAGGTCCATATTTTTGTGATTTTGAAATATGGAATTCATTCCAATGATAGATTGAAAAGTGCTCTGCAAAAATTCATGTCTACCCAGAACCCATGAATGCAATCTTACTTGGAAATAGTATCTTTGCCAATGTAATCAACTTAAGATGAGGTCATAATGACTGAAGATGGGACACAAATCTAATATAGTTAAATTAAAGAGAAAACAGTGAAAAAAGAAATATTAAAATGTGGGTAACTTAAATGCAAAGGAAGTTAAAAGTTTACATAAAGTATGAGTGCATTTTCCTTCTTTGGAAAACAATTTAGACAATATTAACAGCAGACCATAAAAAGAAACAGAAAATGAATGAATGCACTTACAAAAAAACAAACTCTAAAAATAAATCCTATTATGGATATATCAACTTTCAATGGTAGAACAAGAAATGGGATTCAATGACTCTAGCTATTGGGAATGACATGCCTAACCTTCAAGGAAGGCTTCTATGCCAGTTCTACTTTAATCCAAGTTACTGCAGTAGCTAAATGTCAAAGGCATCTGACAGCTATTCCATAATTGACAAGACATGAGTTGGCTGCCTCACTTCAGCAGCTCCTTGCAGACAGGTGTTTACATCATGAAAACCATATCCAAAATGCCATGCCAATATCACTTAGACATAGTATATTCTTTTCTCACCAACCAAATAATAGTGTGCATTTAAATTAAATCAATCATAATTATTTGATTGAGGGGTCCGTACAGCCTTTACAAATGATGGGGGGAAAACAACAAAACTATATCCCGAATAAATGAAAAATAAATCAAAAATAAAATTTTAATTCTGTTCAGGGCCTTTGGCTTATCTCTCTTTTACAGACTTTTCCCCCCTAGCACTAACTCAGATTATCTAAACATAGGTCAAATGTGACTGTTGTTAAAGATATGGTCTGATTAGATGTTGAATGCTGGAGTTAAGACTTTGCCAAGAATATAAAAAATTTGTCAGTATTTTATTAACCAGTCCTAGTGAAAAATAAAATCGGTGAAATATTACATATTGGTCAAGAAACTTCGCTGAAGAAGAAATTTCATAAAGCAGAATTTATTTGTGATGATGACAGATCAGTGTAAGCTTCTACAATGATGTCAGGAAATAAGACAGCTTTGCATGGCCTGACTGAAAAAATACTCTCTCTAAATATGAGCCATATGTTTTCTTTGCTAGTTTTCTACTTATTTGACCTATTTTAAGAATAACTTAGAGAGCATAACAACATGAAGAAATCTACCTGCAGTTGATTGCCATTGTGTTACTTGCAGAAGAAGCAATTCGCACTGCTATGCATCCTATTACTGTGAATGTGAATTTGAACTTATGAATGCAAAGAGAGGATTTGAAATTTAGTGATCTCCTAGCCCAGCTTTTGGTAGGTACTAGTTACATTCAGGAAATAATTAAGAATATAAGTTGCAGAATAGGTTAAAGCTATTCGCTGAGGGATCCCCCGCCCATGCACAAATTATATGCATTGGGCCTCTTGTACAAGAATAAACTGTTTCATGTGTGTATGTATCAGTGGCAGTGAGATATAATAGAAAGCTGCAAGCATACTACTTTCAAGCAAATGCCAGAGTGTTGAATCCAATATGAGTATTTGTTTGCCCTGCAGAGACACTGCTCAGATGACATATTCACCTGCTACAACTCATCACTACCATGCAGACTTTCAAACCTTCTCCCAGGCTATATACCATTCTTGAAATTATACCTTCCCATCTATTTCTATTTCACACTCCCCCAGATAGCCTATAATCATAAATTAATGATCTAATGGATGGATTTCCTAAAACCAACCCTTTAACCCTGAATCTGCTGCAGTGTTACAGGTTAAGTAAAATCTAGAATGTCCAAAGGTTCAAGTACTTTCAGCATGCAAAAAATTCTAGTCACAACTCGTTTGTTTTGTTGATTTAGACACTGTAGATGGAAATCAAAAGTATTTTTAAAGAAAAACACATACACACAAATATCAACACATTCACTATAAAACTGGAAAAAGAAAACCAATTTTCACCTCTACATCACTCACTGAAAAGAGAAATCCCAAACAGCCCAGGAAAGCAGTGAAATTCAGTCTAGTAGTGGCTAGCTTTGTCTTCTACAGTACATTAGCAAGGTATTCATGTGATTTATAATCACAGTCTTGGGATATGGGTCAGGAACTACAAAGTGGGGCAAAAGTAGTTTTATATTTGTATGAAATATAATAGAATAATTAATAAATAAGAATCTATACTAATAAAAGTATAATATACTAATTAGACCGGGTCGACTGGACATCTTCCAGACAGTTAGGGGGTGACCAGGCCAGCAGGGGGGGGGGCAGTTAGGAGGCGACCAGGCCAGCAGGGGGGCAATTAAGGGGTGATCAGGCTAGCAAGCAGAGGCAGTTAGGGGCGATCAGGCAGGCAGGCAAGCGGTTAGGAGCCAGCAGTCCCGGACTGCAAGAGGGATGTCCAACTGCCGGTTTAGGCCCCATACCACAGGGCAGTTGGACATCCCCTGAGGGGTCCCAGATTGGAGAGGGTGCAGGCCAGGCTAAGGGACCCACTCCTGGGCACGAATTTTGTGCACCAGGCCCCTAGTACAAGAATAAACTGTTTCATGTACTCACAACTGTAAAACTACTTTTGCCCCATTCTATAAGATTTTAATTAATGGGTTTACAAAACTTAGGTATTTTATTGAATGTTTCAAAGAACAAACATCTGTACATATAATACAAAGTTAAATTTTAATATTCTAATAGAAATCTATCTATCTATGTATCTATCTATGTATCTATCTATCTGGCATTATGATGCTTAACAAGAGAACTGTATACGTACCAACAGTCACAATTGTTTTCAAATACAATTTGGACCAAAATTAGCATCAGATGCCTACATTTTGGAAAGTCATAAAAAGACAAACTCAGAAATATATTTTTCTAGAAATTGCATTTGGAGATTGAGCTTTCCCACTTTGCTGAAACTTGTTTTATATTAGTATTAGAGGAATGAATTTTTAAAAACCACCACTTTTAATAATCTTTACAGACATTTAATTTTAACTTACCTAAGAAAGCATTGCCTTCGTTGTGTTTCTCTACTCTTATTCAGAATTATACCAATCAGAGAATTCCTACCAGATGTATTAATATTGAATTCAACTTTATGTATTCTTTTTTTTTCTCTGTTAATCCTCACCCGAGGATATTTTTCCATTGATTATTTTTAGAGAGTGGAAGGGAGGGGGAGAGATAGACAGAGAGAAACATCATGTGAGAGAGACACATTGATTGGTTGCCTCCCACGAGCGCCCTGACCAGGGACAGGAATCTAGCCTGCAACCAAGGTATGTGTCCTTGGCTGGAATTGAACCCCAGACTCTTCAGTCCACAGGCTGACACTCTCTCCACTGAGCCAAACCAGCTAGGGCTATTTGTTCTTTATCTAAAGGTATATATTGCTTATCCCAATTCCTGGTAAATAATTAAGTTGGCTTTAACGATTAAATGATTAAGCAAATGTCAGCATTTCCTTCTTTAGGACAAAAAGCTAAATACCTTGGACCACATGCATGCTGTTTACTCAACCACAAACATTTATTAAAAACCTATTGTTTGCCAAACACTGTAAGAGGTCTCAACAAATGAAGATTAAATTACAGTCCACCTCAAATTATTCAAATGAGTGGAGATAGAACACAATAAACAGTAATTATAATGTACTGAAATCCATAATTATAATGTACTAGAATCCATAATATAAAAGAAGTATGAGAAAAACAATATTGCTTAATCTGGCAATTTTCTACAACAGGAATGCAAACAGTATTTTGGGAGAGCTGATTCTACCTAGTACATATTCTTTAGACATGGTTCCTTCACTATTGTGAAATTTAGTCTCCCAGTAGCATTCCTAAATCATTATAACATTATCTTAATAACTGAAAAAGCCCACTCCTGTATTTCCAAATGCCTCCTGAGAGATAAGACCACCCTCTTTGAGAATCACGGTTACTAGATGGTGTCCACCTAGCAGTTTGATGCTATCTACCAAACTTCTGGGTATTACTTCTATGAAAGGAAAGAATCTAGAAATCCACTTAAGTCTATCTAGATTTTCATGTGTTCATGTGAAGCTATGCTGTTTATGGGCATCTTACTTAAAAAGTAAATAGTATTAGCCCTAGCCGGTTTGGCTCAGTGGATAGAGCGTTGGCCTGTGGACTGAAGGGTCCCAGGTTCAAATCTGGCCAAGGGTATATGCCCAGGTTGTGGGCTCAATCCCCAGTGGGGAGGTGTGCAGGAGGCAGCCAAACAATGATTCTCTCTCATCATTGATGTTTCTATCTCTCCCTCTCCCTTTCTCTCTGAAATAAAAAAATATATATTTTAAGAAAACATTAAAAAAAGTAAAGAGTACTGTTAAGATATCTGTTATTCACTTTATAATACTCTAGCATATGCAACATGCTATTATATATATCTATATCTATATCTATATCTATATCTATATCTATAGATTTAGATATATATAAATGATTTACATTTAAATTAAATTCTAGGTGCAGTCATTTGCTTTAATCAGGAATTCATGCAACAAATATTGTCAATTATCCTTCATATCAGAAATTCTTTATTATGAAAAAGAGTTTCAGTTAGCTTTTGCTCCCATCAACACAAGAGGTTTTGCTGAATAACATAGTGGCTTAAAGAAATGGGTTATCAATAGCTTAACTGGTGGTGGTCACTCCAGTTGATGAGCTGAAATATTTCAGAGACTCTTCTTATTCTTGTCAGACAGGGATGATCTCTGCAGCACACAGACCTATGCTCGCCAGGTCATCCCTCATGCAGACACTGGAGAACTCTGAAGAGGGCAAAGGCCTTAGCTATTCCACTGCAACTTCCCAACTATGCTCTAAGGAAAGCATACCTCTAAGCAAATTCTGTCATGAATGTAAATATTTTTTAATCAATCACACATCAGCAAGCAGGCACATTTGTAGTGCCCATTCTGTCAGGTATATTACTTTCCAGTTCTCCATCCTCTTACGTTCTCTGATCAACTCTTTGCGTGAAAGTTTCTCTCTAGAGTCATATATGACACCATTCCAGGGCAGAATTCTATTATGCATTATAGGAGGCATCAGGGAGCCAGAAATTCTACTTATCCAATAATGGCATAGTCACATATAGGAACAAAGCTACAGGTACTAAACCCTACATGATTCTTACAACCCGGTCATATGAAGTTGGAGAGTAGCTAATGCACATATCTTGAATACCTGTAGTTACCATGCTAATTTGCAGTCCAGCATTGACATGATTGTTAACAGGCCACTATTTCCCACAATGAAAATCAATTTCTGACATTCACACTTTTAATTAAAAGGCACAAAAAGTTAATACAGATAACAGAGGCTTCTGAAATTCCCTCTTATGCAACATACTAGCTGATCACTCATGGGATATGGGTTAGGAAAACTGACTACCTAGAGGTAAAATGCAAATAGAATATACATGCTATCACACTTGCCTAAGTCAAAATACTTTAAAGTAAATTATTAAGATCCTAGAAACATTCCCTAATATTCCTAAAACAATCCCTAATATTCCTATACTCAGTGATGCAGCTTGATGATTTAGTTGTCTGAGATAAGCTTATAAGGATGCTGATTTCAGAATATTATTATGTATACCTTCAATCAATCTTTCATGCAGATTTAAATTAAAAACCTTAAACAAGAGAATGCTGAAAATTCATCCAATTTAATACATAGTTTGTATGACTTTGTTTGTGTCTGCTCTCTAATAAATATTTGTATGTGTAGCAGATTGTGGTCTAGGACTTGATGACAACTTGAAAGTAAGGTTGTAGAGAAATAGCCAGGACTCATATAGCTCCAATTATTGGTACTAGCTATTGTTATCCAACTAAAAATAACCTAGATATGCATAATAAATTCCTTTAATATTTATCTTCCTGTTTTCTTGATGTAGGCTTTTTGATTTCCCCATCAAATCTTTTCTTTCCTTTCAATGTTCTTGATCTCTTCCTCTCTACTCTTTGCCTTTCTGGAGACATTATTTCATCATAGTCTTATCTATTTATCACATATTCATCAACCCCTCTCCTGATTCCTTCTCCTGATCCTATAAAAAAAATTCTAATGTTGCTATTGAATAAACACTCTCTAAATCCTGTCCCTTTTAAAAATCTATATTATTTCTTTTGTTCATACTAAACATTGAGTAAGAAGTCTCTAACTAATCTCAATTCTTTGCCTCCCTTCAGCCCTTCAAATGTGTCTAAATAAACTGAATTTCTCACCAAGTTCCGTTGATTGCTAGATATGGACTCCCCCTATGTCTTTACCCAAATATCGCTTCTCTTTCCACACTATCTACCACCATCTTCTTGAAAGGTTTATCTTCTCCTGTCTTTTCTTAAACACAATCTTTCTAATCTCTTATAATTCTGGCTAGTGGTTTTCAGTTTTATTCCCCAGTTGCTTTTCCTTTTCCCATCTCTTAAAAATCCTAGCATTCCAAAGTGCTTTTAATCTCATCATGATTCTCTATCTTCTTTTTCTTACCAACAACACTATCAACATTATAATGACTGACTTTTAAAGGCATATCTCCTGCTATAGCCTCTTTTGAATTCCAGATCTGCATTGTATTCAAAACCAAGCCTTTGAAACTCAAATAAATCAAACAGAATATATTATTTCTTAACCATATCTGTTTTAAATGTGGAGCCTGCAATTGCCAGGAAGCCAGTCGCCTATCTGTAGGGGAAGTCAAAATATCACTGTAAATATAACAAGATAGGTAGTTATGTTTCTAGAACGCTGTATGATTGGAAGTGATAAGTTCATAAAATACTTGAGAGCTGAGGCAAGACACATCTTAAGTATGCATTTTCAATAGTAACTGATATTTGTTATGAGTCTCCTGAAGCAGATGGGTCCAGCTAACTACAATATTCGCTTTACTCACTAGGACGTGCTAAAGTACTACCGCAAGGAATCTTCCTTCTTCACTCTGTCCCAAGGCAGCATTCAAGGTCTTCTCTAATTAAAAGGTGAAAAAATATTTAAATAATATCCATGTGAAAGGATACCAAATTAGAATTTTCATCATTCTCAGACCTTGCTCTGCTCTTTCCTCTATTACAAACCTTCTCTTACTTAGTTTTCTTTGTTAGAAAATGGCATCACTACCCATCAAATCAACCAATAAAGAAAACTGCTATGTCTTCAGCTATTTTTCATTACTCCATATAGAATTATTCACCAATTTT
Organism: Cnephaeus nilssonii; assembly: GCF_951640355.1. Taxonomy (NCBI): domain Eukaryota; kingdom Metazoa; phylum Chordata; class Mammalia; order Chiroptera; family Vespertilionidae; genus Cnephaeus; species Cnephaeus nilssonii. Next base: position 55,540,482 of record NC_137073.1, read on the forward strand.
TGTTAATTGTACTTAAAAAAAAATCCCTCTCCATTTTAATGTATACAGTAATTCCTTAATGCAGATATGCACCATTATAGTAGCTTCCTTAATTCATTGTTCTTCCTTCATACCTTACCCCCATGGCCACTTGTCATATTTTCAAAAATGTTATCTATTCAAAATGTAAACATAGAATGTATCCTCTTCAAAGCTTCCCATGATTAACCATTATCTACAGAATCAAGTAAAAATTTCTTAGCTGTTCTCTATGCATCCTGTTTATATGCATATAACATCCTGCTGCCATGTTCAAGCTTAAGAAGTATTTCCTCCACAGATTCATATTTTACCACATACTAGAAAATAAACCCTCCCTCTTCTAAACTCCTTAGAATTTATTTTTACCTTTTTCATCATGCTTTTCACTTTCAGTTTTATATTATAGCTAGTTGTGTGCATGTCCAATGTACTTAAGTCAAAACAGTGAATACTTTCAAGGACTGTGTTTAATTCTCTTTATGTAGTCAAATAATTTGTTGAATGAACAAATCAATATTTAATTCTGCATTTGAAACATATGTACTAAGCTTAGAAATATTACTTTGAGACCAGAATGATAAATATTCATGATAAGTAAAAAACTGTAGACATGGAGACCAGCTGGGAGGCTGCTAACACACTTCAGGCAAAAGGTCATGAACTAATATATATAAAAGTATGAATCTCATCTCATCATCCATATTTTACTGTTCAGCTCCTTTGAAAGATATATCCTTATCATAAATTGTCTCATAAAGTTTAAAAAAACACTAATATCGTTATGCTTGGAAAGTTGACTCTAATAAATTACACAGGCCCTGGTTGTCAATCTAAGATAGGTTTAAGTTCTGAGGAAATACCATATTTTCTAATGTTGTAGATCTTAGGAACCAAATGAGGACTGTAGTAGGAAATCATCTACCCTCAAACTCTATAACTCATCTTTTTATTATTATTATTATTATTATTATTATTATTATTATTGCATGGCAAGTCAGAAAACTGGAAGGCTGGGTTGATGAATGTTACATCACAGCCATTTAGAGGAAATATGGCAAACTGCTCAACAAGGTAATGACAACAAAAAGGAAACGATTTGGTTTCAAATTGTCCAAAACTGATAATCCAAGTACCACAGTCATTTTCCAGTAGTCTCCTCTTGAAATGTCATAAGAAGAAAGGCCAAGCAGATGGCCACTGGATTGGCGAGGAACCATCTTGTATGTTTTGTGAGTGTGATAGTTTTGAGTGGCATATATTATATATTTACAGTTTTCATATGAATTATATGTGCATTAAATAATTTTTATAATACTAAAGATAGCTGGTTCTATTAAAACTATTACATAAAAGTATAGATGCAAATGAAAGCTGCATGCATTCCCAAATAAAACAGTAAATAGAATCATGCATTTGCATGGGAATACCTCCCACCACACATATAATGATGTATAGCTAAATTTTAAATTCCTCAAGTATTCATTTTATAATTATTCCATACTGTGTAGTAGCAAGTTCTAAAACATATGTCAATTACCTATACCTACTCTTTATTTCAAGCATTTCACAGGAATTAGGGAAAGTATAGAACTATGACCAGAACAGAGTGATTTTTCCCCTTAATATCTTCTGCAAAAACAAACCTTAGATCTTCCAGTTTCAAAGACAGTGTGAAACTTCAACTAAATGCTCAATTAGTGCCATATCATTATCATAGATCCTATTTCATGATCTTTCTTTTCCCCTTTTTCCATGACCCTAATGTTTCAACTACTCTGCCAAGAGATAGTCTGCTCTTTGAACCAGTTCTTCACTTCTCCTATCAAAATGCAGTTGCTTATATTTTGCTTCCTTACATCAGGCGGGGGATCTCTAATACATATGGAAGCTGAAAATGGCTTCTCAAAAATATCAGGTCCTAATCCCTAGAAACTGTAAATCTTACTTGATAAAAATAGAGTCTTTGCAGATATGATTGAAGACCTTGACATAAGGGGATTTTCCTGGGTGACTTATTGGGCCTTAAAGAACATGGCAAGCGTCCTTATGTCCTTATAAAAGAGAAGAAGAGAGATTGAAACCACACACAAAGGAGGCAGAGTGTGGAGTGATTCATTCACAAGCAAAAGAATGGCAGCAGACACCAGAAGCTGGAAGAGGCAAGGAATAGATTCACTGGTAGAGCTTCCAAAGGAGGCCCAGCCCTGCCCACATCTTGATTTCAAATTCTGTCATCCAGAACTGTGAAATAATATATGTCTGCTGTTTCATACCACGAAATTGTGATAATGTGTTACAGCAGCCACAGGAAACTAATACAATAATCTAACGACTATTCCCTGCTAAACTGCTCATGACAAATCATGACTTAATATCTTACCCTTGAAATAATGTATCCAAGTGACAGAGACTCCTAGAGAAAAAAAAATAACTTATTGAAATAAATTTCATATTGTAGGGATCTTACCCATGTTACTCATTAGTGTGGGAGTGTTTTTGAACAGGAAGATCTTTTCACTTTGAAACCAGGAGATATCACTTAAACTTATTTATAGAATCATAGAATCAAACATGGAGATAGTTTTGACCAAGTAATAGCTAACTATGTATCTTAGAAGTATCTCCACCTGTTTAAACAGTTGTTTTTCTTCCTTGACCTTTTTTCTGAAACTCAAAACAGCTAGAAAACCAAGCTAAAATGCAGCAATTGCCGGGGGGGGCGGGGGCGGGGGGGGGGCTGGGGGGGAGATCCCAAAGAGTTTAAGGCATTAGCTCACCTCCAGCAGCATTTAAACATTCACACACCAGCTAAATCCTGCTAGGTATTAACTCAGAGGAGAGGATGCTTGCTCTACCCAAAAAGGGTAATCTATCTTGCAGAATGAAATTAAGTGTATTAGAACTATCTGGATGTCATAGGAGTCATGGTTTATTTAAAAAATGAATTCTAGCCCTGGCCTGGTAGCTCAGTTGACTGGCGTGTCATCCCGTACACAAAAAGGTTGCAGGTTTGATTCCTGGTCAGGGCACACACCTAGGTTTCCCGTTTGATCCCAGATGGGGGCACCTACAAGAGGCAACAGATAAATGTTCTCTCCCACATCAATGTTTCTCTCTCCTCTCTCTTCTCTCTCTTCTCTCTCTCTCTCTCTCTCTCTCTCTCTCTCTCTCTCTCTCTCTCTCTCTTTCCTTTCTCTCTTTCTCTCCACCCTACCCTTCCTCTCTCTCTAAAATAAATAAACATATTCTTGGATGAGAATTTTTAAAAATTCTAAGGAGAAGAAAATGAAGAGAGAGAAAATATTTGACGGTATTTTACTTTCTTCAAAGAAAATTATATTTTCCATATGCATATTTTTAAATAATAAACTTCTCTTTAACCTTGCTTCCTCTCCCTACTATTTTTCATTCTCCTAACTATAATGTACATGCTCTGAATATTTAGACTTTTATTCATAATTCCATGGACCTTTGTTCTCTCCTTCCTATTGTTCTACCTCCAATTAAATTGTATTACTGGTTATTATATTCACCCAAAGATATAAAAGAAGAGTTAATAATGGTGGACTGGGAATACCATGTAAAGATATGAAGTTCCTGAGCTGTAGATAATAGAAGAAAAATGGTATATCAGTTTAATGGTCTTGAACTTCTTGAATATATTCAAGTCTCTGACATAGAGACAGACATAAAAGAGTCCAATGAATTATATTTTTACTATTCTTCATCTGACTGGTTTGTCCTCATTTAAGACCTGCTAATAATGTGTGAAACCTGTTTCACTCTGAGTGGCAGGAAATGGGTAATTAAGAGAAAACATACTGCCATTTTCTAATAATATGACCATGTAATGTTACTTAAATTCTCTAGAAGTTAACTTCCTCTCCTTATAAATGGGGCTATTACTATTAACATCTTATTAATTTCTATTATACAGAGAGCAGTAAATATATACAGGCCATTCTTTTTATTATTCTTAGTATTCTATTATTGTTGTTGGTATTATCATCATCAACATCAAGACCACTATTTTACTACTGTTGTAGTTAGTGAATACTTACTTATCAAAAGGTTATTTGTCAATCCCAGTTTTTGTTATGAATTATTATGAATGGTCTTTTATTTGTTTGGGAATTATTTTAGTGCTTAGGCGAGTCATGGTTTCTTAAAACAGAAACGAGTTAATATAAAGTTGTGTTTCTCCAAATTTTTATTATTTTTTTTAAATTTCACTCTCAGTTACTTAAACAAATTTCTCAGTGTCCAAACCCATAAATGTAAGAGTGATGTTCATCCTCTGTCTCTTCCACTTCAATTGTTTAGAAACCTCATTTTCACCTCAGGAACTATTATGTTCTTTTCAGAAGTGTCCCACAATAGAGCACATCACTCTGAGACTCACCTGTGTAATTTTGAGTATGGCACAGGGTGATTTGTACCCTTCCTCAAACCTTCTGGATGAGCCGTGGAGAACCATCTAATGATGCTTTCAGCTTTAACTTTTCTCTCTAGTTTACAAAGTGGTTCCCCTTATCAACTGCCATCATTCATATTACCACATTTACCTAATTCCTGGACTATTGTTGTGACATCCAGTCTGGCCTCATTGCTTCTGATGTCACCATATGCAAAGCACTTTTGTATTGATACCCTGTTGTTTTTTATAACACTCTAGATCATGACTCCCTATATTCTACAGAGCAGACGATACCTATCAGGTACAATGCTACAGCTGCCTTACATATATAGCTCCCAGGCTTCATGCTAACCCAGGAAGTATTATTGCAATTCTGTAGATGAGCAAATGGTGACACAAGTAGTGAGCTACAAGTCCAAGATGAGATCAAATTCTAACTTCAAGGCAATACTTTTTTTCTGTTATCATCTCCCATTAAAGTCCATGATACTGAAAGCCCTACATGAACTGGCTTCAATTGTTGTTGTTTTTTTCCCTTCTAACTTTGATTTCATTACTGGATCACATTTTTATATTCAAGATGAAATTTATTCTAACCTTGAGCATGCTTTCTGATTTCTTCCTCCATTATTGTATTATCATTAATTCATCTTTTATTGTCCCCCTTCATAATCCCTAACTTTTGGAATTCTTCACCTGAGGGGAATTTCAAATACTGCTTCTTTCATGAAGGACTGCCTACTCTCCTTCTAAGAAGTGATTAGCAATTATTAGCTTCTACTGTTCCTAAGTACATTGTTTTATAGTAACTGTATAGATTTATTTATATACATATTTTCCCCCTAAAACAACTTATAGAGAGATCACTCAATTGTCTGTGTGCCTAACTTTGGTAATTATCAGAACTTACATAGAATGGGTGAGTTCAATAGGTTAATTTTATTTGAAGTATCCAAAATAAAATATCACATTAGTGTCCACTGGGACTAGAATTCAGGCCTTCCCATGCCAGAGTTCTGCTTTAAAGAATTATTACTACATTTTTATATAAGTTCAATGTAATTCACTTTAAAGACAATTAGAAAAATTGACAAAAGTTATGAAGTAAATACCATACCATAAAATGTACTTTCTAGCTCTGTTACTTAACACAAATATTATTTTCCCTTCTATCTCTTTTCAGAAGAGAGACAGTGAACCCTTGATTATTTGAGAACTAACTATATAGTTTGTAAATTATCCAGGCCATTGAGTTCTCCGCCCTTCTGCTGAATGACTTTTGCTCATTTCTCCCTTCATTAGTAGAGTGAAATTCAGAGGAACATGCAATTCAAGGCATTTAATTTCACTTTTTGCAGAGGAATAAATAGTAAAGGATGGATTTCAATTATTTGTAAAAATTATGCTTTGAATTTTTATGTTCCATTTCTGACATTAATACAGTTAATTGACAGTTGACTCTGCATTTGGTATTAAAAAATAAATCAGTATTCTTTATTGCCCCTCCAGCAGGAATATTATTCGTTTTAATGAGTGACTGTTTGCAAGACTAATCAACATGCATGTGCCAAAAGTTCTATAAATTACTGTAATGTTCTTAACTAAACAAAAACCATAAATATAAAAGCTGTGTCCAACAACAATGCCCCTCTTCAGTTATAGGGTTTTATCTTAACAGCTGAAGAGGCTATCTACCCAGGCCCATTTCATGGTAAGATAAATATTACTTAAGGCAACATTTCATTGTATATGCAAGTTTCATTAAAGTATGTGGTGTGAGTTATACTCTCAATGTCTCAAAGACTATGAAGGGAGCACTGGTAGAGAATGAGAAAGTTGATTAGGGACATTCCATAGAGCGCTTTAGGAAAGTCTTTTAATGTTTAATGTTCAGCCTATAATACTTCCAATAACACCTAATGTTAATCAACTACTCACTCAAGAAAGAAAGAAAAAAAAGAGAAAAGCTAAAGGATTTGATGCCTCCTGTACATGGAGGCATCTTCCAAGAATCACTGTCACTGGAACAAAAGGCAGGTCTGTTGTGTAAGAGAAAGAATTGAATGATGAACATTTGCTCCGACGTAGGATTCTTTTGTTTTTAATAAAAGTAGTTCTTCCACAATATAATGACATTTCTAAATAATGTTAATATCATGCATAGTGATTTTACTGACATGTAGGTGTTAATTAATATGCAAAGACCTAAATAAGATGTGGATAAATGAGGCTTTTTTCAAGATATAAATACAGCCCTAACCGGTTTGAAGATATAAATACAGCCCTAACCGGTTTGGCTCAGTGGATAGAGCATCAGCCTGCGGACTGAAGGGACCCAGGTTCGATTCTGGTCAAGGGCATGTACATTGGTTGCAGGCACATCCTCAGTAGGGGGTGTGCAGGAGGCAGCTGATCCGATGTTTCTTCTCTCTCATCGATGTTTCTAACTCTCTATCCCTCTCCCTTCCTCTCTGTAAAAAATCAATAAAATATATTTTAAAAAAGATATAAATACATAAATATGAAGAAAGAACATATCAGAGAATACAATTAAATATATTTCAAGCCATCTACAAAAAGCAGGGTATAAGTTGGATTGAGGAGGGTAAAAAAAAAAGATTTAGAGAATAAATAAATGTGGAGTAAGATATAGAACATTCATCTACTGGATTATGTAGCCATATTTTTTCCTGAACTTCTGCTCACTCTGTCAGGTTCTCATTGGAACCCACCCTTCCTCTGGCAGGGTTGTCAATTACGCTCATTCTCTTCAGTCATTAGACCCATTCTGGTCATTAGTGCACTAAATTTATGGGACTTAACAGAAGCAATAAAAATCCTTTACCTGGGATTAAAATTGCATTCATTTTTTTCCAGGTTTGAGATATAACTGACATACAACATTGTTTAAATTTAATGTGTACATGTTGCAAAATGATTACCATCTTAGCTTTAGCTAATACCTTGCTCATATCACATAATCACCTTTTTTTGTGTGTGTGTGGTGAGAAGTGAAAAATCCCAAGTTTTCTTATGCAGATAGATCTAGATCCTTGGCAATTTTATTCTTAATCCATTGCTCCTATTAAAGACTTGGCCTTTTTTTAATACAAATATCTTCACCTTCAATCTGTTCCAATCCTCATTCTCATTTTCTAATTGTCCCTAATGTAAATTTTGGCACAAACTGCTCTAGTAGAAACTTTAACTATATCTACAAGTTCCTTCTTCTAAAGCCTTTCCTATATAAAAAAAACACACAATTAAAGACAATATATCTAATTTGACTCTATCCAACACAATTTTAGATGTTGCTTATAGGAGATGAAAGCTCTGGCACTGTTCCAAAGTAAATGTATTAAAACTCTCCTAGAAAATTTACATTCCCCTGCTTTACACATTTCAATTTATGCCATTTAGAGATGCTCTATCTATTTCATTGGGGATGCTAATTAGTACCAGCACATTATTTATAGAAAACACCTTTAGCCTACAAAGTTCCATTGCAATTACTTATTAAGATGTTACTTGCGTTGTCCATAGCATCTTAACTGATACAAACTAAAATAGAAATCTAATCTATTCTTCCCTAAATCCTCTTGAGTCTCACTTAATTCTTAATTCCTACAAGAGTATTTTACTCTTTCAGGGCACATATAATTTCCTAGCTATTATAGACAAGAAGTATTATTTTTCCGTTTTTATCAATGCTGGATTGATAACATTTCTGTCACTACCACTTAAAAAATTTTCAGAGTAGAATTGATTTTACTGTCAAAAATGTTTTCATGATGATTGAGATAAATATCTCAGGGTCAAAAGAATGATATACTATTTCAAAAATCAGAAGGGTCTGGCTCTAATCATAAAAACATTTAGATGTAAGTTGTCTGATTCATGACTTGATTATCAGAGTTATTTAGTTCTCTGCTTTCGTGCCAGTTAAAGTGGTGAAAAATAAGATTATATTTATTAAAAGGAGCAAGTAGAATTAACCATAAGCGTCCATAGGCACTCGAATTAAGCTTGCATACAATTCTACCATTTAATGGTTGTGTGATTTCGACAAATTCATTTTATGATCTATGCCTGTTTCATTTTTTATAAAATAGTAATAGTTCCCTACATCTTTTAAAGGGATGTGCTAAGTGCTAAATAAATAATATCCATAAAGAACTTAGCATAATGCCTGGCATGTGATAAATTTACAATAAGATTTAGTTATCATTATTGTTTTCATTCTATGTAATTTCCCCTGTAAAATAAATGAAAAAAGTAAAACCGTATCATTGACTACCCTTGTCTGTAGTCCTTTAAACAAGCCACTAATACACCTTCCAAAGCTGTTTATTATTACTACAACCATGTAAAACTAAAGTATATTCTAGCACCCCTCTTTTCAAGTTCTGTGCAATTAGTTTATTAGATTATTTGCTCTTTATAGAAAATAAGATCATATATGTTCTTCTTTGTACTCATGCGATGTTATTACCTTGATCTACAGGTAGAGTTAAGCAGCAGATAAAACTTGCTGATTATAAGAAAAGTTTAGTGATGCTTCTCAATATTTAAAACTAAAAACATCAAGTCATATTTGGTTAATTCTTTCAAACACAATAGTCAAGAGGACATTTTAAGGTTCCTTTATTTTGGTAGGAACTTTAGGTTGTAACATTCTTAAAAATCAGATCTTTCTCAGAGCAGAAATTTATTAAATTTCGATAAAACCTGGGTTGGCTGCCTGTTAATGCTCATCTTTTTAGATCAAATATTCTCTTTTGTACTTGACAGTGCAACTTGTTGGAAAAAAAATATCAAACCTATTTTGGGGTGATCTTAAGGTCATCTCTCCATTAAGGAAAAAAAAAAGGTTTGTCATAGAGGAAACTATAAACTGTATTTGTTAACTTGCACAGCAAATATCAAGTGGGACTTTAAGACACATGCAACCTGTTTAATCAACAACACATTGATTAATATCAGTTTGTCGGTGCCATTAACTGAACATAGTCTCACAATCATGAACTGCCTGCTTAAAACATCTGGCTCAGAGAGATGGCCACAAATATGTGAACTATTTCTTCTTCCTTTTTTACTAAGCTCATTTCCTCTATATATAAGCTCATCAGAAGAAACGTACTTGAATAATACATAATAATAAAATGCCTATATTTGAGTGGCATTACTAATAATGAGTCACAAAAGGGCACATTTTTTAGTATCCCGTATTAGCTGTTTCTCTGTTGGACACTGTGATAGACTAAATGTCTGTCTCCCCAAACTCCTATGTTGAAACCTAATCCCCAAATACCATGGGATGGTATTTGGAGGTGGTGCCTTTGGGAAGTGATTAGGTCCTGAGAATGGAGCCCTCATGAATGGGATTAGTGCTCTTGTAAAAGGAACCCTGAGAGCTCCCTCCTCCCTTCCATCAAAGGAATACACAGTGAAAAGACAGCCAGTGACCCGGGAAGAGGGCCGTCATTAGACAATAAACCTCCTGGCACCTTGATCTTAGAATTCCCTGCTCCAGAGCTGTGAGAAATAAATTTCTGTTGTTTGTAAACCACCCAGTCTGTAGTATTTTGTTATAGCGGGCTGGAAAGACTGACACAGGCACCTCTGCATAACCACTCCCTGAGCACGATAGCCCTCTGAGGCAGGCATCGCTCTATTCACGTTATCACTAAAATCACTGAGACACAGGTTAACAGCTAGCTCAGGCTGAAGTTCTAGGAACTCAATTCTTCTTGACCCTGATCTTGTGATTTTTAAAATCCATAATACTTTCAAAATCCTTCATAAAGGCTTTTATGAATGTCAATATGGTAGACTGAAATGTATATAATGGTAGGAAATTAATTTTTGTTAAATATTTTTTACACATTCATATATAAGAAATTTTAGTTTTGCATTTCTCATAGATTAATACTATCCTATCTAATAATAGAGTAAAATGTAAATTACCATCACTCCGCTACGCCCACGATTGGGCGGTGGGAGGCTGGGGGGCGGGACTCGGGGTGGCCTATCCTGCCATTGAGAGGCACGGATCCGCTGCCACTGAGGGGGGCGGGACTCCCGCCCCCTGCGACTCTCAACGGCCAGATCGAGGCCAGATCCGCAGCCGCTGAGGGGGCCTGCGCGGACACCCAGCTGCGCCTCTCAAAGGCAGGGTAGCCAGGTGTCCGCGGCAGCCCCCCTCAGCGGCTGTTGAGAGGCGCAGGGGGTGGGAGTCCCGCCCCCTGCACCTCTCAACAGCAGGGTAGCCCCCCTCAGCGGCCACGGACCATCAAAAGCATGGGAGCTGGGTGCCTGTCCGCTCAGGCACCCAGCTCCCCGCGATCAAAAGCAAAAGTGTGGCAGCTGGATGCCTTTCTGCTCAAGCACCAGCGATCGAAAGTGAAAGCGTGGCAGCTGGATGCCTTTCCGCTCAGACACCAGGCCTTTCAGAAGCCTCCGCCGCACTGGAGGCTTCTGAAAGGCCTGGTGCACTAGCGGACAGGCACCCAGCTCCCTGTGATCAAAAGCAAAAGTGTGTAGGGGACCCTACACGTGCATGATTCAATCATGCACTGGGCCTCTAGTATTTTATAAATACTACAGATTCTTTGTAAGACTATTGTGTGTGCTTTTATCACAAAGTTGTAAATATTTCAAATATATTTGATCATATTTTGATATATATAAGACCTACTGTATTAAATCCAATCCTTAGTAACTAACTTAGACTGAATTGTTTAGTAACCAACTTTTTGTTTTCATTTCTAAGGAACTTCTGTTTCTTAGTGCTATGGTTCTCTCAGTTTTCAGTTTTATCCTATATTTTTTTTAAAATTAAATTTATTGCGGTGATATTCGTTAATATGATAATATCGGTTTCAGGTGTGGATTTCTTATGTTACAAGATCTATATATTTACTGTGTGCCCATCGCCCAAAGTCAAATCATCTTCCATCAGGATATATTAGGCCCATTTCACCCCCCAGAGCTCTGCCCTCTTCCCTCTGGCAACCACCACACTGCTGATTGTGTCAAGTTTCAGTTTTATATCCCACTTATGAGTGAAATCATATGGTTCTTAGCTTTTTCTGACTGACTTATTTCCCTTAGTATAATATTCTTAAGGTCCATCTATCACAAATGGCAGTATTTCATTCTTTCTTGTGGTTGAGTAGTATTCCTTTGTGTATATGTATCACATCTTCTTTATCCCATCTGCTATCACAGGACAGTTTGGTTGTTTCCATGTCTTGGCTACTGTGAATAATGTTACAATAAATATAGGTGCATATATATTTGCGAATACGTATTTTTTAGTTTTTCGGGTTTATACCCAGGAGAGTGATTGCTGGGCCATACGGTAATTCTATTCTTAATTTTTTGAGGAATCACCAGATTTTTTTCCATAGTGGCTGTACCACTCCACATTCCCACCAACAGGGAAAGAGGATTCCCTTTTCCACAACCTCTCCAACACTTGTAATTACTTGTCTTGTTGATAATAGCCATTTAACAGATGTGAGGTGGTATCTCATTGTAGTTTTGATTTGCATTTCCCTTGTTGCTAGAGAACTTGAACATCTTTCCATATATCTATTGGCTGTGTGTATATCTTCTTGGAAGAGGTATCTGTTCAGATCCTCTACCCATTTTTAGATTGGGTTGTTTGGTGTTGAGTTTCATGAGTTCTTTACATATTTTGGATGTTAAACCTTTGTCAGAGCTATTGTTTGCAAATATCATCTCCCATTTGGTCGGCTGCCTCTTTGTTTCTGTTCGGTCACAAAATTAGCATCAACAAATTCAAGTAGTCTGAAATTATACCAAGCATATTCTCTGACCATGATGCCTTGAAATTAGAAATCAGCTACAAAAAGTAAGTAAAGAAATCCACAAATACATGCAGATTAAACAACATACTTCTCCTGGATTCTTGCCTTTCATAGTTATTTCTCCACACCTTACTTAAACTCTAAGGAAGATATTTCCCTTGGCCATTGTTTACATTTTCTAGGTGACACTTTATAGACTGCACTCCTCAGGCCATTCATTTAACTTGGATTCACTGTAATAGCAGCTGCTAATCAAACAAATGGAATCATAATGTGTCCTCCTGAGTATACTGTGCCTCTTTACAAAAGCTTCTAAAATAATGGAGAGAATCAAAAGGATTTATTATTTGATAACTATTTCAAAAGCAATTATTTTCTATTTAATCAAACAATTTTGAAAAGAGCTTGAATTATATGCTTGTTGTGAAATTGAAAATTACTGATTCTTTCCAATCCATCTATGTAGAAATCTCATCTTTAACTTATACACCATCTTACTCTAGTAAGAATCTCCTATCATCAGATAGAAATCATTTTCTAAAAGTTGCCGCATTTCATTGTTTTGAGTTAACAAAGGAGCAAGAGCACTGTGATTCTTTCTACAAGGAATGAGATTTTTTCACCATTAAATACAAGTTAGTAATGTTTATAAAACCTTTACTTTATATCCTTTCTTATTTTGAGTCCAAAAGATCTTTCTATTTCATACAATGGCCAGGAATAGAATATTAAAAACATAGCCTTTTAATGTATTAAAAAATATATTTTATAAACATGAACTAGTTAGAAACATTATGCTATTTAAGGGACCTTATGGGTAATTAATCCTAAATCATCATCTTTTCTTTGGAAGTTATTCTATCTCATGAAGTATAGAAAAGTACATGACAATGTAATTTATTACATAGATATGTGAATTGAAACACTCTATATAGTTTAGGAAGATATAACTTAAAATATTACAGTTTTCCATGACAGACCTCAGTTATATAGTCTGTTATCAGGGATGAGGCAGCAGAGAACTGTTAAAAATAAGAAGCACAACCAAAGTGGTTGCTGATGAAATGGGACAGAATGAACAATCACTCAATGACTTCTTGCCTCTCTGCCCCCAACCGTTTCATACAGATTTGGTTAAATCAAGTTATAGTTTCACTAAGAAGGGAGGGAATAGGATAAAAAAGCTACATGTGTGTAAAAAAATGTAAAGTTAGATATGTCTCTTGCTTTATTGTCCTTGTTATTGTTCAATATTCTTCCTCCTTTTAACTAACAAATTTGCAGTGAGGGCTTACTGTGTGAAAATAAATATATTAAGTGATCTCTATATGATGATGAAATAAAAATATAGGACGGTTACACTCAAGAACATCAGAAGATACTAGCTTAAAAAAAAACTCAAACTGAAATTCACAGTAAATATATTAAAGAGGAAAAATGAGCCCAATAATAAAGAATGGGAAAGAGATGTTAATATCAGGTAGTCTGATGACCCCTTAAGGAGGGCATATTCAGCTATGTCTGAACAAATAAAAAGGAATTAGCCAAATATTTACTACTGAGATACTCCACTATGCCCTGTTCCAAAGAGCAGTGTGAACAGTGTGAGGCTCTCCAAGCCTGGGGCCCCATTTTTTTTCTGTTTGGAGAAGCCAAGCTTAACTATTTACTCAATTATCTCCACTGGGTTCCTCTCTCTTTGGGTCTATTTCATAACAACTTGTGCCCTAAGAGCCTAACTCCCTTTTAAAGGGAAGGGTAAATCTAGTTTCTCAAGAGTGAGGAGACTTATAATGACACTCATTATCCAGGTTTCTAGGATATATATATATATATATATGATGGATTATTGAATGTGCTAGAGTCCTTTCATGAGTCTCCCTGTCCAGTATTTTCAGATCATGTTCATCTACTCTGAAGCAATACATTCTTCCCCACTCCAATCTTCCTTTGCCGTCCTTCTTCCCTTATTTTTTACCATATGCATAAAGGACCATAAAGCTACCTCCATAATATGTTTTTATTTATCCAGACTTCTTTCTGCTTGTGGTCATGATGATGATGATGATGATGACAGCTAATATTTATTGAATGGTGATTATGTCCCAGGCAGAGCTAATGATCAGTAAGCATTATCTCAGTTTTTCCTCATATAAATCCTATGAAGTTGGTATTATTATTAAACTTATTTAACAGATGAGGAAGCATATGGGCACTTATCCAAAGTGCCAGAGTTATCAAGCTAATGGAGTAGAAATAAAACTTGTCCATATCGTTCCAGAGGCTACACCCAGGAAAGAGAATTATGACATTTATCCAGGCAGCATTTCCTAATGCTGATTTTGAGTAAGACTGAGTGAAATTCATATCGCCTGAGGTCTTTTATATTAGTGAGAAAAATAATATGATTGGTATTGGTAATCTAATGAATATATCACAAGGAAGTCCTATGAAGGGGAAAAATGTAAAACACATACTTATAACTTATTAAGGCTCATTTATTTTTTATAAAGGCTATTAGGAAGAATACACACACACACACACACACACACACACACATATCCCACCCCCAAAAAAGCAGAACCTTTTTCACATAGAGGAATAACTAGTACAGTTTCTTAAACTATCTGACCAGTGGGGTTGTCTTCTTGGAATGCAAAGAGAAGGTTTAGGATTCTTAGGGAATCAGTAGTAGATGAAGTAAAAATCTCTGAAACCCTGCCAAGTTTGGCACTAAATTCCACTTTGACTACCATAGAACACAGGAGCTGCAAGTCCTCTCCTGTTGCAACATTTTGCCAATGTCAAAATAATCCATTATGCAAGCCTGCCAATCTTCCACAAAGCTCCCCATTTAGTTTAAGAGAAGAACATAGATGGTAATCAAATGTCTTTGAATCAAACGGCATTACAGCTGACATATGAAAAGATTCAGAAGAAAGAAAAAATAAACTGATTTCACAACTTCCATAGTCCTAACAAAAAAGGCTCCTTACTCCATCGAATGAACACTTCCTATCTCCTTGACAGCCAGACTTTGAAATAATTACTAAACATTTTTACAGCCTATTAAAATACAAGTTCTCTTGCATGCAATTTTAAAATGTTAATGTAACTTCAGATATCTTGTACTAATTAATAAAGTGGAAAGTATCTATAATAATAAAAGGGTCATATGCTAATTAGACCGGATGTCCTTCCAGATGAAGCCTGGGCTGGAGGGAAGCCAGCCCGGGTCCTGGGTGCCAGAGGGAAGCCGGTGCCAGTAGCCAGGGGAAGGAAGGCCTTCCCTTGCACAAATTTAGTGCATCAGGCCTCTAGTCTACACTAATAAAAGAGAAACATGCAAATTAACCATCACTCCGCTACACCAAGCCACACCCACCAGTCAATCAGGAATGAGTATGCAAATTAACCCAAACAAGATAGCGGCTGGCCACAGAGCTGGAGCAAGCAGGAGGCTTGGGTTGCCCCTGGCAATGGAGGAAGCCAAACTTTCTGCCCCTGGCTGGCACTGGCCTCTGCTCAAGGTTACAAAGTTTCAATTATAGAAGATAAATAAATCCCAGATACCAGGGCCTCCGCTTGGGTTGCCGGGGGTCGTGGCTGGCCTGCAAACCACCACAGGCCCCTCGCCCAGGCTGCCCCACACCCCAAGGGAACCCCCACCCTGATCCGGGACACCCTTCGGGGCAAACCAGCCAACCCCCACCCGTGCACCAGGCCTCTATCCTATCTAATAAAAGAGTAATATACAAATTGATCATCACTCCAACACAAGATGGCTGCCTTCATGTGGTCAAAGATGGCTGCCCCCATGTGGACACAAGATGGCCACCACAAGATGGCCAGCAAGGGAGGGCAGTTGGGAGGGACCAGGTCTTCAAGGGAGGCAGTTGGGCGATGAGGCCAGCAGGGGAGGGCAGTTGGGAGGACCATGTCTGCAAGGGAGGGCCGTTGTGGGCAATCAAGCCAGCAGGGGAAGGCAGTTGGGAGAGACCAGGCCTGCAAGAGAGGGCTTTTGGGGGTGATCAAGCCTGCAGGGGAGAGCAGTTAGGTGTGACCAGGCTGGCAGAGGAGGGAAGTTGTGGGCGACCAGGCCTGCAGGAAAGGGCAGTTGGGGGGGACCCAGGCCTGCAGGGGAGAGCAGTTAGGGGGGACCAGGCCTGCAGGGGAGGGCAGTTAG
Source organism: Cnephaeus nilssonii (assembly GCF_951640355.1). Lineage (NCBI taxonomy): Eukaryota > Metazoa > Chordata > Mammalia > Chiroptera > Vespertilionidae > Cnephaeus > Cnephaeus nilssonii. The sequence continues at coordinate 55,556,941 of NC_137073.1, forward strand.
GGGTGACCAGGCTTGCAGGGGAGGGCAGTTAGGGGCAATCAGGCTGGCAGGGTAGTGGTTAGGGCATGATCAGGCTGGCAGGCAGAAGCCGTTAGGGGCAATCAGGAAGGCAGGCAGGCGAGCAGTTGGAAGCCAGCAGTCCTGGATTGTGAGAATGATGTCCCAGATTGGAGAGGGTGCAGGCTGGGCTGAGGGACACAAACCCCTGTGCACAAATTTCGTGCATCGGGCCTTTAGTATTATAATAAAAGGCCTCAGCAGACATGAGAAATCAATCAAAGAGGTTATAGAGCATGATGGTTAAAGTTGTGGATGTAAAGTCAGAATGAGATTTAAGTCCCAGCCCTACAGCTTAACATGAAACCTATACCAATGTAATGAGCATCTCTGACCCCATTCCATCTCTCTCTCTCTCTCTCAAATTATTGTTTTGAAAATTAAATGTTTACTGTAGGTAAAGTGTTTTAACAATCCAAGGACTGTGTTAAATACTCAACAATTATTTAGTATTTTTATCAACAATGAATATCTTTTAACAGCTGAGAAATCCAAGGATGTGACAGAGCTAGAAACAGAAGATTGCCATTAGGAAGTGAGTCTAGTAAAGTGATCCTCAAAGTGTGGTCAAGGGATTGGTGGCCATCTGTGAACTGTCTGTTACCATTATAAGATAAAATATATACATAAATAGGAAGTAAGCATTTAGAAAATCTTATAGCAAATTTAAAATGCCTGTAAAATCTAATAATAAGGAATCATAGATTAAATTCTATATTTCATTAATCTTTAAATTTATTTTTCTACTTCATTTTTATTGCATTTTACCTAATTGGATTATAAATTAAAAAAAAAGAAACTATCCTTAAGCAGAGATAGTCACTGGGCATTTTTTTAGAGTATATTTAGATGCATTTAATCGCATTAATAGTGCATGACTTATAGGCTAAAAGCTGGTTCAATCCTTATTTTTACACTAATTCAAAATTGGAGCGCAAAGCAAAGGCTAGTATATATTTTTTAACTAAACCTTCCTGTATTTCAAAGTGATTGCTAATATTCTATAGTTTAAATATTTTGAATAATTGTCTCCACTTGACAAATAAAATATGAACTTCCAAATTAATACATTTAATATATAATATATTTAAGGTAGACAAATCACTAAGACATATATATCAAGTGGTCTAATGGTTACCTGCAATGTACTGTGCTTTGTTGGGCATTCCAAAAAAAATTATACACAATTTCTGCTTTCAATAAGGGTACAGTCTCAGTGAAATACAGGGACATTCTTAGAACTTAATCTTGGATGCAAATAAGAACAAATTAAAAAACTAAATATTACTGCCCCACTGGTGTGGCTCAGTGGTTGTGCATTGAACCATGAACCAAGAGATCACCAGTTCGATTTCCAGTCAGGGCACATGCAGGATTTCAGGCTCGATCTTGGATAGAGGGCATGCAGGAGACAGCCAATTGATAATGTTTCTCTTTCATTGATGTTTCTATCTCTCTATCCCTCTCCCTTCCTCTTTCTCTAAAAATCAATAAAAACATTTTTAAAAATAAATATTACTAACTTCTTTGTAGGAACAAGAGCTGTGCAACAAAAAATATTTCATTAAATTACTCTCAGGAAGTTATAGCAAAGGATGTTGTCATCCAGTTAAAACCACATCAAATAAATAATTAATTTAAATAAATAAATAAATAAATACTGGCTAGATCTTAATCTAATGTGTGCGTGTGTGTGTGTGTGCGCGCGCATATATATATATATACGTATATATATATACACACACACATATATATATATATATATATATATATATATATATATATAATATTATATACTAGAGGCCCAGTGCACAAAATTCATATATTGGGTATGGGGGGGGGGGGGACGTCCCTCAGCCTGACCTGCACCCTCTCCGATCTGGGAGCCCTTGGGGGACATCCAACTGGCAGTTGGGCGTTCCTCTCGCAATCAGGGACCTCTGGCTCCTAACCGCTCACCAGCCTGCCTGCCCTAACCACTCTATCTACCTGCCTGATCCCCCTAACTGCCCTCTCCTGCCATCCTGGTCACCCCTATTAACTTTTTTTTTTTATCTTATCCCCTTTACACACAATTGTATTTGACTTCCTTATTGGCTTCTCCCTCTCACATAATTTTTTCTCTCCTTTATGTAACACTTTTTCCTACTGAGTCATCATTTATAAACTTTTCTTTCCTCCTTATTTCCTACTTCTGTTCCATCATCCTTCTTCCCATCTTTCTCCTACCTCCCCTCCCTCCCCACATTCCTTCTTTCCTTTATCTTTACCTCTGCCCTCCCTCCCCTTTTCCTTCCTTCCCACCTTAATTTTTTTCTTCACTTCCTCCCTCAGACCTGCTTTGCTCCCTCCCCCATTTCTTCCTTCTTCCCATTCTCCTTTTAAGCTCTACCAGATCCCCTTTAAAACTTTTCTTCCCTCCCTCTTTCTCTCTCATCCTACCTTTCCCATACATTCTTCTCTACTTACTTCCACTGTTTTAATATGTATCTATCTACCTGCCTAATTATTCACTATCATTTTTCTGTGTTTTTTTCTGACTCCTACTTTTAAAATCTGTCCCCAGTACACAACTATACTTGATTTTCATTATAGCTCCTACAGTTCACTCACACATCCTCTTTCCTTCTTTAACTCTGCTCTCTACTGACTCCTTTATAAATTCTTCCCTCCCTCCTTCCCTCCCTCCCTCCCTCCCTCCTTAAAGCTTCTTTGGGGGGGGGGGGGTTAACCCCCAGCCCAGGGCTCAGCCCCAGCCAGGTGTTCACCATGACCCCTTCCCCAGCCTCCAGGCCGCTGTCCTGCTCTCATTCCCTGCCCGGGATGCCCGGCCCAGCGAGGGTGGCCAAGGCCCGTGCGACCCAGGCACTGCTGCCACGAAGCAGGAGCGCCTCCACCCAGAAGGCCTCGGATCCTCCTCCACTCCATCCCGGACCCGTGGGCGCCTCCCCACCAACGGCTGCCACTGCCCTCCTCCCGCATCTGGGCGGGGCTCCCCACTCTGTGCTGCCTGCACCCTGCCCCTTGCCAGGCGCACCTGCTCTGCCCCCGCCACGGTCACCACCCCTCCCACGTGCATCCCCGTGTTTCCTTCCCTTTTCCATTCCTGGGTCTTTTTCTTGTTCCCTTTCTGTATTTCTGTTTCTCCTCTCGGCCTGTCTGCATGCAGGCCTGCCTTCCTCTCCCTCTCCTTTCTTATCCCCTCCTATTGTATGCTATCCTACCCCGGGCCTTGCAGCTGCCTGAGCAGAGGGCGGGGACGCAACCTGCTGATCCGGTTGTGATGTGATGCTGTAATGGACAATTTGCATATTCCTCTATTATATATATATATATATAGATAGATAGATAGATATTTCTCTAATGACACCAGGTTCTTGTCATATAACCAATTGAAAGGGTTCCATTTTAGGAGCATACTGACCCTATTTTCTCCTCTGAATCTCTCAGATTAATTAATGAAAGGATAAAGTGAGTTTTCAGTGAAAAAGTATAATTTAATAGATAAAATATGATTCAGAAAATTAGAATTTGGTGACAATGTGAATACATATAAATAAAAAATATACAAGCTATTATTAGAATACAGCCATTCTATCCTTTTCTCATGCCTTGTCCCCAGATGTTTTTCAATATATAGATTATTTTTTGGTAAAAAATAAAAAAGTTGAATTTGCTATTCTTAGCCAAACATATTCTTGTCAAAACATAACTGTCAACAATCTACTTGCTTATGTGTTATAAAATTATCTTCTTTGTGTACAATAAACCAACTTTGTCTAAACTTTAATAATTTTCAAATATCTATGATTAAGTAATTACTCAGATATTTATCTATTCTTATGTGAAGTCCTCAACATTGGCTAAGGAAAGATATTTTACCTAACAATATTTGAGTAATTCCATTTTAGCTAAACTAATTTAAAATGAGGCCTTCATTTGTATCAGGAGAGGAAAAATTGTGCTGAGATTCCAAAATTATTGACCTATTAGAGGCCCGATGCATGAAATTCATGCAAGCGTAGGCCTTCCTTCCCCCGGCTGCCAGCACCGGCTTCCCTCTGGCACCTGGGACCCAGGCTTCCCTCAGGCCACCGGCAGGTACCCAGGACCCAGACTTCCCTCGCAGCCTGGAAGGTCGTACAGAAGGTCGTCTGGGAGGTCATCCGGAAGGATGTCCAGTCGTATTAGCATATTACACTTTTATTATTATAGATGTGAAAATAATACTGTGAGGCTCTCCTTAGTTGTATGTCAAAATCTAGTTGGCTACAGAGGATATTTATTATCAACTTCCACTACAACATCATGTTTTATTGCCAATATTAAATTCAAGCTAAATACAGAAATATATACCTGTTTCAAAAACAGGCCAATTATATAAAGCACAAACTAATTTATACACAGTATTCACTTTTAAGGTACTCAGAGATCATTACAATATATCACAGTTGTCGCACAATAATGCAGTTTACTATGTTAACTACAATAATATATGAGGAGTTATTACCCTTTTCATTGTGTACCTAGGGAGTCTGTAGTGCTTCTTTAAATAAATCCTAACTCATCTTTAAATTATGTGTACAATTTAAATATAAACTTAACATATACATTATAATCTTTATATAGCGTCATTTCCATTTAAATTTTGAAAAGTCTCTCTATAAAATTTTCTTTTCTAATCATTATTACTCTTAATTCTTCTGTTATCTATTATTACCTCCTAGTAGGGCAAGCATCACATTATTATGAAAACACATTGAGGTGTTAGCATAAAATCACTAAAATATAATATGTGTTATCTCTCCCCAACTGTCACAACAGCAAGGATGTTTTAAGAAATGGTATTCAGATGAAGCTGTGTTCCTTAAGCCAGTGGTCGGCAAACTGCGGCTCGTGAGCCACATGCGGCTCTTTGGCCCGTTGAGTGTGGCTCTTCCACAAAATACCACGTGTGGGTGCACACTTACAGTGCGATTGAAACTTCGTGGCCCATGCGCAGAAGTCGGTTTTCGGCTCTCAAAAGAAATTTCAATCGTTGTACTGTTGATATTTGGCTCTGTTGACTAATGAGTTTGCCGACCACTGCCTTAAGCAATATTTCTATTTAAAAGTAATGAATTCTTGAATAAAGATTTGAAAGAGGTGTGTACCACTGTATATGTTTCCAAATGATCTTATTTGGAAAAATGTGTATTGTTACATCTCTAAACGATGGGTAGGCAATAAATTATATTTCTAAAATAGTAAATCCGAGATCGTATTCACTGCGGTTTAATTCCTGAAGTACAGATGACTTGAAGGCCTAACATTGTTCAGGGCATCTCTATTATGGCTACTTAGCATTTGTTGATTATAAATTTAAAACAACAACAACAAACAAGAAAAAAAGAAGAGTCATTATTGCAACAACAATCATAGAAATATTTTAATGTGCCAAGGACATGGCAGCAGTATAATACCAAAATATCTAAATTCAGACAGGTCCTAATGCAGTTACTCCTCAAGCTCATTTATTTTTGTAATTTGTCATACATTGGATATGATACAGATACATGTGGAAAACTTAAGACATGTAACTCTAAGAGCTATCTTTGATTACAAGAAAATACAATATAATTTTACCAATATTTTTATTTAATATATAGAAAATGAATCCCATTAATTTTGCCTAGTCATTCACATTTCAATTGAATTGTCATTACTTATTTGTATATTAATCACAAAATCCTTTCTGGTTTTCTAAAACATACTATAATTGACATTTGATTCAAAACCCAATTGGAGACAAAAATTAATTCTGGCATTGAATGAATTGAGAATTTTAAATGGGCAAAAGCCCTATTATTGTGTGACTTTTTTGAATCTTCAATTATATCTAGGATGACACTTTACATGATTAATATATAATTTTATCAATACAGACTTTTTATTATTTGAATATTCTAGGATTATAAGTAGTAATATATGGCATAATTTTAAATATAATTATATAATGACAAAATATGTGAAAGCATACTAAATAGCTTTCTGACTAGTAACATTCAACTATTAGCCTTTTCCACTTTCTCACAAAATAACTAACAAGAAACCAATAGGGATTAAAAACATCAATAACATGAAATTTAAAATTGACAGAGAAGTCAAAATCTTGGAGGAACCAAAAACATTTAAAGGCTGATGAAGTTTGATTGGAGGGAGGAAAATTCTTGCCCCCTGTGAAATGATATAAGACTGTGACTTTCTTTACTCAAGATGATTAAGCAAATTGCATGTGTTATTTCCTAGCTGGAGTTATAAGAATCATAGCACAATTCACCACATCTCTTCCTACTTCTATGGTGATTATAGAACACTGTGTAGGAATAAAGCTTCTATTAGCCTGGATCTCCTTGTAAATATAGAAAACCAAGCTTACAGACGATTTGTTTTAGATTATCATGAGCTTATGTGTCAAGTCACTAAAATTATTGGAATATTATTAACACAGTGTGACCTAGCCTATCCTGAAACATGCAGGCATCCTTGATATTTGGAAAATAATTTGAAGAGTGTGGTTCCAATGTCTTATGTGTTATGGACATAGTTTAGATAAGGTTTGGACTTTGTAATTGAATATATCTGAGCTTTAATTCTAGCTCAGTCATACTGTCTAATTTCCAGAAATCTGCACAAACTGTCTAATTTCCAGAAATCTGCACAAGGTCTCTAAACCTATTGGTTCTTTTCCAAAAGTGATATCAAAATACAAACCTCATAAAGTTATTTTAAGGAATAAGTGAGGATGCTTTGAAAAGGTAGGGCCATGAGTAATAGAAGAACATAGGATGTGCCCCATAACTTTTACTTCCATTTTTACTTCTGTCTCTCTAATTCCTACTAAAACTCACTATGTAATCTAAAAAATTAAGACTAAATTGAGTTAAGGGTTAAAATTCCATCCTATATAATAAAAGGCTAATATGCAAATTGACTGAATGACAGAATAACTGGCCGCTATGACGCTCACTGACCACCAGGGGGCAGATGCTTAATGCAGGAGTGCTCCCACAGGGGGAGCGCCATTCAGCCAGGAGCCCTGAACCAGGCTCATGGCTGATGAGTGCAGCGGCAGTGGCAGGAGCCTCTCCTGCCTCCGTGGCATCCCCCAAGGGCTCCTGAACTGTGAGAGGGCACAGGCCAGGATGAGGGACCCCCTCCAAGTGCATGAATTTCATGCACTGGGCCCCTAGTATGTATATAAGATGTTTGGAAGAAAACTTCTTTAGCGTTTAATGCATGAGTTATATAAAGGGAAATAGGAACTAAAATTTAATGGAATGGATTTTATTTACCATGATTGAACCAATTTTGAAGAATGTGGCAGGACCTGATTGATATTAACATTAGGATACCGTACATTGATTCATTTACAATGAACTTTAAGAGATTATAAATATTAACTTTTATGTACCTCCAGTCCATAAAAGTTGTTATTTTGGCAAATTTTAAAATTATTATAAAATGCATGACTTTAATTTGGATCCTTAAAATAATAAGCTTTAAACATTAACTTGAACCCATAAAAATGCAAGCTTTAATTTATTATATTTAATGTCTTTATTGACTGTTATCCAACCTATTTTACTATGTTAGTTTTAACATTTTTAGTGAGGTCTAATTTTTTTTAGCAGATACAATAACCAAAGAATAAACTCCTGAGTTCAATGTCATTTAGCTATTTTACCAAAAAAAAACACAAAAAACAAAGAGAAAACCTAATGATATCTATATCTATATCTATATCTATATCTATATCTATATCTATATCTATATCTATATCCATCTCTATCTATATCTATATCTATATCTATATCTATATCTATATCTATATCTATATCTATATCTATATCTATATATAAAGAGACAGGGTCATAACATCCACAACCACCGGAAGCTCGACCGAACACCAGGCTGTACACACAGCAGGCGAGCAGGCTGAACTGCTAGCCTCTTGGAAAGAGAGAGAGGCGGGGCTGATCAGCAGCAGCAGTGACTGCTGGTGAGGCCCAGAGAGAAGCAGGGTGATCTGACCCTGCTTCTCTCTCCCGGCCTCACAAGCAGCCAAGCCTCTCTCTCTCTCCCAGAGGTCAGCAGTTCAGCCCGCTGGCCAGCAGCCTTTGGCAGCTACTGATCAGCCCTGCCTCTATGATCAGGCCCGGATATGCTGACTGGCATAGAAACCAACCAAACAGACCCAAGTCTGGGTGAATTGTGAGGAGCCAATAGCTGCCTAGGAGGTGGGTCTTTTGACGCTGACTGGCATAGAAACTGACCAATCAGAACCAAATCTGGGTGAGCTGCGAAGGCAGAACCTAAGGTGGGGGCTGAGGAGGGATTTTAAGGACAACAGCTGTTTGGTGTAAGGTGTAAGAAAGTGATTCAATTTTTTAATGACAGGTTTGGCAGTATAGAGCATATGGCTGGCTATCAGTCCAGATATAGGGATTATGTCTGCCAAGAGCATCTCCTGCTGAAAAAGCCTTCCCCACCCCATTAAGAAATCCTATCCTATATAATCGATCTATACTAATAAAAGGGTAATATGCTAATTAGACCGGGTCGACCGGCCATTTCCAGACGTCTGACTTCCTTTCAGATAAAGCCATGGTGGTGGGGGCCAAGGCAGAGGCAGTTAGGGGCAATCAGGCTGGGGGGGAGGGAAGTTGAGGGTGATATCAGGCTGGTAGGGGAGTGCAGTTGGGGGTGAGATCAGGCCTGCAGGAGAGGGAAGTTGGGAGAGAGATCAGGTCAGCCAGCAGAGGGCAGTTAGGGGAGATCAGGTCGGCAGGAGAAGGCAGTTAGGGGTGATCAGGCAGGCAGGCAGAGAGGTTAGGGGCGATCAGGTAGGCAGGGGGGCAAGGTAGGGGGCAATCAGGCCTAAACAAGCAGTCAGACATCCCCCGAGGGGTCCCAGATTGGAGAGGGTGCAGGCTGGGCTGAGGAACCTCCCTCCATGCAAGAATTTCATGCACCGGGCCTCTAGTATAATGTATAAAATATGATAGAAGGCAATAACTACAAACTTTATAGCATATTCCTGATAGTCATATAAAAACTTGTTTTCAAACTTTTTACTTGGCATCCATTCTTTTGGTAATATTGCACAATTCCTTCCAAGTATCCAATGAAAACCACAAATTGTTCATGTAGATTCCAAATGGCTATGTTATATTATAGACAATAAATTATTTACTTGATTTAATTTATAATTAATTTTACAAAAATCACAAAGAATAAGAAAGGATAGCCGAATTAAAAATAATTCTAAAGCCTTCATTCAGAAGTCATTGAAGTATAACTTGTTCCTAACATCACTTCCATGACATCCTTTCTTTTGCACACAATGCAGACCATTCTGAGGGCAAAAGAGTACAGTCGTTTTGATTTAATTTTATTAGTTTCATCTTGCTTTTTTCCCCAATTTCATATTATTTTCATCTAAAACTTTCTGCCAAAATGATGTATATTATATGTTTACAAAAAGAAAAAATCACCAGTGGGTGGGCTTCAAATGCCAAAATATGTTCTCAGAATAAAAATATTTTTAGCTAAATTTGAAAGCAAAGTGTGTATATACTTACCATAGGAAATGGATAGACCGAGCTATATTTGTGTGTTTTCAAAGTTATAGCCTATTTGTCATTTTTTTAAATACTAAGACTTTACACATGTAACTTTCTGTCCTCATATTTAAACCCATTTATTTAAAGAATGAAAATAGATGTCTTACTGATTCATTATCTCTTAATATATATTCCTAAACAGTTTAAGGATTGTATGAACAGATATTATATAACTCCCTAGTGAAAAGATATGTTGCCTGAGTCTTATTATAAGAGTTTTCTTAAACACGTTTAAAGATTTCCTCTAGGAATAAAGGTGATTCTAAGCACTGATAGGAAAATAAACTGGGGTAATATAAATTTCCAGATGCTGAAACTTTCAAGGTATAAACATTTCCTATTTTCATAAAAATTAGGTTTCATATTTCTGCTTATTTCTTAAGAGCTATGTTACATATAAGATATGTTATATATAATATTTTATAAGTGACATCTTATATATATGTTAAATATCAAACATATATCATATAAATATATATACATATATACATACACATATACATATACATATATACCAGGTACATATGTAAATACATATAAAATATCAGTGGGTTTAAAATAAATAATTAATACAGATCATGCTTATTGTCAAGCTTACTATTTTCTGGGATTTTTTTCCACAGTACAACAGAAATACTCTTACAAAATATCTGTGGACTCACAAAGTATCAGGCCTTTGAAACAGGATCCAACCTAAAGAAGCACAGTGTTTCATAGGAAAATTTGAAAATACTCAATTTAAAAATAATTCTAACTACATATGTTTTATCTTTTTTTTTCTGCATACAGATTATGTGGACTTTTACATCAAGATAAATAATGTGATTTTTATGTTTACCAGGTATGCATGTGAAGTTTTTGGATCAGAGACAGATTTTTATTTTGGTCACAGCAATACCAATATCCAGCTCCACATTTCAGTGTTGGTACCCCATGCCCAGCAGCCCCACAGAGCAATGCAATGAGAACTAGATGGAAAAGATGCCCTATATGAGATGCAGGTGCACTTTGTAGATGAAGGATGAAGAAATACAGATTTCCTCTGCATATACAGCAAAGACAACTTTCTCTGCTTCCCTTCTGAAAGAATCTTCTTAAAGATTGGATGGAAGGATACTTACAACAATAGGATAAATAATGGTCTCTCCAAAATATATCCAAGACCTAAACCAGAAACCTAGGAATATTAACTCATATGGTAAAAAAATGTGACTTTGCAGATGTGATTAAATTAAGAATATTTAGACGGCAGGGGGTAATTATATGGATTATCTGGGTGGGCCCTATATGCAATCACAATTGTCCTTAGCAAAGTTAAGCAGAAGATCTGACACAGAGAAAATCATGTGAAAAAAGCAAGGGGAAACAAGAGACAGAGAAGATGCTACACAGCTAGATTTGAAGATGGAAGAAGAGACTATGATCCAAAGGAGCTTCGTGAGAAGTTGCAAAAGACAAAGAAACACATTGTCCCCTGGAGCCTCAGGAGGAAGCACAGACCTAAGAAAATCTTGGTTTCGGCCCAGTAAAACTGCTTTTGGACTTCTCTTACAGGAACTGTAAGTCAGTAATTTGCGCTGTCATTTGCAACAAAGCACAGGTGATGTGAAGCCAAAGGGCACACTCAAAAACAGTTGAGCTTGTGGTGAAAGGCAATTTGGAGGAGATTCAAGGTATAAGCTAAATAGTAGGTCAAGTAGCGTGAAGGAGAAAAGTGGCCGGTAAGTCAACTAAGAGGAATCCTCCAAGGATCAAAATAAATATCAAACACTGACCTCTGATCCTATTCCTTCAGAGGATCTACAATAGGATTAAAACAGTTGGCAGTACAGCTTATGCCCCAAAACACAGTTGAAATCAACTGAGCAACAGGCACATTTGTGCTAGCCACATGGTGTGGTTAGGAAAAAATAAAGGGAGCTCTACCAAAAACCATTGCCATTTTAGGATGGTTGTGGCCATGCCCACGCCTGAACCTCTTCTAGCTGTGAAATTACACTTCACTAAAATAATTTGGCCAGTCACTATTAAAAAATGAAAAAGAAAATAATAATAACAAGCACTTTGGTGCTGCAAAGGACACCATGAAGAAATTGCAAAGAGAACCCAGGAATTAGAAGGATATATATATGCAAATCATGACTCTGATAAAGAATGTGTACACAGCATGTATAAAAACTCTTACAACTCAATAACAAAAAGTCAACTAACCCAATTAAAATGGGCAGAGAGATGAATGGACATTTCTTCAAAGAAATACTGATGACCAATAAACACAAGAAAAGATATTCAATATCACTAGTCATCAGAGAAAGGCAAATCAGAACCACAATAAGATACCACTTCACACCCACTGGGATGGCTGGAATGAAAAAGTCAGAGAATATCAAGTGTTAGCAAGGATATGAAGAAGTCTGAAAAAAAAAAAAAAGAATGAAATCTGTACCAGCTTACATACCCTATTGTTGGATATGTGAAATGGCACAGCCACTTTGGAAAACAGTCTGGCAGTCCCTCAAATAATTAAATGTGAAGTTACCACTTCATACAGCAATTCTACTCCTAGATATATGCCCACACAGGGACTGGTACATGAATATTTATAGCAGCACTGTTCATTTAGCCAAAGTTAAAAGGAACTTGAGTGGTTATCTAGGGCTGGGGCAGTGGAATGAGGAGTGACAAATGATATGAAGTTTCTTTTTGGAGTGGTGAATATGTTCTAAATTTGAATGTGGTGATATTTGAACATATCTGTGAATGTGTTAAAAAACAATTGACTTGTTCACTTTAAATGGATGAACTGCATGTTCAATATACAGATGAAAATATTACAAGAAATTCAAATAATTATTTTTAAATTATGTACCCACCATCAAGGTTAGAAATATTCTCAAGTACTCTGGTTCCTCTGTGTCTACCTTATCACTCATCCATATCCTGCTGATACAAATTACTTGTTTATACTTTACTCTCATGTTTCATATACATAATTTTGCAAGTATCATAGAAAGATGTACGTATAGATATGTACCTATAGTAAACATCAAGTAATTCAAAATTTAAACAAGAACAAATATACTTATTTAATTCCATTTTTACCAAATAGTTCCATCATAGTTTCTGTTGTACCAGAAACTACTTCTAATATTGTATGTGCCTGATTTTGGTTTAAAATTGTAGTGGATATTTCACTACTACAAATTTGACATTAACTTCTAGTGCAAGCAATGGTTGCTTTAACTGAAAATGAAATGATTACTGATTTTAAATAAAGTTTAGTTATTTAAGTAGTACATTTGGCATAGTATAATTTAAATTTATCCCAAAAAATGTTGTGCCTTAAAATGGTGCTCATAATAGTTTATATCAATTATGCAAAATTCTAAGTGCAAACGTTTTATAAAAGCAATTACTTCTCAAGGCTTATGGGCTATTCCATAGAATTTCTTGGAATCAAAGCAATAGGCTAAACTGTGAGTTAAACCTTCCCGGTTATATTTGTTATCTTGATGTATGCTAATCACTATATAATATACTTAATAATACATTATATAATAGTCCTTCCCTTTGCCTTAGAAGTAGAATAAAGATAAATGGGAAAAAATGGATAAAATTAAATCACTGATTCCACAATGTGAGTCTATCTGCATATTCCAACAGCGTTAATGACTCACTATGGAGACTGATGGGAGAACAGGACCAGGTGCATTTGTACAAGTCGTTTAGTCCCATCAAGTGTGCCTTTCAGCAAGCAAAACTTATCTGTTGTCACTTGGGGAGAGTAAGTAGATTTGGGAACTAGCACCCATGGGTAGTATAAAGTAGCATGGTTCACATTGTCTGAAATTGCTCATGCCCTGGTTCATCCAGCTGGTAATGAAGCAGTCAGCATCCCATCTCTGGAGTGGAATAGGCAATTACTCTAGCTTGAAACTCTGCCCTTGCAAATTGAGTGTGGCAACAATTCACATTGGCTGTCATTATCAAGTCCCTCAAAACAGGGTAGCTTTCCATATCAGTACAGAAAGAAAAACCAGAGACGCCTAAAAAGTTTACCTTAACTTCAAATAGATTAGTCTACAGGGATGATATGGATATTTAAACTGCTTTCTGAGAGACTTTTTTGTACAGTTTTATTCTTCAATCTTAACCTAAATTGCTCCAAATAATTCTAAAATTTTAGAATATTTGCATAGATTCTCATTAACCAACCTCCTATGTTGCAATACATTTAGAAAACAAAACCATTTATCATTCTTCTAGTTACATTTTGATGCTGTTAACAAGCAATCAAGAAAAGAGAAAACTTCCCTGGGAATCTGACTATTGGATATAGAGAAAACAACACTTTGTACCTGTAGCTCTCAAACCTGGCTCATGTCTGTGTCTCCTGCTAGCCTTTAAAATAATACCTGTGCCCTGGCCCCACCCATACTAATTAAATCAGAATTTCTAAGAGTTAGGATTTATAGATAATTGTTGTGAAAAGTCCCTCAGATGATTCAAGCATGTTCAAGGTAAGCACTACTAAAAATATAGTATGCACACAAATCACCTAGCAAAGAATTTAAACTGCAGATTCTAATTCAGGTGTTCTGTGTTGGGAACTAAAAATCTGGATTTATATCATGTTTCCAGATAATGTGTATGTTGCTGGTTTATGGACTGCACTATTAAGTAGCCAGAATGTAGAGCAGAACTTCCCTGGCTTAATATTAGCATTTTCTAAGGGCTTTTAAAAAATCCCTGTGGCCATGACACATACACCAGACTCATTACATCAAAACCTCGATAGGGCCCGGCTGGCTTGGCTCAGCAGTTGAGCGTTGACCTATGAACCAGGAGGTCATGGTTCAATTCCCAGACAGGGCACATGCCTGGGTTGCAGGCTTGATCCCCATTGCGGGGAGTGAAGAAGGCAGCCAATCAATGATTCTCTCTCATCAGAGATGATTCTATCTCTCTCTCCCTCTCCCTTCCTCTCTGGAATCAATAAAAAATATACTTAAAAAAAAACAAAACCCCAATAGGTGCAATTTACTCATCAGTAGTTTTTTTAAGTATCTCAGGTTATTAAAATGTGCAGGAAATGTTGAGAACCCTACTAATCTAGGTGTTCTCATCATCCACTATTACCTATCCAATTTCCCCTCAATCCCCTCACTTTTCTCCTTGAATTAATGACACAAAAAAATCTCCCATTAAAGCAAATCTTAAAAACTTTGATTTCTACCTCTGTAGCATCCTCATATCAGTTGCCATGTTTTATTCATTCAATTGCTGAAATATCCACTAATATTCATCCGCTCTCCTTTGTAATAGTCAGCACATATTTAAGGCTTCATTACCCTTCGTCTATAGTGTTCTACAACATTTGTTTCCAATAATTTCTATCTAACTCAAGTTATTTAAAAACCCATTTAATATATTTTATCCAATGTTGCCAAATTAGTCTCTATCTCATTACACACATAGTATTTGAAAGGGCAGAGCAGGACAGCACAAAATGTACTGTATCCCTCCATCCTGTGGAACTATGTATATGACTCCTTTTTCTAAGAAAACCCGCAAGAATGTAACAGTTGCATAAACCTGCCAATAGGAATGTAGAGAAGTAGACTCAGTCCAAATTAGGCAAGCTGCACAGTACCCCCCCCATGTAACCAGACCCCTGCCCCTGCCCCCTGACCAATCAACGGGGCCACGAACGTTCCCCCCGCCCACTGCTTTGGACCCCCTTTAAAGCCTTTGTTCTCCCAAGGCTCCTCCTCCTCTCCCCACCTCCCCACTGCGCTGGGGTGTGTGCCAGTGTGTGTGCATGTGGGACTGAGCTCAAGCTAGCTTGAATACAGACCCTTTGCTTTTGCATCGGACCCCTCTGGCTCCCTGGTGGTTTTTCTTGGGGACCCCGAATTCTGGGCATAACAGTATTCACTCCCTGGTTTAGCTTCTTTGTCTATAAAATTTAAGCAAAACCCTTCAAAATAACATTCAATATTCTTCATATTCAGATTTCTACTCCATTTTCACTTAAGTTTTCAATATTATCTCTCATTATATAGAGAGATTTTCTTGGGATCTTACTTATGTTTTTGTCATTATAATCTGTTCCTCAAACAAAGCCTATACTTTCCATGGCAATTTCTTCTGTTTCTTCAACTCAAAATACTTAACCACATCTTTACATGTCAAACTTATTCAATCTTAAAAGCTACCTTGAAATCTCCTTCTAACACACCAAACAAAATAAGAAGCCTCCTTCTAGGACCCCCCTGTATTTTATATTTTGCTTAAAATAATAATAATTAAATAATAGTTAATTTTTCCCTAATCTCATCCCCAAATTTCTCTACACCATAAAATCCTGGAACACAGAAACAAGGTTTTGAAAACCACCCCCCCACCACCGAAAACCCTGCCCATTATTTCCCTCTTTAAATTTATAGTATACAGTCTTAAAATATGCAAAGCAAATACTACATAAGGAAAGATAGTTAATTCCCCAAGGAAACAATGAGTTTCATAGTGAGACTGAAAACTCTGAAACTTTAGCAACTACAACTGATACACAGTATTTAACAAATAATAGGTTCCCAAAAAACAGATTATCAAAATTCAAAGACAGGCATTCTTTTGCCTATACAGGTTTTCAAGAGAAATCTTTAGATTTGCAAAGCCTGTGAGAAAAAAATGAAAGAGGCATCTGAGATGAGAAACAGAGTAAGCATAAAGGCTGAGGGGAGGAAATGCAAATGGTGGGCTGGATGGAGAATGAAGAGACTGCTCTGTCTATGCCAGTGTGTGTGGCAGTTACGGAATGTTTTGAAATTGATAATGTCTAATGAACAAATATTTAGAAAATTGTTCATTAATTAGTTTTATGTTAGAGAAGATACAACCAATTAAAATATTTTAAATATCATCTAACCAGCAGGAAGAAGATGGTTGAAAACAAGTACATATTTACTATTTACCCAGAATAATTCAGCATTTGTCTAAAAATTTGCTTTCTGTTTGCAGTATTTCTTACATGGATTTCTAGAGTGAAAAAATGTAGAAAAAATCTGAATTTACAATTAAATAAATTTTTAATTATGATAGATGTAGAATTAGTACATATATAATAATAACTACATTCTTATTTAAAATTATGGGGATTATGTTATAAACATAAAATATAGCCCAGAAAAGCTGAGAATCATTTAGTCTTTGAGTTCTCATGCTCTATTTTTAAATTCCATGTAAAATTTAACACATATACTACAACAGATTAATTTTTAATATGAAATGCTCTAAATTATTTATCTTTAGATAAAATGTGCAATTCAATAAAATATGTCATACTTAAATCTGGTAAGTACTACCACCAGAAACCTTTTTAGGGAAAGTTTCTTCATCTAACTCTGAAAGAAATAATTTCAATCCCATCACACCCAACTGACCTAACTATGTGCATACATCATCCTTTTGTTTTTAAATAAGTATGCCTCAAAGTTTGCACCATTCAATACATTGTCTTTTAAATAGCATGCACATCAACACATATTTCTGCCTTCAAGAAGTTTAAAATTTAAGAAAAAGTATAAAACACAATTGTTGGATAAGATCAAACTTTAAAAAGAGAATAATCAGGACGATCTTCATGAAAAGGTAGCATTTAAGGTGGTCATTGCCTTAAATAATGAATAAAGTTTTGGCAGGTACCTGGGAAACAAGAGAGTTTGGAAAGAAGAAAACATCTGAATAAAGGAGAAAATAGAAATGTATGAGGCTCTTTTCAGAAACAAAATAATAAATTGATTTTAATTGTCATAGAGAATGCATATAATAGATGGAGCTAAAACAGGAAAAGTAAACCAGGTTCACACTATGGAAGATCATGGGTATTAATACTAAGGATGTTACTACACAGTGAGATGTTTTTTAATGTTCTTAAATTGGGAATGACAAGATAAACATTGTTCTTTAGAAAGTTATTTTGATGACATAATGTTGGATATTAGGAAAGCCACTCCGAAATTTAATTGCTATAATGCATATAATCCACTCACCCACTCACCAAAGGTTTGATTTCACTAATAAGTCTATTTTCATTTTGCTAACTGTGTTATACATCAAATAATTTGCATCAACATATAAAATAAAGTTTTTCTTCATCCCAACAAAAGAAATTACCCATATGTCCTCATGTAGAATCCTGAAAACAGGAATCATTTCTTAGAATCTTTACATACATGGAATTATTCCCGTTTATTATGAAACTGATGAATTATTTTAGCCAAACCTGTGAATATTTAACTCAAAGGTGAAATGCAAATGTTAACAAATAAACAGTGATTCTGAAATATCTAGAATGAGAAAAATTTAAAGTAGGTAGATATGTTTATTTCTAAAAAGTGTTAAACATGGAAATGTTTAACTATAAAACAGAGTACTACTGCTAAGTGCTTTTGGCTTCAGGTTTAGTGAGGAAAACAAGAGATGGCGGTTTTCATCATATGTCAAGAGAGATGCATAACTGAATCCGAAAGCCTGGAACAAAGCAACAAACACTGCAGTACAATGAGACACATCCTTCATAACAGCCTTCAGTGCTCTGTGGTTTTTAGAGTTAATTAGAAGCAATTTCAAATATACTGTTTTCATCTTTATCTTAAAAATGGCAACAGAGTCAGCTTTTTTAATTCCAGCCAGGTGATGATTTTATAACCTTAGCTATGTAGGCTAACTGCTAACAGCTCAGGATCTGAGACTTTCAAAGTTATTTTTAGGACATACCAGTTAATGAGCAAGTATAAACTTAAACAAAATGAGCAGCAGGGCAGAGGCAACCAAATGTCAGGGAGAGTCTCAGATGGTAGGACAAACTGTAATTATTCAATCCAGTTATGGACAGTAGTGAATAAAAATAAACCATTGCCAACTGCTATCCAGTCAAAGGTTTAATTTTTATGCATATAAATAGAAAATGCACAGGAATATGAACACACAATGCATGTCAAAGGAACTTACTCCTACTGTCTTTCAGGCAAACAAAAAATATAGTCTCCTTTCCTTTTCTGGAGCTTCCCCCATGCCACCATATTAGCTATACTACTCGCATATAGCTCTAATGAACATTACACTTTTGTTTTGTACTAACTTATTTGTAACGACAAGGCTTCATGTAATCTTTTAACATGTTATAGAAAGTTCCAAGAAATCAGCATAGTCGTAATTCACTCCCTCCACTACCATCACACCAACCTTGGGGCCTGGACCCCACTAAGGATTAATACTCAGTGTCAAAGAAAGGCTCAAATAAACCAGCTCATTTGCATTGAGGGGATTACATCAAGTTACCAGCATTTAGAGGATAGAAAAGCCAATTTTTCCAAAGTTATGGCATTGTAGAACATGACACTTTTATCTTCTACTTGTTTAGTTTTCAATGTAGAGTATTGTAACAATAGGGGGCCAAAAATCAAGAGGATTGGATAAGCTAATTTTATTAGTGTATCTCCTCTGATACCTTTCATCAGTGTCTTGTAGTTTTCCAAGTAAAGATCTTATACCTCTTTGGTTAAATTTATTCAGAAGCATTGTAATATTTTTATGCTATTGTAAATGGGATCATTTTTATTTCTTTTTCAGTTAACTGGCAGTTACCTTATAGAACTGCTAATGATTTTCACATGTTAATTCCGTATCCTGCAACTTAACTGAATTCGTTGATTAAACCTCATACTTTTTTGGTTGACTTATTAGTATTTTCTATATATAAAAAAAATCATGTCATCTGCAAATAGTGACTAAGTATTACTGACTGATGACAGGTATGGAAGACTGACCCAATATAGTACAAAACTTTCTTTCATAAACATAATGCAGCTGATGATGGTGGTGGAGGTGGTCATGACAATGGCAACTTATATGTAGAAACAGATATAACTATTGTAACCAAATGCAAATTTGTTTGTCTCCCATTGCACTTTAACATTTATCCAGTGGAGAAACTGAATGAAAATTCTAGATTTTTTTTCTATTATATAATAAATAGTCTTATGTGACCTAGAGTCATAAAACAACATCACTATTGATACTTAGGATGACCAATATAATGCAGCAATCAAAACTCTGAACATGATCTATAGTTAAATTTTGCCAAGACCAACTTCCAGAAGGCTACTTGTTGCTTGGATGGTTGGTATAATGATATATCTTTTCCCCAACTCTGTTAGTAATCTTGTCAACTCAGCCATAAATGCTGTTTTCTAATATTTCTAGCTTTCCACCAAAATGCACATGGTAGAAATACATTCCTTGGCCCCTTTCTTACTGAGTAGGACTGTATCTATAGTTCTAGCCAATAAACTGCAAGTGGATTACATGAAAAATATTTAATGGTTCAAACAAAACCCTCCAAAATCTCTTTCTTTTGGATACAATGAAGGGCTACATTCAATACAGTGATAGTCTCTTCTGAGCAGACACCCTTTACCATCCTCTCAGCCCAATAATGAATAAGGAAAATATAATGGAAGTAAGAAATAAACTGTTCTTCTAAATCACTAGATTTTGGAATTAACTGTTATACCAGAATAACCTAACCTCTTTAGACTGGAAATGGAATGGTGTAATAACAAAACACATATGTACACACATCTAAATCACGCAGCACTGGTTTAGGGGCTAGGTGGCAATCAATGGAGAGACTGATAATCAGACCCTGGAAAATAGCAATTGAGTTCATGATAACTAGAAAAAAATCACTTACTAAATTTGTAGCTTGAAGGGAATAGGATGAAAAATTAAACTTTAGCAGTATGTGTTAGTTGCTGATGGCTAAATTTGGTGAGTCACTTATAAGGAAGATGTTTGTCTGAAAAGAATCAGCAGATTTTCAGCAAGACTGAAAAGATATTAAGACTGTCCTGAAATTTGAGAAATTCCAGATTTGAAAGATAAAACTGTTTTTTATCACCACCTCGTAAAAAAAGTAAACTAAAAAAGCCTTTGAGTAACAAATGTTGACTAGAATTTAGCCTTGTAGGAAGGATCAAATCAAGAGGCATGGTCCACATGTTCATTGCTAATACCTTCAGATAAATCAGATAATCTTAGAGCAAATACCCAGTTAAAACTGTGGTGCCAAATTACTTTGAGTTGGACAAGATGGCTCAGGGATAAGAAGCCAATGATGTGACTTCCCCACAGGTGTATAAAAAAGCAAAATACTTGAAATTAATTATAAAGAAAGGATCATAGGTGGAAGAAGCCATAGAAATATAGCAAATCTATCCCCTCCCAGCCCCTCCCTTCTGGTTACCATCCCTTTGGTCTCCATCTCTATGTGTCTGGTTTTGTTGGTTTGTTTTGTTTAGAGAGAAAGATAACTACCACATGGTTTCACGCATATGAAGATGTTGCACTTTTGTCCATCATTAGCAGGTTGGTCACTTGCTTCCTGATGCAGCAGTAGCTCTCTTTACCTTGTGGCTTTGGGCTGCATCAATATTCAGATATCTTGTACATGTTTCAGACAACCCAACCCTTATACTCCCATAGTTTCTAAGAACACACACCAGCTTTCAGAGTTGCCTTCTTGAAATGAGTGCACGAGGACTGAAATTAGAAGGGAGCACCTTTGCCTGTTCCTTATGGAGGAGGGAGTGAGACTTAAAGCAGGTCAGCAACTACATCCAAAGAAAAATCTCTTCACAAATCTCCTGTCTCTTTGCCCTTTGATCTTCTCCTTGTGAATTTGAGAGCTGCCCAGGGGAGTATTCCTTTATATCCTTAGAAAATATACATTTCAATCTGATGCTCTCCTTTGGGATCTTTATCTTCTCTAATAAAAGAGTAATATGCAAATTGACCATCACTCCAACACACAAGATGGCTGCCCCCATGTGGTCAAAGATGGCCACAAGATGGCCGGCAGGGGAGGGCAGTTGGGAGGGACCAGGCCTGCAGGGGAGGGCAGTTGGGAGGGACCAAGCCTGCAAAGGAGGGCAGTTTGGGGTGACCAGGCCAGCAGGGGAGGGCAGTTATGGGCAATCAGGCTGGCAGGGGAGCAGTTAGGCATTGATCAGGCTGGCAGGGGAGTGGTTAGGGGGTGATCAGGCTGGCAGGCAGAAGCGGTTAGGGGCAATCAGGCAGGCAGGCAGGCAAGCAGTTGGGAGCCAGCAGTCCTGGATTGTGAGAGGGATGTCCGACTGCCCGTTTAGGCCCGATCCCATGGGTCCCAGATTGGAGAGGGTGCACGCTGGGCTGAGGGACAACCCCCCTACATGAATTTCATGCACTGAGCCTCTAGTTTATTATAAATTGACATCTAAATTGAAGCTTAAAACTTAACATGCTCTCACATACTAATAGTATCCATCATTTGGAATGTGCTAATAACTGCCCCAAACACTTTAACTTTACATCTATTTCCTCTTTTAAGCCTCATAGGATCTTTATGAAGCTGGCTTATTATTCCAAATTTTAGATGATATTCAATTGCTGAGTGTTTTGCTTTGCTTTGCATTGCTTTGTTTTAACCTCTATGCTACATTAACTGCCATTAGTGGTATGTATATTTGTTACTGGAAAGAAATATAGAAAAACAATGTGCCTCATTCTTATATAGTTTCTATATATTTTGGCACACTTTGGGTATAATTTTAGAGAGAAAAAGAATATGCTTCACTATAAATTGTCTAAAGTGCTATGCTTCACTTTATTTTAGAAAAGTTTAGTCATGAAAGTTATACAGCTGGTGATCTGTTAGTATACTTCACTTCTTTTTCTTTTAATGCTACAAAGAAGGTCTGACATATACATATTGAGAAATATATATTCCAACAGTGAATATATAATCTCTTTCATAATCTTCTGGCAATAGAATATTTTAAGTATATCACAGTTTTCTCTATGCTTTCTCAACAATGAGAACAGCTTCAAAGTTTCACTTTTCAGAGGGATTTCCCCTCAGCGTTCCCTCTGATGCCTCCCACCCTTCCCTTGCCTTCTGCTGTTCTTTTCAAGCTTTTTCTGTTCATTCTCTTTTTACAATTCTTGCTGTTAGTCAAGAGGTTTACTTATGGCACCTGTCACCGAGATATTACTTGAAAGGAGCACAACAGGGTTTTCACAGGATTAAAATTCTCTCTTGAATATGCGAATATACACATTTTAGTATTAATTGTTTATTTTGCATTTAGTATGACTGCAGGCCAGCTGGCATCCTCCCTGAGCTTCTTCATCAAGCACATGCCAACTGCCACTTGAAACTGCTCTGAACTTCATAAATGCATGCCTTTAAGACTTAAGCTGCCAGTTAGCTCTGCAATACGCAATCACTGCAATTTCTTTATACACACAAGTTCAGCTAAGCCAGGAGGAAGCAGCAAGCTCTGCCCTTGAAGCTAAGGGATAACTGACAAATATATAGAGTAATATCTTCCATGATCCTGCTTCTCAAAGCTACTTTAAAAAGAGTTTAGTTGCCTTTTCAGTAGGGCTCTTTTATGGTGGCTTAGTCTTTTATTGATTTTAAGTTAAGTATTTTATTTTAAGAAATGGAGATGTCTCTGTTTGTCCCTGTAATACTTATTATCTACTAACAATCCACTTTAAAAGAACTTGGTATATTAAAAATTATGCCTATATTTATAGTGGTGTACGTAATTTTCATTATAAAAAGTGGAGTTCAGTTAAATCACATTTCTTTTGGAAAGAGGCATCTATATATGGCACAAAAATCACAAATGACATTTGCATTTCGTTTTTAAATTAGTTGTTTCATTTTCTGAAGAGACAGTCAAGGTCAGAGCCCTAGAAAAGATTTTCAATATGGACTGTGCTTCTCTCTGTGCCTTAGAGACCACAGAAAAAAAAATCTTATCTCTGACTTCAATTTAAATAACATTATAAGCACCCCACCCTGTCCTTTCTAAACCAAATACACCTGCCAAAGGTGGTGAGGGACAAGCATATTTCATTTAATTGTAAGTTGATTGCTATTAAGTTTATAGCTGAATTGAGTAAATTTTTAATTCCAACTTAAAAAGCCACCAAGGCAATGTGCAGAGGGAGTATGCAAAAAGCATACTTGAAGTTAATGGGTATCCAGAAGGACAGATAGAAAGGAGGTTTTATAGGATGTGTAGAGAGAAACAATTCAGAATTAGAGGGAGTTGGGGAAAGCTGGTATTAGGGAAAGAAGAAAAACTTTAAAAATAAAAAACTCCTTTTCATCTTCAGAAAAAAGGTGTCTTGCATTGAACATTGTTATGAACACTATTGTGTTAACAGAACAGGGTAGCTTAGTTTAAGAACATGAGCAACCCATGTCCTACTAACCATATTGTATTGTGAAAAGGAACTATCTTTTGTCTCAAAAAAGAGCTGATTGTTTTTCCTGTATGATTACCACACTAACAATAAGATTTTCTGGATTTCATGGGAAATTTCAAATTTTTGCAAACTTTAAACCATCAAAATACTTACTTAAAAGCTATAGATTCTGTTTCCTTTATGTTTTCTAATTCAAACCTTCAACCCCTGTAGGTTTTAGTAATAACATATTTACCTAGAATCTATTGTATCAGATGTACAAAGAGGATAGCAATAAAAATACCATTATTTTTCTTTATGGTTAAACCATGGATTTGACAGTGCAATTTAGCAGTGCTGGCTGCTTTCATTTTCTTCTTCCAAAAGAAATGTGTGCTGAAAAACAATGCTTGTCCCTGACCAAATTTTTCAAAATAGTTTTGAACAAAACAATAAATAGTGTCTGCCATCTTTGCTCACATTTAAGGAACACAGTTTAGTACATTGAATAGGGTGGAATGGAAAGAAAGATAGACCAAAGACAAAGTGTCTCCCGAACTTAAAAGAAGATATAATATTCCTTTGAAGTTACATGCTTATTATCAAGGAATGTTAGACTTATCAGAAAGATACCATATATAGGATTTGTACATATATTTGAGTTTTATGGATTCTGTGCTCATTACAGCAAGCCATTAATATCAGCTAAAACTTCATCTGTCCCAATGGATCTCTTCATACCATAAAATGTGATGGTAGAAATATTAGACTTAAAAAAAAAACAATGATGCAGTTACTAGAGAAGATTCAGTTTATAAGATATAAAAACATAAATATAAATATCAAAAAATGCATAAAAATATAAAATACTGCCAGGCCAGTGTGGCTCAGTGGTTGAGCATTGACCCATGAACAGGAGGTCAAGGTTCAATTCCCGGTCAGGGCACATGTCCAGGTTGCAGGCTCATTCTCCCGTAGGGGGCATGTGGGAGGCATCCAGTCAATGGTTCTCTCTCATCATTGATGCTTCTAACTCTCCCTCTCCCTTCCTCTCTCTGAAATAAATAACATATTTTAATACAAATACAAATACATATACATATATAATAGTATTCATTCATTCAACATATATGCAGTAGAGCCTACTATCAGGCACTAGTTTAGATGCTAGGAGTTCAGCAGTGAACAAAATGACAAACATCTCTTCCCTGAAAGGCTTACAGGCTATTAGAGGAAGAAGATAGTAAATAAGATAATTAAAATATATCAATTTTTAGATAGTGATAAATACTGAGGAGGAAGGGAATAGGAAATGTGTTTGGAGAATAAGGGTTTAAAATGTTAGAAAGAGTGGTCTGAGGAGGCCTTACTGAGGAAAGGCTGAATAAAGAGAGAATGGAAGTCACGCAGATATCTGCAGAAGGAGCATTTCAGAGAGTGGGAAGAGCAAATGTTAAGGAGGGGGCAAGTTTGGCTGAAAGAGAGTGAGCAAGAAAGTAGTACCAGGAGGTGCGGTAGGAGGCAAGATCAGCCACACATGAATGGCCTTAGAGGTCCTTACAAGGCCGTTTTTATGTGTGAGAGTTTTAAGCACAGGAGTGATGCTCTGGCTAGTGTGTGAGAGTAGGTAGTGACAGGGAAATAAAAGATGAAAGAAAGAGAGAGAGTTGGAAGGTGTGCAGGTGTTTTCCTTTTGCCCCCCAGATGTACTCATTCTCCAACCTCTTCACCCTTTCTCAGCCCTAGGAAGGTGACCTGTGTTACAACTCCTAGGAGAACCTGGGAGGAAACCAGAGGGAGGAAGAAGAATGAGGTCAGGGTTGTTTCCTTGACTTTACCCCATGAGTTTGCATATGGCTGGTTATACTGTATTATGCAATGAAAGGTCACTGATCCTTTCAAATCTGCCAAGTTTACTCAACTCTCTAAAACAGTTTCTTCCCATTTTGCTCATTTATATTAGTTTCCTAGACTTGCTATAGCAAAGTACCAGAGATTTTGCGTCTTAAATAACATAATTTATTGGCTGACAGATCTGAGACCAGAAGCCTAAGATCAAGGTTTCAACAGGGTTAGTTCCTTCTGAAGGTTGTGAAGAAAAATCTGTTCTATACTTCTCCCTTAATTTTTGGTTCCCTCAGGTGTTACTTGGTTTACAGGTGGTATTATCTCTATATTTTCACACTGTCTTCCTTCTGTACATGATGACAATGTGTCCAATTTGACCTTTTCATAAAGATAACAGTCATATTAGAGTAGAGCCCATCCTCATGACCTCATCTTAACCTATTCATTTCCAAAGACCCTATTTCTAAATAATGTCACACGCACAAGTACTATACAGACTTCAATATATTTCGGGGTAGCACAATTTAGTCCATAACATGATTCTTCCAGGCTCAGGAATGAAAATAACCTCAGGTTCTGGTTAGCTTTGTAAGATTTCTTTGTAAATAAAATTCTTAATTATCATATTATATTTAAGCATGTCATCTATTTACTGTTGAGAGTCTAATTAAATAAAAGTCTCTATGATAAGAGGAAACAATGGTAACCTGCATCAGAATGCTGACAATAGTTGTAATGAGATGTGGTCACCAATATGGATATAATTTTGAAGGTGAGGCAACAGTATTTGCTAAATAATTGAATATGGAATATGACAGAATAAGATATGTCCATGACCTTTGACCTGAGAGAATGCAAGAATGGTGTTAGCATTCATTGAGATGGAGAAGGCTGTGAGAAAAGCAGGTGGGGGGATGCATGATATCAGAAAATTAGCTTTGAATATGTGAAGTTTGAGACACCTATTGAAAACTAACAGGATACCTTGGATACATGTAAATGAGGTTTAGGAAGAGGTCTGTCCATGCACATTTGAGAATCTTTAGTGTATATACAGCATTTAAAGCCATCAAAGGTCTAGCTGTTGAAATTCTAAAGTTTACAGAGAAGTGAGTAGCAGCCAATAAAGTTGACTAAGAAGTAGCAAGCCATAAAAATAGAAGGAAAACCCAGTGTTTCAGAGGTCAGAAGGGAAGTGAGAAATATTTTCAGGGAACAGAGTGCTCACTGTATCCAATACTGCTGATAGGTCAGGTAATGTGAGTTCTAAGAATTGGTCGTTGGATAATTAAACTTATGGAAATAAGCCAGAACTAGAGATAGAAAGCATAGGTACAGTCTTGTGCACAAGCGTGGGGCCCAAGGTAGATGACTGGACAATTCTGGAACTAATGTGAGAAGGGTTAAAACAAATGTACCACATGTCATTTACAAGAGATATCTGTTTTTGTAGAGGTCACTTTATGCTGTTTTAAACTTAAGTATTAACTTTAACTTAGTCGTGGTTTATCCTAAGGCATGGAATTGGCTGGAAAAGAGATTAATATTATTAATTTACAAAGGTCTATATTATTGAGATGTTTTATAAGGAACTTGTACCATTTCTGTAATTGAAAGTAAAAAATAATACAAGTCAAATGTATGTAGAAGCGATCAACTTCCAGTATGGCAGTAGAGGAGCTCTGCTGACTCTCCCTGGTGGAACTGGTTAAACTTATTTTTTTAAAAATAATAATTTAAAGCCTCTGGGAATAGTTCTAAGGGCAAACAGAAGATAAAGAAACATCTAGTCAAGAAAATCTATGGAAAATTAATAAGAAAGGTGAGAATCTAGTGTGTGAACCAAAACCTCTCTATCCCTCTACTCTCCCAGCACAGCTATGCGCAGACTCCACTCCAGACAGCTGCAGCCAAGAGCACAAAGCTTTCCTCTCCCCTGCTCCCAGCCCAGGGCTCTTCCAGGGGAAGCAGGACTTCAACTTTACTCCTCCGGCCCCCAGATGTCTTCTGTTGAAGCTAACACCTGAACAAATGGGTCAGGAATACTATGTTTAAACACATCTTTCTTATGAAAACAAATTTCACTTTCCTCCAAAAGAAAGACTGTTGCATTCTGATAGTGAAATTCAAAAAGTATAGAAGGCTCAGCTAGACAGCTGACTTGAACATGTTCTCATGTAGAAATAATTTACAGGTAATGTGATTTAGTAGCATATGCTTTTCACATGAAAATGTTACTATGACTACTTGAGGAATTTTGTAAATGTGAAAATAATTTTGAAAAGCACAAAGTACCTTCTCCTCTAGAAAAATCAATCAGTATAACAGATATAGGGCAAAATTCAAACTACATTTCTGAGCCTTTTTCCCTGTCTCACAAATATTATCCAGACTCCGTTATAATCCCCCTATATGTTCCTGATTATTTTGATCAATGCTACAGTATATTAGAAAGACCGTTCTCCAGGGGATTCTCTTCATCTTTCAGTCATATTTTTCTCTACTCCCTATTTCTTCTTACACACTTATCAACTTAACTAAAACACGTTTGCTTTTTATTTTTACATGATTCTTTAAAGACTTACAATTCATTGTTCAAACTTTCCATTCTTTATAGAAATGTAGTTGAACTGTCAGCTCTAACTATCCAAATTTATGTGATAACACATTCCTTAGGGCATTTTAACATGAAATGGAGATATCATTACACACAGATTACAAGACCTGTCATTTAAACATTCCATATTACTTAGGACTATATTATGTCACAGTCTATGATGAAGATAGAACATACTAATTCAACAAATTAGCATCTACTGGGCATATATATTTGAATAAGACAGGTCTTGAAATTTAGAGTATTGAAAAAATTAGTTTTCAAATAATTCTTATGTATTACTCTATTTTACTGAATAATCTCTACCTGAATAGATAAGTCAGAACAGTTTTAAATTAAGAACTATTGTTCTTAGGGTATGATAAAAAAAATCAGGTAAGGTTAATTACTAATATGAAAAAAACAACAAGTTTGAATATGTTTCCTCACTAATGTGGCTTTTTGGCACTAAGTTATTTAAACTATGTCAACTCTGTTTCTTCATCTGTATAAAATAGAAGCAGTAATATACTCCAGAGGTTATTGTAGGCAACGACATAAGAATTTAGCAGGGTAAATGTTTAAGGGATATTAATAAATCTGTGGTACATAAAATATACTTATGGAAGACTTCAGTCATTTTTTTCTCTCCTCATCGGCTTTAATGGAACTGTGGTAGAGAAAGAAATGAACCCACAAAAATGTCTACATCTCAGTCCCCTGAATCTGTGCATCTGTTACCTTAAATGGCAAAAAGGACTTTACAGATATGACTAATTTAAAGATATGGTAATGAAGAGATTATCCTGTATTATCCAAGTGTGCCCAATGTCATCACAAGGATCCTCATTAGAGGGAGGCAAGGAGGTCAAAGTCAGACAGGGAAATGGATGATGGAAGCTGATGCCAGAGGGATGCCATTGTTGGAAGACAGGCATGAGCTGAGGAATGTGGACTCAGTTTTAGACTTCTGAACACCAGAATTTTAAGATTATAAATTTGTGTTGTTTTAAGCTACAAAATTTGTGGTAACTTATTACAGCAACAATAAAAAATTAATACAGGAACCTACTGTTAAACAAATCAAATGAAGCTTTAATGAGAGCCAAGAAAGCAAAGAGGCGATGAAAAGCTTAGAGGAGCTAACTCCCAGGTAAGAGAATCTGAGTTTGTTACCTGTTGATCAAAATTTTCTTCTAGCCATCCTCTTACTTTCATTCCACTGTACTTGGGTACAATGGGATTTCACAAATTAAAGACTTTTGTTTATAGTAAATGTTCATATTCATTGGTGCCTACTCTATTTTAAGCACAGTTTTAAGTACAATGATATAGCAATCATTTATTACTTCCAATGAGATAAGGCTGTATGGGGTAGATACTCATTTTGCATATTTACAGATGGAAAAATTCAGGCATGAAAAAAATGACCTAAAATATCATGAAATGAGTAAGTGATTCAGCACAGATTCAAACTAATAGATAACCAAACCAGAGAGGTGTTCTTTTCATATTTAACCTTTGAAAAATTGTAAATATCAATCATAATTTGGTCTAAATTAGTGTGTCTGGCTGCCTTCTAGATAATAGGTAGTAGGAATGGGATTTTAGCACAGGAAAAATGAACTTATTCAATGTACAGAGAACAGTTTAGCTTTAAGTTATTTATAAGTTATATGACTGAGGATGCTAAGTATTTGTGAAAATAGACATTAAGAAGCAGTATTTTGTGTTTTTTTAAAGTACCAGAATAAAGGTAAATATATGTTAAAATAACAAAGTTTTTCCCAGCCGGCATGGCTCAGTGGTTGAGCATCAACCTATGAATTAGGAGGTCACGGCTCGACCCCTGGTTTGGGGTGTGAAGAAGGCAGCTGATTAAGGAATCTCTCATCATTAATGTTTCTATCTCTCCCTCTCCTTTCCTCTCT
Source organism: Cnephaeus nilssonii (assembly GCF_951640355.1). NCBI lineage: Eukaryota > Metazoa > Chordata > Mammalia > Chiroptera > Vespertilionidae > Cnephaeus > Cnephaeus nilssonii. The sequence goes on from NC_137073.1 coordinate 55,587,345, forward strand.
GAAATCAATAAAAATATTTTTTAAAGAAAGTTTTATTTTCCTTTTAAGTTTTCCAAGATTGGCCAGGTCCCCACAAATAAGACAGGAAAACCCTCTTTTAAATCAAATTTACATTCTCTCTGGTCTCAAATCCCAAGCTTTTATCACTGCTATATTTTATATTAGCTGCATATTTTATTCTTAGAAATTATGATCCAGCTTAAGAGACTGCAGGTGGGATAATTTAGCAAGTGGAACAGAACATAAAGTTAATCAAGTAAATATATTCATGACTTGGTGAGCCTTGAGTTAATAAAAAATAGTCCTCCTAGCCTCAATCCTAGGATAAAGCTTAATCACCTTGTCTCTACCTTCATTCTCAAAGTTTAACATACCACTTTGAATATACAACTATTGAAATTTAAGTTTAATATGACTCCTTTCTAAACATTCCATGATAAATCACCTGGTGGAAATTTTTAATTGAACAGTTTAAACTTAAGTTTTATTTGTAGCATAACAAATGTGTTTATTAGATCTGCTACAACACACATTTAATAAAAGCCACTTTGTCTTTTGAATTACACTGGCTCTATCTCTAAATTTTCCAGCCATGTATTCCAGGTTTGTTTTTTTTTAATATCTTTTTAAAGACCACTGATTTTAACTTTTTTGAAACTGTCTACTTGAGTTAGCACTTTTCTATTTTCCAGGTGAGAAATTTTATTATCTCTTAGAATTCAACCCATTCCTTGGTTCTTACGTTTGAACTTATTGCCAAGACCACAATGGTAGCAAAGGTATCTGTCACACTTTAAAATAGCATGATTTCTGTGTTATCATGGACAGCGGTGTACAATCTTGTTTCTAACAATGTCTTGGATCCCATGCTTTCCTAATTGATGTTGATTTTCTAGATTACTTGTATGTGATATCCAATTATAAGTTATTATGAGACTCTTCTCATGTTTCATAGACATTTACTTTGACTCTTTTTATCTCATATTGCTGATAGATCCCTGTTATAAGGATTGCTAAACCAATTACACTGTCAGGAATGATGATGGTTAACAATGATCTGGGTCTGGTTTGTGCATGGCTCCTCCTGCTGAAATAACAGTTAGACATAAAACAAAGTTAAAATCTATTACTGCCTCATAATGGGAGAAATACTAGTAGTTACCTTCTAAGTAAATATGTTCTTGAGAGAACCAGGTGACATTAGTGAAAATGGCACATTAAGTATCTCCAAAAATTCTCTTCTATATAGAGGCAATTAAAAATCTATATAAAAAATTTCAAAATACATTCATTTCAAAATCAGTTCATTTTCAAAACTCTGGAATTTAGCCAAAGACTTGCAGCAATTCTAGGGCTGTTTATTCAAACAAACAAACAAACAAACAAACAACAATAAAAACACACACACACAGCTAAACCTCAGTAAGAACAGTGAGCTTTGTGGCATTTTAATTTGTCGTAATCACAATCCCAACTCCCCATCTTGGTGATGGCCTTAAAAACCACCAGGCTGCGATCACAGTGGGAAAGTAGCAGCAGGGCAGCCAACACAGGGGCAGAGCAGTGTGGGAGCTCTCCCAGGGCTCCGCTTCCGAAGAAGTATCCGTATTTGATGTGTTTGGTGATTCCCTAGAAATCCTCACTTGAAAAATGGTCTTTAAAACCCAACAGTTTTCCAAGTAGGAAAAACTCAGAGATCCACACCAAGACACATCAAAAGCCAAAGGCAAAGAGGGAATTTTGAAAGAAGAAAAACGATTTACCATGTAAAATGTATCCTCAATGCATTTTACTCACTGTGAGCTTACCCAGTGTGAAAAGCTTTTCCTCTTGAGTATGTGTTGAAAAAAATTATAGATAATTGTTTAAATGTGCAGCTCCCTTATATAGTGGACAAGAATTGGGGCAATCAACAAATGACAAGTGCTGGAAAGGATGTGAAGAAAAAGGAACCTTTGTGCACTGCTGATGGGAATGCAGACTGGTGCAGCCACAGTGGAAAACAGTATGGAGATTCCTCAAAAAATTAAAAATGGAACTGCCATTTGACGCAGTAATCCCACTTCTGGGAATATATCCCAAGAAACCAGAAACACCAATCAGAAAGGACATATGCACCCCTATGTTCATAGCAGCACAATTTGCAATAGCCAAGATTTGGAAACAGCCTAAGTGCCCATCAGCAGATGAGTGGATTAAAAATTTGTGGTGCATCTACACAATGGAATACTACGCTGCTGTAAAAAAGAAGGAACGTTTACCATTCACAACAGCATGGATGGACCTGGAGAGCATTATGCTAAGTGAAATAAGCCAGTCAGAGAAAGATATATATCACATGATCTCACTCATTTGTGGAATATAATGAACAACATAAACTAATGAACAAAAATAGATCCAGAGACACAGAAGCATCGAACCAACTGTCCAACCTCAGAGTGAAGGCAGGGGATCAAGGGGGGTTGTGATGGGGGAAGAGATCAACCAAAGGACTTGCATGCTTGCATATAGCATAACCAATGGACACGGACACTGGGGCGGTGGGGGCTTGTCCTGGGCGGGGGGGGCGGGCAGGAGAAGCGTGGTAGGTCAATTGGGGAAAAAGGAGACATATGTAATACTTTAAATAATTAAAAAAAAAAAGAATTAGGGCAAGTATAAGATTAACCACAAACCGTAAAAGGAAAACTTTTAGAATAAGATGTCCATAGGGTCTTTGAAAAGTTTTAAAATATCCTTGGGAATCTAGAAGGCTATATACATTCATACATCTGTACACATGTGTAAGACTCTGAACATGCTCAATAAAGACCTGGGAAGGCCCTCTGATCTCACCTCTGGATGACCTTAAGCATCTGTTCAAACAGTAAGTAAAGGCTAAAGTGAACATTTCAACTGCATAACTTGGTCTACAAGCCATGCCTTAAGAAACACACAGGGCTACTATCAGCAAAGACAGAGGCAATTACTGGTTTTAGGTATTTAACAAATATGCTTCCAAACATTAGCTATGAGCAGAGACTCCATTAGTCATAGAGGATGAAGAATGCAGACTTTAGAGAAATAGTTCAGAAAAATCATTAAAATACAAGCAACTATAATAAACCCTTGAAGTGAGAGGGATGGAGAGCATGTCTGATTTCCAGAGTTGACATATTATATTATTTTAAATGATCCAGTTTTCAACAACAAAAATCATGAAAAGAAGCAAAAAAGAAATTCTGGGCTTAAAAGTAAAATAACTAAAATCTTCACTGAGGAAGGCAAAAGAGAATGAGGAAGGCAGAAGAAAGAATGGACACACTAGAAGACAGGTCAATTTAGACTATCTAGACCAGTGGTTCTCAACCTTCCTAATGCCGCAACCCTTTAATACAGTTCCTCATGTTGAGGTGACCCCTAACCATAAAATTATTTTCGTTGCTACTTCATAACTATAATTTTGCTACTGTTAATGAATCGTAATGTAAATATCTGTGTTTTCCGATGGTCTTAGGCGACCCTGCTAGCGGTTCTCAACCTGTGGGTCGCAACCCACAGGTTGAGAACCGCTGCTGTAGAGCCTAAGACCATCGGAAAACACAGATATTTACATTACGATCCATCAACAGTAGCAAAATTATAGTTATGAAGTGGCAACGAAAATAATTTTATGATTGGGGGTCACCACAACATTAGAAAGGTTGAGAACCACTGATCTAGACAATGAAAGAGAAAGAATGAAGATAACTTAATGGCTCAAAAGCATTCCAATGGTGCATGATGTGAGTACCAGAGGAAAAAAAGAAGGAGAAAAGAGAAGAAAGAATACTTGAAAAACACAGTTTCCAAAATTTGATGAAAAACATGAACTTAGACATACACATTCAAGAAACCCAACACATTCCAAGTAGGAAAAACTCAGAGACCCATATCTAGGCAAATCATAGTCAAAATGTCAATAGCCAAAAGCAAACAAGGCATCTTGAACGAAGTAAGAAAAGACTTATTATCCTTAATAATATTAACAGCTGATTTCTTACCAGAAACCATGAAAATCAGAAGGCAATTTGAAAGATATATTGAAAGTGCTGAAAGAAAAAATACTAGTAAAATAAAATACATCTTCAAACTAAAATTATGGATCCAACAACAATAAAAAATCATTAAAACGGAAAACAAAAATTTTAAAGTACAATACATACAAAAACTGAGAAAAAATTTTCACTATCAGACTTGCACAACAAGAAATATTAGAGAAAGTCCTTCAGACTGAAATGAAAGGTTCTAGACTTATAATAAAATCAAACCTCTAACTCTCATGATATACAAATGTTATTCAAAATGGATCAAATATCTAAATGTAACATGTAAAATTATCAAACTCACCCTAGCTGGTTTGGCTCAGAGGATAGAGTGTTGACCTGCAGACTGAAAGGTCCAGGGTTTGATTCCAGTCAAGGCCACATGCCCGGGTTGAGGCTCCATGCCCAGTGTGGGGCATGCAGGAGGCAACTGATCAATGATTCTCTCTCATAATTGATGTTTTTTTCTCTCTCTCCCTCTCCCTTCCTCTCTGAAAATAAATAAAAATATATTTAATAAATAATAGTATTAAACTCTTAGAAAGCAATAGGTAATTCTTCATGACTTTGGATTAGTTAATGGTTTCTTATATGTGATCTCTAAAGTATAAGTAACCAAACAATAAGCAGATAAATTGAACTTTATCAAAATGTAAAACACTGTTTCAAAGGACACTATCAAGAAAATGAAAAGGTTACAGAAAGGGAGAATACATTTACAAATTATATATCTATATAATCTCAACCTTGCAAACCTACTCCTATGTATATATACTGAAGAGAACTGAAAACATATGTTCATATAAAAATGTGAATATAAATGTTAACGGAAGTATTATTCATAGTAGCCCCAAAGTGAAAACAACCCAAATGTCCATCAACTAATGAATGGATAAAACAAAATGCATATGATGGTTAAATTTATGTTTCAACATGACTGGGCTAAGAGATATTTAGATATCTGGTTAAACAATGTTTCTTGTTGTGTCTTGAGGGTGTTTGAGAAGAGATTAGTATTTGAATTGATGGAGTGAATAAAGCAGATAGCCCTCCCCAAAAGGAACAAAAAGGTAGAGGAAGGTTGAATTCTCATTCTGCTTGATTGGTTCTTGTTCTATCGGGCTGATTGAGCTGGTCATGGTTCTTCTCTTACCCTTGGCAACATAAATATCAATATAAATACCAATTGGTTCTGTGGTTCTGATTCTCTGGAGAACCCTAATACAATGTGATAAATCCATACAATGGGAAATTATTCACCTGAAAAGAAACAAGGTACTTATGTGTACTACAACATGATTAAACCTTCAAAGCATTATGCTAAGGGAAAGAAACCAGACACAAAAGCCACATTTTCAATATGATTAAATTTGAATTCAAAGGCCATATGAGTCAATAAATAAAATGTCCAGAATGGGAAAATCCATACAGAGATTAGTGGTTGCCAGGTTTGTGGAAGGTTGGAAATGGGAAGTGACTGATAATAGCTACAAAATTTCTTTTTAGAGTGAAATTTATGTGAAACTGAATAGTGGTAATGGTGCACAACCTTTAATCAACCTATAGGCTTTAGTGTCTCGCTAGTTTTTTCCTATAAACACTACCAAAATAGTTCCTGAGAAACCAGAATTAAGAGGAGTAAAGATGATTTTATTAAATAAGTGTTACATGTACATAATGTCCACTAACTATAAACAAACCAGCTCCTCGAAATACTTTAACAGTGAGTGGTCACCATCCATATACTACAAAACGGTTTGAAGTTATGCCAATTTCTGTTTCTGCTCCTAGGCCTGGAGGCAAATGGTTGTTTCTAAGCTTCTATCTTTATAAATGCACATGATGAGACTGACAGGACCTAAGCTGATCTAGATGTATCAATTACTACACATGAATGTATAGTTTAAGAGGATTTCTTAATCTTCAAAACCAGAGAGGAAAAAACACAATTGACATATAGACTTTCATTTCTTCCTGTCCATAGTGATTTGTGACCTGTCATTCCCTAGGCAGTTTGGAATAGAAGACTAATATTCTGACAATTTCCTTATCTCTATTTGGGAAGACACAACTGGCTATGGTTTTCTGAGCTCATGTCATTGAAGCTGCAATATTACTGCAAAATAGGTGTTGAAAATTGCAAGTAATTAAGAACAATATAAAAATAAACTTCTCTAATCCATTATTCTTTACTACAGAAAAGGGATTCACCAAAGTATCTACATTAATAAAAGAGAAAGATGCAAATTGACCGTACCTTCGTGACGCCCACCAGTCAATCAGGAGTGAATATGCAAATTAACCCAACAAAGCTGGTGGGTTAATTTGCATACACAGGCACCAACGGGCGGGGCCATGGCAATGACACAGGCATTTCACACAGCCCCAGCCGCTCCACTATGGGCCTCTGGGCAGCGTAGGAAGGTGCATAGGCGTCTCCGGGCTGGAGCAAAGGCAGAAAGGCGGCTCTGGCCAGAGCAAAGGCGGTGCCAGCAGCCAGGGGAAGGAAGGCCCATTCTTGCAAGAATCTTTGTGCATCGGGCCTCTGGTATCAAATAATTCCAAGATGTTTCCATGGTTGAAACCCAACTAAAATTGATTCCTTTTCCCTTGGATTTATATTACATTTTCTGTGTAACTCTGGAAATCAAGTTTGCACAAAGCAAACAAAAAGGGCATTTGTGTTTATTTTACTTTGGGTAGAAGATCTCTTTATGTGTTATATTTGTGATTAAATTTTAATTTCCTTGAGGGTAGAGAACATGTTATTTTTAACTTTCCCTGAGCATAGATCTGAAAATAGACATTCATATTTGTTAAAAGGTTTATAGGGAGGTAGCAAATGAAAGTCAATTCATGGGTCATGTTGAAAGACAACCTAAGCCCTTGAGGATCCAAAAGGGCCTCCATATTCAATGATTAATATATTTATACTCAGATTTCTTTATGGCTATCTTAAAGAATTTAATATGAAAGGTTAAGTTAGTTGTTTTGTGAAAATCTCATTAAAATATTACATTTTCTAAAATATACATTTTAAGTTTTGTAGATAAGTGATTCCTACTGCAGAATTTATTTTATATAGGTTGCTTGAAGAATTTAAAACCCTGTTCAAAGGTGCAGGCAATTACTCAGAAGCACACCTTTACTAAGTTAAGGGAATTTATGGAGTTACTAGAGGCCCGGTGCATGAAATTCGTTCATGGAGGGGGGTTGTCCCTCAGCCCAGCCTGTACCCTCTCCAATATGGGACCCCTTGAGGGATGTCCGACTGCCTGTTTAGGCCTGATCCCGTGGGCAGTCAGACATCCCTCTCACAATCTAGGACTGCTGGCTCCCAACTACTTGCCTGCCTGCCTTCCTGATTGCCCCTAACCGCTTCTGCCTGCCAGCCTGATCACCCCCTAACCACTCTTCTGCCAGCCTGTTTGCCCCTAACTTTCCTCCTCTGCTGGCCTGGTCACCCCTAACTGCCCTCTCCTGCAGGGTTGATCACCTCCAACTACCCTCCCTTGCAGGCTTGGTCCCTCTCAACTGCCCTCCCTTGCAGGCCGGGTGCCTCCCAACTGCCATCTCCTGCTGGTCATCTTGTGGTGGCCATCTTGTGTCCACATGGGGGCAGGATCTTTGACCACATGGGGGCAGCTATATTGTGTGTTGCAGTGATGATCAATCTGCATATTACTCTTTTATTAGATAGGATAGAGGCCTGGTACAGGGGTGGGGGCCAGCTGGTTTGCCCTGAAGGGTGTCCCGGATCAGGGTGGGGTTCCCTTGGGGCATGGGGCGGCCTGAGCGAGGGGCCTGTGGTGGTATGCAGGCCGGCCATGCCCCCTGGCAACCCAGGCGGAGGCCCTGGTATCTGGAATTTATTTTCCTTCTACAATTGAAACTTTGTAGCCTGGAGTGGAGCCAAGCCTGGGGCTCCCTACAAGGCCGGCAGCCATTTGTATTGGGGTTATAATTGAAACTTTGTTGCCTTAAGCGGGTGGGCCGGGCCAGGGTGTGCGGAAAGCTTTGCTTCCCCTGTTGCCGGCGGCAACCCTGGCCAGCTCTCTCAAGCTCCATTCTGCCGCCATTTGTTTGAATTTGTTTACCTTTATAATTGAAACTTTGTAGCTTGAATGGAGGCTTAGGCCTGGCAAGGGCAGGCGGAAAGCTTGGCTTCCTCTGTTACCTAGGAAACCTTGCTCTCTGTGGCTGTAGCCATCTTGGTTTGGGTTAATTTGCATACTCGCTCTGATTGGGTGGTGGGCGTGGCTTGTGGGTGTGCCGGACGTGTGGTAAATTTGCATATTTGTCTATTATTAGATAGGATCAGTTCCTGCATCGGAGACAGGCAGGTCCTCTCCCCTTCTTCCATAGTAAGAGTTGTCTGGGGGTAAATGACTTCCCAACTAGAGATGACACTCCTCAACCTCCACTGAAAATAGGTTGTAATGAGAGTGACTGTTTCAACTTTTGAGTCATCTTCAATAGTTAGCCTATTTCTGTACTAGGGATCTTTGCATTTCCGGTGAATTGAAATAAAGATGCGTTTGTGAGCAAGCTTTGATTATGCAGATAAAAACAGCAACCTTGTGGACTGCCAATGGAGAGAATGGAAAGATTCAGTCCCAGATTGAGCATGCAGAGTATAGCCACAGTACAGCCTGCACATTTGGCTTGGGATTGCGGGGACTGCCATCTGAGAAAAAATGTACTCCTCTTAAGCAATTTTACTTTGGGATATCTGTGCTATAGTAACTTAGCCCTTACAATGATTAATAAATTCACAAAAAATAAATGAAAGACCAAATTTCTTGAACTTCCTTCAAGCTAGAGAGTTCAAGCAAAGAGCCTACCACTGCTAATTAGACACTTGGGCAAGGCTTTGATTTAAAAACTAGTATACAAAAAACAGGCTCTGCATAGTGTGTCTGATGATAATAAAGCATACATATTAAATATTTGATAAACTAAATGTGTAATGACTATTTATTAGATATTGTAATTAAGTCCCAGGAAATTAGAATTAAAACAAATACCAACTCTTATTCTGAGAGCTACTAAAATATAAAGTTACAAAGTGAAAATTTGCTACTATGACACTCAAATTGCCAGAGCCAATAGCAAGCCATTTTCTTTGTTGTTGTATTTTGATCTAAAGTCTTTTGATCTCTAATGAACTCATTTGATAACCAGAATAATTGTTAATTTACCTAGTCTTCAGCATTTACAAAATGAGATAGCTTTCATCAGGAATTGTCTTAGCATAGGTTTAGCCATGGAGACATTATAGAATGTAAATGCAAGACAAGGCGATAGCATTTCCTTCTACAGAACCAAAGTTCAAGTCCCATCCCTGTGAAAATCTGAGATCTCTCCATTTTTCTAGATCTGACTTTTCTCATATCTGAGTGACTAGATTTGGTCTACACTACATAGTTCTGTGATTCTAACTGCACTTTTATAAATAAAATAAGTGCTCTACAAATTAGAGTAAGAAAGACATTTAGTTGCCCAGCAAGTGTGGCTCAGTGGTTGAGTCAACCCGTGAACCAAGAGGTCACTAGTTCAATTCCCTGTCAGGGTACATGCCTAGGTTGCTGCTAGATCCCCAGTAGAGGGCGTGCAGGAGACAGTGGGTAGAAGTTTCGCTCTCATGGATGTTTCTATCTCTCTATCCTTCTCCCTTCCTCTCTCTCTAAAAAAAATCAATAAAAACATTTTTTAAACAAAGACATTTAGTTGATTAATAGGAAAAAATAGGGTGCCCCAAAACGTGTATATACATTTTAACAGCTGATAGCTCAATTTTAAAAGTGAAATGTATTTTAATAAGCACTACCTTTATAACTATTCAAAGTGCATATACGTTTTTTGGGACACCCTGTATTTGCTAATCACAGAATGAAAGTATTTAAATATCTTATAATTCTATTTTAAGTTTGAGGAGGTATCAAAAGAGTGTCCTAAGCATTTATATATATTTTTTATGTTATTCAGAATGTTTTGATTTTCAGCATTAAGATAACTGAAATTTTTGTGTTCTAGTTTCTGAATGGTTTATAATCATTTTATGTATGTTGATAATCAGATTCATTTTATGATCATAGATTGGGAATGAAACAACATCCTTAAAGTAGGGATAGATTTCAGGTGTTGTTTAATGGATAATAATCAGGTTCTTTTTAATTGGGGCATGTGTATGTTTTGTCCAAAAAAAAAAAAAATAGATAAGCAAGTAAAACAAAACCAAAACTTAGGAAATGTCAAAAGGGACATTTACATGTTTAACTAAATGCATGAAATGCTGAAGTATCTAGTACCAAAATGTGCCCATTGTGACCAGGAGCCACTTTACATCCCAGGCCTGAGGGTTGGCTGTGCTAAGGAAGATGCCTGTGCTCAGGAATTCCTAATTTTAAAAGGTTGAATTCTAGGTTTCAACTTTGAAAGCCTAATAAGCTGTTTACCAGGTGAAGATATTTCATAAGAGAAATCTAGTAGAACTGATGTATTTTAGAAAGCAAGAGAAGTGCTTTGTTTTAACAAGCACCTTTCTTGTATCAGAGGCAAATCTGCAACTTCCACAGGGAATGCAGTTCCTTCAAATGTAATCTTTGCCACCTAATGTTATTTTTCATCTTTGTAGTGTAATATTTGAAAGCTGCATTTCACCTTAAAATAACAGGAGAAAATCATAATTCTACATAGAGTTTTTTTAAAGTCTCATGCTTCTGAGGTGTTTTATGTAAAATAAATTTACCTTTAGAAGTTAGAATAGCAAAAACATGGTTGCTGTTAACTAAATATGCTTGTTATTTGATATATAAATAAATATTAATTATCAAGAGTCAAGAATGAAAAATAAGAGAAACTTAGGTACAATGTAATTTATTATTTTTAACATTTTTCAGATGAATCAATACTCTGAGATATTCTACAGTCATTGTAAAACTAGGATGTTTAGTTCATTTCCTTCAAATGTGTCTTAAACAACAATAATGACTTATCCAAGGTGTAGCATTGAAGTCAGATTCTATAGTGGATGTTACCTAAAATTTTACTCCTCTTAAAGAAAGACTTCAGTGACAGGAAAATAATAAAAATTGCTTAATTGCTATGGCAGCCACCATATTTTCTAATAAAAATGTATATTTAATTTGAAAAAGGCAGAATGCAAATATTTAGGGTGCTTTTTACCACTTAATGCTCCATGGAGAAAAAAAAATGCTCAATTCTGATCTTTTGCTTCTTTTGAGGCTATTTCGTTTCTCTCTCAGCTTCTTCTTTTGATGGACAAGAGAAATATCTCAGAGGCTGAATAATCTAGAAGAAGGTTTCTAAATGTATTTTCTGGTGTGCATGATTTCACTTTTTGCTGAAGTCAAAACAACAGAGCAACATCTTCTAGATCAAACAATATGCACAGTGCTTTCAGCTTTTAGTGCTAAAAGTAACTACATCACATAGCATTTATATTACACGTGTCAGGATTGTTCCAACTGGTTTACATGTATTAATTCATTTCAACTTTGGAATGACCACATGAGTGAAATATTACTGAAGTATTATTTCCTTTTTACTTCTGCACACTTCTCTTTTGTGCTATAAAAGCAATTTTTCTAAGACTTCCTCCTCAATGACCTTGTTTTTCCACATAAAGTGTAGAAACTGCAACAGCCAGGAAGTTGAGTTCTCTGATCGTCTCTCAGTCTCTGTTATTCTCTTTCTCTTCCTGAGTTTTGTAACAGAATTAATGCACTTAGGAAGGCGAAAATTCTAGAATACACTAAACTATTGGCCTATTCATTGCAATGAAGCCTCCAAAGACAGATACTGGGATTCTTCTTAATAAAAACAATGAAAGTTAATAGTAAGTAACTATTTGAAATAAGACATCTGTAGCTGCATTTAAACAACAAGCTGGTGAAAATATTGTATTGGTCATTTTAGTTACTTTTACTGGTAAATGAAGAGTCAATCAAATGAAAGGGCCAATCCTTCACATGAACAATGAAAGTTAAAACATGATATGTTCTTAAAGATACCACTGGAGATCTCATTTGTAAAATTAGTATGGCCGGCTGAAATGGCTCAGTTGGCTGGAGTGTGCACTAAAAGGTTGACAGTTAAGATTCCTGGTCAGGGCACATGTCTGAGTTTTCGGTTTCATCCCCATCCAGGCCACTACATAAGGCAACCAATTGATGTTTCTCTTTCACATCTATGTCTGTCTGTCTGTCTGTCTGTCTGTCTGTCTGTCTGTCTATCTGTCTCTCTCCCTCCCTCCCTCCCTCCTTTCTTCCCTCCCTCTCTCCCTTCCTCACTCTCTCTAAGCATGTCCTTGAGTGAGGATTAAAAAAAAAAATTAGTTATGAATGGAATAACATAGGCTCCAGAAATTCAGCATTAAACAGCCATTTCTTTATGCTAAGCATGGATAAGTAAGATATGATTAGCCCTAGCTGATCTGGCTCAGTGAATAGAGTTTGGCCTGTGGATTGAAGGGGCCCAGGTTCAATTCTGGTCAAAGGCATGTACCTTGATTGCAGGCTCCTTCCTGGGCCTGGACCCTGGTTGGGGCACATACAGGAGGCAACAAATCGATGTGTTTCTCTTATATCTATTTCTCTCTGTCTTTCCCTCTCTCTTCCACTCTCTCTAAAAATCAATGGAAAAATATCCTCGGGTGAGGATTAAAAAAAATTTTTAAGGATATAATTAGCGCTTACTGATTGACAGACAATACTAATGATATGGTAATAATTTTGGTGCTATTTTCATTCTAATGGAGACCTTCTACTAATTTGACCTAAAGTAATAAATAGCATGAAAAGTTCAAGAACTTTGGCGGGGTTATGACTCTGAGACAGGGGAAGTAGTGAATGATTTTCAGCACTCAAAACTCACACAACATGGAGATGTTTTTACTTTCTTCAAGTATAAAGCAGGTCTAGATATCTGAATGTTTAGTTTAAAATACTACAGTTTGGTTCCACTCTTTGCTTGTTGGGCCTCATGTACTCTGCTCACAGTCTGTAACACTCCAACTTTCTGATCTCTTTTAATATCCAACCTTGTCTCTACTTTTACTTGAATCTCCATTAACCTGAACAAGATCATTCCATCTTTGTTCACATACACATCCTCACCCTTATTTGAAACTTTTTTGATGTTTTATAAACTTTTTAGATCTATCCCTGATCTTAGGCAAACTCTTTCTCTAAAACTCATCCTCAACATGAACACTTTATTAAATTTTCTTCTAATATTGAGACATATTATTTCTAAATATATTCTCTTTAACATATTAAGTGGTAATTCTCTCATTTTCTTCCAATTCTTTCTCATATTCTTCTAATTCAGATAAGAACCATGTTTAATATTATAAAGCACCAGTTATATCAACACACACACAAACACATTTCTCTGCTATCATTACTACTCTGATCCCTATTCTATTATTCATTCCTTCTTCCACAGTTAAAATTCTTACATAACAGTATCTAATTATTGCCCCTGATTTTTTTTTTCATTTAGCTCTTCAAACTCCAATGGACCACTGAAAGTGCTGTAAGGTCAACAAAAATCACCTTGTCACAAAATTCAGTGATTTGTTTCAGTCCTTGTCTTTCTGAAACTTAGACACTCAACAGTTATCACCCTCCTTGGTCATTGCACTCTATAGTTGTAACTTTTATGACTTTCTCCTCCTAAATGTATTCACCTTTACCTGTAAAAACATAGTATCCTATATCTCTCCTTTTTTTCATTTCTCCTAGACTCTTAGTTTATTTTACTATATTTCCTTTAAATGTACTCATTTTCTTTAACTTAGATTAAAAACTTCTAGGGATGTTTGCTTATGCTGACTTTATAGAAATGCCCAATTTCTTTATTCTAAAGAGGTAGAAAATTAAGATTTGGCCTCTAACATGAATTCTACCTCTTTATTTCTTCTAGTGACTATTTCTAAAGTACTTGTTTCTTGAAGTTCCTCTAACCACCTCAGCTGAAAAGGTCCTTCTGTAACCCTTTTGCATCTGCAGTCTATCTTATCTAGGGTAACACCTGACTCAACCCCATCCTTCACTCTGGCCTGTTTCTTGTTTTGTGTTGGGACTTTTCTGGTTATACTATGGTTTGTTTTGTTTTTTGGCAGGGGGGGGGGACGGGGGAGAGGGATAAGCACCAATTTCTCTATTTCAATATCCTTCATAAATAGCAAAGAAAACTTTGGATTTTATTTCACTTAAAGCTTCATCAAAATAATATGCTCTGTGTGTTGATAACTCATGAAGAACCAATAGTAATCTAACAATTTCATTTGCTTAAGAAATTAAGGAAAAAACACACAAAAACTTCAAATTCAAGAAAATAAAGTATTAGGGTTTTGTTTTTCTTCAAATCCAATTGGTACTTATTACTTTTAATATCAGGATTTATTATCCCATTTGCCATGGAGAAGAAAAACAAAAATCTCTTCATCAAAGCTTATAATTTCATCCTAAAACAGGAAAGAGAAAATAATTTATTTCAGTTCTTTGTGTAAAACCATTTTTTTATGTCATGAGAAGGTTGCCATTTTTCCAGTAAGTAAAGATGCCCTATACTATGAAGGGTGGCCATTTAAAGGACAACCTGGAAGCAATTCAATGAAGAGGAATTGTTAAGGACAGGTTCCTTGCTGCATTCCACTCATGTTCTTTTCAAAACCTGGCTTTATGGATTTTAAAGGAATCCTGAGGGGGCACTCTTTTCCTTTTGTCCCACTGAAATATCATCATCAAACTCCTCTAAAAATGGTTACTGATAGGATTCTGCTTTCCAGCTGAGGCAACATTTTCTGTAAGTAATAACAAAGCAGCTGAACTGAGTACAAGCAAACTGGGCAGCTAGGAATGCCAATCCTGATGGGACTAAAGGGAGCCCTACGTTAACTTCTGAAGTACCTGAACTTTTCTGAACCAGTTGGTTCTGACTGAAATTGGAAATGCTCTTTTACTTTCGAATCCCTGCCAGAGGGGGCCTGCTATGGTAGACTTCTCTAGCTATTTTTCTTCTTTTTCAGAAGAATTCAAGACAGGAGATGTCAATGTGTGTACTTAAGCGTAAAAGTGATCATTTTTTAACCACTGGTGGGAAAGTAGTTTGCCAGTGGGGAGCTAAGTGTTGAAATCTGGCATTAATCCAGCAGAGTTGAGCCAATAGATCACAGATAACTATACAGTATATGACGGTGACTTCTCTTGCTTAATATGAAAAAAAAAAATTGCAAGTATTGAGAAGTGAGACAGGAGATTTTTCAAAAGGTGCACTACACTGCTCTATTGACTTAAGCCAGCCACAAGGAAATTTAAAAACAATTTGGAGAATAGAGTGCAACTACCTCTATGAAGATCACTCTTCATAACATAGGTGGATAGGGAATATTCCAGTATGAAATATTGTCTGGCAGGTGTGCTTACCTTAAGGCTTCAGCAGATACTAGATTGCATTCTAAAAGTTTGGTGAATTTAAGCTGAACAGACCTTTTATGTCACCCAAAAGCAACAACGACAGCCCAGAAGTGGAAGTGGAAGTGGAAGTAAATAGCCACGTGTCTGTCTCTTGAGGGAAAGGTAATAAACAGAACTAACTGCAATCCTTCCACCAGGATTACAGTGAGCTGAGGTTCTGCATGAATGTGGCTAAAAGCTCCCACTGTCGGGCTTTTCACATCAAGTCTCAAATGCAAGCTGCTTGTTATTTAAAATGGTCATCAAAATAATGTGATTCGAGGAATCATTTTGAAATAAGAAATCAGAAAGAAGTTCTGAAATAAATTATTCCTCCTTTTTTCACACATAACTGAATTACCATGTCTGGAAATGGAATTTAAAACCCTAACCATTTGAATTTAGACTAACCCTCCCCTCAACATATTTAATCAAAGCTAATCTTTAATTAAATTAGGTAAGAAATCAAATTAACACCAACTCTATTATATATAAAATGTGTTTCCCGTAAGTCTTTTGGAATCAAAGAAGTACAAATTAAAATTTTTAAAGTTTTATATGAAAGGAGCCAAATGTTTTTCCTTCCCCTTTTCTTTAGGATGAAGTCAGAGTGCATTTATCTATATATATCATTTCTCTTACTATCATATTTATTGTTTGGTACCACGCCTTTCTTCTCAAGTATTCATTCATTTATTCACTTGATATTTCTTTGGTAATCATTGTATATGACATTGAATTTGGTCCTGAGGTAAAAAGCAATAAGTGGATTAGTGGTTGCAGTTTGTAATTTCAGAAATCTTGACCATGGAACTACAGGAAATAAAGGTACTTTTCAGAGCAGTGGTGGATATTTTCTGGTCTCTTACTAGGACCTTGAACTGAGAATCCAAAGCCATGGGTTTATACTTTCCTCTCTCTAATTTTCCAGTGCATTTAGAGGCAACTACACGTTCATTATTTACCTTATTTACCCTAACATTTCTATGGCAGTTACTCCTTGGTTACCTAGAAGTTTCAGGCTATAGATATTTAATTATTTCAGGTGACTGACTACTTTGTGATAATTTAAATTAACTCTTTTGTCACTATATGCCATGAGCTAGCAGAGCAGCCCAGCTCATGGATGTCTTTAAATCTAATTAGGTAAGAGAGCTACTTACAAATTCCCATTTTTGTGGTTCTGTTTCCATGGAACCATTCCTAGTGCAAATTTCTGTATTGATTATGTCCACAAAACTACCCTAAAACATAATAGTTTACAACAACTCTTTCTTATTCTCCTTCAAAATGACCTACTTATCTATGTTCATACTGCAATTAAGATATACAGGTATGTTAGATATCTAAAGTAAATTATTTTCAAGTGAACTAAATGGTACACAGAAACAATTAATTTATATACATGAGACATTGATCCCAGGGTGTATTTGCTTTTACTGGAGTGGCAACTGTTTCAATTGTTCTTCTTATTGGAAAAGAACTTTTTCATAAACCTTTTTATTAGGTTTTATCATGAAATTCTCTAGTGTAAATCTGATTTTCCTTTTCCATGTAGATTTTCTTCTACTCTATCTCTGCAAATTCCATTTCTAAATTCATCTATTTAATAAATTATTAATACGTAAGAACAAAACAGGACTTTGGCTTTGGTTGAACTAGGAGGACAAGTGGTACAATGGGGAAAACATAATTCCATAAAACATAAATAGTTTTGTTGTTGGAAAAGAAAATAAAGTGGATACTCTAAATGCAAAAAAAAAAAAAATGCTCAAAAACCAGGGACTCATAATTCCTGCAACCACAAAAAGAAGAAAGGAAGAGGAAAGTAAGTTGAGCAACATTTTGCAGAGTATAATTTAGAGGCCTGATCATATAAAATAGCTACAGCCATTTTCAAAACAAGCAGAGACAAATACCACAGCCAGGGATTGTAGTTGGGATTGCATTTTTCCAGAAACCACAGGGAGGTAATATAAGGTGATAATACATTCTTGTATTAAAAAACTCTACTCCCTGCAGTTTCTCTGCAGGAGGAGGGCAGAAGAAACAAAGGCTGGTTTTAAAAGAAGAAAAAAAAGTAAAATATTTTCAATTCAGTAAAGCAATTACTTTTTTTTCCTCTTGGTAACCAACTGAAATTATTTTTCAAAGTATGCTCACTAAATGTAACATGTTTAAACATTAATTTTCTTCCCTAATAGAGTTACAAACATTCCCAACATAGGAAGAGAAAACAATTGATTAAGAAATTAAAGTTTTAAAGTTTGTTTTTCAAAATGAAAAAAAAATACAATAAAAGTTTTTTTTATTACCTATGAACAGTTCAGTTATTTACAGAATAAAATTACCTTTCTGTGGGATCCAAAAAACCACTAAGTACTTTACTTAGAACATGTTGTATTAATCAGCTAATTTGTTGGTTGATTGATTTGTACTAGCTATTTGTTTAGACTCACTAAACCATTGCCCAAATTTGAGCCCTTTCAAGTTCCCCCCAGATATTGCACAGGCACCTTAGCTGTAACATGTCACAAATTGCCCCTATGATAAACTACCTCCCCCTGCACCTATGTTTCCTTGCTCTCCCTACAGCACCATCAAGCTTGCAGTAGTCCTCTCTATGGATCTGGGAGAGCCTGGTCAGCTCCTGTCTCCAATAGTGCCTGCCACTCATCACTGTGTCCTAGCAACTCCTCTCTTTAATCTCTCTTTAATTTTCCTCTTTCTCTTCCTTGCACTTTCTCTGTTACCATATCTTACAACAGTATTGCACTTTCCATATACTTTAGAAAACCCAAATCACCTTAAATTTAATTATCTATACATGAATGAGCTTAGCATTCTTCTATTTTAAAATAATGTGTACATATAAAAATCTACAATAAAGTATAATTCTTGATGTTTGATCATATTCAGGTTTTGTTTGTTTGCTTGTTTGACAAGAATGCTTTAAAGGTGGTACTCTGAATCATCTTGCATTTTCAAAGAAGCTGGATAGCAGATAATTCACTGTTCTGCCCTCCAACCAGATTCCAAGAGTGACAAATATCTTGTATTATAAATGAAGAACAAACCAATATTTAACTATCAAAAAGGCAGATGGCACAATTAGGGTCTTTATACTGACTGAATACTTGACTGAATTAATGCACATCCCATTCAAATATGTCTATCGGGGGAGTAAAATGATATGGTTAACATTATATTATCATAATGAAAGCACTATATATCTTTGGAGTGCTCATAACGTGTCAGAAACTGGGCTATGTGCTTCTCCGCTTTATCTCATTTAATTCTTAAGCCCACCTTATAAGGTGGTATTATTGTCATTATCCATTTTATGGACCAGGAACCTAAGCCATAGAGACATTAAATCACTTTCCCAAGATGAATCAGCCAGTGGTACTAAGAATTTAAACTTTTGTTTTACTCTATAGCCACAGCTTCATCATTGAGGGCTTTGCCTCTAAATCATCTATATCTGACTTTCCCATAGTGCTTATAAAGACCCAATGTTATATTCAAACTAGAGGCCCGGTGCACAAAATTCATGCATGGGTAGGATCCCTAGGCCTGGCCAGTGATCAGGGCCGATCAGGTTCCCCAGCTTCCCTGCCTCCCCGCTTCCTCCTTCCCTTGCTCCCTCAGTGCCCCACTGCCGCTGGTCACCCGCCATGTTCCACACTGTCCCCTGATGATCAGTGCACATCATAGCGAGCACTCAAACTTCAAACTCCCAGGGGACACTTCGCATGTTAGCCATATATATATATATATATATTAACACATTTATAAAGTTGGGTCCTTTTATAATATGAACTCACATGACTTTAAAAATTGAAACAAAATCTTGAAATGCCCACATTCGGTTAATCAGAAAATAAAATAACACTTAAAGCTCACTGGAATAAAAATGAAATTAGACGTTTTCATTCCTAGGATTGTTTTTCTTCTATTATGAGGACTGTATCTGCTCTTTGATGATCTGTTGACAAGTTTGCTACACTGTGGGAGAGCACATATGCTGTGCTGTGATGTTGTAAAATGAAAGTATTGCCTACAGCTGTTAACTTTTTAAGCAGCATTAGAAAATTTTATCAAATTAATTATATGTATATAATTAATTATACATATATTAGAATAAATAACAATAAATAGTTTCTTTTGTTTTATTGAAAAACAAGTATATAATGAAGGAGAGAACAAGTCGATACAAAACTGACATCCTTAAAAAGACTCACATTAGATTTTGATACAGTGCTTCACTTGGCTTCATAAAATGGAGAAAAAAAGAGATAAAAAACATTTCTCTTATACAACAGGAAGCAAACTTAGAATAAATAATTAGGCATGTGAAATCAGAAGTGTCTTTAATTCCTGATATAAGAAGAGAATTGAACAAACACTGGACAATTTTTGTCAGACATGGCCCAGAAAATTCAGAAATTCTATTGTGTTTAATAAGTACTGTCCTAAGACACACTTAACACCATTTTTCCCATTTTATAGGTGAGGAAACTAAAACTCAGACTGTACGATCTTCAGAAAACCTAAAGAGCAAAGATTCCAAGTCTGGTTTTATGACTCAAAAATTCATTTTTTTCTATCTATTACACTGCTACAAGGTATAAAATAACCCAAATAGATAAAAATCCACCCCAAAAAATTAAGAGAAAGTTTGATTCATCATTAGCACTGAAAGCTTAATTTAAAAAAATAGAAAATAGATAAAGTGACCTGGCCAGAAGTTCTGGGCATCTGAGAAGAGGAAGCACATTCACCACCTAAAGAATTTTCAAGTCCAATGAGTGGCTTTAGACACAAAAGAACGAGAAATACCGTTCTTGGAAGTCATCCTTTGGCTTAAAGCTGATATTTGAAAGAAAACAAGTGGGATACTTGTGTGTATGATTAATATCAGCTGCCCCTTTACCACATCTACCATTTGCATCCTCTAACCAACTGTCTGCACCAGTTCCTACCCATCAGCAACTTGACTTTACTCAGACACTGCAACCTGGACAGGAGCCGTGATGTCAAATCAGATCCAAAGCAAATCAGTCTCCCAGATCCAAAGCAAATATGACCTTTTCTGAGCTTTCCTTTTCTTTTTATTCATTGTCTTAAATATATATATATATATATCATTGACATACTGGAAAGAAAAACTCGGGGTAGGAGTTTTCACATGAACTGACTTCTTTGGTATTTCCCAGACACGATTTATAAGTCAAGCATCATTTGACCTTGTGCTTGACCCATCCTATATAATAAAAGGCTAATATGCAAATAGATCGAATCATGGAACAACCGAACAGCCAGTCGCTATGATGTGCGCTGACCACCAGGGGGCACATGCGGAACATGGTGGGCGTCGGCCCTGGCAGGATGGTGGAATATGTGAGCGGGGACTCCAGACCAACGCAGGGTGCTGGCCGCTGTCATCAGGGTGAGCCTCTGGTGATTACTGAAAATCCTTTGCTCCCGCATGCCGCAATCCTGCCCAGCACTCGCACCTGCTGCAGGCGCCGGCCCCGCTCTCACCCACTGCAGGTGCTGGAGCCACCGCTCACACCCACTGCTGACGCCCAGCATCAGCCCTGATCGTTCAGCACCGTCAGCAGGTGTGAGTGGCAGCTGCCAGCCCCAATTGCCCTGGAGGGCTTCTCTACCTCCCCTGCTCCTGAGGGGCAATCGGGGAAGCAGCCACCACTCACACCCATTGACAGTGCCCATCGCTGCTCACACCTGCTGCTGGTGCAGCCATCAGCATGTGGGAATGGCAGTGGCGGGAGGGGGGCTGCTGGCAGACAGAGGGATCGGGGGCCGTGGCAGGAGGGGCCAGGCAGGGGTGCAGAGGATGGGCCAAGACCTGCCCCTGTGCCCACCAGAGCCTCGCAGCCCACAGTTCCTTTCAAGGTGCACGAATTCGTGCACTGGGCCCCTAGTATCCTCATAAGTCCTTTGTGTCTGTGAAACTACTTTCACTCACTGATGGCAGTTTGTCTTTGGCTGCTTTGTGAAGCCTTTTGGGGGAACACATGGACAGATAAATGCAGCAACTCAAATGCTTTATTCAAAACTATCAAAAAGTGTCTTAAAGCTACATCTTAACTTTCAGGACAAATGGATGCTGTTCTCTATCTAAAGAGAAAGATCAATGTAATTCTAAATTAATCACCTTCAATTGTGAAAAACAAACCAAAGAGTCAACAGGACTAATAATTTCAGAAAACATAGCAAAGTGTATTGGTCCAGACCTTACAAAGTTAGTTACCTCTAAAACCATAAGAATACAGTTTTTAATAAATGTTATTCTTCCATTGATCTGCCAAGCAATTCTCATTTATACATTTATTACCTTGGGGGTATAAATCTTTTTCATATATTCATTACAGTGACAATTAAATTAAATCCAGGATTAGAACTTGCTCTCCAGCTTTGAAATTAAATGCTCTGGCATCCCTTCAGTTTCCATGGTCTATGACAGCACCAGAAATGCTTTGGCACTGGAGCTCACTTGAAAGACCATCCATTGGCAGGCTTTACTTCTATAGCTGGAGCCCGCTTTTGCCAATCAGATTGGTATAAGTCAATCATGTTGGTAGAAATTTTAAAAATATAAAAGCTTGATCATTTAAAATGAATATTCAAAGTACAAATCAGGATGTTTTCAGGATTGACTAGGATTATAATCTTAAAAAAAACAATGGCTTCTGAGAATGCACGTAAGTGAAAATATCACTTTAATGAAATCTATTAGAATAAATAACTTTATTTCGTGCCCTTTTTTTGCATCATGCAGAATTTCTGGCATTCCTTAATATGAGAAATATTTCATATCTGGAGGACATTTCACATTAAAATCCATAAATTACAAAACTGAAGATAGATCTAATTGAGCTTGTTCATGTACATTATTTCATTTTTTCAACATTTCAACCTTGTAAGGTGGGAAATGAAAGATACTACAGGCCATTTTACAGGTGAATTGGTTCAGGTGCTACAAATCTAACTGGCTCCTCCAAAGTCATATGGCTTATAGCAGTAGGCTACAGAAATAGGGGGCGTTGGGGACAGATTTAGGCAGTCGTCTACCTCCAATTCTTCCATTCAATAAAATGCCAGAGGCCTGGGCTCCTTCTCCCACACCTGGTAAAGGCTTCTGAAAAGGCCAGATGAATTACCTAATTTTCACTGCTTCCGTTTCTTGACTGGAAAATTTTTCAGTAATTTTATTTATGTAGTGAGAAAGTTCTAGTGAAGAGAGAATGGGAGAAAGGAAAGGAAATGTTCTCGTTGAAACCGCTAATGGTTTTGTTTGGTGCAATCTTTGTAGATGTTTGTTTGGTTTGGCTTGTTTTCATTTTTGTTGTTATTGTTCTTAGTTGGAAAGTCCATAAAAGCTGAGCATGCCATCTTATCGCCATAAGCATGTAAGTTCTTCTTAACTTTGGGTAAGTCTGCATTAGAAACTGTTTTCTTCATTGTGCACCTCAAGGTCCCAGACAGTGACTGCAACAGAGTTAAGTGCTCAACAAATGTCTGTTGGACTGAATTGAACGTTTTCTCCCTCTTCTGAGCACAGAATCAAAATGGTAAAAGTTTCTCAGTCCAGTGATTCCATCCTTATGATAAAGGGAGTAAATCAGCGAGGGCAATGTGTTCATATAAAACTTCATACACACCGTACGTCATTCGTAAAATGCTCATTTTGCACAGGCACTTTGTTCACTTTTCTGCCCTGTACCATGTAAATCCATGGTAGGTGCTTAAGAAATTAAACTAGTATTTGTTCCTTTTTGTAATAGAAATGTATGGCAAAATGAATTATTTCATTCACTTCTGGTGTTTCTCTTCAGCTCCGAGAAATATATAATTTCCCACAGTTTCAAAGCAAGTCAGCACAAATGACAGTTGGAGACATAATCAGTGGTAAACAACTACCCCAAAAGCCACATTTAAAAAACGAAGGCCAACTTGATACTGAACGTTTCCTTCCAAGCAGTCTCCATTCTGACAGGTCCCATTTCTGATATTTTCAAACCCTACGGGACTGTCTCGGTTAAAAATATAAGCTGCAGAGCCGATATGCCGGAATCAGCGCCACAGAAAAGCACTGCAGTTGATCCATGACATGGCTGAAACCCCACTGAAGTCTTAATATTTTTAGTGTCTTGAGCTTTCACATTCAGGTTTTTTCTATTCCTCTCACATTACGATTATTAGTTTTGCTGAGGATAATGAAGTCCTCTGAAACTGGAAAATGAAATGTAACTTGGGAGTATTTTCACTTATTACCTATTAAGAATGGTTACATAATTCCGAAAATACGTGGCTTTGCCTGTCAAACGTGAAAAATTCGAGAATAGTAGTTAATGACATCTGCTTCACAGGTATCATAATCATATGGGAGAAGTAGTTTATGCTTCTGGACGTTGTGCTCAGAGCGCCTCTCAATCCTAAATTACAAGCACTATGGACCTTTAGAGGAATCAGAAGGCAATTTATTCTCTTTTACATGCAGCCTAGACTGTTGTTTAAAATCAAGCCTGCCAACAAAGCAATTGTGTGGTGTTTCTTTAATGAGGGTGTTGCTGGACCAGAAACACAGCTGAGACATTTAGATTTATTTTACGGCAGTCCTGAGAAACGATCTATTCCTAATCAGAATACTTTGCCCATAAATGACTTCTGACAGAGCTCCACAAGAAAAGCCAATCTAAAAGTCCTCATCTCTCCAAAGCTGTGAATCCCAAGTGACACATGTACCTCTGCTCAATAAGTTTGGAAATAGACGCAATTGTTAAGTAGGTTTAAACAGAATACATTATTTTAAACCGTCTCCCTAAAATGATAAATAAAACTATAGCGAGCTTTTACTTTCGATCTCCGAGTTGTAGAGATCTTAATCTTAATGTCCAGATGTCCAAAAGATGAATATTATTCTCTCCAACTAAATTTAACCTAGTTTTACTCAGTGCAAAACTCCAGTTATAAAACTGCCTACAATCCATTAAGTTTTAAAGGAACAGCAAAGTTAATGAAAATAATGTATTTACTCTGAAAAATTCTGGTGGTCTCAGCTCTTCTAGTGCCCCTTTGGCCAAATTAAAATTAAAGCATTAACTTGTACATATGAGGAATTCTAGTTTCACATAACTTTGCATAATAGATCATAAAATCAAAATTGGCAGAAAGGTGTGGGGTTTTTTTTAAATTCTAAAACATACAAGAAAAAGAGAAAATTCATTCCCAGAAGGTATGAATAGGGTAGAAAGTGACAATGAATAAATTGTATCTAGTGGTTTTTAAAGGTAAATGCTACAATGATCATTCTTTACTAGAGCTCTCTAAGTAACTATAATTGTTGTGTATGACAGTCTTGGCCATTTAATAAATAAACTGGGAGTATTCTTTTAAAATATTTTTTCAGGTAGGTATTCTATGCAGGGCTTTTTTTTTTTTTTTAATCAAAAAGCAAATTGTTACTTTGAAGTGATCTTTCTTATACCCTTTTTGGTATGAAAGCCCTGATCAATAATTTTGCACACGACTAGACAATAAAATTTTCAGCAGACATAATGAGCAATATTACTTTTTTTTTTTTTTTAAAGCAGGAGAGTTTCCAATGCAGCACTTCACAATGAACTGACATTTGGCAGTGAAGAACCTTTCTAAAGTTCAGGGACTGCATTAAAAAGAGAATTATAAAGGGCATCATTAAAATTTAGGTAGAAAACTGTTACTGAGCATTTCAATTACAGAGCTACATGACTGGCAGTAAGAAATAATAGGCACAAATTAGTACTATTGACTCTTTCTTAGCATCTATTCAGCAGGCCTGAGAAATGATTGTCTTAGATTCTGCAGTGTTCTCATAACTTGTCTGATGATTATCATTGCTTTCTCACTGTGACCCTTCTAAAGAACTTTTGTTGGTGCAAAAATTAAAGACCCAAAACATTCACCTTGTTAGCCTGATTGCAATTCCACTTAGCATTTTCTCCACTTCTCTCTCTGCTGTAGACATGCATACTTTAAATTTCACACAGTAGTTTGAGGCCAAGGAAATAAGGAGAAATGCTCATTCCATAAAACGTGATACTTCTAATTAGTCTGCTGAGACTTTTGGAATATGCATAAAGCTGTAGATGTGGTATTAAATCACATTTTTATTACCCAGGAATTAATGTTTACCATGTGTATGCAAAGGTGTTAAGGATCTGAAGTGTAGGTTTTGAAGATACTAATAGTTACTTGTTTCTATAATATACTACACATGCATAATTTTTTTTCTTTAAAAAATCCTTTGAATAAAATATCTTGCTTTTCCCACCTTTGTGTATCATATTTTTTTATTTAATTTTACTCTTTGCTAGACTATTCAAAGAAATATATTCTCTGCTGATATCTGGAATATATTCTATTTGGGTAAAGTCTTTCCTGCTGCTTCAGATAGTTGAAATGAGATGAAGAAAAAAAAATAAACTCTATAAGACAAAGAGGGCATCACTGAGGCTAAAATTGTGTTTAGCTCACTAACAGAGATACAACTTTGCAGATTTAAATAGTATTTGGCTGTCACATTTACTCATAAGAACTGACAACTTTGGAATGGCTGACAGACAGGAATTGATTTATGAGTTTGTGGGAATGGAAGGAAACCAATGAAAATGCCCTTATTAAAAATCTGCAATTTTTTTTTTACAAGAGCTAGGTTGCCATAATAAATATAACAATAGGCTTGATTTCATTCAGAATTAATGTAGTTTGAAATTGAAATGAGTCTCACTTCCTGCCTCCAGGAGGTCTTCTGACATTTCTACAGCTGTTTCAGAGACTACACATGATAAATGGAATGTATGTGCATATGTGTGTACCTATGTATACATTATACCCACCAAAAGGATAATTAATGATAAGGTAGAAGTTTGTCTAAAGAAAAGAATATTAATCGTGGAGGGAAAACCCACAGAATTTAGAAAGTGTTAATTTGGTAAGATTCTAAATAAGTTTAAAACAAAAATAGCTATTGGTTCTATTTTAACTAATGAACTTGGTTAAGAAGAAATATCTAATCAAATTATCTTAGCGCTCTCTCTCTCTCTCACTCTCGCTCTCGCTCTCGCTCTCGCTCTTGCTCTGTTTCCACATTAAACATTTGACTACATCTTAAACTGCCAATACCTCATTCATGTTGCAGAGAAAATCAACTTTATTCCACAATAAGTGCCACAATAAATCAGAATCAAGTCTAGCATCACCAATAATATTATATTGAGGTTTAAGCAACTTTAACTATAGAGAGAATTCAAATCAAAGGAAGAAGTGAGGTTTATCTTGAAATGATAACCCTCTTCAGATTGGTTTCATTTCAAAAACAAATGTCACCTTGTAATTTGAGAATCACATCTTTGCTAGAGTGACGTTCCCAGGCATACATTCTAAAGAGCCTTTATCAATCTGAAACATGGTACTTAATGTAGTTGAAATCAGCTATTGAGTGTAACATGGCAGTTGAAGTTCTACGCTACTATTTTGTTTCCCTCCCCCATGAGGCGTTTATAAAGGTCATCTGGTTTGAGTTCAGTCCAATTTAAATTGATAGTCCATTACACTGATGGATCTTTCAGCAGAAAAAAATCTGGTCACCAATTCATGTGGTGACAGACTTGACTATTGAATTCAGGACAATAAGTTCTTAGGCTTTGGCTGGCTCTAGCTTTATGTATAAGATGGATATAGACTGTATATTTGTGATACCTAGAAAGGTCACATTTTTATTGCCTGAGAGACCTTTTACTGGCACTGACTACTGTAAATCTAAGAGAAACAAGGAGTATATTTATGTTCCAGTGACCACCCCAAAATTCTGAAGTACCAAAGATAAGCTAAAATAAAACATAAAAATTCTTTATCTTAAAAAATAAGTAAAGCATACAATGAAATGATTTAAGCTAGAGTATAAGAAAGCATAAAATATATTCAAAACTAGGTATTATTAAAATAACTCTACACTCAAAGTGACTTCCAAGGTATCAACATAAAACAAAAAGGAACAGAAAAGTGAACAAAAATAGAAAAAAACAAGGCTTTTGGATTAATGATGGTAACCTATAAATAAAAGGAAAATAAAGCAGATTATTCAAACAAAAGAACAATCAGAGAAAATTATAATCTTTTCATGTGACAAATTAAGGGATTCTCTTGAAATGAGGTAATTTATGTGATAATTTAGAAATACATGAGAGATAGCACATTTTATATATATTGTTATAAATAATGTTATATATAATGTTAGGAGGGTCAATTTATATCAATTATTTGGCTCCATAAGTCCAAAAAACTTTAGTTCAACAATAATCTGCTTTAAAAACACATTTTTTGCCATGCAGTTTAAAAAAATGTATTTGAGACCACAATTATTTCTGAAAGATTACATTCACAGAGGTAGGTAGATAACTGTATGACTAAATAGCTTATAAAAGTGTGTGTAGACCACGGGTAAAAATTTTTGGATGCCATCTTAAAATTCCACCTAATACAATCTGTCCTCTGGCCCACAAAGATCCATGTCCCTCCCATATGCAAAATATATTCACCCTTTTCTAAGCTTCCCAAGAATCTCATTCCATTCAAGCATTGGCTCAAATCTAAAATTTCACCATCTATATATAAATCTTATTATCTAAATGATTTAAATTAGGGCTGATCGGGTTCCTCGTTATAATCCATCTTGGGTAACAATTACTTTGCATCTGTGGACCTATGAAATTAAAGATAAAGTTATGTGCCCGAGTTATGTGTATTCACATTCTTAATGGTAGAATTAGCATAGAATACAAATTTTAAATATTCTCTTCAATAAGAAAGAAAATGTAAGGTAAAAAGGAGTCATTGGGCCAAAGCAATTTTGAAGTCAAGTTAGGCAAAATCCTGCCAACGTTCCTTAATTAGGTTTCAAGCTTGGGGATAATCCTCACAGCTCTCAGCTGCATCCTTTAGACTCTTGGTTTCATCTTCTGAGTCATCCCTCCTTAGTCATTAATGTACAAAGTGTTGGCTGCTAAGTAGTTTTACAAACCTGCTTCCGAATAGTAAAATTTTGAGTGTATGACAGCCTCTTTTCATTCCATTCTCATTCTTTCCTTCTCTTTCTCTTTTTCTTTCTCTTTTTATCTTCCTCTTTCTCTTTCTCTCCCTCCCTCTCACTCTCTTCTCCGCTCACTGCTCTATAATGTAACCTGGAAACCATTCTGTTCATATAATTCTCTTAAGAAACACATAGATCTGTGAATTGCACTGCGTTTCCTTATATTATACAAAAGCCACAAGTATAAATCTATTAGACATTATACTTTTTGTTTTTGCTTCTACTGAGATCGCTGAGGGACAGGTCTCCTAAGCTTCCTAGAAGTGCCCTTGTTTGTTTAAGATCTGTGAGGCACAACCTTAATCTCTTATAAGATCCTCTTGTGTAATTGATTCTTGTATCTTTCTAAAGTTTTAGCAAAAGGTGTGTAGCCACTCCTTTACTTGTACTCTATGCCTTATTTTTTAAGCATTATCTTAATTTTATATTCTTTTACCATACGGGTAAGCTGATAGTTTCCCAAATCATCAAGTCCTTATTTATTTCTGTTTAACCATTTTTTCTTAAATTTTTCTCTCCCCGCTCACATTTTACTATAAACAGCAAGAATAAACAAGGCAGAACCTCCAGTGTTTTACTTGGAGCTTCCTTAGCTCTGTATCCAAGTTTGTTGCTTAAATGTTCTACTTTCCACATATCTGTAGAATACAATTTTGCTAAGTATTCTTCCACTATACAAACAAGGACCCCCTCCCTATCTTCAATGTCCAATAACACATTCATCACTTCCTTCTGAGCCCTCATTGTCAGCATAAAGTCTACATACTAAAGGAAATATAAAACATACTTTTCTATCTAGGTTTCCTCTACCATACCTCTCAAATATTTTCCATGGTCTCCCCACTGCCCAGTTCCAAGCATTTACTCCCCACATTTTGGGGTATTTAGTATATCAGCACACCACTTCTGATATCAAAATCTGTATCTATTTTCTATTATTAATAACAACTCACCACAAGCTCTGTGAGCAAAACAAACTTATTACCTCATACTTTTGGGGGTCAGGAGTCCCAGTACAGTTTAGCTGGACTCTCTATCAGGGTAAAATCATTGTTTCAGCCAAGGCTGCTATTTCCATCTGAGGCTCAAGCTGCTCTTACAACTAAGGAGTTGAGGGAAAAGGTGATTTCTCTGTGATTATATGAATAAGTTTCCAATTTTTTTGCTAGCTCTCAAACAGAAGACATTCCAGCTAATAGAGGTCAGCTGCATCCCTTGCCAAATGGTTCTCTTTATCATCAAACAAGCAAGGCCGCATAGAATCCTTCTCATGCTCCAAATCTCTGATTTTATATTTCTCTGACCTCTTGGCTCAGATTTAAAGTTCTCATGAAACTAAGTCAGGCCCAACCAGATAATATCCCTATCTTAAGGTCTACTGCTTTTTATCTTAGTTACATCCCGAAAGTCCCCTTATAATAGTGTCTAGATATTGTTTTATTCACCAACTGGGAGAAAATGTGTATATACCAGGGACCAGAAAACCCGAGGACCATCCTAGAAAAATATCTATCACAATTCCTATAATGTTGATTAAATTATATTTGAGTGAGATTTTCTTTTTTATATATTCTCACTGAGATTTGAATATACCTAGGTTCCATTTCTATTTTAGTTATGACTTAGATGTATGACCTTCAACAATGTCACTAATGTCTGTAATCATTACCTCTTCTGTAAAGTGAAGTAACCTCATAGGTTGTTATAATATTTAAATGAGTGTTCTGATAAATCATTCAACTAGAAAATCAATAAAGAAATATTGTCCTTAAATGACAATTAGACCAAATAGACATTATTGACATTTACAGAGCCTTTCATCCAAGAATATCAGATTATATATACTTCTCCAGTTCACATGGAACATTCTCAAGGATAGACCATATGTTTGAGTCACAAAACTATCCTCAACAATTTCAATAAGATTGAAATTATACCAAGCATATTCTCTGAACACAATGCTTTGAAACTAGAAATCAACTGCATAAAAGAAAGTAAAGATACTCATAAATATGTAGAGATTAAACAACATTCTACAAGAAATTAACTGGGTCAAAGAAGAAATAAAAGGTGAGATCTAAAGACATAGAGACAAATGAGAATGACAATATGACACATCAAAACTTTCAGAATGCAGCGAAGGAGTAATAAGAGGGAAGTTTATATAATTACAGGCCTACCTCAGGAAACAACACAAATCTCAAGTAAACAAAATAAAATTACATCTTAAAGAATTAAAGAAAGAAGAACAAAATCAACCCAAAATCAGAAGAAAGGAAATAATAAAAATTAGCACAGAATTGAATAAAATAGAGAAAAAGAACAAAAAAATTAATACAACAAAGAGCTGGTTCTTTGAAAAGATTAATAAAATTGACAAACCCCTGTCTATACTAACTAAGGGAAAAAAGAGAAAAGACTCATATAAACAAAATAAAAAAGAAAGAGAAGTTACCACAGACTTCACAGATATATAAAAGATCATACTATAATACTATGGAAAGTATATGCCACCAAATTCAATAACCTATAAGAAATGGATGTTACTAAAAATATATAACCTTCTTAGACTGAATCATGAAGAACTGAAAAATCTAACTAGACCAATCAATAGTGAGGAAATTGAAACAATAAAAAAACTCTCAAAAAATAAAAATCTAGGACAAGATGGCTTCACTAGTGAATTCTACAAAACATTCAAAGAAGATTTGACACCTACCCTTCTCAAACTCTTCCAAAAAATTGAAGAAGAGACAATACTTCCTAACACATTTTATGAGGCCAACATAACTCTGATACCAAAACCTGGCAAGGATAACACACAAAAAAAACTACAGACAAATTAACCTGATTAATACAAATGCAAAAATCCTAAACAAAATACTAGCAAATTGAATACAACACCTTAAAAAAACAACACATCATGATCAAGTGGGGTTCATTCCAATACTTATGCAAATCAATTAATGTAATATATCATATTAACAAAACAAAGGACAAAAATCATATTATCATATCAACAGATGCAGAAAAAGCACTTGATGCAATACAATATCCATTTATGATTAAAACCTCAAAATGGGTATAGAAGGAAAGTACCTCAACATAATGAAGGCCATATATAACAAACCCTTAGGCAATATCATACTCAATGGTAAAAAAAAAAAGGAAAGCTTTTCCTCTAAAATCAGAAACAAGACAAGGATGCCCACTCTCACCACTCGTATTCACCATAGTACTGGAAATCCTAGCCAGAGAAATAAAAAGCATCCAAATTAGAAAGGAAGAAGTAAAGTATCACTTTTGTAGACAACATGATTCTGTACATAAAAAAATCCCTACAGTCAAAAAACTATTAGAAACAATAAACAAATAGAGTAAAGTTTCAGTATATAAAATCAATGTACAAAAAATCACTGCTTTCCTATATACTAACAATGAAACTTTAGAAAAATAAATGAAAAATGTTCCTTTTGCAATTGTAACCAAAAGAATAAAATACCTAGGAATAAGCTTAAAGCATGTAAAGGACCTATATACTAAAAACTACAAAGCATTATTAAAATAGATTGAAAAAAATGGAATTAAATGAAAAGATGTTTGTGGGCATGGATTGGAAGAATCAACATAGTTAAAATGTCCATATTATCCAACACAATATACAGATTTAATGCAATCCCCATCAAAATCCCAATGTCATTTTTAAAAGTAATAGAACAAAAAATCATCAAATTTGTATGGAACCACAAAGAAACCAACTAGCCAAAGTAACCCTGAGAAAAATAACAAAGCCAGAGATATCACACTATCTGACTTCAAATTATACTACAGAGCTACAATAATCAAAACAGCATAGTACTGGCAGAAAAACAGACATTCAGAACAATGGAACAGAATTGACAGCTCAGAAATAAAATCATATGTATATAGGAAAATTGACAAAGGAGCCAAAAACATACAATGGATAAAAAAAAAAGCCTCTTCAATAAATGGTGCTGGGAAAATTGGAAAGCCACGTGCAAAAGAATGAAACGATATTACAGTTGGTCCGCATGTACAAAAATCAATGCAAAATGGTTCAAAGAACTAAATATAAGATCTGACATAATAAATTACATAGAAGAAAACATAAGCACTAAACTTATGGACCTTGGTCTTACAGAAAATTTTATCAATTTAACCCCAAAGGTAAGGGAAGTAAAGGCAAAAATAAGTGAATGGAACTATATCAAATTAAAAAGCTTCTGCCCAGTTAAAGAAACTACCAACAAAACAAAAAGGCAACCAACCAAATGGGAGATTATATTTGTAAACAACAGTTCTGAAAAGGGGCTAATATCCAAAATACATAAAGAACTCATACAGCTCAACACCAAACAAACACTCCGATTAAAAACTGGGCAGATGACCTCAACAAATACCTCTCCCAAGAAGACACACAATTGGCCAACAGATATGTGAAAAGATGCTCCACTCTACTAGCTATTGGGGAAATGCAATTCAAAACCACAATGAGATACCACCTCATATCTGCTAGAATGACTATTATCAACAAAGTAGGTAAAACAAGTTTTGGACAGGTTGTGGTGAAAAAGGAACAATCATTTACTGTTGATGGGAATGTAAACTGGTACAGGCAATATGGAAAACAGTATGGAGGGTCCTAATTTTTATTTAAGAATAGTTACCATATGGCCCAGCAATTCCTATGCTAAATGAAATAAGCCACTGAGAGATAGACAAGTACCACATGATTCCACTCATATGTGGAATATAATGAACAAACGGAATTAACAGGCAAAATAGAGACAGACTCATAGATAGAGAGCAGGCAGACATCTCTTGGAAGGGGTGGAAGGATTGAATAAAAAAGAATAAACTCACGGACATGGACAACAGTGTGGTGATTTGGGAGGGGGATAAAAGAAGGTATGGAGAGATAAATGTTGATGGAGATAAACAAGAAAATAAAAAATTCAAAAACATTTATTTGTAAAGATATATGCACCACTATGTTCACTGAAGCATTATTCACAGAGGTCAAGACAAGGAGACAGCCAAAGTGTCCTTCAATAGAGGACTAGACAAAGACATGGTACATATATACTACAGTGTGTTACTCAGCCATAAGAAAAGATGAAATACTGCCATTTGGGACAGCCTGGGTGGACCTTGAAATATTGTGCTAAGTGAAATAAGTCAGTCACAAAAAGCTAAGAACCATATGATTTAACTCATATGTGGGATACAAAACTGAAAATCATAGACACAGACAACAATATGATGGTTACCAGAGGGAAGGGGTAAAGAGCTAGAAAAGGTTAAAGGAGCCAAATATATGATTGCAGAAGATGATTTGACTCTGGGTGGTAGCCACACAATGCAATATACAGATCATGTATCATAGAAATGTATATTTGAAACCTATATGATCCTAACATCCAATGTCACCCCAATAAATTTAATTAAAGATTAAATAAATGAGTGATCTGGCACATAGGAGGTATTTAACAAATAGTTATTTCTTTATCTTTACTACTTTACCTTGAAAAGTCCACTTCAAAATTACCTCACAGACATGTTTTCCTTTCAATAAAAAAGATTATATCTCTATCTTCTATCTCTATCTCTATTTCCCTCAATAAATTGTTTATAAATATATTGCAAAGTGATCCTCAAACTGGACCATGCATCAGAATCATCTTGAAGGCTTGTTAGAACACAGATTTCTATGTTCTATTTCTGCACCCCAGAATTAGTGTTTGATGTGCAACCTGAGAATCTGCATTTCCAACAAGCTCCCAGGTGATACTAATTATTGATGAGCCAAGGAATAAACTTTGAGAACCTCTATATTATATCACTTAAATCATTTGTATTTTATTATTAAATTATTAAAATATTTCTTATATTATTTTCCTTGATCACATTAGAATATAAATATCTAGAGGGTAGGTTTGACTCCTCTATCATCTTAAATCTCACCATATCTAGAAAAGAGCTTTATATGTAGTACATGCCCCAAATTAAAATTAAATGATTATCACTACATTATTTTAAGTGGCTCAATATAAGAGCTATGATTATACTTTGACAAAAATTACATTTTGAAATGAGCATGTTTTGCCTATTGACTCATAAATTTTTCTTACTTTATAAACTGGATGACTTTCATAATATCTACTTAGCAAAACATATTACTTATTTTCAAAATCTCCATATAAAGGTAATTTGTATAGTTAAAAATCTTTTGGTAGAAAATGTGAAATAATGGGTAAGAGGAAAATAACAATGAAAAATTCTACAATTATATCAACCGGTAACAACAACAACAAAAAAGCCTAACACATCCCAGATATGGCATGCTTTGGCATCTGATTTAAAGGGCAATGGTACTGTTTTTAAAAAGCACTCCCATAATGATGCTTCAGGTGCTGTGCTATGCTCTCCAGACAGCCATGAAGAAGTTAAATTTTTGACTCACAGGCAGGGCTGATTTATTCCATGTTAATTTTATTTGACAGCAGGTGCCTGGTCTGTATTTTAGCCATCACACTATTTTTTTCCCCTCCTGCTCCTGAGAATCTAACCTGAACAAAGCTGGGTAGCCAAAATCTCAGCATAGCAACTACCAAAGTAATGATATTAAGAGAATAATGATTCCAAATTTAGGATAACTATAAAATAAAAATGAAAAATCCATTTAGAATAAAGCCAAAATAGCCATATAAGTATGATGTTAGTTTTTATATATCTAAAAAACGGGGACATGTAGGGTGTAGTAAAAGTTAAATAGTAACTAATTAAGAAAAATGTTTTAAATAAATCATATGGAGAATCTCTTTAAATTACTAAAACCAGAATGAGTTTTTTAGTACCCCAACAATGTTTTTAACTACTTACTCAATCTATGTATTAAATATCTTCCTTACATTTATTTTTTTGTTCTTTTTCTGACATTTTTTTTACCAACCAAATTATCCTATTCAGAGGTTTACACTCCTATAGGACCACTCAAGAACCATTCAATTTGTTCCTTTAAAATTAAACCTAAAAACTGATTGAATGAGCATTATCTTTTAAGCACACCTGTAGCCAAACTCATGTTTTCTTTTCTAGTTTGTACAATTTTCTGTTGGAAGCAGGCCTCTAAGGACTTTCTATAATTTGAAAAACAGCCTCGAGATTCAAATTTAGATTTTTTTCCCCATTCTAAATTCCACCCAAGACCATTCTAATGGTTCCAGCTGTGATAGAATAGTTTTGATTCTAATCTCAGACAGCTCGTGGTCATAGTCACAGACAAGTGAATCCATTTATACTACATGTGTAGTACTGATTCTCTTGCTGTCTTTCTCGTGTTATGGAAGCTATAACTCTTTATGGCCCACAGTCCTTTCTTCTATGCTTTTACTAGTCAAAATTTTTATGATTTGAAGTTTTTTCTACTCTCCCACCCCAGAGATAGTGAAAACAGATGTGATGTCTTTTGTTTAATGTTAAATTCTATTATTTCATATAATCCAGTTTCTAATACCTGTCAACATCCCATGAGTTAATACATCCTTGCTATTAGCCTTCTAAAAGAAAATCCTCAACTTATTCTATTCTATCCCAAACCCTGATGTTTCATTGATTGGATTTGTTACTCTTTATTAAACTGATATGTCGATTCTTGATGTTCTCAAAGTTTAGCTCTAATAGAGGTGTCAAATTCATGTCTCCCTCAGTGAAGGCTTTAAAAAAATTGGAGAGTTGTAAATTGATTTTGGATAAAGTTGAATCTCCCCAAACTATTTTTTAAATCACGGAAATAGCTAAAGCTTAAGCCTAGGATGAGTATGATGGCTGTGATTTCCTATTATATCATTTCTAGCCACTGATGTATGTTAGGCTTCTTTACCCAGTCTCTCTCTCTCTCTCTCTCTCTCTCTCTCTCTCTCTCTCTCTCTCTCTCTCTCTCTCTCTCTCTCATACATACACACACACACACACACACACACACACACACACACACACTCCTGCCAATAAACTTAAGTAATTTAGAGTTCATAGGCTGCTACCAAATAAATGCTTCCCAGTCGAGTGATTTAGAATGCTGGGAATCAAAATGAACAAGATGTCCCAAATTATGAGCATTGTTTCAACATGTCTCTAGGCAACACAACTGCCACTTTGCAAAGAAGATAGAGATATCTTTTAGAGAATCACATCAAACTAAATTCCTATTCCAATAGGTGAGAGACATTTTCAACATTCAATTCAAAGTAAATGTGACTTATTTTTCAAATGATTTTAACTTTTTCTTTGTGATTTTGAGTACCAAAAATTAATAAATGATTTGTAAAACCTTTTTAAAACGTGTTAGACTAAAAAACATGATGTCAAACTGTATCCAATTTCATATTTATAATCCTTTGAAAATCTCACTTGCACTGCAAAGTGTGGATTTGCCTGAGATTAAATTATTCCCTGTTAACACATATCACATAAATTCTATCTCTTTCACCCCAAGGGATAACACAGAACATTTCTGAGGCATGAGTGAGCATGCTAATTTTAGCCAAAATGAAGTATA
Source organism: Cnephaeus nilssonii (assembly GCF_951640355.1). Classification (NCBI taxonomy): domain Eukaryota; kingdom Metazoa; phylum Chordata; class Mammalia; order Chiroptera; family Vespertilionidae; genus Cnephaeus; species Cnephaeus nilssonii. The sequence continues at coordinate 55,624,632 of NC_137073.1, forward strand.
AGGGGCTAAGAAACGTTCTGTTATAACAGTAAAATATAAAAAGAACTGAAGTACTATTCACTAATTACCTCCTGCTCTCAGTCAGACATCCAAGTTTCTCCATTGGCCAATTTCATGAGGACATTTTAACCCGATGAGTTCTCAATTATGTAGTAGAACAGAGAAAGAGCAAAGACCACTCAGATTTCCTAACATGCATGGCTTCTGTATTTTTAGCCAATTTGTAAATGGAAGGTTGCATATATCTGAGCAAGTCAGATTAGATGCTACTTCATTGATCAGGGGTACTCTGTAGAGTTCAGAGTAATTGCAAAGAGTCTGGGGGGCATCAAAATTTTATTGAAAACTCTACATAGCAGCAAAATTTATAATTCAGCAGAGTAAAACTATGGAACTCTAATTTCAAGTCCCAAGGCTTTAACAGTTAAAGCAAGAAGTAAAATTATTAACTAAGAAAACAACATATAATTTAAATCTTTTGACATTCATTCATATATATATATATATATATATATATATATATATATATATGTAGATACATGCACACATACATATATATGATGTTTAATAACCTCTGTTCTCTGTAAATGTCATTTAAATGTCATTGAAGAAGTACAGAAAATATACCAAGATAGATAGATAGATATATAGCTAGATATAGAAAGACATCCAAAATGGTTTAAAAGTCTGTAAACCTTTCTCCTCTTGATCATTTTATTGTGTCTTCCCTGAACATATGCATAATTTTCAAATATATGTTGAAGAAGAAAAAAGAGTATTTATATTAGTAAAATTCTCATTTTAGAAATAAGAAACATTTAGGTGACTTGTCCAAGGCCTTATGAATATGAAGGGACTAACCTGGGATCTAGGACCCCTGATGTCTAGTGCAATAAACATCCACACCACAATATTGCTTTGTAATCCAACCTCTATTATGTATTTATTCAAATGTATTACCTAGAATCATATTAGTAATCCATATTTAGATATACTAAATAATACTATAGAATGGAGTGTAGTGTCTATTGTTTTTTTGGCCACCTGCTATATATTTCCTCTTCTATTCCTGATATTAAACTTATTCCCCAATTCCCTAGGTTCAGGGTACAAATATTGATACAGGGCTGATTAACATGAATTAGGCCATTTCTCCTGATTGGCATGGGAGCAGGGGGACTAATCAGAGTCCAAGACTGTCATAAAAAATTTGGGAAAGAGATGGTGTCTTTTCTGGAAACATTTTTAAATTGGGAGTGGCTAATGACAGTCATCTTCCCAACCATATGGAGGGAAACTGCCTGCAAAATGAAGCTGAGAACAGACAAGAAGAAAGTAGAAATGGAAGGGGAGGAGAATCCTGGTAAACATGAGATTCTAGTTTTACCTCTGAAGCCATGGTTCCTACTTAATTGTTCATAGAGCTTGAAAGCTCTTGTGGTGTTCCTAACTTTTTCTAAAGCTAATAAAAAAAAATAACATATGACAATGTTTTCTGGTTTGGTCCCCATATTATTTGTGATGACAGATGGAACAAGATTGGCCTTTTTGACTAACAAAGTAAACTAGAATATCTTTAGGAAACAATCTGAAAGAAAAATTAATTTCATTTCTTGTCTTATTAGAAAAACAAATCCCCCTTGCAGGGAAAGTTAATTACTTAAAATAATTTTCATGTATTTATTTTTACTAAAATTAATGTAATTTTCTGTCCACTTAAAAAACGTATGGCATCGCTATGCAAATGATTTCAGTAATTTTAATTTCTTTCCATTTTTATCCTCTAAGATGTTTTGTTTATTATAAACTTAGAGATTTCAACTTATAAAAAGACCTGTTACCTGAGGCCTTACCTAAACATGTGTAGCTACAATACCTTGACCCAAATCACTGATCTATTTCACTGCTGAAACTTGCCTGAAAAATATAAATATTTATTTACATTATATATACTATGTATATAATATATATCTATACTATATATTTGTATTAGTCAGTAGAGAAACAGAGACAATAAGAGTATACACACACACACGTATAATAATGAATATTACCATATTTAAACTATCCCACATATTTATTATAAAATATTGGCTCATACCATTATGGAGGAGGAAAAGTCCCACCATCAGTCATCTGTAAACTGGATATCCAGGAATGAAGATGGTGCTAAATCAAGCTGATAGCATAATTCAGTCTAAGTCCAAATACCTGAGAACCAAGGAAGCCAATGGTGTAAATCCGAAGGCAGGAGAGGACCCAGTTCCACCAGTCAGGCACAGAGGAACAAATTATCCCTCCCTCCACCTTTTGTTCTAGTCAGGCCCTCAGGATTAGATAATCTCTACCCATCTGGGAAGGACAATCTGCTTCACTGATTCAAATGTTAAACTTGTCAGGAAACACCCTCACAGAGACACCCAGAAATAATAAGCAAATATCTGGAGACCCTGGGATTGGGTCAAGGTGTTTTGTAAAATTAATCATCACAATATTATTCACTGTAGGGGATACATCTACATCTTTAGGGATATAAAGGATACATCTATATCCATAGAGGATGGATGGATGGATGGATGGATAGATCAGATAGATGATAGATAGATAGATAGATAGATAGATAGATAGATAGATAGATAGATAGATATAGATAGGCAGGTAGATCACCTATAGTTAATAATGTAAGGCCAACAAGAATAGATTTTGATGAGTGTAAAGGCCTACATTCATGTTCAAGATAATTACAACTAAATTAAGCATAGTTTGGGGTACACCAGACAAAATAATCCCGTATTCAAAAAAGATTTGGGAAGCTCAAAACGTATATAAGTTTGGCAAAAAGAAGAGAATGGATTACTTTTAATTAGTATTAGTAGAAGAACATGAGTAGAATGAGTAATATTTTAGTGTCTGCATTCTTTTGTTCTATACTAGAGGCCTGGTACACAAAATTCATGCACAGGGGGCGGGTGGGGGAGGGGTGTCCCTCAGCCCAGCCTGAACCCTCTCAAATCTGGGATCCCTCTCACAATCCAGGACTTCTGGCTCCCAACCGCTCGCCTGCCTGCCTGATTGCCCCTAACCGCATCTGCCTGCCAGGCTGATCACCCCCTAACCACTCCCCTGCCAGCCTGATTGACGCCTAACTGCTCCCCTGCTGGCCCTATTGCCCCTAACGGCCCTCCCAGGGAAGGGCAGCTGGGTCACCCCCAACTGCCCTTCCCTGCAGGCCTGGTCCCCCCCAACTGCCCTCCCCTGCCGGCCATCTTGTGGTGGCCATCTTGTGTCCACCTGGGGGCAGCTATCTTTGACCACATGGGGTTGGCCATCTTGTGTGTTGGAGTGATGGTCAATTTGCATAGTACTCTTTTATTAGCTAGGATATATCAAGGAAGTAGAACACTTGAGAGGATACAGACTGTTTACCAGTCAAAATTGGGAGCAAACATTATGTTAAATTAAGAACAAATACAATTTATTTTTTAATCTTGCAAAAGGTATATAATTATATTTTAAATGCAGAGAACATAATGCTCATTGTGGAACATTAAAATTGAATAACTTTGTAGACATTATGAACACTAACTGCAAACGTTATGTGAAGGGACATATGGACGGTTTTTCACACTATTTCTTTTTGTTAATATTTTCATGAATGCTCCATTTAATACTTATGAAATCTCAATGTCACATTATCAGTCTCATTCTTTTTATAATAGATGCAACAATCAAGAAAAATATATTATTCTTGAAGTTACTTAAGTATATTTTATTCTACTTTTATTGATAGCTAGATGGCTTTAACCTAGTTCTATTAGATTACTCTTTATGGTGCCATTTAAAAGCACTTTCTATTAATCAAAATTACATTTTTAAATGAGTTGGAAAGAGTATTAAAATTTTTTATGAACTAGTAACATTAACTGAAACATACTTTCCACAAGTTGGGAAATAATATTTAATGATATGCCACTAAAATGATAGATATTAAATGTGTGATACATTAAAACGGCATAAAATATGTTTTCATTGATGTTTATAAATTGATTCTGCCATGTGTACCTGCAAAGTAATTAAAATTTTAAATTACATATGTGCTTTTATTAATGTCCTCTATTTGAAGGTTGGAAGACACAAAGGCAGGTCTATAATAAATGAAAAATGACTAGAAACTAAATTAAGAGTTACTGTTAAAGAAAATTTTGAATAATTGGATTGTTACAACAATAGACTAGGCCAGTGGTGGGCAAACTGTGGCTCTCTAGCCACATGCGGCTCTTTGGCCCCTTGAGTTTTTAGCAAAGGCCAGTTTAGGAGTACCCTAATTAAGTTAATAACAATGTACCTACCTATATAGTTCAAGTTTAAAAAATTTGGCTCTCAAAAGAAATTTCAATCGTTGTACTATTGATATTTGGCTCTGTTGACTAATGAGTTTGCCAACCACTGGACTAGGCTACTCTGAAATATATTGAGCTCTCCATCCCTAAAAGTGCTCATGTGCAGAGTGAATGACCTTCGATTTAGAATATTCCATGTAAGACTCATGAATGAGTTACAAAGATGTAAAAGCTGAACTTGATTCTCTCTTTTATTGTCAGAACAAAATTAAACAGGAGAATCTACATGAAACAGGGAAGTATATTGCTAGATTTGAATACTGATATATATTAAGTACAATATATATCATTTATGTATTTACTTCAGTACAAAGTAAAACTTTTTTATACAAGTTATCAGCTTTTCCACACACTTCCGTCAACATGCTCCCAAGAAGCAAACATAAAAAAGCATGCACCGTTTAGTAAATATCTACATGCCAGACACAGGAACAGGTGTCTTCCAGACATAATCTCATTTACCCTTCACACACACTCAAAAAATCTGTAATCTAAAACTGGTATAGGGGTTTTAAAGATGAAAGAACTGAAGCTTCCTAGTGTTTATGAAATTTAATCAAGGTCACTGGCCTATATGGTATCCAAGATGGGATCATCCAGGTCAATCTTACTTTGAAACCCTGATATTTCTACTTAAACCAAGTCCCCCCACAAGTATCCTGTGATATTACTGCTATGATGCATTTGTCTCTTTTAAAGGCATCTTTATAAGTGCCCTCATATGGTTTAAGTTTATCCAAGAAATAGATGAACTTGGTGTAACATTCACAGCAATTTTACCAACTGCTAATTTGGAAAACTTTTAGCATATTAAAATATATAACTGTCATTCCTCATAGCTCACTCCTGTAAACATCAACACCACTTCCTTGTGTAATTTCATACTCCTTATTTTGCAAAATACCATCGCAATTAAAAATAGTTGCTAGTTGCTAGATTCAAATAGCAGTAATTGCTTGTCCTGCTAATTGAATACACAAACCCTGAATGATTTGACAAGGAGAAATATATCTTTATTTTATAATAATAACAGCCCCCCCAAACTGAAATTCAGTAGCTATCATAGTAAAAAGTAAACACCTCTGAAATTAATCAAATTATGTTGTGTTATTTAATAATCAAATCAAGTACATAATTTTTCTTCATTCCATGCCTGCTTTTCCTATTTAATGTAAAAGTTCTAGATAAATATAGAAATATTGTGATGACATTTTATATAATTTTTAAATTATGTACTTTGAGTACCATTCCACAGAATAAATCAGTAAGTATGTATAATCATAGCTAAATTTATACAATAGAATATTTGTAATTTGGTGGTGAAGCATAGAAATCAGGGAAAATGGCTAGGTTTTGATATTAAGGTCATTAGAAAAACAGAAGGTACTTAGACAATGGTCCATTCCATCAGATTATGCTTCTTTGCATCTCAGCACAAAGCTTAGAACATTAGTGTGCCCAGTAAATGTGTCATATTAATTAACTAATTAATTAATGGACAAACACATGTATCAAGTTACCAAGGGTTAGATCCTCAGCTACACAAATTGAGAATGTCACCAAGATCTTTTTGTTTATTTGTTTCTTTGTTCTGATTTTGTTCTTTTCTTTGATTTTTCAATTCCTGAATGATATTCAATTTCTTAGAAAATGGAACAAGAAATCTTTAAAAATACTTATTTTAAGCTAGATTGATAATTTATTAATAGCTAATATTCATATGTACAGAAAACTTCCTTCTGATATATAGGTTCTTTATAAAAACCAACTTATATGAGAGAAAATCCCCATTAATCACAGAATAATAAAAATTTTTGCTATTGCTTAAAGAAAATTTACATCAGGCTAGTATTTCATCCTTTATATCTTCAGAAATACATATATGTAGAATATAAACATTTGAAGCCTTGATACATCTTCCCCATTAGTGCTAGAAAAAAACACACACTAATAACATTTTTAGTACCAAATATTTCTTTTTCAATATCCCTAAGTAAGCCACGGGATTCTACTCACTACAAATTTTTTAACAATTGCCATATTATAATTATCTAGATAGCAGCTAATATGGTATTAGTTAAAATCTCAGTTAAGATTTTGGAAACAAGAGGCATACTATATACAAATCCTCTCCTAAGATGCTGTATTCCAGTCAGTCAGTCATTGATTCAAGAAATATTTTGTAGTGGACATCTGTGATTTCTTCCACAGTGTCAATTCCTACTCCCAAAAGTTCTCAGTGCCCACACTGGGAGCCATTTGGTTCCAGGAAGCCTTACTACAGTGATGAAGCAGGTGAGTTAGGCTAAGCCAATTAGGTAGCCTATCCCCTAGACCCGTGGTCAGCAAACTGCGGCTCGCGAGCCACATTCAGCTCTTTGGTCCCTTGGGTGTGGCTCTTCCACAAAATACCACGGCCTGGGCAAGTCTATTTTGAAGAAGTGGCGTTAGAAGAAGTTTAAGTTAAAAAAAATTTGGCTCTCAAAAGAAATTTCAATTGTTGTACTGTTGATATTTGGCTCTGTTGACGAATGAGTTTGCCGACCACTGCCCTAGACATACGACAATGTAACCCAGGCCTAGTGAGAATCTCTTCTGCTATGGAGTGTGCAATAGATGGATAAGAGACCTGGGACTCCTGCAGCCATTTTGCTTCCATGCAGGCAGCCAGTGAAAAGAAGAGAACCAATACAGGAAGGAAAGCAGAGTGGCAAGACAGAAAAGTAGAATGAGACCCTGACATTACCAACCTCCAGGTCAAGCAGCACCTAAAGAGGAACCACCTCTGTAATTAAGACAGCTTCGCAACCTTGCAATCTACACAGTCACACAGGGTCCCGTTTGCAAAAGGGACCTTCAGACTTAGTTTGATGCACTCCTGGTGCCTTCTTGAAATTCTTCATAATCTTATCTTAGGACCCATGTTTCTAAGTGAAGTTTTATGGAACAATGGATGTGACTCTGAACAAAAACATACCCTCGGCAGCAGCTAGCACACGTGGGGCAGCCCAAGGGCTCCAGGGAACAATCCTGCCAGGACCTGGGGGCCAATCCTCAGAAGCAGCCGCTGGGGCACCAGGACGGGGCCCTGCAGAGAGGAGGCAGCGGCTGCCTCGGCACCCTTCCCACTGGCACCTGCACAGATGTCACCTCTGGGGACTGTCGCAACTACTGACAGTAAATCACAAGCTAAATAGAAGAATATATTTGGAAAGTGCAACATAACATTGAAGAATTCTTAAAATCTTTTAACGAGTTTAGTAGCTCTGGTTTTGAAAACCACTGCAATCTGCAACATTGCAAAATAAATATCCTCAGGCTTAGAGAAACAGAAATGAAAGATAGCCACGTCACAGTACCTTTCAGGTGTCAGTAGATAAACGTCCACATTGTGATGAAGAGACCAGGGCTCTTTCCATCTTGTGCTCCACCAACTCTCGTGGTCCTCGCCTGGATCCAGAGAGAGAGAATGTGAAGGATTCTATGAGAATTTAGCGGGCAGATCCGATAGTGCTGTGCACAATTTCTGCCTGAATTTCGATGGTCAGCATTCAGTCATATGGCCCCACTTACGGCACGGGTTTGGGGAAATGGAGAATAATGGTGTTGCAAGGAAGAAAGCGGTGATTTAGATACTGGTGAGCACTACCACTTTCGACCCTATGATGTTTATTCCATATTAAGGTTCTCCCCTTTGGGGGAGGGTGTGCATTGTTACTCTCCTCACATTTTCTGATCTGGTGACTTTCCCATTTCTAATATTCCTACATAACCATGCACCTAGAAAAAATATTTCCTATTCCTATTCCTATTCATCCCACTGTACTCTGATTTTTGCCTCAACCATTTTAGTGAATGCATTTTATCAAAGTCACAACTGGCTGCCTTTTTTGTTTATTTGGTTGGTTTTCAACGCATCTCTCTCCATCTTCCCCCACATTCTCTGGACTCGGGACTCTTCCGAGCCACCGGCCAGCGTCTCTCCAGACACAAGCCTCCTCCTCTCATTTCTCTCCTCTTGGGGCTCCTCTGCCTCTCCTAGCTAAGAAGTCCCTGCACCCCAAGACCACTGCCCTCTAAAACCCGCCCCAACCTCCTGGGTTCACCCCGGTACCCCGTTCCCCTCCTGAGACCCCCTCCCCCTTCCCCACATTTCCCCACGCGAGTCCTCTGACTCCGTTTGGACGCCTCGATTTCTGTCGCAAGTCCCCTCACCCAAAGTGACACAGCCCTCACCTGTCTCCCCCAAAGCCCCCAGGGAGACACCTGGTCCTCTCACCTGGAGAAGCGGCCCTCCCTTCCGCCGCCTTCGGGGCTCCGGCGGAGCAGGCGCGTTTCCGGGCGAGGGAACAGCGCCCTCTGGTGCCGAAGCCGCCGGGGCTGCCGGGTCGGGGGCGCGGGAGGCCTTGCTGCTCAGCTGTCACAAATGACCTCTCAATTGCAACCTTAGTCCACTCCTTTGCAATTGTCAGCGCGTCACTGAAATAACAGTACATTTTGGCGAACCCTCCCGGTCAGAGTCAGTTATGCCTTCCTCTGTGGGACTTTTTATCTTTCAGTCATGACCATTATGGATGGTACTTAACACGCTGTATTTTAATATCTTGCATATGTCTGACGTAGACTCCTCGAGGTCAAGAACTGTTTATTTTCAGTTACATGACTTTGATCCCTTTTGAAAACATACCAGTATCTCAGTAAATATTGGTGGACAAATAGGTGAGTGTTTAGCCATGTTGCCTTTAAAGTATATACAGGAAATCCAGCTAAAGATGCTATAAAGGTGATATAAAAGAAGTTAATTGAGGAGATATATTTTCCCTAGTTGAAAGTCATCCACAAATATGAAGAAGTGGAAACTCATGTGTGCATGTTTGCGGTTTCCTTAGCTTCTAGTATCAGTGAATTAATAATTCTCATCAATTTAGTGATAATTCCTACAAATAGATTTTTTGTTTCCTACTCTCCTTTAGGAACTCCAGTTACACATGTATTGGGGCCATTTGAGTTTGTCTCACAGGCTTAATTTTTTTTTTTTTGCAGTCTTTTGTTTTGTATTTTATTTTCTCCCTGTTTTTTAATTTGGAGAATTTTTATAACTTCAAATGTACTAACCTTATCTTCTGTAATATCTAATCTCCCAATAATCCCATCTAGTGACTTTCTTTCTCATACATTGTCATTTTTATTTCTAGAAGTTCCATTTGGGTCTTGTTCGTATTTCCCATGTCTCATGATCAATCTCTCTTGTATCTTTCACAGTATATGGAATGCAGTTTAAATAAGCATTTTAACCCTTTGCACTCGCTTGCTATTTTCTCGATTCCTTTATTCTACTCGGGATTTAATTTTTTAAATACCCCAGATTTTACAAAGCGCGGCAGTAGAATAAAAAACTGGAGTTTCTTTATATACAAACTTATTTATTTGGATTTTTTTATATTTCAAATTATTGATACATTCAATAACCATCACACTCGACATCTGAGTGCAAAACGTTAATGTCCTTTGTTTTTTTAAATTCTAACATCTGTACCAGTTTTAAGTTGCTTTTGATTTAATGGCTTTTCTCCTCTTTAAGGGTCATATTTTTGTGCTTCTTTGGATGTCTTACAATTTTTTATTTTTATTTTTAGTTATATGCCATATATTGTGAACGTTAACTTTGTTAAGGAGTACACCAGGTGTACCGGTTAATAATGTGGATTTTGTAATAAAAGAAAACAGGATAATTTCAAGAGAAACATCAAAAGTGCTTTATTCAAAGTAATGTTCATTGCTAGCCACACATTTCCCCCACCTGACAAGGTAATTTTTGGATACCATCCCAATAGAACTTTTCTTGTTTGGAGGCAAACCATTCAGAAACCCAATTTTTTACTTCTTCATACGTTTTGAAGTGCTGCTCAGAAAGTGAGTGTGCCATCGATCAGAACAAGTGGTAATCTGAAGGAGCAAGGTCTGGTGAATACAGCGGTGGGTTAATACTTCCCAGGCAAGATCTTTTGACGTGTCTTTAACTGTTTTTGAAGTGTGTGATGTGCGTCATCATGAAGCAAAATTACTTTGCTGAGTCTTCTGGCCCATTCTGATCTTTTTATGATCAAAACGTGGTTCAAATTGATTGTTTGTTGTCGGTAGTGATCAGTATTAACCGTTTCACCTGGTTTTAGAAGCTCATAATACACCACAACATCCTGATCCCACCAAATGCAGAGCATTGTCTCCTTTCCAAAGCAATTTGGCCTTGCAATCAATATTGGTGCTTGACCTGGATCAACCCATGATTTTGTGCATTTGGGATTATCAAAATAAATCTACTTTTCATCGCCAGTCATTGAAGCAACATTTTCCTGATGACTTTTCGGTTTTTCATTTGTCTTCCATTCAATTGATGTGGCACCCATTTTCCTTCCTCTTTCCCATTGCTTGTAAATGATAGGAAATTGCTGAGCAACATTTAATCTTTCTGCAAGTTGTTTTTGAGTTTGACACACATCTTCATCCAATAATGATTATAATTATTGGTCTTCAAACTTTTTCGGTTGACCTGGACGTTCTTTATCTTTCACATTGAAATCATCACTTTTAAAGCATTTAAACCAGCGTTCACAAGTGTCTTGAGATGGAGCATGTTCACCATAAGCTTCCTAAAGTATAGGATAACTTTCAGCAGCACTTTTCTTCAAAATAAATTAATGAATTAAAACTTCCCACAAATGCTCTTTTTTTTGGCACAAAATTCGACATTTTTAAGCGTAAAAATACCGATGATGTTAACACCTTCAGAAAATTTGACATATGAAGTTTTGAAGCTTGCTGTCAATACAACAAAGTAGCATACCTAACAAATCGCATATATATCAACATATGTGTAACTCCATTTATTGAAAAAAATTCGCATTATTAACCGGTACACCTGGTATATGTTTGTACTCTTACATTTATTCTTGAGCTAATTCTGGGACACAGTTAACGTATTTGTAAATGGTTCGATCCTTTTCGATCTTCCTCTTTAGACTTGTTAAGTGGGACCAAAGCGGCATTTACTCTTCGGGTAATTCCCCACAACTGAGATACCTTCTGAGCACTCTACTCAATATCACACATATTATCAGGTTGTCGGTCTGGCTGAGAAACATATTCTTCCCAGCCCTGTGGGAGCTCTAGCTACTGATTTTTTTTTCCTAATTCTTTCCCCCTCAAATAGTTCCCTCAAAAACATCTGCCAATCACTACTCTGCTGAAGACTGGAGAAGGACCCTCTACAAATCTCCACTGTTCTCTTTCTATGCACATGTTCTTTCTGGCACGCTGACCTATACACTCAAGTTCCTTGGTGTCCCCAGATTTTCAATTCTATTTCCTCAACTCAGTCAGTCTGCTGGATTCTTTCTGAGTACCCTCTTCCTGGAAACTCCTTGAAGCAGGAAACTGGGGCAATCAGTGCTTCAGGTCTCTCATGGTTCACTGCCTTTCATTGCCTGATGTCCAATGTTTAGAAAATCATTGTTTCATAGATTGCATCCACACTTTTAGTTCTTTCCCAGGAGACTATATTTTACCCCTCTTACTCCATTTTAGTCAGAGGCAGGAGCCCAAAACTCATGTGTTTAGATAATTTCACCTAGAGAAGGAGTTAGTAGTGACACATGTCTCTTTGTTGTTTCAAAAGGAAAAGGAAAGAAATATGGGGGGTTTTCAATTTCTTGTTTTTCTGTGAATTAACAAAGTAGTCTCCTGGATGAGTGCTTAAATAGATATAATCAAGTGCATGAGGGAATTGACAAAAATATGAGTGTACATCCAGAGAATGGGTGAAAAAGCAGGGTGTGGCTAAACAATAAAACCTGGGAACAATGAAGGTCCTGCTCAGCTGAAGACTTCAAACTATACATTTGAAGCAATACTCAATCATGCAGTTAGATTTCCCCCCTTCATTCTGCCACTTATAAGGCACAGAAACAGACAAAGAAGATATAAACAGAATCAACACTGAAATTTTGCAAGGTGGCTGTTGTGAAAAAGAAAACAGGTAAGATTAACGTGACAGCCCAAGGAGTTGAGGGTGTAAAAGAGGGGGAAAAAGGAGCACAGTGGGGCTTAGCAGCTGGAGGGGAAAGAAAGGCAAGTGACTGGGAATTGTGATGGGTGTGGAAGAGCAAATGGAGAGAGAGCAAGCTGGTAAAGAACCCAGATAAACAGGAAGGTATGTAAGAGCTGAGTGTCGGTCTCCAAGATTCCACAATGGAAAGAGCTGACAGTGATGACTAGCTCTACTGTGACCTTAGGTGTGGGTTGCTGCTGAAGTGGAAGAAAGATGATGCTTTCACCATGACAATCAAATGGCTAAGGTGTGGGGTTCATCATGCAAAGAGCCCTTGGCGTTGCCAGATTCACTTGAGAGACCTGAAGGGAGGAAGAAGACCTTGAGTAAGCTGCACAATTCTCAAAAGAATATATGCAAAGTATCAGCTAAGTGTGAGGGGGATGTGACAAAACAATGTCCTTACCATTCAAGGACAAGGTCTTTGGTCAAGAGTGGGAGATGCATTTCTGGCCTCACTCCCAGTAATTGTGAGGAGGATGAGAGAATGAGCAGATTTCTCTAAAGAGAAAAGTGACAGACACAGCGCCCTTGAGATCTTTCCACCTAATTTCACATATTTTATGTATAGTCTTAGTTGTTTCAATTTCAAAAGGTATTTTCTGACTTTGTCTCTGAATTCTGGGGAGCACCTTATGCAATTAAATGGCACAGAGAACCCTAATAGGCTATCTACAGAAACAGGAAGGAAAGCATGTAGTCACATTAGTCAATGAGGATGGTGGGAATAGCAGTCGGGAAAATCAGTTTGGTAACAAAAATAAATCTCCCTATGGGTCGATCCAAAAAGGCAACACTGGCTGGGAAACCAGTCACTGTGAGGCCAGCGTACATCTGCAAACCGTTTACTCCAAGGAATCCTCACTCAGAAGATACCGTTTGATTTTAATTCATACATATAAATTTTAAAAAAACATTTTTGCAATTGAAATTAAACACCACCATCCCAACACTTCTTAATGCTCCCGGAAGGCACATCCTAAACACTCTGATAATCCATCTTCTCCTCAGATGCCCAGGAGTACAGATTTCAGGCTCTGAAAACTCGGCCAGTGCTGAGTTCGTGGCTTTGCAACCAGAGCAGTGGCAGAGGGCTCTGTGTGCAAAGACAGCAGTTGGGATTTAAGAACACTTGGGTTATTGTCTTGCAATTCTCAGTGAGTTTATTTTTGAATGTGTGCTTTACAAGTGAGCATACCCCAGGGACTTACAACCTCTGTGCAGCAGCAGTCCCATCTCCCTCCGCTGGACCCGTTCTTGGCCTCTCCCTCCCCTGGCATCCCCCAGTTACCAGCTGGGGCTGGTCACCAACTCCCAGGGGTGGGGGTGCAGTGTGCTCCCCCTGGAGGGACCTGGTGGAAATCATTCCTACCCAGATGGACATGGAGTGCCTTGGTGCATTCCACAGATTTGTAGCATGAGCCTCTCAACCCCCTAATCTAGAGACCTAGTACCTTCCGGAGCAGAGGTCCCAATGCCCTCTGGGTTTTAAGTCCATCTTGGTTGGGGGCTGGCCCTCCAGCTATCCCCATGCCCTAAGATTGTGCCATTAAATACTACATTTAAAATAGATGTTTTTCAGTTGAGAGATATTACCATAGAAGAAAAGAATTTTATAGTTTAGTACCTTTACGAGTAATTGTCTCCTACTATTTGAACCACGAACTTCATGTTCATTTTGCACGGAGTCCGCAAAGTAGGTAGTTGATCTTGCTCCCAGCTCTCGGCAACAGAGATGATTTGAAGAGGTAAAGCCACTCACATGCATCTGACAGATTCTGCAGAAGGTTCATAAACACATTCCAGTATTCTTCCATAGAAAAATGCCCCCTGCTTTTCCAAGCGTATAGTTCTGTCTGTGCCTGTCTATGACACCGTAAGTCTGGAGACTAGAAATTACATAAGGTGTAATACTTATGAATTGAAAGACTTAAGTACACCAGCTTCATAGTTTGTTTTAAAATATGATAACTAGTCCCAAGAAAGATAGTTCTAAAAGTCACTTAAAATCCTCCTTCCCTTAATCTGAGTTACACTCCATGAATACAGTGTGACAAACACCACTTGTAAATGGTGAGTTCACTAATTGCTTGAAATCTGCTATAGATAAGCTGTTTGTACTTTTTAAATTCCTGTGCCCTGATGCATAATCTTATTTAACAATAAAAACACATGTATTGGAGGAATTATCATTATTCCTATTTTACATGTGTGTAAAGTGCTTGGAAAGTACTATGTAATTTCACCAGCAATGCAGTGAGTGAAGTTGGGAACTGCATCATGGCCGATATATGGCAACATAACAATATACAGATTGGCAGGTTGGACAAATTTTTGATTGGGGAATCATGCTATAATTTTTTAATTCCCATATAATTTTTAGTTTAGAAATGTGATTTGAAAGATAAAAATCTATTGTTCCTTTAAAATAATGCTTTAACTGCTTTGAACAAGAAGACTTCTCTCCTCTGTCCCCAATATTAATTAATATAATGTGTTTTGGTATACTGGATAAGCTTTATCAACCTCCTTTTATAACTGTCCACTAATTTATAAAGAGATCAGAAAACAAGACATAAATAACAGGATATTGTGACATAAATTATGTTACAAAGGAATTTTTGCTCACAATGTACTTGAAGAATTGCATTTTAGACATTCTTTCCTCTCATACAGTATTCTGTATTGTCATACATTTTGAGAAAACTTACCAAAAGCAAAATGTATTTTAAATAATGAATGTCTTTACAAATAATCTATTTGAAGTTCATTTATTAGATTTAAAATAAGAAATCAAGTTTTAAAAACTAAAGTAATATAGCTGGTTATTTTATTCACAGATTATCAAAAATTATATTAAATTTTTCAATAAAATTAATTTATTGCTACTTTGGCTATGCAGATTATAGAAATAATTATAATATGTTATCAATAAGTATGGTGAAACAAAATAAAAAATACACTTCCATAGATATATCAGGGAAAATACTTCATATATCTTTGAAAGAGAATTTTTGTTTCTAGAATTGTACTATTGGTTCAGACTTGAATGTAAGTTCCCAAGTCAAGAAATGAGAAAAACTTAAGTGGTAATTGCTGAAGCAGCAAACCCATTTGGATCAAAAATATATTGTTTAAAGGACTGAAGATAAAATATGTTTTTATTGTAGCTTTTAGTTTGCTTCAAGATCTATTGCCTTTAAGGTTGAAAAAGCACTCCAAAGGGGACAATAATGATTCCAGATACAGATATTATACTCTACTGATGTTGTCCTTCCGATCCTCCTGTAAGTGGTTTTCTATTACTGATGTATACCAGACCAAATTGTGTACCTTTCTCTATGAATAATGAAAGCAGGCATAAGCACAAGAAATATGAGGACTGCTGTAAACAGATACTTCTGTTTCATTACCACTATTTTATTAACAAATTACTTCCATTAAAGAGATTATGAGGTTGCAAAAAGCAATCCAAAATGAAATAGTCCAGGCCTAACTTTCATTTTGCAATGAATTGAAGTGATTTGCCTGCAGTCGGCTCAGTTCCTCATCGTTTCTGTAACTGCACAGTCTATTTGTATCTTGAATTGTGAGTGTGCTCTCCTCAGAAGGGCTTTGTGAATCATCTTTTCTAGGGGGGAAAAATGTTTCCAATTAAGTCAAGATATACACCTCTCCATTCCTAATGTGGAGAGTGGTGTGTTATATATAATCCACCTCAGGTTGGAACAATATGCCTAGAGCCCCATATTTCATACTATAGTTATTTTACAATCCAATCATTTGTGACAAAACCATAAGCTTTTAAAGCAATCATGCCTCCAAAACTTACTACTAGCATCATTCTAATGTGAAACCAGTACTTCCATTTTTTTTTTTTTTAATATTGAAACTTTAACTCTCTAAATTTCTGGGGAGATCCCCAAAGTGGCCTGTTTGAGCCTTTCTAAGTGAAGGGAACCAAATGTTTAAAATGGTTATTGTGTTTCACAGCCTGTGGTTATTTAGTATTATTCAGGAGTATACAATCTTTTCTGTAAGAGGAAGAAAGAGATGTTAGTCATATCTTGGTTTCATTTTTGGAGCATGAAAAAAAAAAAAAAAAAAACACAAAAATGATGGCAGTACTCTGCCAGTTCCAAAACTGATTTTGAAATGGGCCTGGTCTATGGAAACTAGAAATCTGATAATCACAGTTGCTACAGAATCCTAGTGTGGCAAGATAATGACTTACACTAATATCCCCAAATGCAGAGACTCAAAAAATATGAGGGATTAAATAGAATTGATTTCTATTATGAGTGCTAGATAAATAATTGAATAAATTTTGATTTTATAAAATTCATTTGAGATTAAACATTCCTCTGTCCCTAAGAATTTTCTGTTATTTACATACTATTGTATTTAAATTTTCTTTACATTACATATTTAATAGACTTCATAAACAAGGTTTTACCAATCAGTCAACATGTTACAGGAGAACTTAAAAACATAATTGAATCCTGAAAAATGCAAATAATTACTTTTAAATTTATTTTGTATATGATTGAGGACTTTTTGTATGTTTCCAAAATAATGTAGGGCTAGTTCCCAATCAAGATAGCAAATATTCAGGAGAATAAATTTGTAAAACAGAGAAAATTTAAAAACAAAGAATAAAATAACTATTAAAGCTCTAACAAAAGAAATTACTCATTTTACAATTCTTTTTCTAAGCACTTATTTGTTTTAAAAAATGGGAATTCTACTGTTTGTATGGTTGTCTATCTTTTTACCAGAAACGTATCAATTCAAAAGGAGAAGTCTAGGTAACAAAGCAGAAATATAAAATCTACATCCCTCAATATTAGGTAAAATGGAAAAGAAAATTGAAATAACCAAATACGAATTTCAACAGCCATAGCTAACCAATTTAGAAGTAAATTTCATGCCGTAATCTTTGAAAAATCTTGACCAAGGAAAGAATTCTGCTATATCATATGGAAGCCATTTTCAGAAAGAATGTGTCAAAAAAAATCTCCAAAATTCTCACCAATTTGAAGAAAAATGGATAAGCATGGTGAGTAGGCAATCTGGGAAAAACAGAGGCTAAACCCTACATAATAGAAGCCCCTAGCCATTTTCAAGTTGATAATGGAGCAAATAAAATGGAACAAGCATCGCTAAGAGAATCATTTAAAATACAGTCAGGAGGCCACTGAGGAAGTGGGCCTGAGCACATCCTGTGCCTGCCTCAGTTCTCAGAGCAGCTATTAAGTTGCTAAAACTGTTACTAAACTCAGCTCAAGGCTGAGTCATAAACATTCTGCAACTACAATGGCTGTATGGAAACATAGGGACTTTACCACCTCCTTGTAGTTTTCACTCCCCATTGGCATATTTGAACTAACCAATCCCATTTGCAGGAAGGAATTACACTTTGTGGTTTTTGCCTTTCTTTGTTCTCTTCAGAGCACAGTTTGGTTACTACTTGAATCTAAGTCTCCCAGGTTGCAGCTCTTTTGCTCAATAAATGATTTTTGTTTGTTTGCTTCTCTCTCTCTCTCTCTCTCTCTCTCTCTCTCTCTCTCTCTCTCTCTCCCCCCCTTCCTCTCTCCCTCCCTCCATCCCTCCCTCCCTCTCTCTCTCAATAACCTGAACCTCTTCTTTTGATAACAAAGTGCTGCATGATCAATTAGAGAGAAGTCTTCTGCCAAGGGAGCATGATATTCCCTCTAGCAAATTACAAGGAACTCTAGTTTATACCATTTCACATAAACTAAGAAGTATAAGAAATGCCCAGGATATCTAACAAAGGCTCTTCCAGCAACTCTCTTCCTTCAAAGAGGACCAAAGAAAGAGTCATGTATCAAGTCACAAAGATGGACAGTAGAAAAGAAGCTAAATTTCAGGTAGAGTAGGCTTAGAGTCAAGGAGAATTAATCCACACGATATAACAACAACAATGGTTTGGCACAGCAAGATGAGAAAAAAATGCATGGCAAGTAAGCCAGCATACCTCAGGAACAGATAAAGTAAATATATATTACATTTAAAAACCCAACAAAGAGTCCCATCTAAAAGGAAACACAATGTAAGAAAAAGAAAAAGGAAAGAAAAAAAAAAGCAACAACTCTTTGAGAATGCCTCATAATCAAGAAAAACCAGGAACATGACAGTTAATAGGACCCAAATAAATCTTAAAGAAATAACACTGAATTAGAAACACTGTGAAATAGATTAGCAATGCCTAAAAATCATAGTGTTGATATATATGATGCTTCCACTGGGAAAGAAGTAGATAATTCAACAAATGAAATTAGAGTAGTATAAATGAATATTAAAATGGCACACTGCATTTTTAAATAATGTGGTATAGAATAAGAGACTTCAAAGCATACTGTAATTATACTATTGAATTTGAAAAATAAAGAATTCTTCAGGGTTCTTGCAGAAAATATCATCAATGGAAGTTAGAAGTGGACCTGCTCATATGAGCTCAGATTTTCCATTAAAATTTTTCACACAGTAGTGAATAAATTATCTTTAGATTTGAGGGGAATATATTGTGATGTAAGAATATTATAAACAGTCATTTCTTTTTGTTCACATACAATGGTAATACAAAGATTCCTCAAAATTAATGAACTCAGATAATCTATATGTCCCAAAAAATGTATATGCACATTTTGAATAATTATAGAGGCAGTGTTTATTAAAATACATTTCATTTTCAAAATTGAGCTATCAGCTATTAAAGTGTGTATACATTTTTGGGACACCCTGTATATAAATAAATGAGTATGTATAATATATAATACTCATTTATTTATATATATATGTATACACACACACACACACATATATATATATATATATGGAGAGAGAGAGAGAGATACTAGAAATGATAGTTTACCAATATGTTATTTCTAAATGGAAATATTTTAATTATTTTGCTTGATTCTTTGCTTGCTTTTTACAGTAATGTTTAATTATTATTTTGTGTAAAATAATTAACTGATTATTCTAAAATATTTAAAACACAAGTTTAATGATTGCCTAACATCCATTTTATGTATATACTATAATTGATTTAATTATAATCGTTTACATTTCATTTATTCCTACCTTATTACTACAGTCAACCATATTGTAATTAATATCTTTATATACAAATCTTTGTGTCACTGACTAGTTTTAGGAACTGATTCTAATAATTACTACTTCAAAGAATGACAACATTTTAAAGTTCCTTTAGATATTAACACATTGCTTTTCAGGGAGAGTATTCTCATTTACTCTTCCAGCAAAAGTGAAAACAGTGTTTATCTGACTACACCCTATGCTTGACTAAGCAGTTAAATATTTTTTACTTTCTAGTTGTATTTGTTATGTTAATTATGTTTTCACAGTCACTGTCTGTTACAAAAAAGCCTTTTTATATAATAAAGATATCAATTTTTATAGCCTTTTTTGAACTTTATATAAAGGTTATCCTACTGCAGGTGGTCTTCCCATACAATACTATCATAATAAGACTAGAGGCCCAGTGCATGAAATTCGTGCAGGGGGTGCCCCTCAGCCCAGCCTGCACCTTCTCCAATCCGGGACCCCTCAGGAGATGTCTGACTGCAGTCAGACATCCCACTCACAATCCGGGACCACTGGCTCCTAACTGCTCACCTGCCTGCCTGCCTGATCACTCCTAACTGCCCCCCCTGCTGGCCTGGTCACCCCCAAGTGTCCCCCCTGCCAGCCTAGTCACCCTCAACTGCCCCCACCCCCCTGCCGGCCTGGTCACCCCTTACCTCCCCCCCGCCAGCCTAGTTGCCCCATGCAGCCCGTTAGGTTGTCCGTTCAGTTGCGATGGTCGCTTAGGCTTTTATATATATAGATTGCCCATGCTATTCCACATAACTATAATACATTCATTTTTCCCTATGCATAATATTCCATCATGTGGTTATAGTAAAATTTATCTATTTATCTTATTTATGGGATTTATGATGTTTCAGTTTTTTTCCTTGATTAACCAAAAAATGCTTTTTTTGAACATTAATTATCCATGTTTCCTGGTGTACTTTTGAAAGAGTTTCTCTGGGAAAGATCCTTAGGAGTTGAACTATTGAATCATAAGGAAAGCAAAAACTCTTTTATATGGGACAATATAAAGTGTTGTCCATATTGATTATCCAGTTTATGCTCCTGCCAGTATAATTGACCCCAGGGACCCACAATTATAACACTAAGTATAGTCAGATTTATCTTCCACCTACTGATTGAGTCTAAAATAGTATCTCATAGCTATTTTTATGTGTAATTTTGTGATTACTAATGAAATTCAGCACAATACATCTTTTTTAGCCATTTGTATCACTTTTCTTACAAAATACCTCTTCATGTCTGAATATTTTTTTCAATTTGTTTAGTTGTTTATTGATTGCTCTGAAAGAGTACCATATATTTAGAAATTAATACTTTGTTTACATATGTTTCAAATATCTTTACCTTAGATATTAGTTTGTTATCAAGATGGCAGTTAAGAAGAAAATTATGTTTACTCCTCAGGACAATAGTCACAGATGCCCAGAGTAAAAGGCACTAAGAGAAATGCTTGGAAAATATTACTATCTCTTCCATAAAAATTAGCACAGGTGCTACCGGTTTTTCACAAAATAAATTCCTAGAGCCTTGACACTCCTTAGTCACCATAAAGGTCACAGTTTAAACTTCCACCGAGATGCTATGAAAGCTTCCAATGGTTCATGTCTAGCCAGGAACCAGAGAACTGAACTAATTGGTTAAGTCTGCTCAAGGTGACAAGCTGCTGGTTGGCTGAGAAAACATTTCAAAACCAGACTGAAAATGCTACATCTAATTTTACTTAGGATGTAGGAAGAGATCCAGAAGGCTGGTCTGTACCCGGCAATGAAACATGTTTTCCCACGCTATTCCCAGAGCACTGGGCAGGAGCGGTGCTCTTGCAGGAAGGAGGCAGCTCATCTCTGCGAGTTTTACCTACTTATTACAAAAAGGTATTTGTGGCATAACGCAAAGTTTGACCCAGAGAATGTTCATACTTTTGTCACAGTCATAGACACTATTATTTAATATCTCTTTAGCCTAATATAAAAAGAAAGCCAGCAACTATTTAGCACTCTAACTTATAATGCATTACTTTTTTTTTTCTAATTTAATTTTGTAATACATAATTCAGAAGGTTCAGAGTTATATTTTTTTCAAGGCTGTGCACTGTGTACACTTACACATTTGATTTATTCTGCATATCAAGGTATGTGTAAGGAGTGTGTAACATAAGAATATGCTGTAGACAGAGAGGGAAGTTAAAAGTGTGCAGGTGTTACACGAGGTCCATCTAAATTCTCCCAGGACAATCCCTGAATATAAAATCTTGTCATGCAGATAATGTGTAATCATTGCACCTCACTTTCCTTTTTTTATACTTTGATTAGCAATCTATGTAATCATTCATTTTTTTCAGAGTTGTGTGTCCTCTTGTGGCATATGGAAAAAAACATACAATGAGAATATTTCAAGTTTTAACATATCTGTCTCCCAAGATTTAAAAACTCTAAAAGATGCTATTATTTTAACTTATTAAAACTATTAAATAAGAATTTCTTTTTCTCACTACAATGCTCTCATTTGACATTTTTTAGATTTCATTCCACTTGTTCCAAGGCTGCTGCTATTTCTAGACATATTTATAGAAAAAATTATATGAAAATCATTATTCTAATTTATTTTATTTTTTCATATGTATTCCTCAGAGGTAAATGTTCAGACTTTAAAAGAACATATTTCCCTAAATTTTTCAAGATTATAATCAAATATTAAAAATTTACTTAGGATTTTTTTTTGCATTTACCTTTAATTAAAAATTAATCCTTAATTAATTAAATTTAAAATATATATTTTCTAGATTACCTAGTTTTTACCCAAAAGCTCTGCAATATTTACAAAAGTTCTGCAAGATTTACTAGATCTGACAGAACTAATAAGATGATGGATAGACATCAAAATAAGTGTAACTATATTTTGTTCAATATGAAAAGCTGCCATTTGAATCTTGGTCAAGAGTCACTATGTTGAAAACCTTAAAAGGCAAAGTAATTAAGCTTGTGAACCGATTTCTAATGTGTTCTTCAAGAAATATTGAACTAGAAATATTGAAATGTAATACTATTTCAACTTCATTCTGTGTTTTAATCAACTGCATCTCTTCCCTATTCTGACAAAGAAAAAAGTAGTATTGGTTCGAAAGGAACATCAACAAATAAGAAATATGTTCAACTTGCCACAATTGGCATTTTGGCATTAGTGTCTTCTGACACAGAATACTAACTGCAGAACAGGAATTAATTCTGGGGTTGCCAAAATTTCTTCTGAGGCATTCTTTTTTTTTCCTATTTTAAAACCTTACAGATTGCAAGCCTAAAAAAACACCACAAGCAGATGGTAATATACTCCATAGTTAAAGTATTTTCAAATTTTTTAAAAAAGTGTTTGCCTGCTTTTGGAGTTATTCACTAGACTACATATTTCAGACATTTCCCTATT
Source organism: Cnephaeus nilssonii (assembly GCF_951640355.1). Taxonomy (NCBI): domain Eukaryota; kingdom Metazoa; phylum Chordata; class Mammalia; order Chiroptera; family Vespertilionidae; genus Cnephaeus; species Cnephaeus nilssonii. The sequence continues at coordinate 55,647,699 of NC_137073.1, forward strand.
CATCATATTTACTAGCACAATTCCCCTCAGATTATAATGAAGGAGTTTATAACTAGAGATTAGAAGATAAAGACAATGCTGCATTAGTGGAGAAACAAAGAATGATAAGAAAGTACAAACTAGGTGTCTGCTGACATGCTTTACAAAGAGAAGATTATTCTGCACCTTTATCACACTTAGACTTGATAGGGTAGCTGAAAAAATGAAGCACGGGAATATGTGAGCTATGTACTGGCAGCTATTGGAAATGGGTTTTTGATTTAGTTGCCAACTGAGAATTCAGAAACAAAATAAACTCTTTCATGGCCATGAGAAAATATGACTTTCTAAATAAGAATGATGAATATTGTCTATATAATTGATCCCCATGTTAATTCATCAAACATCTTTCAGAGCCAGAATGGCACTATTTTAATAGAATTCTGATGCTGAATGTCTAACATTGAAAAGTCACTGTATACACGCATAAAACCATCTATAATAATAAAAGCACAATATGCTAATTAGACCGGATGACCTTCCAGATGAAGTCAGGGCTGTGAGGGAAGCCCGGGTTCCAGGTGCCTGCCAGCAGCCAAAGGGAAGCTCGGTACTGGGTGCCTGCCAGCGGCCAGAGGGAAACCCGGGTCCTGGGTGCCGGCAGCCAAGGCAAGGAAGGCCTGCTCTTACACGAATTTCGTGCACTGAGCCTCTAGTATTATATAAAACTCTGTGAGAAATATCATTCCCATGATGAAACTGACAAGGAAGTGTGAAACTCTTTGAAACAGCAAAGTTCTTCAGAATTGCCAGCCTGCCTTAATGCTGATATTACCAACATGTTTAGTGTGTGTGTGTGTGGCGGGGGGTGGGGTGGGGGTGGGGGGGTGTGAAATTCAGCTCTGTTTGGTTGGAATATATTTCTGGGTCCAAAAGAATGGTAAGAATGGTGTGCTTGAGAAGAGGTTTGTATTTGGGGTATATGTTTGGGGTATATTTTAAAATCCACAGAAGCAGATGTCATATTTGAGTTTATATTTAAGTTTACTCTTGGTCAATTAATATTTATTGTCTGTGTTAATGTTTATTTTCAAATATTTTATTATAAATATTTTCAAATATAGGTAAAACACAAATAAGTTACTATAATGAATTTCCATGTATGCAACATCCAGCTTCAACCATGTTCATGCTTTGTATTCTTTATTTGGGTCAAGATGCAAAAATTTGGTTAAATAGAGACAATAGAAGACCAACATCAGAAACTTATAAGCCTTTTTAGGAGAATGGTTAGCAGTCACATTTGTGTTCCCCAGACAAATAAAATTAGATAAAACGCAAATATCAGTCATTTGCTTTGTTCATTTAGGTGTGTTAAAACTGAAAGGCCGATTAGTTATCATTTTAATAAATATTAGATACTAGGATTTTTTATCTTGATATGACTGCTACTGTATACCTTCTCTTATTCTTATTTTTCACGTTTGAAAAATGAGCACATGTAATATGCTCTCTATCTGTAAACACACATACACATGCCTTGATAACCAGGCTATATGATTATTTACATGAATTCACTATAGTAGCTGATAATATTTGACAAGGGAGGCAAGAACATACAATGGGATAAAGATAGTCTATTCAATAAATGGCATTGGGAAAATTGGACAGATACATACAAAAAATAAAATTAGACCACTTTCTTACACCACACGCAAGCAAGAATAAACTCAAAATGGATTAAAGACTTCAATGTTAGACTAGAAAGTATAAAAATCCTAGAACAAATCATAGGCAATAAAATCCTGGACATTTCTCCTAGCAATAATTTTTCTAATATATCTCCTCAGGCAAGGGAAACAAAAGAAAAAATAAACAAATCAATTAGAAATTTTTGCACAGTAAAGGAAGCCATCAACAAAATGAAAAGACAACCCAATGAATAGGAGAAATAAAAAAAAAATCTGATAAGGGGCTAATATCTATAATTTATAAAGAACTTATAAAACTCAACACTAAGAAAGTCAAACAATCCAATTAAAAAATGGACAAAGGACCTGAATAAATACTTCTCAAAAAAAGACAGTGTCCAATAGACATATGAAAAAATGCTCAATGTCACTAATAATCAGAGAAATGCAAATTAAAACCACAGTGAGACATCATCTCACACCTGTCAAAATGGCTATCATCAATAAATGAGCAAACAAGTGTTGTTGAGGATGTGGAGAAAACGGAAGCCTGGTGCAGATTGGTGCTGTCACTGCTGAAAGCAGTATGGATTTACCTCAACAAATTAAAAATGGAACTGCCTTATGGCCCAGTGATTCCAATTCTGGGAATATATCCAAAGAAACAAAAACACTAATTTGAAAAAATATATGCCCCCCTATATTCATTGCAGTTATTTACAATAGCCAAGATTTGGAAGCAGCCCAAGTGCCCATCAGTAGATGAATAGATAAAAAAATCTGAGCTACATTTACACAATGGAATAGTACCCTGTCATAAAAAAGAATGAACTAGCACCTTTTGGGATAGAATGGATGGACCTGGAGAATATTTTGCTAAGTAAAATAAGCCAGTCAGAGAAAGACAAGTATCATGTGACTTAACTTATATGTGGAATCTAATGAACCACATAAGCTAACAAACAAAATAGAAAGAGACTCACAGCTACAGAGAACAGACTGACAGCTGTCAGAGGGGAGAATTATAGTGCTGGGTGAAAAAGGTGAGGGAATTAAGAAAAAACAAAACAAAACACAACTCAGACTTAGACAATAGTATGGTGATTACCTGAGGGAAAGGGGAGTGGGGGGAAGTAGGAGAGGGTAAAGGGAAGATAAACGGTGATGGAAGGAGACTTGATTTGGGTGGTGAACACACAATACAATATGCAGATGAAGTATTATAGAATTGTACACTAAAAACCTATATAATTTTATTAACTAATGTCACCCAATAAATTAAATTAAATTTAATTTAATTTAAAAAGAGTTGAAAGTACAAATTCACTGAGATTGGGGCAATGTCTTACACTAAATTTGTATGCCCCACATTGCAGTATGCATAAAAGGTGTTCAATAAATACAGGATGATGAAACAAATTCTATCTTCATTTTTGGATGATGAACCAATTGACTATCCTAAATATTTTCTAAAGAAATTAAAATAAAATAAAAATATCAAACAATTGTGATCAGGTCTCAAGCACTGAAGCCCAGTTTTCAGCCAGCCACTCTACCCCTCAGAAGCTTGAATCCCACAATCCCACTGCCAGACCCTTAGAAAAGGAAAAAACAGACCATAGGATTTAAAAGGCTCACTTTGAAGGTGGGATAAATAGTGGTTCTAATATAATAAATAGTCTAATCCAGTATCTCCTGAGGGATATTACTGTGTTTAGTAAATACAGATAAAGTCAATTAAAACTAAGCGTGACTTAGGATGCTTACCAAGTTGGAGATAATGTCTCTGAGCACTTAGAGATATTTTCTCTAAATTATTACTTTTGTCTGGCTGGTGTTGCTCAGTGGTTAAGTGTCTACCTATGAACCAGGTCTCGGTTCAATTCCAGGTCAGGGCACATGCCTGGGTTGCAGGCTTGATCCCTAGTGTGGGGCGTGCAGGAGGCAGCCAATCAATGAGATCCTCTCTCATCATTGATGTCTCTATCTCTCTCTCCTCCTCCCTTCCTCTCTGAAATCAATAAAAATACCCTTAAAATATTTAAAAAATGATTACTTTATATGAAATGTTTATCATTTCAACACAGGGCATCATAAGTAGATCTATTTTCCCGTGAAGAGCTCAGGTATCATATGTTTCTCCAAAGAATGTGGAATAATAGAAGGAAGAGCAAGGGACAAGTCCTTCATTACAAATGGCCAAATCTGCAGCCTCTGCAGTGGGAGAAATGCTACGATCAAGCTCAGTGTTTTTGATAGTAAGTATATCCTTGAAGTAAACTCCTTTTTTTTCCATAGACCTTTCTTCTTTGACAAAGTTCAGTTTGACTTTCTAAATAAGATTAATGCTTATGGTCGACACAGATTATTCTGATGTCAGTCAAGGCACTGCTCTCTCCTCGGTTACTAAAACAATATTGGTGCTGGCAGGTATGAAATACGCTCGCCAACACAGGCAGACAGTGAGTTCAGTTCGGAATCGGAATCCAAATTAGGTCCCATATTAATTGCAAATGATAAAAACCTTTACTTTCGTGTTTTAATTAAGATTAATGATGCTGGTTTGAAGAGCTGATACCAAGACCCTGGCATTAGCAGCAATCATTTTTCAACTGTGGCAAACATGCTCTCCGTTTGAAATACTTTCTAGTCCAAAATAGGAGTTGGCAAGAGGGTGGTGTTGAGAGGGACAGAAGATTCAATAGCAGCATTTGCTAAGACTAAACCACAAATATATTGAACATACAAAAATCTCAGGGAAAACATTTTTTTTTTTTTCAGACAGCACACACCCTGCCAAAACCTGCTCTCCAGAAAAAGCACTATATGAGAAACAAGGGGCTCCATGTTCTTGAATGAGGTCCTATTGAAAGTTATAAATAACGGGTAAAAATAAATGTTTCCAATTAAAGTGCTTCTGGGTATCTGTTGATTGTGAGTGAGATGATTTACACAGAGTGCACAGCCGGAGCACAGACACACCATCTGGAATTACTAACCGAGAAACCCATAAACTCATCGGTGTATTACATGACTTACTGTCAGGCCTCCATGGAGTAGGTATCATCAGATTCTAAAGCTTCGCATTTAAACCACTTTAGAATTCACTTAAGACAGGACACGTTTCATTCAAAAAAAAGTCTCCCCTTTTGGATTGTGTTTTGTATGCTCTGAAAACAAATTCCTCAGAGGGAGATGGAAGAAAATCTGGGGAAATAGCAACCAGTAATTTTTTCCTCCCAGCTGCTTTGTCAGCTCTGGACAACCACAGAAATTACACAGTGGATTTTGTTCCACAATCAGTAATACACGTCATGTCTGAAAACATAGACCTCTTTGGAAGGATGACTGCTTGCTGCCCTCAGGATTTTGAGGAGGGTGTTTAAGTTTTTTACAATTATATGAACACAAGAGAGCTTTTGTGCGCCAAGACATACATGTTCTTTAAGCGAACAAAAGTGGAAAATTTTAGCACATTCTGTATCAATAGAAACAGAATTGAATTTGCCTGAGTTGTGTTTATGAATGGCATTATTTATACAGCTGTGAATTGTATTGAAACATGACCGTGCGGGGGGGGGGGGGTGGAATCTACATTCATTGAATTATCCAGCTGACTTCTGTTTTTTTTAATGCATACTCATCATTAAATCTATAAAATATTGAATGCTTTTAGAAAAAAAGTTGAAAATTATTTCTCTTCTGGTATAACTGCTTTTGAAATTAGGTAATGACCTGTTGAAATGCGATGTATATTTTATTAACAAATCTTATCCTTTTCTTCCTTTACTTGTGAAGACCTTGTTCTCTAATCTTAAAAGAGAGAAGAATCCCATTCTCCATTTCTCCAGAGATTGACTGGCTATAGGGAACCTATGGGTTTTTATCATTCCCCATAGCATTTCAAGAGTCTTCTGACCACTTCTCTTGAAATGGGTAAAACAAAGTGTCAGAAGATTTTTTTTTCTTCTCTAAAGTAGAAGGCAGAGTTAAATTCATGAAAATTTTTGAGAACTCAATATTATAATGGTGCAATCAAAATGGTTCAATCGAAATAAGAATCTCCATAATCTCTGCCAACGCTGACCTCAGTTTCATTGCTAGGAATGTTATAGTAATGGGTTTGTTCACCCCTGGCAATGGCCATGATGACATGTGAACACACATGCTTTGCAGCATTTAAGAGAACATAGAAGTGAGCAAGAAGGGGAGGTTTTCGTTGACTTCAGTGGCAGCAATGAGCCTTGCTTCTCTATAAAACTGTAAGTTCTTTCTAGTCTCTCTCACCATTATTGTCATATCCCACATATTCCTAAAAACGTAGATATTCATGAGTTTATGAATAATACCAAACTTTCTGTGCATAAGTTCTAGAAGTTTATATTTAATTGGAAGAACTAACCATTAACCAACCTATTGACTTGCTTTTTTAAATTGATTTTTAGAGAGAGAGGAAGGGCGAGGGATAGAGAGATAGAAACATTGATGAGAGAGGAACATCATCAATCAGCTGCCTCCTGCTTGCACCCCACCAGGGATCAATTCTGCAACCTGGGCATGTGCCCTGACTGGGAATCAAACTGGTGACCTCTTGCTTCCTGGGTCGACACTCAATGCTTGAGCCACATCGCCCAGGAGACTTGCTTTTTTTTTTTTTTTAATCTGCTTTTATCATCAGTAGAGGGCCTTTCTTGATAAGCATTTGCCCTTATCAACTTTGTTCCAAGACATCAGAGACTTTCTATTGTATTTTATTTCTTTATTCAAAATTCCCAAGCTTTCTACTCTGTTAGCCATTTTAGTATACATTTTCTATAGCTTGTTTTTTAAAAATTCTCACAAACTTATTTAGCTTAAAACAACACAAATGTATCCTCCTCAGTTCCATAAGTCCGATAATGGTCTCATCAGGCTAAAATCGAGGTTTGGGCATGGCTGCATTTTTTTTCTCTTGGTTTTAGGGGAGAATCTAGTTTCTCGCCTTTTCCAACTTCAGGCTGCTTACATTCCTTGGCTGATGGCCTCCTTTCTCCATATTCAAAGCCAGAAATATCACATCTCTCCCATTCGTTCTTCATTTGTCTCACCCCTTTCTCTGACCACAGCCGGGAAAGGTTTTCTGCTCTTAGAAACTCATGTGATTAGATTGAGTCCATCAGATAATCCAGAGTAGTCTCACCCTGACCTGAGCTCTCTTTGTCCCAATTTTTTGTTCTGGATCCAATTCTAACTTTCTGGTACCAACATAGATTATCCAGGTATAATGTAAATAAATTAATTAAAAATAATATTAGAACAAAAAATAACTTATGATACCTGTTTAACATAAAATGTAGTGACTGACATATTTTGAATATATATCTCCTTTAATTTGGCTTTCCCATTAATAATGCAGTAGGCTAAAGACTAGAGTTATTCCAACTTATAAATCAGGAATAACATATTCATGAATTTTTTTTACACTTATGCATATCAGACCAAAAGGTTACTTATTTATTTACCGAGGTGTAATTTAAGTCTCATAACAACTCATGGCATACAATTTTGGATGGAGTTGATTTTCTCGTGTAAAAATTAAAGAAGTAAAATAATAATGAAAAATAGGAAAACAACTTAATATTATTAAATATACCCTTACCTTGCCATCAATATAAAAACAGTTAACTTAAAGTAATGTTTACAGAAACATCAAAAGAAGATATTAGTGTGTTTCATTCACTATAGCAGAAACTGTTTCATTCATTTTTGTAAACCTAATTTTCAAGCTGAACTGTTCCTAGTATGCAGAAAATGTCCTATAAGTATGTTTATTTAGTTATGAGACTTTTGTCTTACTCATGTAACAAGTATATATGTAGAGGTTATTTTTCTTTTTTTAATATATTTTATTGATTTTTTTTTTTTTTACAGAGAGGAAGGGAGAGGGATAGAGAGTTAGAAACATCAATGAGAGAAAAAAATTGATCAGCTGCCTCCTACACAACCCCTACTGGGGATGTGCCCGCAACCAAGGTACATGCCCTTGACCAGAATTGAACCTGGGACCCTTCAGTCCGCAGGCCGACACTCTATCCACTGAGCCAAACCAGTTAGGGCTAGAGGTTATTTTTCTATTAGACATAGACATTGGTTTCATATGTCTTCCAGTGCAGATGTGCTTCCACATTGGTCTGATTTACAGCTCCAAATATGGCCCTTCTCTGCTGAAAAATGCCCTTTGATTAGTTGTGCACTGCTTCCTGAATTAACAAGAGACTCCTTCCAGAAATATTCAGAATCCTCTGCTAAGTGGCCTCAAATTATCTTTCCAGATTTATTCCCCATTACCTTAGAATAAAACCCCCAGCCTATAGGACACCTTTGTGCCAAGAAGGAAAAGGCATCAACTCTGGGAAGGTAAAGCCTTGCCTGAAGGCACAAAGTTTAGGCTAGAGTGCTTTTATGTATTTTGACCCTTTCTTAAATTTTCCTAAACTTTTACCTCATTCAGTTAGGCACTCAGCCTATATTTTGTGTGAGCCTATGTGGCAGGTGCTATGATGGGTGTTGGGGGTGCACAGAAAATGCACATTTCTTATTCATGAGATCTCTTTTCATCCCCACAACTCAACATGTCTATTCCTTCCCCGAACCACCTCAGCTTCCAACACACACAATACTTTATGTATACTTCCTTTTGAAAATTTGCATTTGCTGTGATCTCTAGTAATGTTTTAGTAAGCACATATATTCTTTGCTATTAACTTGATAACATAGACTTACAAATGTTGATATTATAAAGAGTGCCTAATTCTATAACTTGAGAAAAAGAATTAAACTTAATTGAGTTATTCATTACTTTCTCTGTAACTATAACTGTCACATTATGACTATAACTCAGCATATGTATAATATGCCAGTAAAGCTGCATGCATTTTTTTTGTTCCATTGCACCTAAGTCACTTGAAGATTACACCCTTTTGCAAGAGTCCTCAGCCAGCATTTAGTGGCATCTTTCAGACATTTGTTGCACTTGTACACCTGGAGACAGGGTGGTAGAATTATATAGTTATTCTAATTTTTTCCTTTCTTCTCAATTTTTTGGCAGCCCTTCACCTGATGAAGACTATTTCTTATATACTCTAGCTTTCTTCTGCTGCTAAATTCCCCATCAACACATGACCCAGACAGATATAGCTGTCAACATCTTCAATTTGCTCTTTCTATTTATATTGACAGATCCCTTGGTACAGTATTAATTTTATCCACTATACCATGGGGGTGATTATTTCAACTCATTTTTTATGCTGCTTCTGTATATAGATGCACCATTCAATTCCAGATATGATTGCTATGTGAAAATGGAAGTTATACTTATAATGAACATAAAATTGCCCTATTTGGAGATATTTAAGTAAAGTATTTTAAAATAAAGTATTTTTCATGCTCAAAGAAATTACCTAGAAATTCCCAGGGAAAAGTATTGAACTTTCCCAGTGAATCCCTACTGCTTAAACAAAGCCATCAAGGAATTATCCATGATATTTTAGGATAATCAAGAAACTATTTGTAGCATTTTAACAGAACCAAATGTGCACTTTATAATTCAGTGCACTGTTTTTGTTGTGCAGGAACTGTCCCTACTTACTCCTTTGTTTACTAAAAGGGGGGGAGGGTAGCTGTGAATTCTCCCATTTAATTTGTTCTCAGGATGATTATAAACTCAGCATTAATTTAATTTTAGAGCTATCCTTGAAATAGTTCTATCAAATTGTTTATACACTTGAAACCTATCTTTACCACAGGTAAAAAATGTTAAAGCCCTTTTACTCTCTTGTTTTAAGTTACTTTCCATGAGTGTCTTATATATTACATTGGCACATTACTTTCTGTCCCTCTAAGAGACTTAGAAAACTTTTGAAAGTGCAGGGGACACAGTTTTTCTCCGAACCAGTCATTACTCCAGTCTCTGGGGTTTCACTAGGACCTGATCAAGGTCCACTCAAAGGCAACATTGAGTTACTTCCTTCTTTCATTCATCCGATTACTCTCCCACAAAATTTTTATTGGGCACCTGCTATATGAAAGATCCTGTGGTATGTACCAGAGATAGAAGTAGAGGTGGAAACTTGACAGATGGTTCCTGCTCTCATGGGGTCTACTGTGGGAGACACATACTAAGAATATTATTATTCAAATCATTATTTAATCATGTGGCATGTGTATGTGGAGTAAATCTTGATTTAATCTGAGTTATTGAGAAAATCAAAATATTAAGACAGAAATAATGGTACATATAGTCATAATAAGTAAGGATTTTATATATTTTTTTAATATTTTTTTGTTTGTTGGAGAGTGAAGAAGTGACCAGTTATGAGCAGATGTGGACAAAGATTAAAGAGAAAAGAAAAAAAGAATAAAGATGAGCATTCTAGTGCCAAAGATATAATAAATATGGATTTTCAACCAACTCTTTCCTTAGTCCATATGCAAACTCACTACCAGACAGTATAATCAGACCAACTGAACAATAATCCCTCATTAAGAATCTACACAATTTTCTTCTGTGTCTTTTCTCATTACTTTTTCATGCAGAAATACATTAGAGGAGAAGAGATACCCTAATTCTCAAATTTCAGATCCTTTTGGAAGTTAATAGGATAGAAGCTATAAATAATTCCCAGTGACTTAATCCCTTTTTCCCCCCAATCATCTTCTAGCTTCACTATTTCCACTGTGGCATTTCCATATTCAATTGGCTTAAGTGAGCCTCTCTTCCCTCCACCCTTCTCTATTCCCTATACATCAGTTTTGATCCTTGATATTATTTATATGGCCTGTAGAAAAGTGCTACATAGTGACTTGGGATTGGAGAAAATTATTTAACATCTGTGCTTCATTTTCTACTTCCCCATCTGTAAAACTTGATGTCATAATATTTATCTAATACCTCACAGAAGTGATATAAGAATTTATTCATGTTGGTAAGAAACATTGAGACGTAGGGCACAGCAGAAGTATAAAATGCTGTTATTATTCTCTGACAGGCTGGTCAAGCTCTATAAATAATACAGTCAGGCCTTGAGGAACATATTATGATCTGTAATGACTTGCAGGTGGGCCACAGTCAAGAAACTTGGAGCTCTCATTCTAAAGTGTTGTGTCATTGAGGCTGTGTAAATGTCATCATGCACATTTTGTGGTAGTAGCCTTTCAACTCCATAACTCTGAATTAAGTGGCTTTGGAGGTTACAGTTTAAATGATTTTCTTGTGTGCTATCATTAGAAAATAAAGAGTGCAACCACATAGAAAGGCAACTTTTAAAAGGGCAAAATAAGACCACAACTAGTCAAAATGTTATAGTTAAAATGTGAATTAGACTAATAGTCCTGAAATCATTTTAATGTGAAAGAATAAGGTCCAATAAATTCAATGGTCACTAAGGAACCCACTCTTGACCCTCTCTGTCTGCATTCCTCTTTATCTTTGTACACATTTAGGTGACCAAATACATTAAACTGTATTTTCTAACCTCATACATACACCAAACTCCTGTCTAGTCTTATCTAACTAAAAATGGTTAAAGCTGATTGACAAGTATAGCAATGCAAATGTTATGCAAACCCTACACCTTTACAAACATTAGAAAAGGCTGTGCAAATGTGTAACTTGTATTAACTACTAAATCCTTAGGTTTAATCAACTGTACTTGAGTTGAAGAATACCTAAGTCCTGAAATTTGCACAGTCTGTAGACTATTAAACTACACAATTTTCAGTGAATGGATTAATCTAATTACAAAAATGTTTTTCTCTCATAAAACTAGATTATGCAGAAAGAAGATTAGGTTTGTGGGCAGTAGCAATAATTTTAAATTGAACCCAGAGGCATGGAAAACAATAGGTGAATTTGGTAGTACAAGGACAAATGAAAATGATCATAGTGATTATTTACATATTTTACCTTGTTTTAGAAGGATACTTTGTCAGGATGTGTTAGCTTTTTAAAATGCATTTAAACAAAGAAAAATAGAAAATCAAAGCAATAAAATAATAATGGCACAGGAAAATGTTTTTAGTTTTTTGCACTGTTGAATAACAGGGAAAGTGGAGAGGTTAAGGTAGCTATGCTACTGAGATATGTATTATACCGGTATATTGGTAGCATCAGCGGGGGAAAAAACAGCCCTCCTGCATTCTCCAATAGCTCACAAGTTTTGGTCTGGGCAAATGTCTTTTCTTCAGTACATAAAGATAGAGTTTTATAAAGAGATAGTGTCAAGAACCCTTCTAATTTAATCTCATATAAAAATGTGCAGCTTGAAGTGTCTACAAAAGAAAGATTATTTTAATAAGCACAAAATAATATATATAGAGAGAGAAACACAACCATTTTCTGCAAAATTGATAACCATTATATATTTGGAAGAATAACATATAAGAAGAAAAGTAGCCCTAACCGGTTTGACTCAGTGGATAGAGCATCAGCCTGCAGACTCAAGGGTCCCAGGTTCGATTCTGGTCAAGGGCATGTACCTTGGTTGAGGGCACATACCCAGTAGGGAGTGTGCAGGAGGCAGCTGATCGATGTTTCTCTTTCATCGATGTTTCTAACACTCTATCCCTCTCCCTTCCTCTCTGTAAAAAAAAATAAATAAAATATATTTTTTTAAAAGAAGAAAAGTAGATAAAAATTACAAAAGATGGTCAAATAAATCTACATTAAAATGGTAAATAAAATTATAACATGTTCAACTTTATACAGAAGTAAATAGAAAAAATAGATTAAAGATTATCTATCTACCACATTGAGTAAAATACCCTAAAGAAATATGAGAGTCTAAAATTAATGCCTAGGTCTGAATATAATCACATGGGATCTTAGCCAAGTAGGGAAGTTGTTTTCACAAACATCTTTTCTCATTTCCCCTTTTTCTGGAAATAAAATCTAAATATAATTGCATATTCTCTTTTTCCCTTTCCTTCTTTCCTGTTAAAAACTCTTCTCCTGATCATTATTTCATCCTAGTGTTTATCCTTCCTTTTACCTTTGTTCTCATTACAGACAGACTCTGAGGAAAGTGACTAAAAATGCAGTGTGTGTGTGGGGGGGGGGGGGTAGGGGGGTTGGTAACTTATAGGTATAATTTCTTTCTGGATAAAACTAGTAAGTATTGAGAAAATTAGGTGGAGACCTTGGAATCTCTTCTCTGGGCTTCTCTCTTCTTCAGAGATCATTAAAATCTTGTCCTCACAATGGGAAAAACATCTTCCTGCTGTCTCTGTAACAAATGAAGCCCCTTTATTCTTCAAAACTTTTCATTAAATATAAAGTGAACTCTGAGTAGAGGCTCTCTTCATATACTTGATGTGAAGAGAGACACAAAAATAATGACAATTTTGTGTGTCGCATTCTATAAAAAAAATGCCAAAATGTGTATTTAATACACTTTGGTTATTAAAAATGTATAGTTTTAATTATGACTCTCAACTTTGTTGTTCTTTAATAAACATTTATCAGCCAAACAAATATTAATAGAACATTTATTTTAAAATTTATGGAATGATATATACTAATACAATGGAAACTTCAAAATGAATTATACACTTCAGAAAATGTTTTTAAACAGCATTTAATTTTTATTCTAAATGAAGAAAATATAACATTTATAAAATTTGAGTAAAAAAAATTCAAAACTGCCAGGTTTTTGGGATTTATGTGCACAACATTATTTTGCTTTATTTCTAGTCTTTAATTCTAGGTGATAGATTTAATTTGGATAACTGTTTCTAAAACAAAAATATAAAGTAAGGCAAAGTTTAATATTTTACTTAAATCACAAAGTAATTTAATAATAAATTTATTTTGAGAACTGCATTAATTAAAATAGATTTCTTTGACTAGTTTTCTAGACTATTTACCATTTTAATGTAGATTTATTTGACCATCTTTTGTAATTTTTTACCTACTTAGAGAAACAATCATTGTTACTACATGTTTCACAGGGAGACGAGAGGTAAATTTTTCCTTCCCTACGTATGGGTACCAATGACAAAATTAACAACGCAGAATTACAGAAAGATAATCAGTGATATAAAGCTATAGAAAATGATGAGGAAAGAAAAGTTTGATTACTGGTAAGAACAGGTTTTGTTATTTCTTTTTCATTTCTTTATTAAAAAATCTAACACTTATTCATTGTCTTAATGATTACATACTTGTCAACTGGGAAGATTTCTACTTGGTGCTAAACAAAAACTACCATAAAGTTACAGAAAAGGCACAACACAAAACCATATTTCAAATGTGCCTGGTACCTTTCAAGGGAATAGATTACATACCACGCCTTAGAGCTACATAAATTAAATACCAGACACCTTCCATATATTCTCAGATGCTTTGACTTGTGGTTATTACATCATCTGCCTTCAAGGTGGAAGCAGAGATGCTTAGGAGGAGCTTTGAATCATGTAATTAGAGGAGTCCTGGGCGACTTTGTGGGTCAGCAAAACAATATGAAGTGTCTCCTGCTCTCTAGAGATCAGAGGTCATTTGATGTTTTCATAATTTTAGCTAAAAAATGTCCTTGTCATTAGAATCAGAGTTTATACTTTTCAATCCACTGGCAAACAATGCACTAAAATATGTGAGAACATTTATCAAATTGAGCATGATCCTAGAGTGACCCCTTTTAAGGAAGCTTTCTTCAAGGCATTTATAACCAAGGTCATTATCAGATTACCCATGACTCAGGGTATTATATCAATATTGAACTTCTAGAAAATTCTGATGACTTGGGGGCAGAGGTTGAGTCCTCCATGTGCTCATTAAACAAAGCGACAGTGACCCCTCCAACTCCTCTCTCTACTTGGCACACTACTGTGCCATTTTCCCTCATCTCTCCTTCAGTGAGCTGCAACAAACGCCACAGAGCGGGAGGGACAAATGAGCCAAGAATGAACCCTGGAAAAATAAGGCCCATTTCTTCCCGATATCAACATATTTTTCTCCTGTGGTTAAACTATCAAATTGCATGGGTGTCTGTGTCTCATGAGGTTTTACCCACACAGCTGCAAGGCAGAAGTCAAATAGAGAAAGATAATCTACTTCCATCAGTTTCTTCCCACTCCCAACTACACACACACACACACACACACACACACACACACACACACACGCATGTGGGCATATACATGCTTAACTCCAGCCACATTCCTATTCTCTAGTGATTTTTCCTTTGCTCACTCCCACTTTATCCCCTTGGTCTTTCCTATGGAGAGGAAAAATTATCTGATGAACTAACTCAGAAAAAGGAGATCTAACATTGCCTAATGCTATTCATATTTGCATTTTAAAAGAGTGTCTAAGGAGAGTTAAGTATTAGTTTTTTTCTCAGAGGCTAGCAAAAAAAATCTGAATTACTCTATGAGGCACTTACTATATGAAAGACAGTGAGGATATAACAGAGAGCTAAAGGGATATTCGTGTTGCCCCCATGATGCTTTTAGTAATATTCCAAAAATGGGATATGGAAATGTATCACAAACCATCCACTACACATGAGACAAAAACTTCAAAAGAGAGTGTTTACGGTATTATGGGGCTGAATCAGGTAGAACTTGGAAACCTAGCCAAAAATGTGAAGACTGGGATGAAATCTTTAACAAATCATAAAAGATGAGTATTTAAAATGCTTGTAGCTCGTGGACTTCAAAAACGGTGTTTATGGTGAGGTTCAGTGTAAAGGAGGGTTTTGTACCAAATTAGGTCAGGGACCTGACCATACAGTACCTCTATAGGGAAGGTGGCCCCGTGGATTGTTCACCCACACCAAGGCAGTTTTGAAAGTGCAAGGGGTTCCTACTAACAACAGGCATAGTTGAGTTGCCAGTTACCAAGTAACTGGAGGCCTATGGTCATCCTATCATATGCCATCTTTCATAATGGGCTTTACCCAAAAGGCAATGAAGAGTCCCTGACATTTGTTAGCAGAAAGGAAACAGCTTTGAGCTTGTTTGATTCTCTGCCTGAACAGTGGAGGGGAATTGATAGGAGGGGGACTATTGTAGCAGCCACATAATGTATAATGGCACTTAGTCGAGAGTGAGGGTATTAAAGCTGGTGGGAAGTAGTGGAAAGGAAGAAAAAAAGTAACAAGGATACCTCCTAGGCTCCTGTCTTATAACTGGATAGGTGGTAATAACATTCATTAAAAAAGGAGACAGAAAAGAAACAGCTTTAGGCTGCGGTCAAGAGCAGGAAGAGGAGGTCTAGTTTCACTTAATTCTATGGAGTTTAGAATGTGTTGGAGAGAAAAAAATCATGTAAAATGAGTTAAACATAAAAAGTGTTTCACAGATGAGAGTCAGAGTTGGAGATATAAATCTTTGAGTCATATGCATATCAATGGTAATTGAAGCATGCCCACGGATATTGCCTAGAGAGAGTTTAAACTGAGGAAGATAGGAGAGAAAAGATGAAACCTTAAGGTTTGAAAATAGATGGCACAGGAGAATGAAACTGCAAAAGAGGCTGAAAAAAGAAGTTGCCTACGTGGTACAGGACAACTAGGAGAGGAGGATGCTGTGGAAGCTGAGGTAAGAAAGTAGTTGGGAGAGGAAACTACAGTGAAGACAACTGACATAGGTCAAATAAGGCGAGGGCTGAAAAATGATATTTGAATTATTAAAATGGAGGGTTGGGGCTTTGATTTAATAGCAGATTTCCCCAGGTAGAGTCCCTCCTCCTTCACTTACTACTTGGTCCTAAAGTAAGCCATCTAAACTGTCTTTGCCTTGGTTTTCTCATTGGTAAAATGGGGAAAGTGATAATCTTACTCAAAGGGCTGTTTTGAAAACCGCTTAGCAAAGTGTGCTCTGTGGACAGGAGGGGATTCCAGGGACCCTTCAGAAGATTTCTGAGATCAAAACTACTTTCATAATAATATTAAAACCTTTTTTTTTCTTTTTTCATTGTGCTGACTTGCACAAGCCAAGGTAGTAGCACTAAAATAAATCCTCATTGTATTTTTGTCTACAATATACTTGAAGTTTTAGAAAAGCCAATTTCATTTAATAATGCCATCAAATGAAATGTAAGAAATATTAATTGTATTACATTTTGATCTTTAATATTATAAAATGAAATGTGTAAACACTGACAAGACCCGTATATCTCAGTGAACCAATAGTTTTCAAATGCATGATGTTCCAAAATTCTACATGGTTAAGAGTATCCATTCAATGTGCAAAATACTCCAGTGGATTCAAATGTAACAGACTATGAAAAATGTATTGACATAATTTCGGACTCAACATTGAAATAACCATTAGGTTATTAATATAGTCTTCCGTTTTTCTTTTTTTATTTTAAATATGGAACATTTCACTAATTTGCATGTCATCCTTGCACAGGTGCCATGCTAATCTTCTCTGTATTGTTCCAATTTTAGTGTATGTGCAGCAGAAGTGAGCACCGATTTTTCAAATAGATATCTAAATGAGGCTAGAATTTTTCATATGCTTCATTGAAAACATTACATCACAACAGACCGAATGCAAAATATAGAGTTTAGCTGATTCTATTAAATCAAGCATTAAAAAGTCTTGAGAAATATAAAACAATGCTCCTCTTTTCACTATGTTGTGTTTGTGGTGAAAAATTGCTTAATTTTCGTAAAAAATACATTAGGTTTCAATGACTTTATCATTGTTGTTGCTAAACTAATAAATAAATATTTAAACTGTTTCATTTTTAAATATGAAAAACATTAACAGGTAAAGTCTACAGCACTTTGAGATCTTTAATAAGAGTATAAATGGTCTCTGACAAAAAAGCTTGAGGATTTTAGGTTTTGAGGATAAAAAAAGGTAATTCATAATGTATGAATTAATTCTTGTTAAGTACTTAGAACACTGTCTCAAAATTCTATGTGTTTATAAATAGAGACGGAAATTTATAAATGGATATATAGAAAAGTAGATGACAAATGGAGAAAGATAGAAAAAGAGGGCACATCTGTAATATTTTCAACAATAAAGATAATTTTTTTTTAAAAAGGAGATATAAAAAATATATGATTGGCAGATGGATAGAAAGGTAAGTAGAGAGATAGATACACAATCATTGGCTAAATTAACAAAAGTGTTTTGGATTTACATTGAAGATGGAATCTGGATTAAAGTATGTAGAAGAGAGATGGAGATATTTTGGAGATATAAGCATTACCCATAGGCAAAGTGATTTTCTCCCCCTCCAGAGCATGATCCTGTATGAAAATCCTGACATGTAATTATCATGGGGATGTGACCTGATGCCTTTTATAAGGAGAAACAAGAGGGGAAAAACTCCATGAAAAAAAACAAAAAACAAAAAACATGAAGGCTTGATAGAGACAGAAACTTAAATGAAAATTCCTTATGATAGGTTAGTGCTTCAGAGAAGAAAAATACTGTGAAGAAAAAAAAAAACAGAACATAGACATTTCACTTTAAAATAAAGGCTCCTAATCTGATTTTCTCTGTGAGAGAAATCTGCTTCTTCTCTTTATCCTAACAGAGACCTTGAATGTGCCTGCTGATTATAGCTAAAGAGAAAACCTCATAGAAAACAAGCCTCTTTCTCATATCTTTGAGTTAAAGGTTGATCTGAAAATCCATCAGTAGAACCTAAAGAAATGTGAAAACCTGTGAAAAGAAGATGGTTCATGATATATGAGAAATGCATTTATGAGGCAGTAGATTATATATAAATTATCTATTTGGCAGCCTGTAACTTAACACCTTCAGGTCTTGAAGGAGTAAGAGTGAGGAAAAGGAAAAGGACAGTGGTCCTTATTTTTTTTATTAAAAAAGAAATCATTAGTCCTTGATAATATGGTGAAAGGTATAGACACTAACCCAAGAAAAACATGTATAGTTTTTTAGCATACATTTTCAGAGGACTATACTCCAGGCCTAAAGATCATCCATGTACAGGTTAAATAATCTGGGAATATCAGGAGCAAAAATAACTCTTCCTAGAACCATTCTTCATTAAGTTGCTCTAAATTTTAACACACCATAAGCAATCTCCTGATTGCCTGGCATATAGATGAGGTTGGATATCTGAATAAAACTGTAGCCAGAGAAAGAAGCTCTTGTTGGGACCAGCTCCCTCACTTCACATAAGTGGAGATTAAATTCTAGAGATGTTAAAAATCTTGCTCAGAGTTACAAAATCAATTAGAGAACTAGCTGCCCCTTCCAACACTCTAATCACCCCCCACAACCTCCTGAAGATAAAGAGTTGCATATGCTCAACTTGGATAGAATATTAGTGCCCCTACCCGGTTGGATTCCAAATTGGGGAACATACAAAACCAAAATCAGAAGACTATGTAGTAAGTGAAGGGAGATGCTTTATCTTTGGAAACTAAGAACACAACTATAGAGTAAAAGTTAGTGAAATACAACTTTAATCGATTACACCTACAAGTTGTAGAAAACAACATATTAAAATGCACCACACAGTGGAGATACTTAATTGGGTTGGGTCAGTTATTCACAATTGCAATCATTCAATTACAAAATGCCCTTGTATCAGCCAAAGTCATGGAAAGAAAGAGATAGCACACAAAAGGAGTGATGGAGAATTTACCTAAAGGGGTATTTCCAATGTGTGGGCAGTGTTAAGGTAAACCAAGAAGGATGGTGCAGAATGCCAGGGCTTGCCACATGGAGAGCCACTGCACCCTTTGGGCCTGAAGGCGCAGACATTGTACAGGAATATGGTAGGGTTGGACGTGTGGAATCAATGTCCCGGCCTCACTCACCTTTCACCCTTCAATCTCCTGTCAGTGCCTTACATGGACAAACCAGAAGTCAGAGGGCAAGTGTGCCTATTGATTCAGCTCAAAATGATAACCACCATGATAGGTCTGGATGGATAACTGGGGAGGATCTGGAAAATCTCTGGAACACAGGGATGGCTCCTCAAGCTGTGGGAAACTCAGGGCCATTCCTTGAGGACACACCACGTTCTGTGCATAAGGCCACATCCTTCTAGATCTTATATCTCTACGGGGAGTCCCTAAACGGAAGGGAGCAACTTACTCCCATACTCAATATCCACTAATGCAGATTTAGAAATCACCTGAAATTAGTAGGCTGTGGAAGGAATACAACAATCTCATGCACCTGGCAATCCTAGGAGATCCGAAAGGGCTTCCTAAGGAGCTGCTGCCCACAGATAGTGCTCAGCAATATAGTCTCCCAAGCGGTCCTCTAGGAGGGAGAACTGAACAAAGCAACTGATTGAGGAGAGAGGGGAAGAGTTTACCCCCAAGATTTTTACTCTCTACTTCTCCCCAGAGGCCACCAGTGATTACTGACCAGTAGTTCCTTGGAATAGTTTTCAGCTAAGAATGCTAGAAGTTCAAGACCAACGAGGGAAAGCCTTTGGAAGCAGCTGACAGAACTAGAATACCTAGTTCTCACACTAAGCAAAAAGTTTGCCTAAAAAGTATCCAGCAGTCTAAAGGCAGCCAATAATGCCCGGGATAAAAGATGTAATGCGAGGAGCCACCTGACTCTGTGTTGGACTAAAACAGCCTGAATCCCATAGGCCCTATGTGCATTGTGCACATCCCTGTCCCTCCGAGCCCTTGCCCATTCTTGGGGAACACAATAAATCAGAATAGGAATGTAATCCTTATTGTTAGAATATCTCCAGCAAGAGGACAGAGCTCTCCAAATGTCTCATTAGACAAAGGGGGAGACTATTAGCCTGTTAGTGATTTGGTAACCTAAATGCCCAAGTGGCTACTGACATCACCCTTCAGGTTGTCAGTAATAAGAGGTGCATGAAAGAGGTTCATATTTCATTTCGCTTTGTAGTTCTGCTTTTAGTCAAAATAAATTTTGATATTCAACTGAAGCATAATCCCTCATTGCTTTTCTTACCTTAAACTTGAAAAACCTCAGAAAGTTGTGTAGACAGATGCTTAATGAAGCTTATACCTATAAAACAATATTTTTCTTCACAGGACTATGGACTCTAATACATCTCTTATTGGAATCAAGTCTCCTGACCGGAGCTCCTCTGGCCTTCTCTAAGCCATATGCTCAGAGTACACGGAAGCAATCCACTCTGCCAGCCGTGTCCTCATTATGCAAAATGTGTTATAGTTTGGACTGCATGGTTGACACGGATTATTCCAGTTTGGCAGAGATATGCCAACAAATGTGTAAATATGTGAGGTGAAATTAAAGAAGTGAAAGTGAGCTGGAGGGTGGAGCTATTCAAACACCTGAATTTTCAAAACAAAGACTATTATTTCTCATTGTACAGTATTTGAGGTCAAGTCAAATTTAGGCCCCTTTGTATCTGACTCCAGTGTGCATATTCTTTATACTTTCCACACTATTTATCCTTGATATGTCTGAGAGAGGGCCTGGAATAATATGTGTAATCACATTAGTGTGGTTAAATCTTCATTTCCACATGAATTCTTATTGCTTAGAAACTTGCTCTTTTATATTTCAATTTGCTTTGGATATTTCAGTTCATCCACAGTAGAGGGAATAATCTCTGACTCCAAAGTAAAAAATGGAGTCCAATTACTGGCCAAAAGTCAAAGCTGAATTTAAATCTGTTGGCTCCTTAGAATTTATTTGACTTTGACCTTTAGTTAATCCTTAGACTTCTGGTGCTAAGCAACACTAAGGATGACTGGCATCTTATTCTTATATTTAGCTATTTTATAAACATTTTGTAGCTGCTTCATAAGAAATTGCTTGCAAGTATAAGAAATATAAACAATAAAACCATAGCCAATTTTCTGGGTGAATTATTTTAAATGTTTAGAATGAGGGTGTAATTTCTTTTAGATTTTTTGATTGGATTCATTCTCCAGTTTGGAAGCACAATAAAGAATACAAGCTATTGACAGCATAACCTGAAAATCTAAGTGGTTTACAATAAAGTTTATTTCTCTACATCCATTGCTGGTCAGCTCCTGCTCTGCTCTACAGTATTCACTTCAGGACTTGGCCTCTGTTTAAGGTATTATTGCCTTTTGTTCCAGGAAAAAGTGAGAGATGGGCAACTCACATGCTGGTTCTTAAAACTTTTAATTAGTCATGACATCTAATCATCGTAAACATATCACATATCAATGCCCGAATTCAAAAGGGCAGGAAGAAAACTGCAAGTCACATGCCAGGGCCTGATGGCAATGGGGGAGGGGTGCATAATAATTTTGAAAAGAGGTAAAGAGAGTAATTTTAAACATTAATAAGATCTACTTAATTGTCTTAATACAATGATGAAGGCCTGGGAGGGGTGGGTGGAGTGAGGGAGCTCAATGGGAAAAAAGGGGACATCGGTAATACTTTCAACAATAAAGGTAAATTGAAAAAAATATCTACTTAATTGTCTTAAAGTTTGATGCACAGTGTTGTTTATTTAAATAAACTGTTGCTATCTCAGAGTAATATGATAATTTTCCCTTGATTTTTTTTTTCTTGATCTTAAGCACAGATTGTGTTGTGCTATATACACACTATATAACTCTCCAAGATTACCAATGCTTTCCATTGATAGTCAAATTAGGTAAAAAACAATATTACTTTCAATAGTTTTTTAAAAGTAACTATATTTACTAGTAAACCATATGACCTCACACAAGTTATTTAATCTCTCTGTTTCCTCTCCAATAAAATGGGAATATCTGCTTATAGGTTTGATGTAAATATTAAACCATGTGTGAAATGCAGCTCTTAAAAGAAAGGAATACATATTACATCAGCTCACTTTATATTGGTTTATATATATTTATGTATCTAAACCTATATTTTTATTAATATTTACTAAATATACTCACAGAATATAACACTTATTTGTTCTCTCTCTATGTTAGCTTCTCTTTTAGTTATTTGGGATATATAAGTGAACAAAACAAGTAAAAGTTCCTGCCCATGGCTAGCCTGCATTTTGGAAAGGAAAGACAGAACTAATTAGAAAAAGAATATAGTGTGTTGGGCGTTAAGAAATTCCATGGGGGGAAAAAATAGAGTAGGGCCAGAAAATAAAAAGTGGGGTGTGACACATGTTGCAAATTTAAATAGTATGGTCATGCAGGCCTCATTGGGAAGATGACTTTTGAGCAAAATTTGTAAAGATAATAAGTACATGTAGCAATAAAATATCTTCTAGAACAAAGCTCAATACAGTGCATTAGTTAGCATGTATTTATTCACAGATGGACTGAAGGACATATACACATCTAGCCTTAAGAATTCTCTTTCACAGGGCTAAGCTGCCATAATGTTGAGCTGTACTGACTCTACAGACCTACTTCATGGCAGCTTAGAGGAAGAAAATTATATTCTCAATTAATCTTTAATATATAATGTCCTTACTGCAGCGAGAGAGCAGAATGTAGTAAATCTTACCAGAGAAGCACACTCCGGAGCATAATGCCATGGTAGGAGATGAGTGTGTCAGTTTCTTTGAGTTAATATTTAAAGAAGAAGCAATTGTGCCATGGTGTATGGGTGAATCCTACATCTCTGGCATTCTGAGTCTAAAAATCCCTTTAACAACACACATATGAGAGAAAAAGTAAAAGTAAGCATGGGCTCTGAACTTCATTAGGCAGCTTTCTTTCAGCCTTCAGTAGTCACGTTACACCACAGTGGATTCCAGAGTGAATTTTAAACTTACTGTGTTCCAGGAGCTGATCTAGACCCATGGGATAAAAAAATCACTAAGCATATTCCAGTGCAGACTCCCAAACCCTCCACAGCCCACCTTAAACCTCACACTTCTCTTAGTGCTGAAATAGCCAACACTTTGTTTTACCCATTCCATCCCTCTCACCACTTGAAAAAAAATAAAATGGCTGAATGATTGGGTGATCCCTGGGTGAGGGAGAAATTCACAGGCTGTATATTTGCATTCTTTCATCCTGAATATCTGGCTGAACATAACCACCGAGGAGTAAGTTAAGGTGGTACTTCAGAGGCTAACAGGAACAGGCAGTGTAACACTCAAAATTGATTTGCCCCCTGGGGGTCTAACTCTTCTGCAATGCTCATTAAAACTTAACTTAAATTTTTAAAGGGTTTAGAAAGCCCTTTAAAAACATTTTCCAGTGTGACCTCACTCCAACTGACTGTCCTGCTTGGTTAAACTTACTGGGGAGGGAATGGAATTTTTCTGCTGGGTTGCAAATGATTGTATAGACAAAGGGAATAGTTAAAATGATTTTACTTGTGATAAAATTGATTGAACAAGCATAGAGGTCCCAATTCTCTCTAATTAAGCTCTAAAATGGCTTCTGCATTCTTTTTTTGAAACCAAGGGGGAATTCCCTTGAAGTGAACCAATATTTCATATAGTCAAGTATTCATTAAAATAAGCAATAGGGAATGAGCACAGTATCCAATATCAAGAGGAAAACTGAAAAATGGAAAAGGGTAGATAAATAAATTAATAATCAAGGATTTTGGCAGCCTGACCAAATCGTCACCTGTTGTTCTTGTTTTTATAATTATTCCTCCTGTAATTTACTCAGCTGTGCCTATAATTCTCAAGTATGTACCAAGTTAGTACAGAAGTTAAAGTTGTTAAGGTCAAGCTAACTGTTTGTTTTACTTACAACCATTTCAATAAAAATATATATATTTATTTTTTATAAGAAATTTAGCACTTTCTAAAAATAAAAAAGTAAATAACCATGCAATTGATTGTGCATTATATACAGTACCATATAATGTTTGCTTGTCTTTTTTTCCTGGCACAAGTGGTGCATTCAATATAGTACTTCAATTCAAATTCTGGGAATTTATTTGTTAATATCAATCCACAGTTTTAGAAAGGATGCTTAAAGCAAATTAGAGCAAAGCCTTGTCTAAAAGAAAGCTTTTTCCCATTTTAAAATCATTTTTATTTTTCAATTACAGTTGACATAAATTATTATATTAGTTTTAGTTGTACGCCCCAATGATTAGACATTGCATAACGTAGTAAGTGATCATCCAGATAAATCTTGCACCCATCTGACACTAAACATAGTTATTAGAATATTATTGACTATATTCCCTATGCTGTACTTTACATCCCCATGACTATTATTTTCTATTTGTATTAGTAATTAGAAAGAGACATATCAATTTGTTGTTTCACTTATTTATGCATTCATTGGTTGTTTTTTGTATGTACCCCTGACCAGGGATAGAACCCACAACCTTGGCTTACTGGGATGATGCTCTAACCAACTAAGCTGCCTGGCCAAAACTCCCATGACTATTCTGTAACAACCAATTTTAACTTCCTAATCCCTTCACCTTTTTCACCCATTCCCCCAATCCTCCTCCCATCTGGTGACCATCAAAATATTAAAATGAAGTTTTATAGGCAATTTGCTCTAAATGGAAATTTACTTGTTATTCTTCATTTAATTTATATTTAAATGTAAAAATATTTTACAATGTAAAATTTAGATGTAAATAGCCATTATATACTGAAAAAAATTATACACAAAGACATTCCCAACATCATATCAATTGAAGTATCTTATAAACAGTATTTACTCATCAAACTCAATAGGCACACAAACATATATCACACACACACACACACACACACACACACACACACACTTTTTATGGGCATAACCATTAAAACAATAAACTTGTGGCATTGTGGTATTACACAGGGCACAAATCAATTCAGATTTAACTGCCTGACAAATATAAAATATTCCACATGAACAGGATTTGTTTCACCCAGAAGTTTATACTTTATCTGAACTTTGAGAATATATAGTGTAAGAGGCAAAACAAATTGTCTATAGTGATGCTTTATTCATAAGATAACACCTGGAAAGTTTTCCTACTCCTATCAGATGACAAATTAATACTTCAGTGGACTGAAACTTATGCTAAAATGGAAAGATGTATTAAATTTTGCTGTCTCTGATAAGGACATATAAGATACAACTTCATACAAAAAAAAGAACATGTTCAATAAACATTCTTTACTCTCAATGAAAATAGAGGCATCCTATCATGTTTTCTAGTACCCAAATCAGCTAAACTGCAAGCTAAAACAATTTCTTGGAGATGAAAGGTTCTTATTTGCTGTACACCATGCTCCTAGCACTCCCTTTATTTTAGTTTTTTCATAATTTTCTATATTCTGTTTCACCAACTTTGTTCTCAGTAGCTTTGGTAACGCCTGACAGCAGTTATTAACTAAACACCAATAATGTAAAAGTTAGGAGGCTAAAGGGAGGCTTGACTTTCGAGGATCCAGTTTTCAACAGGAAAGGCAGAAAGAAAGACCGAAACAAATTTTGAAAGCTGTGTCCCACAAAGAACACAGCAGTTTTGAAAATTTCTGTCTTAACACCTATTGGAAGCAAAACTATACCTCATGCCAGTTCTCGCAAACAGAGAAAACAGCAGACAGAGACCTATGTCAAAGAAAGTGGCTTGGCCAGCATGAAGTATTTGACCTGTGGTGAAGCAATATGCTTAGTATTTTTCTCTTAGTTATATATTTTAAAGACATGCAAATATCACCTCTAAGAAGAAAAGATCATGTTTTAATTCTTTATATAATTAAGCAAAAAGACATGAAATAAACTGGCTTGAAAAGCATGATAATTGTTTCTCTAGCTTTTGGCTCTCTAGAGGTACATAGAATAAGGAGCAATTTATTTGAACTTCTTAACAAATATAAAATACTTAAATGTAAGAAGTATTTCTTTAAATGAAATATATGATAGTGAAATATGCTAAATCAGAGACAAATAAACCTGAAAAGCTGCAATAATCAGAGATATCTGACCATTAGTGTTTCCTTTTGTGCCATGAGCGAGGGCTCTAATTGTATATGCAGAATATATGGCAGAGACTAAGGTCTACCAATACTTGCTTGGTCAGTGAGAGGAGTGTTAACAATATGGGTGCCACTTCCAGAGAAATTAATGTATGGAAATTAGAGAAGTTGGTCTGAGTACAGGGTTAGCATGCCAATGAATAGAAAAAAGAATGACCTTCAAACACAGAAGGCAATGGTTTTAAACAAGGAGAACAGGATAATAGAAGCAGGAAAATAATGATTCACAATTATTTTCTATTCACAAAAAGGAAATACTGAAATAAAATTATGTTTAGATAAAAATAGAAAGAAAACTCCTATATCCAATTTTAGCCTCCCATTTGTTTCAAGGGAAAATAAAGATTGTTTTTCATCCTATATTTTGACAAAGCCCACAGACAATTATACCTTAAAATATTATTAAAATAACATCAGACTCTATATTTTATTATCCATATCATTATCATATATCATGGATAGATATCTCAACTTTTCTTAAGATTAATGATACTCTATTAAATGATACTCTTCCTATTTTTGGAATGACTCACAAGTAACTTTTAAATATAATTTATAACAGAGAAATGTTAAAAACACATCACAATCATTGCCATACAATTTATAGAGAAATGTAAATACCACACAAGTAATTCACTTTCTGCTGTTTTGTGTATTCATTAGAGTGCAGAAAACAGCTGCCTCCACATGCATCTAACAAAAACACTGAAAACAACAACAAAAATGTCTCTACATAACAGTTGAAGTGCATGATGACAAGGCACTGGTTCAACATAAGGCCATGTATAATTGGATGTTAATGTGCATATTAAAGTCAAATGCATGTATGCCATTCTCTCTCTAGTGCCCTAAGTCAAACTACAGCATTGATTGTTCTAATGGATCTACTTTGGAAGGAGTGCCTGGCAGTCATAGAATGGCTTGCTTCATTCTGCATTTCAAACAAAGTTACAGGTAATGACCAGAAAATAATGTTAACAGATTAAAATTTGCTATTGCTAGTTGTACTTTTACCTATTACTTAAGCATGAAGGAATCATAAAGAAAAGAATTAAGGGTTGGATAGCTTAAAATTGAAAGAAAGAAAGAAAGAAAGAAAGAAAGAAAGAAAGAAAGAAAGAAAGAAAGAAAGGGCACTCTAGGTTACCATAGTACCCCTAATTCTCAGACTTGATTTTCTTTGTGCTTAGAGAATAAATGTCGCATTATGAAATGTATGTTCCTCTGCTAACATTTGTGAGTATTCTTTCTGTCCAATTCAGAACTATCATTACCAGGCACAATCCCCTCTGGGTGTCAGGGCACTGTGCTTACTTGGAATTCTTCAATTAAGCATCTTAATTGGACCTACAAGGGCACTGGAATTTAGAATACGAAAGCAATGAAGCATTTGGGAATAAAAATCTCAAAATAACATTTTACCTAATTATTATCCATATTTCATTCTGAAAGTTACATTCAGGATACTATTGCATCAATCTGCGTGGTTTACTGAAACACACTATAGAGGTGTCTAAAAGGCTCTTTACCCTTTAAAGTGTCAGTTCAGTATTTTCCATTTCCCTAGAGATAATTGATGCCAATTCGATGTCCTTAAAAAAGTGCACAGAAAACAATCCCTTTTTTACATAAGGTCATGGGTGAATCTAAATGTCATAAGCTGATTTCCCCATTGATCAATTAAGGTGCTATTCTTGGCCCATTTAAAAAATATATATATGCATAATGTTACCTTTCCAATATAATTTACATAATAAAGACATTGTAATACTTTGAATTCTCTATACTTTTAACATTTTGCATCAATGACATTACTGAACAGATTGCTTCAGAACAAATACTTGCTGAAATATTTGTCAGGTGAATGTACTTTGATTTTTGAGAAACCCCTGTCCATATACTTATGTATCAAATGTATTATTACCTAAATGTATTTTTACAGCTCATTTATGCTACTTTTTCCATAATTAAAAAAATACAAATATTTTACACAATGGTTTATGATTCATATTTTCTAATCTGAGAGAAAAAACATAGCTTATTTAAAGCCCTTTTAATTCTCAGCCTTTTTTATGTTATTCTTGACATTCATAGAAAAGGCACCCCAAAAGTAGGAGAGGAAAACGTGTTCCTCAACCTCCTTAGAGCCCCTGACTGGGTCTGAAAATTAAACTGACAAGGACGAATTGACAGGAGAAAAGCATGCAAAGGTATTTAATATAAGTTCTATGTGACATGGGAGCTTCATAAGGAAATGAAGACCCAAAGAAACAGAGCTGCGTCTGTTTGTGCCAGGTCTGTGGAGAGTGGGAAGGCTTGCAGAAATGTGTGAGATTAGACACCACGCAGTCATGGCAGTGAACTGGGGTAACTTAGCAAGGCCTTTGCTAGGATTCTTCTTAGCATCCTTTTGTCTTCGGAGATAAGAATGCTCCATTCCCAGAGGAATAGGAAGGAAGAGCACCTCTGACCTGAGGAATTTCTAACTTAGTATTTTAAGGGGAGGTGGAGGGGGAAAGGTCAAAGTGACCTTTCTGCTTCTGCTGTTTTCTCAAATTCCTTCAGCTTAAAATATTCAATATACCAAGGTGCCATATTTGGGGGAAGTGTGTCCTGAACCCCATTACAAATAACAACTCAGATTGCCACTGCATAGGAGCCATTTCATACAGGGCAGGATTCTAAAGTCAACAAGAATTTTCGAACTAGTTACGCAACAGGTGTGGACAAGGTTGACCATATGATTTATTTCCTAACCCAGGCTGCTTTTGAGTGAAAATGTGTGCTGATACTAGTTACACGGCTAGCAAAGTTGTGAATCTGGAAGGAAATGCGGTTACTCTAGGATGAACAAATGGTTGATTGTGAATCAAAATATTTGTTTGGTATGTGCAGAAACATTTCAAGTGGAATGAGCTTTTCAAGGGAACTTATGAATAGAGAAAAACTATAAAGTGAAAAATCATTGTTTCTCCAGCTTTGAGACTTTATGACAAAGACATAAAATCAGGACATTGTGTAAAATGATAAAAACAATATACCATCTCTCATCACTCAATCAGTTCACAATATATTCTCATTTTAAAACTATTTTAAGGTAGGAAAGAAAAGATAGGAAACAATTCACCCAATTGTTTCATTTTCACAACTTTACAGATGACACTGAGTGATAAATGAATCATCATAAATATTTTGATTGCATAATGTAACCACTAACTGTGCATTCACAGATATTATATAAAAATAATGAAAGATAATTTTCTTGAAAATCATAATTGTGATAATATAAATCAATTAGTAATCTATAATAATAAAAGGGTAATATGCAAATAGACCGAACAGCTGTACGGACTTCCTTCCGGACGAAGCGGGGGCTGCAGCCGCGGGATCAAGGCAGCAGCAGCGGCAGCAAGGTATTGAGGCAGCCGCCCTGGCTGCGGCTAGGAGGGAGGGATTGAGGCAGCCACCCGGGCTGTGAAGGCCTACTCTTGCACGAATTTCATGCATTGGGCCTCTATTTATAAGTTTAAATCATCCTTTCTTGAGAAAAAAGTCACTAAACACCTTTGTGTCCAAAGCAAATAACAAAAGTTCATAATAATCTACCTTATCTCTTTAAGGTAAATAGACCACATAAAATAGTACCACAAAACATTGTAAATAAAATTATTTACTTTAAAAAGCATACTAAAAAAATCCTTCCCACATCAAATACAATCAGCAAACACTGAATTTCTTAGAAATTCTGGTATCTTTTGGTAAAAAAGACTTCTGTTTTTACCTACTCATGAACAGCTAAAAATATGTGGACTCTTTAATTTTAAGTATTAAGATAATTAAGGGGTCTTCAGTATTTTCCTGGGGGGCAAAAAACGAATTTCACTAAATTTTTTTCATTTTATCTAAAAAACCAGCATATCATGTGTTAATGCACAAACCTATTGAAATAACTGGCATGGACTGACATGGTGGCATAATCTTGTAACTCACCCTACTATTATTGGCAGCAGCAAGACTGCCATACAAAAAAAAACAGTCACTTTGCCAGGCACACGTTTTAGTCACAATCTGATTCCTCTCCCCTAAAAACATTAATTTCTATTACAGACAACAGAGATCAACAGGGGGATCAGGAGTTGCATACCTTTCAAATTGTCCGCTCTGTTACAAGTGTTGATAACTCGTGGCGAAGAAATGAAACTGAAGTAAAATGAGGTATCGAAGTACTCTGCTTAACTGTAATCAAATGCAATAAAGATAGCCTTAATCTAGCAGGTGAAGTAGTTTTCACAAGCATTGTACACCTCAGATGTCACATTTACTTATTGCTTTGGTCCCATAAATTCCTAATGAATCCTTTCTAGGTACTTAAAGGCCAAACTATTATTTTTTAATTCTTACTTTAAATAGTTAATTTTAACAGTAGTTATATCTTCCATTTCTGAAGTAAAATACATTTTTAATAACCACTAGGGCATGGTTTTCCCAAAACATATGTTATATTTGCTTGGAGGAGGTCAGCCATGCCAACAAAAGTTAGCACTCCTGTTGTGGCTGATGTATTCCCCTTTGTGTTTATCTTCCAATATCCATAGAAGAAAATTCACAGTACACACAGTACCTTTTCTTTAACTAAATCTGATCTATTTTTCTTAAGGAAAACATGGTTATTCTTTGCAATGAGTTTTATGTGCTGAGCACCAGTGAAATATGCAATGAACACACAGATAGTGGATTCCACTATCATGAAAACACTGAGCAGTTTGCAAAAGGTAAAGCGTAGAGGTAGTGCAATGTTCTGTTTTTCCTAACTGTATTCTGGTCTGCCTACTAAAGTGGGTACTTCAGGGCATATTCCGGCTATAATTTAATCACTTTTGGTAAATGAGTATCACTTACAGTAAATCTGATTGTGCTCTGCTCAGAAGGATTTCTGCAATCTTTTTATTTGCTGTCAGCTCCTTTTGAAAATAAATTTTTCCACTATAGTATTACCCTTAGAGTCACAATGATGCTCTACAGAGTTCTTTGTAAAAAGAAACATAAGCTAATTAAAATATGAGAATGTGCAGCTCATAACATAAAACCATAAGTGTTTGAGACCTTTTGACTAACTTCTGTAGTAACTAATTTCATAGGTTCTTATAAATCAAAACTTTTTCCGATGATTAAAGGATTGCAATTAAATATTACTTTTCTGGTGTTTGTTTGTTTTTTAACTTTTAGTTTTTAAAATCTTCAAATAACGAAACGATACCAAAAATGTGTAAATCTGCATATCCCTATCACATAATGTCAATTTTTTTCAATCTATAGCCCATCTCATCCCATTCAATATTATTTTGAAGAAAATCCTGAACATCATATAATTTTATTCTTAAGTATTTCACATATACATATACTAGAGGCCCAGTGCACGAATTCATGCACGGGTGGGGTCCCTCGGCCTGGCCAGCGATCAGAGCCAATCAGGGCCATCTCACCCAGTACCAATTGGCGCCGATGAGGGCCGGACAGCCAGGAAGGGACCACAGGAGGTAGGCCAGCCATCTGGGGAGGGACTGTGGGAGGGCTCCAGGGCGTGTCCGGCCCTCTTGCCCAGTCCCCATTGGCCAGACCCCAGCAGCAAGCTAACCTACCAGTCGGAGCATCTGGCCCCTGGTGATCAGTGCACATCATAGCGACTAGTCAAGTGGTCGACTGAACAGTCAACTGCTCAGTTGGACACTTAGCATATTACACTTTTATTATATAGGATATGAAGTATTATATACAGGGTGTCTCAAAAAATGTATGCACACTTTGAATGTTTATTTTAAAAAGTCAGTGTTTATTAACATACAGTTTATTTTCAAAATTAAGTGAGTTATCAGCTGTTAAAGCGTGTATTCATTTTTGGGGACACCCTATATATTCTATATAATAAAGGGGTAATATGCAAATTGACCCTAAGGGCGGAATGACCAGAATGACCACTTGACCAGTCACTATGAGGTGCACTGACTACCTCTCAGTCCCTTTCCCCAGCCGGTAGGCTCCGATCACCTGATGGAGAACAGGGAACCAGGGGTGTAGGCAGCACCAGGCCAAGGCCCCCACCCTGCTGGTCACCCCACACATAGAGGGCGACCTGCGGCGGGGGTCAGGGCCAGCAAGCAGGCAGGAACCACCTACTTCTTAGTCCCTTCCCCCAGCCGTCAGGCTCCAATCACTGATGGTGAATGGGGAACTGGGGTGGGTGGTGGTGGGGGGTGGGCCGGCTGCGGGCAGCCTGATTGCAGGCCAGGCCTAGGGACTGTACCCACGCATGAATTTTGTCCGCTGGGCCTCTAGTCTATATATATATAAAAGCCTAAGTGACTGTTACAACCAAACAACCGGAACTACCAGTCAACTGGTCACTATGACACACACTGACCACCAAGGGGCAGGTGCTCAATGCAGGAGCTGCCTCCTGGTGGTCAGTGCGGTCCCACAGAGGGTGTGCCGCTCAGCTGACAGACCCGTCCCGGCAGCCCACCAACCTGGTGGCAGTCACTCACTCCCTCAGTAGTCCTACAGGTCCAATCTCCGGAGAACGGGCCAGGCAGCGACAGACCAGCGCTGCTGGCACGATCCTGACAGAGCCACCAGCCTCCTGAAAGTCAGCCTCAGGCACTGCAGCCACTTCCCCTCGCTAGACACTCCGCAAGGAAGAAAGGATATAAAAGCGACTGCCAGGTGGCTCCCAATAACCGGTGCGAACGTCATCAGGATGGATCCAGATCCTGGGCCAGCAAGGGCATCCCACCACCCACCTGGAGGGCCGATCGTGTCCCACCACCCACCCCTCAGGATCCCACCTGTGCACGAATTTGTGCACCGGGCTGCTAGTGTATATATAATGAGTATTCCCTTTTTAAATATAGCCACAACATTGTAATTGCTTTTTAAAATTTTTTACAATGATTTCTTAATATTGAATTTCCAGTCAGTGATCTGATTTCTTATCTCATAAATGTCTTAATTTAAAAATTTGCTTTTCTTGTATAAGGATTTAATTAAAATCTACACATTGTTAGAGGTTCATGTGTTTAACTCTTTTTCAAGTATATTAACGCTAACTGCTACTAGCAGGTTAAGTTGATTAAACCTCCTACCTCTTATTTAAACCACTTTATTGAGGTACTAGAGGCCTGGTGCACGAATTTGTGCACCAGTGGGGTCCTTCGGCCTGGCCTGCGGGATCAGGCCAAAACCGGCTCTCCGACATCCCCCGAGGGGTCCTGGATTGCGAGAGGGTGCAGGCCAGGCTGAGGGACCCCACTAGTGCACAATCAGAGCAGGGGAGGGACACAGGAGGTTGGCCAGCCAGGAAGGGACCATGGGAGGGCTCCAGGGCCTGTCTGGCCTGTCTCGCTCAGTCCCGATCGGCCGGACCCCAGCAGCAAGCTAACCTACCAGTCAAAGCATATGCCCCCTGGTAGTCAGTGCATGTCATAGCAACTGGTCGACTGTCCCCTGGTGATCAGTGCACGTCATAACGAGCAGTTGAGCGGCCTTAGCATATCATTGGCATATTACACTTTGATTGGTTGAACGGCCGACTGGACAACCAGACACTTAGCATATTAGGCTTTTATTATATAGGATGATTGACATACAACAAGCTGTACATATTTAATGAACACAACTTGACGAGTTTGGAGGTTAACTGTACACCTGTGAAACCATCACTACAGTCAATTTCATAAACATATCCATCACTGCCAAAAGTTTCCTCTTGCACTATTTATTTGTTTGTTTATATTTTTAAATCTATCTTGGCAGATTCTTTTTTTTTTTATTTTTTTGTTCAAAGTATTACATATATGTCCCCCTCTTTACTCCACTGACAAATTCTTAAGTATACAATACAGTACTGTTAACTATAGGCTCTATGCTTATAGTAGATCTCCAGTATGACTGAAACATTGTACCCTTTGACTCACAGCATACCTCCTTGTCTCCACCTCCTCAGCAGCCCCTGGCAACCATCAATCTACTCTCTGCTTATGTAAGTTTAACTTCCTTAGATTCCTCACATAACTATTATCATACAGCATCTGTCCTTTGCTGTCCGACTTGTTTCACTTAGCATAATGTCCTCCAGGTTCATCTAAGTTGTTGGAAATGGCCGAACATCCTGCCATCTTTTTTAAGGCTGAATAACATTTCATTGTATATACATGCCACATTTTCATTATCCATTCACCCAAAGATAGACATTTAGGTAGTTTCTACCTCTTGAGCATTGTAAACAATGCTACAATGAACATGCTCTACAGATTCTTAAGTCTTTTTAAATGTATAGGTTTTCACTCCTCTCACATGCACACACTCTCTCTCTTCCCTGCAATTTATTTGCTGAAGAAACTAGGTTTCTTGTACTATCCAGTTTCCCATAGTCTGGATTATACTGAAAGGTATCTGTATTTCCTGTAAATTGGAAATTGGATCTAGAGGCTTAATCAAATTGAGGTTTAATACTTTTGACAATAATATGCCATAAGTGCTATTGTGAAGTATCCTAACAGTTGAAACATTCACATTTTGACCAATGAAAGGTTGTGGTTAACAGCACAGACTCTGGAGGCTGACTATGTGGAAACTAATCTTTGTTTTGCCTCAGTGTAGTGGTGAAACCTTATGCAAATGAATTCATCAGTACCTCACTTTCTTCACCTTTGAAATGGGGATAATAAGCATACCTAGCAAATGGAATTTCTGTCAAGATTAGATAAATTCAGATAAAACACTTCAAGTAATACTTGATACATATAAATACTCAATATCCAATGTTAGCGATTATTACCAAATAGATAGAATTAATTGTAAGAAGGAATATGCAGAAAATATTTGCAGCCATTTTTATCCACATAGCAGCTAAATTGAGAAGTCTAGGATGAGCAGCTCTGCTATTCCTAATATAAAAGTTGAAATGTAAGTGGACTAAAAGGTTCAAATACATCAGGAAACTGGTAATGAAAGATGCAACCTTTTGCTGTTAGGTCAATGATTCCACACCCTATAGGTTACTAATGATTTAAAGAAATTGCTGCTCTCCAATTCTGTTAAATGTATTGTGCCCTTCCATATATGCCATTCTTGGCTCAACCTCAGAAATTAACCACAAGCATGATCAATTCATATGTTATTCTTAATTAAAAACACTATGACAACATCTAGGGAAGCAAAACAATTCTTTTAGCTAGGCAGAAGAAATGGGTTCATCTCTTGCTATACAGAGCAATGATTTGCAAATAAAGTTTTCTCTTTTAGAGATATGGCATAAATGTTTCACACATTCAATCAGTGGTTTACAGAATTTCTAAGGGAGCAAAATTATTTAATACGCATTTTTCACATCACAATCTTGAGAATGGCTATTAACTAAGGACTTAGCAAACATTAAGTTATAAAATCCATAAGATTGGAAAATGGTAAGATTTGAAGTCAATTGAGCAATGGAAAATTTAGGCTGGGTATTTAAGGAAACTGCCTATTAGCAAGAACTATTAGATAATGGAATGGTATTTTTCTTAAGCTCCATAAATTTCAAAAGTAAATTGGAAAACATATTGAAAGAAAATGTTCCACCCCACCAGGGGAATAAATGAAATGATCTTTTCGCCTCCTGTTTCTATAAGCTGGTCTGCAAATTAGATGTATAAAATTTGCCTACCCAACCCATGACCATGGTAAGTCCCACTTTAGGCTTAGTGCGAGTTTCACTGGGGAAAGTTCCATTTCCAGATCTTCAGCCAAAAGCTGAATAATACCAGTATGGAAATTTGGAGCAAAATCAATTGTTAAAGTCAGATTATGAGATTTTAACTGCCATTCTATGTTATTTCCACTTGCCAGATCAACACCCAAGAGTCATTTTGACATTTAAAAAAAAAAAATCCCAATTACACATCCAACTGCTGATTTACAAAGCAAAAGGCAACCTGTGATTTTGGCTTTAAAACCTAGCTTGCCTCAGGGATAGCTGGATGAAAGAAATTCTAGCCTACTGTTTAAGGACTAATATTCCCACATTTCCATATCCCATTTAGGACGGGTAGATTTTAGTACTTCAGCTTAAACGGTATCACTTTATATAAGTATATAAGGTGCTGCAGTGGAGTAGGCAGCAAGCAGAATGGGATAATAAATGGCAGACAAGCAAAGAGGCTGCGGCTGCAGGTAGCCCTCTATGCCAATTGCCAAAGGAAAATGTCTGTGAAAAGCGAACACATTTTTTTTTTCCATGAGCGAGGGATGAGAATTTAATAGTAAAACAGTAAATTGAGTGTCTGTCCTTTTACCTCTTACTAGAATTTCTTTGTTGTCCTTTGCATGGGGAAGGTTAACAGCTCAACCTAATTCTTCACTCCAAGGAACTTAACAGGCTGTCATTTGGTTAAGGTCTAATGGGCCTTCCGGGATTTGAGAGCTGAACGCTGCTCTCACTGGAGCAGGCTGCTCCACCGAGGGCCTGGAAAAGAATGTTTGCATTGGAGAGAAGGTGCTGCTGCTCCAACTGCTTTTCCACCTGCACAAACAGAACCTTTGGGGACAGTAGCAGCGCAGTTAACAGGGATCCCAGGAATGAGAAAGGTGTTAAAGTAGCTAGTTCTTCTGTTTGCCAAGGATTTTCCGGCCTTGATGTTTTTGGCAACATTTTGAAATCTCCCACTTCTCTCACCCTGAGCTTTTCCCTTCTCATTTCTCAGGGATGGTTTTGAGAATTGGGCTGACTAGTCCAAATAGAAAGACAGAATTTTAAGAGGATGTGAGGGTCACACGCCCGGGTTCCCCATATGGCTCCAGGAGGCGCTTGGCTGCTGTGGAGATTTGGGGGAAGGGGGAGGTGAACAGCAATAAAAGGATCAAGTTGCTAACAGCCTCAAGCTCCTTATTGGAGAAGGGCACTCCTGAAACCTCTTGCTGACTAAATCAGGTGGAAAATTTCAAAACATTACCCATTGAAAATGCCACCGATTTCACTCAGCAGACTCTAAAAGTCAAGTTCATATTTAACCATGTTAAATTGGTACAATATTCCTGGTGAGAGCACCTTATAAGCTATTTCTTTTCTAAAATTTCCAGTGAAAAACCTAACTCATATGCACTAGCCTGTTGTGATATAGTGATACAGTCCTGTGTCTCAAACCTAATATTACAAAAATGTTACTTTTGATTATGAAACACATACAATATAATTATTTTCTTATGCTTATCAATTTTGTATTGTAATAAAATATGTACATATAGCATAAAATACGCCATTTTAATAATTTTAAGAGTCCAAATCAGTGGCATTAACTACATTCACAATGTTGTGCAACTATCACCACTATTTCCAAAACTTTTTCATTACCCCAAACAGAAACTCTGTAAAAGAAATGTTTTTAAAGAAAGGTTTTTGCTAACTTGACTATCATAAGTTGTGGTCCATGAAACCTCAAAGTAATAGTGATTAGCATTCGTGTATGTATTTTCTAAAAAGGAAGTGAATTAGCCTAAAATAATTAATGGAAAAGTGTGAAACCACTGCCACTAAACCTGCTCTGTCCATATGGTAGATTTAATTAATTTCAGCTAACTGATCAGACATTTTTGTATAATGTAAAATTTCAATGATTACGATTGATGACCTAGATAATCATACTAATGATTAAAAAATAGCTCAAACAAAATAGATCTAGAGATATGGAAGCATGGATCAGACTGATGAATCTCAGAGGCAAGGAAGGTTGGATTAAGGCGAGGCAGGAAGAGAGTAACCAAATAACTTACATGCATATAAGTATAACCCATGGACACAGACAATGGTACAGTAAGTAGGGTTGGGAAGGGGGTGGGTATAATGGGTCAATGGGGGGAGGGAACATCTGTAATACTTTCCACAAATAAAGACAAATTTAAAAATAAATAAATGGATTCACACACACCACAAAATAACTCAAACAATAAAATTGAACAAATAA
Source organism: Cnephaeus nilssonii (assembly GCF_951640355.1). Classification (NCBI taxonomy): domain Eukaryota; kingdom Metazoa; phylum Chordata; class Mammalia; order Chiroptera; family Vespertilionidae; genus Cnephaeus; species Cnephaeus nilssonii. Next base: position 55,686,233 of record NC_137073.1, read on the forward strand.
AAGTTGGATGTGATATCAAAGGCTAAAAATGTAAAACTACAAAGAGAATCAAGGCATGATTAATATATTTTATATGTATTTATAATATATAATATATATAAAATATTTAATATATTTTATACATATTAATAATATATATAAAACTATTAATATATTTTTCTAATATATTAGTTTAAAAAATATATTTAAATTAATGATTAAATTTCAAAGAAAATTTAGATATGCTTTAGAAATTACTTTAGGTAAGGATCCAGAATATAAGTTTAGGGAGTTCATATATAAAGTTATCTCAGCTGCTGATCAAAATTGCCCTGTCTTTCAAAAGCAAAAGTAAAATATGAAATATAGATTTACCAGTTTTAGGCACAGCTTCTCATTACAGTCAACTCTTGCTCATTGATTAGTAAATCCAATCAATGGCAATGACAATTTGAGAAGTAAATCCCTCCATCAAATCTTAAATCTTGTACATTGCATCTTTGAAGTTCACCCTTTCCTTTCAATGCCTTGTCAGGTAAGTGCATCATTTATTTTAATCCTGTTGAAATGAATGGATGAACTTAAATAACAATGCAAGCCTTTTCCCACATTGTCTGTAATTCACTTTGAAGTGATAGCACTTTTAGGATAAAGATGTATACATTCTGATTCTCTGACTAGCTGTCCTTTCTTTGTGCACTTTACTAATAAGAATTTAAAGCAAGACTAAGTCACATCTGCTTTCTAATACAAGTCTTAGGGTTTTAAACAAAATTCTACTAGAGCAGCCAACCAAGATGAATAACTATTTTGAGGGGACTAAAACTATCATTTAGTGCTTACTATTTAATCACTCATGTTAGAGGAGTTATAGATAAAATCAATCTTGAAAATATTTTCATTTATTATCACATTACCAGCATTATAATGAAAAAAGTTTGAAATTCTACTGCAGAAAAAAAAATATTTAAATTTTTATTTTACTTGATGTTTTCTGCATCTATCAATGAATTCATCCATTTCAAAAAATGTTATGTATTCAAAATAGATATTGTCAAAAGGTATGTATAAAAAGAAGTATGCTAGTTATTTATTTAGAATATATGGTAAGGAACAATATAATATGAATTTCTAAACATTGTTTTTTTAAAAAAATAATTATACATAGAAACCATGTTATGCAATATTTAGATCTCAATCTGTTGACTTATTTTAGATAAAAGTTAACTAAATGCTTAATGCAGAAAAATTTGGCAGGGAGAGAAAAAAAAAGGATGTAATAAAATCATCTATAACCTTAACCAAAAAAATGTACTCATAATTTGTTCATGGACTACCAATATACTTTGAAGTCTACATACTTCCATTATCCACGAATAGATGCTAACCTTTTTAATATGGTTCAGAATATCTCAAAGCAATATCTAAGGAAGAAAAATCAAAAATTATTTTGAAACTGTCAGGGCAAAGCATGATAAATTGTCACTCTTGATCTTAACTATCAAGACCCTCCAACGTCCCATACCCTGACAAACGATTTCCTAACCTCCCACCCATTTTCTACCCAACTCTTAGTAAGTCAAATCCCTTATTGTCCTTCATTTCCACCTTGCTGGTTCCACTCTTGCTACTCCCCATTGTTGCAATACCACCTTTGTTTTTGGCCACTGTTTTAGCTGTTTGGCTGTTGCCATGTGTTTAATCAATCCAGCGTCTAGTCTCCCTAAAGGGTTGGGCCGGACGTCTCCCAAAGCAGAAGGTCTTTTTCTAAAGCTCTGAGACCATATTCTCTGACATATATTTGAGGCAGGGACTCAGACACAGGGAAACTAGAAAGAGACTTCGTTATTAGAATAGATCAGGAGATGACAAGAAACAGGGGAGAGGTACCAAATTCCTGGAACCTGATTATAAGATCAGAAAAGGAACCATAACACTGATGACCTCTGCAGACGGACTGAGCCACTACTTTCATGTTTTTCCTGGGAATGGGACTGATTTCTCACCGGGCCCGATGCTTCCCTGAGAGCCGGCTAAACATCCCCAGACTAGATTAAATGTGCCGGAAGATGAAAACAGGCAAGGCATTCCTCTGAATGCTTAAGTCAGTGAAAGAATGGGATGGATCCAGATTTTGTGAGACCTGAAGTTTGTATAACTTGTTGGGCTCTCTAAAAAAAAAAAAGAATACAAAATTACAAAATCAGGTATGAGAGTGATCATTGCTTTAGAACGAGAACAGAAAGAGCAACAAAATATTGGAGATTCATATATGTTTATTTTTTTTTAGATCACTTCAGAAAAAATTACAAATTTTAGAAACTTTACAAAACCCCTATATTTCCTGATAGCGACCCGCCTAGAACAGTCTACACCTCCCCACACTCACAGGGGCATGTTCAAGTAAGTGGCGTAAAGCTGAAACTTGGTTAGTACATGGCAAATCGGCTTCTGGTTTTAATTGTAAAACTTCAGGCAATCGGAGCCAGATGGTGAGATCACTGTAGTGGGCAGGCAGTCCTTCCTAATTTCCTTGAAAGTGCACCAAATAGAATTCTCACTGAATGATATAATGGTATAAACAAAGTACAATACTTTAAAAATAGGACAGTTTAGCAGAGGAGGAAGCCTAAATAGAATCTGAGGGACATGTGTTAGGAGGGGAAGGGCCCTGAACAGTGCTTTAGATTTCCACAGAGAGGCAGAGGGCATTCAAGACAGGAACAAAAACAAGTATGAGAGAACGGGGCAGCCCCAAGGAAGAGCAAGAATGTCAGGTGGGAGTTTGACGTATGATATGTGGGGATTTGGAGTGAGAAAAATGAGTACACTAGATAGCCTCAGGATTTCACAGGGTCTTGAGTGCTGTGTTAAGGCGTGGGCACAGAATTTAGATGGCAATCAGAACAACATAGAATAAAACAAAAGGTTTTTGTTTTGTTTGTTGGAAAGAAGATGAGAAGCCTTTAATGATATGCATAGTTCATTCAGCAAATTATTAACTGAACAATCAGAGGGCTGCCAGAGAGTTTTATTGTTATAACATCTTCAATCACAGTTGGGAAAATTTTATATGTGTGGCAGCAGAGATTGGAGTACAGATTAAAGAAAAGGAAAACCAACAGGTTTCTACCCATAAAGAAAAAGTCCTCTAAACTCACAATGCATGTAAACTGAAAACACTTACTAATGATGAATTAAATGTGTTCATAAAAGAGTTCTACTTAGAGGAGCTGAGAAGGCAAGTCCCAGGCTTACATCTTCTGAGTCTGAATTTTGACTCCCATCATTTATGGTGTGATTTTAGGCATGTTGCTCAGTGGTATGCCTCAGTTTTATCAGTAAAATGGAGCCAGTAACATCTACCCCATGTTGCTGTGTTGAGGATCCACAGGTGGTGGGTTATGGAAGCACTCAGCTGTGCTTGGCTTGGTTAATGTGGGCCACGGTAGCTGTAATTATTACTTCTGTTCCTGGTTTTAGTGTCACTTAGAATACTGAGACCATCTCCTTTCTTCAACTCAAGATGGAATCCCCTAGGTTCCATCTTGCTCTTCTCCGTTCAATCTCTAAAACATACACTGAGAGCTTGCTGAAGTTCAAATCTGACCATTTCTGCCACAAACTCAGGACAAAGCCCAAATTTCTTACATGGCCTGACCACTGACTATCTTTCCATTTTACTTTGTCACTCTCCATCTAACATTGTAAGACCCAGTCCTCCTGATTTCTAGGTCATTTGATTTCTGGCCTCTAGGGTTCAGTGCAAGTGGCCCCTCTACCTGGCTAGTTCCTCCCCACCTATTAGCTCTTGGGTTAGTCGTCCCTTTCACTGGGAGCCTGACCTACTGTTCACTAGTAAGCTGAATTTAGCTGCCCTTGCTAGGGAGCTCCCAGAGCACTTTCTTCTTATCTCGACTGTAGCCTTTAGCACACAGTATTGAAATTTCCTGCCTATAGATCTAGATTCTCCACAATAAATTCCTTGGAGGCAGGAAGTATGTTGTTCACTTCTAGCAGCAGTTAACACAATGAAACCTCGCGGAATAAATAATTAGCAGGAGGAGTGGTGGTTTTCTCTGGGGAGAGGATGAATATTGACTGGAAAAGGGCAGGAGGAAACCTTCTAGCAGGATAGAAATCTATATCTTGATCGGAATGATGGTTACACGAGTATATACATGTGTAAACATTTATTGAGCTGAACTGTTGAAATTCTTATACTTTCTTTGCTCCATTGAAAATACTGTATTCCTCAATATGTAAAATTGAAAAATGTGCAAAAAAATGGCAATACTCTTCTATGCTATTAGAGGTCAGAATTATGCTAATATGATAGTAGAAGTAATCTACTAGAAAGTCCTAATAAGCCCTAGTGACTGGGTATTTTCAGTTTATGAAAATCCATTGAGCTCTACACTTAGGATATTTGCACATTTATGTTGGGATATTATACTTGTTAAAAGAGTAAGAATGAGTGAATAACAATAAACACATATATTACATAAAACCTTCCCATTCATGATGAGAACAAGTCAGTTTCCTCAAACTATGCTCCCTAGTCTCACATCAGTATGAACCAAAGTAAGAATGCAAAACCCACATTTTCTCTCTACTATATGACCCATCTATATAGATGAATGTTTCTAAAACAGACTCGTGTTATGTAGAGGTGGTATAGCATGTGTGTACGTTAGCAACTTTCATGCAGTGGTGAACTACAAGTCTTCTCTGCAGCACAACTCTTTCAGATGTTATTTTTAACACATGTGTTTAAGAACAATTAGCTAGAATTACTTTTGGTGTAAAGTGGTTTTCTTTCATTATTTTCTTTCACAGATCTTAGAGCCACAAAAATCTTTATATATGCCTCTTGCCTCAGATGAACTATTCTTTAAAACAAGACTTAAATAGAAATGTAATTTAGATGCTTCTACTAAAGATGTTCTTAAAACATTCCTAGGGTTTATAAAAACACACAAAAAAATACAGTTTCACAGACTCTGCCCAATTTCCCGGTAGAGTATGTATGCATGATTTGCACTCTCTTTGGTACACCTACACTAACAGCAGGGATTCTTAATATTGGTGTACACTTAGCAGGCACATTGTGAACAACATGGATAAAGGAATAAACATGACCTCCAATCAAAATCTCAATGCCCTCAGCACCCTAAAATGAGGAGGGAGCCTTCAACTCCAGATTCAGTCAAGTCTGTATTAAAGAGCAAACCCATAGGCTAAAAAGGTACCAGCTTACAAGGCAGAAGCAAGAAACTTGGGACTCAATCCACCCTACCCTACCCCACATCATTTCAACAAAAAGCCTAAATTGCAGTGCTTTTAAAAAGAATCATATTGACCACAAATCTTTTAATATTATAGTAGACTTTAAAGAGCCAAGAATGCACTTATTTAACTAAAAAAAAACCTTATCAGTATGTTTTTCTAAATTTTCTCCTTCATGTATAGTTTATTTTCCAAACATGTATTTTAACAACTTATAAAACAGTATGTTTGGAGAAAGATTTAGAGGCACCTTTCCTCTTCCTCAGAAGACAAGATCTAGAAACACATCAGTCATTAGTGTCATTTGTGACAGTTCAAATCACCAAAGGAATTTGGTAAACTTTAATCACTGTCAGAACTGTAAAGGTTACTGGGCATCTCCAGCACAAATCAATTACAACAATGTTGCACAAATGTGAGAGAGGGTATGTGAGTGAATGTGTGTGTGCCCTTGACAGTTACATCTTCTAGTAGATCAGCATTAAGTTCAGCTACATATAATAACAACAGCAATAATAACACCAGCAAGATATGACAAACAAAATGAACATTTACTCTTAATTCAGTAATAGATTTAGGCAGCCCAAAGCTATTTTGTAGCTTCCTGATGTTCTGTCATAACTTAGTGTGCTGCCTCATATCACATTATGGCTGCTTGTGCTCTAGTTATCATGTCCACATCTCAAGAAAAGGGACAGGGACTAAGAATAAAAATACCATTCGTTTTGAAGACATTCCCTGGAAGTTTCACATAACACTTAGTTCTCATTGGTCACAATTTATTCATAAGGCCACAACCATTGGAAGGGGAAGTCTACTTTTTGATCTGGGCAACAAGGTAGTCAGCTAAAATCTGGGGTTGTTAATACGAAGAGGAGGATAATTGATACTTAGAGTGGACAGATTTTTTTTCTCTCACTTTAAAAACAGACCCCTAGCCTCCTTGGAGAAAAAAAATAACATGTACCTGATGATCCAATCAAAGAATTAAAATGGAATCAGACTTCTTATTTGTCATAAAGTAAATATAAGTTAATTAAATTTTCATTTTTAACTGAATATTTCACTCACTTTCATAAATATACGTGAAGAAATATTTCTATATATCAAAGAACATCCAAAACTTTAAAAACTGTATAATTATATTTTATTAGTGGGATGGGGGACAGAAGAAGGGGCTGATTAATTTCCTTTGAAAGAAAAAAGTTAACGTAGAAGTAATTTCACCTCACTACTAAATCAGAATTAGTGCTCTCGGTAGGGAGTTATGCTGTCATGTTTGAGAACCACTGAATTGAACATTCTATTTCTGGAAATGATTTCTTTTAGCAATTACTAACAGTTTATGGTAAGACCTGCAATTTTATTTTTCCAAATGTTCAAGTAATCTTAACTCATCAAAATGCTAACATCTTTGTATCACCGTTGTCTCAGACTTACTCATTTAAATGGCCTGTCGGTTTGACAGCTGGAACCTCTTAGTGGGGATCTGCAGCCTGAACCCCACCCCAAGCCCTGGGACTCATCTGGCCTCTCAGCTAGGATCCATAGCTCATTGTCTAACTCACAGCTCCACTCTGGGCTGGCAACCAGATTTTAGTAGCAGTCTCTGCCCTAATTTGCCTGATGCCATGATTGTCTCTTATCAGGCTCTTGAAGAATTGCTCTGCAGCATACCAGACGGTCCCCTGGAAATGAACCTTCCATTAACGAAAACTTGCTACCTGATGACGTAGTCTTTTATACTGTTTGTTTGAACACCCATTCACGTGTTTAGTAAACCAACATTGAAATCTGGCTAGGCACTGGTAAGAAAAATATCAAAGGCACGGTCGCCTGCCCTCTAGGGGAAGAGACAGCTGTAAATGGTTAAATGATAGTCCTTCTAAAGCAAGCATGTCAAACTCATGGCCCACAGAATGCATGAGGCCCACAATGAATATTGTTGCAGCCCAGGCAATATAACGGTATGTAAGAAACATTATAATAAAAATTTCATAAGTTAATTTTGACAATATTCTGTTATACATAATTATTAATAATGAACTACAACATTCACTAATGAATGATTACTTTAATTGTGTTGCATTCATTTCCCTTGCGCCTTACGCACAGGCACATCATTTCTCTCCACTAATACTAGCAGCGAATATTTTAGCAGCCGGTTGCCACATCATTAGTCTTGGACTGACTTGTTTGGTGTGTGCAACAGGAAATATTTCGCTTTCGAAGAACAAGAAAAATAGGTTTATTTGCATTACGCTTATTAATTTGTGCAGTTATTCAGTGTCTGGTTAAGTTAATGTTCAAGAAAAAATATTAATTTTTATTAGAATGTTCTATTATCTTATGTTAACAATTACTCATTTATTTCAGCCCTTTGTATTCAGCATGTCTCTATCGAAATAAACTTACGTTTCTATGAAAATTGAAGCTTTTGTTTTTTTGCTGCCCACATAAACTTAAACCTTGTTTATTTGGCCCATGTTAGCCTTTGAGTTTGACATGCTTGTTCTAAAAAGTTAGATTTGGTCTCCTAGGGATTTTCATCCATTGTTCTTAAGTCTGAACTCTTTAGTCACATGGAATAGATTTCATTCAGACTTCCACAAATCCACCCACAAATCCACCCTCCAATCTGGAATATTTCTAATGGGATTATATTCCCATTAACATCTCCAACTTTCACTGCAAATAACTTGCATTAGAAATCATACACACATTATTTTATTTATTCTTCAAGCTCTTAAAACCCTGTTTCTGTGACTCATATACAAAATGGGTTTTTAGTTTCTTCACTCTCTTTTTTGGATAAGTCCTAATTTGAAAATATCCTTCTTAAAGTACAGTATTGAAAAATGAATATAGTATAATAAAATGTCTTACCTCTACTTAACAAAAGTTATATATCTCATCTAGAATAGCAAGCCAGGATGCTTGGCAAAGATAAAGAGAGAGTGAGAAAGAGAGATAGAGAGAGAAATGAAAGAAAAAGAGCCCTGGCCAGTGTGGTTCAGTTGGTTGAGCATCGTCCCATGCACCAAAAGGTTCAATTCCCAGTCAGGGCTCATACAAGGTTGAGGGTTCCATCCCCAGTCAGGGCACATATGGGAGGCAACCATATGTGTTTTTCTCTCTCCCTCTCCCTTCCTCTCTCTCTAAAAATCAATCTAGAAAAAAAAAAGAAAGAAAAAGAAAAGCTGCAGATGAATTTAATAACCTTTCCAGATCACTTTTGAGCTGATGGTGATTTCAAGTCCTGAAAGTTCTGGTTCTCTTATCCTTAGTGGCTTCCTTTAGCTGGTTCCTTCTGTAAGACAGTCTACTGGACGGCTTACTCTGGTGTGAGGGCCCTTACTCCTTAAGCTTTGTGAAGGTGATATCAGTGTATATATATAAAGCACATTGACCATCACAGAGGAAGGACTTCACCTATGTAAAATACTAGAATTAATAGGTATTTTTTAGTTATAAGTAATTCACCTAGAGCTTAGGAATCATTAACCAAAGAGAGACTTTAAGTAATATTAAAGTTACCTCATACAGCCCTGTCATTCAACTCAAGAACCACCCAATATGTGTTATGTTTTATGCTAGGTTCAGGTGATGCAAAAATTAATTGTCTTAACCTCAAGAAACTCAATGTTTAGTGAAAAAAACCTTCCATGGACGGAAACAGGTATTCCACGATTGCACACATAGGGCTTGATAGATCAGTACTCTTGTTACCCGATTACATCCATTCCATTCTAGATATAAAGCTCCTCTGCATCAGTGAACATTTAATAAATGTTTGGTGTTCCATACTCAAATAATTTAGGAAAATAGTCATGTTGACTTTGTTAACCATATACTTTGGTTTGGGGCTTTATAATTTAACTTCTTTTCATCTTGGAATAGATTTATATACACTGGTATTTCCTATTTCTTAGGATTTAAGGGATTGTGAAAAAGCACCACTACCATCTCCCTGAAGAAATCTCTGGAAAGTTGATGGCTGAGGCTAACTAGGTTTTATACAATATTATACAAACTTTTAAAAGTATCTATGGATCAAAAATTATTTGAAAGGTATACACCAAATATTAAACAAAATGATTATCTCTAGGTAGTGAGATCATGAGAGATTTTGTTAATACCCTTATACTTTAAAAAATTAAACATTTCTCAATGAGTGTGCATATTAGAATAGATATACAGGAGAAAGGAAACAGGTGAGTGATGGGGATGATGGCAATGGATGAAATATGGATGATGGGAAATTAAGAAGTGGTACAAGGGCCATAGATATATAAGGGTTACAATATAAAAATAAGATCAACAGTAGAAGGGATTAGAATGATAATAAAAATATAGTTTTACTACCATTAGAGTATCTAGTTTTCTTTCTATTTTGGACAGCCACATCTCCAATTTTATTACTCAGAGGGCCCACTGGCCAATGAAATGATTGAAGCATAATGATTTTATCCTATCTGCCCATAATTTAGGTTAAAATATGGAAATGAATCTTGTTCAATTTTTTAAAAAATATGTAAATTTTCCTTAAACATATTAGTCTTAGTATGTTTTCCAATGGAAAAAAAATAAGCTAAATTAATCTATAAACCATACACACACAGCTTTCATTTATTAACAAAGTAATGCACTTTTAAATTCAAGACCTTTGTTTTTAAATATAAGAATCAAAATAAAGAGTTGTAGAATTAATGAACAAAATTAATCTTTTTCTGCTATTGTAACCTTAAATCCTTCTCTCTGAAACAATTCAATAGATAGATAGATAGATAGATAGATAGATAGATAGATAGATAGATATAGATAAATAGATATTTGCAGAACTACATTATTTTAATATTATTCTTTATACCTCATGATGGATGCAAAATTTCTGCCTCTGAATTCCCAAAATATCAAATCAGTATCTTACTCATGTAATTACATTCTCTTTCGTAGTATAAACATTTACTTAGATATTTTATTATACTTTCCAGACTGTTCGTTCTGAGAGGTCTTATTTGTCTTACTTATTTGATATTCTTTAAGAGCAAAATTAAATTACGTTTAAGACTGGCATCATAAAAACATAATAAATAAAAGTGTTACCCAAAGTTTTAAAAATATTTTGTAAATTCAATCAACATTTATTACTTTAATAAAAAATACTTTGCATTTTGTGAAACTAGATTGTGGGAACTACTCAAATGCATTCCAAGGTTATTTTTCCTATGAATGGCTGTCAATCTTTTATCTATTCTCAATCTTTCCTTTTAAATATGATACTTTTTTTCTGTGCCACTGATTTCTGTACTCACCTCTCTGCACATTCATGATGGGATGGAGGATAGAGGCTTTATAGAGAGGGTCTCCTCTTTCTGAACAATCTCTACACTGATAAATTCTATAGCAAAAACTCTATTTTCTTAGATTTTGTTGAGTTGTGGTTTTCTTTTTCATACTGATATAGTCATACCACAAAATAATATTGCATAAAATCTGATTTCCCATATATTATTTCTTCCTAAAGTAAAAAACTCTCAAGTTGCTTAGTGAAGTGCTAAATGCTTTATATTGACAGGCTACCACTGTTAAGCAATCTATATTTGCAGCCTGCCAAAATGAAAGCCATAGTTGAATCTTTTTTGTTGTTCAGAGTATTTTAAATTACAAATGATGTTGATTTTAGTCATCTTTGCTCTATTCACTCACAAAGCTGCATGCTTCACAAGTCAGCTCTCAGAATCAGTCTAAAATACTTTTATTGGGATTAGCACTTACATAGCACATTACATCTTCCAAATACTTTGTAAACACTAGTCAATCCAAACTAAGAAATAAAAAAGAAAAAATATCTGAGAGGTCTGTGCAAAACAGGTCTTGGGATAAAAGTTTTCCTATAGATTAAATCTGAAGGCAAGATATTTATTTAGCAGTTTATTTTCAGCCAATAAAGTATATTTCAGGAAGTAATTGTCAGTTCTTCACTTTCCATTGTAACTGAACACATAATTTCAATTTTAACGATCATATGAATTACAGAAGGATTAATATTATTAATGGCCAATAGAATGTATGCCATATGAGGAAGTCTTAACATATTGAATGCTGCTTTGCACACTTATATAAAGCAAATGTTTTGTGATAAGTTAGTAAGACTCAACTAGACTCAGGGAACAGACATGTATAAATTACTGTTTCTCCTTGCTTTCCTATAGTAGCAGCAACTTCACTCGGTATAGATGCAGGTAAAACTAACTTGGTCCAATTATAAATGAGTCCCCAAGCTCACATTAAATATATAAAAATATATAGCCCAGCAGGAGTCAAACTAATATATTATTTAAAGAGTGCACTATAAATTTTGTTCCTGGTTTTCTAAGTAATATATAGCTTCTGCCTTCATTGGTTCTGCATTTCCTCCAGTCTTCCTTTAAGATTATCTCTTTTTATTCTATGTTTTTAAAGAGAAGAGTTTATATTTTTGTCTTGAAAAGTGACACACTTACTGTGACCATAGAAAAATTTAATGAAGTGCCTAAGATATGATTAATATTATATGTTGTATTGGAGATTAATTGAGATTTTAAAAAAATCATGTTATGATAATAAGGACAGTACTTGTCATTATTGCTTTTTATAGATTTAGATATTGAAAACAGAATGAAAGACTCACACAAAGAAGAAACTTCAAGGTCAAGAGCGATAGATAATTTGTTTTAAATTAAACTGTGGCCATAGAAAGGGAAAGTTGCACATGAAATATATGTTAAGGAATTCCTGTGCTATATTTTCAATAATTAAACAATCAAATGCAACATATTATAGTCACAATCAAAAGCTATATGCCTAAAACTTTAGATTTTTAATCAAGAAATACTGCAAACACACTGATTTATTGAGAATTATATTTCTACATTCTTTGAGGGTTTCATCAAGAACAGACAAGTTAAGGACTGAAACTTGAAATAAACTACTGTGTATTTCAATTTAAAAGCTGTGACTAAACCAAAGTAATTTCACAATCTTCTAGCTCGTTCCTTCTGTGTAAGAATCATAAGGTTTACTTCTGATAAACAAACAAACAAAAATATTATGCACATCCATCAGAGTTCAGTGACATATTTAAGACAATCTTAAAAAATGCAAAGCAAGCCTCTTAACCATATGATAATGCAGTAAATTTTTTACTCTGAATTGTATGTCTAATTGGAATTTTCAGTGTTATTAGCAACATCGTAATCTTGCTAAGGTATCATTGCAAAAATATTGATTCAAAGGTGGCAGCCTTTGATCATGCACACTGGAGACTGATATCCCTATTATAAAAATGTAGAGCTAATAAATTTTAATATTAAAGTTTAAGTGAACAAAATTAGCATTCTAGAAACTAATGTGTTCCTATATGACTTCAATATATGAGTTACCAAGGCAAATATTTAAAAATCCCCTATACATTTCTTTTTAAAAATATATTTTTATTGTACACATTTATATATTTTTAGAAAGAAATGTACACATTTCTTTTCTTAAAATATATTTTTTGATAGTATTACACATATCTCCCAATCCTCCCCATTAAGGGCCCTCCGCCTCCTCCCAGTCCCACCCACCTCTCCAGGTCTTCACTACCCTATTGCCCATGTCCATGGGCTACGCATCTATATATATATAAAAGGCTAATATGCAAAGTGTCCCCTTGGGAGTTCGACCAGGAGAAGGGGAGTTCGATCACTCACTATGACGTGTGCTGACCACCAGGGGGTGGCATGTAACATGGCGGGCAACCAGCAGCAGCGGAGATGAGGTGCTGAGGAAGCCAGGGAAGGAGGAGGTGAGGAGGCAGGGAGGCAAGGAACCTGATCAGCCCCGATTGCCGGCCAGGCCTAGGGACCCTACCTGTGCGTGATTTTCATGCACCGGGCCTCTAGTATCAGTATATAAGTTCTTTGGTTTATCTCTTCTCATCCCTTTAACTCCACATTTCAGTTCCACTATTTTAGTCTTTCCTTCCAGAAACTCATCTCTTATCAGATGCCAACTCCTTATCATGTACTCAAGAAAGAAGTAAAACAGGCTTGATAATAAATTTAAAAAGAAAAAGAAAACAAATGACCAATTAAGATGTGGTTTCTGTAGCTCCAAGTTTGCCAAATAAGTAAATATAACATATCCTTTTCCCTGTTCTCAAGTGCCTGAAATTCTACAATTGGATATTCTGGATTGACTGTTTGATTAAGTAAATATTCTTAGGAAGAATATTACTGTAAGCTATGAAATTCTAAAGCCACAAAACCACATTATTTATTTGACAAACTCTGTCCAGTTTTAGCCTAGTTATTATCTAAACTACAGATTAAAATTGACCACTAAAGGTTGCTTTACTCAAGGCTGCTTACTAAAGGCTGCTTACTCAAAGCCTGGCCATATCTCATATAGCTGGTTATACTTATGGCACAATTTATATTTTATAGCTTCTACATATACCTTAATGGGAGATTTGCAATGACAAAATAAAATGTGAAATACTAGGAAAATATTATAACCCAAATGAATGAGGTGGCTTATTTTAACAATTTACTGTCAGAAAAATTTTCCTCCCATCAAACCTAAATCTCTCCATCAACAGCTAAGTACATTTAAGGCCATTCTCAGTTGTTCTAGGGTTTGACTGATTTCCTCTTTTTCTTATGGTTAGGACTTTATGTTTTCAAAATGCTTTGCCACCACATTACTACTTTTTCCTCACAATTATTACCGAATTTTTCCACTCTTCTCCAGATTCTGATATTTAAGCACAGAGATGTTAAGAAGCATGTTCAAGATTTCACAGCAAATTAAAAACCTAGCAGGGCATGGACTAGACTGCACCTGAATCTTCAGACTGCTGTTAGACCAAGGGATCTGTGAGGCACAATGAATTAAGCAAAAGAAACAAACCAACTAGAAAATAAAATAATGAAAGAAAAACCAGGATTTCAGTTCCTTTTTCCACAGATAGATATAAATACCCAAGGATGCAATGCCTGTCATGGAGCTTCCAGGCAGATCCGCAGAGTGATTAATCTAGTGCTGTCTGTCTTCATGCTTTCCCACCTGTTTATATCAGGACATAAAACTTTAGTAAGTAGGTCTTATATCTGATGACTGAAATGAACATGTTTTGTTGTCTAACCTCTAAACGCCATAAAATGTGTGGGATTTTTCAGAGAAATGTCTGAGCTCCTTTGCTCAACTTCTCTTTACCAGCTCTGTCTTTTCCAATCAGTCCTTAAGACGGTGATCAGAGAGAGAGAAACTATTAAAGACTTGGGTTTCGAACATTAGAGCAGTAAATTTGGAGATCAAGAGCTCTTGAATTTGCACCTAAACCCTCATTTGCAACAGAAGCTTACAGTCGTTAGAGTAGGAAGTATGACGAGGTATTGAAACAGCAAACCAAGGTTTCAGTAACTACCACATATTGATGTGTCAATACTTAAAGAATTAGCTGAGAGATTTCAGAAATCCAAATATCCCTCAGTCTACAAGCATTCTTTGAATGCTCTTAATGTGTCAAGATATGAGCTAGTTGATAGGGAAAAGCCATTCAAGCACTAACCTAATTCTGTCTGGAGGTGTCAGAAGAGCTTTCACAGAAGAAATAATATTTGAAGTTGAGATTTGAAAAATGAGTAAGAGCTAGCCAGATTGAAGAGGTTAGGAAGAAGAGTATTCAGACATGAGAGGCAGTACATACAAAGACACTAAGGCAGGAAAAGGCATGACATACTGAAGGAACTGGGGAAAAAGTCAATAAAGTTGCAGAAGACAAAGAGACAAGTTGAGGTTGAGATGTAGGCAGGGACCAGATAATGCCAAGCCTTGCAGGTAAAAATGAGTATTTTATCCACTTTATTCTTACTGCCACAAGAAGCTTTAGTATTGTTTAAGAGGAAAATAATATATTATTGAATTTGCGTTTTTAAAAGATCTCAGGCTTCTGCATGTACTTACCTGTTGCTTATAGTCTCTCTAGGTCCACTTGTAGGTGGTTTAGCTCTTACTGTACACAAATCCTCTTTCATGAGGAAGATGGGGCTGTTGGGAGAATCAAGTAATTAAGTGATGTTAATTTCCCTGAATTTCCATAAGTTACTGCAAATTTAGCCTCCAACTGAAATAAACCAACTAGTATACTCATGAAACTCAAAATTATGCGATCATAAGCTAAACTGAATGAAAAGAAATTAGACATGGAAGTAATAAGCAGCCCATTTAACATGTCATCATTTATAGAAAAACTAGAGGCCTGGTGCACAAAATTCGTGCACGGGGGGTACCCTCAGCCCAGCCTGTACCTTGTCCAATCCAGGACACCTTGGGGGATGTCTGACTCCCAGGATTGGGACTAAACCGGCAGTCGGACATCCTGCCTGCCTGCCTGCCTGGTCGCCCCTAACTGCCCCCCCGCTGGCCTGATTGCCCCTCATTGCCTCTGCGTGCCGGCCTGATTGCCCCTAACTGCCCCCCTCTGCTGGCCTGGTTGTCCCCAACTGCCCCCTGCTGGCCTAGTCACCTCTCACATCCCCCCTGCCAGGCTAATCGCCCCCAACTCCCCCCTCCCCGATGGCCTGGTCACCCCCAACTGCACCACCCCTGCCAGCCTGGTCACCCCCAACTGCCCTTCCACCGGCCTAGTTGTCCCTCACTGCCCCCACTCTGGCCTGGTCGCCCCTAACTGCCCCCAATGCTTACCTGGTCACCCCCAACTGCCCCCCTCTGCTGGCCTGGTTGCCCCTAACTGCCCCCCAGGCCAGCCTGGTCACTCCCAACTGCCTCCCCCTGCTGGCCTGGTCGCTCCCAACTGCCCCCCCTGCTGGCCTGGTCACCCCACGCAGCCTGCTTGTTCAGTCATTTGGTCGTCCCTCACTAACACCCCTGCTGGCCTGGTCCTAGGCAATCATCTTGTGAGGGCATGATGGTCAATTTGCATATTACCTCTTTATTATATAGGATTATTATATGGCACAATTAAAAAAGGAAAATTTATTTGCATATGCATTTATAAAACATAGCTCAACAAAAGCAAAACTACAAAAAGATCCTCTGAAACAGTCAAAATACTATACTCAGAATATTAGATTAAAATCTATATAATAAATCATGAGATTAATTCAGAAATTTGAGGCATTTCCAGTATTCAAGTGATAGTCAAAACCACTAAAATACTAAGACTAATAAGATACTACCTTAAATAATTTATCATCAAAATTATACATTAATTGTTACCATGTCTTCTTAGTTACATTACAATAATCATATAAGTGGCATCTTATATTCAGGTAACTAGTAACTCCTTCAGGCCAGTGCATGTGACAGGGTCTTTGTTTTCGTTTGTTGTTTTTTTAAAATCTCAGTTTCACTTAACTTTTCAAACTTTTAAATTAATACCAAATAAGTCAAGCCCTTAATTGTATTTTATATAGATTGAACTTTAACATTTACTAGAACTAAGTAAAGTCTCCCAACCTTGGGAAATATATTTTTTAAGCAAAAAATAAAAAAATGGTGAAATAGCAATTTCCTATAATAGAGAGATTTATGTATATGGTGTGTTTTTTTATTCTTTTTTCACAGCAATTGAAATCCAAGAAAGATGATAATAATCTATTTTTAACGCCACATAATGGCTGTGTAAGTGAAGGGTGCCTCACTCCTAAATTCAAATCAAAATTATCTCATTATTGTACTGATTTCCCAAATGATTCTAATCAGGAATAGCCATTAATCAAAAAAAGTCTGAAAAACATTAGATTTTCAGACTACTACACTATTCTAACTTTTAAAAAATAAAGAATAGAGATTCCAATTCTATAGGCATTTAAAATATACTAATTTTAGCATATCTCAATTTTTAAAACCTTATTTTAGCAGTACGAGCAACAACAAAAATGCTTTTTTAGCACTAATGCTGCTGATATGCATTTGAAGTAAAAAAATATGCTTGAAAATTATAAAATATAATGCAAATAAAAAACAATACATGTCACATTCCAGTAAGGTCAGTTGATCAAGAAATGATCAACTTTTCTATAATGATCATTTTCAAAAACTAATTTTCTATTTTTCTATAGAAAAACTCAGTTTTTCTCTTTTGTTCCTTTTTAAGTTCCTCCCTGTGATAGAATTTAATCTTAGGCAATTCACCAAATCTCTTCATTTACCCATTCACTACCCCTGGTACATGTTCCTTGATTAGCAGAACGAAGTGCTGGAGAGAAGCTGCATTTTGCCTGGGTGGGTTAGCTGTCCACTGACCATCCCCTGAGGCACCTCTGTTCACATTTGGCCTTCAATTTTAGTTTACACAAATAACAACCCATCATTCCTCTTTCCAAATCATCACGTCAAGACCAGCTTTTTCTAGTATGTCAGTATCCTTCTGGAGTCCACAGGCCCATTCTTTCCCTCGAAAAGAATTCCTATTAAAGAAAATTTCCCATTCTTACCATTTGCAGCAACCTGGATGGAATTGGAGAACATCATGCTAAGTGAAATAAGCCAGTCAATGAAAGAAAAATACCACATGATCTCACTCATTTATGGACAATAAAGAACATTATAAACTGATGACAAAAAGATAGATACAGAGGCAGTAAAGCATCAAACAGACTGTCAAATTACAGTGGGAAGGTTAGGGAGAGGAGGGGGAGATAAGAGATCAACCGAAGGACTTGTATACATGCATATAAGCATAACCAATGGATGCAAAACACTGGGGGGTGAGGGCATGAATGGGAGTGGGGAGGGGCAATGGTAAGATATGTACACATATAATACCTTAATAAAAAAATGAAAAAAAATAAAAATAAAAAAAGTTAAAAAGGAAAAAAAAATTTCCCATTAAACTTGGTGAAACTCAAGTTCTATTCCCCTGCCACTCACATATGCACCTTGGGCTCTCCTGGGTGAATCCAGGCATCCAAAAACTCTGCTGTCTTTCTCAGACCTCTCCGCCCAAAATCCTTCCTGGTGTCTTCGCCACTTCAGTGAGCATCATGCTGCCATGAGAAAAAGCAGGTCCTGAGCACACTTGTATACCTCTCCTACCTGGGGTTCCTGGCGCAGTCCGCTCACCTCCCCTGTGAGGTGCAGAACGGAAATCTCCTTTTCAGGTTCCCACTATTCTCTCATCTTTGCCTGGAGTTCCCCTCACATGTTTTTAAGGAATCCGCTTTAGTCCTATAACAGGTAGGAACCTTAATCTTCTAAAAAAATATATTAGCAAAAAGCTCTTATTAATCTCCATTCCACTCAGTAATAGAAGCATAGTTTCCATCCATTTAGGCCTCTGCCTAACTATACCCGAGGTTACGTCAAGTGTAAGTGGTTAGCGTGCTTCCAGGGCTGGGAGTGAACCATCTGTACTTAGCTCTCTCTGGTCTGCAAACACAGCACCTGAAGGCAAAGTTAACCCATCCCTCTTCCCAACTACGGGGCCTCTTCGGAAAACCCTTTCACTCATTTACTCATTCTGCCAGAGGCACAAGAGTTTGGAAATCTCACTGGAACCCATGAAACTTCCTGGCTCCTTCTGTTTCTTTCTGTTGAGACATGGCTCTCAGCTACTCCTCCCCTGGCCCTGCTGCCCTCTGAGCTTTGGACAGAAAGGGAAGGACAAATTAGCCATCCCCTCAGACTGCCTGAAACATCCGTGCTTCATCCAAGCCCTTTCCTGGCAGGCAAGGCTCTGAACGCCCCTTCTTCAGGGACCCATGCTATCTAGGAATCTACCTAGTCACTTACTCTTTTGTGACATAATTATTTCTCTTGCAATTATGTTTTTCTTGTTGAAATGTAGGATGTAAAGAGAAACCATAATTCTTGGCTATTATTTTGAATTGGCAATCTGATTTTCAAACCTCAAAAATTAACATGGTTTTCTCTGCTTTCTGAGGCAAAGGCACTGAATGCTTAGCTATCTGAATATTACAAAAAGTTTCATTAGGAGATTTTATATATACTAGAGGCCCAATGCACAAAATTTGTGCAGGGGGGGTCCCTCAGTCTGGCCTGCTCCCTCTCACAATCCAGGACCCCTTGCTCCTAACCACTTAGCTCGCTGCTCCTTAGTGCTGCTGCAGAGGAGGGAGAGGCTCCAGCCACCACCGCTGCGCTCACCCACCAGGAGCCAAGCTTCTGGATGATCAGTGCTGCCGCTGTTGGTGTGCACTGGCCACCAGGGGGCAGCTCCTGCATTGAGATTCTGCTCCCTGGTGGTCAGTGCGCATCATAGCGACTGGTTGTTCTGGTCGTTTCAGTCGTTCAGCCATAATAGTCACTGGGCTTTTATATATATATATATAGATTTTTTAAATTTATATAACAATTTGAGAATATTATGCCATAACATCATTATTCTTCTCATCATTCCATGTGGGTTTTATGTTCTCCTATTCAGAAACATGAAATTTAGTACCTATTCAAATTGATTAGTCTTTTAATTTTTTATGGTTTCTAGCTTTGAAATTTTTAATGGGATCAATCAATAATTTAGTTTACAGAAAATTGTAGGAAATAGTTTGAGTAATACTAAACTACATAAGATAATGTCTTCCTTTTAGTCCTTAAATATTAAGGAATAAAAAGCATGACACACATGATAAAGGCCGTACTAAGTGCATGGTCAATGTGAATGTTTTTGTACATTGTAAAGCCTTATGTACTAGTAAGTGTTATAACCTGAGTTCCTGGAAGGAAGAAATTCTCAGTCATCTAAAGGCAATATTAGTGTCATCTGGAAGAGACACAAAACATTTACCAGTTTGAAGAAAATGAAAAAGTTTATACATTAAAACGCCACCTTTTTGCTCCATGTCAACAACAAGAATTTCAAAATTGTTGAGTCTATAATCTGAAATAAAATGTATAAGCAGATGTCCTATTTTTCTCAGTATTTGGCATGTAATAAAGTTTTATGTGTCATTTTTCTTTAGCTACCCTTGCTCTTCCAACTTTGTCATAAACATGTGGGTCCAACTTTTGTGCACCCTTTGTATTGATAGTGTGATCCTGTACACCAGTCACATGGACTGTTCTTCCAATTGCTTTGTTTATTTTTAGGTAACCATATTTTCATATAAAAAAGTGAAAACTTAAACCTGTTCTTTTTCTTTTTTCTTCTCATGACGTAAGACTCAGAAACTAACCAAAGGTGTTGCTCTTATAGAAGATCAATAAACTCATCTTCACAGCTGAACCAAGGGATCTGGCCCTCAAATGTTGTATTAAAGCACTTTTATGAATAGAGGGTATTCTGCAAATGTCAAAAGTAAGAGCAAATTATTCTGAGAGCTTATAAGGTATAAATAATTTTTTAGAAATACTAGAATTATGGTGGGATAACTACTGCCTGTGGAAAAAAAATAATTGCAATACACTTGTGATATAGCTTATACCAGTATTTTACATTGTACTTAACATTTCATTTCATTTTTTATCATTATAAACCAGCAGTTCTTTCTGAACAAAATTATCCTATTTGACACTATTTTTTTTCACCTTATGGCACACACCCACATGTGTAGGGTTATTTAAACAAATGTTTATACAAAAAATGTGCAAGAAGTTAGCCTGTGAGGTTAGCACTGAAAATATATTTGCAAGTGCTTTTAAAATTCCAGGCTGGCCTCAATATATTCAGTAAAATGTCGAAAAACAGAAAAAGTTTAAATCTTTCCATTGGCTCATTATTATTCAGACATATAGAAAAAGAAAAAAAGCTACTCTAACCCTAATTCATATGCAATATTTGTTTCCTGATGCTGATGTTCAATCATACTCAGACACTAGGTTATGTTACTTAATGTGCGACCTATCTGGCGATGCTGCTGTGTTGTAGGTCTAACAGTAATTGTATTTTCAGGTTCAGTCATATAATGCTTTCCTATAGGAACAGGTTATAGCACAGGAGCAAATTATTCAAATCTAATTTAACAGACTCAATAATTCTCCTCAGTTTTATCTTGGGCATTTTGTATTCATTTCCCTATACCTAGTGGCGATGTAACAATTCAATTACCAAAGTTCTTCATCCAGAAAGTGCAGTTGATTTCTGGTAATTCTTATTCTGTTTGATTTCTTTTTTTTCCTCCTAGTTTAACACACACCAGTTGGTGTTGACTGAGTTAAAAATCTTGAAATAAGCCTGGCACTGTGTCAGTATATAGGTTAATAAATGAAAAAAAATTAATAAAATACACACTAGAAATAGAAAATAACACTAGCGGCGACATTTCTTGTCATGAGGACATTTTTCCTCTATGCACAGAAATAAAACAAGCTTAAGGCAGCTGAAGAAAATAGGAATAAGAGAGATTATATAAATTGAAAGATGAAAAGACAGAGGGTGAGTATAAAGAAGCACATTGAGCACAGAGTCAGCTGGCAAGAAAAGGCAGCTCCAAGAACCTCAGGAGGTAAAACCCCAATTAGCAGATCAAGTGGATAAGAAGCAAGTTTTGAAATAAAAGAGCGATAGCGTAAGCAAATTCAAGGAAGATTAAAAGAGGAGAGTGATAAAAGTATTCAAGAGTCTACAGAAATTATTAGGAATTTTAGGGAATAATAAAAAATTATAAGGAAAAAGTCTTTACATATCTATAATAATAAAAGCATAATGTGCTAATTAGACTGGATATCCTTCCGGATGTCCTTCTGTCCTTCTGTCCTTCCAGACAAAACTGGAGCTGCAAGGGAAGCCCAGGTCCTGGGTGCCAGAGGGAAGCCGGTGCCAGCAGCCTGGGCAAGGAAGGCCTACTCTTGCATGAATTTCATGCATTAGGCCTCTAGTTCTTTCATAAAAGAAAATCACCTGTCAAAATCTGTCTGCATGGACAATAGAATCAGATTCTTATTCTTCAAGAACAAAATATGTCTTCTGATCAGATTTGGGTTCATCTTGCCTCCATTTCTCCAAATAACTTCTCTCTGTCTGATAAAATATGCAAATAGAAATATATACCTATACATAATAGAACCCAAAATTCCAAGAAATTGGAGAAAATAGACAATGTAAGAACTTGAAATATATTGGTTAAGTGAAATCGTCTTGCAAATTAAATTTGAAAGTGAATTTCCATAAATCGACTAGTTATATTAGCTATATTGACAAAAAAATAAAGTTTTTTTAGAGATCAGTAATTATCTGATTTTATTATGCAATGAAAGTAAATTTAAATGAATCAGATAGATACATATGTGGAGAGAAGGCCTGAGCAAACTCCCTTTGTCAGTATTAATTGAACCAGACAATGAGTTTCTACTTAATATTTGACAAGTGCCCACAGACCCTCCTAAAGATTCCCTTTAGGGCTCTGCCAGTTGGATAATAGAAATACATATAGTTCACATTTTGCAATTTGTCTACTATTTTTTGTGCTCTTGTGCTCCAATAAAGAGTGTCCATAGACTTCTTTAGAAAGAGAACTTAGAATGATTTAGATATATAATCATTGTAAGTTAATAAAAACAATGGACAAATATTCAGCCCTTATTATTATTGTCTCAGTTTTGCAGATGATAGAACATAGGACTGGAAAGTTACTCCACTCTTCTGTCTCCATTGTGTTTAGATTTTAACTACATTATACCAAGTACTTCTACATATCAAAAAGAAAGTTTTATGGAAAAATGATGAAAACATAGGAATAGGCAATTCCCAGAATAAAACGAAACATTTGAAAAGCTGATCAACACTCTCAGTAATCAAGAAAATTAAAATTAAAATAATAATGTAATAATTAGTAGAAAATAATCAAACTTAAAAGTGAGCATGATGATGAACAGTTAATTCTGTTTCTAGAAACATATCTGTTAGAAATAGTCATTTGTGTATAAAGACATATGAAAAAAGTTGTTCATTGAAGCACAATTTGTTAACAGCAAAAATAAGGACAAATTGCTCAACAATGAGGGAACTGTAAATAAAATGATATTATATTGTTACTATGAAAAACTCTAAAGTAATTTAAAAGAAAAAGATAAGTCCTATATAAAGAACTCTATCATATATTTTAAGTTAAAGAAAATCAAGAGTAGTAAATTGATAAGGAACTTGCATTATTACATCAGTAGAAGGAAATGGAATACACTGCTAAGATTTTTAAAGTAGGCTATCCTATTTTCATTCTATAAACTTCTGGGTTTTGGGATAATTTATAAAGTGTTTCTGTATTACTCATGTAATTAAAAAGCAATACAGATATGAAATTATTTATAGGTCTTATATTTTCTCAAATAGTTATAGGAATCATTTATATGAGTAAAATTGTTTATTTGGATTTTGTATATGTGTTTAAAAATGGCTCAATAAAATTTAAGATTCTCAAAAATTATCATAAACCCCACTATATTGGAAAAAAATAGCACATTTAGAATTACAGAACTTTGCATTTTTTCTTTTTAAAAACTTTTGCAATCTGACCTCAGTTTCCCTTGCTTAAAATAATATCTTTCTTGCTTGACTTTTCATCTCCATAATCATGTCTATCCTGACTCAACTTTCAGAGCTACTGTCAAATGCAAAGAATTCTATAAAATCCTCTCTATAAACAGCACAACATTTTATACATTGACTACAGGCCCGGTGCATGAAATTCATGCATGGGTGGGGCCCCTAGGCTTGGCCGGCAATCAGGGCCGATTGGAGCCTTCCGGCTGCCCGCCAGGGCTTTCCTTCGTTCCATGCCACCCCCTGGTGGTCAGCGCACGTCATAGTGAGAGATCGAACTCCTGGTCTCCCAATCGAACTCCCAAGGGGACACTTTGCATATTAGCCTTATGTATATAGATAGATAGGTGCAGATGTAGGTAGTTATTTAAGCTGAGACTATTCGAGAAAAATTACGTAATAACCAATTTTTTTTGTTTTTCATGTAACTCAACATACAGTCATATTAAAAATCCATCAACAAAACTCAAGATTCAACCACTTATACTTAACCTTTTACTTCTCAAAAATAATAATATCACCAAAAAATTTTCAAACTGAAAAAGAAGTCATTGGGATTGTTCTAGAAGTCAATATTGAAGTTTTACTGCATGCCTATAATCAAAAAAAGACTGTAAGACTAAAAAGAGAACTTTTAAAAGATTTTACTTGCAAAAGATTCAGGGTTGGTTAGTAGCTTATTATAATTATTGTATGAATGTTCATAGACAAGGTAATTATAATAAACAGAGACTATATTTCTATATTAGAAGAACTCGATTAAAATCATTGATAAAACTGAATAAAATTTTTGATTTAAAAATGTTTAGGTTAAAAATCATATGTTAATTAAGATAGATAACTGATGGATGGATAGATAGGTAGATAGATGATAGATAGATAGATAGATAGATAGATAGATAGATAGATAGGGCATACATGCAATAAAAAATAGATGTAAGTTCATAAATTACATTAAATGCAATAAAAAATAAACCATTTTCATTTGTTTCTCTAACATTTACCAAGTGATTTTTACTAAAAACAGCTTGACTAATAAGCAGCTTCATGGCTTGGAAGTTAATGTGCATGAATAGTTTTGATGGTGGAATATGAAATGTTTACTTTAGATAGTGACAGCTCACAAAGAAGAAAAAAGAGAAAGGGAAGACACAATAAGAAAATTATTTACATTGAAGGTTACGGCAGCTGTACAAATAGAGAAAATGGTGCAATCAACAGTTCACATCCTTCTGATGGATCATTGGAAAAACTCTATGTAAATAGTTATGACATTCAGGCTCCTCTAGAAAATAATATAGTTTTAAAAACGGAAGCAAAGAGCTATAAAGTTGAAGAAATCTTACAGTCACTTTCCCTCCAGCAGATACAGACTACTGATCAGCTGATTTATATATTTAAAAAAAAAAACTCTCAAGATTAATGATTTTTAAAAATGACGAAGTACTGCAACCTTTGGTGGAAAACTTAGTAAAGGTTTAAAGGCAATGTGCTCTGTTGGATCAGGGGTACTATGTAAATGACAACGTGATGGTCTGGATTTTAGCCTCAATGCTAAATCAAGTCTCTAAATGGAAAAAATTTTCTCACCTTAAGATTTTTTTTTTAAGTAAAATAAAGTAACAAAAGTTAATGGCCTGCCAGATGTTCACCACAGGGAGTTTGCTTTACGGAAATTGAAGGAGGAACTTAATTTTGAATTTATGGGAACGTTTCTCTCCCATTTTTTTCTTGTTTGTCCCAGGTTGCTTTTCAGCTTTGTTGACCAATGCCAGAAGTGCCACTCTGGGACTCTTTCAGTGCTATTCATATCTGCATTAGAGAAAGATGTGTTTAACTTTCCCTTAAAAACAAAAATCTCTCCAGGGTAATAGCTAGAAGTAGCAATAAAATTATCCTGGAACTGACAATTGCTCTGACAATTTTTATCAGATCAACAGAAAAGGAATCGCTGCAAGTATCTTAAAGCATGGTCAGACACTCAAGCTGTAGCATCCTGTGAAACAGGGAACTTTATTTTTCAGCTTCTATATTTAGGGCATGTATGTGTGCATTGTCCCCTTCTTAAGCATTTTTTAAAATGAATGAAACGTTGCACTTGGGTGGTCTTCAAGAATATATGAAGATATAATAGTAGAGGAATCAACTTTTTCAAAGTAGTCTTAGGTTAAGGAGTTGGGAAGGGGTTGAAGCAAGAAGGAGAAATGGGAAGAAAAGAAGGGGAATTCAGAATGAGAGAATAAAAGCAATCAGCTATTCCTCAAATTATAGAACCATATTTATTAATTATGAAGGAGTGTGTTTAATATCCATCCATATGTGGAATTCTGCACAAATGCTAGACTCAGTCCTTACTTTTTCTTTGAGAGCCTCCCAATCTGTGAACAAATAGAAATCACCTGAGAACTTATTACAACTGTGGGCTCCTAGACTCTACCCCTAGAGAAATCACATTTTGGAAGATACCTTAGGACAGTGGTTGGCAAACCGTGGCTCGTGAGCCACATGCGGCTCTTTGGCCCATTGAGTGTGGCTCTTCCACAAAATACCACAGCCTGGGCGAGTCTATTTTGAAGAAGTGGAGTTAGAAGAAGTTTAAGTTTAAAAAATTTGGCTCTCAAAAGAAATTTCAATCATTGTACTGTTGATATTTGGCTCTGTTGACTAATGAGTTTGCTGACCACTGCCTTAGGAGAATTTTCTTCAGATTGTACATGACCCACAATTTGCAAAACACTGACACACACACACACACACACACACACACACACACACACACACCACAAAAATCTAAGGTAATTTTACCTACCAATTTTTGGGGGATTCTTTTTCCTTTCATATCAAAATAAATCAAGCTAGAATTTAAAAATAAACAATATAATATAATAAGTATTTTATAATGATCTGAAAGAAAAAATATAGTCCTAATAAATATATGTCAAATATACAATTAAAGGAATAAATATGCAAACTGATTTACTCGACATGTGCTCCCTAGATATGTACATTTTCTAACCTGGAAAAAAAAACCTTACTTAAAACTGATTAACTTTCTTCACAATGTATGATTTAAAACCAATTCTTCTGTTACCTCAAACCAAAGTAAGTAAAAGAAATATATTATTGGGCAGTACTAATTTATTTTTCTCCATTGGAAGATATCAGTCTAATGCGCTCACTCTTGTTCATTGGTACTGAAAACAACAAAATGAGTGTCCATCTCCAAAATAAGACAAACAGAATGAAAAAAATACATAATTCACCTAATTTTTCCCTTTAAGGGCAGTGTTTCAGAAAGTCATTTATATAATATCTTCATAATTTTGGCCATATCCTTGTGAGACATATCAATGTATCATGAAAAAAAAATGTGTTTATTACAGACATACCTAATTTATGTCACACTAATTCCAGTTATTTCATGAAATCTCGGGTGTATTTTGTCAGCTGTATTTCCTATCCCACATTTAAAATTTTTAAAAATTCTCAACTATTACAGTTACAAAGTGTTTGGTTCTTCTACCGCCTAAAATTAGCTCATGTTCCAGCAGTGGTTTCTTCACTGTGTTTTGAGAAAGCATGCCCACAGAGTCTCAACCCAAGAACTGCACATCTCCTCACATACTTTCACACTCACCTACGAATGAAGGACTGCTCCAAATCTTTCCATGTATAGGAAATTCTTTAAATGTTCAAAATACTTTAATGTCAAAGAGCCAAGCCTTCACTACCTCTTCCGAATGATCTTTGACAAGTAGAATCTGGGAGTGATGATTTTAAATGTCTTTGTTCCCACCCCTCCACACTTCCAAAACTAAATCTATGTTGAAGGAGAAATCCCCAGGCAATTTCCAGAAACACTCTTCGGGTTATATATATAAAAAACAAAGAACAAAAAAACTCACAAATAAACAAAAACTTAAATCTACATGATTCAATTTGCCAAGTTAACTAGGACTAAAATGAGGTGGACATTATTCCTAAATTACTGACATAAACATCTCTCTACATTTATTTGCCTAAGGAGAATTGCCTTAGCCTGATGAGTCACATTTTCAAATTGAATTGTAAGTCTATCTTTTATGTGGTTTGTTTTATTATGTTAAGGTTTACCTAAGTTATTTGTATGTCAAGCCTGATTTGGGGCTTATGAGAAAACAGATATTTGGCTAACATGTGATTGAGTGTATAAGAAGGCTATGTATGTTGCTATTTTATATCACAGAGAAAGAAACTCAGGAATAAAGAAGAAAGGATTGCCCTCAAAACTATTTCTGAAATTTATCTTTACATTGAAAATAGTGCTAGCATCTATAGGCATTTGGGTAGCAAAGTTTAATATTTATCTAATCTCAAAATAATAAATCAGGTGCATCGAGGAAATTGAATAATTTTTAGATATTATCAGCACTTAGCCCATGAAACAATATGGTGAATTAGAAAATAAATGCTGATTGCAGCATGATCTATTTGAAAATGTGGCATTTTTTATTCACTTAAAATGAGAATTATTCTCATAAATGACCCAGCTCTGCCACTTGTCTTTCTGGAGTTACCAACTATTCTGCTCTATCCAAAGTATACCATGAAATAGAGGTATTTGTGTGCTCCACTTTTATATTTTCACTAAAACTACATTAATACTTAAAAGTGAATAAAACTGAATGTAAGTAACTTTATCGAGTTAATAAAGTATTCCCATTTTCTACTGAGGTGGAAATATGCAAATAAAATTTCTGATTAACAATGTTTTAACTTCAGGTTAGCTCTTATTTTACATAAACCTACCCCCACTTAGTGTACCCATATCCATTGCCAGAACAAGTATTCAGGAAGCCCACAGTTTCCTTGCAGTAACAAAGGCAACTGAGTTATTAAATCACAATGATAATGTAGAAATGTATGTGAAAGGACACACAGTTGACAGAGCAATGAAGAAAGAAACAACTGTCCAATTTATGAAGTGTCCTAGGAAAGAGTTTTAAAATTCACAACAGCAAATAGGCATCTTCTCTTATCTTATAATAGACAAATATGCAAATTGACCGCACCTTCGCTACGCCCAAGCCACGCCCACTAACCAAGCCACGCCCACTAACCAAGCCACGCCCACCAACCACACCCACCAGGAAACCGTTGCAGGGACGTTGGGGTGTGGCGGAGCCCAAGGCCGGGAAAGCTGCCCGAGGCTTTCCCGGCCTTGGGCACCAGCGGGGAGCCTGCGCCCATTGCAGGAAACCACTGGGGGTCAGCTCCTGCGATCGGTAGCAGGGATGCTGGGTGCCGCCGAGCCCAATGCCACCGCCCGGGGCCAAGCCCCGACCCTGAAAAAGGCAGAAGGCGGTAGCCACAGCCAAGGCCTGGGTCCCCGGTGCCGGCAGAAAACTGGTGCAGGCAGCCAGGTGAATGAAGGTCTATTGCACGAATCTTCGTGCAAACGGGCTACTAATGAATACTATATAATGCTAATAGCAGCTATGAATTAACACCAGTGACCATATATATGAGCCATTTATCATGCCCTGACTATTTTACATACAACATCTTATTTCATCTTTCAACCACCCTGTGAAGTAAACATTATTATTCCCCTATTTTATAGACCATGAAGCTAAAGTTTAGATGAATTAAGTTACCAGTCTCCCAACTGGTTAATAATAGAATTAGACCTCAGACTAGGTGTGTGTGAATCCAACACTTGAAGTCTTGGCCACTGAACTACACATCACTTTGTGAACAAGTCCTCTAGTCTGGGCAGAGCACACAGCTGCCTGCTCCAAACCCAACGTCCCTTGGAAATGTTGAGTCCATCACTTAAATTCCTGTGAATGCTGCCTTTACTCAAAACAACAATAATAAATGTTTATTTTAATGCAAAGTTTTGGAATCTCTCCAATAAAACCGGAGCAACATTTCCATACTTTCCATGAAGATAATGACATTTATCCTCTGGCTTTATGTGCCTCTCTGACCCCTCTACCATTTGAGAAGGTCAGCTGAATGATATATGAGAATTACAAAAACACACATTATTAAAGAAATAAATTTTTAAAAAAGATGAGAGCCAAAACCGTTTTGGCTCAGTAGATAGAGCGTCGGCCTGCAGACTGAAAGGTCCCAGGTTCGATTCCGGTCAAGGGCATGTACCTTGGTTGCGGGCACATCCCCAGTAGGGGGTGTGCAAGAGGCAGCTGGTCGATGTTTCTCTCTCATCGATGTTTCTAACTTTCTATCCCTCTCTCTTCCTCACTGTAATAAATCAATAAAATATATTTTAAAAAAAATATGAGAAATTCAAAACAGGAAAATAAATGTGGAAAGTATTTGAGGTCATGAATAAAGTTAGTACAGTAATGCTTTATCAACTGTGGCTTTAGTAAAGTTATGTTTATTTTTCTATAAAATGATTATATACCTGCATAAAACTTTTAAATTGCATGTGTATTTCTACATAGAATAATTGCAATCCTCCGAAGTAAAAGAGTCTACTGGAATTATTAATTTCCCACTTTTCTGGATCACTTCAATGAGTCTAGAGGACACTGCAGCTATAAGACATCTATTTAAGCTCCATAGTCTCAATATATTGAAAGAAGAGTAGAAATACATGTCCTTTAGGACCTTGGTAATTTGTGAACATGCCAAGCAGCTACATTAGTATTTGGCTGAGAGTTGCTAAAAATGCAAAGGAGATTGTAGGTGTAAGACACATTACATTTCAAGTCAGTAAAGGGTGGTTTGAAAACTTCAGAAAGAAATGCACATTGCATAATATAAAATCTCTAGGAAAATGTGCCTCAGCAGATTTTACTACTTCAGCAATATTACCTGAACAACTAAAAAACTAAAAGTGATTCCTGAGAAAATTTACCTACGTGTGTGTTTGTGAGTGTGTATGTGTGTGTGTGTGTGTGTGTGTGTGTGTGTGTGAGAGAGAGAGAGAGAGAGAGAGAGAGAGAGAGAGAGAGAGAGAGAGAGAGAGTTTAGTGCTTTGGTTTCAATGGGATGGATAATTTTTAACTAATTTTATTGAGGTGACAGTTAATGAGATCATATAGGTTTCAAGTGTACATTTCTAAGATACAAAATCAGTATATTACACTGTTTGCCCACCCAAAGTCAAACCATTTTCCATCACCTTGAGATGGATAAATTTAAAGCAGATTTCTAACTCAGATCTAGTTTATTTTGGAAGTGGATTTTTTACTGGAATTTTTATTTATTGATGTTTAATTTTGTAAAACGCATTGAATGTTTTTTTGCATTCTCTTGGTCTAGTCAACTATAGTTTTACCACACACTATAACTTTCAGGAATGTAATACCTATGGCTGGCAATTGATCACTGTGCAATAATAGATGCCAGGATGACACAGTATGCTTAGTGGATGTGGAACATGGATTTGGACCCAAGATTTTCAGAATACAATCGATTACACGACTCACCGCACCCAGGAAATAATAATAAACCACTGACAGGACATTCCTTCTCTTCCATACTTGATTTCTCATCCAGGCTGAAAGTGTCCGGAGGCATCTCTGATGTCTCCCCACTTTGGGTCCCATATTTAATAATCAAGTCCCGTAGTGCCACTGTCATGAATCTTTCAAATCAATTTCTTCCTTTCTATTCTCATTGCCACCACCATATTTCAGACTTGCATTACCACAATCTGTTCTGTCACAATACAGGCTTCACGCTAATCAATCCTGAAAATGCCATCAGGTTAATCTTCATAAAATGCAGTTCTAGACATGTCACTCACCTGCTCAAAATTTTCAACAGCTCCCTCCAATGCCTACAGAATAAAGTCTATACTTCTTGGTTTAGAATTCAAAGTGTCCCCTGTATCATAATTATTGCTGGATCTTCAGTTTCTTCTTAGGTGGTGGGACCATTTTTAACATGTGTGCATATAAAGTACCTGCAACAGAAATTTACACATAGAATCAGGTATTTATTCTTATAGATTCTATCATGACTCATATCTGCCTTTCTCAATTCCATCTATTATGTCATTATCAAGGAATTATGCTCTCTTATTTTTAATTGCCCCTGGACTGTAATATTCATTACTTTAGGAAGGTTTCTATCGTGGCTTTTAAGAATTAAGTATTAGAGACAGTTTCTCAAAAGTAGCCATCACTGTTGATTCTGCATTGTTGATATGAGACAAAGAAAAGACATTCCATTACTTATCTGTGCAGCATAAAATCCTTGAGATCAGAGTTTGACTCTATTGTTAGTCCTCCTCAATCTACCTTTTTACTTCATTCTCCAATTTCTCAGTAACTTTGTATGAGCCAACAAATGTGTTGGCTTACTTCTGAATGAGTCCAAAGATTGTGCTCTCTAACTTCCAGTCACAGAGAAATCAGATAAGAGAAAATAATGCCAAGTAATATTTCCAAAGACCATATTTGCCTGAACTAATTATTTTAAGTTACTGTGAGTTAGATTGTACTGCTGCATTAATAGTCCACCTATTCTGGGGTTGTTTATCTATACAGCCACTCTCTGCACAGAGAAAGAATACAGGAAAGTCTCACATGGGTCATTTAGATGGGAGATCACTTATCAGGCCACTTGTGTTCTCTTTAGAACTAAACATACTATTGGGGCCCCATAAATGTTAAATAGCACTAAGAATAATAATAACTAACCTCTTCGTAGTACATGTGCTCCTGAGTGCATACACTTGAATTTTTCCCAATTACAATTCAAGAACATTATGGTTCCCTTTATGCAGGACCATTATTCAGGCTCTTCTGGAAATGTTTTATTCAGGTTGCACATCTCCACAATCTTTGATTTAGAATTCAGCTCTTTAATAATGAGTGGAAACTGGGGTCTGAAAGAGAAAAACACCATTTTCATGATGAATGCTACAGGCACACATTGTCTTAATCTGAAAAAAAGAAAGAAAAAAACACACAAATGAAATGCTGAAACATTTTCCTAAACTGCTTAAATGCTTGAAATAGAAAACAAAGAAAAAGGCAAATTACAATACAACTTTATTTTTAAATATCTGTGATCACATCTGTGACATTGCACATAATACATAATAACATCAAAAATGGGCTGAAAGCATGTTAGTGGTGTTCTCTAGGCACATGTGCAACCCAAAGTAGGCATGCATTATAAGAACAAAACAGGAATACCCATTTTTGTGTGTGGAGATGGTTGCTGTTATTGTTGTTGTTGATAATAAAGAAAAAGGCCTGACCTCTATAGGACAGCTATGCTCTACCCATACCTAGGCTGTAGTTTACTCTCGTTCATACCTGAGGGCAGTTGGAGCAACCTTTCAAGAACTACTGGTATAATGAGATCTGCTCTGTTTATCCCCAGCTCAGGGAGTTGGGGCAACTCATTGTGAGATTCCCCTCCTTTTAACCAGGAAGCAGGCTGTTTTGCTTCGCCTCCTTTGTAAGCTCAAGTCTAACACATATCTACTTGGCCATTCTTAAAGAAGTGTACATAAACACAGAGCCAGTACTGGAGCATCTGAGCACTGTAAGTTCAGAGTGCTCTGAGGGTCCCGCTGAGGCCATGGGGAACTCAGAGCAGAATGACTGAGTGTTAACAGAGGAGTGGAAGGACTCGACAGGTACAGATGCAATGTCACAAGTGTCTCAGTGGCGAAATCTGACAACACAGCCATGCCTAGCCCAGGAAATAAGGATGCATTTAGAACCACCTGTTTTTAAATGACCACCATGACACGATCTGTTAAGAACAGTATTAAACAGGTGTGTGCTATCCGTGATTGCATTTGGATCTCCCAACTTAGTGGTGACAGTAGAACTAATGACTGAGACAGATAAAGTGGCATACTCCCTGCATGGATTAGGATTCTGTACAAAAGCCAAAATAAAGTGCTGCACACCTGCCACATTTGAGAAAACATAGTCATAATTCCTAAGATGCTTATCTAAACTTTCTGGCCTTAAATTCCCAAATGGATCAACTTGAAAAGATTTCAGATATTAGTTTCTGTAATAGCTCAGATATTAAAGAAAATCACAAAAACTTCTGTAGACATATATCAGTTCCAAGTACCTCAGTCAGGTCAGATTCAAAATTACTTTTGCTCTGACTCCTGTATGTGTGAGCTGATAAGATCGCTGACATGCATTAATTACTATAAAATGAAACTAAACAATGACACAGAATGAATAAAATACTGGTTTAAAAAATCCCTTGTTAAAAAATATCCCTTGTTCCAATGCTCTTCACTTTAATTAGTTAAATTTAAAAATATCTACATATACTCTATTTGGCAAGTGAAATAAAACCTTGCAGAATGCTTTGAAATGTCC
Organism: Cnephaeus nilssonii; assembly: GCF_951640355.1. Taxonomy (NCBI): domain Eukaryota; kingdom Metazoa; phylum Chordata; class Mammalia; order Chiroptera; family Vespertilionidae; genus Cnephaeus; species Cnephaeus nilssonii. The sequence continues at coordinate 55,720,316 of NC_137073.1, forward strand.
CTTCAGAATTTTGTTATTTTATAAACACTATCTTCTCCTCCTTTGTTTCTAATATATAAGTAAACATGTAATTGAAAAGCATCTCAGCTCAGCAATTCAAAAAATCCTCAGCTCTATTCAAGATGTTTTGCTATGCATTATACTGTGTAAAATGATAAGTAAGCACTAGCCCATATAATAAAAAACTTATTCTATGAGTAGAAATTATAAATTATATAGTTAGAAAAAGACAAATATAATATATACAGAATTAAATACCATAAGAAAAATAGAAAATAACTGACAGAGTGATAATTTTTAGTGTTTATGTTTTCAAAAGTTGAAGGCATTATTGAGACATGTCTTGGACAAATAAATAAATTTCAACAGAAATAAATGGTAAAGTCTCTTCAGAAAAAAAGAATAGTGGGAGTAATATTGAAATAGACTTAATAAAATTAAGTTATCTTTGTACATAAGTCAGGAGCTCAGTTTGCCTGGAATGAAGGATGCATAAAGAAAATCCAAAGGGCAATAGGAATAAGATCACAGAAGCCTTTAGCCATATTAATGAGAATGAAATGTGCTCTGTAAGCTGTAGAGAATAAATAACATGCATTTTTTTTACTAATTTATTTTATTATTTTATTTGACAAGTAATATATAACATAACATTGGAAAATATCTATATTCTATACTAATAAAAGGGTAATATGCTAATTAGACCGATTATCTTCCGGACATCTTTCCGGACGTCCTTCCGGACAAAGCCATGGTGGAGGGGGCTGAGGCAGAGGTGGTTAGGGGTGACCAGGCCAGCTGGGGAAAGCAGTTAGGGGCGACCAGGCTGGCAGGGGAGGGCAGTTAGGGGTGACCAGGCAGACAGGCAGAGTGGTTAGGGGCAATCAGGCAGGCAGCCAGGTGAGTGGTTAGGAGCCAGCAGTCCCAGATTGTGAGAGGGAGGTCCGACTGGCGGTTTAGGGATCAGACATCCCCCGAGGTGTCCCGGAATGGGTGCAGGCCGGGCTGAGGGACCCCCCCACCCCCCGCTGTGCACAAATTTTGTGCACTGGGCCTCTAGTATATATATATATATATATATATATATATATATATATATATATATATATATATATATGGCTAAGTGACTGACCCTCCATCTGTCTGACCATCCGACCAACTTGCCGGTACATATGACACACACTGCAATTTAAAAATAAACATTGACTCATGCATGTGTGATACATATAAAGCTCTTGCTGGCGCCAATTGCATGCTGTGTTTCGATCTGTCATTGTCAATCATGAATTTGGTTGTTTTTGTTGACATTCTGAAGCTGAAAGAAAGCATCACTGTCGACAGAATATGTCTGAAGACCAACTATTGGCACAATGTTTCTATCATGTTTTTGTTATTTTTATATCATGTTAAAATATTAAAATATTTCTTCTAATTAATTTCCTTTCAATGTGCATGAATCCGTGCACTAGGCCACTAGTATTAAATATTGCATGATCTCTCACCACGGTTAACATTTTAATGTGTGTCACTTTAAAAAAAAATGTTTATAGCCCTAGACAATTTGGCTCAGTGGATAGAGCTTTGGCCTGTGGACTGCAGGGCTTGATTCTGGTCAAGGGCACATACCTTGGTTGCAGGTTCCTCTCCAGCCCAGGCCCGAGTCAGGGCTTGTGCAGGAGGCAAGGAATCAATGTGTTTCTCTCACATTGATATTTCTCTCTGTCCCTCTCTCTTCCACTCTCTCTAAAAATCAATGGAAAAATACCCTCGAGTGAGGATTAAAAAAAATAAAAATAAAAGAAATTTTTACAAAATGAGATCATACTGAGCATCATGTTACTCGCTTTTTAAATTACACACACACACACACACACGTGTGTGTGTGTGTGTGTGTGTGTGTGTAATTTAAAAAGCGAGTAACATGATGTTCAGTATGATATATATATATATGGCTAAGCAACTGTCCAACCAACCGGCTGGTATCTATGACACACACTGACTACCAGGGGGCAGACACTCAATGCAGGAGCTGCCGAACTGCTGTGACTTGGCTGCAGCGGTTCTTGGGTGATGCACCCCAGAACCAGAGAGAAGGGAGCCCGATTCCGGGGTGCATCACCCAAGAACCATCCTCTCGCAATCTAGGACCCCTCAGGGGATGTTGGAGAGCCAGTTTCGGCCTGATCTCCGCACGCCAGGCTGAGGGACCCCATCTGCCAGAGGGACTCTGCTCACTCCATAGACACCATTCGAGCCACAGCACCACCCCAGGTGCAGCTGGCCAGGAAGGACCGCGGAGGTTGGCTCCAGGGCGTGTCCGGCCCATCTCACCCAGTCCCGCCCTGCTGGCCACCTTCTAATTAATTTCCTTTCAATGTGCACGAATCCATGCACAGGGGCACTAGTATGCAATAAAAGTCCTTACATAACATACTTCTCTTCATCTTTCCATTAAAGAACTACATAAATTTTATAAATTGACTGTATCCTAACTTATGTAACAATTCCTATATTGTTGAATATTTAGATTGCTTTCTATTATTATTGAACAAGTATAACAAAAACAAATATTTAGTGTTTTCTAGATACTTTACATAAAACAGACTAATTACCTCCTCCCTTGGAACTTAACATTTTGGACTTACAATAACATCTTTTTGTACCTGCATCTATCTTTATACTTGATTTACTTGTATCTTTACAATAAATTCTGAATGCAAAATTTCAATCCCAAAAGAAGTAATTGTTTTTAAGGGTATTGATGCATACCCACAGCTGTGTATGAGAATATATTTCTCCCATATCTCTGATAACATGGAGTATTACCAAACTTTTTGGCCTTTGTAAAAAATGATGTATATTACACAGTTTTATAATATATGCTTTTACTTTGCTAGTGATTTTGAACATTTTCATTTTTACTGTTATTGGTTATTATTTTGCATATATGAAATACCTTTTTATTCCTTTGACATAAAGATTTTACTTATATTTCCCATTTGTGACATTTCATTATACATTAAGAAAATGCTTTGTTAGGCATATATTTTTTCAAAAAATTTCCCCAATTTGTCATATACATGTATTTTTCTTAACTTCTTTTGGTAAATTTTGCTAGAGAGCTTTATAAAGATTTTTAGCTTTTGATAATGTATTTAAATTACTTATTATTGTCAATGGCTACACAATTTACACATAATTTCCTCTAGGATTATAAAATGTTTTTTACATTTAATTCCTTAACCAATTTATGCTTTGAAATATAAGAATCAAATTTGCTTTCTAAGAGGTGAGCCTCCTATCTCCATACCATTAATTAACAAATCCACCATTATTACTCAATTATTTTTTTCTCAAGTAATAAGTTTTTCTAAATAAATATCTTCTCTCTCTAAACTATAAGATGCAAACATTTTTAAAATAGTTTTTTAAAACCATTTCCCATAAGCTGCTCCAAATACCTAAGTAAATGCTGTTTAGTATTAAGAAAGTAGCTTCTCATTTATTACTGATGTAAGAGAATTCTGAAGCTCTCTCCTGTTTTATTACTAAAAGTTGATGCTTTTAAAAGCCAATTTTTAATTCTAAAGATCTTACTTTCTTATATCCATAACCTATTTAATTTTCATATGTGAATATACTGGCCAGATCTTTTAATGAGTTGTAACAATAAAAAGACAGTAGCTTCTTACAGGTAAGATTTCTAATTGTATTTTAAATTCCATGCTAACTCATTTATTACTTCTCAATAAAAATTCAAGTGAGTATTTAAACAACTAGAACTCTGTGGCTAACCATTGATTACTCTGTGAATTATCTAGTTAAAACACAGAGTCTTAATTGTTATACTTAATAATTGCACTATTTATAATCTAAGTTGTTTACTATCTGAGGTTTAACACTCAGAGAATTGATTAAATTGGGTAACTCCTCTCTTAGATGGAAGCAATAACCTCCAATGGAATGCTAACTACCTCTGAGAATTGTGTTTAACTCAGACTCTCATTGCCATAGGCAGAAGTAATTGATTTTAGGCTGGGTGAACTGGTTCTTAATACATATGCCCACAGGGAGAATGTCATTTTAATAAGATGCTTCTATAAGGCACATCCTACTTAAAACAGAAGGTTTTACCTTTGTCTTCATGAGCAAAAACTGAAGGAGCCCTGTTAGCCCTTATGTTCAGAGTAAACAACTATGAAGTAATGCAATACTGAGTCAGCAGTCTGCAAGGTATCTCTTTGCCAATTCAGCTACATATTTTTTTTCTAGCTATAGCTTTCCTAGAAAAATACATCCATGTTTAACATTCTTTAATAGCGCTAATTACCGTACTTAAATCTGTTGTATCGGTCCTTTGGCAGTTGTTCTCTTGATTTTATGATCTATTATTTTGCTCTGCTACCGCTATGTGACAACTTAAAAAAGTATTCAAATAACTGGTAATTGTGGAGGGAAGGTAATATAATAAACAACTTCATCTCAGAGATTAAGGCAAAAAAAAAATACAAAGTATCTTAAAAATAATCACTGATTAAGCAGTCAAATTCAGATTATTCATAGATTTTACCCAGTGGAATATAAACCTTTAAAATTGCTCAAGACTAGCAACTGAGTTGTGGGGAAAACTGTTTACATATCTATTTCTACTCACATCTATATACTGTCCTTTAAAATTTCTAAGTTTGGTGTATGTTTTCTAACTCACATAATATATTCATTAATATCATATATTATGTTACAATTTTTATGAATACATAAATGTTCAGATATTTAGGCCTAAACTACCTGTATAACAATGTTAAAATTATGCAACCTAATTTACAACCCATTGTTCTTACTGTGTAGTATCTAGTTTACAAAACCCCAAATATAGCCTACTTTACAGGCATGTGTAAAATAATCATTTTAAAAAATAGTAGCTTTAAACTTTTCAAATCATGGCTGGTATTATATACCATTAAAAATAATTTTCACAAGCTGTAATTTCTCTCAAACTTTTCTGGTGGTAACCCCGCTTATTTTACTAATACATGATATACAGATTAAAAAATTTTAATGTTTTAAAAAATATTAGGTATGCATTAATTTTAATGCCAGTTGAAAAAATAGAGCCAGCACACAAACTCCATGGAATCAGGTGTTGGGCTATAAGGACTTGGCCATCATCCCCAAGGTCAAGGCCATCCTGGACATAGAGTGCCTATGTTCTCTATGATCTACAAGCCACACTTTACCTATTTCCTCCTGGAACACATGGTCCCCTGGAACCATCTCCCAGGCTTCAGCCCTAAACATCAGTTGGACCCACTGGATTAGCCTGCCCCATTTCCACCATCCTGAAATGACCTGCCCAAATTCCAACATCTACAAGAAGCCAACCCATCCACAACAGAAAGTCCACGGGAGGCAGCCGTCAGAGCAGGCCTTTCATGGAGGACCTCATCATGGAGTCACCCAAGTTCCCTACAGTCTAGCCCCCTGACCCAAACAACCAACCAAGACTGAAAGTAACTACTGGCCATGCCCCCCATTGCTGGCCATTTCAAAGACAGAATGGAGGAAGCAGAAGGCATCTCAGAGGGAGGCAGAGGAGGAAAATAATGATTCCAGAAAGGAGATGAAGACTCTCATTGGAGTGTCAGAGACAGGAACTCAGTAAAGATCTTACTTTCTTTTATATATAACCTATTTTCATCACATGTTATCCAGTGATGAAAACAACATAAAAAGAACCATCATCTTTACAACTTTGGAAAGATGGCCTTGAAAGAAGCGATGGAAATGCCATTGCCTCTCTGGAGGAAAACCTGCTCCCTGCCTGACCAGACTCTCTCATACCTCCTTAAACCCAAGACGTCTAAGTCTCCTCTGCACCTGCAGCAGAAACCAATTACAATCCACAGACTTCAGCCCATGAGGAGTGAGACTGGAAGCAAAGCCTGTATATCTGTCCCTATGAAATGCTGGTTGTGACCAATAAGGGGTGAACTAAGTTGTCTCCGGTGTGATCTGATGAGGCTTTAGAGGTATCTGCCAGCAGAGAACTCAAGGTTATTTTCCATGTCTCCTGAAAAGTTTAACAAGCTGGCTCTGTGGAGGCAAAGCAAACTCAAGAAAAAGACTTCTTTTCTAGTTACCCTCTTCATGACTAACCACCAGTGGAGCTGGGATCACTTTCCCCAAAGAATCCTCTTCCCCTGGCAAACTGAGACTGATCATCTCTGGGGGGAACAGGGAGGTGGAGCATAGATGGGGTCAGCTTCATTCCGTAGGTGGAGGGGGAGCCAAAACAGTCTTATGGTTATGGGACATGGACTTTCTTCACCATGATGGGGTTGGCTCATTCTCTCATCCCTGGTCCTCACTGCACAGGACCAACCCAGTCAGGACTCCAGCACACACAGAGTTAATGTTTGTATTCTCTCCTAGCCCCTCACCCTCACATGAAGGTCCCTAGAAGAGAGTGAGAAGAAATGGCACTTAGTGGTCAGGCCACTCAGCTCTCTGGAGCAATGAGTGGGCGAGAGTGGGAAACAGCCAGGGAGGCAGGGGAAGCTCTGGGACCCTGGGTGCACTCAAGCACACCTGCTCGCCTCAGATTTGGCAGCTTCCCCTGCAACCTAGCTTCCTGCTTCTCATAATCTAGCAGGAGCAGGCTCTATCTAGCTCAGGCCCCAGCAGGGAGGCCATTCTTCCCTCTAGCTCATCCTGTTTCCACTTGCAACTCCCAAGCTTCAAAGCATCTTGCTCCAGCCCTGTGGCTTCCCCAGAAGACTTGGTTTAGAGTGAAGATGCCACATATGAAAAATCCCAGCCCACCATCATCCTCCGGGCAAAATCACCTAGAATTTTACTTTCTAGGACCAACCCAGGTCCTGGGCAGAACACAAGCCTTTAGATTCCCTTGAATGGAATCAAGAGGCCAAGCTACAAGGACATTTCTGAGTGTCCCAGCTACCAAGTTCTGCCCATACCCATGCATTCCCCACAACACACTCTAAAGAATATAATATATTGGGGTGTACCCCTGCTCTCCTGCGACGCTACGTGAAGCTCCCCGCCCCGGGACGCTCCAGGATGCTCAATGCTCGCGGCCCTTCAACTGCTCCACGAGACTCCCTCCACCCCGCCACTGCTCAGCCAAGCTCGCCGCTGGATGCTCCCTGAAACTCACCCCACCCCACCACTGTTCTGGGAGGCTCCCCGACCCCGCAACTGCTCTGGGAAACTCCCCCACCCCGCGACTGCTTCGCGAAACTCGCTGCCGCCTGGGTGACTGCTCTGCTCAGCTCATGGCCACCCCACAAAGCAGCCCGCACCACCGCTCATCAGTCCCCAGTCCTGCCCCGCCGCCAGCCCCCCTCTTGGTGAACTGCTTGGGGGCTGGGGGAGAGGGGGGACCAAGAGGTGCTCCATGCACTTCATGGTGACCCGTCGCCCATTGGGTCGTGACGCCACCTAGCTCTTTATATATATTAGGATATATTTACATGAATAGTCTACTATTGCCAACATGTAAGTAAAAGTAAAATAAGGAGAAAAAAAAAGTGGATGTAAAGTGTGTGTGTATGTGTACAGACAAAGAAAAAAAGAGGGGAGGGAAGAAGAGAGGTATCCAAGTACCCTCAGATAAGGCAAAAATTATAAATGTAGCTTTTTCCTGCCTTCAAACTTGAACTGAAACATTGACTCTTCCTGGGTCTTGAGCCTGCTGGCCTTCACACTGGAATTATACCATCAGCCCTCTTGGTTCTCCAGCTTGCTAAATCACCCTGAAGATCTGGGGATTTGTCAGCCTCTATAACCATGTGTGCCAATTCCTCAATTCCTTATAATAAATCTTTCTTTCTTGCCCCGGCTGGGTGGCTCAGTAAGTTGCAATGTCATCCCATACATCAAAAACAGCTTGCTGGTACCATCCCCAGTTCAGTCACCTATGGGAAGCAACTGATCAACGTTTCTCTCTCACATCATTCTTTCTTTTATTCTTTCTTTCTTCCTCTCTTTCTCTCTTTCTGTCTCTCTCTCTCTCAATCAAGAAACATATCTTGGGTGAGGATTAAAGAAAAAAATCTCTCTTATAGATAGATAAGTAAAGAGAGAGAGAATCAAAAAATGTTAGAAACAAAATATTTATTGTACTGATGCCATTTTATACACACACTATTGTGTTGCCCTGCAGTACCTAAGTAATACATTGTTATATAAGAAGACTGAAGACAACATCTTCAGCCTAACATGAGGACCAGGAGATGAGCTCAGGCTGCACATGTTATCCTGTGATGAAAACAATATAAAAAGAACCATCGTCTCCCAGTATGACATGATGACTTCAGTAACAGGTATACATTTTCTGTATAATGTTAACTGAAAAAATAAATATTATTGAGGCCCCCAAAAGTTATCAGTCTCATTAATTATTGTATTTTTACTTTTTCCTCACCAAATAATTTGCTTCTAATCATGAAAGTCCACTTTAATAGAGCTACAGAGTGTAGTGTTAAGGAGATGGCACATTTACCATTGTGCAGTAACATAAAATCAATGGCAGCTAGTCATACAGGCTTTTTCAATTTTCACTGCACATGGTACACAGCCCTTAGTTCAGTTGATAATCCAATTGTAAACAGTGACTCACTGTTAACAACTATAGGAAATAGGATTAGCAATTTCTAATTTCAAAGTAAACCTATTTCATTTTTGTCCTGCAAATAAAAACAATGTGTTCTGAGATTTAGCTTCTCGGCTTTCAGGACTCCCAGAAACAAAAAAAAGGTTGGAAATAAATTTTTATTGTACTGATGCCATTAACAGAAACCATTGGGTATATGTTCCTAATACCTTTTAACAATTTTGTACCAAAAAAGCAAAAAGCCAAAAAAAAAAAAAAAACACTCAAGATGCCAAATAATAAAAGATTGAAGTTTAATTAGCTAAAACTTGAAATTTGACATAAAAAAAAATCAATTGAACCTCTGGAAACAAAACCTTGGCAGTATATTCTACTCAATGTAATCAGGAGGTAAATAAAAAGTTTACGTCTTATTAGAAAGCTTTGTTTCCAAAGCAAAAGTTTTAGATGAGATTTTAGGAATCTGGTTGATCCTAGAACACAGTTAAATTGAATCAATGATTGCATAATTTTGGTGAATTATTTATTATGCCATTCTAAAACCTATTTTTCTCTGTCTTATCTGCAAGTTTATTTAGCAGACATTGTCTAAATCAAACCTACACCTCTACACTGAGTTACAGACTCTTTTCTGCTCCCTATTCTGAAGAACAGGGAATAGTGGCTTTTTTTCTGTTTTTAGAACACAAAAGTGTCACTGTGTTAGGCCACAGGGTCCCAATCAATAATCCTCATGTGTGGCCGTTTTTAAATGTCCATGCTTGAACCTACACACAGAAATTTCTCTAACTGGTTTGGCTGGAAGCTGTTCATCTGTGTTTTTTAAGCTCTCCAGATATTTAGAACACAGCTACAGTGGGAAACACTGGTCCAGATTAATGAAGGAAGGGATACTGCAAAAGGAAGCCTGAGGATATGTAACTGGGATTTAGAACCATAATATTTATTGTCCAAGTTGGTGGCAGAAAACTCTACTGAATCCAAAGGGCAAATATGATCAATTAAGAGACAGAATAAAGTTGGTGAACAGAAAAGATTGCAGAATGGACAAGTTTTATAGAACAAATGTGATCATTAGCAGAAACTAGATTCAGGCGATAATTTGAATGAGCCATTTCAGGCTGAAAAAAAAAACTAAAAAATAAATGTCATCCTAGCTTCTTTTGTGGGAAACTGGACTCCCTGTCTAAAGAAATTATACTATTCTGACATTGCATGTTACCTTTTTCCACTGAACTCAGGAATGGTCAACAAACTTGCTCACATCATTCTGATGTGGGTGCATACTATATTACATGATATAAGAGAAGGTTTGTATCATTTCTAGGTTTAAGATAGATCAGTTAAATATCGGAGTTCCATGTCCATGAATTGACCAATCCCACTCACTTATAAATTCGTATTTTTATAAATATGTACTTTTGTTGGATTTTGGAAGCACTTGAATTAATTCATTTATCTGTCTTTTATTTCTTATTGGTTATATCTGGTAGGTTCTAGGCACTCAGAAAAAAAGTACATTCTTTGTCCTCAAAGATCTCACATTCTCATAAACTAGATAGAAAAGTTAACCCAAAATCAAGATATATTTATGATACTACATAATTTGTGACATGTTAAAAGATAAGAACAAGGTGGGAGAAGGGTGGGCACAAAATAATTCAACAGTAGTGGTTGGGAGTGGACTGCAAGAACCATCAAAATGCTTTTGAGAGGAAATTATATTTACAGTAATTCTTGAGGCATAAAAGGGGAAGGTTACGTCACCATAGTGCAAATCCACAGAAAACTCAAAGAAGATGCATTAACGAATGGGCCAAACAGGAGCTGGATGTAGGGAATGACATGGGAAAGATAGGATAAGACAAATTTATGGTTTTTATATTTTTTCTCACATCCAAGTTAGTTTAAATTCTATCTTTAAGTTAATGAAGAACAATTTGAAGATTTCACACAAGCATGTGAACAATCATATCCTTAAGAATTACAAAAGCTAAATATGAGACAGAAACATTAATTATAAGCCTTAAAATAGTATACTTGAAAATTATGCTAAACAGAACTAAGATAGCTAAGATAGGGTCTGTGAGTATGGATTTAACAGAATTCATTGAAGATGCCTTTAGGAATTGATGGGATTAGTGAACAGTAGAAATGAGGAAGGTTGGAATAATATAGGATAACTTCCAATTTGGGGGTTATGAAAACAAATGAAGTGCCATTTACTGAGGGGATAACATAAAATAGTTCATTTCAGACATAGAAATTATGAGTTCAGTCTTGTACAAGTTGAATTTGATGTGTCACTGGAGGTCAACAGGAGTGATGTTAAACTGTTGGAGATATGCTACGATGAATGGAAGCAAGTTGTTATATTTCCTTGTGCTAGCCACGGGTCTTCTCAGAAATATAGTTTCCAGCTTTTCCTTTCTAATGTATAGGAGACTATAGAGCAGTTGATGGTAACATAGAGGTAACAAAAAACCTGGCAGAGTTTACACCTTGGTCAACTGATATATTTCTGAGAAGATATTAGGGCTTCAGATGAAACCATGGAAAACACAAAAACATAGGATATAGTGGAAGCCATTGGTCCAAAAAGAAATAATAGCTCAGAAAAGTGGACAGAAAAAAAAATGAAGCCAAGAGATGAAAGCATCTCAATGGTAAGAAAATGAGTCAACTCTATTTTCAAATACTACTCCAAAATTAATTATAGAAGAACCATAAATTACTCCTTCAATTTTACATTTAGAAATTTTGGCAATTTTGGCAAAAGTGTTTTTCCTTAATTTCCAGGGAACTAGAATTTCACTAAGTACAGTGATCTACTAGTATGTGCATGTAGCATGAATAAGCAATGAGGGATATTCTTTCAAGAAGCTTGTTGTTAATGGACAGAATGACATAGTATGATGCTTGAAAAATATAAAAAATTTAAGCAAGTTCTGGGTGTTTTAAATGTTTTAGGTTAGAGGGTGAAAATTTGTTGAAAGGGATCAGTAGAGAAACAAATCAAGTTATAAGATTCAGCAATGATACCTGATGGATTGAAGTCCCTGAGGAAATGGGGACAACAGGATCCAATGCAAAGTAGGAGGATTTTTATTAACAGGGGGAAAAAATGACTGCTTCTTCTGAAAAGACAAGATAAAAGGCAAGACTGGATATGTTGCAGGTGAAAGGCTAAGAAACTAGAGTCCTCCTAGCTCCATCTGTTTACTCTATGAATTCCAAGGCACTGTCATCTTCTGGGAATCAAAAACTAGGAGTAGATTAGGAAATTTAAGAAGAGTTGTGGGGGCTTAGAATAATAATGCATGGGAGAGAAACTGATGAATAGCTTAAAGGATTTCCAGGAAGATTTAAGTACCAAACTGAAGCTGGAAACTATGAAACTGCTCTCTCCCAACCCTCCATAGTTATGTGATTTCCTTTAGTAGCAAATCTACATTGACAATTGGGCCTTAAAGTGCAGGTATAAAGAAAGACATGGAGACAAAGCTATTGGGGTTAATGCAAAGAGTGATTAAATTGAGGTTTCATGTTTTCAGGCTTAAAGGCAGAAAAAATTAAACGCAAGATAGAGAAATAGAAAACTGAAGAATCAAGGAACTAAAAATTATCATGAATTTAATACATGGGTACACTGAAAAAAGGGAGTTGAATGTTGGAAAGGTATATTCAGTAAGTAGATTGTTGAAGTTAACTACTGCATATACAGCAATTATTTTTATTTTATATCATTATCTTCCACAACCATGCCAGTAATTCAATAATTGTTTATCAAATTAAACTTATTCTAATTCAATAATTGTTTATCAAATTAAACTTATTCTGAGAAAAAATATTTTTAATTGAGAGATAAATCATATAGTGGTTCACTATGTTGTAAAATACTTTCCTCATATAAACAGAGCATAAAGGTCTTATATCCAAAGTTAGTAAACCACTCAAAAACAATAGTGAGCACTAAGCCTTCAATTTCAAGCTAAAACTCAGAGGACCTGATTCAAATACCATTGAAATCTAATTTCAAAACTAGATGAGTCATCCCATCCATGGGATATTTTAGGTAAAGATTGTATTATATGAAGAGACTTCCTATCAGGGTCTAAAACTAACAGGGGAAACATAGCAAATTATACAGAATCTTTACCTTGGCTTTTTTCCACAGAAAATAAGCTTTGTTAACTCTACTGAAGAAACTGATCTAGGGATGCATATGTTGACAATCACTTGTAACAATATCTACTATTCTCATTTTAGAGGGAAAAAAAAAAACGTCCTTAGAGATCACTAACCCAAGCACTTCATTATACAGCGTAAAGAGCCAGTCCCGAAGAAGGTGAAGTGATGTGTTTCCAGGGTCATATGGCAAGTAAGCACTGCACTGCAACCAGAACCAAACTCTCCCACTGAGTGGAAACCCCTGGAACATTAAAGAAGCTCTCCAACTTACTTCTGTGAGTGTCTCTATCAGGGAAGTTGAGTGAAACGACCATGATTTCAATAGAAGCAATTGCATTCCATCCACCCTTTACAAGAGTACTGTGGGCTACAAATCCTTCTCCTGCATACTCTTGTTTTGTTGCGAATGAGCAATAGAAAGGTTTCAATAGGCAATAACACACACACACACACACACACACACACACACACACACACACACACACACAAACACACACAAGAAAGAGACAGAAACAAGCAGACAGAAACAGAGAAGAGTGAAACAGAGAGGAAGAAGGTATATGAAAATGTGTAATTCACAAACAGAAGTTTCTCTCCCTAAATAATTAGAAACAGGCTACATCTACCTACCTTTTCTTTTTGCAATCCCTGATGTGTTTGCCTAAAATGCGAATTAGCTATATTTTCCATTTTGGTTGAGATATATTTTATGTCATGTGTAGTGTAGCTCTGGTCTCAAGAGGGAAATGGATAATCAGGAGAATATTTTTTCAGTGTCTCCTCTCTGTAAAGATTTACTGAGTTGTCTCTAATGTACACTGACAGCTTCTGCATTAAAATTAAGAGGAAAGGAGACATCGATATTGCCAAGCTAAAAAATCAAAACAAAACACCTCTCTTCTTTCATTTTCACTCTACTAAAATAAATCAGGTCCACATCTTTTAATATTTTATTAGAATTGTTCATTTCTGAAGGTCAAGAGCGAAAGGACTTCCCAAAGTTTAAGAAATATTCAAAAAAAGGTGGCAGCTAATTGATAGTCTCCAGACATCAACAAAAGCCTGGAATGAAAACTTAAAAGCTATATTAATTGCCCTGCTGAAGTCGCTGGTGTTACTTAACGATGTAACTTAACTTTGGTGTGTCCTGTATTATTTGTTTGCAAGCAACAGAAACCCATTCTCGATAGCTTTTAAAAAAGAAATGTATTAGAAGGATATCAGGGTGTTACCAAGTGGATAGAATTGTTGAGAGCCAGGATTAAAATCAGAGCAAGAACCTGGACTTGGAACTGCTTTTCTGCAATGGAAAAACTGCTGGAATAGATGAATTCCAGCTATTTCTTCCATCCTGTTTCATTCCCCTTGAGAGGTATAATCCTTGCAGAGAAAATCTATTTGGCTAAAGTTATTTTTCACTTGTAGCCCTTGATTGTACCTGAGTACTAAGATGTGGGGACCCTTCAGCTTCAGTAAGTCAAAAAGCAGTATAATGTGATTAACTCCACCTTCCAAACTACATACCATGCGAGAGAGGTCATTTTTCAAAAGAAAATCGGGGTATTGATAGGAATGGAAATTGATGCTGGGCAGTCAATATATAAAAACTGTCTACCTAAAGTCAATAATCGCATTAGTTTTGAAGGAAACAAATAATAACTCTAAGTACTACACTTTAATATAAATATTCCTTTAACATTGAAGAAAATGTATAAATTATTAAAATGTTCCCAAACCTAGGCAGCAGAGAATACTCTGGAAATCTGTGACAGGTGCCCTCCCTGAGGGATCATGTTATGAATATGTTTGGCTTACCAGCAGCAGTGTGAGTGCCTGTGATGGCCAACAATTTATTTATTCCTTCTAGAGCCACAGATCAAGCTTTAACTGTTTGGCTCTGGTGAGTCACCATAAGTCGGATGTAGCAGCAGTCAGTCAGTCCTGCCATGAGGGAGAGAAGAGAAATCCCATCAGAAATTATCTAATATATGCTTCCAAGTAGAATATACATCCTGAAAATCATTCCTCACTGCATGAACACCTGAGAGAAATTTGCATTTGATCATTCTGATCTGACAACCATAAACATTAAACCCACATAACAAGTAATGTTGCAGAAGTTTCATACATCTGCATTCGTAAAGTACTATCTGGAGCAAAAATAAACAACCAAAAGTAGATGCAAATAGTTTCAGTTTAATGTGATGACTAATAAAATAATGCTTAACACTGAGCAAAACTCTAATTTCCACCTCAGTGGTTACAACTTTGAAAATTCTTGAATTCATTATCATTTTGATACAGTTAAATCTTATATGTAATATCAACATTTCCTTTTCTGTGTACTATGAGAAATACTAGAGGCCTGATGCACAAAATTCGTGCATGGGTAGGGTCCCTAGGCCTGGCCAGTGATCAGGGCCAATCTGCAGAGTGACCGGTGGGGCGATTGGGGGGGGGTGGCTGGCACCCTCCTTGGCCAGCCTGGCACCGCCCACTCACTGGCCCCACTCCCACCACCACTGCCAATTGTCTCCCTCTGTGGGGCAATTGGCGGGGCTATTCGGGAACCCCTAGTGGCACCTGCCTTGGCTGGCCTGGGGCCTGCATCCTGGGGGAAGCTCCTGCGTTGAGCATCTGCCCCCTGGTGGTCAGTGCACATCATAGCAACCGGCCGTTCCACGGTTCGTTCTGCCGTTCGGTCGATTTGCATATTAGGCTTTCATTATATAGGATTGTCTTAGATTATATAGTGAAAATCAATGAACAAGTTGGGATAATTCCAAAAAAAAGTAAATTATTTTATTTATGAACTGAGATAAGATTTTAGCACAATTTCTAGAGGATATTACATACAGTTATAGGATATACGTCTTAAAAAGGTAATTGAAAAGCATTTTAGTTCAAACGCTTTATTTCATGAGAATATCAATGCTCTAATAGGGTTTGGTTAATAATTAAAATTAAAAAAAAAACAAGTCAATACAGAACTCATGCTGGAAATGGTCCAGGGCTTGAGTCTGGACCATTTCCAGCATGCTCCTGCATATCAGCAATATCTGATTACAAAAAATGATATGAAAGTTGATACCTTGTCTACTTTTGACATTTCCCTTCAGGGTTAGAAAAAAAATTGTCATCTTGAGCATTAACTCTTGCTCATTTTTTTGCCAGAGTTGCCAATTTTAAAATGTCTAATAGAAAATGTAATGCTGTGTATTGGGTCTCAAAGATTTTTACTGCCAGTCCTCTGCATTACCTTAGGTCTTCATGTAGAGAAAACAAGTAGCCCAGATGTAGAATATATCAAATAATTTCCAATAAAACTATGTTAGCAAATTCTCACAAATTGGGACTGCAGTGAGGAATGTAGGTTTTTATAAAGATTACCTTAAAAATAGATAAATTAATATAGACCAAATCATAAGCTTATTTTATTTTGTTAGCAAAACAAACACAGACACACACACAGAATCAGACTTGTAGAATTAAAAGGAACTGTGTAGATAAACAAGATTGTTGTTTCCTAAATGCAGTATGACCAGTTTAGGTAAGCAAATGTTACTTTGTTAATAGGCAATTATTTATACATAAAGTATAACTGGAATATCAAACTCCTTATTTTCTAGATATTTTTATGAAGAAGCCACTAAAGCTTTGATTTGCCTTGATTTTGGTTTTGGCTTTTCTGTTTGTTTTGTTTTTTCAAAAGACTATTCCATAATGTTAATAATTTTTGAATATAGATAAAAGTAATATATGTATTCATATTAGCACTCTTTGAATTTTTCTATGTACTTAGAAACTGTTATTTCATGCTTTTATGTATTTTTCATACAATGACCTTCCCTATCTATTCCTTCCATCTAATTCCAATCATCTTTAAACTCAAATATCACTTTCTTAGCCAGGAGACCTGCCTAAACAGAGCCAAGCACTCCTCCATCTGTAACTACATTATGCCATAGACCAACAATATTTGTTGCAATTTTTTTTATAATTTGTTGTCAAGATCATCTTTTTCACTTCCAATCATACCAACTGCAGATGTGCAACAGTCACATGGAGACAAATTTTAAGAGACTGATAGAATTCCCCACTCAGAGTTGGTGAGGAATGAGAATCTATATTTTTTAAGTCTTCAGTTGAGTACAATGTCCATCTATAATTAAGAGTAACAGCATTAAACTGTAAACTCCTCAAGGTCAAAGAGCTTTTCTTTTTTCTTTCTTTTCTTTAATCCTCACCCTAGGATATTTCTTCCATTGATTTTTTTTTAGAGAGAGTGGAAGGGGACAAGGGAGAGAGAGAGAGGGAGGGAGGGAGGGAGAGAGAGAGAGAGAGAGAGAGAGAGAGAGAGAGAGAGAGAGAGAGAGAGAGAGGTACCAACCAGGACTGGAGATAGAACCTGCAACCCAGGCCAGTGCCCTTGACTGGGAATTGAAGCCTCAACCCTTTGGTGTGAGGAGCGATGCTCTAACCAATGATCAACGCCAGCCAGGGCTCAAAGAGCTTTTCTTATTTACTTACAATGTGTTTTTTATTTAAACACAGTACATGGTAGGAACAGATGAATATTTAGGAAAGATATCAATCCAGGATGATGGTGAAGACATTGATATATGGAGAAGTATAGATTGATCTGGAAGCACCAATGAGGCTTCACTTACCAATGCATGGAGGTCTGGATAGGCCTGATCTTTGAATGAGGCTTGGAGGAAAAGACAAGTTAGTGAGAGGATCACAAGTTAGTGAGCGGTTCTAGCAGCACACACTGCTTTGTGCACTCAGGCATAAATCTATAGTAACAGAGGAAATGCTTCCTGCTGTGGGACCCAGAGCTCTTGCTTAAGTCGTTGCTATAAGAGCAAAAGCTTCTAATGCTCCGAAGTAACTAAATTTTTTATTAATAAAGAACTCAGTTGTGCATTTAAATATTTTCTGGTGGCTCTGAGAATATTTCCATGAGGTTTTAAAAAACATACCTAATTTTATTATAAGTCTTTTTTTTATGGAGTCCCATGTCTCTTTCCTCTGTAGGACCACATAATTCTGTCTTCTTTAAAACAGTTTCCTCAAATGGAGCATTCTGAATGCCATGAAGAAATGCCTTATTCCACATAATTCAGATAAATATACTGGGCATATGGGAATCATTTGGTTTACTGAGTAATGAGCCACTATATGACCTAAAATGTAAGGAAAGTGTCCCTGCACCAAGGGCAGGCCATTCGTTATGAATGAAGCATGACCAGGTGCCTCGGCAGAACTGCCTCCTGTGGGCCTTCTGCTTCCCTTCACACACAAACCATTCCTTCTCTCCTAACCCTTCCTTCCTTTTATGGGTAAGAAGTTGTGAGGTTTCGTCAGGTAATAGACACTCAAGCACTCAAGCTTTCAGAGTCAATTTTAATACCTAATACTGATAACATATTAATTTGGCAGTAAATAGTTAGCATTGTAAAGGCAAAGGCACAGACACTGCTGTAATAATTTGTTTCCCCAATTTCTAGAACAGTGTCTGGTAGAAAACATACCCGTGATGAATATTTGTTAAATAAATCAATGAAATAATGATATTAGATCTACTCTTCCATAGAGTAGAATGAAGTACAGCAAATATGGGTTAGTCTTCCTGTACTGTAAAATAATGACTTTCTCCACTCAAAAACCTAGACTTGAGAATCCAGAATATTGAATTTTCAAGTTCAGAAAGCTGCAGTCTCAACCACAGTAGTCATTTGAGACGATCAGTCCACACTCTTCCTGGCGCGACCCTGCTAGCGGTTCTCAACCTGTGGGTCGCGACCCACAGGTTGAAAACCGCTGCTGTAGAGCCTAAGACCATCGGAAAACACAGATATTTACATTACGATTTATTAACAGTAGCAAAATTACAGTTATGAAGTAGCAACGAAAATAATTTTATGGTTGGGTGTCACCACAACATGAGGAACTGTATTAAAGGGTCGTGGCATTAGAAAGGTTGAGAACCACTGCTCTAAAGCCTGAATTAAAGTGACCTTGAAAATAATCCAAAGCAGAGTGAAGGAAGGTGCAGAGGAATGACGTGTTTCTACCCATAAGCCAGCACAGTAATGGGAGTAAAGAAAATCACAATACCATCCAGCAACGGAAACAGTACATTTTAGCAGGTAGAAGAAAATGCATTCTCTTCTACTACTGACTTATCAAATGTGCAATTGAGTTTCCTATCATCAAAGACCCAGAAACCTCCAAATTTATTTCCCAACTTATTCATAATTGGGAAAAAAACAGCTCATGATAGATATTATAGAACCTCTAAGTTGATCCCTTTTTTAAAATTTTTGCTGTGTACAGAATCATTAACAGAGAAAAATACCTTTACTAGCATGTCATACAGAGGTCTTGATGCCTTTAATGTTGCTATTAATAGCCAGGGAATTCAGAGCCTCTTACTTATTCTCTCTCATTGTTTGTACCTGATGTCAGCTTAGCCAGAATGATTTGTTTAAAATATGTAATTGAGTAGGCACCTCAAGAATTAATGTGGAATGTATAAACCTAGCCTGCCTAATTTCAAGTGAAATACAAGAGAGAAATGCATATTAATGTAAAATGACTTTAAATCAAAAGCTATTCAATTTTCTAAGGTAGCGTAAAAGCCAAACCTGTTTGAAACCATAATTCAGCTGCCATAATCTCTTACATATACCACTGACCTTCCTTGAAAGTTTCTGTCACATAGAAGTGAATGGATCAGGAGGAGCAACACTAAATCACATGGCATTACTGAGAGCAAGGTACTTGAAAGTAATTTAGCTCAGGTGAGCAAGCCCTTAACTATAAGTCACATTTACCTAGATACAGATTCCTTGTGTATACATGTACATACATTGGCATAAACACATTCACTGTGTAGACTATACAAAAAGATTCATTATATATTCCATGCCTGTGCTTACAGGTTATTTTTTTTCCCCAATCAATATTAAACTCGATGTTCCAGTGTTTTTCGAGAAACTGCTGAAAGATTTTGTGTTGTAATTCCTGCAGCCACATTGTCTGATTAACTTAAGAATGTATATTTTCTCTTGGCATTTTATATTTATTATTAATAGCAGTAGCTAACATGATTGCTTGGCTGCCTATGTCTCCAAAATGAATTATTCTGTGAAAATTGCAACTTTCAGTGTAAAGCCTGAGGTAGGAAATGGGCTTGAATCCAAAATCCTATTATTCACCAATGCTGGGATTGGTGCTGGGGATAAAAACAATTCTTTTCAGAAGGAGGGTTGAAGAACAACCTGCCTTTGGAACTTATGGGGACTTTTAAACTGGGAAGAACTAGATGATGTTTATTGGGCTCCATTTGCAATCTGTTAATGAATTTTCAATGAAGCATTGATGTTTCAATGGACAACCATTATTTTATTACTAACCCTCCCCAAAATATCAAAATATTAAATTGTTATTTTAAAGGCTTCTTAACTATGTCATGGTGTGACTCCCTGGTTTAGCGTAGACCCATGAACCAGGAGGTCACACAGTTGGATTCCTGGTAAGGGCACATGCCCGAATTTCGGGCTGGATCCCCAGTAGGGGGCGAGCAGGAGTCGGGTAATCAATGATTTTCTCTCACCATTGATGTTTCTCTTTCTCCCTCTCCCTTCCTCTCTCTGAAATCAATAAACACATATTTTAAGAAAAAAAAAAGTCTAATAGGATATGTCCTTTAATTGAGAGCTGAATTACAGGATAGACATCTCATTCATTCTTTGTTTGAAAGGCTATCTATATATTAAGGGTGTCCCAACACTCTATTTCTACATCAGAGATATCATCTGAACTTCATACCTATATTTCTTATGTCTCCTGGACAACCCCAAAAGAATGTTAAAAATCAACTCACACTGAGCAGCTCCAAATACTGAACATATTTATTTTACTATTGGCCTGTCCTTATTCATTTAGGCACTCAATCAATCAGTCATTTATCCAATATTTATTCAGTATCCACTCTGTTCTAGTAGTTGAGGATTCAATCAAGAATAAAACATTCAAAAATGTCTTCCACAAGGTGTTTAGATTCTAGTGGGGTTATACAAAGTAGAAAAATATAAAATATAACAGATAACCATAAATTCTAAATAAAGAGTCAGAAATAGGGAGTGGTTTAGATAGGGGCATTGCCTCATAGAACTTGCTCCTCCTCCTGTGTTCTTTGCCTCAGAGAATATCACCAGCACACACTCAACTGCCAGTCCAAAGACAAAGATTGATTTTTTGATGTTGCAATTATTTTATATACCCATAATAACTCTCCAATTTATTCAATTATTTTCTTCCCACTGCTATGACTTTAGGTCAACCTGACATTATATCTTGCCAAAATAATTACAACAGACCTCTAAAAGGTTTCCATAGCTTTAGTCTTGAACAGCTTGAATTCATTTTTTCATACTAGAGCCAGAAAGATCTTACTAAAGCATAATTGTTAGGGCTGCTCAGTTTCCCCATGGATAAAATCCAAATAAGCTATTTTCCTCTCTCACCCTTTTAGCATCACCATAACTCTATTTTGTGTTGTATTCTAAAGCCATAAACTGAACTACTGACAATTCCCTGACCCCTTCATACTTCTTGTCTCTACATGTGCTATTTCCTCTCTCTGGAATACTTTTGATTCTCTCACTCCTTCTTCCTCTCCCTCCTTCTTTTACTTTCAACTGGAAATATTATATTGATTTTTAGTTTAGGCATCACTTTGTGCAGGAAGTCATTCATAAAAATCCCTGGAACTAATTCCTAAGACTTCCCATAGTACAAACGCATATCAGGAACCTCACAACATTATATTGAACCCCCAGTCACTTATGGGGAGAATGACACTTTGTGATATTAACTTGTCTTTTCTTCTCTCTCTCTCTCTCTTTTATTCAAATAGGTGCTTTAAATGTTGCTTCTAGTAGAAAAACATCAGAGAACAAAGGAAAAGTAGTCCATTGATCCTCTTGCTTCTAAAGGACTGAGAGGATCTTTAGGTGCAGGCAAAATGACTACGTTTACAAGATGAAGGAAAATGGATTTCCCTGCATGGGCGCAGAGAATGGGTTGAGAACAGAGTTCTGTGGGTCCAAGAGCAAAAGGAAATTGGGCTTGGCTCCCAGAGTGCAGCCAAGAGATGAAAAAGACCGTGTGGAGCAGCTCTGCAGATGGACCCGCAGGCAGTTTTCAAAGATGCCCTGGCCCCAAGAGTAACATGTGAGCAGAATGCCACTGCCCTGAAGCAGCCATGTGAGCCAGGGTGGTGGTAACTCAGTGATATTTGGGAGCACTGGGGACTGGGGACCGGGGATGTCATGTCTTGGCAGTACATGGGAGTCCTGAGTTTTGGCAAAACCAAGGTGAAGAGATTGTCTAAGGCAGTGGTCGGCAAACTCATTAGTCCACAGAGCCAAATATCAACAGTACAACAATTGAAATTTCTTTTGAGAGCCAAACTTTTTAAACTTAAACTATATAGGTAGGTACATTGTTATTAACTTAATTAGGGTACGTGGTAATTTGTGGAAGAGCCACACTCAAGAGGCCAAAGAGCCGCAGTTTGCCGACCACTGGTCTAAGGAACCAAGAGAAAGTGTGGAAGACATGCCTGGCTGCCTACTCACTATCTGTCTACTTTTCCACCTTATTAACAAGAGTCGATTATCTCTAGGGTGTCAATGTGCCTAACCCAAAACCTTATGATTTCCAGCCTTCCTCGGAGCTAAGAGTGGTCAGTAAGATTTAAGCCCAAGTTCTTGGAGGGACTTCCTAGAAAGCTCTTGAAAATGTGCCAACTCAGTTGGCATGCAAATTTTGCACTTTGCCTTTCATCAATTTCCTGCCAGGAAGTTAAATGGTGACATTGAAGACTGTCTTTGTCACTGTTTTATCTTCCAATAAGTACATACTACAGAATGATCGTTTAATAACTATTATTCAATGAGTTAAATACATAGAACATTGCTTTTTGTAAATGCAAATAATGATCACTTTTGAGGCTCTGAGTTTCCCAAAGCACCTAAAATAAAAGAACAGCATGGAAGCCCTGGCTGGTGTTCTCAGTGGTTAGAGCATTGGCCCACGCACTGAAGAGTTGAGGGCATGTACCTGAGTTGCAGGTTTGATCCCTGACCCCCTGTGGTGCGTGCTGGAGGCAACCAATCCATGTGTCTCTCTCACATTTCTCTCTCTCTTTTCCCCTCCCTCCCTTCCACTCTCTCTAAAAAAATCAATGGAAATACCCTAGGGTGAGGATCAACAACAAAAAAGAACAGCATTTAGGTCACAGGCTCCTTAAGAGTAAAGATCTACATGTTATCCATATTAGATGCATTTACACAGAGCCAGATGTAATTTTTTATAATTACCTCTAGAGCATCAAAATACAGTAGGTGACAGTTTTGAAAAAGTACTCCGAATCACATTTCATTCAAATCATATGAGGACTTTCCCTTAGCTCTCAGTGTAATAATCTGCTAAAATTGTTTTCTCCTGCTGGTTCTTCCAAAGAAAAATGAGGTACAAGCCAGGGTAAACTAGTTTATGCAAGAGTAGTGAACAACCTTCAAATCTCAGGGATTTACTACTAATAACATTTTTTTTCTGGCTCATGCCAGGTCTCCCGCCAGTCCAGGCGGCTCTCCAGAGCAGTTCTGCACCTAGGATTGGCTCAGTGTCCCAGGCTGCTTTAATCATTGCCACCTTTATGTCAACAACACCTCCATGGTTACAATGGCAGGAAAAGAGAGTTCTTAAAAATCTCCTATCAGCCATCAAATGATCTGACAAATAGTGACATGTCATTGCTCCCCACAATGAATTACTAGAACTAGTCACACAGGTCTACTCAATTGGATGGATGTGAGGAAGTATATTCCTCCCAGGTTTCCAAGAGGAGAAGACTAACGGACACGGTGAACATCTGCGGTCTGTACCTTACATAGGCAATTTTTAGAAGAAACATTCTCATATTCCTAAAAACAGAGGTTCTCAAGATTTTTGGTTTCAGGATCGCTCTATAGTCTTAAAAATCGTGTGGGGCTCTCAGAGCTTTTGTTGATGTTGATTTCATCTATTAACATTTATCATATGTGAAATTAAATCTGAGAGATTTAAAAATATTTATCAATTTATTTGAAGAGAATAGTAATAAAACCACCATATGTTAATATGAATAATATGATCCTTTATTGAAAAATAACTACTCTTCTAAAGGAAAAATAGAAAAGAGGCATTTTTTTTATATTTTTGGCAATCTCTATAGTATCTTTAGTAAATAGAAGACGGCTACATTCATGTATCTGCTGTTGCATTCAGTCTGTTATGATAGCAAACGATATGTAGCCTCTGGAAAAATTTCACTGTGTCCCCATGACAGCATAAAAGTGGGAAAGGCAAATAATATCCCCCGACAGGGTCTGTGAGAATACCTTGTGACGCTTTAAAAAACACTGTCTTAAGATGGCTAATGTAATTGTTTGATGGCACTGGGGACAGTATAAAGGTAAAATGCTTGCTACCTATAATGCCTTCTGTTTTTCTTGACTTTTGCACTGAAAACTTTTATTAGGCCAACTCATTATGCTTTGATCAGAATGTATACCGTGCCTCCGTCAAGGGATAAGCTTGCCTGCTGGTTTTTCCAGAAACAATCTGTGAAGAATGTCTCCATTATCTTAAATAATAGTATTGTTTTCTTTTTCTGGTAACCCTTCCAACATTCTCATTGAATCCATCTGTTATTTTCTGATCACCAGCTGAATAGGCACATTTGCTTTCAGATCCTATTAAATCTACTCTCTCTATCCATCAGGACCCCAAATCTCATAGTATGAAAGTTATTATCTGTAGCACACTCTTTCTTTCAACCTGTGGATTTTATTATCTTACCCTTTTATGGATAGCCCTTTGGTTTAAATCCTTTTATCAATAGGAGCATGGTTTCAATAAAATAAGATGAAGATACACTTTCCCATTTTCCTTCTAATTAGAATATTCAAATCATTTTTATTTCTGTCCTCTGTGGTGATTTAAAAGTTATCAAAACAAAACAATATTCAACTAGAAAACATAGAAAATCAGAGGACAGAAATAAAAATGTTTTGAGTCCCTTCCCCTCTTTGGAACCTCAGTTTCCCAATCTGTAAAATAGGACTGACTCACAGAGAGGCCCTGGAGACGGCTGGCATCCTGCCAGCAAGAGGGGTGAGACTCAGGCTGGAGGTGCAGGGCCACCCCCTTCCACACCTCCTGCATTTAGTTGTCTTCAGCACGTTGCCCTTTCCCAGGATGCCCAGACTTCCTCATCTTTCAATCTCTAATCTTTGAGGACCAGTGCTCTGATGTTACAGGTAAGGATGCCACCCTAGGAAAACCCACACCCTCCAGGAAGCCCCCTAACTAGCTAATTACTGGTCTGCAATGAAGAACCTCAACATTCAGCAACTTCCCCTCCCATACAGAGTCCTCCCTCTTAGAGATCTAAATCCAAATCCCCGCTCTGCTACTCCTCCTGTGTGGCCTTGTGCAAGTTCTTCAACATTCTGAGCCACAGAATCGCGAAATAATACTCGGCACAAAGTAAGCAAGCATCCAATACACGTTAGCTTATTATTAGTATTACTATATTTATAGTCCCACTTATTAACTGTGTGACTGTTATCAAATAACTGTTGTATGCCCCATTCTCCACACTATATATTTGAGATAATTGCAATGATTCCTCCCTCGGTGAAAAATGAGGCACTTGGCACACACTGAGCCTCTCATAAACTTTGGCTCATTTTATTGCCATTCCCACTTACTAGCCATGTGCCTTCCGCGTGTTACTCATCTTTTCTGAGCCTCATTTTTCTCATTTGCAAAAGTAGGGAAAATAGCATCTACTTCCTAGAATTGTGAGCATCCACAGAGAGGATGTTTGGCGCATAGTAACTCCCAAACACAGGTTAGCGTATTAGTATTATTATTCCTGTTGTTATTATAACTCTCCTTAACAGCTGTGTGACCTTGAATAAGTTCCTTAGCCTCGATGAGCTTCAGCTTCCTCCGCGATTTGTTGTGAAGATGGAATGGCTACATGAGTGTTCGGTTCTTATCAACTCTCTTTCCTGACGGTGACTGCTGGCAAATCCCTTCCCCTCTCTACACCTCAGTCTGTTCATCTGTCCCTTGAATCTCACATTCTCCACCTTGTCTGAGGCTGAGGGATAAGGAGGAAAGGAGGAAACACTCTCAGGCTGGTCCATGACTGATAGCACCAGCCAGGAGTCGGGCAGCAGCTGCACTAACTGCTGGAGATGGGCGGTAATTGTGCCCAGGCAGTTTACTCTGTAGGTGTGAGAGAAGCCATGCACTGTCAGTCCCAGAGAGCAACTCTCACCCAATCTCTTCCTAAAAGATCCAGAGCCCTCTGGAAGGGTCTGTGTGACCCAGGCCTCTTCTAAAAGCCCTTATATAACTTGGTAGACATGCAAACGCCCTGAGGTGCATGGAATCATGGGTGTGGAGTCACGCAGCCTGAGTGCAAATCATGGCCCCTTCATTGGTCAGGTTCATGGAGAAACAAGTTTTGCCTTAGCTCTGCTATCAATTAATTATTCCTTTAGACTTCATTCTCCTCAACCAAAAGAAGAATATTTTACCATTCACATTCATTGACCTTTGTGGTTTTATGATACAAGTCAGGATCTGATTAAACCAACTATGTTAGCAAATCTCTTGATATATGTTCCTTTTTCACCATCTTTACACATTATCTATGGAAACTCTACAAATATTTATGAGTATTTCATTGTCAAACATCATCTGAAATTCAAAACATCTCTAGACCAATATTGTAACATGGCTCCTTGAACGAAAAGAGCAAAGTAACCAAGGAAGCCCACAAGATAGCTATTTACTTTTACTCCCTATGAACCATAGAGGTAAAAAGAATGGTTAGTCCGGCCGGAGTGGCTCAGTGTTTGAGCATCGACCTACGAACCAGGAGGCTCTATCCCCAGCATGGGCCACGCAGGAGACAGCCGATCAATGATTCTCTCTCATCATTGATGTTTCAATCTCTCTCTCCCTCTCCCTGCCTCCATCCAAAATCAATAAAGATATATCTATATTTTTAAAAGAATGGTTAAATTGCTAGTAAACTATTTAAAATATTAATAACCATAGTAAATATGATTGAAACTTAAGAATCTGAAGTTCTCCAATGGCACAAAGAGAATACCATGTGTTATTGAGAAATTGTTGTGTTATTGAGAAATTGTTGCATATAGTACATTTTAAAATGCATGTGTGTTAAGTCTCTTCTCTCCAAATTTATTTTGTTAAATCATTTAAAAATACAGTTGAAGAGAATTACCTTAATAAGTGGTTCAACAAACAAATCTCACCTTTCAAATCAGTAAAAATGTGGAGAATTCTGCACAGGAAAAAATAACAAGAAGTTTTAATATAAAAAATAAAATGAATTTAAATGTTCCAGCACTCATAATTAACTCTACCTAATAAAATACCACAATCAATGTCTTACTTTACCCACCCCATCCTCACACACAATTACAATAAAATCCCTGCAGTGATCATTTCCCTGAGTAGATATTTCTGTAACACAGCTCTAATATATCTCTAAGGCTACATTTACAGATATAGAAATTATTCTGATAATATCTCTGTCTGGCAATGTTATATTCTATTTTCAAGTTGTTGATACTTGTCTCTAAACAAGTCCATATTCACAGTTATGGGAGTAAAAATTGTTTTAATATCTGTATCTGGTAAACATTCCTATGTAATTTTCCAGCCTTAAATATATCTTACAAAGGAGACAATGCCCAGGAAAGCCTTACTGAACTCATGAAGGGGGCCCCTCCCTAAAAGAAGTCATTTGAGGCATGGTGACAAGGTGTGACTATGCTTGTTGTTTGACTTAAATAAAATCATTTCTGACACAGTTTAAATCCTTAGGAACCTGTCTATGGCCAATTCAAACAAATAAACACTTGAATAAGAAAAGTAGAATGAAGTCCTGCTGTCATAAATTTCATTTAATAGCTGCTTTCCTGATGTATTCCAGAGGAGTGTTTGAAAGGACAGTATGTATTTTTCTGTGATGTCAAAATGTCAATTCAAAATCCATCTGTTTTAGCAGAAAAATAATAGTTTGTCATAAATGTGAGCTAACAGCCAGTATTCTACCTGGAACCCAGAGGAGATTGAGAAAATCCTCTATTATCCTAGCATAGTATTAGTTATTATTTATAAGGCCTTATGGGGAAAAAATAGTTGTCTGACAGTCATATAGTTTTCTTGGAGAAATAGTTTCTTTCGTCAACAGTATTTAAAACATACCTGGGCAGCCAGAACTATAGTTATTTATTGATACTGAATTATTTCTCTAAAGCTTGTCATTTTATAGAAGATACACTAAATATTGATAAGTCTTTTTTAGGATCCACAGCTTCCACACCAAGAAGCATAGAGAAAACCAGGAATAAAACAAAACTTTCCTCCCACTGTGCGGCAAATGCATTCCATTCAAACCTGGTGTGAATGCACCTCAAATCTACAGTCCATAGATTTCTAAGACGGGAAGCATATCAAAGCTAAGATTGCCAAATTAGTACCAATTGAGTGCAATTTAAAATTGTGTAATCTCGTACAAGAGAAAACAAGCTGAGACTCTCTTATTTATCTAGTGACATTTATAGCTGTCTCACTGGTCTTTATTGCTTCAGTATTATTGTAGGTATAGCAAACATCTTTTCAAAATATCATGTAGTTTTCTGGCTACCATAGGGGAAAAACACCTATGGAGACCAATTGTTGGTATGTTGGATGTTCATCTTTTAAAACACCCACAAAGTTTAATGAGCTAGCCAAAGAGACCGGTTTGCTTTTAATAAATAAAAATTGTGATTTCCAGCCATAACATTTTATCTGAGATGTCATAAAAGTATGATGATTCTTTTAAAAGAAGGTTTTACAAATAAATAAACCAAAAAGGCTTGGACAGTAGGAGATGGGGTAATGATTTCTTAAACTAGACAATATTTTTTCATTTATTTTGAGTTTCTTTGATAACTGGAGAAAATTGTTCTCCTGTCCTCTTCCCAAGGTATAAAAAAACCACCTTTTGATTATAGCCAAGCATCTGAAAAAAGTCTCATCAGACCCTATGTCTTCATGAGTAAAATGAGAGTATGGAATCACATCATTCATTCATTCACTTGCTCACTCCCCAAGTATTACTGAGTACCACAGGTCAGGCCCCTGCTATTCTGGGGCTACATCAGCATATACAAATGACATGGTCTTGACCACTGAAGGCTACAGCCTGTGAGGGAAGACTTACATTATCCAAAACAACAACAAAAAATCTATTTTAATGTTAAGTACAGTACTTAAAGAAGCAGTACAGGGTGATAGGGACCCAGTTAACAAGAAACTTGACCCACGGTTGGAGGAAAGAGTCTTCCAAGCAGAGAAAATAAGATCTGCAAAGGCCTTGGGGTGGGCAAGTGCAGGTGAAGCTTGAGAAATGGGAAAGAATGTGTGGTTGGAACAAAACAAGTCACAGGGCAAATGGAGCAAGATGGGGCTGCAGAACTGGTGAGGAACCCAACCCGGTGGGTCTCAGGCCACATGGAAGATTTGGGGCTTGACTGCAAGAACAAGAAGTGTTCAAAGATTGTAAGAGGATAACATGATTTAATTATACCTGTGGTTGATTCCTACCCTAAAATTCTACAGTAATATATTTTTTCTACTATTGAAAATTGAAGTAAGCAGGACTGGCATTCTTATCATCATCTTACTGTAGAGATTATGAATTGAGATAGGCACAGAACTCATGCTGATAAACTGTAACTTTATTATTACATTGTAAAACTTAATTTAGTTTATTAATCTCAATTCCTCAGTGCCCAATAATGACAGGGTAGCTCAGTTTTTACAATTTTAAGTTAAGCAGAACCACTTCTGCTTTAAACCTTGGTCTCTAGTTAGTACAACTCAGTCCATTGCAGTCATGCTTCCGGATTCCTCCTCCACTCCCATCCCCAATGGACTTCCCTTTCCTTTCTACTGGAGATAATCTGTGTTCTGAAAGGTCTTCTGCATGGTTAGGCATCTGGCCCAGGACTCTTACTCTCCACATTGTATGTAGTTCATCTCCCTTAACCTCCTTCATAAGATGTTGATATTTTCTGCTGATGGCCTGGTTTGGAACTTACCTTTACCCAGTCCAAGCATGTATCTACTCTTCATCCTAGCCATTTATTTGTTATAAGATCTTTTTCTCCATATTAAGAAAGCAGGGTTTGGAGAGAGTCCACCATGCCAAAGTGTCAGCAGTATTCCTCTCTGCCTTTGCTGCTCTGTTCCTCCAGCAATATACTAGACACAGGTCTACCCAAAAAGGTTTTTGCTTTTTTTAAAATATACTAGAGGCCCGGTGCATGAAAATTCATGCACTGGAGGGGGGTGTCCCTCAGCCCGGCCTGCCCCAACCCCACAGTCCGGGAGCCCTCAGGGGTGGGAGGTGACCCAGCGATCAGGGGAAGGCAATGCCCCCATCACACTTCTGCTGCTGCCACTGCCAGCAGCGCAAGCCTCGGCCAGCCCTGGTTACCTGAGCCTCGGGTGGCCCTGGGTGGCTGAGTAGCCACCATCCAAGGCTTGTCTGCACCTTGGGCCGGCCCTGGGCAGCTGGGGGCTGAGGTGACTGGGGGACTCCGGCCATGCCACACGCCTGCCACCCCAGCAGGGCTGAGGGGACTGGGCGCCACCATCTTGTGGCTGTGGGTGCCTCCAACTTTGAGGGCATGGCAGTCAATTAGCATATTCCCTAATTGGCTGTGGGCACAACCATCTTTGTGAGGGCATGATGGTCAATTAGCATATTCCATCTTTATTAGATAGGCTTTTTAAAATTTTCTTTATTAATTAAGGTATTACATATTTGTCCTCATCCCCCCATTACCTTCCCAACCCCCTCCCCCCATTCAGGCCCTCACCCCTCTGTTGTCTGTGACCACTGGTTAGGCTTATATGCATGCATACAAGTCCTTTGGTTGATCTCTCCCCCTTACCCCCACCCTCCCCTACCTTCCCTCTGCGGTTTGACAGTCTGATCGATGCTTCCCTGTCTCTGGATCTGTTTTTGTTCATCAGTTTATGTTGTTCATTATTTCCCATAGATGAGTGAGATCATGTGATATTTATCTTTCTTTGACTGACTTATTTCACTTAGCATAATGCTCTCCAGTTCCATCCATGTTGTTGCAAATGGTAGGAATTCCTTCTTTTTTAGCGCAGCATAGTATTCCATTGTGTAGATGTACCACAGTTTTTTAATCCACTCATCTGCTGATGGGCATTTAGGCTGTTTCCAGATCTTAGCTATGGTAAATTGAGCTGCTATGAACATAGGGGTGCATATATCCTTTCTGATTGGTGTTTCTAGCTTCTTGAAGTGGGATCACTGGGTCAAACGGGAGTACCATTTTTAGTTTTTTGAGGAAATTCCATACTGTTCTTCACAGTGGCTGCACCAGTCTGCATTCCCACCAGCAGTACACGAGGGTTCCTTTTTCTCCGCATCCTTGCCAGCACTTGTCATTTGTTAATTTGTTGATGGTAGCCATTCTGGCCAGTGTGAGATGGTACCGCATTGTCGTTTTGATTTGCATCTCTTGGATTATTAGTGACTTTGAGCATGTTTTCATATGTTTCTTGGCCTTCCTTCTGTCTTCTTTCGAAAAGTTTCTATTTAGGTCCATCGCCCATTTTTTGATTGGGTTGTTTATCTTCCTTTTGTTAAGCTGTATGAGTTCCCTGTAAATGTTGGAGATTAAAACCTTATCAGTGATAACATTGGCAAATATGTTCTCCCATGTAGTGGGCTCTCTTGTTGTTTTGTTGATGGTTCCTTTTGCTGTGCAAAAGCTTTTTATTTTGATATAGTCCCATTTGTTTATTTTCTCTTTATTTTCCATAGCCTTAGGAGCAGTATCAGTGAAGAAGTTCCTTCGGCATATGTCTGAGATTTTGCTGCTTGTGGATTCCTCTAAAAGAAATTCCTCAAAAAAACTAAAAATGGTACTCCCATTTTTATGGTTTCCCATCTTACGTTTTTGTTTTTTGTTTTTTATTTCAGAGAGGAAGGGAGAGGGAGAGAGAGATAGAAATATCAATGATGAGAGAGAATCATTGATTGGTTGCTTCCTGCATGCCCACATCAGGGATGGAGCCTGCAACCCGGCATGTACCCTGACCTGGAATCCAACCGTGACCTTCTGGTTCAATGATCAACCACTGAGCCATGCTGGCTGGGGTGCCCAAAAAGGTTTGTACTGTCACACCAAGCTATACTCTGTGAGGCAGAGGACATGTCGCTTTTACTCCCAGGTTTCCCTAAATATACCTGTGTTTTTATACACTCCCCAGCCCCACTCCTTTCCCTCACCACGCTGACCATGATTCCAGGCAGCCTATGAGTTCTAATCACATTTCCTCTGATCTCCTTCTTCCAACCACTGATCAAAACTGATCCCATTTGAGTAGGCACAATGCTTTCATGTCATTCATACAGTCTTCCCTGGTCTGTGGTTTACTGTGTAAACCCTGAGCCCCAAGTCCTCCAGGTTTTGCTCTTGACATCTAGAGACCATTGTATGAAATTCAAACAAACAAAACAAAACAAAAAAACTGTTCTCTCTGAATAAATTCTATCCATTCCAAAAGAAAAGAGCTTTGATTTTCAAACTATTGACTTTGCAATAGATTTATAAAAGTCTACCTGAGAGCTCAAAAGCCAAGAATTTGACTCTTTGTTCTCTTTAGATTATTTTGTGTGCTTCTTTCTGTAGGTAATATGCCTCAGCCTCTCAAACCAGTTCTATTGGGAGAAAGATTCCAGGATATAAAGAGGGGAAAAAACTGTAAACAGGTAAACTGCATCTGGTATTCAAAATTTTAACCCAATACATAATAAATGAGGCACTAACATAAAATAATAGGTTGGAAGATCCAAAGTTGAAAACACAGACTTCTACGTTAACTTGAAAAGGAATAGAAATAAAACATTTCAAATTTTGTTTCCAGAATGAGGCTTTCCTTCTGATAAGCATATCTTTACAAATTTAAAAGACAAACAAAGCCCAGCCAGTGTCGCTCAGTAGTTGAGCAACGACCCCAGGCACCAAGAGGATGGTGGTTCAATTCCCCTTCAGGGCACATGCCTGGGTTGTGGCTTCGATACCCAGTAGGGGCATGCAGGAGACAGCTGATCGATATTTCTATCTCTTTCTCCCTCTCCATTCCTCTCTCTCTAAAATTAATAAAAACATGTTTAAAAGAATTTTAAAAAGACACACACCAAAACAAACAAACAAAACCCACAAACAAAAATGTGACTTCACTATTGGCATAGCTCAGGAAAATTGAAAGAAGTTTTACATAGAATAAAGCCTATTCTGGAACATAGAATTTGCTCTCACAGGTTCAGAGAAGTTTATTAGAATACATTTCCTCATAGTTGTGAAACTCAAAGAAATCAGATTCCAATAATGAGCAAACTATATTTTCTCTGACTTATGGTATATCCATTTAAAATAAAGGATCAGGATTTGCTACTCAAAATGTTGTGCATGAACTACAAGCAAGGCATCAACATGAGTTTGTTGGAAATACAAATTTTCAGGTCCCTCTCCAAACCTAATGAATCAGAATCTGCACTTTTAACAGAATGGATTCCTATTATGTGTCTACATTGACAAGCCCCCGATATAATTTCTCTTTTAGTTTCTTTAAAAAAATGAAAATTTTATTAAAGACAGATGTAACCAATGTCCTTTAAGAGGTCCTTTCTGGCCCTAGCTGGTTTTGCCCAGTGATTAGAGTGTCAGCCTGTGGACTGAAGGGTCCCGGGGTCTGGTCAAGGGCACATGCCCGGGTTGTGGGCTGATCCCCAGTAGGGGGCATGCAGGAGGCAGCTGATCAATGATTCTCTCTCATCATTGATGTTTCTATTTTTCCCTTCCTCTCTGAAATCAATAAAAATATTTTTTTAAAAAAAGAGGTCCTTTCTGAAAATAAAGGTAATTTTAATGTAATTGCATAGCATTCAATACTTAAATGTGAAGTTACCTTACAAGGTACACAGTTGCTAATGAGCCAAGCACAATATATGAGTAAACCCAAACTTCCCATTCTTAATGTATTCTTTCCAGGCTAACATGGTATCAAGTCCACTGGCAAGGTAGAGTTTACTCTCACTTGGTACAACTGGATTACTCAATTGTACTCACTCTATGTGCTATAAATTATCCTTTTGTGACCTGAAATAAAATTGAAATATTTAAATATTTTTCTGAGAAAATTTTCCACGATTCGGCATGTGTGTGTGTGTGTGTGGGGGGGGGGGGGGGGTGCAGAGATTGTGGTTGTAAAGCTGTCACAAACTGAATAATATAAAATATCAAAGAAAAAGCAACCAAAAACAGAGTTATTTTCAAGTCTTAAAATTTTCTTTGGAATAACTCATACATTAAATAAAACCATGTTGATGAATATGACATATTTTTCACATTATCATATTTTCAGTTGCTCTATCAAAATCTGAAGCCTTGAATGGCATGTTTTTCAGTAATCACAATACAATCTTTCTGTGACCATTTTCCATCGTGAACACTCCCTATCCACCAGTCTCCAGACACCCCTATGACCGTGTCTCCAGAGCCCAAGTGAACCTGGGAGCTAAGCAATCATTCAGCAATATCTAGTTCCAGGTATGGTCTTGACCTAACAGAGACTTATAAATGTACATTGATGATGATGTATTATAAAGCTGCCACTATTTGCTACGAATTCCCCAAATCGCCTTTTGAAATTGTGAATGTTCTCTAAATGGCTGCAGGCTTCATTTGGATTCTTTAACCCTGGCATGTATGTCTATCTTGAATAAGTTCTTCCAAACTGCCCTGGAATACCACATTTTGAATCCGTAATATGGCATTCCTCTTTCAGCCTTCTAATTCTATTAAAATGACAGAATATTGATGAATTGTGAATACTGAACCTCAAAATTCATTCTAAATTTTTTCGCAGGCAGGGTGAATAGCTTGTTCCAGGCCATCTGTAATCTCTTTGCTCTTGAGGACCATGGCACATAATTGTGAGGCAGCTGGTTGGGTTGGAAATACAGTAGATGGTAGTTTTCCCACCATCACCACCCCTTTCATGAAGTTTACTAATATAGGAAGAATTACAATAATTTATATGGCTAGTCATAGTCTAGTGTGTTTCAAATAACATGCTAGTACTGTTCACTAGTTATCTTATTTAATTTTAAAAACCTATGAGGTAAGTGCCATTATCACAATTAATCACATTTTACAGATGAAGAGGTTAGGGGCTATAGCCAAGTAGCTAGTATTATAATCAGGATTCAAAGCCAAGCTGTCCTGCTCCAAAGCTGTTCTCTCCTCTAAGTCCTTCGCTACTATACACTTGCCTAATATAGTGCCCTGGCCTAAGCTATTCCATCCATTTAAATAATACTGTTCAGGTCAGTATAATTGACCTTTACATTTTAAAATAGAAACCTACAAACACATATGTACTCACAAATATAGGCTTAAAATGGAACCCTGTTTGAGTCAAAAGTGCCACACAGAAATTGACACACACAAAATTATAAATTGTAAATAAAATAAGAATTACTATGCCATTCTTATTGGATAATATCTAATCTCACAGATATCAATGCAAGTAGCCAAATATATGTGAAAATGAGAATTATATTCTCTAAATAGGGCATACATGTCCATTCCAATTTGCACCTATACATATGAACCTCTAATGTCAAGACACACAAACAAAGGACTATTTTTATTTAAGAAAATCCTTGGGGCCCACTGAATTCAGAAGTCCAATTCAGGAATTTGTTCGTTCCATGTGCATGGATATTATTACAGGACAAAAAGCTTATCCTATATAATAAAAGGCTAATATGCAAATTGTCCCCTAGGGAGTTCAACAGGGAGACCGGTAGTTCAATTGCTTGCTATGATGCGTGCTGACCACCAGGGGGTGGCATGGAACATGGTGAGCAACCAGCAGTGGCAGCAGGGTGCTGAGGAAGTGAGGGAAGGAGGAGGCAGGGAGGCAGGGAGGCGGGGAGGAGGGGAGGTAGAGAGGTGGGGAGGTGGAGAGGCGGGGAACCTGATTGGCCCTGATTGTCAGCCAGGCCTGGGGATCCTATCCATGCACAATTTTTGTGCACTGAGCCACTAGTTAACTAAATAATCAAGAAGGTCCTTTTGGAATTGTCTATCTTAGTCTATTTCCAAGGGAAATCATTTGTAGGTTTCTTCACGACAATGGTTATCAACCAAGTACCCAGGCTCCTATTCAAAAGTTCCAGACCAAAGTTAATGTAATAATGATAACTGCTCTCTCAGTATTCTGATCTTTTTAACTGCTGTACAATTTCTCATCTATTCCCATTTCCCTTAGGTAGAGAGCAGACTAAAAAAATAATCAGACCCATTTTCAATACTACATATCATCAGAAGCAATTTTGATAATCATATTATTAGTGTGTATAACCCCATCTTCAGAACTCTGCTAAAAGAGTCACTCAAATGTCCTACTCTTGTTCATCTGATCTATTTATATCTACAAATGTCAAAAATTCTAAATGAAGAGTGTGAGTCTTGATTGATAAAAAGAGATGGTTCTCTTTTGTAGCAAGTAAAAAATAGTTGATAAAATTCTAGCACCTGTTTAAAATTGATCTTTAAGATTCTTTAAAATTATTCTTTAGTTAATTCAGGTGACACACATTTGTAAGTTCAGGAATAGATTTTTTAATGCATGATTATTTGGAAGAGCATATTAGATTTATTACCTTTGTTAATGAGCACTTAGATAAAAGTGGTATTCTCAAGATAAGTATTCTCATGAGGTGAACTCTGATCATCATATATTAATTTTCATTTCAATTCATAATCATATAAAGAGCGAACCTGGTAGCTTTTACGTATAGAAAATGGGTCCTCTTCAAAGTAAACCCTGCCATAATTCTCAAGTGTTCCCTGTCAGTTTTGCAATGTCACATATCAGTAGAACCAGGATTTGTGATCATGGAGGCAATTCCAGAGGTTTAAAGAAGCAGTGGATGAACCTTAAAGACACAGGATATTCACTTCAGTCCTGTTTCAGTGCGACTGGGGAGGGGGAATGCTGACTTTAAGAATGTTCAGTGAGTTGGTTTAGATGCTATTCAAGATAGTCTTTTATCTGCTTCTTTTCCACAGCAGCATTTAACACATAGTTAAAGGCAAAAGATAATGCAATTCTTTAGTAACTCCAAGAGCACACTCATTTCCATCCAATATTTGAGTCAATGGAACAACTTCTCAATATAAATAGTGCCTCCAGGGCCACAGAACTCATTTTCTCTGCAGAATATGTCCTTGTTCTGACCAATCTTGGGCAGATGGACATATCAAGAAGCAAAAATAATAAGAATTTATTTTTAAATGATTTGATCTTCTAACTGGATTTGAGGGCAAAAAAAATTAAATGCCTTCATGAAATCTAAGAACTAGAGGTGCCCTGAACTATCCTATATTGTCATAATTTATGCCAGGTTATGTGTTATGGTGGACCTAAAAAATATCAACATTTGCTACAACAGAGAAATAGCACATGCACATGATTAATAGTTATCAACCAAGTGCTCAGGCTCCTATTCAAATGTTCCAGACCAAATTTATACTTAACAATATTTTTATCCCATGTACCTTTTTAAAAGATCTCTTCGAATACCTACTTTTTAGTGGGAAATGATCAAAATTAGCAATAAGCTGTTAACTTTTTATTGTAATACTAGAGGCCTGGTGCACAAAATTCATGCACTTGGGGTGCTCCCTCAGCCTGGCCTGCACCCTGTCACAGTCCAGGAGCTCTCGGCGGATGTTTGACTGCCGTGGAGGCAGGAGAGGCTCTGGCCAACTGTGAGCCCGGCTTCTGGCTAACCATTGCTCCCCCCATGGGAGCGTACTGGCCACCAGGGGGCAGCTCCTGCATTGAGCATCTGCCCCTGGTGGTCAGTGCGCATCATAGCAACCAGTTGTTTCGCTGATCGGTCGATTCACATATTAGCCTTTTATTATATAGGATAACATACATACAAAAAAATCCACAAAAGTGAAGAGCACAGATAATTATCACAAGGGAATCATACCAAAATTAATAAGATTCAGTCAAAAAATAAACTATCTTACAAGTCCCTCACTAAGGCATTATGATTCTTTCTTAGATGGGTTCTTGGATCAATTCCTCTGCCAGAAACCAACTGCCAGGCTGTGAGAACACTCAAGTAGCCCGATGGAGAAGCCCATATGGAGAAGAATTAAGGCCTATTAACAAAGCCAGTGAAAAGGAGGGTACCTTAACAAATCAATGAGCATGAGCCACTTTGAAGTGTATTCATCAATCCAGTCAAGTCTTGGGATGATTGAAGCTCTGGCATTTAGACTCAAACTTCATGAGAAGCCTGAACCAGAGCCACCCACTAAGCCGCTTCAGAATTCTTTTTTTCACTTTCTACTTCTGAATATTTCATACAGCAATTATGATGCATTCAGAAGAATTTTTAACTCACATATATTGTGAGATAATAAATACATATTGTTGTTTTAAGGCACTAGGTTTTAAAAATGTGCTTTGCAGCATTATAAATACAAAAAGTAACCACTTTCCTGACTGTTAATACCAGTGTTTAATGGAACATCTTTTAAAATCATCTATTAATAGAATCATTATTACTTATTCTTGTTTAATTTATTTCACTCAATATTATGTTTGTTAGATTTATCCATATTATTCCTTTATTTTCATTCTTATATAATGTTCCAATTCATGAATATACCTCAATTTATTTTTTTTCTGCTAATAACATTTAGTCTTTTCTGGTTTTTTACTACTAGAAATAACATTTCTATGAATATTCTTGTACATG
The DNA here is from genome assembly GCF_951640355.1 of Cnephaeus nilssonii. Taxonomy (NCBI): domain Eukaryota; kingdom Metazoa; phylum Chordata; class Mammalia; order Chiroptera; family Vespertilionidae; genus Cnephaeus; species Cnephaeus nilssonii. The sequence goes on from NC_137073.1 coordinate 55,759,201, forward strand.
TCTTTCATGCATAAGCAAAAATATTTTTATCAAATGTATACCTAATATTAGAATGCTAGGTCATATGTTTTACAAATAGTAAAATTTAATTATTTTTTAAAATATATATTTTTTTATTTTAGAGAGGAAGGGAGAGGGAGAGAGATAGAAACATCAGTGATTAGAGAAAATCATTGATCTGTTGCCTCCTGAACACCTCCCACGAAGGATTGAGCCACCAACCCAGGTATGTGGCCGACCTGGAATTGAACGGTGATTTCCTGGTTCATAGGTCAATGCTCAAGCACTGAGCCATGTCAGCCAGGCCAAATTTAGTTCCTAATAACAAATATATTTTCAAGGAGTTTGAAAACATTTTACATTTCCATTAGCAATATAGGAGAATTTCTATTGCTGCATATCCTTGACAGCAATTGGTATCATGAGAGATAAATACAGGGTGTCCCCCCAAAATGTATACACACTTTAACAGCTGATAGCTCAATTTTAAAAATTAAATGTATTTTAATAAACACTGCCTTTATAATTATTCAAAGTATGTGTATACATTTTGGGACAAAAATATTTCATAACTTTTTCTAACTTAAAATTGATCCCATAAATATAGATGGAGACTGTAAAAAGGTATATGCACTTCATATAACTGAGAAAGGGATTGTATCATGAGTATATAACAAAATTTCTAAAAATCAATTTAAGAATGTAAATGAAAACAACTCAATATTTTAAATGGGCAAAAGACTTGAAAAGTCATTTTTAAAAGAATACCAAATGGCCAAAGCTGCTCCACATCAATAGTAATCAGGAGGTAAATGCAAATTAAAATCACAGTGATATATCTACTACTACACACCCACCAGATAGGCTAAAATTTAAAAAAAAAACAATAAGACCAAGTTTTGGCAAGAATGTGGAACAAATGGAATTCTTATACAGTAAGTGTAAGAGGATATAACAACTTTGTAAAAAGTACTTATCAATTTATTGAAAGTTAAATACATCCTTACCTCAGGTATTCTATTTGTAGATATTTATAGTACAGAAATAAAAGCATATGTCCACAAGAAAAAAAAAATATTATCTATAATTGCTCATTGCAGATTTATTTATAATTGTCCAAAACCTAGAAAAAGTAATCCAAATGTCTATCACAAGAAAATAAATATAAATAAGTTGGGGTAAACTGTGGTTTATTCATGCAGTAGAATATTATTCAACTATAAAAATGGCCAATTTACTAATATGCAAAACACAGATGAATCTCAACACATTATATTGAATGAAAGAAGCCAGACACAAAATGAGGGTGATTTCATTTATATGATACTGAAAAATAGACAAAATTTATCAATGGTAATTGTTTTAATTTGCAAGAACTGCCAAATATCATAGACTTAGTGGATTAAATAATAAAAGTTTATTTTCTCACATTTCTGGAGGTTAGAAATCCAAGGTCAAGATGTTGGCAGGTTTGGTTTCTTCTGAGGCCTCTCTCCTTGGATTCTAAATGACCGCATTCTCACTGTGTTCTCACATGGTGGTCCCTTTATCTGTGCTGTGTCCTAATGTCCTCTTATTTTAAGAACACTAGTCAGCCCTGACTGGATAGCTCATTGGTTAGAGCCGTGGTCGGCAAACTGCGGCTCGCGAGCCACATGTGGCTCTTTGGCCCCTTGAGTGTGGCTCTTACACAAAATACCACGGCCTGGGCAAGTCTATTTTGAAGAAGTGGCGTTAGAAGGAGTTTAAGTTTAAAAAATTTGGCTCTCAAAAGAAATTTCAATCGTTGTACTGTTGATATTGGGCTCTGTTGACTAATGAGTTTGCCGACCACTGAGTTAGAGTGCTGTCCCCATATACCAAGGTTTCAGGTTCGATCCTTGGTCAGGGCACATATAAGAATCAACCAATGAATGCATAAGTGACTGGAACAACAAATCAATGTTTCTCTCTCTCTCTCTCTCTCTTTCTCTCTCTCCCTCCTCCTCCTCCTCCTCCTCCTCCTCCCTCTCAAATCAATTAAAAACAAACATACAAACAAACCAAAAATCCACTAGTCATACTGAATCAAGTAAGACCCACTTGTTTTTCCTTAAATACCTCTTTAAAGACCAAACCTCCAAATATAGTCACATTGTGAGGTACTGGAGGTTAGGTGTTTGAATATATGAATTTTGGGGAAAAACAGTTTGGCCCATAACAATAACACAGTAATAGAAATCAAAATAGCAATTGCCTCATTTGAGGGGGAAAGGAGAAAGGTATGAGGGGAACCCTCCATGGTGCTGGAAATGTTCTCTATCATGGTCCGGGTGGTGGTTATATAAGTGTGTACATACATAAAAATTAAGTGAGGTGTACATTAAATTTAACACTATCAGAAGTTATTCATACAACAAATATTGAGAATATTTTATGTGCTACATATTAAAATATAAATATAAAAGGCAGTACCAAAGGTCTTATATATTTTACCTTGAAGAATTTGGAATAACTTCAGAAAGACTTCATATTTCCATTTCTTCATCCAAATTCACACTCTTCTAACCTCTTGAAAGAGGGAAAAATAATAAAAATTAATCCAACAAAAAACATTAATTTATTTAGTTTAATAAATTTGTAATCATTCAAAAGAGTAAGTGTTCCCAAGTAAGAAATGACATAAAACTTTTTTCCTAAATTATGTATTTATTTGTTTATAAAATAGGATCATTTAATACCACCAGGCTTAAAAGAGATAATGTCATGTGTGTTTTTTTTAATATATTTTATTGATTTTTTTACAGAGAGGAAGGGAGAGAGATAGAGAGTTAGAAACATCGGTCAGCTGCCTCCTGCACAACCCCTACTAGGGATGTGCCAGCAACCAAGGTACATGCCCCTGACCAGAATCGAACCTGGGACTCTTCAGTCCGCAGGCTGATGCTCTATCCACTGAGCCAAACCGGTTTCAGCAATAATGTCATGTTTTAACCATGCTTTGGAATCTAGGTAATTAATGGTGTCCGTGCAAATTCTTATTCTAATGGTAGATAAAATAATCCTCAAATCTGGAGTTTGCCTGCAGTTAATTATCCTTTATCAAGTTTCAACAAATGGAACCCAATAAGATACTGGTAAGATATAATATAACAAAGAAATCATGTATAATAAAGCCTCTTAAAATGCTTTCCCACACATATATTCCTATTTCAAAAGCACATGACAAGTACCACAGACTCTCAGTCATGTTCACCATCACAGCAAATAAAAAAGGCAAAATAGCTGAAATACAAAATGCATTAGCCAACTACTTACTATGAAAACACAGATATCCAGAAAAAAAATAATGTATTAACAGGACTGTGAACTCTAGAACTTCAAGACCCCAAAATTAAGGCAGACTCTATTTTTGCTCCATAAATATTACCTTTCAAAAGAAGAAAAAGGATCAATTTTTAACAGAAGAACGGATGACTAATTATTACAAATATCTCAAATGCAAAATTTATTATTTTCTTCTACTTATTAATGGTTCTTATGCACCAATAAAGCAAAGCAGTTAAAGGCAAGCTTCACACAAGGAAAGGAGAAGCAGGGCTGAGCGGGAAGGGGAAAGGATGGGCTGAGCGGGAAGGGGAGGGGAGGAGAGGAAATGCTCTCCGGAAAGGCTCTTCCCGCAGGCCCTGTCATGGCTCCCGTTAATTTCTCACTGCCCCTCCCCCCCCCCCCGCCCCCCACCCCCACCCCGTGTCTCAGCTCAGATTTTACCTTCTCAAAGAAAACTCTGCTCCCCACCACTGCCATCTAAAACTGCCTCCTCTCCCATCATTTTTCTCTGTCTCCTTTCCCTGGTTTATTTTTAAGAATAAATATTTAACTTTTCTTCAAAGTGCTACCTGAGATTTCATGTTTATACACATATATCCTATATCTCATCTCATCTCATATTTATCACATTTGTGTGCAACCACCATTAGTGTGGAAGCATGGTGTTGTTCACTTCTGTATCCACAGTACCTAGAATATGGGATGGAACATAATGAGTGCTCAATCAGTATATGTTGGATGAAGTCTGTAATGGTTGATTTTAACTAAATCCCATTATGGGCTGAAATTTAAAATAGCAGTGCCTGAAAGTTGTTTTCTAATATTTATTTTTCTGACATGAATAATTTTAACTACAACCGAAGGACTTGTATTCATGCATATAAGCATAACCAATGGACACAAGACACTGGGGGGTGAGGGCATGTATGGGAGTGGGGTGAGGGGGCAATGGAGGGATATGGACACATGTAATACCTTAATCAATAAAACACATTTTTTTAAAAAGATTGTGATCTAGTCTGGGTGCTGCTATTTATTCTTCCTTCCCCTTCTCCTCCCCTCTCCTTCCCTTTCCTTTCCATCTGACTGTGACCAGGTACCACACTGTTAGAAAGATAATACTCTTGCTACTGAAATTTGCTTCTTCGCGACACTCTGAAAGAATGATCCAGGAATCTTCATGCTTCTGAGAGCCCTCAGCCCATGTAAGGGAAGACTTGTCATCACTGTGTTGTAAAATCTCAATGGATAAGACCACAGAGTTTGTTGTGTTTGCCATGCACTCAGCTTTATGTCTGAGAGATCAATAACAATATTAGTTAAAACAGTTTAGTCCATTTTCAACTAAAACACAACGGACATTTCCCAGTTCCTTAGTTATCAGGAAATATTCTGGACAATATGAAACCATTGCATTTAACAGGGCATGAATTAATTCTGCTTTGGAGGGATGGAGGAGGAACTGCAGGGTCCCGTAACCCTGACTCGGTGCTGTCCACCTGCACTTGGCCTGAGTGCTTGGCAGATGCAGAGAATAATTGAGGATTATGTTTATTCTTCCTGTCAACATCTGGGGAAAAAACCGCAGGCAAAACTCAGCCACCGTTAATTCACATAAGTATAGTTCCTTTGACAATCCAATTGGACATCTTTCTTTTTAAAAAACATAAAGTCCCTTTCTAATCCATCATATTTTTACCTCATCTAAGCTTTGCCACATAATCTACACGTGGGGAAGCTGCTCAAATAACATTGTATTTACTGCATTTCTAATAAAGATGTAGTTATAAAAGAATATTTTTCAACAGCCCAATTTGGGGTATCTTCACACAAACCAGAAATACCTGCCAACTATCTCTACAGACAACTTGCTTCCTAATACTGTATATTTTTTTAACATTCATATGTGTTATTCATTAAGAATTCCTAATTGATATTCAGATGAACTGCAAGGTTCTGGATCTTCCCATCCTTAAGAAGCATGTAATCTGGTTGATACAAGATTAGCATCAAATTGAAATATTTTGTATTTGTTTCTTTGTTTATCTGATTGTTTGTTGCCTTGTTAGTTTTGCCAAGCAAAGTTCATTTGTATTTGTGACTGGCAACTTATAGCTTCTGTCTCCTAAAAATAATTTTGGCCACCAAGGCTGTCAGCATAAAATTCTAAAGTGCTTTGCACAAAGTTCTTGCATCTTAGCAGCCTGCTGTGTGAAAGAGCAGAGTATTCAAAGCATAATGAGAGAGAATGAGAGAGAGAGAGAGAGAGAGAGAGAGAGAGAGAGAGAAAATAAAATATATAAAATATAGATGAAATAATTGCCACAGTAGCCACTTAATTGCATATGAGTTGTTACATTTTGCTAGAACTGTTCAAAAAACTATTTCAAGACATAATCCCTTTGTCTTAAAATCATATATTCCAGTTGTTTTAAACAAATATATTATGTTTTTAAACTTTTACTTTCTTTGGTGGGGGTGTCAAATGCACACTGCTTTCCATGGTGTGGATATTGCTGACAAACTTGATCATGTTCTTCCTTGCATTGGTTTAATGTACGGCAAAAGCTGCATGCTCTCAGCACAGAAGTGAAGTCTCTGATGGCATAATTAAACATGCCTTGAGCAGGGTTCCTTGTGAACCTACAGATTAGTAAACCCAGTCCCAAAGAAAAATGTTTCCTACAGCACCATCACTAAATCCCAAATTACAACTGAGAGAACTATCCACAGCTCTCTAGGACTGCTTATTCACTGCTCTGGTGTAAATATTCACTCATAGTATATTTATGCTTATAAACATGTTTATATTTATGTTTATAAATATGTATGTATTTGTTTATAAATATGTATATATTCATAAATATGTGTGAATTTAAAAAAATATGTATATATTCATAAATAAATATATACTAGTGGCCGGCCCAGTGCATGAAATTCATGGCACATTGAAAGAAAATTAATTAGAGAAAATATTTTAATATTACTATTTGCCCTTTCTATATAATAGAAGCATCAGAGATGAAAGAAAATTAGTACAGTATATATGAGAATAATACATAAATTTATTAATAAATAAACAATAACAACACGATATAACAACAAAGACATGATATAAAAACAACAAAAACATGATATGAAAACAACAAAAACATGATATAAAAACAACATTGAGCCCTAACTGGTTTGGCTCAGTGGATAGAGCATCAGCCTGCGGACTGAAAGGTCCCAGGTTCGATTCCAGCCAAGGGCATGTACCTTGGTTGCAGGCACATCCCCAGTAGGAGGTGTGCAAGAGGCAGCTGATCAATGGTTCTCTCTCATTGATGTCATTGATGTTTCTAGCTCTCTAACCCTCTCTCTTCCTCTCTGTAAAAAAATCAATAAAAACATTTTTTAAAAAACATTGATACAAACAATGACTGATAAATTGATTAAAGTTTTTCTAATATCTCCCTATATACCACATTAAGAGTGAAAACACTTTCAGAGTGCTTGACTAATTTCCCTTATGATGAAGTATTTACAACTTTAACTTTAACATCACATGCTCTTTGAACTCGAGAGAAAGCAACATATAACTGACCATGTCTGAAAATGGGTTCAGGTAGGAATATTATCACTCTGTCTAGAGTTTGTCCTTGTGATTTTTTAATAGTTATTGCAAATGCTGGCATCACGGGAAACTGTCTTCAAATTAATTGACATGGGAGGCCAGTGTCAGATGGGGACAAATCAATTCTTGGAATCAGAACAACCTCTCCTGCAGATCCTATTAATACTTCAGCTTCAATAATGTTAGGTCGCAATCTTTTGATAATAAATCTAGTACCATTATAAAGACCTCGTTTACTATTAAGATTTCTCAGTAGCATGATGATTATACCCACTTTCAATTTTAATTTATAACACAGCATCCAGAAGGAGTGATACTATTAAGAAATTTGATGGGAAAATTTTCCTTTTCAGCATCATCTGTTGAGTCAATGGAATCATCACTCAAATAAACATGTGTGAAAATCTCCAACAAGTATATCCAAAATTTCTTCATTTAATTTTTGAACATGCTCATTTTTTAGACAAAGAATCGCACTGGCGGAGCCCAGGCCTGGTGGGCAGGGCCTCCCTGTGGGCAGTGAAGAAAGGCAGAGCCCAAGATGGGTGGGAAGGACCTCCCTCTGCTCTGTGATTAATCCCAGAGCCCACAGGGAGGCCCTGCCCACCAGGCCTGGGCTCCGCCATTGATCCCGGCCCACAGGGAGGCCCTGCCCACCCTGAGGAGGCTCTGTGGTCATTGCTGTGCAGAGGGAGGCCCTGCCCACCCGGTGGGGCTCTGTGATGGGCCCTCCCAGCCCTGGCGGCTTGCCTCAGCCCTCGTCGCTGTGGCTTTGTCTGTCTGGAAAGACATCCCATCCAGAAGACATCTGGTCTATCTGGTCTAATTAGCATATTATCCTTTTATTAGTATAGATTTATATGTATTTATTTTTATATATGTGATTTATTACTAATTACTGATCTTTAAAATGTCATCTTTTTTTACAGAAGAAAATGTGACTTTTGGTGGTAGGCACACATTGCAACATACAGATGATGTATTATAGAAATGTACACTTGAAACATATCATTTTAATAACCAATGTCACCTTGAAATGTCCCTAAATAGATACACAGGCAAGATACAAAAAATTAACCTGTTTTTCTCACTTTCTCTTCATTGTTGTTTTTTCATAGCTGGGTGTATTTCTGTTACAAAGTAGTGTTTTTTTTTAAAGAAGTCAATACCCAGTAGTCTATCATACCACATCAAAAGTCTTTCTTTTCTTTTTTTTTTTTTCATAAATAGAGAGGTAAAAAACAGGACCGCTTTACACTCATGGTTTGACACCGATTTTGTTGAATTTATATAATTGCGGAACGCTTCTGTTAGGAGTCTTCCGTTACCTAAAGGGGTCCTCATTAACCTGAGCGATCAGACAGATAAACACAGTAGTGGACAATGTAATTTAGCCCTTTGCCATGTTCTTCTTGTCATTGCTGAAGGCACTGCATCCCGACATGGAATAAAAGAGACAAAATGGAATCTAAATTTCAAGTGGAGAAAAACAAGAAAACGTGCTAATAGGGCTTCATTTATGAAGTTTACATGAGCAAAGCTAAACACTCTGCATTAATTTAAAAGGATTTTTGTGTTAGGAAGGATGATATTTAATTTTAGGCTACACATTGAAGTGATAAAAGACATTTTCTTCAGAGGGAGTTGTTATGAAACAAATGTACTTAAAAGACATTGATGATTCTAAAGCACTATGTAGAATTTAGCAAATTAGCAAGATTTATATTCGTCTATTCCTTAAAAAATGTTGACATATTTATGCTATATTTAAAATATCATATAATGCCTATTTTTAAAATACAATGATACATCTTTATAGCCCATTAAGGTTATTATTTTTTAGAGGATTTGATCAATATAGCTATAGATTTAGATTTAGATTAGATTTAGATTTAGATTTAGATTTAGGTTTAGGTTTAGATTTAGATTTAGGTTTAGATTTGACAGATCTAGAGGCATGTGAATAAGGGGACTGGGGACCTTTAGTCTGTTTCCAGATCCAACCTTGGTTCAGAAAAGGCCTGGAATAAGTGATATATTTTCCTTTAGAGGTTCCCTCTAGATCAGGCAAAATTAGAGTAATTATGCAATTTACAGGTGACTTCAATGCTTTTTTTTAAAGGATAAATACTCTTAAGAAAATGGGTAATACACAAATGTGGCAAACAAGTGAATCCATATTAAGAGCTACATTCTACATAACCCACTTTTATCCAAAATAAAGTATTTGAGACTGTTCATAATATTAACATTCACAGGCCTACTTCAAGAAACAAAAAAAAAACTTAAATAAACAACCTAATTTTATACTTAAAGGCATTAGGAAAAGAAAAACAAACAAAGCTAAAGTGAGAAGGAAGTAAATAAAAATCAGCACAGAAATAACTGAAATGGAGTCTAAAAAAGAATACAAAACATCAATGAAACCAACAGCTGGTTCTTTGAAAAGATAAACAAAATTGATCAACCTTTAATCAGACTCATCGAGAAAAAAGGAGAGATGACTCAAATAAATAAAATCAGAAAAGAAAGAAGACAAGTAACAACTGACACTAAAAAAAATACGAAGGATTGTAAGAAAATATTCTGAACAACTATATGCCAACAAATTGGACAACCCGGACAAAATGAGTAAATTCCTAGGAACATAGACTCTTCCAAAACTGAACCAGGAAGAAGCAAAATATCTGAATAGACCAATTACAACTAATGTTATTGAAGCAGCATTCAAAAGCACCCAACAAACAAAAGTCCTGGACCAGAATTTGGCTTCGCAGGCAAAACACTTTTTAATTATGCTCACTATCTTCTCTTTTATGATAGAACTTAGTTTCCACATCCTCTTCCACTCCAGAGTCCCAATAATAAATACCGAAAAACTTGCATTCATATTCTGCCTTTCATTTGAGTAGCTCAAAATCCCATTACATTTATAACCACCTCATGTCTTTATAAATTTTATTCTGGAGAAACTGTCTTCCTCAAGGACAATTGAATAAGTAGGATAACACTTAACAAACAAATGTTTATTGTTTATGTCCTTTATTGCCTTTGTCATACTTTTCAATGCCTAGTCACCTTAAACTGGTCAGGCATAAAAAAAATCTGATATAAAAAATTATAAAAATTAAAATATATAGTCACACAAAAAGGTGGGCATGGGTATTCATAGCAGCATTATTCATAATAGCCAAAAAGTAGAAACAACCCAAATGTCCTTTACTGATGAACAGATAAATAAAATGTGGCATATCATACAGTAAAAGGAATAAAGAACTCATACAAGCTACAACATGGATGAATATTAGAAGCCATTATGGTGAAAGAAACAAATCACAAAAGACCATTTATTATATGACTAGAGGCGTGGTGTACAAAATTCGTGCACTGTGGGCGGGGTGTCCCTCAGACCAGCCTGCACCCTCTCCATACTGGAACCCCTTAGGGGATGTCCAACTGCTGGTTTAGGCCCAATCCCTGTGGGACATCCCTCTCACAATCCAGGACTGCTGGCTCCCAACTGTTAGCCTGCCTGCCTACCTGATTGCCCCTAACTGCTTCTGCCTGCCAGCCTGATCACCCCCTAACTACTCCCCTGCCAGCCTGATTGATGCCTAACTGCTCCCCTGCTGGCCCAATTGCCCCTAACTGCCTTCCCCTGCCTGCCATCTCAACTGCCCTCCCCTGCAGGTCTGATTCCCTCCAACTGCTCCCCGCCCGGCCTGGTCACCCCCTAACTGCCCTCCCCTGCAGACCTGGTCACCCCCAACTGTCCTCTCTCCCCTGCAGGCCCAGTCGCCCCCAACTGCCCTCCCCTGCTGGCCTGATGAACTACAACTGCCCTCCCCTGCTGGCCATCTTGTAGTGGTCATCTTGTGACCACATGTGGTGGCCATCTTCTGTAAGGGTATGGCAGTCAATTTGCATATTACCTCTTTATTATATAGGATTCCATTTATATGAAATACCCAAAATAAGCCAATCTATTGACACAGGTAATAGTGGTTGCCTTGGGATGGCATTGAAGGAGAGGGTTGCTGGGAAATGGGGAGTGACTGCTAATAGGGACAGGGTTTCCGTCTAGAAAATGTTCTCAAATTGATTTGAGGATGGTTTCATAAGTTGGTGATTATACATATTCAAAAACAACAAATTGTATCATTTAAATTGGTGAATTGTATGACATGTGAATTATATTTCAATAAAGCTGTTGTTAAAAAATATTAGCACATTGAAACCTATATGTTCATGTTGACCAATATCACCTCAATTTAATAAAAAAGTATTTTTTTAAAGTGCTAGCGAACTTCAGCAGTCCTTCTGCCATGCTTTCAACCTGTCGTCCCTCCATTTGGAGAACACTTATTCCGTGGGAAGCTTTCTAACCAAATATTTCAAGTTGATGATTCTGTTGTCCCTTCTCCAGTAGAAATGACTCAACAAAGGGATAAAAGGACTTGCTCATGATTACACAGCTAGGTGGCAATAACTAGAACCCAAACATTCACTCCGGGCATGATTTTTTTTTTGCCAATTCCAGGAATCTTTCTTGTTTGCTTTTTAGGAAATGGATTTATACCAGCTGTAAGTATCTCTAACAATCCTTTTGTTATATTGTGACCACCTTCTATCATTATGTCTAAAATGTTTTACTTATTGTTAAAATAATTTGTGACAATATATAAATTAACTATCTTCTTCCTTGGCTCTTTTCTTTTGAAATGAAAGTGTCTCACTCTATATGTGGTAGTTAGGCCTTGCACATTTGAAATCCAACCATTTTTAACATTTAGATACATTTTTGACATATCCTCTCTAATAAAATGGTAATATGCAAATTAATCATCACTCCGCTACATAAGCCACGCCCACCAGCCAAGCCACGCCCACCAGCCAATCAGGGCGAGTATGCAAATTAACCCCAATCCAAGATGGCTACAGCCACAGAGAGCAAGGTTTCCCAGGTAACAGAGCAAGCCAAGCTTTCCATAGCCGTTGCAGGCCTAAGCCTCCACTCAAGCTACAAAGTTTCAATTATAGAAGGTAAACAAATTCAAACAAATGGCGGCAGAATGGAGCTTGAGAGAGCAGGCCAGGTTGCCGGCGGCAACAGGGGAAGCAAAGCTTTCCGCACACCCTGGCCGGGCCCACCCGCTTAAGGCTACAAAGTTTCAATTGTAGAAGGTGAATTAACTGCCACAGAAAATGGCTGCCGCCCAGGAGGGAGCAGCAGGCTTGGCTCCGCTCCAGGCTACAAAGTTTCAATTGTAGAAGGAAAATAAATTCTAGATACCAGGCCTCCGCTTGGGTTGCCAGGGGGTGTGGCCGGCCTGCAAACCACCACAGGCCCCTCGCTCAGGCCGCCCCATGCCCCAAGGGAACCCCACCCTGATCCGGGACACCCTTCAGGGCAAACCAGCTGGCCCCCACCCGTGCACCAGGCCTCTATCCTATCTAATAAAAGAGTACTATGCAGATTGATCATCACTGCAACACACAATATAGCTGCCTCCATGTGGTCAAAGATCCTGCCCCCATGTGGACACAAGATGGCCACCACAAGATGGCCAGCAGGAGAGGGCAGTTGGGAGGCACCCGGCCTGCAAGGGAGGGCAGTTGGAGGTGATCAACCCTGCAGGGGAGGGCAGTTAGGAGTGACCAGGCTGGCAGAAGAGGGCAGTTAGGGGCAAACAGGCTGGCAGGGGAGCAGTTAGGCATCAATCAGGCTGGCAGGGGAGTGGTTAGGGGGTGATCAGGCTGGCAGGCAGAAGCAGTTAGGGGCAATCAGGAAGGCAGGCAGGCGAGCAGTTGGGAGCCAGCAGTCCTGGATTGTGAGAGCGATGTCCAACTGCCTGTCTAAATGGGCAGTTGGACATCCCTTGAGGGGTCCCAGATTGGAGAGGGTGCAGGCTGGGCTGAGGGACACCACCCCCTCCCCCATGCACGAATTTCATGCACCGGGCCTCTAGTCTATATATAAAAGTCTAATATGCTAAGTGTCCGTCCTACCAGTAGCTGCCGAGCTGCAGTGACTTGGCAGTGGTGGTTCTCAGGTGACGCACACCAAAACCAGAGAGGAGGGAGCCCGATTCCTCACAGGGCTGTGGTATTCTACCTTTAGCTGTGGGTTATATTGTTGTTGGGGCACTGTTTGCCCCGAATCTGGTTTACTGCACACTTGCATTTGCGTTCCACACCCTGTATGACGGCAATTTTGCAGAGTGCCCTCTCACACTCCAGGACCCCTTGGGGGATGTCACAGAGCCGGTTTCGGCCTGATCCCTGCAGGCCAGGCCAAGTGATCCCACCTGCCAGAGGAACCCCGCTCACAGATACCCTTCAAGCCACAGTGCCAGCCCAGGTGCAGTCAGCCTGGGAGGGACCAGGGGAGGTTGTCTCCAGGGCATTTCTGGCCAGTCAAGCAATCCCACCCCACCAGCCACCTTCGAAAATTTCCTTTCAATGTGCGTGAACCCGTTCACTGGGTCACTAGTGTATGTGTGTGTGTATATATATATATATATATATATATATATATATATATATATATATATATAAAATACCCTTGTAGGTATTTGCAGGTCTCTCATTGGTCATATCCTTTGGGCTTGTCCATTGAAAAATGGCATCTGTCCTCCACCCTGGAACACTTTTTAGTTTTCACGTTTCTCTTTAATTCTGGACATAGCTTTTATTCTGCCCTTTCCTTCTGTCTATCCATCCTTTTGTTTTAATCACCTTACTTCTCTTAGCTCCCTCCCACCCATTTCCTGAACACTCTCCCTTGGTAGACTTTCTTCCCAAGTGAACAATTCATCTTTACATTGACCTAGAGGTATCATGATTTTCTGAGAAACTGAGTAATAACAGTATCCTGCATTTAGAATTAAAATAACTGAGACACAAAAAAGTGGGCTTGGTATAATATCCTTGCAAGGCCATTTGAGGGTGTCAAAAGTTGGATCTCCTTAAATTCCTCTTGAGCAAAGTGAAGATGAGACTGTGAATAACACCCAAGCTCCTCGCGGTGGAAACCAAATGGCTCCAATTTAAGAAGCCAGACTTCCATGTCTGGTGACTCATCCTGGAAGGGAAAGCTACCTCTGTGGAATATTGAACAATGGAAAGAATACTAGCAGCATCTAGTGGTCCATCTATGTATGTACCCCAGACCTCGGTCCTAAGGCAGAAAAAGTAAGATCCTAAACCTAGGGAAATATTGATGGATTTTAATGGATTTCTCATTTCTGGGAGAATAACAGTGGACATAAGGACAATTGTCTAGACTACCATGTCCAAAGCATCGTGTGGGAGGGACATAGAGTAGCATAACATAGTTTAATAAAACTGTATCTCTCCTGCACCGTTCACCAAGTTAGACGAAAATTAGTAAAGCATGGCCAATATATTCACCTTTTCATATTTTTGATCAATCAATACATAAAGCATTAAAGTAATGAAAAATTCATTTCAAGAGCATAACATGACACATTCCCTGCACCCAAAGTAGATGTGGTTATAGAGCCTTAGATTCAGTTTCTATATCTATAACTGGCATTTTTAACCACCTTACTTCAGGAGCAGTTTTGTGTTGTAACATTTAATGGAATGAGAATTTTTTACTGTTTGCTATTTACCCACCTGTCTAAATCACTTATCCTTATGTCTATGGTGATCAAAACATAGTTTATTCTAAATATTTCTGAAGAGCTGTTGAAATACATCATTTGGAGAAATTATTCTATTGAGGAGATGAGTCTACTGACAATTTTGCAAAATATCTTTGTATACTTCAAAGAAATGCACGTTTAACAAAATTATCAAAATGATCTTAAAGAGATGGATGCAACTCCTAGAAATAGAAGAAGTATCTATAAACTGAAAAAAAAATCAATTAATTAGCTGTCCTTTAAAGCTAGAAAAGAAATGGACATTACCTGAATTCTCATTCACTTGGCTGCTTTTAAAATATTAAGGGTTTTGTTCAACTTGCCTCTAATTGCTGTATTAGAATTTAGCGTGGATTACTAGGAATCATTTCTTTTCTGAATACAGCATAGTTGCAAGTTTCTCTTTAAAGGCTTTTAGAAAGCCGCTCTTTTTATTCACAGCTCACTTCTTTCCTTAATTAGTAGCTTGAATGTGATTTTCCTTTTTTTAAATTGAGCAGGCTGTGTGGCTAAATGGTGTTTTTGACATTCCTGCACTGGGGACAGATTCAAAACGAAGGCAGAAGACAATAGCGATTGACTACATACTTCATGGACCCGGAAGGAGGGAAAGGCTGGTAATTACAGAAATTCACAACACTTTGTCTCTTGGCATCTGTACTTGGAAAAACAATGAAATAATCATGGACAAATATGATGCGAAGTGTGTTTATGGGGCGGCATGTTTTATTAACATGGAGCACTGCAGAGAGATAAAACTCCACTTGCTAATTTTAAAATCTCTATGAACTGTGGCAATTAAGCCTAATAATTATTTAAAGACTGTAATCAAGATGAGTCCAGTTTGTACTGCATTTTAGAGGAAGAAACAAGTAGGGTGCTCAAGTTCAGTCTGGATGTTGTGCAGTTTTGTACTTTTCCTACTTGGTTTAATTTGAAGCTGGAAACATCTAACACATTCGTCTCAAATTTAAGGATTTCCACAGTTCACATTTTGCTTCTTTGCTAATTTTCTCTCATTTTTATTATGAACACAATTTGTTGGGGGTCTTTTGTGCCTTATATTTTAATTTTATAAAGTGTTGCTGAACCCCATGGGTGGCCATGGAGAAACAATAGGTCTAATTGAGTAAAGCATTGAATATGTTAATTGTTTCTTCCAGAATAGCCATTTCCTCTATTACAGATTCTCAGTAACAACAAAAAAGCAGCTGATTATTTTTAGTCCTTTGATGGAAAACTAGGGAGAGAAAACTTGTTAGAGCGCTGGGCAGAACACAATGTCTTCCACTGCGTCAGCCCAATAATAACAGGTTCAGGCTGGATATCGAAACTACCAGAACGGGCGTTGAGGATTAAAAACATGAACAGAGGTGGACTCTCTCTGGAGCATGCCTATGCCTTTTTCCCCTCTCAGGCCTGCACAGCCTCAACTCTAAGCGTCCCCATGAGACTTGCAACCAGCGGAGCAGCAGGCAGTGGCAGCTCCTCCGGGGCTCACCAGGAACCTTCCTCCAAGGCCCCCTTTCTCGGACTTTTTTAGTGAACCAACAGCAGCCCCATCTTGGCTCACTTCTTTCCTATCGTGTTTCTAGAGAACCAAAGCAGAGCACCGCCCAGGCTCTCTCCTGTTGCTTCTTGTACCCTAACCCCTTCCTTTGTTTCACTGTCCCCAGCTTTAATAACTCTACTCTCAAAATTAAAAAAAAAAAGTTAAAGAAAACATGAACCAAGAAGACATTGAATTATGGATCATTAATAAAGATTTATGTTAATGAAACATGTAATATATTTTAACTTGAATTCCTATGGGGGAGAGAAAACATTTCTATTAATTAGCATATTCTCTTATTTTCTCCCCTCCATAGTCTTGTGCTATCTATTGCAATTTATTGTAATGTCCTGAGTCATTTTAAAAGATAAACTTGCATATTTTACTGTGTAGCATGAGAATAAAATACAATGAATAGCTATTCTTCTCTGTGAACCAGGGAATGCCAAGCTTCATTCATCTCTGTTCTTTCCTCACAGAGCAAGTTTATCATGGCATTTATACTGAAAAAGAAGTTATTCATTATATTTGTTATAGAAAAGGGATGTTGCCAATAACTATTTCTGAGCCAGAGTTCTGTCAGCAGGATTGGATGATGATCACCTCCCCGACCCATTAACAAACAACTCAGATGAGTTGATTTGAACATGCTATCTATTGATTGTATTCTTCCTGTATTCTCAGCAAAATTATTATAGCCCTAGACAGTTTGGCTCAGTGGATAGAGCATCAGCCTGCAGCCTTAAGGGTCCCAGGTTTGATTCCAGTCAAGGGCACATGCCCGTACCTTTGACTGGTTGCGGGCTCGATCCCCAGTGGGGGGTATGCAGAATGCAGGCAATCAATGATTCTCTCTCATCATTGATGTTTCTATCTCTCTCTCTCTCCCTCTCCCTTCCTCTGAAATAAATAAAAAAATACATATATTTTTTTAAAAAAAGGATTATTCCAAAACATTGGTACATACCCCATAATTGCATAGAAGCAATTTTTCATTAGCCCTATAACTTGATAGAGAACCACATTACAAAGGAATATGGAAAAATAGATTGTGCCAGTAGCAAATTTTTTATGCCTCTCTTTTTTATTTGCATCCTCACAGTTGAAGAGGAACAGAGCTGGCCTTGGGCACAAAGATAAAATAGGAAATCTACGCCCAGCTTCTTTCAATGGTACCTAATCCTCCTGAGTGGTGAATTCTCCCCAGCCTCCAAGACCTTAAACCGGCCCCACACATACACACGTACCTCAAACTCTCTCTCCTCTTTGTTTCGGGTCAAGGCTTAACAGCAATTTTTGACTCCCAGCACAAAAGATTCTAAGTCAAAGAACTGACTTTCCCTGAGATATGTGCATTTCAATCTAAATTTCCGTGTTTGAGCTATAAAAACCATCCCCAGGTAGAGAGGGGAAAAGGTAAAAGGTCTTGTTCAAGGGCAAAAGGTAAAGCTGAGAGGAGGGACAAGATAGATTTTTGGAAGCCGGTTAGGCAAGCTTGATTCAATTGTATCAGAGGAATGGAAAGAAAATGTGCATAAAAGTATCACCATGGGAAAGGCCCACACTTATTTTCAGTTTCTACAAACCTGATGCAATTGCTTCTATTAAAAAAAGAAAATAAAAGGATAGAAGGAATTAAGGGAGAGAGGGAAAGAAGGAATGAGGGAGAGGAAAGAAACAGAGAAAGCATTTTCCCCCAAGGGCTTGGGCCTAAGAGAGCAACATGCTAGCATCATCTATTTCTTCCAATCCTAGTGGACTCTAATTCCCTCATCTTATTCAGAACTTAGGTTCTGGCATCGTTTTCATATGGTGAAAATCATGTAGAATCAACCACCAACTGTTTTGCTCCATGACATCATTTCAATAAGTTCAACACTGACCCGGGGTTGTTTTTTCCCCTCCAGTCTTGGAGGCAGAACTGAGTACTCAGTGGAATATGGGAGCTATGCTTGATTTGATTCTTCTCAGTGCTGTGATATACCCACACTGTGGGAAGCATGCAGCAACTGAGTGTGAGCAGAAGTAGAATCTCATCTCAGAGGACGCTGTGTGCAACATTACTGGGTGGAGTGGTGGACACAATTGTTCACATGTAGAGCCATGGAATCTGGAAGCTGCCCTGCTAAGAACTGGTATATCCAGTGAGATGATTTAACTACTACCCCAACAGGAGCACCCATAGGTTACTAACCCAGACTTTGCTTTCTTTTTTAATTTCAGAGAGGAAAGGAGAGGGAGAGATAGAAACATCAAGGATGAGAGAGACTCATTGATCTGCTTCCTCCTGCACGCCTCCCCACTGGAGATCGAGCCTGCAACCCGGGCATGTGTCCTTGACTGAAATCGAACCCAGGACCCTCCAATCCACAGGCCAATGCTCTATCCACTGAGCCAAACTGGCCAGGGCCAGACTCTGCTTCTTTAGTCAGTTGTAAACCTCAGTCCTCTGAGACTGGTACTTCTGAGGAAGAACCCACCGGTGGGTGCCTTTGAAGGATCATGAGACTGGTAGGAAGAGAGGTGCATGAAAAAGACTGACGTTAGGTTTTAGCTGAAACATGGAGGACAAATGCATGGGAAGCTGGCATAGGGTGACAGTCAGATGTATGACTTTTCCTTTTAAAATGTATTCACATCACTGTGTGTGAACATATGATGATTAAATAATGAGAGGTATTAGGTGGACATGAAAATATTAACAGAGTTTTGAAACACGGGTGAAGTAACAAACAGAAAAGAAGAAACTACACAGTTGATTTCACTATGAAAAGAAACAGTTACAGCGATTCACATAAACTTCACAGCATTGCTGGCAAGTGTAGAGTAAAAAGTATATGTATTTAAAAAGTTGTTTTGTTTGACTTTTACTCATTCTTGCATAATTAGTATATGCTCTTCTGCATGCTCTGCTCACTTGTTTTTAGTCTAAATAACTTGAAATGTATGAAATTTTGCCATGACAAAATATTATTTAGGAAGAATGTAGATACATCTCAGCATTACTGAGAGGGTTAATATGAATGTCTTATCAAAAAACTACAAGAAGCCTCTTCAAAATAATAAAGGGACCAAAATTCTGCCAAGCTGAAGCTCCATTTTGGGGATATTGATTTTAAACTGGTTATTAAGAAACCAAAGCCCAGCCAGTGTAGCTCAGTGGTCAAACATCAACCAATGAACCAGGAAGTCCTGGTTCAATTCCCCGTCAGGGCACATGCCAGGGCTGAGGACCCAATCCCCAGTGCGGGGGCATGGATGAGGCAGCAGGTCAATGATTCTCTCTCATCTTTGATGTTTCTGTCCCTCTCTCCCTCTCCCTTCTTCTCTCTGAAATCAATAAAAACATATTTAATTTAAAAAATAAGTCTTTTATAAAAAGAAACAAAAAACTCAGAAGGAGCCTTTGACAGTGCCCCCCCCCCTTTCCTGCCCAAGAGATTCAGACACAGAAACCTGCTCCCCTTGCCTAATTTTAATTAAGTGTGGTAAATAGGAGGGTCAGGCAGGTGTCTGTTAGCCAGGTAACCTGCGTCCCAGTGTCTCTGAGTCACTCATTCTCACTTCTGAAATCTAATAACCCATATCACGCCACTTCTCATTCTCCAAAATGTCATATATAGCCAATGTTGTCTCACTGTATTTGGAATTTTCATGGAATTATCATGCCTATGTGAATTCCCTATTACATGTATTAAACTTTGTCTCCTGTTCAACTGTCTCTGTCCATTCATAGTTAGCCCATCCAGAAGAACTTAGAAGGTGGGAGGAAAAGTGTTAATATATTTTAGCCCCCCCCCCCCGCCCACAGTATATATGCCAAACAGAATTTTCTTTTTATAAGGAAATATAATACCTACACGCATACATATTATGGGGTTCAGAGATTGCAAGTTTGTCACAATGACTGTGAAAAAATAGTTCAGATGTTATTTGGAGTAGCACTAGCATCCCCCCCACCCCCCCCACCCCCGCCACAAGAGCTATTAGCTTATGATGATGGAAATTTCTCATTCATTTTGTAGTTCAACTCAGATATTCCTGTCCAGAGAGCCACTTTCTTCCACATAGTGTGATTCAGAGACCCAGGATCTGTCTATCTTGTATGTCTTCTATCCCCCAAGGCTTTATAGTCCTCCGCACCCAGCTGGTAGGAAAAGAAAGAATATGAAAAGGACATAGCTATTTTCTAAAAGGTTTGCCCTAGAAGTGACACACATTTCTTCCTCCACTATTCCTTTGCATTTTGCTTTACTGCCACGTAAGAATTTGTTGCCATCATCATTTCTCCAAGTTTCTTAGTTCATACAAATTATTCTTTTGGCCCAATTCCCATCAGGAAATTAAGAACACAGGCAGTGAAGACTGGGCAGGACAGTGAGGAAAAGGTAAGTGGAGCTCACTTATGGATTCTATGAATTAAATCATCGGTGATCTAACAACTGTAAAATTGTGTGAAAAAGAGTTAGATGCTACTAGTCCTACATTTTTAACGTATTGAGTAAACTTGGGGAAATAGCTGTACTTTTTGTGCCTGTTTCTGTAGTTAAAAATAAGGAATTGCACTAAGGACAACCTCATAAAACCATTCTTTGAGATTAAATTACTACAGAAACCTGCATTAATTACTAATCTACATGGTCTTGCCACAGGTAAATGTAAGGTTTCTTTTATTCCTCTTGAAATATTAAAAAATAACTAAAATACTTTATTATTCATAGTACTCCTACCACCACAACTGTTATTATCACAATTTGAGTTAAATGGACCTTTTATTGAGTGATCACTGTATGCTATACATCCTGCTAAGTGAAATACATTTACATATCAAACTCAATCAGCCAGAAGTAGCACAGCTGAGACACAAACCCAAAGCCAACTTTGAAACTGTAACTATTCATGGCTATATTATACCAGATTCACAGACCACTGTAGGGGACCACTGATAACATGAATTATCATTAGGTGATTCTATCATATCTATATTTCTCTGAACTTGGACCGAAGAGAGAAAATTCACTGTGGCCCAGGATTCCACCAAGTGCCGTTCCTCCATTTGAACACTCTGTACCTCAGTTTCCTTATTTTTTAAAATGAAGTTTTTATAGCTTCCCATAGATCCCTCAAAAACCAATTCAGCCACTGCTCCAATATAATAAAAAACAAACAAACAAACAAAACCCCACCAACTTCTGAGAATTAACTATATGAACATAAGGTAATGAAGTCAACTCAATTATCCATGGTAAGAAATGACAAGGAAAAGTAGGACTAAATTAAATATACAGGTCTCCCCAAACCACATTTTTTTTATTTTTATTTTTTGCTATTCACCTAAGCTCTTAACTAGCAATAATAAGCTGCAAAATAGATTTGAATTTTATCACTTTTCCTCTCCACCTTCTACTCTTGTCTGGTGTAATGGGCAGTCAACCACCCTTTCAAGGGCAGGAAAAGCAGAGGCTGGACTGTGCAGTCCATAGACTGGATAATTAGCCCCTGGGTAATTGAGAGTTAAATGTCTTATATTAACCTCACCCCATTACTCCCAGAATATGAACAAGCCAGAGCACGTTGGACACAAACATAAGAAATGAGAAGAAAAAAGAACGGTGGTAAAGGAACAGTCCTTTACTTTGGGGTGGCCGTAGCACGTGAACTCTAGTGACACAAAGCCAGGCACCACCCCAGCCTGACAGGGCAACTGCAAACATGACAAGAGGGTCCCCTGGAGCTGAGAGAGATGTTTCCTCTCAGCACCACATTATTTCCCTCCTTTCTTCCTACAACAAAAGACTCACTCTAGGCTTTGGCTGTGTTCCCAAAAGACTGGGTAATTAAACAGGTAAGATTTCCAAGGAGAAATAAATATTTTTCAGTTACTAGACACTGTCATTGGGCTTTGATTCAAATGTGCATAATTTTTAACAGGAAACATAATGAAAGGAATGTTTCACAAATTAATATAAAGCCCAAAGGCATACCTGGCACTCTCGTACATGAAATCATTGTCTTTCATAAGCCAGGAATGCCGACTGAGCACTCATCTTGGAAAATGCTTTTCTCCTTGTAGTATTCGCACTGGTTTTATGGAAGGAAAACTCAATTTGAAGGAAAATGCTTGTAAAATATGACCTAAGCCTATTTTTTTTCTAGGTTTAAAGGCATTTTAAAATATAATGATATTGGTTTCAGCCTAATCAGTGAAAATAGTGCCTCTTCTTCAGAGGTTGAGAAGCTAAAGAGGAGGGTTAAATAGCATGCATATTCATAGAGTGACTAATTCAAATTAGAGGTTTGGATTTAAAATGCTGGGCTCTGAGCCCAGAAACCAAACTGCTATTCTCTAAAAATAATGTGAAACTCTGAAAGGTAAAATGGCTTAAGGAGCTGGAGAAACCCCCCTCCCCCAAAATATAATTTTAACTATGCAAGTGAGAATGAATTAAGCACAAGTTGAACAACAATTTTAGGGTGTTGGAAAATGTCTGAGTCATCACCAAGAAGATTGAAAAAATTGTTTTTCCTTATAATGGTGATAGGTTTAGGGTAATCATCCTACACTCTCTTGTCAGTTCCCCCAATAACAAAAAGTAAATAAAGGCAAAACCATGCAATGGGAGATATACTTAGCAAGGTCACAACTCATAGGAACCTGACTATGGGAAATTTGAAATCATGTTATAAAAATACTAGAGGCTCGGTGCAGGAAATCCTGGCACAGGTACAGTCCCTAGGCCTGGCCAGAGATCAGGGCCATTCAGGTTCCCTGCCTCCCAACCTCCCCACCTCCTCTTTCCCTCGCTCCCTCAGCACCCAGCCACTACCACTTGTCGTCCGCCATGTTCCGTGCCACCCCCTGGTGGTCAGCGCACATCATAGTGAGCAATCGAACTCCTGGTCTCCGGGTTGAACTTCTGAGGGGACAATTTGCATATTAGCCTTTTATTATATAGGATATTTCTGAATCTCATTTCATGCAAAATATAAAATAATATAAATATCAAAGAATTAAACACATCAAGAATTGCTCAGTTTCTAAGATTATGGTGAGCTTATTGATTTATAGATTCAATTTGAATTGGTAAATATTCCTATTATCTGAGCAATACTTTTTTATGTGTTTAAACACATTTGTAAGTGATTTGGGGTGCATAGTATATCATCATTTTAATGTTTTTATGGAAGGAAAATTCATCAGTGTAATTTAAAATTGTTTTATAGTCTTTATTTTTCTAGTAATTAGGTGGCCATAATGGTGCTTAGTTCCAGTGGAAAAAATCTTTAAATCAATAATTTGGTAGTAAAATTTAGAGGCAATCATCATAATAAAAGGCCAAGAGGCATCACGACTGAAACGACCAGTCACCATGAGGTGCATGGAGCACCTCTCGGGCCCTCCCCCATGGCCCACAGGCTCCGATCACAGCAAGGCTGACAGCCGGCGGGCGGGTGGGGCAGTGGGCGCGTTGGCGCACGCAGTGAGATGGGCCTGGTGAGGCGGGCGCGGCTGCCAGCATGGCGGGTGGGTGGGCGGGGCTGCATGATTTTACATGCTGGGCCTCTAGTAAAATATAAAGATAAAGGCTGAACCTGTTATCAAGTCATTGCCTATTGATTCCAAATGCATCCTTCATTGACTGCTCCATAAAAAAAAGAAGGACCCTTTAAGTACCCTTTAAGGACCCTTTGCTTGTTGGCGTGATGTTAAGCATTGTCAAGAGGATGCTGGAAGGACACTGCATGAGAAAATGGCTTTTCTTCCTGGTTCTGTTGTGCTCCTGGGCAGGCCCCTGCTGCACAGGCTGCTTCTGCACTCCCAGAAACCTGCACCTGAAGCACAGCAGCTTCCTCAGCACCTGGCTCAGGTAGTCTATAGTGGAAAACCCTGGAGAAACTCCTCATGCTTAAAGAACATTCCCCAGCCCTCTGAGAGGTGGATTTCTGGCAAGGTCTACAGGGAAAATTGATCGAGTACTACCAGTGCAGCAAATGATTTCTCTGCCATCCAGTAAGCCACAGCCATGCCATCTCCATCAAGGTCTGCATCGCAGCCTTGGAGAGGGAACTCTTCCTTGGGTGCTCTATCTCCTCCAGGGGGTAAGGGCTGCTTTTGTATTTACTAATACTATATGCTTTAGAATTTTCTTATTACTAGCAACCCCTAGTAACTATAATTCCTTGTTATAATTCTTCCTTATAATTTCCTTGTTCAAATAACTCAGATTCTTCTTTCTGAATGGACTTACTGAACCACACTGTGATTCTCCTTAACGTTATTATTAAAGAGATCACTGTGAATATTTTCCAGAAAATGCTGAGAAAACAAAAAAAAAAAATTTAATTTGCTACAAATTTGAATATTTCTGCATTTGAAGGAGGTATCCACTGTTTACATTTATTCTTCTAAGAAAATTTTCTTGAGTTATGGTCATTTTGAATTGTGCTAGGTCTTCAGGAACTCATCCCTTATATATTACTAGTGGCCTGGTGCATGAAATTCATGCACAAAGGGTGGTTCCCTCAGCCCAGCCTTGGGGGATATCCAACTGCCAGTTTAGGCCTGAAGGGACCACAATCTGGTACCGCTGGCTCCTAACCATTCACCTGCCTTCCTGCCTGATTGCCCTTCCCTGCCAGCCTGATCTCACCCCCAACTGCCTTTCCCTGCCGGCCTGATCTTGTCCCCAACTGCCCTCCCCTGCCGGCCTGATCTCGCACCCAACAGCCTCTGCCTGCCTGATCACCCCTAACTGCCCTCCCCTGCTGGCCTGATCTCGCCCCCAACTGCCCTCCCCTGCAGGCCAATTTGCTTATGATTGGTCAGTTTCTATGCCAGTCAGAGTCAAAAGCTCTGTCTCCTAGGCAGCCATTGGCTCCTCGCAGTTCACCCAGATTTGGTTCTGATTGGTCAGTTTATATGCCCATCAGCGTCTCTGGGCCTATCTCCAGGCCTGATTAGAGAGGCGGGGCTGATCAGCAGCCCCCTCAGAGGCCTGGAGAGAAAGAGAAAAAGAGGCGTGGCTGCTGGTGAAGCCGGAGAGAAAGAAAGAGGCAAAGGCTGATCAACAGCTGCCACGGAGGCTGCAGATCAGACCCTGCCTCTCTCTCCTGGCCTCTCTCTGGGCCTGATCCACAGCACCCTTGGCAGTCAGTGCTGGGTTGCTGCACCCGCACTAGTGGCAGTCTGACATGACTGACTTCTGGTGTTCAGTTGAGCTTTCAGTCGGTTGGTACAGACCCTAGGTTTTTATATATTAGGATTGTCCTATGTACACACACAAGCTTTCTAAAATGTTGTCCATGTTTTAATGCCAGCCAAAAAGCTCACTAAGTGTGTAATTTATGTGCAAAAATTAAATTTTATAACTGCATATACAAAATCACACACTGAGCAAAATTACAGAATGTTTAAAAATATTTTTAAATTGAAATGACTTGTGACTTTGTTATAGCAACATTCTTTTATGCATCTCCTACCAGTACTTGTATCATGCTGATCCTATCTCCTCAGTCAAGTATCTTTTTCTTTGCACTAAAAAAGAGTCACAGGGGGAATAAACTACTAGGCTGAATGATTCAGCATCCGGCTTGCAAGCCATTGTGAATATTTATAGAGCATTTGAGTGTTATTAGCCAAGTCTTTTTCTCAGAGCTCTGCTTTGTTTAATATGTGACCAGCAGAATATCTGAGAACAGAAAACTCTGTGTATGTGGTATATGTGTACATGATCACATATGTGCACATACTCAATTGGTGCAACTTGCCCATTGGCATTGTTCCTGTGGTATTTTCAATCTCCTTCTCAGGCCCAGTTCTGGCTTTTGCTCTCATTTTAGGTATCTTGCAAAGTCTAGGACTACACCTTTCTCTCGAGGCATGAAAAATGGAAGCAGAGTTCACATTATAAAAGCAATGCAGGCTTTTTCAAGAGAAATCAGGAAATTCATAAAACAAAAATCTATAACCAAGACCTCTAACTTACCTAGAGTCAATTTCTTTTATGAACTTGTATTACGCATACCTATGTATGCATATTCATACCCATGTCATATTCTTCAAGGTCTTTTTCTAAATATGCAATATATGTATTTACTCTTTTGAAATAGATTTTCTCATCTAGTCCAGTTGTATTGTATGTTACAGTTCAGTACTACAATATTTCAATATTGGAAAGAGTACAAGGTAAAATCAAATGACTAAAAGAGGAATATGAAATACAATTTTTTTTAATTCTGAAAAAAGCCTGACACTAGTATTATTTATTTTCTAACAAAATACTGTATTGAGCAAACAAATTGCTTTTGGCTAAGTCCCCTTTTGTTGAAGGAAAACAGCAGTGCTTGTAATAATTAGAATCATTGAAATACAACCAAGAATGTATGACGTATACCCAGATATATCAGAAATAGTGGTCAGGTCAAAAGTTTAAGGTTCACAAGATTGAGATTTAGAGTAGGAAACATCAAAGCAGATCAGGCCAGTGGTCTCTCACTGAATTTTATATCTTATTTCAATGCCAAAAAAGAATGAGTTGATATAGCTGTCTCAAAGTCAGTTATGAAAAATTACTTTCTCTTTCACACAGATTGGTCATATAGAACTTCAGAAAGCAAGTAATTTAGTGAATTAAAAGTTTTCCATCGAAATAATATGTACTTTCTTTTTGAAAACAATATGTTTTTATTGAGTTTTAGAAAGAGAGGAAGGGAGAGGGATACAGAGATAGAAACATCAATGAGACAGAAACATCATCATTCGGCTGCTTCCTGCACACCCCCTACTGGGGATTGAGCTACAACACAGGCATGTGTCCTGACCAGGAAGCAAACCCATGACCTCTTCGTTCCTGGGCTGATGCTCAACCACTGAGTGACACCAGCAGGGCTCAATATGTACTAGTACTTTGGAAAGCGGTATGTGTATGTGTCTAACTTGTCGAAAAAAGGCACTCTTGAAAATATCTTAAAGGTTGTTGTTTGTTACACAATCTTATCTTAGAAGATAAATTATAGAATAGATAGTTTTCTTTGCCAAGAAAACTAAAAGGATCAGATTTGTGTCACCATTATCTAAGAACAAGATGACATTCTACATTATTCCAACTCGAGAGGATAAAAGAATTTCGAAGTGTGTAATGATTTATTTTTTATATTTAACAAGTCACTTGTGGAAATATGTAATCCAATTTAATAAATGAATTTTTTCTCTTTTTTTAACTTATTGGGGCAACATTGGTTAATAAAATTATATAGGTTCCAGGTACACAACTTTATAATAAATGTTTTTAAAACCTATTGCTATCAGTAAGTAGAATCCTCTATCAAGATTTAATCATGAATTTAACAGCAGTAAATAAATTTACTTTACTAAAACTTGAGCCAGAAATAGAAAACACATTTTTTTAATATTTTCCACGTACAAGAAATTTCCAATATGATTCCTAAAGGATTTCAATATAAAAGAAATTTTATTCTACCTTTTAGTATTAATGTACTGATAGCAGTCTGATTTCCAATGTAAGAAGATAATCTAAACAATCACATATTGGAAAGTTCAATTCTTTTAAAATGAACCTGGAAAACTTCCCAGATGATATATCTTCATAATAAATTGTATGTAACTCAGAGGGTTAGATTGATCAAAGACAAGGATTATTCGTAACTAAACTTTCTTCTTGGATGAACTATTTACCTAGGGAAATCTTTAAGTAGGGTTACTGGCATGCCTATTGTCCGACTGATTTAGAAGTGATGAGGCCATTACAATTCATCTTACCATATCCTGACATTTAAACTCAGCAACTACCCTGCCAAAGCACCCATATTAAGAATTACTAAATATCCAGACTCATTAGAAAAATGGAGTGTTACTTTGGAAAGTGAATGCCTACTACATATTAAACAAAAACAATCTTTGTTACTAGATATTTAAACACATGCAAAATAAGATCTCTAGGAATTAAAATGTAATTAGAAAGAGAAGACAAATGTGAAAAATACAAATAAAAACTTATTTTAAGAGATGCCATTCAAACAGTAAATCCTTACCTATTTGTGTGAAGTAAACTATGCCTTCAAGCATAACCATGAATGTATTTTTAATTGCTATAATCAAAATTCTTCATATTTATTGAACTTTATCAGAATCCAAGTAAAATATTTTGCTAGTTTAAGAAGAAAAGGTCATTAGTAATTTCAGACTGTTTTCCTTTTTATAATACAAAATGTTGAGAAAACCAAAACCTCAGAGACACTATCTTCTCAATCTAAATTGTAAACTATTGTTGGGATGAAAGTATTAAATAAGATGAATACTACAAATCATCAAACACTCAATTATGAATAATTGAAATCTCAAATCCTGTGAACAAATGTGGAAACTTGGGCAATGTGGTTAAATCTATGATGTATAAATTGAAGAGGATAGTCTCAGGAAATAATTACTGAGTATATTCAGAATTATAAAGTATATACAGAATAAAGGAGTTAGGAATCTTCCAAAGAGATTTTGGATGGCGGGAAGGTGTATACTTTTATTTTTATAATTCACAAACAAACACACAAAAATAAACATCACAATAATCTCAAAAAGCCCATTGATGGTAAAACATATAACTGATTTAGGGTTAAATATCTTTTAGTATTAATGTACTGATAGCAGTACATTAGTCCTCTGTTTCTCCCATTTGCAATACCAATCTTTTTTCAGGGCAGACAACAGTTGAGGAAAAGAAGTTGCCCACCAATATTGGCTCTAAAGAGCAGAAACAAAAGTTTAAAAGTACCCTTAAAATTTGGTTTGCAATTAACAAAAGCTGAATTCCAAACTTTTCTGGCTTTGGGAAAATTGCTATTTGATTCTTCAGTTTCCTGTGAGTCTGCCTTTACTGCTACTCAAAGAAAAGTACAGACTTCTCCCACTTCAGAAGTCTGCCTTCCCCAGGATACATTTTGAATTGAACCATGGTTGACAGTTTTATTACAAATACGTTGCACTTGTAATTGTTACACCAAAGAAAGTGATTGAAAATTTTTGCAAAGTTATAAAATTGGACTTTAGTTCTATGGTGAATGATGGAATAAATGTTAGCTTTAAAAATAATATCTTCAGAGATGTATATATCGAGATGAAGAGATTCAAATTTGATTTATTATTCACTTTGGGTATAGCACTTTCTGATCTGGGGGGGAAAAAAACTGTCTGAAATTATTTCACTTGGCATAAGTAGTGACAAATCACTACTTATAGATTTATTTCCAAAAGCTTCACTGTCCGTGACATAAAATTGCTTGAAAGGGTTCTGTGTGTTGCTATTTTAACATCTCCCACCACACCACACAAATGCCAGTCTGACCACTCTGCCTGCAGGGCTTTCACAAAGCAGCTTTCTTTAAAGGTTGCAGGTGATGTTATGTCTTCTAAGAATGTCAGCTCTCTTGACAGTTCTCCATGATGTCAACATAGTTGACACTAAAATTTAGGTAAACAAATTTAATTTGAGAGAGGAGCCTATTCATGAGCTATTTTTATGTTTGCTAATTGTTTTATACATTGTTTTTACTTTTAACAAAAGCCATCCTGCTCCATTGGCATAGCTTTTAGCTTCCATTCCTTTATGTTTACTTCTCACCAGGTAAAAGATACCTTTTCTAAACCCTTAGACCCTGGAGGGGAGATGTTTTGTTTAGAAAATAGTCCTCAGTCCTAGCTGGGTAACGGGAGACTTTGTCCCACGCTTCATCAGAAATCCTCATCCACCAAAGAGTGAACTCTAACAATCAAAGTGCCCGCAATAGAGGACAAAGAAGATGTGGTACATATACACAATGGAATACTACGCAGCCATAAGAAAAGATGAAATACTGACATTCGCAACAACATGGATCGACCTTGAGAATATCATGCTAAGTGAAAAAAAAAAGTCAGGCAGGAAAGGTTAAGAACCATACGATTTCACTCATTTGTGGGATATAAAACTGAAACTCTGAGGACACAAACAGCAGTGTTGTGGTTGCCAGAGGGAAGGCAGTAGAGGGGTAAAGGGTAAAGGGGGTCTAATACGTGGTGACAGCAGATGATTGGACTTTGGGTGGTGGGCACACAGTGCAATATACAGATCTTGTATCATAGAAATTGACACTTGAAACCTATGTGATCCTATTGACCAATGTCATCCCAATGAATTTAATAATAATAAAAATTCTATGATAATTCACTTGTTGCTAGAAGGGATTTAATTTTTGTGACATTTAAAAATATTTTTTTGTTATTTCAATTTTAAAAAGTTGAAAAATACACTATAAGTTTTAGTGTATTCTTACACACTCAAAGTTAATCTACTTAAGAAAAATAATTGTGACCAGCCTTCAGATAATCAGGTGAGCAAATTACTCTCCCTTTTTAAATTAAAAGTTACACAGATATTCAGTTTGTAATAAAACAAAATTCTAATGCAAATATGTAAGATTTTATTTTATCCTGCTGTTTGGAAAAGTTTACTTTCAAAAACGGATTAACAGCACACAAACTAAGCTAATCAATGCTTTAAATTGCATTAAATATGCATTAATATTTTCTCCCTCCTGACTTCTTCAATTTGCAGGTAACTCAATTACAAAATAGGCATTTTTTCTGTGTTAAAAGAAACAAACTGAATTGTTATTACCTTGTATATTTTTAGTAAGAATTGGCATGACAGTTTGGTAATGTTTTTCACAATGATTTAACACCAACCAAAAGTAAACTTTAAAAACTCAAAATGTATCCCACAAAGATACAGAGAAAATACATAATTTGTAAAGTTGACCAAGTTGTTGAAAATACATACCTATGAATTAAGTAGCATTACATTTTCTTAAAAAAATCAAATGATACTATGCCAACATTTACTCTGGGGAAAACTGCAGGCAAGATTAAGAAAATAATGACTATATTAATTGAGCTTACTGCTTGTCAGGCATTCTGCTGATAGTCACTATCCATTTATCTAGCAAAATGAGTTATTAGTATAAATGGTGTGGATGAAAAAAGGATTCTATGGAATGCAACCTCACAGGATGATCTGATCATAAATTCCTAACTGGGCAGGTCATGGTGGGTAGTCAAGTCCCAGACATATCACTTTTTAATACAAGGCTTATCTTTGCCTTAAGCAAGTCCTGCCCATTGTTTCTGTGCACTCAGGTTAACACACCTTTGAAATGCCTCTTTCAGACTCCCCAAGAGAGCAGGTCATCTTAAGTATCCTGTAATTCCATCCAGAGTTGCTTCTTCCCACCTTCTTGTCATCTTCCTTGCATCCTCTCCTTGATCTCAAATGCATAAAAAGAAACTGCAAACTGTTATTCTCCAAAGCATTTATCGCAATCTGTGGAGGTCTTGCTTCCAGGTGTATCCTCTTTTTTGACTCAAATAAATGTTTATAAAAACTCTCTACAGGTTTGAATGTTCTTACCTCAACAACAGGGACCAGGACAGTCGGTTTAGTGCCTACAATGCAGTCAGTCTGCCGAGGTTGGAATCTCAAGGCTAATACTTGCTTATCTAGATCATTTGGAAATTTACTGAATTTGTCTGTGCCTCAGTTTCCTCATATGTAAAATAGAAATAATATTACCTTCCTCGTGGGCTTGGTAGTGTGGGGTTTAAATAAGGTGAAGAATCCAAGTACCTGATAAGCCCTCAGGGCACATCAGAGAATTAAGTAACAAAGGTCATAGCTAAAAATCAACCTTGTCTTCAGTCCCTAGGCCAGTCATCTCACTATTCTCACATCTTTTTCACTGATCTTTAATAACCTTAAAATATAAACCCTAGCTACTTATATAATGCTACTAGCATTTTTAAAAATTATTATGCACCTATGAAAATAGAAACCTTTAAAAAGTGAGATTACACTACCCTATAATTCTGTAACTTGTTTGTTTTGTGTCTTGCGTACCATTTCACATCAAAAGTTACAGAACTACTTAAAAAAAAATTATACAGTGTAACAGGCTCTTTGCCTCCCATTAAAGATAAGTCCATGTGTGTCTGTGCTATACTTTAGACAACTTCTCTCCTTCTCTAGATCACTTCTCTACATGAAAGGCAGCAAACATCAAACAGTTTCTGAATTAAACTTGGTGTCCTGGAAGCTATATGGACAGTGTGTGTGTGTGTTGGGGCACGGGGGGCAGGAGGGGAGGTGAGGGCTATTTTCAAGGCCTGAGAAATCCAACGTGTCACTTTATATAACTGGGAGTACCATAAGACTTCCCTTAAGTGATTTACATATCCTTGCCTGTACTTAGGGTCTATAATTAGACTATAGGCCATCATGACAAGTAACTTCCCAAAGCATTCTTTCTTTCGTTTTTATTTTGGGACATTTAAAAATTTCTTTTCTCTTAAGACTACGGTATTAAGAGTAATTAAAAACCATATGTAACAAGCACCTATAAATATCTTGGTTTTAAAAATGATGAAGCAAAAAAGATTGCCCAATTCTGAGGTCACTGACATTGCGGAACTACTTTTTCTCTTTGTTTATAGCATTACATCATATGATGTCTATGATCACTTTTAATAATTTTTGGTCATTAAACTTTTCTCCAGATCTTGGGGTGGGGGAGTTGTTTTTGTTTTGTTTGTTACTAAAACCTTATTGAAATAAATATTCATTTTCAAAAATCTTTGTGCATTGTCATTGACTAGATTTATGGAAATTTCTGATACTGACAAATTGATATCACTATATCAAAAGTTGTATGCTTTTTATATTATGCTAGATACTGCCAAACTGCCCTTCAAAAAGTTATACCAATTCACATGCTCACCAACAGTGCATGAGAGTATCTATTTGCCCTCTCTCTTGACATTTTCAAAAATAATATAAGAAAATTCAAACCACATCTGCAAGTACATTATGCAGGTTAGCGTCTTCTTCTTTTTTTTAATCCTCACGGAAGGGTATTTTTTCCATTGATTTTTAGAGAGAGTGGAAGGAAGGGAGGGGCAGAGAGAGAGAGAAATGTTAATGTGACAGAGATAAATCAATTGGTTGCCTCCCGAACATGCACGAACTACCGGGAATGAACCTGCAGCCCAGGTACATGCCCTTGAATGGGAATGGAACCTGCACCCTTTTGGTCCTCAGGACAATGCTCTACCACTGAGCCACATGAGCCAGGGCTGCAGGTTAGCTTCTTATTTATTTTTACTCTACTATATTTTTTAAAAAGATTTGAAGTATCTTATAATGTTAACCTATATGTACATGGGACCTTTCCATTTAAAATATAAATATTAATCCACAACAATAAAAAGAAGGGCAAATATATCAGAAAGTTGGGAAAGATTTACTCCTGAATGCCTGGCACTCTTCTAGGCAACAGAGATATGTCAGAGAGTAAGATAGAGAAGACCCTGGTCTCCTGCAGTATATACTTTGGTAGAATAAATAAATTAAAATGTAAGTAAATATGATTTCATCTAGTTAGAACACCTATCAAAAAAATAAAGCAGTATGGGTAGGTTTACTTTAAAGTGGATCAGTCCTAAATAGATCATATGACGATACTTCTACATCAGAGAATGAGTTAAGTGAAAGCAATCAGTATGTTTTTTAATCACTAATTGAAAGAGGAAAAAACTCGATTACATGTCCATAGAGAGAATAAGCTGCTTGACGATCCAAGTCTTTGATAAGAAGGGAAAACAGATGGAGGGATATAGGTGGTTTATGCCAAATCAATCATTATATGTTTAAAAAGAAGTTCTCACATGATGTGTTTGTCTTGTCATTTCATTTACCATATGCTGTGGGGAGACAGATGGAATTAAACTTCACATCCAGCCCTGGCCAGTTTGGCTCAGTGGATAGAGTGTAGGTCCATGGACTGAAGGGTCCTGGGTTCCAATCTGGACAAGGGCATTTACCTCAGTTGCAGGCTCCATTCCTGTTCCTGGTCAGGGCACATGTGGGAGGCAACCAATTGATGTGTCTGTCTTACATTCATCTTTCTCTCTTTCTCTCCTCCCTCCCACTTTCTCTAAAAATCCATGGGAAAACATCCTCCAGTGAAGATAAATAAATAAATCTCATGTGCAATGAAGTCAAAGTCGTTAGAAAGCCAAAAAAGTAGAAAACAATCAGATATACTTAATTTCCATAACTGGTTAATACAAAGAATTCCCCTATCTTTCAATGAAATTGTTTTCAGGCTTCTCAGAAGACCTACAAGTTTTCATTCCAAAGTAAAGATATGAAAGTTAAGCATAACTTCCTGAAAGTCAGTAACAAGGTAAGACAACCAGGGTATT
Source organism: Cnephaeus nilssonii (assembly GCF_951640355.1). Lineage (NCBI taxonomy): Eukaryota > Metazoa > Chordata > Mammalia > Chiroptera > Vespertilionidae > Cnephaeus > Cnephaeus nilssonii. Next base: position 55,793,655 of record NC_137073.1, read on the forward strand.
TATGAGTCTCTTATACTGTCATGCTTGAAACTGTAGAATGTTAAGCAGACTAGCGATTCACTAGAGAAATACTTCCAGTCATCTCAGGTTTGTTTACAACAACAAAGGAGAGACAGAGCTCATAGATCAGCATGTCATAAAATGGAGACACTCCGCCAAGGGCAAATTCAGAACTCCGAATAAAGAAAAAAGATACTGTGCCCACAGAGCACCCAGACATTGAAATCCAAGTGAGATGACAACAGTGTCAAAATCATAACTGCCATAAATAGTACAAGAAAGATCATAAAACGAAACTTCATTCTTCTGTTGTAATTAGAAATTAATGGAAAAATATCAGCAAAACCTTCAGAATGAAAACATAGCCCACGGGGATCCACCTAAAATTATTTACTGAATTATCAAAGGACCTATACAAGCAACAACAGAGAAGATTTTAAAAAATATATGTACAATTCTATGATGATAAATTTGAAAACACCAATGAGATGTAGAAAATATAGTTACAAAATCTAGTTCAGTGGAAGCAGAAATCACAAAGAAACCAAAAGTTATTAAAAAAAAATACAACTGGTAAAAATTATAGTGTCTCACAAGAAAATTTTACCAGCAACTTCTTCCTCATTATCAAAAAACAGATCATTGGTATGTATACCATTAAAGAATAAGAAAGAGCAACTGCGGATGAAAGAATCCTAAGAGTTTCTTGATGGTCTGCTATAGCTCTCTCATAAGAATCAATGTCTTAATCCAAATACATCTGTGAAGAAACACCTCTCCCTAAGACTTAGTTAGCAGCAGTATGGCCTTTTCCCTGGTTCTTTCTCAATTCCTTTCTAATCAGAATGGACACTAACCAAAGAGGTGGTGGGAGGAGGAGTATTTGATGTTATGCTCTTTGATGTGCCAGGATGTACACCAATAGGATCAAGTCCCTGATTTTAACTTTGAAAATCCGTATTTACCTAAATGGTACCTGTGGGAGAAATCTGGGAAATAACTTGGGAAAGCAATTAGTTTGGTACAATTTAAAGAACAAAGAGAGAACAGGAAAGACATTATGCAAATGTGTGGCTTTACAAAACTATACTGCCTTGAGAAAAGCATGGTCAGATGTCTAGCTGAGAATGGTACAAGAAGTTTGAAAATATTCTGCTGTTCTATATTTACTTACAATTCTGTTATACTATTAAGCTTCAATTGGATTAATATTACACATTTGACACATAAAAATAACCTTAGAGGAAATTCACTTAGGAATATAGATATGAATATGTCTAAATAAGATATAAGCAAATTAAATTCAAGAATGCCTCTACCATGACCAGGTTGGTTTTATTTATTTTTTAAAATATATTTTATTGATTTTTTACAGAGAGGAAGGGAGAGGGATAGAGAGTTAAAAACATCGATGAGAGAGAAACATTGATCAGCTGACTCCTGAACACCCACTACTGGGGATGTGCCCGAAACCAAGGTATATGCCCTTGACCGGAATCAAACCTGGGACCCTTCAGTCCACAGGTCGATGCTCTATCCACTGAGCCAAACCGGTCAGGGCAATCAGGTTGGTTTTAATTCAGGAATACAAATCATAGGAAATCTCTTTAACAGCAGTATGTTCAAATAAGAGAACAATTTTGAAAATCTCAGTAGACTCCCAAAAGACATGTGATAATGCTGGGGTTCTTGTTCCGGCATTAAGAAGAGTTCAGCAATCCGGAGAAAGGCTGTGTGTAACTTAAGTAAGAGTCCATAGACTAAAGATAATTTTGAAAGGCATTGGGGGTCGGAGGAGTCTCGCTGAAGAAACTAAATTCTCCTTGTCTCAGGACCCCTTGTTTTTTATTAACACAAATTGTCCTAAGGCAAGGTGGAGATATACACTTCAAAGGGTAGGGTACAGAAGCATTGTCAGATTGGGGAATAGCCTATGGCTGTTCAGGTTTTTTGCCAGTAGGAGGCAATAACATGTAGATTAAGATGCCCTGAACTGTCTGGCAGCAAACAATCAATTTAATGCATCCTTTTCAGGTTTGGGGAAATGCCTTTAACCATTCCAACAGGCGATAACATTTGTGACTCAGCCCTTGTTGAGTCTCCAAGTTCCATCAACCTTTCGATGAAATTCTTGCAATTATGACATGCTGTAACTGACTTCCGGCATGATAATATTCAATACTTATTCCTAATACATATTTTAAGAACTGAATAATTCACCATTATGTATCTTAAAGTAAGACCAAAATGAAAAGTTTCAGGAATCAGGCTAGTATATGGCAATATTATTTAACATTTTTCTAAATGTCCCAACAAATACAAAAATGTGAAACAGGAAGAAAAATATAGCAATTAGAAAGGAGGAAACAATATTCTCATTGGCATAATTGTATGTTTAGAAAACCCCAAAGAATCTATTATAATTTTTTATAGTTAATGGAATTAAGTAGTATAGCCTCTTATAAGAAAAAAAGTAATAAAAGCAAATTTCAATTAGCCACTAAGAACTATATTTTTTAAATTCCATTAATGTAGCGAGCAAAATCTAGGTAGGATCTTCATGAAAAACATGAAATAATAAGGTTTGAGTAAGCCATGGATCTTCCAAACTAAAATACTATCGATTCAATATCACTTCCTACAAAATTCACATGGGCTGTTTTTAAAGTTAACACAGTGAGCCCTGGCCGGGTGACTCAGTTGGTTGGAGCATCCTCTCATACACCGAAAAAGGTTTAGGGTTCAATTTCCAGTCAGGAACATACCTAGGTGGCATGATTTGGGTAGGCTTTTTCTGAACCCCTTCAGTGTAGTCACCAAAAATAAATAAATATCCTCCTAAAAATATTTCGGTAGATATATGTGTATGGACATGTGCATTTTAGTTGTGCATGAGCTACAACCATGTGAAATAATCCTCTTTGGGATAATGGATGCCACAATCACAGGCAACTTTAAATTTCTATGTTTAAATGACGTTTTCAACAATTCTATCCAAGTCTGATTGAAAGGGCTTACTGATCTAGGTCCTTTGGGAAGTAAAACTTTTCAAACAACACAAAGTAAGAAATTGCCACCACTAAGCTGGAGTTACCTCTGTGATGCTGCCTGTGTGTGGCTTTATTCAGAGCCCTACAGAAAAGAACACAAAGCAAGCTAGGAGCCTCTGAAGCTCCAGCTCTATGCTTCTTCAAGGCTGCAATCCTGTGAGCTATTCTTGTAATAGACTTTGATATAAAATAGTGAAAACACTGGATTATCCTAAGAATGCCATTTTTGAAAGAAAGAAACTCTGGGACCCTTTGTTGTTTTTTTCCCCTGCTGTGACCCAGAAAGACCCACCTATCCATGGGCAAGCAAACTGAGAGCCTGAGAAGACCCTCAGAGATTGCTCAGCTGGAATGAAGGACCTGGAGCCACCATGTCCCATGGCAGAGATAAATCACAGTCCTTGTTTCCATAACCCAGGGATCCATCAGGGAAGCGGAGTTGAATGTGGAAAAAAATCTAGAGTCAATTCACTACTCCAGCACTCCTGTGCTGCTTTTTTCACAACGAACCAGGGTAAGAATTCTTTTCTACCACCAATTATTGATAAGCACCAGAAAAGGCAATTGACCATGAATACAACTTTTGAGAAATAGATGTTCTAATCAGAGGTCTGGCCTACATTAGCTCCATTAATTTACAAGTGTTCTCTTCTGAAGCTGTGAGCAATGTGATGTCTTAGTCACAGCCCCTGAAAATTCTCCAATTTAACCTCACTCAGTTACAATCACCGCCTTGGGTTATTTCTTCTAATGCACTTTGCATTCAGTCCACAATGCTCCTCTGGTCCCCACTCACCCATACTAAGCTGCCATCATTACTCCAACAATCATCTCCTGGACTTTTCTTTAATGGTCACTGCAAGCAAAGTGAGAACTGAGTACTGGTGTCTGGCTGCCCTTGGGATGTGCCCGCAGAATGCTCCTCCACATTTCCGGGAAGCGACCAGGCAGCCTGAACTGATTTTTCAAGTCAGCCTTGGGCCCCATGTGGTCTATTTTGCTTCGATCAGCTTAGGCCAAATATGTGGGATCCATGCCCTTCAGTGAACACCCAATGCCAATTTGAGTCCATTTTCCTCCCCTGTTTTAGCCAAGCGTGGCTCCCACCTCTAAACTCTCATTGTCTTTCCTTCTGTCACCACAGCTGGTTGCTCTCCTAGAGTTTTCTCTCCCCGACAGACTCGAAGTACAGGATTGATTTCTGCACTGGGAAGAAAGAATTTAATTGGTGAATAACAGTCACTTTTGTTCCCTTGCATTCAGGGAATTTATAAGCTATTTCAGTTTTTTCAAACAACAGGGCCTTCAGGCAAGAGTTGAATTTGAATCTGAGCATCAGCCATTTATCTACCCCAAGCACTCAGAACCCAATGAAATTGCGTCGTTACTTAGAAAGCCTAAATAGACACCATGGGACCCTAACGCCTTCTCTCTCACACATACACAAGCAGTCTGTCAACTTTCTAAAGAACAAAGACCCAATACAGCATCTCCCTACTTTCCTTCCAAGCTCTGTTCCTGCTCACTTAATTTTTGTGTGTCCCAAAATAAATTACTTAGGACATTTTCCCCACTAAAATTACAGCTAAATTAATGTTATAAAAAAACTCAAATATTTGTCAGTCTTTCTCAGGAACACAATTGAATTAAATGTTAATACTTTGAAATGAATAACAGTATTGTAGCCTACTGTATCTTAAGATTCAAATAGCAAGCCCAGCCTGTACACTAAAGCAAATGAAAAGAGGGTGACCTTAAAAGTCTTTCCTTCCTGCACGAATATCCATTAAGTTGTGCACCAGGTCATTCCACATGTCTGCTACAGCCACAGGGCCACTTCAGTTCTGTGCTGGAGAACCAAACTATCCCAAACTGCCCTGTATACTGGTATTGAACTGAGCCATCTGTGAATACTAATATGTGGAAATAAATTCAATGTCATAGGACATGTGTCTACTGAATGAAGTAATGGAAGGATTTATTTTGTCCATGGGGTGGAGAAAGGAGAAAACCCACACTGAAAGTCTAATGGGAGAGAACGTGAGTCGTTTTGACTGTGAGATTGTTGATTCTGCCTTAGGCAGGCCTGTAGGATGTGGGTTCTTGACTTTGTGCAGGAAAGATTTCACAACGCAAGTCCAAGTGATTTTGATAGTACTGAAGGTTTTTAGGTGTAAAACAGGCAGGTTTTGGGAGTTTTAGGAATAGGGGGTCCGTGGGGGAGAACTGCAGGGCTGCAAATCTGGGGCCAGGAGCTGCCAAAGGCATACATTCACAGAATAAAGGGGAGGAAGCCACTCTTCACAGAATAAAAAGGAAAGCCACAGGGAGTAGAAAAACAAAAGGGAGAAAAAGAGGGGGGCCCTACTTGGGGTTTGAGCTCTGAAGCTGCGATAGTGACCAATCAGAGGGGATATCAGGCCACAAAGAACTGCAGCCTTATTAAAACCTTAGGAAAGAGGGACTTTAGTGGGGCTCTCTCCCCCTCCCCAAGGGGGAGTCTGTGCTTGTTTCCCAATAAATTTCCACCTTTTCCTATACCACCTTTTGTCCGTGGCTTCATTCTTCAAATCCACCTGGACAAGAACCCAGAAAATCACCTTTGCATTCTGCCCAGGTGAAACAATGCATTTCAGTTTAATTTTCATATTTCGGTGCTTTATTAAAGCTAAGGACAGTGAAACAAGGAAGGGCTTAGCATAGAAGAAGCAACAGTGTTATCGGTGGGGTGTCCTCTTGAAGCATGGTAGCAATCATCTTGGGTAAAAACTGCTGTTTAATTTTTAACCCTGCTGTTCTGGCTTCTGTACTTATTTGCTTGCTAAAATAATAGAGAAGTTACTTTGATTTTCTGAACTTATATAAATCATCCCATTTGATTGAATAGCCCATTGATTGTGGTTTTACTGGTCTTTCAAAACACATTCCTCTGCACCTGGAGACCAGGACAGCACAATTGCTGTAATTGCTTCAGTGGCTCCAGAAAACGTGTTTTCCGTTGACTCAGTGGCTCCAAGACCTAAAACTATAATTAATCTTTGTAGATAACTAACTTGCTCAATTGAGCTTCTGTAACTGCTTTTTGCAAACCAGGTTCCTCATTCCAAACCTAAAGGTGTAATTGATACCTTTGTGATATTTGCCTATACAAGCCGATGTGACCGCTATCCGTGGCTGCGAGATTTGGAGCCGCATCTCCCTCGCAGTCGCCGGCTTTATTGATTAAATGACTCTGATTTGGTTCTGCGTCCTGTGTATTACTCTTGGGGTACATTACAACACTCTGTGTCCCCACTTGTTGTCCGTGGAATTCTTGTGGTGGCCCAAGGAAAGGAATTTCCAGAGACTCACATGGGAGAATAAGTGATCTTTACTTCTGTGAAATTAAACCCCTGGGTTTCCTTCCTCCCACCCTGATAAAAGTCCAATCTTGTTTTCAGCAGGGATAAGATTAAAGCCACCCCCCAGAGTCTCTGTTCCATGTTAAAGCACAGTCCAGTGCAGTATCTGGCTAGCTTCGCTGGCTGCTTAAGGCCACATGGCTATGGAGGCACACAGCAAGTGTGGGTCACAGAGCAAGTGAGAAACAGCAGCACAGCCCGGCTGGGTGGCTCAGTAGTTGAACGTTGACCCGGGAACCAGGAGTTCCTGGTTCCATTTCCTGGTCAGGGCATATGCCTGGGTGGCGGCCTCTATCCCAGGGCATGCAGGAGGCAGCCAATGGATGAATCCCTGTCATCACTGATGTTTCTATCTCTCTCTCCCTCTCTCTCTAAATCAATAAAAACATATTTATAAAAAGAGAAAGAAAGCAAAAGAAACAGGAGCTCAAAAAGAGAGAGAGTTTTTTGTCTCTAGATTATAACCAGGAGCTAAACCAATTAATCCTTCAGGATTTCATGTGCTTTCAGGGGCTCCCTCCTCTCTCTCCCCACAGCCGACCAGTCAACTATCTTTCTCCCAGGTTAGACTGGCAGGCAAGCGCCTTCCCTATGTCACCCTGACTTCACAGTGCACGTCCCCCTTTTCCCTTTACCGGACCACTTCCCCCGGTGATCTGCAGGGAATAGATTGGTAATTCCCTGGGGATGGTGAAGTTGCGGCTTCCTGGTCAAGTTGCCCAGATGACCATGCTTATATTGGCTGGCCTTTCCTTTGCTCTCTTTCTATTATTAATATTAAAACCTAGGTAATTATGATGATAAGAGGGTGATTTAAGCTATTTACCCTCTGGTTGGGGAGGAGAAGTGTAAACCATTTACTCTAAGTGTCCTTGATTAGAGAAGACAGGATTTTGAGATTTACTGGTAGTTCCAAACTGCTTGGACATTTAACTACCTATTTATTTCCCTTTTCCGATTGTCCTGGCTTACTGGCCTGTCTCAAGATGAACTGAATGGAAATCTATGAACCCATGAGTGGAAATTATAAAGGAATTAGTATCTTTAGAAACCTAAAGTTCTCATTTCTAGCTATCACTTCCACCTTCACACAACTTACAAATAATAGCAAATTACAAATTTGTTACAAAGAATTATCCAGAGATGGGTTTTATCCTCATAATGACTACCTTCTAGATCCATGGCTGAGACAGATTAACAGGAGAAAAGCAAACAAAGGTTTAATAACATGTATGTCTCCTGTATACATAGGAGCTACCCAGGAAAACTGAGCAACTCCCCAAAATGACCTAAACCACCACCTTAGGACCTCCAGCTAAGGACAAAAGATGTGTGTGTGTGTGTGTGTTGGGGGGGGGGGGGGGGGTGGAATAGGGAAGGTTATCAGGCAAAGCACATAAGTATGGTTGTTATGCAGATTAAAGTGCTGCCTTCTCCATTGATCAGAGTTTTTAGATGTTCAGAGTCATCCTCCCTTCCCGGTATAGTGAGGGAGACACCCTTACAGATGGAGATTTTCCTTTATATGTAAAAGTCTCTTACCAAAAAAAAGTAACTTCTCACTTTTCAGAGCTTTTCCTGTTCGTTGTTTCTCAAAAATAATCATCCTAAAATAAGCCTTATGCCAAAAAGGCATATTTTGAGGTGGTGTATTCTGCTGTCCTTCACCTATTTTTCACATATATATGGCAGTATTTCTGGTTCATATTTGCAATTCAATATATTGTTGAAATTATTATTTTTGAGTATAGAAAATCACTAGCCACCTAAAGTTCATAACAAATAACTAAGAGCTTGGTATAGCCTAGGCTTCAGAAAGACATTTCAAAACATTCAGAGAAAAGATGCATATGTCTTCATAGCCATAGATTCTGAAAGAAAATAAACATTAAGAAAATTCAATTCTAACTCTACAATTTTTACTCAATTTGGTCCATATGTCCATGCTATTTCCTTTGACTGAGATTTCCTTTCTCACATATTCAAATTACATTATTTAACAAATCACACAGGAATTGTTTCTGTATATGTAATCTAATTTTTGCTCTCTTGCCTCCCATGTAGCTATATTTTCCTTTATTCATTCTTGCATTGATCCTCTTCCCTATTTTTTTTTCCTTTTTATTTCTAGAAACATTGAATCATTGGAGAAACCACAGAATGCTGGCAACTAATATTGCACCCTGCTCCTGACAGATACCTCATTATAGGTGTCACTGGGCTACACAAAGATGAGTGAGGATAAGAAAAGTGCATCATAAATGACCTCATTAGTTCCAACTAATGCTAACACTAAGACCTCCAATTCATGAAGCTACATCATCAGCACTCTAATCTCCCTGAGGACAAGAACCAGAATGTCCTTTACTGAAGCAAGAAGTTCATTTAATTTAGCACTTTAGCTCTCTTAATCTGTACAAAAAGAAATATATAAAGAATTATGCAGGTATTTATTCTGCTTTTTGGAATGGCACCTTTTGCATGAATTATCTCAGGGCAAAAATATAATAAGCTAAATAAAAATGCCTAGAAACCACAAAATGGAACTTCAAGTATAGGCTTAAGCTGTCAACCTATCAGCAACAATCTATTTAAAAAGTGGCATATCATAATGCCCCGGTATGTTCTAGAAGCATGACTAATCTAGAAGCATAAAGTTGCACACCAAAGTCTATAAGTTCTGTAAAGTATAAATTTAAAGTGGGGCAGTAGAAATATACCAACTGATTGCAATATTCATAATGATGCAAAATAATCCTTTTCAAAATAAAGGCCCTTATCATGGAAATAATGATTTTATTCTCTCTTAAAATTATCATATATGTGTGTGTGTGAGTGTGCACATGCACGCATTTGCATGTGTATATGTTTAAGGGGTGTTGCTGTGAAAGAGAGAATGAATGTAAAGAGGAGAATAAAGCAAAACAAGAATAAGAAAATGTGAAGGTTTGTAGAGCAGATTTGTATTTAGAAAGAGAAAAAGGTAAAGAGAAAGGCTGTTTTTCTTAGAAAATCATTGACCCCCTTAACCTCCCACATATGCTCTGATTAGCTCAATAGCAGTCTTTATCTCATCCAAAGCCTTCAACCTTGAAAAAGCACTCATCTCTATGCAAAGCAATCAGGAAAAAAGTGTGCCCTGCGCAAAGTAGGTTCTCAATAACGATGCTTTGGCCATCCAGAACAACGTGGTAAGGAGGGGGCATTAATGAGTCAGGTCTGCTGGAAGTAGCACACATTTTAGAAATAAAAGGCTTTGCTAGAAAGGGTGTAATTTCATCTCTGAAGGTCACAGAGTCCTTTGCATTCACTTCATTTCTGGATATTATATGCTAAAATTGAATAGTCCTCCAAAATTTGGTTAGCATCTGCTGAACCAGGTCAGCAAAAAGAAACCAACTTAAACATGATTTGGAATTATAATTATTTCAATACGGTCATTACTTCTGGGGAAATTGTCACAGGAGCATATACTTGTTTAAATATGTTCAATTAATTTTGATTTTTGCTCTCAAGCATATTGAGCAATACTAAGGCAACTTACCAAGAAGAACTATAAAATTCCAAATTCCTCCAAAAACATAACAATAAACCTAGAATAGTACTATCTGAAATAGACTTAGACTCCTAAAACAAGCTTAGTACTCTAATTTATGTTAAATTCTATAATCCCAAACCATAGCTTAAGTTGAAATTTCAAGACAGGAACTGCAATATTTTCAAAAAATAATCCCACATTCTGGTCCCACATGCTCTTCCAGATCCTTGCACTACCAAGAGGTGTGTTCTCTTTCCCCTCTCCTTGAAATTGAGTAGGTCTCTGATTACCTTGACAGAACACAAGAAGAGATGTTATGTGACTTTAGGCACTAGGTCAAAAGAGAGAATTCAGCTTTCGCTGGCTTTCCCTCTTTCTCTGAGTATGAGCCTTAGGAGCCTTCTGCCAGTTTGGAAGAAGTCCAGCTTCCCTGAAGCCACCAAACTGGCAAGACCAAATAGAGACTACAGAGACAGAGAGAGGGGCAGAGAAACCTTCAAACAAGCGCAGCCTCCAGCCATCAATGCACAGTGAGCTAGTTGGTGTGCACGAGAAAGAAGATGAAGAGACAAGTCTGGGAGATTCTGAACTAACCCCAGGGAAAGATGATAAGAGTCGGGACTCGATGAGACATGTCTTATTGATACAGGAAGCATAATTATCCAGGTGGAAGAGGTTAAACCCCATTTCCCACTGAAAAACAGAGATTATAAACCTTTACATTTTGTTCCATTATGTATTGCCCTCAGTAAATCATCTTATGATATTCCAGTTTATAAAAGGAACATATATGGGCCTCTTAGTAAATAAATTAGCACCATAGAAAATCAAATGAAAAATACATGCATTCCTTGAAAACAAGATGAAATCTTAACATTTTCTCATTTTATGAAGTTTATCTTATTATTGATTGAATAATGAAAATGCCATGCTCTAACACAGTGGGATGGCATAAGAACCCAATATTATAAAGAGACTTTAAAATTCTATACATTTTAACAAAAGAGTAAAATTGACCAATTTGTTTTACCTCAATCTCCATAAAGAAAATGCTATCAAATAAAAGGAAAAAGTGCTTTTTTTCTTTTTTTCTTTCTTCTAAATCTTGAAACAATTCATATAAGTTCCAATAACACTTTGCACTTGTATATACAGATCTAATTAAAAAGCTAGAAGTCCATGTTAAGCTAAGCCTCAAGAATTTGAAATTGCTAAAAATCAATAAGAAATTAACGTGGTAAACTATAGTTGGTCTTGAAGATCTTTGCAAATTCACAAAATGCTTCCAAATCATAAAAGCTCATCCCCAGGGCTCCAAGGAAACGAGATAGTTAGTCATATTTCCATTTCCCCCATGAATGGTAATGCTAATTACACTCCTTCCCTCCCTAATATCGCATCCTATGTCTTATTACAAAAGGAAAACACAATAATTTATAAACATGAGATCACATCAAAGAGAAACAGGGCCAAATGGATCTACCTTAGCACCAGGAACCCCCAGGGAAGAGTAAATGCCCAGGATTTCCACACAAAGACTCGTGGGCAAAGTTTCCAGAGCTATTTGAACAGAAAATGAACGAAAACAATTAAAATGTGAATGCACTTTAACTGACACAGAATCGCCTTCCCTCCTAAATGACTGCCAAAGCTGGCCTCACAAGCAAATGTCAGGAGCTGCATTTCAATCAAACAGGAACAGCTGCATGTGTCTGGCACACTGGTGATTCTGAGAGCATTTACCAAACAGACAACCTGGGAGTCAGATTTGTTAAGTATGTGCAGTACGCACCTAGATGTTCATGATGAGACATTCTATCAAAGTCCAGGGAGGAAGGAAAAAGAATGTTCACTCCAGGAATAAACGTGTTCACACTGGCACTCACGTGAGCTTCATCCTGCACACTCAGAGCTCTCAATGCATTCATCTTCAGTCTTTCCCACAGGCAACTTTATAAGTAGAAAATACCGAATGAATGCTGGATATGAGTGGGCCCTTCTGCTTGTAACAAGGCCACCAACTGCACTGAAGGAAGTGTTGCAAGTAATGAGGAAGAGAAGTGCCATCAGCTTTTCTTCCCATATTGTTAACAGTATCCCAGTCACTTGCTTTATCACTCAGCATTAAAAAAAAAAAAAAAAAAAAAAAAAAACACCTCATTGAACATGACTGAAAATACTCATCTGCCTAGGAAAAAGTCTGCTGATTGGAACTCAATTGGCTTAATCTTTTTAGTGTTTTGGTCTTAAGGGTCTTCATTAATCTCAGCCTTTTCCATTAGGAAAGATATTCCTGTATTATCTCCATCATCAATTAATTGCTTGACTTGAAAGTCACTAAACCTCTGTGCAAGTTCTTCTATTTTCAAGATGTTAAAAGGATTATAAAATCTATAAAGCAAACTGCTGAAAAATTTTTATAACACCTTCACTTATAAGACTGTGAATCATATATCTACCGTTATTTTGCTTAATTTTTTATTCTCATTAACTCAATACATCCATCACATTCTTTCCCAAGTACATGTCAAATACTGACCTAAGCTCCATGTGCTCAGAGTCAAGAAAGAATTGCAACTTTCCTCTTGTGCAACATGTGGTCATTTTCATTCATATTTCTATATATATATTAACTTTGACCTTGATACACTGGCTTAACACACTAACAATAAACCTGATCTCTTTAAAAAGGCATAAATTTTTCAGATCAACATACCAACAACTTTGAATAGCAGGCATAAATGTGCCTGATGTAAACATCCATAATGACACCACCAGTGATGAGTTGCAGTAAATATATTAAAACAAAATGACCACTGGTAGTGTTTATATCCCACAAAGCTCTCCCATGTTGGTAAGACACAGATCTCTGTCAATATCAATACTGTATCAAATCTCCCAATTTTTTTCACCGGTGTATTTCCATACAGTAGTGTATGGTATAGTTTCAGCTCCAGCTCTTCCCAACTATACCCTTTGCCTCTCTCCCCTCACCTATTATCTCAGGTAGAGGGCTGGTGGTAGCTGGCCTCAGGAGCAGTTCCTAAGTATGAATTATCAAATATTAGAGAGAAGAAATTCCTAATGTTTGATGTGATGTAGGTAAGTGAGATCTCATGATTTCCCTGCTGAAAACACTCTAGTAGATGCCATAGTTGGTAAAATAAAATCCCAGCTCTTTCCAATGACTCACAAGACCTGAGTGGTCTGACTCTTAGGCCCCTCTTTGACCTCAGGCTTATCACACTCCTACTTCCTCATTAAGCCTCAGCTACACCAGCCTTCCTCGCTAACCTCCAGTGGCCAACAATGTGTACTGCATAAAGATCATAGACAGTATAAATTGTGGCCCTGGTGACGCCACTTCCCAGTTTCACTGACTGTCTCCCTCTCTCTGGGCTTGTATAACTGCCCCTTCCATTAGGAATGTTATTGTGCCTGCTCTTAGCACAAATGTCCATTCCTCAGATCAGCCTTCTCTAAACATCTCATCCAAAGAAGCAAACGCCACCCACCCTGAGAGGTTATACTTTCCCTCAATGCCCTCATTGCTCCCTGTCATTATCTCCTCAGTTTCTTTTCTTTCTGTCTTTTCTCATTAAGATGCAAGTTCTGCCTGGCTGGTGAGGTTCCGTCGCTGAGCATTCACCATGAATTAGGAGGTCACGGTAGGATTCTTTGTCAGGGCACATACTGGTTGTGGGCTCGATCCCCAATGGGGCGGGCATGGAGGAGGCAGCTGATCAATGGTTCTCGCTCATCATTGATGTTTCTGTCTCTTTCTCCCTCTACCTTCGTCTCTGAAATCAATAAAAACATATATTTTAAAAAGATGCAAGTTCCATGAGGGCAGAAACCTTGCTTCCTTTTGAATTTCTAGCTCTTGACATAGAACTTGAACACATAGCAGGCATTTGTCTAAATATGTGTTTAATTGGTTAATGGGATTAGGATATATGGATTCCAATCTCATTATTTGGAAAGTCACTTATTTTCTTGAAGTTTTTCAATTACCTCATTTATAATCAAAGATAATTACATCCTCTCTACCTCTGCCTCACTGTGAAAATGCAAATTGGATAATCTAAATGAAACTGTAAATATTACCTAAATATTGGTTGTTATTAAAAAACAACAACAACAACAACAACAAGCTGACATAGTAGAGTAAGTGCTAGACTAAGAGTCCAAACCTAAATGCAACTTTCTTCAAATCCTTATTGTGAGACTTTGGGTAAATGTGCACTTCCCTGCGCATCTGATTCTTGCAAAGTGGTGGGGATACCATTTTAGGAGGAATACATGACTCATCTAGATAACTCTAAAAGTCATGTGTGAATATGAAGAAAAGGTTACTTATAAAATAGTAGAATCAGACCAAGCCTTAATGTTCCTTTCAGCTCGATTATACTTGAGACAGGGGTATTCCTGAACATGTGTTCCCATCTTCCTATTTTAGGGTAGTTTGAGGTTCACAGTAAAATGGAAAGGAGGGTGCAGAGATTTCTCATATGCATCCTGCATAGCCTCCTCTATCATCAACATCCTCCATCAGAGTGGTACATTATATCACAACTAATGAGCCTACATTGACACATCCTAACTATACAAAGGCCTTAGTTTACCTTAGGACTGATTCACTCTTGGTGTTTTACCTGGGCTTGGACACATGTATTCATCAGTATAGTATAATACAGAGTATTTCCATGCCCTAAAAATTCTCTGTGCTCTATTCATCCCTTCTTCCTCTGACACCCACCCCAAACCCTGACAATAAGGGTTTTACTGTCTGCATAGTTTTCCTTTTTAAAAATATCATATAGTTGTAATCAAACAGTTTATAGCCTTTTAAGATTAGCTTCTTTCACTTATAGGATTCTTTATAGCTTTTTTTTTTAGTACTGAATTATTTTCCATTGTCTGGATGTACCACAGCTTATTTATCCATTTGCGTACTGAAGGACTAGTGGTTGCTTCCATGTTTTGGCCATTATGAATAAACATCCGTGTTCAGGTTTTTGTGTGGACATAAGTTTTTTACTCCTTTGGGGAAATACCAAGGAAAGCAATTGCCGGATCACATGGTAAGTTTATGGTTAGTTTAGTCAGAAACTGCCAAACTGCCTTCCAAAGCAGCTGTGCCATTCAGCATTTCCATCAGCAACGGATGAGAGAATGCCTGGGGCTCCACACCCCCCCTCAGCATTCGGGATTGTCAATTTCTGAATTTTGGGCATTCTAAAAGGTTTGCAGCGGTTCTAATTGGTGTGTTGTTGTTTTAATTTGCATGTTTCTGATGACATATGATGAGAAACATCTTTTTTACATGCTTATTTGCCATCTCTCCTCTTTATCTTCTCATACCTTTAGTGTCAAATACATCTAAAAGACCATCATCACCTTCAAGTTTCTCCCTATAATGGATGTTCACATGTAAATAATTTGCTGACAGTAATTGCTTTCCAGTTTTATTTTATAATCTTTATAACATTTGGCTTTCTTGTCATTCAGCATTAAGTCACTTCAGGGACTCAGTCTCTGCTTCTGTGAAATGAGTAAGCTGGCTCTGACCATCCCCTTCCTGCCCTATAATTTGCTGAATCTAAAATGCTTTTCAAAGCCTTTGTTTATAGCATGATACTGCATCTCCAATCTTTTTGGATGTTTTAGGAAAGATGACAGGAATGATAAGGCCTCTACCCAGAATAGGCAAGGAAACTGTGTCACATAATTTTTAAAAGTTTGAAATATATGGGTTTTTGTCATTTTCCTTCCATCATTCCTACTGTCTGACACTGCATTTACCAGCAATCTTACCTAAACCTCCCTGGGATAAATTCAGCTCTGCATGACACATGGATAAACCAATTTTAGATACTTGGTGTCAAACTTACACCAACATTTGTTTAGCAGTATATTACAATAGTACTTTAAACTTCCAAGGATTATTTTAGTTTTCTTACTCTTTTTACAAGTTATCAGTCCTATGAAAATATTACATTATTGGAATATTTGTCCTGGGTACATTCACATTTCCTAATCTCAGACCTTTACCTGTGAGTCTCCCCAGTTCCCGGACCTCTGTGCTCTGAGACCCCTAAACTCAAAACTGTTAGAGCATTTCACTAGATACATTCGGAATTTCCAGGCAAAGATATTCATGAAAATCAAACCAAAGGTGAGTATCAGAGTAAATCAGATTTATATTTGACTCAAGTGACTGATTTTCATTTGATCAACTGCCTTATTTCTTTATTATACTCTTGCACATAGGTCACTGTGAAATGTCATGGCTGCTTTACGTCAAAACAAAGCGAAAATATGCTACTATCCATCTATGGACATAAATTCAAATTTAGTAAGAATTTTCCTGAGAGCTATGGTAAGAATCTTTTTTACTTTTTAAAGAACCAACGGGTGCAGATGGAACACGATGAATGTCCCCGCCATGTTTCATTTGGTTTTCCCTTTGGCTTCCATTTGATAGTGACTGTCTGGATACCATAAACGGTCAGCAGATGCGTAGAGCAGGAAGTTATTTTTTAGAGATAAAAATTATGGGTTAAGTTCTCTGCAAATCAATGTGATATAAGAAGCTGAAGGAAACAAACTGCAAAGAGTTCCAAAAGAAGAAAAACACTTGATATTGAACCATCACATAAAATAACATTAAAACAGCCTCCAATGATTCTTTTTTTTTTTTTTCAGTAGTGGGAGTCCCCCACTACCACAAATTACGCAGTTGAATTTCCCACATTTGGAGAAATTGCAGGGGTCAGCACATTCAGAGTGCAATGGATAAGCCTCGCCCTGGCAAAACCACCTTCCTGATCATGTTATCTCCCCTGCTAGGTAAGTATTCAAATGATGCTTAATTCCTTTTCCCCCCTGAATTATTCTAAGTGATCTTTTAGATTACTAAGATATTTTCCAATGTATCTTACCAGTTACCTACACTTTTCATAGGGAGTCAGAAAAAAAGAAAATAAGTCTAGCATTTATTGAACACATCTATTGTCTCATTTATCACTCATAATAGCCATACAAGGGAAGAATTGTTATTTCCATTTTATAGGCAAGAAAACTAAGGCTTGGAGTGCCTAAGAAGAACTTATCCAAAAACATAAAATAGAAAAGTTAGAGTCAGATTTGCAATTAGTTCCGTTTAAATAAAAATTGATACTTTTTTCCTTACCCTCCACTATCCCTGGCTCTATAAGAATGCTCTGCTATCAGGAGAATAGAAACAATGTTAAAAAGAAAACAGCCAGCCCAGCCAGTGCAGCTGAGTGGTTGAGCATCGACCTATGAACCAGGAAGTTGAGTTTAATACCTGGTCAGGGCACATGCCCGGGCTGCAGGCTCCATCCCCAGTAGGGAGAGTGCAGGAGGCAGCCAATCAATACTTCTTTCTCATCATTGATGTGTCTATCTCTCTCTCCCTCTCCCTTCCTCTTTGAAATCAATAAAAAAATATATTTTTTTAAAAAGACAAAGCAAATAGCCAGTCTTGGTGATCATGAGCTCTGTCCTTCAGTCCCTGCAAAATGGGAGGCCAAAGTGAAGAAGCATAGGCTTGACTTAGAGCCTTTGCTGTGGTGCTTCATTAGATAGGGGTCCCACCAAGTGGCACCTTACATGGTTTCTAAGAGAAAGGATTTGAGGACTTAAAAATGGAAGAAATTTTGCTCTAAAACATTTGCAGTGGATTAAAGAGAGAGTAGTAGAAATCAAACATCTACATGTAAACATAATGGGCAGAAATTTTTTCTTAGGGGTTGTCAAAGATATAACCAAAGTTCAAGGCCAGAGAGAACTCTTCAATTACAGATGCCAAACAAATTTGTAAAATGCAATTGCATCTTTTCCCATACCCCAACCCATCCTTGACTTTGTTCATGCCCTTCTCCCTGCCTGAAATGTTCTTCATTCCAATACTATCACCAGTACCACCTAAGGAATCCCTAGATTATCTCTATTACTTACAAGTAATTGAAAACCCACCTAACTGTGTGAGTTAAAAAATAAAACCATAAATATTCCAAAATTATAAATGCAAATGAACTCAGTTAATTTTCTGTCATAACAATTTTTAAGGAGCCAGTGTTTTCCTTCTTTCAGTTTTCTCACCACCAATCTGTTGGGATTCATTACATAGCATAATACTAGTAGTCAAGATCACAGCTGCTGGAATAGGACTACTTGAGTTCAAAATCCACTTCTGCTTTGCACCTCCAGGATATACATGAGTTCTATGAGCTTTAGTTTTTTTCATCTATAGTATACAGATAAAAATAGTATCTAGGATTTAATGACAATATAGGTAAAGTGAGGACTTCATATTGTCATATGAAAAACTGTAACAATCTTAAAATAGTTCCTGGCACATAGCATTATATAAATACTTTTATCATTATTTTTGTGCTCATGGGGGAGATGCAGTTTCTCTCTCTCATCAAATATATTGATGATCACTTCCAGACTAGGGTGGTGTGCGTGGTATACCTAGTCCTACCTAATAATAGACAAATATGCAAATTGACCGCACCTTTGCTACGCCCAAGCCACGCCCACCAACCAAGCCATGCCCACCAACCAATCAGGATGAGTATGCAAATTACCCCCAACAAAGATGGCGGCTAATTTGCATATCAAGACTGCATAGAAAGAAGCCAAGAGATGCTGAAGGGAGCAAAGCTGCTGAGAAGCAAGCAAGCGGGGGGGAGGAGAAGGGAGGAGCGGAGGCAGGGCTGGGGGAGAAGGAAGGAGAGCGGGGCCGGCTGGCGGAGAAGGCGGGCCAGGGGACAAGGGAGGAGCGAAGGCGGGGCGGGCTGGCAGAGAAGGCGGGCCGGGGGACAAGGGAGGAGCGGAGGCGGGGCGGGGTAGAGTGCAGCAGGAAACCCTATTGCAGGATTTTTCCTGCAACGGGAACGCTAGTGTAATAATAATATAGTAGGTAGTTGGGGTTCTCCAGAGAAACAGAACTAACAGAGAGAGAGAGAGAGAGAGAGAGAGAGAGATATTAAGGGATTTATATAATTGTGGAGGGTGGCAAGTTCAAAATTTGCAGGGTTGGTAGGGAAGAGTTGATGTTGCAGCTCAAGTCCAGAGGTAAATTGCAGGCAGACTTCCTTCTAGTGAAGGAAAGATCAGTCTTAAGGCCTTTAACTCATTGGATGAGGCCCACCTGCATTGTAGGGTAATCTGATTTTCCATAAATGTACTAATTTAAATGTTAATCTCTTTTAAATAAATACATTCACAGCATCATACAGATGTGTTTCACCAAATATCTGTGTACCATGGCCTAGACAAGTGACACATAAAATAGAGAAATCAGAGTCTAATTACCACAGCCCTGATGATCCCATGTAGGCCAAATCAGGAATTTCAGCAGTAATAGGTGACTACTGACAAGAGGGACACACTTTGACTTCGGGGCTGCACAAGTCTTTTCATAACCCTTGTTGAAGGTGTGTGTAGACCCTTAGAGGTAATAACCAAGATTTATCAGCTGCCTGGGTAGATTTGGCTTAGGGTAGGATCTAAGTTTACTCAAGGAAAATAAATAAATGTTATATATATATATATATATATATATATATATATATATATATGTATATATATATATATGGATTTAAGTTTATTCAAGGAAAATAAAGAAATGTGGTATATATGTATGCATATATATGTATATATACATAAATAAATATATACATAAATATAGTACCTCTTTTTTTTTAATGTTTTTATTGCTTCCAGAGAAAGGGAGAGGGAGAGCTGGAAATATCAACCAGACAGAATCATTGATTGGCTGCCTCCTGCTCATCCCACACTGGGGATCGAGACCAAAACCCAGGCATCTGCCTTGACCAGGAATTGAACCATGACCTCCTGATTCATAGGTTGGCGCTCAACCACTGAGCCACACCAGCTGGGCATGTACAGTAACTCTTTTTTAAAAATATATATATTTTATTGATTTTTTACAGAGAGGAAGAGAGAGGGATAGAGAGTTAGAAACAATGATGGGAGAGAAAAATTGATCAGTTGCCTCCTGCACACCTCCCACTGGGGATGTGCCTGCAACCAAGGTACATGCCCTTGACCAGAATCGAACCTGGGACCATTCAGTCTGCAGGGTGATACTCTATCCACTGAGCCAAACCGTTTAGGGCATACAGTAACTCTTTTATACTTAAACTAGAGAAATTCGTGCACAGGACGGGGGGTAAGGGGGGAGGTCCCCTCAGCCCAGCCTGCACCCTCTCCAATCCAGAACCCCTCAGGGGATGTCCAACTGCCGGTTTAGGCCCAATCCCAGAGATCAGGCCTAAACTGGCAGTCGGACATCCCTCTCACAATCCAGGACCGCTGGCTCCTAACTGCTCACCTGCCTGCCTGCCTGATCACCCCTAACTGCCCCCCTGCCAGCCTGATCACCCCTAACCACCTCTGCCTGCTGGCCTGGTCACCCTTCACCGCCCCCTACCCCCCCGCCCCGCCGGCCTGGTCACCCCATGCAGCCTGCTGTTCAGTCATTTGGTTGCCCCTCACTGCACCCCCTGCCAGCCTGGTCGCCCCACACAGCCTGCCGTTCAGTTGTTTGGTCATCCCTCACTACCTCCCTGCTGGCCTGGTCACACCACGCAGCCTGCTGTTCGGTCGTTACTGTGAGGGTGTCCTGACCAATTTGCATATTACCATTTTATTAGTATAGATTTGACAGATTTGACAATCACTAAACTGGACTAAATGAAAAAATGAAAGGAAAGTCTGTAAGCAAATTTCTGGGCACCACATTTTTTTAGTGACTATCAATCCCCAGTGAAAATGGGGAGTTAAGTAGAGAATTATTAAAGGTTTTTGCATTCTCATTCTGCAACTGGTCAAATGACTCCATTATTCATATTCTTGCTCCCATGGAGAGCTTTTGAAATAATTAACCACTTCTAATGCTTAATTTCATTCCTCCATCCTTCCTTTCCTTTATTAACTTAACGTGCACTTTAATTAATTCAATTTGAAGAAATATAGGCAAGACATCATCATCTCTTACTCATATTATAAGAATGACTTCACTAATTTCTTTGCTTCAACTTTTCCATTATCCATAGGCAGTCAACATGATCTTTTAAAAACATAAATCAGTTCTGCTTAAAATCTTCCAATTTCTGCATTTATGGTAAAATGTAAACTCATTATCATCATGGCCAGTTCATCATGGCACAGCTGACCTGGCCTTTGCCACCTCTTCACATTCATGTCATACAGCACGACTGCACACCAGCCACACTGGCAACATTTCTGTGGTTCAAACAAGCTAATGTTTATAAGCAAATGGCATGTTAGGCCTTTGGTAATTGCTATTAGAAAGGCTTGGCATTCTCTTCCCCAAAATCTTCTCTTGCAGGCTCTACTTTTCTATAGGGGGCCCAGGGAGACAGCCTCCTGCAGACAGAACATCTCTGCCTGTCCAGTCAAAGTCCAACCACCCAGATCACCTTTTGCAATTTTCTCACACTGATGTATTTCCTTTACAACACTTTTTATTATCTGAAAATATCTCATTTATTTATTTGTTTACTTCTATGCTGCTTGTTTAAGCAGAGATGAGGGAAGTTCATAACATAGATCAGGGTTTGGCAAGCATTTCTAGAAAGACCGAAATTGTAAATAACTTAGCTTTTACAATCATACCAGGTAGTCCTATAATATTAGCTTTAACCGTTAACCAATATTTAGAAACTTCAAGAACAGAAGGAAAATTTATGGTATTCACTCATATTTTTGCTCTTGTAATGTTTACTCCTTCCTGATGTACCAAGATTCCTTCTTTTATCATTTCTGTTTAGAGAGGTTTGTATTAGCCATTCTTTTAGGGTAGGTCTGCTGATGACAAAGTATCCTAACTTTCTTTAATCTGAGAATATCTGGATTTTCCCTTCATTTCTGAAGGATATTTTAAGGCATTTGTGGTTGTGGTAGTTGTCTGACCATTGACATTTCCAGGTGACTGACTCCTTCAGCTTCAATAATAGGCTAAATGAGGCATAATGGAACTGAAGAAACTCGTAAGTGCTATTTCTTGGGTCCTGAGGAACCTAGTTGGTTTGTGTTTTTCTCTCTGGCTTTCAGGGTCTTTTTGTTTGTTTTTATTACTTATTTATTGATTTGTGTGTTTGTCTATTCCTCAGTGGAGGATGTGTTTATTGATTTTAGAAGGGGAGAGAGAGAGAGAGAGAAACAACGATGTGAAAAAGAAACATCGACAGGTTGCCTTCCCTACTCGCCCTGACAGGGGATCAAACCCACAACCTAAGTATGTACCCTGACTGGGAATTGAACCCACAACCTTTGTTACATGGAAAGATGCTCCAACTGAGTCACCCAGCCAGGGCTATATGTAATGTTTTTAGATATACTTAAATTTTTTTCTACCATTAAAAAGTGTAAAACCATGCTTAGCAGGCAAGCCATACAAAAACAGGTTTCACCCTGAATTTGCCTCATGGGCCATCATTTGCCAATCCCTAAAATGGATCAAGATTTCAGAACTATAACTCTTTTTGCTGCCTAGACACAACAGCTTGTCCACAAAAAGAGTGAGTTAAACATTAGAAATAATAAAAATAGCTTTTCTCTTTTTCAACACCTGGGAACTTGGGAAGAAGAGGAAATACTGCTTGTGAGATTGTATTATCAGGATCTGATTAAATTATGAAAGACCCTAAATGTCACAGAGATTTCATGGTCCCATGGACATAATTCAAAATAAAAACAATACTAAGTCCTAAAATGAATGCAAGAAATTCCAACAAAAATTCTGATTTTACTAATTATGACTACTTTTATGTTTATTTGTGAAATATCCATAGCTTCAAATAACATTTTGAATAATTACCCTTCTTTATTTTGCTCTAATTATATTTCTAATCTGCTTGTTGACTAATTCAACTTGACAAATTAAATACATAAATGCACTAATTTCCTCTTATATACAAACATAATTGTATTAAGAAGGTAGCAGAACACATTCAAGCAGATCATACTCAGAATATATTAAAACATGTAAAACAAAGACATAGATAAGAGAGATAGCTTGAAAATAGCTAATAATAACTGTAAAGACAAAACTGAAAATAAATTAAATACCTGGGAAGCTGAAAAATATCCAGCAAAGAAACAGTTAAAAGAACCCAAGACAACATTGACTTTAGAAGAGAAATTCAGATAGAGTCTTACAATGGAAAAGCCACCCAGCTGCAAAACATTTCGAGTGAAGGCTGGGCAGGGGTGGGGTTGGGGAAGACAATGTTGGTCTCATGTGGCAAATGAATGCACTGCCACATCCTATTGTTCAGCTGAGCCAGCCTGAAAATTCATGCAAAGTGCAGAGTTAGTATACATAATTTTATTCTAAAGCTTTCTTCCTTGAATTGCTATTAAATTTTAAATAAACTGAGACATGAGCATTTACTAAAGTCATTATGATTCCATTGCCCGTAGCATGCAGATCTGTACTCATCGCACCAGACGCTCTTTGCACTGAATTCTGTTCAAAGTTTCTCTTCTGGCTTGGTATTTATTTAGTTGGCAGATCTTCAGTAAGAAACACCCAGTGTCATCTGAAAGGACACATATTGCAAGAATCTAATTTCCTCCCTTACTGAAGCTATGTGATGTGTGACTTCCCATCGAGTACAATTGCCAACAAGGCACAGGTGTGCACTGCATGAGGAGGTGAAAATGTGATTATAGGAAGAGAGATGTTGTGATTCTGTCCCTGTATCCAGAATGCAATCAGCCCCAAATGAGTGCCTGCTTTACTCTCTCATAGTAAACACCAAGCCTAGGAAGCAAGGAAATAAAACCTCGCCATATCCAGATTCACAACTACTGTAATTGTATTTAGAATTAAGAAGCAAAGCTTCGCCCCCCCTCCCGCCGCCGCCCCTCCCCGCCCCCCAATTCATTCATTGATTCTTTGTTTTACTACAGCAAATTGCCCTGGAACTCCCTTTCCTTCTAATGTTTTCATGCCACAATAGTTGAATAGCTAAAACCCAACATCAAATGGGTTTTCCTTTTTCTTAAATGTAACTAAATAAACCATTTTTTCTTTAAAAGGTAGTTTATAAAAAGTATCACTTCCCTTTGTTTTAGTGATAAAAATACTGTTTTAATTGAAAACGCTTATACGTTTAACTCAATAGAAGGAAAGTTGAACTCCCTAAACTGAATAAGGCAAGGCACCGAATATTATTACATCAGAGTCAAATATTATTAATTTAACTGTGACTGGTTTCAACTCTGAATGGTGCAAATAACTTACATACAGGCTATTCAATGCAGAATTGTTTGCATTAGAGAAATTTGGGAGAAATAAATATCCATTAATAGAAGACCAGTTAAATAAACTGTGGTATATGCCTATACATTTATTTCATCCATAGTAAAAGGATAACCAGGTCTTTATGTAATGAGAAATAATAATCTCTGATATGTATGACTATAATGTTCTGCCACTTGTTTTAAAAAAGATAAATAAGATGTATATGTGTATTTGTGTACTTGCTTATAAATGCATATATCTCTGTAAGGACATAAATAAAGAGTTAACCTTATTTGCTTGTATGGAGAACATTCAGATGGCTGAGAAACATTGGTGTAAGGGAAACTTTTATTGTCTATCATTTTACAGTTTTTGAATGCTTGAGCCATGTAAATTATCTATTCAAAAATATATTAAATTTTAAATTTTAAAATTTTAGAAATTAATGTTGAGTTGCTAGTTTGTTAAAATGTAATCAATGCAATCAATAACTATACTGTGCTCCATAGACAGGTTATCACTAATTTGGGGCTGAATGCATAATGCATCATACTTATATCAAACCAATTAAAATCTCATGAGATGAACATGATCAGGTTCAGTTAATCCAAATGAGCCCCTAACACTGAAATCTTCTCTACAGAATTGATTTTACTTGTGAAAAAAACAGGCAGATTAAGATGCATTATGATGTGGAAGACACAATATATATCAACATAGTAAAATTTAGCTCTTCTGTTAAATATTGCTTTCTGAAATTCTCCTAATTGTTAAGACACAAGAAGGACTATTCCAGAAGTTTGCAACATATTGGTTAGCTTACACATTTACATAAACAATACAATTTAACGCAATCTATTCTAACAGGGTTCAGGGAACCAAAGCCCATAACACAGGAAGGTTTTATTGTTGCAGAAAGGAGAGTTTTGGAATCATCTAGAGCTTTTGTTGGATCTACTGGATACAAGAAATGAACACTCCCAATAACTTGTTACTGAGTTGTTAAATATCCAAAGGAATGATTTAAACATTGGTTAGGAGCCTTCAAAAAACTTGGTTGAATTTTAAATTTTGAACAAGATCTAAGCAGAGGAAACAGAAGTTTTATTAAATATAGGCATGTGTTTATTGCCATGGGAATTAGAATTTTAAAGTAATCTCTGATTGAACAGTTGTTTGTATTATTAAAGATCACAATATCTTAAAAGAGCTTCATTGTTTACAAAACATTTTCTTAAGTTGGTACCAAAAGAAGCCAAAATAATCCTATATAATAAAAAGGTAATATGCAAATTGACCGTCACTCCAACACACAAGATGGCCACCCCATGTGGTCAAAGATGGCTGCTCCCATGTGGACAGAAGATGGTCACCACAAGATGGCCAGCAGGGGAGGGAAGTTAAGGGTGACCAGGCTAGCAGGGGAAAGCAGTTAGGGGCAACCAGGCCAGCAGGGGAGGGCAGTTGGGAGAGGGGGGGACCAGGCCTGCAAGGGGAAGGCAGTTAGGGGCGACCAGGCCTGCAGGGGAGGGCAGTTGGAGGTGACCAGGCTGGCAGGGGAGGGCAGTTGCGGGGGGACCAAGCCTACAGGGGAGAGCAGTTGGGCAACCAGGCCAGCAAGGGAGTGAAGTTAGGGGTGATTGGGCCAGCAGGAGAGGTCAGTTGGATGTGACCAGGCCTGCAGGGGAGGGCAGTTGGGGGTGACCAGGCCTGAGGGGAGGGCAGTTGGGGGTGACCAGGCCTGCAGGGGAGGACAGTTAGGGGCGACCAGGCCTGCAGGGGAGGGCAGTTGGGGGGGATCATGCTGGCAGGGGAGGGTAGTTAGGGGCGACCAGGGTTTGGTCCTAAATGCATAGTAGGACCAGGATCGGGCCTAAACCAGGATCGAGCAGTCGGACATCCATCAAGGGGTCCCAGATTGGAGAGGGTTCAGGCTGGGCTGAGGGACAGCCCCCCATGCACGAATTTCATGCACCGGGCCTCTAGTAGTAGTAGTAGTAATAGTAGTAGTAGTAGTAGTAGTAGTAATAATAATAATAATAATGGCAAAGGCAAATAGTAACTAAACTCTACCATGCAGTAATTAAAATGATAAATATACATACTCATAGAGCGAGACTAAGGTAAGATACTATTTTTATACTTAAATCATTTCTGGGTATGTCCTCCTCCCAGGTATTTTCTTTTCTATTGGAACTTGATGGTGTAAGAAGTAGACCCTAACGTCCTTTAAGTTGAGATTTTACACTTACTCTTAAGTGTATATATGAAGCCTGAGCTAAGAATGCCAGTTTTGGATGGTAATAATTTTTTTAAGTAACAGTAGGAAGTAATAAAAAAAGGAGGTTGCTTTAAGCAAAATTATTCCAAATGGTTGGCCAAAAAAAGTAACTGTGGTTACAACTATGATTTTAATTAGAAACATATATTTTTAATTGAATCTGGTCCCCAGGTATTTTGAAAATGCATTTTCTTTCTCAGAAGAAAAAAAAAAAAAAACAACATAGCTCAGAAAGAAAAATTAGGTTATGGGATCAATTTGTATTTATATACAAATCTGTTTATATGAATATGAGAAAAATTCAGAAATAAGTATTATGTTCAAAGTTAGAAGAAGTTCAATAATTAGAAACAGCATTTCTAAATTATCCAAGGTTATTTTAGGGTCCCAAAAGTATAGGGCTTTCTCTCTTAAACTAAATTAATTATAAAACTCAACCAAATAAGCTTTTCTTGAGAAAGATGTATTAGACAAATAGTTCAATATTGAAATAAAGCTAATAGCCAGGCAAATCCGTAATTTTTAGTGCACAAAACTTTTCAATTCTGGAATGAATGATCAAAAAAATCAAGAGAAAAATAAAAAACATATTTACAAATAATTAAAACAGCAAAGCACCATTAGTTCATTATAAGAAAATGGCAATTTCTTCACATTTTAATTTTACCTTTAAAAAAAAGTAAAATATATACCATGACATAATGCATTTTGATTCTGATAAAATTTTTTTTATGTATTACAAAATTTTATTCAAAAATTAAGTTGAGCCAAAACCGGTTTGGCTCAGTGGATAGAGCGTCGGTCTGCGGACTGAAGGGTCCCAGGTTCGATTCCGGTCAGGGGCATGTACATTGGTTGCGGTCATATCCCCGGTGGGGGGTGTGCAGGAGGCAGCTGGTCGATGTTTCTCTCTCATCGATGTTTCTAGCTCTCTGTCCCTCTCTCTTTCTCTCTGTGGAAAATCAATAAAATATATAAAAAACAACAACAAACAAACAAACAAAAAAACCCACAAAAATTAAGTTGGCTTGCATAAGGATATTATAAAATAAAATAAAAACCTATTTTGGGGGCTGCAAACAAAGGTAAATAATAATGAAAATAGAGTCTATTGTGAAAGTGATTAAAAATGAATCTGTTTCATTTAACTCCAATCAGTAATGGTTTGAAAGAAAGATTATGACACTTTCAGTTCATAATAATGGTATTGCAAATTTCAAAAAGGACAGAGAAGCTAGACAAATGGACCTGAGTGAAAAGAAGTAAGGGCAAGAAGTAAAATTGGATTCATTTTAGAAAAATTGAAGTTAATATTGCACATAATTAGAAATGTAAATCATCCCTGGGACATGTAGGAAAAGTAATGTCAAGTTGAATCCCTAGAATTAGATAAAAATTTGAGATTATAGTAAGATATACCTAATCAGAGCCAGGTATAGTTTCAGTCACAGTATTTAGTTTCTGGATAATATTATTTTTCAATCAAAAATATTTATTATATGCATACTGACTCCTCTTTGTCAAACTAAAGAGAGGATTAAAGTGATGACATATCATTCTTTTGTCTGAGATGTCATAAAATTGAATTATATTTATATACATACACCTACTTTATAAGCCACTATATAATGTTTTTAATTGCTTATTATAAATATAGGTTTTATGTTTTTTAAAGTAAGTGAAGTGAGAATAAAGGAAAGAAGGAGGGAAGGAAGGAGAAAGGTAGGAGGAAATAAAAGTTAGAAAACTAGAAAGAAAAAAAAAATCATTAACCCCCAAATAACCATTTTCTTGACTAAATGTTTTATTTTCTACTTTCCCAAACACTTCTAGGTAGCACCACACTGACTAGACAGAAAATTCTCACTTAGAATTTTCATACAAATTTTCATAACCCAAATAAATAATTAGGGTCATCACAAAGTCAAATGATAAAATCAAAGTGAGAAAAAAGAGGTAAGGATATGGTTGAGTATATTCTATATGTCAAACAGGTTGTGTACATTACAAATTTAATTTTCACAACTGCAGTAAAATGTATATCAATTTAAAGAGGTCACTGAAAAATAAAAAGAAGAAACAAGCCACAGGCCAAAGAACTGGTAGGTAACTAAAACCCAGGTCTGTCTGACTCCAAACTTTCAACTGTACTACACGTTCCCAAAATGATATTAAGCACCTTAAAATAGAAAACATATTCAACTCTGACAATGGGCTAATTATCAAATTAAATGGAAAGGAGGAGGAGGAGAAGGAGAAAGAAAAGCCATCATGGTTGTCATTGCCTGGTAGTTACTAAAAATCATATATATATATATTGGCTAATATGCTAAGTGTCTGACCATCAGACCAGTCGCTAAGACACGCACTGACCACCAGGGGGCAGACGCTCAATGCAGGAGCTGCTGAGCTGCAGTGACTTGGCAGTAGTGGGTCTCGGGTGACGTACCACAAAACCAGAGAGAAGGGATCCCAAATCCTAGCGGGGCCACGCGATTCCACCTTCAACCGTGGGTTATGTTGTTGCTGGGGCACTGTTGGCCCTGAATCTGTTCTGCTGCACACTTGCATTTGTGTTCCACACCCTCCGACAGCAACTTTGCAGAGTGCCCTCTCGCACTCTGGGACCCCTCAGGGGATGTCAGAGAGCCAGTTTTGGCCCAATCCCTGGAGGCCAGGCTGAGGGACCCCACCTGCCAGAGGGACCCTGTTCACTCTGCAGACACCAGGGACGGACTGTGGGAGGTTGGCTCCAGGGCGTGTCTGGCCCATCTCGCCTAGTCCTGCCCCACTGGCCACCTTCTAATTAATTTCTTTTCAATGTGCATGAATCTGTGCACTGGGTCACTAGTGTAAATATAAAATCTCCCAGATTTTATAGAAGAGATTTGTCAGTGTAAATTCTGCCAGGGAAGGTTCCCAGGAAAGGCAATTTTTCAGTATGTGTGAGATTTGGATAAGAAAATCAGGGATGGAAAATATTCACACCTATTAGAATGACTGTTGTCATCAAAACAAAAGATAACAAGTTTGGAGAGGTTGTAGAGAAAAGGAACCCCCAGGCACTATTGGTGGAAATGCAAACTGGTACAGACACTATGAAAACCAGTATGGAGGCTACTTAAAAAATTAAAAACAGAGTTACCATATGACCCAGCACCCCTCCTCTGGGTTTCTACCTGAAAAATTTGAAAGCATTTATTCACAAAGATATATGAACCCATATGTTCATTGCAGCATTATTTATAGTGGGAAAGACATGGAAATAACCAAAGTCCTTTGATAGATGATTGGATAAAGAAGATATGGTACATATATACAATGAAATGCTATTCGGCCAAAAAAAAAACCAAAATGATGAAATACTGCTATTTGCGACAACATGAATGGACATCTAGAGAATATCATGCTAAGTGAAATAAGTTGAACAGCAAACTTAACAACCATGTGATTTCACTCATCTATACTAATAAAAGGTAATATGCAAATTGGTCAGGATGCCCTCACAGTAACGACCGAACAGCAGGCTGCATGAGGTGACCAGGCCGGCAGGGGGGTTAGTGAGGGACGAACAAACAGCTGAACAAGCAGGCTGCGTGGAGTGACCAGGCCAGCAGGGGGGAAGTTGGGGGTGACCAGGCCAGCAGGCAGAGGCGGTTAGAGGTGACCAGGCAGGCATGTGAGCAGTTAGGAGCCAGCGGTCTCGGATTGTGAGAGGAATGTCCGACTGCCTGTTTAGGCCCAATTCCTGGGATCAGGCCTAAACTGGCAGTTGAACATCCCCCGAGTGGTCCCGGACTGGAGAGGGTGCAGGCTGGGCTGAGGGGAACCCCCCTCCCTGTGCATGAATTTCATGCACCAGGTCTCTAGTATGGGATATAAAACTGAAAGTAACAAATAAATAAATAAGAAAAACAAACAGAAACTCATAGACAACAATATGGTAGTTACCAGAGAGAAGAGGGATGGGGCAATAGTAAAGGATAAAGGAGGTCAGATATTTGGTGATGGAAGAAGATTTGACTTTGGGTGGTGGCACATGATACAATATACAGATGATGTATCATAGAATTGTACACTTGAAACCTATATAATCTTATTAACCAATGTCACTCCAATAAATTTAATTTTTTTAAAAAGAAAGAGAATTGGGGAGGGAAGAATTTGAAGAAGGGAAGCAGCACCATTTTTAGAAGGAAATGATAGGCAACACAGAGGAAGAACAGTAAATTCCAGATGTTTTCTGGAACCTCACATCTGCTAATATCCCCAAATGAACTTTCACACTTTAATATCTTTTTGTACTCTAACCAGCTTGGTTTCCTCATTTTTTTTTTAGGTTTATATAATAGACTTTAAAATTCACAGGGGTGTGCAATATTTAACTTTTGAGATGAGATCATGACTCATAATCTAAAGTCATTCAAGTGAGGCTGAATGTTCTATATGACCAATTATTCCTGAATAGCTGATATTATTTGTTGTATTTTAAATTCTCATCCTTAAAGTAACCCTGATTGAGCAATGATCTTCCTTTTGTGGTGATCATTTTTTGTTTTTTTCTCAAGTGCTAATGATTATTTATTTCCTCAACAGAAAATCTTCATGGGACTTACGAACAGGAGGTGTTTTTTTTACTGAGACTTATGGGGAAAGAATTGACATTATCCAGGTTGTAATCCAATGATATTTTTTGCCCTTCAATAGTTGCACTGTTGAACAATAGAAGTGAATAGTTAAGTTGAGCACCAGAAATAAGGCAGAGCTATTACACAGACTTTTACTCAATCTGTGTTAGCTAACATTACTCTCCAAAAGGACAAGAGCTTTCTCCTTAGAAATCAATTTTTGCCTTCCAGTTTTTCTTGTTTCTTTGGAAGACAGATAGTATCTTAATACGGATCTAAACTATCAGAAAGGGCCAATGAATACAAACATAAAACTGTTCAAGCTAAAATAATTATGTTGTTTATAAATCTCCAGAAAAAAAATGTTTGGTCTCCCATCTTATATCTTCTTCGAAGACCTATGATTCACAGTTGAGAGCAATCTCATTGTCAAAGAATGTTCCTAATAGCAGAGATGAGACTGTAATGAGTTTCTCAACACTCAAAACTCTGCCATTCATGCATTTAATGTCACTCAACTAATATTTACTCAGCACTTACATCAGGTGATGTTCCAGGCACAGGAGAAACTGTGGTAAACAAAGTCTCTGCCCTAAAGGAGCTCACATTTTAGTGGAGGGAAACAAAAAACAAATAAGTATGTAATTAGACCTATAGTATCTGAGATGAGAAGTGCTATAGAGGAGAAGCAAAGGCACAGGCAGGAATGCTGGAGAGAGTGGAGAGACAAGTTGCCACTCTGTACAGGGTCATCAGCGAGTTGCTAAAGGTCCTATTCTGAGGGTAGAGAAGATGAGACTCACTCTGAGTGAAAATAAATAGTACGGATTCAGAGACAACATGGAAACACTGAGACCATGCCTAGTAGTAAGGTCTCTAGTGTGGTGTCAAGGCACTCTAAGCTGGTAGTCATCCCAGCCCAGAGCCCCAAGAGCTTAACTAAACAATGAAATCACCGAGTTTCTAAACTATAGTTCAAGTGGACACATAGGAGTCAGCATCACTCCAGAATTAATACTTTTGGTGAGAACTGGCACTTCAGAGAGACAGAAGATTTGGAACCAAATGTGGTTCTAGAAGGATAAACAGCAGCACATTGTGGGATGTCCAAAAGTAAAGCAAATCCAGACCATGTGACTGACCCTATGGTCCTGACATGCAACACAGGAGCTTTTGTGACTTGGACCAAGCTCCTCAGAGGAAATGAGGAGATTATGTGATCTTTCTACCAATAGCAACATCTTTCATGCATAAAGATGTATTTAATGGGGAGGCCTGGTAGATACAGAGTTACAAGGGATCTGGATGAGGGCCTTATTCCCCCAAATTTTTATCACAGCCTGGGCCCTGGATTTCCAGAGAAATATCTGATACATACACCAAGTCCCCATATATCAGCAAATGGCTTAAGAAGGTAGAAGTTAAAAAATAGACTATAAAATAGGTTAAATCATGGAATAATAATACATAGACAGGAAGAGAGTAACAAGGCACTTATAATCTTTCTAATTTTCAAGAATGACTGCATGAATAATATATAACTTCTGGGCAAATTAATATGTCTAGTTTATACCTCTTCCTATCCTCCTGGGATAATCTAATCCAGATACTTCCATTAACATGCTGGGCCACACTTTTAAGATGACTGCCTATATTCTGCCATTTTAAGAAAGCAAAAATGCAAAAGGAAAAATTCCCCTTTGCTTATAAAATGAAGTTACTTTGCTTTATAAAAGATTGCCTTATATATTCTATATTATAAAACACTAGAGCCCGGTGCTCAAAATTCATGCACGGGGGGTGGGATGCGGGGGGAGGGTCCCTCAGGCTGGCCTGTGCCCTCTCGCAGCCCGGGAGCCCTCAGAGGATGTCTGCCGATGGCTCCTTAGCACCGCCACGGAGGCTCCCGCCACTGCCGCTGTGCTCACCAGCCATGAGCCGGGCTTGTGGCTGAGCAGTGCTCCCCCTGTGGGAATGCACTGACCACCAGAGGGCAGCTCCTCCATTGAGCATCTGCCCCCCTGGTGGTCAGTGTGTGTCATAGCGACAGGTCATTCCGCCGTTCGGTCAATTTGCATATTAGCCTTTTATTATATAGGATGTTCTATTTTCATAGCGAAAATACAGTTTTTCTATACATTAGCATTCAAATTGACTAAAATTAAACTCTATTCTCTTGAATCAATAGTCCATAGATCACTACACACAATATCAGCAATTTGAATAAAAATACATATAATTTGATCTGTAAAATATGATGGTATAGCCACTATGATGTATATCTGAAACTAATACAAAATAATACTGAATGTAAATAACTGAAAAAAGTGTTATAAAAGAAATAAATCTTGAAGTCAGATAGTATACAAAAAAGATTCCTTAAAACAACTTGTCACGATGATATAAAACTTTGGCCATATTTAAGTTTCAGTCATAAGAACAAAATTTGGGGTTTTGCTTGGCTAAATTCTAGACATTGAATCAGTCATCCATGTATAATCTTCAGGTTGACTTCCACCAGGGTAAGCAAGGCACTTAGGAGTCCATGGCAATGCTCCAAACCATGAGGAACCAGGCAATTTCACTTTTGTTGACCATTGCTTCAGGTCATTGTAATTTAATGAGTAGTGATCCTATTTAAAAATGTGTTGCAGGCAGCAAGGTGCCTGCTGGGAGAAAGCAGCTACGCATGAACAGATCAATATGCATTGTGTGCTTTCAACCATTCAATAATCGATTCACCCTTGTTATAAGAAAATAAATGCCAAACTCCCCAAAGTTCATTTCTGAAGAAAGCATTTACAAGGCTATCATGTTATTAAAAGTTTCCATGGGTTATCTTCTATTTATTTGTTATTGAAATCTCCACTGCATCTCACACTATCCCATTCAAAAACTGTAAGGGAATCCTAAAAGTAAATTCCAACAGGAAGATTGGATGCATTTCCTTACTATCAGCAAAGCGCTCGAAGGCTTACTTGAATGAAAGCATTTTACAGAGTCAACTCTTTTTCCCCCCGCCTCTAGTCTTACTTTTAGACTTTCCAGCTGCATTTAATAAGCTATCAACTAAGGCTTTCAGCAGGCTTAACTATAAGATGTCAGATCATCTGCTTCGTGTGCCATTCAGTAATTTTCAATTTCTCAAATTTGTGCATTAAAAGAAGATAACATATTCTTTAGGCCAGTCAGAATTCTCAAAAAAGTCTTAGTTATATGCTATGGGCTTTCAACATTCCCCCGTTTCCACAGAAATGGGTTTATGAAGGCCTGGATCTGTTGCAGTGTAATCACAAGCATTACATTTGCATATACAAGCTTTCCAGCCTAGCATCTCTACTGTCTATGTTAATGGTTTTGCTGCTTTTATGGCAGTATCTTACCAGGCTGTAATTTATTCAAGGAGCCTTAAACACTATCCTTCACTGAACTGGATTTCAGGGGAGTGAGTGTCTTATACATTTTGCACCATTTCTCCATTAGCTGGCGGAGCTCTTGTATCCTCACATTGCCACATCAATGAATTCTCAGGACACATCAAAGCAATAAAATGAGTACATGAATCTTACTCATTTGACTTCAATTAGCAGGATAATGTGAATGGTACACAAGATTCATTTCTTGGGATCCCAACCACATTGTCATTTAAAAATAACTGATTCAAAGTTCACTTCACTGATTGGTCACCTACGTTACTAAACTTGATTTCCTCAAATCTCTTTCTCTCTAAGAAGGTTATTCATAATTCTAAATGACATGGCACTTATATATAAATGGGAATATGTTTAGGGTTTCACTCAATTAAGAACAAACTTACTCCGCCATTAAACTAGTACAAAAACACTCGAGTTACCTAGGTAGCCTTAGAAAAGTAATGTTCTCACACTTGCCCATCTTGTTCAAAGATCAATCAAGATTCCCAAAACTTCTATTTCAGTGGCTCAAAACTTGATTTTAGCTCCCTCTGGATCAGGAAAGCAGATGTTCTCTTCTGCTATCTACCTAAACTGGAGTTAAATTCTTTCTTGTAACTAAAACTAAGAAGAATCTAAAAATTAACAGCTGCTTTAAGCCTTCTGTGTGCCATCTTTCATTGTAATCTACCTTTAGAATAGGCAGTGCTCAGCAACTTCTCACTTGACTATGAAGAACTAGTTTCACTTGAGCTGATGTCAGTAGTGTTACTTTTATTTTTACAAAGGCCAAGTCACTTTCTCAATCCTCAAAAGAAACACTAAACTCATCCTAACCAGGCAATGAGAGTGCACAGTGCCACGTGTCAAAATAACCAAGCGTGACAGTTTTTCTCACACTTTGGTTATAAAGCAAGGTCAAGACCTAGTGATCATTTGCTGGTTTTGCAGCCTACCATCCATCCCGCTTATGGTGATAATGATGCCCTCTCATTCTATTTGGTCCTAGACAGATTCATCCTCACCAATGAAATAATTAACAAATTAGGATTTTCCACTGCTCAACCACAGGATTGGTTGGGGGAAGGTATAAGATCCATGCTACAGCAACAAGTTTCAATCCTAGAAAGCAGACTCTCTCCTGAAATTAATCTGTGATTATATGAATTTGATGCTTCTGGAGGAATAAGGCCAACACAGTAGAATGCAGAGGTAAAAGATGATAGAAAGTAACATTCTGATGCAAATATTTCAGATCATGAATTCAGCTGTACCCTAGGACTTTTCAGTAAGCCAATTTGCTGCAGCCAGATTGAGTCCGATATTCTTTCACTGAAATGAAAGAAACACTGGGCTTCACTATTGGAAAACAAAAGGTTCTTGAAATATACTCTGATAAAGATATTACCCATAAAATGTAAAATATCGTTTTGTAAGTGTTTTTATTGATTTTTAGATAGAGATAAGGGAAAAGAATAGAGAGATAGAGACATTGATCATTGACCAGTTGCCTCCTGCATGCCCCCTACTGGGGATCGAGCCCACAACTGGGGGATATACCCTGACCAGGAATCAAACTAGTGACCTTCTGGTTCATGGGTCGATGCTCAAACACTGAGCCACACCTTCCAGGCATAAAAATATAAGTTTTGATACAAGAAATAAAAATAAATTATCGTAATATTCAATTTAAAATAGAGAAAATAAAAAGGAAAAGATTGCCTATCAGAGCAATTTAACTGCCTTTCTTAATTTTTAGTCAATTCCTTTCATCCCCAGAATCTAAACACTTTCTAAAATATCAGTTATAAGTAATATAAACTTTACTTGATTACTATACTTATCATTAGTTATGGGTTCACCATATTTTCTATTTGGGGATAAAGAGTTGATGAGCCATAGCCCAGCAGAGATTATATTGAGTAGCAGATAAGGCAAAGAATAAAACAGAAGGCATTCTATTCAATGTTCCTAAATATTTTTAAATAGATTTTAATGAAATAAAGTAAAATGAAAGCATAGTACCAAAGAATTTTAGAACTGACTAGTAAAGCAGATTCTCCTACAGCATTTAATTAATTAGCAAGCCCTGACAATATAGTTAAGGCTGGGCAAAACTTAAGTTTTGTTTCACTTAGGCCATTATGATGGCTACTCCTACGAACTGTTTAGTTCATTTGTCAATATCTCTTCTAGCAACCTTACTAGTACATCCATGGTCATGTTCATGACTCATATTTTTATCAGGACCAAAAGTACAACCAATATACGTTAAGGTTACAACTTGAATTCATGTCAAAATTTTCTTTTAAATGTATAAGAAAATGCCAACATTATCGTGAACCAAGAAAAGTCATAACTTTCAACTCATGTAAAACATCTCTCTCTTTCACTACTAGCACACCAGGAAACATGTCAAATGTCTCTTTAGAAATGACCACCCATATTATATAATAAATGATATAAGCAAACTTTTCTTAACCCAAAGTTTTCCCATTATCTTCTTTAATTTTCCTACTCTTGAGAGCAATTTGTCCCTTGTCCCTAAAAATGTACTTACTTGTTTTAACTATGTGCATGTCACACA
This sequence comes from Cnephaeus nilssonii, assembly GCF_951640355.1. Lineage (NCBI taxonomy): Eukaryota > Metazoa > Chordata > Mammalia > Chiroptera > Vespertilionidae > Cnephaeus > Cnephaeus nilssonii. The sequence goes on from NC_137073.1 coordinate 55,830,888, forward strand.
TTAGCTATTTGCACTAATGAAGATGAAGTATAAAGTAATACTTAAGAGCTTTTAAATTCAGATAGATCTATTTCACTTTTCAAAGATGAGAAATTAATTCACCTCTCTGAGGCTCAGTCTCTGTTCATGAAGAGATCATAACAACTGACCTAATTGATTAAGGGAAAAAATGAAATGAAGTAAGTTATATAGAGCACTTAGCAAAGTATTCATGTATATTATGCCCAATAAATGGTGGGTAAGAGTAAATATACCAATCCAACATATTATTTAGAAAAGAGAAACTTTAACCTAAAAACTGAAAATATTTTGTTATACAAATTATATAACTATTAGCTTCCTATTACTGTTGTAGAAAATTTCCAGAAATGTTATAGCTTAAAACAGCAATTTTCAACTGGGGTGCCACCAGAATTTCTAAAACATGCAATACCTATTTAGTGAGGGTTACTGAGATCTTTTCCCTTAACCCTTTGTATGCCATAAGCCTCTATAGACACTTTAAAAATCATTTTTCGTGAGCATCTTCAACTGAAAATATTCAAGAACACCCGAATTGTGAGTTATATATTTACTTTTATAATATTCATTGCAAATTGATTTTTTAATTAAATTCAAAATATCATGGCGTGTGGGGATGGTTTCCATTTTGGACATGTGGCAGTTAACTGGTTAAGACTGTCAAATAAGAAAATGACAATAGGGCCCAGCCAGTGTTGCTCAGTGGTCTGGTATAATTTTCATATGATTGATTCTTACTACTAATTCAGTATGCAGTGGCACCTTTGAGCTAACATATATAATTAGATAACCTCGCATTTCATGTCAATTTAGGCATACAAAGCTTTGTTGCATTTTTTAAAAAGTGGTATCATTACTTATATCTGTGTTTTATTTAAAACATACTCTATTTAAAATTTTTATATTTTGCCATAATTGCATATCTTTTACTCCTCTTTCAAGGCACACACTCTTGTTTTGTTGGCTCACTTTTTTAATTTGGTAGATTGTTTTCTATTTTATTACATTATGAAAACTCATAGTTCTCCAGTGAGAGGAAGACTTTAGATGAATATTAGATATACCGAAGTTTAAAGAATAAATTTGACTTTCAAATCACTCTATACATTCAATGCAGTTTCAACTCCAAATTCCAAAAGATTTTTCTACAGAATAAATTCTAAATGTGAAATAATAAAATGACATGAATGCCAAGAAGGTATGTTAGAAAGGATTAAGATTCAGTCAAGTGATAATCTAGACATAGTCTTTCCCACAAGTAAGATAAGTAACAAGTTAGAGGGATTAAAGTTGACATTTCACATTCATAGTGAGTCAATAAAATAGGAAATAACCAATCATTTAGAATAACAGATATAGAGAACTTTACCTGAAGGCAATCTTTTGAAGGCATGCATCCAATCATATTGATAGACTGCATATCTCTTCAATGGAGATCCAGGTAGTAAAAGATTGGCTTCTTTGAAAAATAAGCATTTAGCCTGGCCAGTGTCGCTCAGTGGTTGAGCATCAATTTATGATCCAAGAGGTTCATTCCCAGTCAGGGCACAAGCAGGCTCCGTCCCCAGTAGGGGGAGTGCAGGAAGCAGCCGATAGATGATGTTTCTCTCTCATTGATGTTTCTAACTCTCTCCCTCTCCTTCCTCTCTCTAAAAAATAAATAATTAAACAAACCAATAACAACATATTTAAAGATAAAGAAGCATTTGGAAATATAAGTACCAAGCTTTAATAGTGATTGGAATGGGTTTTAGAATTTTAAGTTAATTTTTACTTTTTACTATGTTTCCTTTACTAACTCGATTAGCCACAATGAACATTGGACTATTTTATAATAAAAATTAATAAAATATTTAAGCTATGAGTTATAAGCCCTTATATTTTTGTTTGTTTGATTGTTTTGGGTTCTCTCTCCCCAGAGTAAAAATTATGTTCTTCTGATCCAAATTACATTTGTGTGCAATATTGTCCATGTGGCAGGCAGTATGGTGCTTCTCCCAATGATATCCACATTCTGATCTCCAAAACCTGCAAATATGTTACCTTACATTATGACAGGGACTTTCAAGATGTGATCAAGTTAAGGATCTTGGGTTGGGAAGATCATTTTGGATTATCCAGGTGGACACGATATAATCACAGAGTTCATGTAAGGAAAAGAGGGAGATGGGAGAGTCAGAGAAGGAGATATGAGAATGGAAGGTCAGAGAAAGGGAGAAAGAGAGAGAGAAACATTGCAAGATACCAACCTGCTAGCTTTGAAGATGGAGGAAAATGCTAATAAGCACGGAATACAAGCTGTCTCTAGAAGCTAAAAAGACAAAGAAAAAAGATTCTCCTGTAGCACCTCCAGCAGGAATGCAACCCTACTGATACTATGATTTTAGGACTCCTGCCCTCAGAACTGTAAGATAATAAATTTGTTGTTTTAAAGAACCAAGTTTTTGGTCATTTGCTATAGCAGCAACAGGACACTAATGTAGCCCATGGTATCAGGTGAGTAAAGGTTATCAAATTACTGCACATTCTTTGAAATCAAATTAATTTTGACTATAAGTCTATATCTCACAGCTAGCTGGATATAAAATTCAAAATCTGCCCTTCTGCTCTCCTAACATCCCTCCTCACAAGAAGGTTTATGGTGCCCTATAAGAACACTGACAACACCAAGTGCTGGTGCGGTGTGGCACAACAGAAGCTCTCATGTATTGCTGCGGCAAATGCAAAACGGCACAGCCACTTCAGAAGACAGTTTGGTGGTTTCTTACTAAACTAATCCTATGCTTACCATATTATCCAGCAGTCACACTCCTTGAGATTCCCCCAAAGAAGTGAAAACTATGTCCACACAAACACATGCACATGGATATTTATAGCAGCTTTATTCACAACTGCTAAAACATGGAAGCGACCAAGATGTGTCCTTCATTAAGTGAATGAATAAACTGTGGTACATCTAAACAATGGAAAATTATTCCATGCTATAAAGAAATGAGCTATTAAGCCATGACAGCACATGGAGGAAACTTAAATGCATGCTACTAAGTGCAATCTGAAAAGGCTACAGAGTATATTATCCCAACATTATTAAGTTCTGGAAAAGGAGACAGTAAAAAGATCAGTGGTTGCCAGATGTTTGGAGGGGGAGAAATGAATAGATGGAGTGTCAGGGATTTTTAGCACAGTAAAAATACTCTGTATATAAACACATAGATATTTTCAATAGGGCAATTTCTTTAAAACGTAAAATTTTATTAGATAATTTCCTGTTCAACATGGCAGATTTTACATATGTATGCATGTTTACTCTCTTTTGAACCCATGCCAAAACGATGACACAATAATAAAGAGTTTTAAACCACCAAGGAAAATAAAATGAGGAAACAAAAGTGGGAAGGAAACATATGTCAACAAATCTTAGGATATCGAAAGAAGTGAATGAGTGGTAACATACTTAACTGTGCGGAGAAAACTAAGATGTCCACAAATGCAGTGGGGCACACCAGTGAGATTGAGCCTGTTCGTGCTGTAGAAATCTGAATAGGCTCAGAAAAGCCCCTGCAAGTGGAGAATTTGGTGAGCAGTGTGCTTAAAGCCAGAAGCACATATCAGAACAACCCTTCGCCTCAGGCCCAGACCCCTCCCCAGACAACCTAACAACTACCATTTGGAATGAGATGAAGTTCTTTAGTCTTTGAAAAATTGGCTGGAGGGGCTAAAAACATGGGGAAGGCAAGAGTGAGGAGAATAAAGTTAAATTCTATATACTGAACAATGAGTTTCTAGCCAACTCTCCCACCTAAACTCTCATTATGCTAGCAGCCAGATACTATAGCAGTAGACTGAATTAATCCCTGGAGAAAATAATCAGAGAAAAGGTCAACAGGACATTCAGGGGTCCCATAATGACTCTTTAGATCTCTGTTAGACCTACTTTGTATAAATAACACCTATTCCACACACACACCGTGAAGTTTCCCATCAGGTTTTTACTCCACACTCCTAAATTTGAATGGCTGCCAAGAACAAGAAGAGATACGGAAATAGTCTCCAGCATGAAAAAGAGACAGCAAACAAAAGGAATTTAGAACAGAGACAATGTAATAATGTAATGAGATTAAAAAAAAAAACCTTAGTAAGAGATAAAAGAAGCTATTTTAGACTCAAAACAAGAAAAAGTTAGGTTTTTAAAAGAATATAAAGAACAGAAAGAGTACATGAAAATATTAGAACAGAATAGCTGAAATATAAGTGTTAACAGAAAGTTTAAAAGATGAAATGTATATTCAATAACGTTGTTGAAAGAGAAACTTTTTTTAAATAAAAAAGGTGGATAATAGGAAGAAAGAATAATAAAATTATAAGGTCAGAGAAAGAAGTCAAAAATTTATCTACCAAGAGTTCTAAGTGAAAAGGGGGGAAAGGGGGAAAATTATATAGTAATATTTCCTACAACTAAAGGTCATTTACCACATTGAAAGAGACTACTAAAACATCCACACTAAGGTATGTTACCATAAAATTCTAAAGCACTGGGTATAAAGAGTTTTTATACACACACACACACACACACACACAACAACAACAACAACAACTACTACTACTACTACTACTACTACAACTAAAAGACTATGTACAAAAGATCAGGATACAAAATTACACAGCAGTTCTCATCAACATAGCGAAATGCCTTAAAATCCTGAGGAAAACATTTCTAACTATAATTTTATAGCCAGCCAAACTACCAAACAAGTGTGAGAGTAGAATGAAAATACTGCTAAACATGCAATGTTTACATCTTTTGAATGCTTTCCTGGAACCTTCTAGAAGAGAGCTCCACTAAAATGAGGTAGGGAACCAAGGGATAACAGCCATGCATGTGGTCTGGAGAACAACTAGTGCAGTTTGGAACAAGGGAGCTCAGGGCTGCGGCTTTACACAACTTGGATGGGGTGGGGTCAGCCATTCACATCACAGTCTGGATATGTACGCCCTGGATTTGTGCAGCACGAGCGGCCTTGTGCATACAGCAAACCTGGGAGGGCTCCACGTCAGATGTCCCAGGTTTAAAATAGAAAGAAACTGACAGATTATGTCATATATTTTATCAAATGGAGAAAGGTACTTAGAGGTGTTTCACAGTTCCCTGGAAGAGTTTGAAAGGAATTAGTAATAATTACAGAGAAAGTAAAAAAAAAAAAAAAAGTGAGGCAGTTTTCAACTCTAGGAAAACCAATATATAATAGTGGAAAGATGAATACAGTATGCTACTTGACACATCACATAACAGTGTTTATATAGTAATCATCAATATAAAGACTAAATATTTAATCAAATATTATGATATACCTGTGTTGGAATAAGTGTTTAAAAAGAATATACACAGCCAAAACCGGTTTGGCTCGGCGGATAGAGCGTCGGTCTGCGGACTGAGGGGTCCCGGGTTCAATTCCGGTCAAGGGCATGTGCGGACGCATCCCCGGTAGGGGGTGTGCAGGAGGCAGCTGGTCGATGTTTCTCTCTCATCGATGTTTCTAGCTCTCTATCCCTCTCCCTTCCTCTCTGTAAAAAATCAATAAAATATATTAAAAAGAAAAAAAAAGAATATACACATACAAAAAAAAAACAACAAACACCCACATGTTTAATTTAGAAACATGGGTTAAATACCAGGGGGGAAAATACAGCTGCACTAGTTTAATGTAGTTCCTCTAGGAATAGGATCTGAGGTGTGGCACAAAAGAAAACTCATTCTGAGCTTTATTTTATAAACCCATTTTACTTTTTATAGTAAGTAGATATGACTATTACTTTAAAATACATTTGAAAGCATGAGTGTCAGACATCAAATGCCAACCCTTCCTCTTTTGATTGCAGATTGTATGAGTATTATTTTAATCGGTTGATACTGCTTAAATTAGGTGATCTGTGACATGGTACAAATTTGATCTAGTAGAAATTCAAGATGAGGAAGCTATTTTTTTCTCAAATTCTAAATGCATCTTTTATTTTATCTTTGTCAATTTCTTTTAGAAAAAATTCAAAAATAAAGAGGGCTGATTACAGTCTATTAAGAACAGATGGATAATGTTCCCATTAGGAAGTGGATCAAATGACCATAATTTTTTTTCCTTTTTTATGTTTGTCATCTGCAATGGATACTGAAATAGACAAATATGCATATTCATAATATATACATTGAGAAAACAAAAATTCCTAGACTATAGGTTCAAAATCAAAAGGAATTTTATCTTCTTTCTAGGGACAATAGACAAATGACAAAGACATCTTTGCAGCTCTTAATGAGATCCCAGGGTAATTGTGTTGGGCTCAAAAGTGAAATAGTTGAATAGCTGAATTTAAACTAAATGCTTTCCCTAGAACCTTCTAGCTGTTTTTAACAAAGAGTGTGGCATACAGAATACTGGATAACAGACGAATAATACGTTTCTGCATTCTTGGGAACATCGAGAGCCATAATCAGAAGTTCAGCACTGATTAATGATAGCACAATGAATACCAAAAGGGAGCAAGGGGGGTTTGTCACTTAGTATAAAGTGCAGTCACATTTGTTTTAGTTTCTTGTTTGAGGGTTCAAGGAACCAAAGTCATTACTTTATGAATGAAATACTGTATGCTAGATATTAATAATAGGCTCCCCAGTTCCCCAGAATTATTATCTATGCATACAATTTTGGAAGGGAATTGGTTAGGGCTTTGGAATACTTGAGAGTGATAGCATTGCCTAGGGCAAGACAGTGGCCCTTTCAGGCCACAGGTAATTATGTAACTGGCCAAGTCCCTCAGCTCTAACTGGAAGTCCTCCCCATCCCAGAATTATTTTGCTCCCTGCTGTCAATAAGCCAAGGGTTAATTTTGTTATGAACACACACACACACACACACACACACACACACATTAATTTCTATCTTTTATGTGATTCATTTTTGGTGCATTAAATGATATACTTAAATTTCATCAATTAATTTTATCTAGCAGAGTTCTTCACTCTCTAATTCAAGGACACAAACTTGAATCAGTCACAGCTAACTGCAGGTTACAGACACTGCTAACAGCTCAACTTAAGGAGGGTGGTTGCATCCCCTAACGGTAACCCAGCAGCTGGTGCAAATGTCAGTTTTCATTTTAAGGGTCTGATGTATGTAGTTTTGTTTGACAAGAACTTGGGATGAAATGAAATTTTGCTCAGTTAAAAGCTACAACTGTGCTTCTAGCCCACATACCCTCAATAGGGTTTTTTAAGTTTTTAAAAGTATTCCTTTATTTCTAGTCTCTGTCCTGTTTGACTTTATAGATGTTTGATTTATTTCATTTTGCCTCTCTCTCTCTCTCTTCTTCCCTCCCTCCCTCTCCTTCTCCCTCTCCCTCTCCCTCTCTCACACACGCGCACGCACACACACACACACACACACACACACACACACACACACAGAGTTTGTGATGCTAGCATTAATCAGATTTTTAGGAAACCTATTTTTAAATGAATATTTTATAGCCCCACTAAGGGTAAATTTTCAGACCCCAGCATAGTAGGTATACCGGTTAATAATGGTGAATTTTGTAATCAAAGAAAACACAATAATTTCAAGAGAAACATCAAAAGTGCTTTATTCAAAGTAATGTCCATTGCTAGCTACAAATTTCCCCCTTCTTTCAGGTAATTTGTGGATACCGTCCCAATAGAACTTTTCTTGTTTTGAGGAAAACCATTCAGAGACCCAATTTTCCACTTCTTCGTACGTTTTGAAGTGCGGCTCAGAAAGTGCGTGTGCCATCAATTGGACCAAGTGGTAATCTGAAGGAGCAAGGTCTGGTGAATACAGCGGTGGGTTAATACTTCCCAGGCAAGATCTTTTAACGTGTCTTTAACTGGTTTTGAAGTGTGTGATGATGCGTCATCATGAAGCAAAATTACTTTGCTGTGTCTTCTGGCACATTCTGGTCGTTTAAGGATCAAACCGTGGTTCAAATTGATTATTTCTTGTCAGTAGCAATCAGTATTAACCGTTTCACCTGGTTTTAGAAGCTCATAATACACCACAACATCCTGATCCCACCAAATGCAGAGCATTGTCTTCTTTCCAAAGCGATTTGGCCTTGCAGTCGATATTGATGGTTGACCTGGATCAACTCATGATTTTGTGCATTTGGGATTCTCCAAATAAATCAACTTTTCATCACCAGTCACAATTCTATGCAAGAAAGACTTTCTTTCATGCCGTTGAAGCAATGTTTTTCTGATGACTTTTCGGTTTTCCTTTTGTCTTTCGTTCAGTTGATGTGGCACCCATTTTCCTTCCTTTAAAATCTTTCCCATTGCTTGTAAATGATTGGAAATTGTTTTCTGAGCAACGTTTAATCTTTCTGCAAGTTGTTTTTGAATTTGACACACATCTTCTCCAATAATGCTTGTAATTGTTGGTCTTCAAACTTTTTCAGTTGACCTGGACGTTCTTTGTCTTTCACACCAAAATTATCACTTTTAAAGCATTTAAACCAGCGTTCACAAGTACCTTGAGATGGAGCATGTTCACCGTAAGCTTCCCGAAGTACACGATAACTTTTTCTTCAAAATAACCAATTAAAACTTCCCGCAAATGCTCTTTTTTTGGCACGAAATTTGACTTTTTAAGCATAAAAATACCTATGATGTTAACACCTTCAGGAAATTTGACAGATGAAGTTTTGAACCTTGCTGTCAATACAACAAAATAGCATACATGTCAAATCGCATACATATTAACATATGCGTAACTCCATCTATTGAAAAAAGTCTGCATTATTAACTGGTACACCTAGTAAACTGATTTAGCAACTTTGCTTCTGTAAATAAAATGAAAAGTCATATGGCTAAATTCCCACATTTTGTGCTTAAATCTTAAACAAAATTACTTCCAACAAGGTAGCTTTAGAGAAATAAACTTATCAATCACACAAGACTTCAGAGTTTTTAAGTATCTGGAGTAGAATATAACTAGATAGCATGTCTTTAGGGAATAATCATCAAATAAATGAAAATTATCACCCTTTGTCCTGAACTAGCAGAATTCTCTATAGGGCATCATGACATCAAGTACTAGCTGTTGTAATACTGGGACCTAGGTGATTTCCATCATCTTAGCGGTCCTGTTAAACACCCTACCAGTAAAAAACCAGTACTGTAGAGTAGCCCCCCCCTTGTCCACAGTCACACTTTCCATTGTTTCAGTTACTTGCAGTCAATCACCATGGTGTGGTGATGCCTGGAGCAGATGATGCTCCTTCTGACATATTGTCAGAAGGTCAATAGCAGCCTCACACTACATCACAATGCCTACGTCATTCACCTCACTTCATCTCATCACGTAGGCATTGTGCCATCTCATATCATCACAAGAAGAAGGGCAAGTACAGTACAGTAAGATACTGAGAGTGACCACATTCACATAACTGTTATTAAAATATATTGTTATACTTATTCTATTACTAGTCATTGTTGTTCATTTCTTAGTCTGCCTTATTCAGTAACCCTTATCATAGGTATGTTTGTATAGGAAAAAACGTAGTATATACAGAATTTTGTACTATCTACAGTTTCAGGCATCCACTGAGGGTCTTGGATATACTCCTGTGGATAAGGAGGGACTACTGTCCTCTTTGATAGTAAGGAAATCTTGGAGTTTGTGAAAGTATTTATGATAGACATTGACATTCAACTTGATTCCTTAAGATTCTACTGTTCCCCACCTTCATCTAGTCTTAGAGAACTGCTATAGTTTTTTTTTTTTATTGAATTTACTGGGGTGACATTGGTTAACAAAATTATATAGGTTTCAAGTGTATGATTCTATAATACAGCATTTGTATATCGTATTGTAGTTTCACCATGTGTCTCTTTCTGTGTCTATAACTGTTCATCCTGAGTCGCTTCCACTGTTTCCAGTGTTTGTGCTCAGGGGTACCCAGGACCATCTTCACCCCAGTTCACCTGAATACATTCGATAGTGAGGTGTAACTGCCTTCTTCTTGTTACTTCCTTTATACACAGAGAAGTACTCTGTCCTCTCTGTTTCCTGTAGATTATGGCTGCAGCGTAGGAAACACACACACGAATTTTCCCTTTCTTCTTATTTTATGCAATGAGAGTAGCATGTGCAGGTATGTAAACAAGCCCAGCCATCTGCCAGGACAAACTTCCAATTCTTCAGAGCTCATCCCCTTGGCTGAGGATTTGAGATAGGATGGTGAGTGGGGACTTCATCCCCTTGCTCTTGTTTATCACTAATTAGGTGATGACAGAGAGGCTTCATGGGAGAGTCCTGGTTAGAACGTAGAGGAGATGACAGCCCATATGGTGGAGTGTAAAGGGCACCATAAGTTTGTGAGGGAATAATACCCACTGAAAGGTAACTCACAGAATCTCAGGGCAAGAGGGAGCCTTAAATTTAATCTGGTCAAATCCACCACCTGATAGTTTAATTCCTTCTAGACTCTCCTGCCAGTAGTTGTTTATTATCTTTTAAAATATATCCCTTAAGTTTGTGGGGGCTGAAGTTGAAATACACTGGGGTTAGAAGTAATGAGAGGTATAGAAGTTGAGACAATAAATTCAAGAATGTAGTAAAAGGAAAAGAGACAAAAGTTAACTTGAGGTGGAAAGACAAAGGAGTTCCCTAGCTTGTGAGGGAGGCCTTCTTCTCTGAAGATTCTAAATTGAACTAATTTGAAACAAATTCAATATCTTTGTTTCTTCACTCTATACACATTGACTGAATACCTAGTATTTGCTAGGATTTGGGGATATAGAAACAATCAATACATGGTTTCTTTCACCTTTCAGGAGCTTAGACTGACTGAGACAAATGCTGCATAAAAATATCATCTTCAAGGTTAGTGATTAAGTGCTAAAACAAAGTACTCCTGTAAGACTTCGCTTGATGAAATAATTACACAAAGGAGGTGAATGCTTGACCTGGAATATTTGAGGAGGACTTTGCTAGTGGACAAAGCAGATGGCTTAAGGTGGGCAGGAGGCTGATGGAATCCCAAACAGTGTAATCTGAAGCATAAAGTATAGGACATCATTTGTGAATAGTCATAAATCAGATGAGGCTACAGCTTCAGATGTATGGGGAAAAGGTGGGAAAGGAGCTGGGAAGGTAGTAGAAACTCCATCCAGAAGAGTATAGTACGCTAAGGAAATTCAATTTAACCAGGCAAAACATCTGCTTCTTACTATGGGAATTTGAGGATTCCAAATTAAAATAAGCAGCAGCCCTAGTTGACTTGGCTTAGTGGATAGAACATTGGCCTTCAGACTGAAGGGTCCTGGGTTCGATTCTGGTCAAGGGCACATTCCTGGGTTACAGATTCGATCCATAGTAGGGGCATACAGGAAGCAATGATTCTCTCTCATCATTGATGTTTCTCTCTCTCTCTCTCCCCTCTCACTTCCTCTCTGAAATCAATAAAAATATATTTTAAAAAATTAAAATAAAATAAGCAGCAAAAGACTGTTACATGGACTGCAGCATTTATAATAGACAGGGTTTTCAATCACCTAGAACTGCAATTGGTCAGGTATTTTAAAAAAACAGAAATCAAAGAAAATGTACATAATACCATAAATATTTCATTTTATGTGAAAAATAACGCACATCATCTGACATTTTTTTATGTAGGCCTAGAGGCCTGATGCACAAAAATCATGCATGGGTAGGGTCCCTAGGCCTGTCCAGCAATCAGGGTCAATCTGCGGGGCAACCAGCGGGGCGATTGGGGGGCCCCTGCTGGCACCCACCTTGGCTGGCCTGGAGCCTGCGGGCTGGAGGCAGCTCCTGCGTTGAGCATCTGCCCCCTGGTGGTCAGTGCCCATCATAGCGACCAGTCGTTTCACCCGTTGTCGTTTGGTCGATTTGCATATTAGGCTTTTATTATATAGGATAAGGCCTTTTCTTAATAATCCTCTATTTTCCTTCTTTCAGTAATCATACATTACATAAATTATTATATATAATTTCTACTTAGTAACTTTTAAACAAGAACTTTTAAATGTTATCACAAAAACTCTATATTTTAATAATTTTCCCTCCATTTGTTGATATTTTCCTTTCTCACACCTAATTTGACAGCAAACACAGTATTTTTTAGCCCTTCACCTCTATCAGCCTTTCCAGAGCATTCTAATTAGTTATCATGGACACAATTCTCTTTTCACACTCACACTACATTAACTCAGAGATTATCAAGTAAATTACATAATTATAATAATAATTGACACAATCAGTCTGGGAATACACTGAGGGAAGCATATAAACCAACTGGAAGCAGAACTGTAAAAACATACCAGACAGTAGAGCAGGTTCGTAGCCTGCCCTGCGTGCTCAGCAGGTCCTGGGCAGAGGGTAGCATGTTCTGTGAATAGAAGAGAGAAGAGTGTTAGCTATTGTTCTGAATTGGTTACGTGCACAGCAAGAATGGGGCATCTGCCTTGAAAACCATTTTCTTGTCTCCCCTGTGTATATATTTAGACATTTCAAAGACTGGACCAGCCTTTTCGATCATGTATTCCCATTATGTTCCTAACAGAAGAAATAGTCATTTCAAAGATTTTATGCTCTGGGGATTTTTCAGACATACTAGAAATGCCTCATTAGATCCCCAATGTACCAGATATGACATTTGGGTTCAGGTCGGAGGACTTGTTGTTCAAAAGAGTTCCAATATCAAGGGAAACTGACTTTTAATTAAAAATAAAAAAGCATTTACGTAGGATGCAAGGCAGGCAATCAGAACTCTAGTGAGACAAAGACACCCAGGCAACAGTCACTATTGCGATACATAAAGACTCTACCTCACTCCTGCCCCAAATTATCTTTGAAACTAATGGTCCTTAGAGGACCACAGGCTGACAGGAAGGCATAAGTATTGGCACTCTAGACTTTATAAAGGCCACACAGTTCACATGTCTTCCAAGCCCAACTCCAACCGTAATGACAATTCTTCATAATATTAGAAGATTTCTGTGGCAGATGTGACTTTATTATCCCCGTGAATATATTCATTAGGTAGACAATAAAGAAGGCAAACCATGAAGAAGCTTGGTGACTCATACATTGGCACACATCAGCCTCAAAACAATATGAAATAAGTAGAACCCATTTCAGATTTTTCAGGATCCATGATGTAACTCTCCAAGATTCTTTTTATTTTTTTCTGAGTTATTATGGAAAGTGTCTCAATATATTGTTAGGATTTTAAAGCTATTTCATAAGAAGACATTTCATTTAAAACTAATCTTAGCAATTTCTTTAAGAGTAATATAGAGCCATGGCCGGTGTGGCTCAGTGGGTTGGAGCATCGCCCCATACACCAAGAGGTGGCAGGTTTGATCCCTGGTCAGGGGAGAATATGGGAGGCAATCAATGGATGTTCCTCTCTCACATATCTCTTTCTTCTTTGTCTCAAAAAAAATCAATAAAAACATATTCAAGGGTGAGGATTTAAAAAAAAAACCCCACAGTAATAGAGAAAGCAAATTATAACCAATGTCCAGTGTCTGGCACACACACAAAGTGGCTATGTCTGTTTCTTCTACAGGAATATGACCCCATGATGTAATATTACAAATGTGACCCCTAAAACCAGAACTGTCTATAAAGATGGAGAAATTGGATAACTGTGTATTTGGATAAACATTCTTCATTTCAGGGATTCTATGTGTTAAAATCGGGAGACAGAGTAAATAGCTAACATTTTCTTTTCAGCATACATGATTCTCTTGTTGTAAACCTTTAAATTTTTATTAAGTTGGTAAGTCATAAATTAATTTTAAACTCACTAACGCTGATTTCTTCATATTCTAGAATTGAATAAGAGGCAATACATCATGAAAAGTAATTAAATTTCACATGCTGAGCCAAAAGTGTAACTGCTTTTGGTAAACAAACAAACACACAAACAAACTGGCTATGATTCTAAGAATACTAATAAAACATCTGTTTAGCTCCCATAAAAAAGTATTTTAATTTTTTTATAAAGGTAAGCATATTCCAATTAGTTAAAGCTTTCAGGTATGACCTAACACAAGGCTTGATATCCTAAGGTACAGGCTAGCTTTGAGATCCCTTTGAGAAGAGACTGTGTGGTAGTCAGTAAATGAATTTTATTCGCTAAGAGTAACTTTTCCCAGTCAGAGAAGTTTTAGGTGGCGAAAAGGAAGGAATATTCTAACCCTAAGAACCAGGTTAGCAATGTAGGCAAATTAGTTAGGACGGGGCACAGGATCCCTGTTGGGATGGGGTAGTGGCTAAGGTAGGTGAACTAAGGTAGGTAGGGAAGGTAGGCAAGACCTAGATGGATGCCCTTGATTGCCAGGCTGTGGTGTTTAGACCTTACCATAGTTTTTAAGCACCACAGTGTCATCAGAGATGATACTCACAGTGGTATATCAGGTCTCCAAGCAGATGTAAGGGGACAATAAAGCAGACATGGGAGTGGGGAGTTGCAGGAAGAGCCTGCTGCTAAGAATGAGATTCTCAGGATGCTATAGCATAAAGAGAAAGAATTTTAATGACAGACAGCAAACAAAGCCAAATGTTCAGAAAGTAAAAACAGAAAAAAAAAAAAAACGTTGTTGGATTTGGCAATGAGGATCCTGTCAGTGAAATTTAAGGAAAGGATTTTTGTAGCCCCAAGATAACAAAGCTAAATAAATCAGGGCTTAAAGTTAGAGTACAGAATTGTGAAAAGACAAGTGGTTGTTAATTCTGAATTCAAAATTTTGGCAAAGATGCAAGTGAGGTGAGACCTTTGTACATTTGCAGGTTGCAGGGAGAAAAAGTTTGAAGGTAGAGAGATTGAAGATGCTATGGTCAAGGAAAAAAATGAGTGAGCAGGGTCTGTGAGGAGAAACTGGATTGGGCACATCTTCCTCAGACAAGCAAGGAAGAAAGATGAACATCAAAAAGGGTGCCTATGAGTTTCCTCAAAAAACTAAAAATGGAACTCCATTTGACCCAGTGATCCTACTTCTAGGAATATATCCCAAGAAACTAGAAACACCAATTAGAAGGAATATATGCACCCCTATGTTCATAGCAGCGCAATTTACAATAGCTAAGATTTGGAAACAGCCTAAGTGTCCATCAGCAGATGAGTGGAATAAAAAACTGTGGTACATCTACACAATGGAATACTATGCTGTGGTAAAAAAGAAGGAGTTCTTACCATTTGCAACAGCATGGATGGAACTAGAGAACATTATGCTAAGTGAAATAAGCCAGTCAGAGAAATATAAATATAACGTCATCTCACTCATTTATGGAATATAATGAACAACATAAACTGATGAACAAAAATAGATCCAGAGACAGAGAAACATGGATCAGACCAGCAAACCTCAGAGGGAAGGTAGGGGAGGGTGGGGGTAAGAGGGAGAGATCAACCAAAGGACTTGTATGCATGCATATAAGCCTAACCAATGGACACAGACAACAGGGGCGTGAGGGCATGAGTGGGGGGGATAGAGAGAGTAATGGGGGAATAAGGACACATATGTAACACCTTAATCAATAAAGAAATTTTTTAAAAAAGGTGCATGTGAGTAGGAAAGAGGTAAAATGGACAGAGTCATAATTAAAGTGATGGCCTCTATCCTCTTTGTGAAACAGGGGGTATGATTATCTGACAAGATTAGGGTGAAGTGAGATTAAAGCATTAAAGAAATCAGAAATTTCACCAAAAAAAAATGGTTACTAAAAAATTGATATATGAATAAAATGTATATTATTCACTGTGAGTTAAAAAGTAAGTTAGAGGCCGCAGCGAGTGAAATCAATACATCTGATAACTCTCTATAGATACTCTATAGCCTGGGAGCACAAAGAAGATAAACTGGCCAGGCGTTGATCCAGACAGAGCAGATCTGGCTGTAGGTTAAAGATAGAAGGCAACCTAGGGCATTAGAACTGCTTAAAGGTGACAGATGAAAACGCTAACCCAGCCAGGATGCAAGTGTAGACAAAGGGAAGCCTAACTGAGGGAAATGAGGAGCTGGGTCATTCGAGGTCTCCTGTTCGGGCAGAAGCTGGTCAGTAAGCAGGGAGGGTATCGGAAATACGACAGAGTACAAGGATACTACAATGCCAGAGGTATTGCCGCCCCTCCTTCCTAATAATCTCCCCAGAGTCTCACAAGCTTCAAAAAATGGATGAAATAATACAGGAACTTGCACCGAAAGATAAACAATTGCTTCCCACCATTTGAAGTTTCATTGTTCAGCTGTTAGAGCATTTGTAGGAAGACCGAACCTCACTAAAAAGAGACATAGCTGCTACTACCTTTCAAACAGCATTGAGGGGTTAACAGGCATTAACAAAATTAACTCTATGTTGAAGGTAAGGTTAATAAATTCACTCCTTTCCTTATCAAATCTGCTTTCTGGGCAAAAATGAGACAGCTTTGAAATAGCATTAATTTTCATAGAACTCTAGACTGCTATTTTAGTAAGCTAAACATTAGGCAGCACATAGTAAACATTTACTGAATGCTTACTATGTGCTGATCACCATACTAGGAAATCCAAGTGTGCCTAATCCACAAAAACCTTTCACACTTGTATCTCCTGGAAGAAGTTTTAAGATTGGTGGAGGTAAGGAAAAAAAAAAAAAGGAAGGAAGGGATTAGCAAAGGAACAGCTAGGACAAAGGGGTAAGTTACGGGTTAACAATGAGGGCTACAGTAAACATGAGAAAGGAGAGGGAGCTGTAAATCAAATACACCTCAAAAACAAAACGTGGTTGGAAAATAAAGAAAGAGACTAGGGAACAAAATATCCAAGACACAGCTATACCATGAAGTAAGAGGAGAAACATACACTGAATACAAAAGAACAGTGTCAGCTTCAATGATAAAGGTGCAGGTAAACAGGAAATTAAGCTAACGACGCTGGTTTTAAGAGGGTATGATTGTTAATATCTAATCTAAAGAAAGTAACTGTTTGTACTCCAAGAATAATTTATATTATAGTAACTGAATATATAATCCGTATTCATGGTGCTAGAGAGCTTGTGGATAAGAGAGGTAACAAGCTGAAGGAAAATTATATTGCAGTTTAGACATATGTGACCAACAGATAAGTAAAGAATTAATTACTGGAGTGTGCATTATCTCCAAAAGTCATTTCTGTATTGGTCAGAATGTTTTTGCTTGCAATGGACAAAAAGTTACCTCAATTCAGTAAAGCAAAGAAAAAAAAAAGGCGGGGGCGGGGAGTCACTAATTTGCTATTTTCTATGACTGAGAATTTCATGAAAAAAATGTTAGCATCAGGCATGGTTGGACCCAGAGGCTCAAACAATATGATCAGTATTCCATCATTTTCCAGCTCCTAGCATGGCTTCCTTTGGCAATGGCTGTATTTTGATCATGACTTCTCTATATTGTGAGGACGGACATTTTCAGACTTGCATTATAATAACAGAAAACAATCCCACACAAAAAATAAATAAAAAGAGCTTCTTCATATAAGTTTACGCCAAAGTTCTTCCTGGAATTGAATCTTATGCACCTACTTTCTTTGTGTATCAATCTTTGAATTGCAGCCAGAGATTTAAAAACAAAATCCATATGAGCCATTCCCAACTCCCTAGGTTAGATTGAAATTAGTTAACTAAACTAAATTGTGTGGAGTAAAAGAGGGGAAGATGGCGCCCAAAAGAAAAATGGATCCACTGTTTTCAGAGTCATGTTCTAAATTAGTGTTTCTCAAGCTAGGTTGGAGCAGAAAGAAATGTATCAGAATATAGGAAATGGGAGAAGAATTTTATGTTATGAGTAGGAGATATGGAAAGAAGGGGGAGTATGCATAGAATGAAACTGAGAACTACAGCTCTACTTTTACTATTGTCTACAATAAGGATATAACCTATGGTATTTCTAAACCCAATGTCCACAAAGCATATATACGTTGCTTTCAGATCCAACTTTACAACAACAAAAAAGGAAACTTTTCTATGTACTATTAACCTATTTCCCCCTAAAAGATGTTCAGAGAAAAAACAGAAATGGTCCCTCTAATCATTCTCTACTCTGCCTAGCTTTTATTAGTGCTACACATTATAAATACACCCAGTACAAATACATCATCTGTCAAAAAGTAAGTAGCATGAGATGGTTGGATTTGTGTATGAGTGTGTGTGTAAATGTTAGGTATTACTACTTACTTAGACACCTCCCATACTTCAAATATGTGTTTTCAAACTTTGGATATTATTTAGAATAACATTAAGTATGTGAAAATTGCTCTAAGCAATAATATCTCAATTCTATTTATCATAAAATGAACTCTAGGCTAAGACATTGAGAGCCACACTAAACTATAGAGTTTAATTAACCTTTATTGCATTGTTTTACACACTTTGTAGTACACAAGAATCACATTGTTCATGCATTAATTTCCTTAAAGATATAATTATATAATGTCATGTGTTGTTTAGAAAATGTATTAAATCATTCCTTTTACAACTCTGGCCTATTTATGAAGATAAATCACCACAATTCAAATTTAGAGCATTAAAAACCAACAGTCTGTACCACAGCAGAACATATAAAGTGAAAGCAAGTAGTAAAGATAAGGTATGAAATATGGAAGGAAGATTGTATAAATGTCATCCTACAACATGTTTTAAAAATGGAACATGAAGCCCTGCTGGTGAGGGAGCTTCAACCTATGAACCAGAAGGTCACCAGTTCGATTCCCTGTCAGGGCACATGCCCAGGCTTCCAGGCTGATCCCCAGTAGGGGGCATGCAGGAGGCAGTCAATTGATATTTCTATCTTTCTATCTCTCTCCCTAAAATCAATAAAAACATATTTTTAAAAAATGAAACATGAAATTACCTTTAAGAGCTGACTTTAGATTTTCCATATTCCATTCTGGAACACTAAATCATTTTTGAAATTTATTTAAATTACTAGAGGCCCAGTGCACAAGATTCGTGCACTGAGAGGAGGGTCCCTCAGCCTGGCCTACGCCCTCTTGCAGTCAGGGACCCCTCGGGGGAAAGGGGAACAGGCCTAAGCTGGCAGTCAGACATCCCTCTCGCAGTCTGGGGCTCTCGCAGTCCAGGACCCCTCGCTCCTTACTGCCCACCTGCAGCAGAGGCAGAAGAGGCTCTCGCCACCACCACTGTGCTTGCCAGACGTGAGCCTGGCTTCTGGCTGAGTGGCACTCCCTCTATGGGAGCACACTGAACACCAGGGGGCAGCTCCTGCATTGAGGGCCTGCCCCCTGGTGGTCAGTGCATGTCATAGCGACCATTTCACCGTTCGGTCTATTAGCATATTACCCTTTTATTATATAGGATGGTCATAAAAAGATGCATAGTATACTTTTAGAAAATTGTTTAAGAAGTGTGAAATTTAGGAATTTTAGGATTGTTCTTTTGTGTGTTCTTCTTTAGCCATTACTTGGTATGTGTTTTTGTTTTGTTTTTGACTAGAGCCTTTTTCCAATTCTGGTCTAACTTCATCAATGAAACCATCAGAAATGGTACAGAATTAACAACTCTTAATAACTTTAGATATTATAATCTCATGCATGTATTTCATATTTATATTTTTGATTCTTATCATTCTTTATACTCCTCTCTGTCCAGTAATTCCAGCCATAGTTCTACCAAGTCAGGCTTTTCTCTAATCATATATGTGTTGTTAATTTTTTGTCATTAATATATTTGCAAGTAGTCACCCATAGTACATTTAATTCTTAGGCTATTTTTTAAATTTTTCATGATCTGTTCAGTTTAACATATGTCATCCAAATTTCTAGCAGTGATGTACATCTTCATACACATATAGCAAGTTTCATCTAACAAGGAACTGACTATTTTTCAATTTGATAAATTAATTATATAAAAGAAGATTAGCCCCACTTTTGAGATTGAGATAGCATGAATTCTTCATGTGGTTTTCTAGTCATGAAGGACTCTTTGATAAGTGAGGGAATAATTCCTTGTCTGTTTTGGTTCCTACTGTGGTCCAGATATTGCACATTAACTTTTTTCTGGAGTCTTAACTGCTGTGGGGGGAAATGCATCCAGGCATAAAAAGGCATTACTAAGTAGAAAAACTTCTAAAAAATAAAATCAATCTCTTCTCATAGTGTGATTGTCTTAAGCAGAAGAATTGCTACTCTAGTTAACTCATATTAATCCACCTGGATCAACAAGAAGTATTTTGTTCTTTTGAACCAAGTAGACTGAGGATAAGGCCACAGAGAACCAAATTCAGAGACTGATTGTTTTTCAGCATAGATATATTGGCTCAGAATTCTAAAACATTGAAAGTAATTCTCGAGAAACATCAGTATCAGGGCTTTCCAGGCTTTTAGACATCAATTCCTGAAAGTTTGTGTCTTTGAACAGCCTCTAATCTTTCAAGTATCACTAATTCCTATATCCACATCACATACAAAAACTAGCTACTTAATAAAGAGCAGCCATGATAGAGAACTATCTTGTAAATGAAAGAGAAAAATGCCTTGTTTTAACTACTCACAAATTACTTTGCAAAATAGCTAAATAGACAATAAATTTAGGTAGCATTTTATGAAATTTGTACGCATTTGGGGATATGAAGGATGTCTTTTTTTGAACAATTTAATACCTTACAAGTGTTTGTGCATCTCTTTATTTTTCTTTTAAAGACTCAGTGCAATTCTAATTAGTGTATGTCATAATTTATAATGTTGGCAGCTGTTCTAATGTCTGCAAAATGTTTTTAGAGCCACAAATTAGGAAGAAAAAACACACACCTATGTATTCAAATAGATAAAACATTTTCTAATTAAATATACGGATTAAATTCTTGTTGGCATTAATTAAATAAAAGCTCATTTCAAAAATAATGTGTTGTTACTGACTTTTGTATATTATGGATGCTTTTTATGCCAGGATGTTGAAGAGCTAAACTATTTATTTTTCCTCTTGAGTTGCTGGCAATGACAACTTCAGCATACATGTTTCTATCTGCTAGAAGTGTGCTAGATTGCTTGGCTGTGTCAGAACTGTCTTGAAACCTACTCTCCTGCCCACCACCCCCCCTTTTTTTAAATATATATTTTATTGATTTTTTACAGAGAGGGAGGGAGAGATAGAAAATTCAATGATGAGAGAGAATCATTGATCAGCTGCCTCCTGCACACCCCCTACTGGGGATGTGCCTGCAACCAAGGTACATGCCCTTGACCGGAATCGAACCTGGGACCCTTCAGTCTGCAGGCCGATGCTCTATCCACTGAGCCAAATCGGTTAGGGCTCACTTGGCCTTTTAATGCTGCTCCAAACAATGCAGTGGCTCAAAATCTATAACACACATATATATGCAGGGTGAATGGCTGAGGTTAGTGTCTATTATATAACCACTTATAAAGAGGTTTCCTTGCATGTGTAAACCCTTGAGATTCTTTTCCTTATTGTCCAGGGCAGAAGGGAATGTTTTTGTTGAAATTCTAAGAACTCCAAGCACAGTTGAGAGTAAGACTATACAGGGAACCAGGAGTATTACGTGAATATAAAATTCTGCCCTACTCCTTGCCCCTAAAACTCTTCTTTTACTTAGATCCTAAAATAACCAGACACTCTCCAGCAATATGGTTAGATGCTGCTCACCTTGGAAGTCTGGTCATCCCATAAAGAAAGACCTAAAGATACTGGTATCAGGGATTCCTGGAGAAAACAGCCCATCCCGCCACCTTAGAGTAAAGTGCACAATTGATAAGCCTGATTGAAATGGTCAGAGCTTCCAATTAGCATTTTAGTGCCTTGTAAATGTAAACTTTTTTTTAGGAAAGTCTCTAACATGGAGGAGAGTAAAATCATATATTTTTTTAAAAAAACCAACTCAAAGGAACCGACCATGCCACATAAGAAAAAAACTTTAAAAAAAAAAAGTCTATCATTAACATCCAAATAATAGGAATTCTGGGAAGAAAGAATAAAAGTGAGAAAAGCATTAAAGAAATGCATCAAGCCCAGCTGGTGTGGCTCAATAGTTGAGTGTCGATCCATGAACCAGGAAGTCAGGGTTCAGTCCCGAGCAGGGCACATGCCCAGGTTCTGGGCTCAATCCTCAGTTGGGAATGTGCAGGAGGCAGCTGAGTAATGATTCCCATCATTGATATTTCTATACCTCTCTCCCTCTCCCTCCCTCTTTCCTGAAATCAATAAAAATATTTTTTTAAAAATTAAAAAGAGAAATACATCAAGCAATTTTCCCAAAACAGAAGAATATGAATTTCCGGTTGAATGGGCCCTCTGGATGCCCAGGCCCATGAAACATGTCACTGTGAGAGTGCAGAATGCAGGAGATAAAGAGAAGATTCTATAGGCTTCCAGAGAGAAGAATAAGTCATAAACAAAGCATTAAATATTTAAAGAGATTTGGACATCCTCATAGAAATATGGAAAGCAAATTTAATAGGACAATACTTTCAAATTTCTGATAGATAATTCTCTATAACATAGAACTCCAAACCAATTTGGAATACTCAAGAGTGCTATTCACTCAAGATTCCCAGCAGTCTCTTCCTACACTTGTGTGAAAAAGGACGAATAAAAATATTGTAGTACATGACTCACTTTTGAATAGCATTTACTTCATTATTTTGATCTACCCAAACATTACTACAACATTTTAGGAGTATGGAGAAAGGGAAATGTATATGTATAGTAGATGAAACAGAACTAAATCCTTACTTTTCTTAATGAAAATTCAATAAATAATGTCTTAAACCAACGTGCAATGTATAGATGTTCTTTAAAGATGTGGAGGCAGACACCAAAGGAATCAGCTTGAGTCGTTTCAAACTGAGTAAGAGGAAATATGTGAGAATGGAAATTAATGATCAGTGTTGGCCTGATGGAGAAAGGCCTAGTAGCCGATCTAAGGTTTTTCCTGCATCTACGAATAACAAAAAACAAACAAACAAACAAAAGCCATGGTTAACAATCCAAATCACCATTGTCCATAGCAGGCAAACCTGACCTTCCCATTGGGTTCATAAAAGCCACAGGTAGGAGTTCTTTGCAAGTGAAATATAGCACTTGCTTACTTGGCTAAATAAAAGACATTTTTTTTGTGTGTCAAACTCCAAGTAGCAACTCATACCATTCATTATTTTTGTTGCATTTCACACCACAGGTGTGTTTTTACAAAGTGTCAAGTTCCCATTTGTCACTTAGATACTGGACAGGTGAGCCAGTAGTCATGTTGTGCTACGAATGCACAGCCATATGTGGGTCACAGTGAGAAACAGCGTAGCCGCAGACCACGTGATCGTCACCCGGAGCGCACACCAGGCATCACTAACGCAGGGTCAACACCAGCAAGTGCTGAACCTTTTCATTCTCTCCCTCGTTTTAAATGTTTCCCCAACATCCTCAGAGCTGGCTTCCTCCCAGCGTTCCCCAAATACCCCTCATCTTCCACAGAGGCCTATCCTCCACGCGTCTCCCTGAGCTTTCTGCTCCCACCTGCGGGCCATCTTCCGCCACCTCTAACACTTCAATATCCAAAACCTAGCCTCACTTCTTTATTTTCACTCCTCTGAACCCTTTTAGGCTTTTCCAATCTTCCAGTCCCTTTAAAAAAATAAATAAATAAAAAGCTAAGACATATCCTCTGAGCTTTGCAGCCTGCTAGAGATTAAGGTATAGAGAGGGCTGAGGCTTTAGGGCCGGGCAGTGCTGAGTGAGAGCCTTGTGAATGCAGGGAAGTTCATTCTGAATCTAGAGTAAATCTTTAGGAGACCAGGAAAGAAAAGGGTGGGTGGAGGTGAAAGAAAGAGTAAATGTTTAAGTGGGTAACTATGATAATAAAGAGAGAAAAGTTGGAATTTATTTATTGATGCTCTGTATATTGGTTTCAGAATACACTGTTATATCTGTCTAAAAATGGCTATAGATAAAGAAAGTGAAACAGTTGACATTATTTTCCTGCCTTTTTTTTTTTTTTTTTTTTTGCTTTTATGAAGAGTGTAAGGAGGGTGACCTATGCATTCATTGGTGGTCACGTGAGTTTTTCTATTTGTGAGGAAAGTTTGTGGCCTTGCAAAGAATTAGGACTCTATAACCTGAGTCTATTTTGTCCTCTAGCAGGAAAAAGAACACATTATCACAACAGACCTCTTGAGTCTCATTTTCAAACTAATGCATTCAATCCCTAACAAAGAGCAAAGGAGAAACAATTAGACATTCCATGTAACAGAACTCTTATCCACCTGCCAACAATTAAACCCCGTAATTAAAAATTGTAGAAGAATACACACAAGCAGATCCTCGGCAGCCATCATGCTGCGGTCAAAGTGGGGAAGGTTCTTTCCTAGTAAGTTCCCTTTCTATTTCCCAGGCTGCTTTTCCTGACGTTAAGCAGACACGAGACTCTGTCAACTGTTTCACTTTCTTTAAAAGGAGGGAAATCCTATGCTCTATCCCCTGGGAGGACTATTATATACAGATGAATGTATTTTTTTATTTCGTTTAATAAATGCAGTGTTCAGAACAGATGTTAAAGCTTGAAATTGTCCAGAGAAAGGAACAGCTCAGGTGGCAATAATGCAGGCTTCCTGCCTGCTGTGCTTTCTTCTTTGTCTTTGGAAGAGCTACTTTCACAGGTGAGAAGGTATTACAGTATTTATAACCCCTCAAGTCCTCACCGCTGGACTGAAGCTGACAAACGGGGTGCTAATTAGTACCAGGAGTGGGGGTGATGGTGGTGGTTTTATGACACCGTCATCTGGCCAGTAAATTGGACGAAGAGAAACAGCACATTCACAGCAGCATAGCAAATCCAGTCATGCAACAGGTAGAGGGTGGCTGTGAGGACCGTTGTGTTATGTTTAAGGTGGATTTTCTCTAACACCAGCCTAGTTGGCCCTGCCATGGCTACGCGCCTCTGTGGATTTTCCAGGGCACGGGCTACTCGCACCGCTATAATCCAAGAGGATTTCATTCCAGTGCACCTGTGAATAATGATATGCTTGGGATAGAGGAAAGGCAGTATTAATGTCAGATTGAGTATCTGTCCTCTGAGAATTGTAATTTATAAAACAACAAATCTCAATATAAATAATAGTCAAGCTACCCGTTTTGCAAACGAGGAAGCAGTAAAATTCGATCAACTAATTATCTGTTAGTATCAATAATAAAATCCATTACACAAGTCATAATTTTACAAATTTTATAATACTCTATTTAGTTAAACTAAAACAAAACTGTAGTTGATAAATGTGGCCAGCACGTTTACTTTGTCTTTATTGGTTTGGGGTCTATCCTGGCTGTGATAAAGAGAAGGCATGGTATAATGAGGGAAAATGAATTCATTATTAGAAAAGTTTAAGCCCCAAGAGCATGTCAGTGCAGTTCAGAGCAAGGACTTTCAACTCCAAAAAACTGGAAGCTAAACCCAGACCCTTACTTTGCCACTTGCAATATGGTCCTCAGCAAGGCAATTGCTCTGAGCCTCAGTTTCTCCATTCACAATACCTACTTTTTTGAGGTTGTGGGGAGGATTAAAGGAGATAATATCTACAGTTAACCACTGAACCATGCAAATGTGTGTTAGGGACTTTGCCAATACCTTTTGAGTTCCCCCAAATTTAAGTTGCCCCTTGGTATCCCCGGCAGATTAATTCCAGGACTCTGCTCAGATACCAAAACCTGCAGCGGCTCAAGTTCCCTATATAAAATGGCAAAGAAAAATGCATACAGCTGGCCCCCTGCATCTGTCAACTCCCAACCACAGGTGGAAAACAGTAGGTACTTATTGAAAAAAAATCTGTGTACAAGTAGACCTGCGCAGTTCAAACCCATGTTTGTTCAATAGTCAACTGTGTAAACCAATCAGCAGACTTCCTGATGCATTACAATAGTTCATGAAATGATAGATTTTTTTTCTTTTATTTCTCCATTTTAATGAACACTTTACCAAGCATAAAATATACTGTCTTTTGGGGGAAACATTAAGTACTTTTTTTTCTCTGTCACACAGTACATGAATCTCAAGGGTTTTGCTTCTTCAACAAAGAAAGCAAGCATAAGGGGCCCCACTGCAGGGCTGTCCAGTTCTCCCCATCACCCAGGGCCAGGGCCAGATGTAGGTGCCACGGCTGGTGACCTCTGGGGTGCCAATGAGGGTTTGCTTCCCCAAGATGAGGCCCTGGGCAGGGCAGAGGCCCGTCAGAGCCCCACTGTGCATCCAACTCACCCCATCTCAATATATCAGAAATGATTTTGGCATAGAGCAAAAAGAAGGCTCGGGATTTTTGCATTAGGTGCCTCCCACCCCAGTTTGGGAGCCAACCCTACTCAGTTCTTCCTGGACCATTTTCTGAATAGGTAAACTGAGGCAGTGAACAGAAAACACATTGAACTTAGTCTCTGTCTTGAGACCTGAATTTGTCCTGTTTTTCATCTTTCCCCTCCCCTGACTCCCTGGTCACCTTTGCTGCACATTCTTCCCGAAGGAGCACCAGTAGGTGAGGGGCAACAATGGTAGATAATCTTAAAACGATTAACTGTCTTAAGAGAATCACAGCATTTTCTCCATTGTTTAATTTTTCAAGTTTATCTCTGGTTGTTTGAAGATTAAATATATTAAAAATGATGAAATATGCAAAATCACTTAAAAATTATTAGAACCTACATAAATACTACTACTAAGGAACTCAAATGTTCTCTTTTCCATTGAAAAAAAAACTAGTTTTCAAAGACAACTTTCCAAAAGTAATTTTCTGTCACTATCATTCACTTCACACCACACCTTGAGTTCCTCCAAACCATCTTTCACAAGAAATGCTTTTCCAGAGTAACATACATACATGCAGCCTTGCACCAGAAAACATATATGTGCAAAATGGCTAGTTATACTTAGAGAAGCAGAATGGTGATGGCTTTAAATAATTTGCCCAGCTCATGAACACACACTGATTAACATTTAAAGTTCACTGCTTACAACTACAGCTCAGAGATCTACTGTCATGTGACATAATGAAGAGAACAGAGTGGGGACTCAGTTCTCAGTGGGAATGTCTCTTCATGCTCCAAAAAGTACTAAATGGTCACAGCAGGTGAATATAGTAACTATCTTCAAGGAATTACAATTGAAAGTAATCCTATATAATAAAAGCCTAATATGCTAAGTGTCTGGTCGTCTGTTCAATCAATCAAAGCATAATATGCTAATGATATGCTAAGGCCACTCAACCACTTGCTATGACGTGCACTGACTACCAGGGGGGCAGTTGACTGGTCGACCAGTTGCTATGACGTCTACTGACCACCAGGGAGCAGACACTCCGACTGGTAGGTTAGCTTGCTGCTGGGGTCCGGCCGATCGGGACTGAGCTAGATGGGCTGGACATGCCCTGGAGCCCTCCCGTGGTCCCTCCCCAGCTAGCCAACCTCCCGCATCCCTCCCAGCCCCAATTGTGCACCGGTGGGGTCCCTCAGCTTGGCCTGCACCCTCTTGCAATCTGGGACCCTCAGAGGATGTCAGAGAGCTGGTTTTGGCCTGATCCTGCAGGCCAGGCCAATGGACCCCACTGGTGCACGAATTCGTGCACTGGGCCTCTAGTATTAATATAACAGATTATTCGTTCTGAGATTTTAAACCTTGAAGTTAGTATACAACCTATGCAAGTTTATAGAATCCAATAAATTCTAAACATAAACTTTAAATTATCACAAAATTGCAGTCATATACAACCTTATTTTTTAATCCCAGGGTCAATGGAGTCTATGAAATTGAACATGAGGGGGGAAAAAACTTGAAATGACATGGTTTGTCCAAAATAAAATTGAAATGCAGCTCAGAACTGGACTATTATAATTCTTCTAAGAGCAGAGCTTATCCCAGGAATTCCTTTAACACAAGTGACAGGAACAGAGAAGATTCCTGTCACAGCTTCTTTACTTCCTTCAACACTGGCTTTGAAGCTCTGTACAAAATCCCTTCTCTTGCAGTGAGCATTATACCTATTCCTGGTCTAAGCTTTTAGTAAAAAGAAAATTGCAAAGTGACTGCTGGTATATTTTTACCAACAAAACTGCAGTATATGCAATGACTGTTAAATCTAAGAGTGCCTTAAACGTACTGCTAGAGATTTAAAAATTTATGCATCTCTATTCCCCACCCCTAGATTTCCTAATTCATTAAGTCTAGGATAGAACATGGGCATTTGCATTTTAAAGCCCCTAGATTATTCTGATATACACCCAGAGTTGAGAATATCTATAAAACAATCAAAGGGAAAAGTTTTATAAAGTCTGATTCCTTCCCTCTACTTTCCCTGGAAAAGCAGCCTGTATGGAAAAAGTTGCTAGCCCACATTGGACAAAAATACCTATTTATATGCTGAAGAGATATGTAGTTTTAAGCCCTGAACTGGACTGGTTTAGGTAAATTGAAGCCAAATTACCTGACAGAATCTTCTGGGGACTGTCACATCTATCATACCCTGCCTTCATAGATAGCTGGATGATTCATTACTTTGCATAAAACAGAATATTCCAATGTTATCATTAAATAGTGATTATTATTCATAATAAGAGAGGATAATGCATATTTACTTGAATTCAGATAATTAAATTACATACTTTTCCAGAGGTTTGATCCAAGCATAATAGTCTTAGAAAGCCCAGGAACTAAGAAGTACTTTGAATAGTTCCTGGATTGAAAAAAACAGAATCAATTCCACGTTTTGGTACATTCCACTTCCCAGCACAGAAACTTGAATATTGCTTTGCTTATCATGTGCAATGAAAACAGCTACAGAACTGTATTATGAAAGAATGTACATGATTTTCTGAGCATGTTATTGGGCATAAAGAGTAAATGCTGCCACAGTGATTGATAACACAATCTTCTGAGATCTGACTTAATGGAGAACAAGGCTGAAAAGAGAAAGCAAAAGGCAAATTTTCAACAAAACTAGAGGGAGCTGGGAAGTTTGACCTGTGACTCTACCACAGTTAAGTGTTTCACTGGCATTAACCAATTGACCTTAAATGGGAATAGTGAAATCTATGAGGTCATTTGTCCTGATCCATGGGAATATGGATAAATTATTTGAAAATCAGGTGCTTGATAACTTATTTATTTAAAGCTTCATTTATAAAGAGAGGGCACTTTTTAAATACCATGATGCCCATGCAAAAGAGGTTGGTAGTCTATCATTTTTCAGTCAAGTGGTTTAAAAAAAAAATCAATGTCATTGTATCTTTTGGCAGATATTAACCCTGTTCTGTTATCAGATTATTAGGAAAATAACAATAATGACAACATAATAACGCATATTGAGCACTCATGTATCAAGCACTATGTTCAAAATTTACATGCTATGACATTATTTAATCATCATAGTCATAAATCATGTGTGCTATTTGCCCCATTTTACAGACAAGGAAGTTGAGACTTAGGCTAT
The DNA here is from genome assembly GCF_951640355.1 of Cnephaeus nilssonii. Lineage (NCBI taxonomy): Eukaryota > Metazoa > Chordata > Mammalia > Chiroptera > Vespertilionidae > Cnephaeus > Cnephaeus nilssonii. The sequence continues at coordinate 55,860,391 of NC_137073.1, forward strand.
TAACATAACCAAGATCATAAAACTCATAAGTGGTGAGGCTGGGATTTGAACCCATGTTTGTAGGGCTGTATTTCACCTAGGAATGTAACTCTAGGATGATGGTAACACAGAGACAGACTTCAGTATACCAAGGGGGAAATGGATATCACACCAAAGATAGCTACAAATAAAAGCAAAGGAAACTGATATATTTATAAACTAAAAATTTGCTTCCAAAGTACACATCAAAGCTATGATTATTTTCTACCATAATACCTGCACAAGGTGTGGGTGGATTCAATTGTATGAAATACATTTTCCTAATAAGGTTTTGAATATGTTTCTTTAAGGTGAGGATATGTTTTCACATATATTTGTAAAGAACAAGTTAGAAGTGAAATTGGACTAAACTGCAATAATCATGATACATGTGGAATATCCATTCTGGTGACTTTTAAATGTTCTTACCCATTCTTTGATATTCCACCTTTCAAAAGGTGGAAACTAATTTCCCTGCCCTTGAATATGAGCTGGATTTAGCAACTAACTTCTAACGTATAAAATAAAATTAACAAGTTAATGAATAAGCATGGCAGAAACCACAGAGTATGACTTCTGGGGGAAAGTATCTCTCTGTATCTCTCTCTCTCTCTCTCTCCTTTCTCTCTGGAAGCCAACCACCACATCATGAGAAAACTCAAGCAGCTCTGTGATGAGGTCCATATGCCAAAGAACTGAGGCCTCCTGCCAACAGCCACAACTTACCAGCATGTGAGTGACACCATGGCAACAAATTTATTGGCCCCAGTCAGCCTTCAAGTGTCTGTAGACCAAGCCATAACTGCAATCTGATGAAAAACCCTTAGGCAGAACTACCTAGCTAAGTTGCTCCCAAATCTCTGACCAACAGAAACTGTGTAAGACGTTTTAGGTAAGTTGTTATTAAGCAACATATAACTAGTTCAACCATATTTTCCATATAACCAGTGTAGTATAATATCACAGCAAGTAATGGTTACTGCCTCTCTTTCACACTTGCTATTCCACTTTACACTTCAGTTCCCTCATCTATAAAATGAATATATATATATATATATACATATATATATATACACACACACACACACACACACACACACACACTAGGAGCCCAGTGCACGGATTCGTGCACCTTGAAAAGAACTATGAGCCACGAGGCTGCGGTGAGCACAGGGGTGGGTCTTGGCCCATCCTCTGCGCCCCTGCCTGGCTCCTCCTGCTGTGGCCCCTGGTCCCCTGTCTGTCGGCAGCCCCGCTCCCACCACCACCGCTCCCACACGCTGAAGGCGCTGGCCCTGCTATCACCCACTGAAAGCGCAGAGTGATTTGGGGCCAGGACCAGCATCGGGTGCTAGTGGGGTTGGCGCTGTCAGCGGGTGTGAGCAGTGGCTGCTGCCCCAATTGCCCCTCAGGAGCAGGGGGAGGTGGAGAAGCCCTCAGGGGTGATTGGGGCCAGCAGCCGCTGCTCACACCCACTGACAGCACTGAGCAATTGGGGCTGGCACCGGGTGCCGGCAGCGGGTGTGAGCGGCAGCTCTGGCACCGGCAGCAGGTGTGAGCGCTGGCGGGACTGCAGCACGCGAGGGCAAAGAATTTTCAGTAACCACCAAAGGCTCTCCCAGATGACAGTGATCAGCACCCTGCCTTGGTCTGGCACCCCCACTCACCTGCTCTACCATCCGCCGCAGCCGATGCCTGCCAGGTTCCATGCTCTGCCACCTGTCGCCAAAGCCCTCCATGTTCCATGCACACCCCATGGTGGTCAGCACACATCATAGTGACCGGTTGTTCAGTTGTGCCACCATTCGGTCTATTTGCATATTTGTGTTTTATATATGTAGACTAGAGGCCCGGTGCATGAAATTTGTGCACTTGGGGCGGGGAGGGGTGTCCCTCAGCCCAGCCTGCACCCTCTCTAATCTAGGACTCCTCGGGGGATGTCCAACTGCCGGTTTAGGCCCAATACCCGGGATCGAACCTAAACCGGCAGTCAGACATCCCTCTCACAATCTGGGATGCTGGCTCCTAACCACTCACCTGCCTGCTTGCCTGATTGCCCCTAACCGCTTCTGCCTGCCAGCCTGATCACCCCCTAACCGCTCCCCTTCTGACCTGATTGACGCTTAACCACTCTTCTGCCGGCCCGATTGCCCCCAACTGCCCTCCCCTGTTGGCCCAATCACCCCCAACTGCCCTCCCCTGCTGGCCTGGTCACCCCGGTGGAAGCCGCGCAGAGCAGCAGTGGGGACCCGCCCCCCGGCAGGGCTGAGGGAACTCCAGCAGCAGGCGCGCGGAGCAGCCGGCCCCGCCCCCACTGTGCGCACCACCATCTTGTGACAGCATTACAGCATGAGGGTTAATTTGCATATTACCTCTTTATTATATAGGATATTTATATAAACTTTCCTGGATTTATGTGGACTCAGTAAGATAGCTTCTAAATACCTATTAGAATAGTTTTCAGCAGCATAAACTATAAATAAAAGTTAGCCATTATTATTGTTGACACATTTCTCTATTGTCTTTGGAGTTTCATTTTGACTGGAATGAAGCAAAGTTGAACTACCTATGCACATTCTTCCCTCTGCTTCTTGATCTCACTGCCTTTTCACCCCCACAGTTCTCATTTCTCAGCTTTAAATGAGAGGTAGTAAGAGAACACAAGTGATTATGGCACTTCTTCTATTTCCTGCTACTTCTTAAAACTTTTCCCATTTGGGAAGCTAAACATCTGGCATCTAAGAAAAGTCTGAGACAGGAAAACATAGAATAAGCTTAGGTCAAAAAGCTAAGGCCTAGGGAGCTTCAAGGATATAAAGAATACAGAAGGTTAAAGTCAAGATTTCCACTTCTATGAAGAGGAGAAGCAAAGAGAGTTCAGACATTGATGTGGCCTAACCATGCCCCTTATCTTGCACCAAGACTAGAACAGGAGAAAGCAATTCCAAAGAGTTGTGGGGAAGCCCAGATTACAGGGAACCACCTACTTCCCCAGATGGCCCAGAGAGGGTGAGACCCCAGAATTCCCCTGCACACCAGGCAGGTCACAGTAGCAGAGCTGCATGGTGGGTTCAGGACAACAGGCCTCAGACAGCCATGCAGCTTTCACTATCTGCCAGGATGATGCAGGAAGAGAATGAATGTAGGGACTCAACAGACCCTAAGAGGCCAAAATCAAGACTTTGCACAGCAATGATCTGAAAAAAAGAGGAAAAAAAAATGCAAAGACCAGGAACCCAATGCGATGATGTACAACACAGCAGTTTCAATCACCAAAGGGCACTCTACCCTCAATGCATTGTCTGGGCTTTTCAAAGTCCCCTAGAACTTGGACTCAACTTTAAGGAAGGAAGGAAAACTGTGTATTGACTTAGATTTTTCTATTACCCAGTAAAAATGAGGCTTGGAGGAGGTAACAAAAAGTAAAATTACATTTCCAGCTCACCCTATTTTGAATGTTTCTATCACTACACAGTAGATGACATGGAATGATTTCTAACATCCGCTGACACACTTCTCTGCCCACACATATCTCAGAATATAAGTCAAGTTGGCCGCTCTTTTGTTAGTCTCTATCCAGCTACTCAAAGTTCCGATTCCCTCAAATTCCCTGAAATTACAAAGTCTTCTCAACCTCCTGTGTAGTTAAATCCCCTCCTTAACAAGACTTTTTTTGCATTCAGATTTAAATAGCCTTTTTCCTACAACTGCTGCAACTTGATACTCATGTTTCTTTTTAGTAAAAGCCTGACATGTTATTTTCAGAAACACCATTTGTATGGAGCATGAAGAATTATTACCAAGAAAAAACGGAGACTAAGTTTTATAGTTTCGTTTGCCCCCAAGGGGCCTAGCGTGGTGCCAGGCTGTACCGCTTACTGTGTAATTTAAGGCAAATTAGTAACCTCTTTGAGCTTCAGTTATTTCCTCTGTAAAATAATGGCAATGATTTGGTTCTTGTGGCAATCAAGTGAGATAAATTATTGTATGCTTCCCAATTTAATAATTGAAAGCTATTTTTGTGCAAATACAATGGTTCAGATTAACAAATCAGACTCCCCTAAATCAGAGCTCTTACCCAGAATCAAGACGCAAAGGCAAAGCAGAGAGCGCGCTGGGATAGCCCAGGTGGCTCTACAAGCCCTTCATTCCTGTATCCAACAAACTTTCTGGCTCACAGTAATACCTGAGATCCCAGGAAGGATGTCTCATAAAGCCCCAGATTATAGATTTGTTTACTGCAGGCGGTCCTGAAACAAGGAGACCCTATGAGCATTCCATAGACTGCCGGGAACCAATTCCAGCATGTCATAATTACAAGAGTTTCATCAAAAGGTTGATGGGACTTGGGGGCTCAACAAGGGCTGAGTCACATATGTAGTTTACCTGTTGGAATGGCTAAAAAGCATCTCCCCCAAACCCAAATAGGATTGTCTGCTGCCAGACCGCTCAGGGCATCTTAATCTGCATGTTATTGCCTCCTGTTGGCCAAATACCTGAACAGCTGTAGGCTATTCCCCAATCTGACAATGCTTCTGTAAACCCTACCCTTTGAAACCTTACCCTTTGAAGTGTATGTCTCCACCTTGCCTTAGGACAAATTGTGTTAATAAAAGCATGGGTCCTTTGTCAAGGGGTAGTCTTTAGCTCCTTAAACTGAAGCTCCTCTGACCCCCAATGCCTTTCACAACTATCTTTGTCTTTGGATTCCTTCTTAATCTACGCATCAGCTCCTTTCTCCAGATTGCTGAAAACCCTTTGTAATATTGGAACAAGAGCACCAATATTAATGGCCGCCCACCCAGGGGCACCAATAATAGACAAGGACTCTCCTGCTAGCAATATCAGGAGGAGAGTGACCAGCATGTTTACAATGCTACTGAATGGGGTCACTTGCCTCCTTTCACAGGGAGGAAATCAACTACTCTGGCAATCAATTTTTTAGGAGAAAAATGGGTTACAGGCCACTTGCTTTAATCCTTCCCATTTTGCACCGTCCTGTTCAATCACTATTGAATCATTATTGAATTACTGTAAAACATTATTCAATCATAAAGTGATCTTTGACCAGAGTCTCCTGACTATTCACTCCAAATGAGTCCTTCTTCATATCTCAAGTCATTCTCTCCTTCTTTCTCTGCAAATAATTGCACAGGATTGTGTGTTTTTTCCCCTCTGAAAATATTTTTTGGAAACTATTTATAATAATGACACACATACAGTGATTGTTTTACATCTGAACTGTTACTGTATACTAATCAATATTCATTCTTTTATTGTGCCATACCTAAATATGGTTTACAGCATATATAGAAAACTGATTTATGAAAAAAAGTATATAGTTACTACTTGCTTAGGGTGAAAGAATGAAGGGGGAAACTCATGTAAAGGAAATCATGGGGGAGACAAACATTGAAACTTTGTTTTACCACCTTAGAAAGCAGAAAAGTTCTGATTTAAAAAAATTCCCCCACGGTAGAAAGACTTGCTCACTTTATGCAGCTCAGGTCTCTGTTCCTCTTGGTGATTTGAGTGGCTCTGATGGCCCTTTAGCGTTCATGCAAAGATGCCAGGGAGGCACCTGTGTCTGAAAATGAGCACATTTCTACCCAAGGACTTTTTGAAGTACGTTTAAAAAATACCTTTTAAAGTACCTTTTAAAAGATTTTAATGAATTTTATTAAAAATTTGTTTGCCCTTGGTATATTTTGTATAAAGTGTTAATTTATCCTCCCTAAATGAAAATGAAATTGCCCAATTATGTAAAGTATTTGTCATTATTATAAATCATCTTTGCTTCTCTTCTGTCCTCATGCATTAAAACGGCAAACGGGGATTCTCACTGGTTTACAGACATCTTCAGCAACATATTGCCAAATACTGTCTTACAGACATCTTCAGCAACATATTGCCAAATACCATGGCAAAGAAAATGGCTATATATTCTCAGGGTTCACCAATGCAGGCATTCCCCAAATATATTCTAGCACAAAAATGCAAGTACCAAAGAACTGTTCCACAACTGTGATTTTCATTCATCATTGTAAATTTCACTCAGGATAGAAATTAGAGCTGAAGGGATCAGTTGGTTTATTGCTACTAAGAAGATCAGACCTCCTCACAAAAATGAGAATTAACTCAAAGAAAAAATACACTTAGAAAATTATTTTAATGCTTCTAAGATTTGTACTTATTTTTATCCTCTGTTCTACTCCTCCCATTTTATCTCTTCTATGCTCCTACTTGAAATTATTTCTCTCTAAGGAGCTGATGACACACTTTTGAATTGCCTTTTTTTAAAAAAATAAAGCAAATAAGATAATCAATTCTCAATTCTGAAAGCCATGCTGAAACACCTTCTCACATCTGCACAAATTCTTATGTTCCAGAACAGTGTGTGATTCTCTTGTCTTTAGGAAGGGATATAGTTTTTTTTGTTTTCTTTTTTTTTTTTTCTTTTAGTCACTAAAACTAGCTACAGATGGAAAGATAGGATATGCAAACAATTATAGGTAAATGGATCCCAAGCATTCTTTATCAATCTTAACTATATGTCATCCACAAAAAAAAAGAATAAAAACAATGCATAATAAATCTTTATTTATCCAGATTATCTTTGACTACAAGAAATTACTATTTTAAAAACATTTGTTTAAAGTTCTGGGTTTGTATAATTTAAGTGAAAATGCAGAAGTATCCTATATAATAAAAGCCTAACATACTAAGTGTCCAGTTGTCCGTTAAACCAATCAAAGCATTATATGCTAATGATATGCTAAGGCTGCTTAACCGCTCACTATGATACGCACTGACCACCAGGGGACAGATAGTTGATTGGTCGACCAGTCACTATGACATGCACTGACCACCAGGGGGCAGACACTCCAACCAGTAGGTTAGCTTGCCGGATCAGGACTGAGAGAGATGGGCTGGACATGCCCTGGAGCCCTCCCGCAGTCCCTCCCTGACCCTGATCGTGTACCAGTGGGTTCTCTCAGCCTAGCCTGCTCTCTCTTGCAATCTGGGACCCCTCAGGGGATGTCGGAGAGCCAGTTTCAGCCAGATCCCACAGGCCAGGCCGAGGGACTCCACTGGTGCATGAATTCATACACCAGGCCTCTAGTAGATAATAGGAGCCAGCAATAGTATGGAAATTATGAATGGGTAAACAATGAGTTTTGTGGAAAACCTTGAGGAGAAATAATAGAAGTACACAGAAGTAACAGGAAAATAAATTTCCAGGGGATTCAAACAAATTTAAAATTATATATATATATGTAAAATTATGTCTGTTGACATGATACCTTATCTGTTCCAAGAGTTTTTATTAGACTTTCCTATTCTTCCTGGTATAATAGTAATGTCTCTGATAATAGTCATATTAGAAGTGAGTCGGGTGGTTTCTTTCCCGGGTTCTTGTTCAGGTGGATTCAAAGAATGAAGCCACAGACAAAAGGTGGTAGATGAAAAGGGTGGAAATTTATTGGAAGCAAATACAGACTCCCATGTAGGGAGGGGGTCCCAAAGGGGGTGATCCACTAAGCTCCTTTTTGCTAAAGTTTGTAAAGGCTGCAGTTCTTTATTTCTTGATATTCCCTTCTGATTGGTCACTATATCAGCTTCAAAGCTCAAAGCCCACATGGTGCCCACCTTTATTTCTCCCCCTTCAGGGGTAGAATTCTCTATCTCCTGTAAAAATCTGTTCTCTTTTCTCCCATTTGTCGGCATTTCTCTATCCCCTGTGAAAGTTCGTTTTCTCTTTCACCCATACCCTGTGGCTTTTCCCTATCTTCTGTGAATGGATGTCTTCCTCTCCCCTTATCCTGTGGCACCTTTTGGTCTCTGTGAATGAATGTATGCCTTTTGACAGCTCCAAGCTCCCAACCAACTATGCCTTCCTCCCTCATGGACCTCCTAATTCCTAAAACTCCCTAAGCCTGCCTATTTTACCCCTAAAAACTCCTTTCAGAAGGACAAAATATTGCTTCAACATTGATATACCCACTTTTGATTTTTAGGAATACACTTATTTACTTTTCCATGTACTATTTCATTGCCAGGCTAATTTCTTCCTGATCTAGGCTTGTGAGTCTTTTTAGTCAGTAAATATCTATCAAATAAATGAATATCTTTAAATGTAACATATAGTTCACATTTAATGGATGACAAGTTAAAGATAGGACAGCGTTTTTATCACGTTTGTGTGTGTATATATTTTTTCTTGTTTTGAATGCCAAACTGTTAATTTTTAGAAATGCCCTTATTGTGGTAATGTACTGAAAACATTTCCCAAAAGTGAGTTTTGACAAAAGATCTGGAAAGGAACAGATGGCCTTCTTGCCAAATTGCAGGTGCAAAGAAGCAGGTGTGAGAGACAGAACAGCAGCAAAAAGTTCATCGGGAGGAAATGGATAGATATGGGAATGAAGAAAGGAAGTAGGTGACAAGAGAGAGCAGACAGTAAGATGTCTACCTGCTGGGAGACATCTGCAGAAAACATCTGTAGATACTTCCCCATCACCACCAGGAAGGAGGATCCCTGCACAGAGACCCACGAAAAGGCTTAACCACCTGTGGTATTTGGTTGAAGGGCATACACAACGCTCAGTGCACCAGCCTCTAATTACTCTGTGGCAACCCCAGTTCTGCCTTCCCAGTGGAAAACATATGTCAAAGCATTTAGTATTGATTAAAACGTAAGAACATTCTTTGATTTATCTTTTCCCCACAACAGCCTACCTTCCCTCTCATTTGTCTAAGGAAATATAATAAAAGCATTTCCTTCCAAAGGGAGGTAGGAAATGGCTCGGACCCATTTGTCATATAACTGTTTTGCTTTGCCTTTGTATCTGAGGTTAGAAAAATTCGGCCAACACTGCCCTGTCAGACTGCCATTGAATGCAACAATAAGAATGACAAAGGTACTAGCAGCTGGGAGAGAACACTGTCTAAGGCGCTGGTACTGATGAGGGGGCTGGCCACCTGGAAGACAGAACAAGTCCTTAGAAGATAGTAGAGAAAGAGATCATCCTCCCTGCCTTGTCCCCCTTGAACATCTTATCCATCTCCTGTTCCACAGTATCCCACTTATAGCTCACTCAGGTCTAATGTAGCAGAGAGGACATGTGGAGAAGTCAGAGACAGAGAGAAATCTTGCAAATGAAAAAAAAAAAATTCTTTATTCTGGTAAGTGGAGTTCATAACTTTGAAAAAGAAAAATATGGCACACAAATTTTTGTGTACACATTACTACCCCTGGCCCATCCAAGTCATTAAGTCAGATGAACACTGCTCCCCATGGAGCGAGTGCACTTTGTGAGTCAATCACAGGCAGGTTTGTGTGGATGGGCTGCTTTACAGAGTCAGGGTCTCCAGGTCAGTGCTGAGCCACATGCGGCCAATGGTGTCCCTCCGAGGGTGACTGCTTCTGAGAGCTGGTGCTTTTGAAGTGTGACCAGCCGAAAGAATCAAGCAACCACAGAAAATATAATGGAACCCAAAAGAGGCCTGGGCAAAAAATGCACATATACAATTACCTGATTGTTAGACTCTACATTCAGTTTCAGAAGTCTGTTATCTTGACAATGACTTGCTGAGTGGTGCTGGAAAGTCACTAAACTGTCTATGCTACTCAGTTTTCAATCTATAAAATAACTTAATAAAAGCAATTTTATATAGAATAGTGTTCCATATAATCAGGTGTCCTTGAAACGATTCACTTTATTTAAGAGATCAAATAGATTAGCTTCCTATTGACAGCCTCACCTGCTGTCTTTGAAAGAATCTATGAAGGACAACAATCAAATGCCTAGGGCATTCATAAAGTTGAAGTTTAGTGTTAGTTGGCATTTGAGGAAACCTCTTCTTCTCTTTTGTCACTCATGCCCTCAACTTATTTTTAAAAATCAAGGATTCTAACCCTTTTGATAAGCAAAGTAATCAAATTCCCTTTCCTACACACAGCCAGAAACAGTCACAAGGGGGGATCCACTGTGACTAAGAACTGAGTCAAGAATTGAGGCCAATAAAAAAGAAAAGCTTGGCCCTGACTCAGTTTGTTAGAGTGTCGCCCCGGTTCAATTCCCGGTCAGAGCACATACAAGACCCAACCAATAAATGCATAAATAAGTGAAACATAAATTGATGTTTCTCTCCCTCTCAAATCAATCAATTGGTCAATCAATCAATCAAAGCTAAAATGTGGCCCCCTAGCAATTCAACCATATACTTCCTCCACTCAAATAACTTTAGGCACAGGTTGTAAGTATCTGGAAAATATAAGAAAAAAAGAAATATTGTTAAAAAGAGAAAGGAGGTAGAAGCCCTAGAAGAAAGGGTGGACAAAAAAGAATGAAGAGTAATTTATAAAACACAAACATGTACTCCACAAACCACTACACTCATAAGGACAAAAACCATTCTCATCATTTCTTATGCACAGCCCCTCATCCAAACAACCATCTTCTCTCCCACATAGCTTTTAATGAAGTATCATGTAGACACAGTAGACGGCTCATAAATATTATCCTCTATAATAAAACCCTAATATGCAAATCGACCAAATGGCAGAACGACCAGTCGCTATGACTCACACTGACCACCAGGGGGCAGACGCTTAAGGCAGGAGCTGCCCCCAGTCTGCAGGCCCCGACTGGTGGCAGGGGGTGGGGCTGGCGAGCGGGCTCCACCAGGCCACGAGCCAAGGTGAATGCCAGAAGGAGGTCCTCCCCCAATCACCCTGCCAGTTGCCCCACAGATCAGCCCTGATTGCCCGCCAGACCTAGGGACCCTACCCGTGCACGAATTTCATGCACCAGGCCTCTAGTCTGACTATAAGTCTCATTTGAATGCAGTGTTTACTTCAGAAAACAAGTATCACTTTTCCATACGTAAGTTTTATATAATTTGGCAGAACAGATTGAGAGAAGTATAGCTCTTGGAACATGGAAGCACAGAAATTTACATCTGTATTTGTATCTATTCATGCCTGACATTATTTTTTTTAAGATTTTTCTAAACTTGTTTCATACTTCTGTATAAATAATTTTACAGGGTGAAATTTCATTTGCACATACATTTATATACATTTATATAACTGCTGTAAGTTCTATCACCTTTATTAGATAGTACATTTCTTTAAAGCAAAGACTGTATTTTACCTCCAAATCCCAATGAAGAGAGATATATTTTAAAGTTAGTCTACTAAAATACATAGTTCATATTTTGTCATTGCTAGTTTTACACTCCTGTTTTTAGTCTTTTGTTTGTTTGCTTTTGTTAATATGAACCATCTGTGCCTCTCATCCTGTGTTTTTAAATAAGCTGCCTAATTGTAGGGTTTTTAATTTTTATATTCTACCCTCAAGCCTGCTGTTGATCATTTTTTGTCAAAATTGAATGCCTGCCCTTTAAAAGGTCATTTGTGAGGTTTAAACCTGTTGGCTTGTGTTATTACAGCAAATCTCGCCCCAAAATGTTTGGTGTTGTACAATAACCACCTGTCCACTGCTGTGTGAAATGAATAATAAAGTCAAAAGCCACTATAATCTCTTAGTTGTGAAGCTCAACTTTTAAACATATACACATTTTGCGATTTGCCATTTCACATTTTTCAAGTAGCTAACAAATAATACTCCAAAGAAAGTTTATAAAGGCAACCCCCTTTAGGCAACTTTTTAAAAGGTGGTATTGTTACATAGGAAGTATGGTAAGACAATGATAAATTTCACTAACACACTCAATAAATTATTCCTCCAGTCATAATTTCCCTTGGCCTCATAGATTCTACACTAAATAATCTTTTTCTTTTTCTTTTTACAGAAAATAGTGCCAAATTATTCAGTGGAAAGAGAATATTTCTTTTCTTTTTTTATATATATTTTATTGATTTTTTTACAGAGAGGAAGGGAGAGGGATAGAGAGTTAGAAACATCGATGAGAGAGAAACATTGATCAGCTGCCTCCTGCACACCTCCAACTGGGGATGTGCCCACAACCAAGGTACATGCCCTTGACCGGAATCGAACCTGGGACCTTTCAGTCCGCAGGCCGAAGCTCTATCCACTTAGTCAAACCCGTTAAGATGAGAATATTTCTTTTCTGAAAAGAATTAAAAATAGTCTCGATTGTAAGTATATTACCCAAAAATGTGAATATGAGTACAGAATAAAAATAGATTTTGGAGAGAAATAAAAAACTTTCAACAATGAGATTAGGAATTAGTTACAACAAATGAGTACTAAATTTCACCCTAGGTTTATAGGAAGCCAGAGGTAATGGGCTGTGTGGGGGGGGTGGGGGAGGGTTGGAGAGGGAACCACTGTGTTCTTCAGTCACTTCAGAGACACACATCATCATCTTTTTCTTGATAACTGCAAAGTTCACAGGGATCCTAAAAGTGAATACTGAAATTGCCCTCTGCTACTGAAAACCATGACCTAATGGGAGCCAATGCTTTTAGCCTGGAGAAATGAAGGAGTACAAAAACCCTCAAAAGAATTATTGGTCCAATGAAGTCTCCAATCTTGGAAACTAGTAGTAAGATTAATACTGATAATGTTAGAAATAACAAGCAACTAGTATATTAGTTCATATACTGTGAGCACGTTAAGTATATAATTAAGAATCCTGAAAGATAACCATCTCAAGATGACAAGCAGGTATTTCAACCTCTATCACTTTGTTAGTATATACTCTATAGAATGCAATGAAAAAAAAAATTTAACTATTTGTTTTATTTGGGATGTTCTAAATATTACAAATATAAGAGTGTGTGTTCTCTTTAAATTAGTTATCCTGGAAGGCTTAAAATGTATACAGTGCTCCAAATATTAATAGAGCATTAGTGTATAAATTATCTTTTAAAACTAGTTTACAAGAACACAGGCCTTATGTTTTATTAAAAGCATGGCATTCCATGGTCATCTTTGTCGTTTTTATTAAAGATATATAACAGCCACAGTATGAATTTGGAAGCCAGAAAAACCTGGGTTTGAAACCTAAGTTCACACATTGGTGACTCAGGGCACATTACTTAACTACTTGGTATCTCTGTTTCATATTCTGCACAAGGGTAATAACACAGACCTTGAAGAGTTTTGTGAAGGTAAAATTATGTATGAACCACTGTTCACAGTCTCTTATACACAGTTGCTGCTTAAGAAACACTATTTGTCCATAAACAACCTCTCCACTATTACAAAAAATGCAACAGCAGAGACACTTCTAAGTTTAATTCTGGAGATTATGTTACTGATATTGCTAGTGATAAATAAAGTTTTATATTTACCACCACTATCAATGAAATTCTATTTTCTTTTGTAATTTTCCTGGTTCTTTTCTACTTCAATTTTAGCTTCCTTCAATAACACATAATCTCCATATTTTCGCTATAATACAATTATTAAAGAGAAGAAGGTGAAAAGAAAGGTAAGCTAATATGTCTCTTACTATCAACAAATATAGATACTCCTAAAAGAAAGTCTGGCTGCAAATATTATTTCTAGAAAATCAACATATTTTGAAGTTGTGACATTTGATGTTACCTCAAAAATCAACCTTTTGGCTTTATATTACTATTATTAAATGACCCTCATCAAATACTCTAAACGTAACCTTTACATTCAAAGACCTAGTAAGAATAAGAAAATAATGTGGATATAAGGGATATCTTTGTAACCTTTACTTGTTTCAAATAGTGCTTTTCTACTCTGAAACATCAAAAAGAGCCTCATCAATTTATCCTGCTTTATTCAGCAAAAACATACAGCTCCTGTTCTAAAATTATCTAATTAAAAATGTAATCTTGCTATTACGATGTTTGTAGATAAAAGACCACTCTGTGAACACCATAATGCTAACAGCGTAACAATGGCGTCACTCAAGTGGTTCCTGGGGACACTTTTTATTTTAGAGGAAAAGAACACATTTTACATTACCCATAATAATTTCAATTGTGTTCATGGTAATTTAAATATTTAAAACATAGATTCAGATATAAACGCCTTACACAAATATAAAATTAAAAATGTATGAATTAAATATGATCAAAGCTGTAAAAGCAATAAATTAAAATTAATACTAATTTAATGTGATGTCTAAAGATGCTTTGCTTTACCAGATCAAACATATTTACATTACTGACTCCTAGAATACAGTTTCTCTTAAGTTCAGTATAACTACACAACTGCTTTGTATAATCACTTCGTGGGATGGAGGGAATAACGGGAAGAGTGTGAGGGGCACTTCAGCTTCCCACCATTGCTTCAAGTGTGCAGGACTTCATTTGCTTTAAAATATTAGGGAGCTAAAAATATTTCACTTAAAGAATTGGTTCTGCTGCTAAGAACAATGAATAATTCTCATTGTATGTCAAGAAATAGAGACAAACTTGAGTTATCTAACAAGAAGTTTACCATAAGGATACATGACTACAAAAACTCACGACTATTTGGTGCCAAAAGGATAAAAAATTTGCAACATGGGCTCTAACTGGTTTGGCTCAGTGGATAGAGCATCAGCCTGCGGACTGAAAGGTCCCAGGTTCGATTCCGGTCAAGGGCATGTACCTTGGTTGCTGGCACATCCCCAGTAGGAGGTGTGAAGGAGGCAGCTGATCAATGTTTCTCTCTCATCGATTTTTCTAACTCTCTGTCCCTCTCCCTTCCTCTCTGTAAAAAATCAATAAAATATATATTTTTTTTAATTTGCCACATGGTAGAATCATTACATTAGCGTTAACTCTGTTACTTGCTAATTACGTACTTTTCTAATGCTGTTCATACAACTAGAGACAGACCTGCAATCCTTTCTCCCCTTTGTAACTTCTGCTTACTCACAGTTCTGCCTTCTCAGAACTCTGGCTTGTAATCATCACTCAGGGTTCTAAATCTATCTCGTGAAGTCTTTCAGCTTCTGCTCCCCTTCGTAACCCCTAATTATTTCCTTATTTCTCAGTCACTCCTGTCAAGGGGGCAGAGTTCCATCATCTGCCCAGGTCAGATGCTTCAGCCATGTTTATGGATAGGTAAGACTGACCTGGGAAGGAGTATAGATTTTTAGGCCCCGAGCTTGACATCTGTAACATAACAAGGAGCACAATTTACTCAACATGTACCTTCAATGAGACTGAAGACAACAGTTTGTATTTTAAATAACACACCAAAGGACAATTACTCATGGTACAGTATGAGAGAATAGCTGTGACAATAACTCGTGGCAAAATGTATTAATTTTATCCAAATATGTCCTGATCTCAGTGATGTTTATATGTGTCATGCTGCCCACTATAATTTAAGAATCAATTTATAAAAATCAATATAATGTGCAGATAATCTCTGAGTGAGTTCTGGCATACTTCCTACCCCTAGTGGAGGAGATTTAAGGACCTCAAGTCATGGTCATACGGGATCACGAGGTCACATTCAAGCAACCTGGGATATCACAGCTGCCAAAAGATTTCCCTAAAACATTTCATATTTATTCCTTTTCACAAGAATGGTTGAGGACAAACAAAGATAAATCAACTTTTTAGCCATGGTAAAAATCAATTTTTAACAAATATAAATGCTCTAGTTTAGAACTGCCAGCTGAGAAATCCAAGGCGGGAGCTTTTAACTTAAATAAACACAAAAACGTCCACCCTCACTGTTTCCCAGGCCTCTAAAAATCTCCTAACCCTGTATACAGCAAAAAGTAAGTCCAGAAGAGGATACAATTTTAAGATATTTCAACCTCAAAATAAAACAATTTAGGACAGTGCTTCCTTAAAAATTCTATTTTACATGAATGGTCATTCAACACCAAGAAGGTAAAGTTCAGGGCAGCAAGTCTCGTAATAAAAACTCTTCTCAAGCAGAGGAGAACCATATCTGATGAAGACTCAGTTATTTCAATGCGTTGGGACACTGAGGCTCAGAATTGGAAGCATTTTAATTTCATTCTCCTTTCCTAAGGAGTTAGGTCACAGCTGTCACTGAACTCTGTGCACATTCATTAAGAAACTTCTATTCTATTTAACATATATTTGTTATGTTCACAGAGAAGATTGACATATAGAATTTGGCATAATTAGCCAACAGCCTGAAGAGAGATACAAAAAAATCAAAAGGAATATCCAGAATGACCTTTGGAGTGTGCTTGGAGAACCTGTTGCCCTGAGAAAGTTTAAGTCATCTTTTGATAAATGATATCATGCTGGTGTGATATTGTTGCCACTATTTTTGATTTTTAATCCTCACCCATGGATACGCTTATTGATTTTTTGAGAGAGGGGGGATGGTAGAGAAAGAAAACATCAAAGTGAGACAGAAACATCAATCTATTGCTCCTGTATGCACCCCAACCAGGGATCAAACCTGCAACCTAGGCAGATGTGTGTTCCGACCTGGATGGAGCCAGAAACCCTTTTTTATTTTCTTTTTTATTTTTTAATATATTTTATTGATTCTTTACAGAGAGGAAGGGAGAGGGGCAGAGAGTTAGAAACATCGATGAGAGAGAAATATCGATCAGCTGCCTCCTGCACACCTCCTACTGGAGATGTGCCCGCAACCAATGTACATGCCCTTGACCAGAATCAAACCTGGGACTCTTCAGTCCACATGCTGACGCTCTATCCACTGAGCCAAATCAGTCAGGGCACAACCCTTTTTTCTTGCTCCAAACAACTGAGCCACCTGGCCAGGGCACTGTTATTTATTTATTTACTAGACACTCGATGTGAAATTCCTGCAAGGGGCTTGGCCCTCACAGCAAGGGTGGCTTGCCTCGGCCCTCATAGCCACGGCTTCGTTCAGAAGGACGTCTGGAAGGTCATTCGGCTATCCAGTCTAATTAGCATATTACACTTTTATTATTATAGATTTTTTAGCACTGCAGTGAAGAACAATATTACTACATCCATTTCATTACATTTGTTCAGGTTTAGTGAGATGTGTTGTTTTTTTTCTTTAAATAAGCAAAGAAATTATGAATGAGTGTGACCATCCCACCTATGAGAGCAATTTATGTAAATATTTTGCTGAATTTGGTTTATTTTTAAATCCATATTTGGGAACAAATAAAAGAAGGATGTACCTATGGATTACAGAACACATGTAACTCATTGCCCTCAAAATGTTATTCAAATTGGAACTGTTAAAAGTTTAAGGGTTTAGGTGAAATCACAGATTGACCCCACTGCAAGTTATTTAAAAGGCAATATTCTTGATCTAGAGAATAATGTTACATCAGCTCTTCCCAAAATGTAATTTGTGTGCTGTTGCCATAAACCAAGAATCATTATATCTTAAAGTTTAAAGGAATGTTCCCAATTTTCATTCTCAACTTTCATATTTTGCTGATAGAAAAAAAAATAGGCTTTCAAAACTTAAATAATTTTCCCAGTGTCAAATAAATGCTGATGGTGCCTGCATAAAAATTCTTGTGTATTCTTCTGATTGGGATTGAGAATCTCGATTGACTGTTGCTAATTCAGCAAGCATGTTTCAAAACCAAATGAAAATAAGAAACCACACAAAATTTTTGTAGAGGAAATGGTATCTTGATAAATAGATATAAATTGAAGTGATAGCAAAAATTGTGCTCTGCATTCCTTCTTCCTTTTAAACTTTACATAATAATTGCTTTAGAAGGCTTTAAATGAAAACAAATCCTATCTAATAAAAGAGTAATATGCAAAATGACTGTCACTTCAACACACAAGATGGTCGCCCCTATGTGGTCAAAGATGGCCGCCCCCATGTGGACACAAGATGGCCTGCAGGGGAGAGCAGTTGTGGGCAATCAGGCCAGCAGGGGAGGGCAGCTAGCAGTTACTGGGCCAGCAGGGGAGGGCAGTTGGGGGCAACCAGGCCTTCAGGGGAGGATAGTTAGGGGTGACCAGGCAGGCAGGGGAGGGCAGTTAGGGGCAATCGGGCCAGCAGGGAAGCAGTTAGGCATCGATCAGGCTGGCAGGGGAGTCGTTAGGGGGTGATCAGGCTGGCAGGCAGAAGCAGTTGGGGGCAATCAGGCAGGCAGGCAGGCAAGCAGTTGGGAACCAGCAGTCCTGGATTGTGAGAGGGATGTCCGACTGCCTGTTTAGGCCCGATCCCACTAGGATCGGGCCTAAACGGGCAGTCAGACATCCCTTGAGGGGTCCCAGATTGGAGAGGGTGCAGGCTTGGCTGAGGGACACCAACCCTCCATACACAAATTTCATGCACTGGGCCTCTAGTAGGAAAATAAGCATTCTCCTCAATTCAGGTAATGGGGTCTTATCACTATCCAAGAATGGCCTTAGAGATCATTAGTCTTGCTATCTATATAGTACAAGGAAGTAAAGGTAAAACATTAATTATAATAACAAAAAATGAAACAATAAATCATTATATTTGGTAGAAATTCACCACTTTTTATGTCATAAACTGCAAACTAGAAGCTTATAAGTGAACTCTGGCCTTCAGCCTTCATTGTTTGACCCACTAAAGTTTTATTTGTATAAATGGAAGTAATTATAAACATTAGAAATTTGGAAAATTTAAAGAAAAAAAATCTAGATTTTCAGATTCTCTTGAACATTTAAAAAAACTTTGCAGTACCAGGATTGCATTTTCCAATGGTTGCAATTCATAGGAGTTGAGTAGCTTCTCCTTTAGGCAGATTATAGCTTCTTTAGGTACAGCACAGTCCCTGTCACTATCAGTCACTCAAGTGTATTAACCCTGATATTAATCAGGGTTCTCCAGGAAAACAGAACCATTAGGATGTGTATATGCACTTATTTAAGGAATTGGCTCACATGATTATGGAGGCTGGCAAATCCAAAATTTTCAGGGTCAGTGGCAAGCCTAAGATCCAGGAAGAACTGGTCTGCAAGGATGAAGTAGGTCCTTTGTTCTATACAAGCCTTTGATTGATTGCATAAGCCCACTCACATGAGGGAGGAAAATCTGCTGTACTCAAAGTCCATAGATTGGAATATTAATCTCATCCAAAACCAATATCATAAAAACATCCAGAATAATGTCTGACCACATGCCTGGACACCAAGGCCCAGCCAAGCTGACACAAAAAATTAGCCATCACACTATACAAAACTTAAACAATTAAGGTAAAAAAGGTAGAGATGAAGGAATGGCAAAAGGAGGCCAACTGTGATTTATTCTGAAAGATATCAGCTGGAACTTGAAGGTACAAGAAAATAATCACAATGAAAAAAAAAAATCTGCCTTCTTAAATAAAATTCAAATTAATAAAAATGGGCTCTGAAATGAGATTCCTGATGCAGAGATAATTTGGGTCATATGCCCAATTGGGAAGCCAAAGGTGACTTCAAAAGAACTCTTTGAATCTCCTTTTCTTATATGGTGGCTGATTCATTGCCCATTTTATAAATGTATTCTTACACAATTAAAATTAAATGGCTTAACACATTTCAGCTTTTGCAAGTATCATCAAGAAACTTAGACTCGGCTTTATATCCCATCCTAATAGCTGTCATCTCCTATTAATAGCATTTAAGAGATAGGATAACATAGTAATTAAAAGTATAGGTGCTGAAACCAAATTACTTAGAATCTGAGACCAGTTTGCACTTAAGACATGTGTGACCTTAAGAAAGTTATTTAACCTCTCTGTTTCAATTTTTCATGAAAACAAAAAGGTTTCTAATAATGTAAAATGAAATAGCATGTATGTACTTAGACCAGTCAAACACGTAATAAATATAATGTGTTTTCTATTTTATAATCTCCTAAAATTCTATGCAACACTTTTACCGAGTAAATTGTGCTATGCTGTTTTTTAAAGTGGCATCAAAATCTTTAGAAAGAGAGTTTCTCCAGAGATTGGACATTCATTTTACTTTGGGTGTAGATAGAAGGGAACTGTCTCCAGATGAATAAGGAAGAAGACTCAGGGAAGTTAAGTAACGGTCTAGACAGTTTGTAAACGAAGCAAGTTTTGTTAAGAGGAGGAGGGATACAGGCAATTTGATCTGAGTGAAGAGAAACTAAAGATTTCTCCTTATATTACCTGCTGCTGCACAACAATATTACCACAAATTTAGAGCTTTTAATAGGATTCACTTATTATCTCACAGTGTCAGTGGGTCAGGAGTCCAGAAATGACTTGGCAGGATCTTCTGTTTAAGTATCACAGGGCTTCAGCCAGGGCTGCTGTCTTATCTGAGGTTCGAATGGGAAAGGATCTGCTCATGTGATTGTTGGCAGCATTCAACTCCTTGTGCTGCCACAATCAGGGCCTTAGTTCCCTGCTGGCTGTTTTCTGGAAACCACCTCCCCCTTGTCATTGGTTTTCTTGGTATGGCAGCTCACAATATGGCATCTTGCTTCTTCAAACCAGCAAGGAAAAGAATGTGAGAGTCCTATCAATATAGGGGATATAATCTTATGTCATCACTCACTCCTAACCATGCATGTGCTGTCCCCTTTGCCAAACTCTGGTAGTTAGAAGCCATGGATCCTGGCCATACTCAAAGGGAAGAGTTTACACAAGGCCATAAGTACCAGGAGGCAGAAATCATGGGAGCCACCACAGAGTGTGCCTGTCTCGTATTACTAATATTCATTTTTTCTATTCAACAATTTTAATCACATAGGAATCATATTGCTCTTTCTCTTTGGCCACCAGGAAGTTCAAAGACAAAATTTTGACTCAGATTTAGAAACTATATCAGGCCAAATAGTGAATGTATCTGCAGTGTAAACATCCCCCTCAGATTGACCTTCCCTATAAAAGGATGTTATCTGTTGCCCTAGCCAGTTTGGCCCAGTGGATAGGGCGTTGGCCTGCAGACTGTAGGGTCCCAAGTTCGGTCAAGGGCATGTACCTCCCCCTGGCCCTGGATGGGGCACGTACAGGAGGCAACTAATTGATGTGTCTCTCTCTCACATTAGATGGTTTTCTCTGTCTCTCACTCTTCCTTCCATTCTCTCCAAAAATCAATGGAAAAATATCCTCAGGTGAGGATTAATAATTTTTTTAAAAATATGTTAACCTCTTCTATTCATTTATTGTTCATATGTTCCTATAATTCCCAAAAATCCTCTCCAAAATGAGACAAAATGAATCAATAATCACACCATAAGGACATTGTTAAAAAGAGTAGCTCAGCTCTAGAAAGCCGTGAAGTTGCAATGCTGCTGCATCAGCTTTCCCGGTTTCTCCATTAGTATTGCAGATATCCCATCAGTGAAAACATGTCCTACCCCTCACCTTGATGCCTTTACTGATCTCCCTAATTCTGGCATATGTCACGCGATTCAGTTACTATACTTAGCACAACTTTCACTTAATCAACAAGAATGTCCTTTTCCATTTGACTTGTGCAAGGTCTCTCCTAAAACCTATGCTAAGAAAAATAACGCAAGAAATATGATCACATGGGGAATTAGAATTAGTAAGACTAGTGGTTCAGCTTATAATATGCATTATAAAAATGTGTGCATGATTCAAAGCAGCGGGGAAAATTACACTGTTTTAGAAAAGCATTATTTCAAACTGATTTTCATAATATAAGAAACATTTTAGAGGACTATTCCTTAATTTTGATTAATATTAATATACAATTCTTAAAAGCATTTTTGTGTTAACATTATCAAGCATAATTTTATTTCATGTTCTTCATGTGTTTTATTCAAATCATAGGACTAAATAATAAAAATAATTAACATCTTTGAAGTCATCTATAATTTTTATGTTAGCTTCTCTTCACAGTTTTTATTTCCCAGTGAATAATAATTTTATACTATGAGAAAATGAGAAAAATTAAAATATGATTTCATGTTGTATTTTTCTAATCTACAAAAAATAAGTGCACTAATTCTTTTCTGGATTAACTTTACTCACCAGCTGTGTTTGATAATGGAGATTGCAATCTTCTCTGAGGAGATTATCCAGTTGTATGGGTTGTTCAACTCACTTTACATAGAAGCGGATTAAAAATGATTTCAATTCTCTCCTTATTGGTAAAGTACAATTTCTTAATAGGCAATTAATAGCCCAATTCCTATCAGCATATCTCCAGTGTGACCCAAGCACCCTGATTTACCACAGGGTAGGGTTGGCCCAACAGTTGGCAGTATGTTCTTTAGAATATCCCTGTGATTTTAAGAGGCAAGAGTTGTGTGCATGCTAAACCTAGATGACTTTTAAAAAGGAAAAAGGACATCACAAAGCTACCTCAGAGGGCCAATGTGGCGTGGAGGGAATGAGTGGGGGGGTCCACTATAAACCCGGACATGCCTGCTTTGGAAAGTCAATCTCGCTGTGTGCACTTCACATGGGACTATTTGTCAGCAGATTGCTTTCGGTTCATTATAACTCTCATATTCAGAAAGGAGAATTGGCCAAACCAGTAATATAAATGCATTGTATGCTCTACCCTCCCTCTTCATGATTAATTCTACCAGTGGTACAAATTTGCATGAATGAATGTCAGTGTGTTTTCTGCCCTGAACATTTCCTGCTGGTTTCAGTTCAGCCCTGCTGACATTTATTACAAATAATAGCTAAATATTCCTGATTTAATAGCTGCAGTGGCCCCACATCTGAAGGTGATGTCTGTAATAAAAGCAGACAAGACAAGCTTATAACAAATACTAATCAGATTGTGTTTGCACACATAATGGAAAAGCCTCAACGGACATACCCACAAAATATAATGGTTGTTTTTTTAAATGCAGCTGCTACAAGTCACAGTTCAAGAACATATTGGTCGCTTTATTTCTTTTTCATTTTCCTCCTTCCTCCATCTCCTTAAAGTACCAAAGGCCTCTATGCACAATCAAGATTGAATATTATCCCCTTTTTTATCTGGAAAAATGGGACACTAAACACAGAAGACTGGCTGTGTCCTTTTATTCTTCTTTTGTTGCTCCTTCTAAACAAAGGGCATTGTCCCCTGATAAATTCCATTTTCTCCCTCTTATTCAAAGGTAGTTTACACACTAGCTACAGTGATCCTCACACAATGCAGCGACTGGCAAAGATACAAAATAACTTTCAAAGTTCTTTCAACCTGTTGACCCAGGTGTCCCTTCTGAAAGATATAAACTAGCCTTCCACACCTCTCACAATTGATAAAGGAGTCTATAAAACCCGAGATTACAAAAAGAAGACACACAGTGCCTACTAAAGGCAGGTTTTAAAAGCCTTTGGGAATAAAAGGCGCTTTTCTCTTTATCCGACCCAAACTTGCCCAAGCCTCCATATGAAAAGAAAGGAAGTCAGGTTAGCATTGTCTTTCCCTTGACATTTAAACACTTAGGAATATTACTCACTTGGCATTAATTGTGAATAATTTTCTGAAAATACACCTGTTTTCTATTTTTGCAGTTATCTTTTCAGAGTAGAACTGTCCAGAAAAAAAAAATTATGAGAGATAATTACAGTCATAAGAATTAATATATATATATATATATATATATATATATATATATATATATATATATATTCCATTGAGATATATTATTACTTGATTGACAGACAATCTCTGCAGGGCACAAATCCACTGTGCCACACTTGGAAGTAAGTCTTAATCACAAAATTTTGTAAGATCTTCCACAATAATAACTTTCAGTATAAGCACCATGGACGGAGTCATAAGCTAAGGGTTGAATATTTTTGTGGAAGGCCCAACAGCATGTCCTAATCTAGAACCACCGTGGGGTGTCCCCAGTCATGGTTTCTCATCCCAGCCCTCCTCCAATTCCTCCAGCAACACTGTGGTCAAAAAGGCGGTGAGTTGCCCTAGCTGGTTTGGCTCAGTGGATAGAGCGTCGGGCCTGTGGACTGAAGGGTCCCAGGTTCGATTCCGGTCAAGGGCACATGCCCGGGTTGCAGGCTTGATCTCCAGTAGGGGGTGTGCAGAAGGCAGCCAATCAATGATTCTCGCTCATCATTGATATTTCTATCTCTCCCTTCCTCTCTGAAATCAATAAAAATGTATTAAAATAAATAAAAAAAAAAAGGCAGTGAGCATGGGTCTTGGGTCCCATGGTGCTTCTTCCCAAATTCGGCACGTCTACCACTCCTACCTGAGCATTCTACAGTGGTTCCATGTGAATCAAGATCTTGAATGAAGACTTAACAAATTTTTATAATCTTGATATTCAGGAAGACATTTAAATTTCCCACCTCATCACATTGGTTTGGCACAGTTTCCCAATCGAAACTTGTTTGTTGATTGTGATCTTCA
Source organism: Cnephaeus nilssonii (assembly GCF_951640355.1). Classification (NCBI taxonomy): domain Eukaryota; kingdom Metazoa; phylum Chordata; class Mammalia; order Chiroptera; family Vespertilionidae; genus Cnephaeus; species Cnephaeus nilssonii. Next base: position 55,884,608 of record NC_137073.1, read on the forward strand.
AAAGAACTAGAAAATTAGACAAATTGTATCCACACTGGCTAAGAATAGAGATTATCCTCATTTTACAGAAGAGGACACTGAAGCTGTGGACGTTGAAGGGACTTGCCAAAAGTCACACAGTGAGTGAGGACAGAATTTGCATTGGAGTCCCTGTCCTAAGTCCTGGGTCAGCGCTTCCTCCATTACACTGTTCTCCATTCACCCAATCTCACTTGTTTTCTTCTCATTGCAAAGTTTAGTCAATGGATTTGCTGGATTCTCAATCTGTTAGATGCATGTATCATTTTATATATGTGCTATGTATCATTTTATCTATGTGCTATGTGGCTGCCCATCACTTGATGGTGCCATTGATTTCTAATGTATTCTTCTTCCTCCTGCAGGAGAAATCTTGCTTAGACTGACAAAGAAACACCTTAATTGCCAGCCTTTAGTAGCTGGGCATTCAGGCACAAAGCTGCTGAACTTTGTGCCCTTCTTCCCTATAGTTCTCTTTTTCTCCCATTTTTGTCACTAACAATGATGCTCCTTCTAGAGAACCAGTGCATTTGCTTAGCACGTTGTGTTCAGATTTCTCTTTCTCCCACCATTTGCCTTGACATATATTCAGCTTCATCTAAATAGCCATCATGGTTCTGGGTGCATCTTATATAAACCTGTTTTAGCAACTGTGGCCTTGCTATGCCCTGGGCTGGAAATACCATTTCCCTATCCCATTTCCGTTCTATTCAGATACTGCTGCTTCTTTGAGCCTTTTCCCGACTATCAGCTGGATGATTACTTTCTACTCTGAGCACTTAATGCCCTTCTTATCACTTCTATTTTCAGAGCACTAATATACTGGCCTACCTGTATTACCATTATATACACTAGGTGCCCCAGACCATCTCTTTTATAATCCATCCTTAATCTACACAGCACACAACTCAGGGTTTTATTCTTCATTGGAAAATATATACATATATACTCTTTGATCCTTAGCAGAATTAGTTTCTTCCATCATAGAACAATACATCTTTACAACTCTATGTCAAAACTAAAATGAAACATGCTATTTCAATGTACTAAGAGCTATGTGAAAACTGAATAGAAAGCAAAATGAATTTTATATTCTAGGGTATTGTATCTAGTAGAATCTGTATGCCTAATACCACGAGGTTAAATGAGGGAAGCAGGAATCATAAGCAGGCAATCAATCAAAGGGCTGCTCCACTTGCGGGTGGGGGATTAGAGGAAGAGGCTGATAGTGTAAATCAGAATCTGAGCCGAAAAGCCCAAGAACGAGGAGCTTAAGTCCAAAGTCCAAGCATAGGAAAAGATGGCTATCTCAGCTCAAACAGAGAAAGCAATTAATTCTTTGCCTTTTTGTTCTTTTGGGCCCTCAATGGATGGGATGATGTCCACCCACATTGGAAAGAGCCATCTTCAGTGCGCCGATTCAAACACTAATCTCTTCCAATAATACCCTCACAGTCACACTCAGAAATAATATTTTACCAACCATCTGGGCAGTCCTTAGCCTAGTCAAGTCAAATAAACCATCATAAAATTAACCATCACAGAAGGAAAAGTATTGAGATATTTCAAAATCTAATGTTTCTAGCCAGGGTCAGAATTTTAGAAAAATTATGAAGAACTGAGAATATCCCAACCAAGGATTCAAAAATATTCCACTGGAGTGATTCACGAAGTCTAGGTAAAGGAAACTGTCACCTAGAACCAGAGATCAAATATTGATAGACAGATGGCAAAGAAAGAGGAAAGTACATGACCAGGAGACAAAAAGACAGGTTGTGTCAACAAGGACCCACAATCAAGTTGTGCTGGGCATGGCGTTTGGCTCACTGTCTGTGAGTGTTTTCCTTAGCTGCTACATTGTGGGAAGTCAGGTGCTCTAGAATAAACTCTATAGAGGCAGTTACTGTCCTCATATTTTCCCAATAAAACATACTGATTTGAGCTTTAAAAAATGAATATGGCCCTGGCTGGTGCGGCTCAGTTGGTTGACCATCATCCCATGCACCAAAGAGTTGCCAGTTTGCTTCCCGGTCAGGGCACATACTCAAGTTGCAGGTTCAATATTCAGCTGGGGTGCAGAAGGGAGGCAACCAATCAATGTTTCAATGTTTCTCTCTCTCTCTCTCTCTCTCCTCTTCCTCTCTTCCTCTCTCTCTCTCTCTCTCTCTCTCTCTCTCTCTCTCTCTCTCTCTCTCTCCCCCCTTTCCTCTTTCTCTAAAATCAACTAAAAAATATATATTTTTAAATGAACATGAATTTTTAAGAGGCAGCCCACCCTACTATGGGACAATCACCCAAACTTTAATATTCTCAAACTTTAAATCACCTGGGATCTCATTAAATTGCAGAGTATGACTCAGTAGGTCAGGGAGGGGCCTGAACTTCTTTATTTCTAACCAAGCACCCATGCTGCATCCTGGTTCCTGGGTCAAACTGAGTAAGGAAGCCCTCTGCAATAGCTTAACTGGAGCTCAAAATACAAAATAGTCATACTTTAAAATTGCAATGTAATGCTTAAATTAAGTAATGTACACACATAACTTATACACAGACTATATAATTTGTTATGCTATCTGTAATAACATGTTATATTACTTCAGACCGCAGGATATATGTTGTTACATTCCCTTGCCAACATATAACACAAATTTTGAAGCACTTGTTTTCTATATTTATCTCTTGCCTCTGTGTGCTTATATTCTTTTTAATAGTTTCCAAATGAGAAATGTTCACTTCACAGATTTTAATTACCTGAAATCCTTTTTTCCTTATTGATTACCAAGAGCAAAGTAGCTTTTTGCATTAACCTTTCAAAATGTCCAATTTAATTTATGAACGTAGTATTTTTTCAGCTCCGTGTGTATAGATGATGCATACCGTTTCATACTGCCGTTATAAAAAGACCATTTTAATTACCCCACAGAAATATGCCTGGGCATGGAGAACTGTGAGAGTTCATGACCAGAAGTGCCCAACAATTTATATTGGAAGAGCATCCGGCATCCACAAGACAATTGTTATCTGTGGTAGATAAAACGTTCTCTCAACCGCTGGGTAAATTTGTTTTGACATCACATTAGGATTAAATCAGTTATGCAATATTCCATAATGGCTGCCTTTGTTTTGTATTTTTTAAGACAAAAGCCTGATTTTTTGGATTCCTGCTAAAGGACTAAACATTGGCATAAAGCCTGGGGACGTCTCTGCAGGAGGAAGGGGGCTGCTGGTGATGAGGTCACCCGGAGGCTTTGGAATCCAGGGCTTCCATTATTCCAAATGTGGAAGCTATTCTGGGAAGCTTCAAGGTCACAGAGCCAACACTGCTTGATTGCAGCCACTTCTCTGATGCCTTCAGCAAGTGTTTGCTCCTTTTTTACATTTTCGAGGCTTTGAAATTCACAGAGCAACTTTCTCCCCCACCCCAATCAGAAGGCTTTCATGCAAGCCATTCTGCAAAACACAAAATCAGGAGGAGAAGAAGCTAAATCAAACTCAAATAAAAAAGCAGTGATAGGAGGCTTCAACAAAGTCCACACAGGGAATCAAACCTGCTTTTAAACAAAAATATTGACATAGCAATTTAAAATAAATACCAGCTTCATATGCTGAACACTTTATTATCGGCTCACAGGACTGCAAATGTAAGGAACACATTCTTCTCTGAAACACTGCCAAAGGTTTAAAAACCAAACGTTGTGACATGTTCTTAAGTAGCGTGCCATCATGTCGATTGTTGCATTTGGTATAACACAACGCCTGCGTGTTCATTAAGCCTACACTTCGCTATTAAGGTACATATGTTTTCCTTCTCCAATGTCTGAGAGCCAGGTGGAATGAGTCAATCGCTCTGGTGACATTAAGCATTTCTACAACAATGCTGAATTCCAGCTCCGTATTTTGCATAGTCTGCCTATTATATAGAAAATGGAATTGCCAATATGTCCTTTTGTGTAAAGCTGTAAAAGCTCAGAAGATCTCAGTGAATACTGGTGATGTCGCTGCTAAGGTACATGAAGCAGATGCCTACAATTATCCTGTTAAAAAGTTTCATTGTAAAAGAGCCTTCAAATAAAGCACTGCTGCCGGTAATTGCACATTAATTGGCTTCATTCCTCTTTGAAGGTCTAGCGGAGCGAGGCCCTCTGATTTGCTGCCTTCCAAAGCACATGGTATGCTAAAACTATTGAGGGGTCCTTGTTCTTTTATTGCCTCTTAATCTTCAGGTAATGTGCCTATAGAAATAAGTCGAGTGATTCTGTCCTGACATTCAATATTTCTTCAAATTTTTAAAAAGCAAAATTAAAATGGATTTCGTGACCACTCGGGATTGGTAATACCTAAGGACAGGAGGCAGAAACCGAGGAAAGAGGCTGACCTAAAGTTAAGATGGTAAGTTTCAGTTCACTGGAACCTTGAAATTGTGAGCACTTGGGCAACTGAAATGTTAGGTGACAATTTGCTAAACAAAATATAGGTTTTACAAATAAATCCCAGCCATGCTAGAGTTGCGTGACCTTCCCCAATTTACCTCTCTCGGTAGAGCACGGTATGACTCTCATTGTGATGTCAGGAAGAGCTAATTAGCTGAAAGCTACATCTGGGGTGAAAGGACAATGGGAAGGCAAAACAAGGATTGCTTCAGAATTGCTCCTTGAGAAGGGTTTGGGAAGATTGCTTAAAGTGCAAAAGCTCTTTCTGATATTTCTGACAGTTAAAGTACCTTAAATTGGAATGCACTCCTGTATAACAGAATAAGGAAGAAAACAATTGCTGGGGAGTGCTGATGATTATGGGAAGGTTAGTTTTTGCTCTAAAAGCGCTTGTAACTTGGTGACTTTTTTAAAAAAAACTCTGAAAATATTAAACATAGTATATGAAATCCTCCATGTTTAACCACTTACTTCTCACCTATACCCAGTCTCCCGCCTTAACCACAGCATTTTTCACTGTTTCTCTTTTAATTGTTTCACAGGAAAGTAAAGTTTAGCAGGACCTGGTCATCTAGGATTGACTCTAGACGGAAGAAAGGGCAGGAATCGAGATGGAGAGGTGTGAATACCTGAGGAACTTGGGGTTCACCTCTCAGAACAGTGCAGTCAATAGGAAATAGGAGCCCGAGGATCCTTTAGTCGCTAACAGGTGTGCATCTTGGACAACTTACTTAATCTTTCTTTGATTTTATTTCCTCCTGTGTAAAATGCTTGTCTACATCCAGTTTTAATTCCCTGTGAGGACTACAAGATTACCACTTCCGCATTCCTGCTGGGTTCTAAATACCAGCATTCTCTTCTTTCCTCTGTAGTGGTTCATCATTGACAAAAGGAGATGTGGGGTTATACTATGTACAATTTCCTAAGGTACCCATTATTCAGAAATTTTCATTTGTAAACATATGAGTAATAATCAATGAAAAAATAATTTGGGAGTTTCAATAAATCTAAAAAAAAAAAGAAAAGAAAAATGAAAAGCGAAGAATGGAGCACTTGCAACTGTTGGAAGCATCTCAATACCAAATGGAGTTCCCATAACATGTAATCTTCAAAGATGGCTAAAATTTGGGAAGACTTTAAAAGAGCTGAGAAGGCCATAGGTGGTTTGCTCAGTGGATAGAGCGTTGGCACACAGACTGAAGGGTCTTGGGTTGGATTTCGGTCAAGGGCACATACTTCTGTTGCAGGCTTGATCCCCAGCTCTGGTCAGGACATGTGCGGGAGGCAACCAATTGATGTATCTCTCTCACATTGATCTTTCTCTTTGTCTCTCTCGCTCCCTCCCAGCCTCTCAAAAAGTCAATGGAAAAATATCTGTGGGTGAAGATTAACAAAAAAATAATAAATAATAAAAGAGCTGAGAAGAACATCCAAAGTGATTTGACTAAGACTCCAAAGGAATTCATATCAGAACCACAGGTCCTAATTTATGGTAAAACCTCTTAACTATTTCTAAAGTAAACAGAATAAAAGAATACATAGAAATTGAAAAAAAACAAATACTGAGCACCTACTGATAAAGTACTGTCCAAGATGCTGAAAGATGAACATAATGTGGGCCCTGCCAGCAGGATATGCCTGCTGTTAAAAACAAACACAAAGCACCTTGAGCCCTGAGCTGCTTGTACACCACAGACACCTTGGGGCAATTAGAAATTATAGTGATGTGGGAAAATGAACTCGGTTCATCAAATCAGCTTACTAAAAGGACTAAATAGGATAGTCTGAGTGGAAAACCATCAATCCAGTCCAGACAAAAAGCATTCAATTTGGTCAGGATGTAAAAGCAAACCACGGTTCGGTTCATTTAACAGACATTCCACTTTGAACCAGGTGTTTGGCTGACACTCATTTTCATCTAGTGGGATCTGGCTTGTTTCACTGTATTTCTTGGAACATAATAAGAGAGATGGGAAAACAAAAATAAAAGTAAATGACCAAGATGAATAAAGAAATCACATCAAATCTAAAGTAAAAGAAAAGAGAGAAATGGAAAATGAAAGGACTACATTAGATGATTTCTAAATATCTTTTTCCAGTAATTAAAATAAAAAAATCTTTTGATTATATATCAAAAATCAGAAGTTAGAGAAAATGACTTCAGATCATCCAAACACCACAAATAACTCCAGGATTATACATGAAATAATATATTTCAAAGTAACTTATCCAAAGTCCTATTTAAATTATTTCTATTAAAAATTGTAAGAACTTAAGTGTCAAATTCAGTGCTAGGTTTAAGGATGAATTAGATACATTTAATAGTTATGTGAAAAATACACACATACTTCCACAAACTGACATTTTTTCCTTGTGATCACTTAGGTTACAAAGTGGCACTAAAAATATGCAGAACATAATTGTATTTTTCAGCCAGTTATATAATTGTATTATATCTTGATACTTTCTTTGAAATAGATTAAGTTATTTCAGATTCATATACTTGACCTAAAATTTGCAATTTATTTTATGTGGCATGTTGGGGGTGGGTCCAGGAAAGAATTGCTCTAAGAAATACAAATAAAAGAAGGCCACAGTTGCATTTTAATGAAGTTTCCATGTTTAAAGTTTAACTCTATCTCTAGATATTCTCCCCATGTCTCTCCCTTATATTTATTTTAACTGAGACAGCATCACTCAATTCTAGAAATTCCTATAGTAATTTGGAAAGATTAAAATGCTTCATTTCCTGGGTGTTAAGATAATATTTCCTATGGATTTACTATGAGGCAAAACCAGTGGGTAAAAACTGCAAGATTATTTTAAATTAAACTAAAACCTAATTTAAGTAAATTATATTCATTGATGCTAACTTGAGTTTTCCATGGCAAAATATCAGTACTATTTCCAGACACTGCTTGTACGCACCTATCATGTTGCATTTAGCACACAAATACTATGAGTAATATATAAATCACAGTACCTTTAGAATAAGTGGTTATGAAACATATTCAGGTTCTCCAGAAACATTCGCTGAAATTAATGTTTTAACATCTTTTACATACAAAATCTTACCTCTATTGCAAAGACTGTACATGATAGCATTTTAGAACTGGAAACTACCTTATAGACTGCAAAGACACAATGCGTGCATGCGACCATTCTTTCCTAAAGCCAGGGCAGAGAGCACCAGTCAATTACGCTCCCGCTTGTGCTGAGCCTCAGTGTGGTCTCCGGTGCTTGTCCACATGGCACTCCAGGATGTCCTTACCCGTGATCACAGTTGGCACAGAAGATGAAACATATTTGCTAACTCTACTTTAGTCCAGCAGCCTTAATATACAAATAAAGAAACTGAAGTAATGAGAACATAAGTAATTCCCCATTTTGCTATTTCATTAGTTTTGCAGCAGAGCTAAGATTAAAACAGATTTCGAGATTGTATAGTTATATCTTGTTGCCTTACAGAACTTTTTTAATGTAAGAGACAGGAGGCTTGAAATTAGAATATTTTTAATTTAAAAATATCATTGCCTTATTTTCCTCGCATTGCAGCTGCTGATTTTCATATACATAATGTGCTGTTATTTTTTAGCTGCTTCTCTTTGTAAGCCGAAAAGAAAAGACTATTAGTCCTCATCTTTAAATATATATATATATATATATATATATATATATATATATATATACACTACTATATATACTATAATATATTATTGAAGAAGTTACAGTTTGTGACACATAGACTTCGAGATTAATGGGGCCAGTAAGACATGAAAGTAATATCTCCTCCCTAACACATCTCAGGTTTGCTTTTCTACTGACCAAAAAAATTGTAAGGCTGTCCACCTCCACATGAAAATATCCTAATTGGTTACTCTATTGCCTAATAAAGTCCATCACCCACCTTCATGCTACATAAATCAACTTCATCTTCCCTCAGACAGAAATAGGATTCCATTCCAAGGACTTTGGTGCCAACCATCTGACACTTGGGCTCGGGCCCCATTCTTTCCCACACTTGTTTTTCTCCCCCTCCCAACCCTGCCACCCAAGCACCATAGCCAGCCCTTATAACACTTAAGCAAAATAAACTGCTTGTCCTTCTTTACCATCCAGTCATCCATCCATTCAATAAATAGTTACTCAGTACCTATCATGTGACAGGTGGTATTCTAGGTGCTAGGATTAAGAATATAAAAACCCTGACATGACAACAAAGTAAAAAGCCAAACTCAGTCCATTTATATTATAATTTAAATTTTAGCAAGTAAACATACAGCACGTCAGATGTTGTTTAGGGCTGAAGAGAAAATTAAAGTAAGTCCAGGGGTATAGGGAGTGAGAGGGAGACTCACACTTCTATACAGGCCAGTGGGAAGACCTGACTGGAAACCCAATATTTGATCAAGGACCTCAAGAAAGTAAAATAAACAACAACAAAACAAAGCTATTTACTTCTGTAAATACTACTTCTCTTCTGTGAAATAAGAAAAAGTTATAGCTTCAAATGTGGAGAAGGAAAGAATATGGAAGGTCTACTAAGCAACCTGAACCAACCACACCCCCTTGCCCACATTAATAGAAAAATGTAGGGAACTATCCACTCTGCTAATTATCCACTCTACTGCACCCTTACATAATCAAGTTGTATGTTCCAGAAAGACTGGCAAAGAGTTAGCTTATTACTTTCACCTTGAAGATAGTTTTCAAAAATCACTCAGCTTGCAAATATGTTATATACTCTCTCTCCGCCTTCATCCCCAAACATGGCCCAATTGTAACTACATAATTTTAAGGCTTTCTCTGCCTTCATTCAGGACACGTGCATCTTTCTAAAAAAAAAATAATAATAATAAAAAAAGCAAAGTTCCTCATAAATGCATTCACTTGGGAATCAAGAGAAGAGGAAAACTACTCATTTGTCCTTTAGTCCGTCCAGTCCATTTTCTTTAAACCTTATCTTTATCTCTTTAATTCCTTAATCCCTTATTATAAATTGTGGTCTGATAACAACGCTATAGAATTTTAAAGCCTGGAAATACATTAGAAAGTGTAAATACTACCATAATATAAAACCTGCAGTAGTGAAAAGCAATCGTTATGTTGATGGCATCATATTGAGACATGACTGTAAAGCAGGTCACACCTGTGGCTGTTTCCAACATGCAGCCTAAGCATGTTTCCGTTAATCTGGGAAAGAGGAGTGAAAAGACAAGGTGGATCGAAGGAGCTGTCCTGGGGTGTTTCTGGAACCTCTAAACTCACCTTCTCCAACAGGTAAAATAGTTGACTGAGATACTATGAAAAACCTCTTCTGACCAGTGTGTCCCAAGAGTAGAAATCCATTGGAATAGCAAGCCACCCTTTGCTTAAAGTAAGATAGTCACCTCACAGGAAAGGACAATAATTCTGCTGACTTCCAATTCAGACTGAAAGCTAGGGCTGAAAGAACCAGAGGGTTCTCTCTCCCTTAAACTTCCTTAGAAGGAGCCTTAGATTTATGTGGCATTCCTTACTGTGAGTGGCTCAGCCTGGTTGCCTAACACCTACCTGACAAATTGCTCAGTGGTGGGAGAGAGCACTCAGCAGATGGCGAGGGGGGAAGCGAAGGGGGCTCTTTGAAGGACAGAGTTGGTATATTTGATCTCTGGGGGTAGGGGACACAGAAACAGAGGTGCAGAGAGGAAAAGCAGATACAAGTAGAAGGAAACCAAAAGAAAAGCGATTAGAGGAGCCATAGGAAGTGACAATGAGAAAAGTAAAGTAAAAAAAAAGGAAGTTGGTGTTATAGTAACAGGGAAAAAATTAGCTCAGACCCTCCCCTCACATTAAATGACAAAATAAGTGTCTAATTGATTAGATAATTAAATAAAGAAACAAAAAATAATGTATTTTTCAATATCTTTATGAGACATCACATTTTAAACATAAAATACAATGAATCATCAAAAAGCTTTGAGCTGCTTACTTTAAAAATGTAAAATTCCTAACATCAGAAAACATCATAAAATAAAAAGGCAAATAATTTATTTTCTGTGTCCTTCTCTCTTCCCTTCTTTTTCTGAAAAATCGAGTCTAGAAACTAATAGTTGCCAAGCAAAGTAGGCGCCAGCATGGGGTGGGTGGTCTGTCGGGCCAGTGAGTAGTGGGTGAGAAGAGCTTCCTCTAGGAAACAGGAACGAGGTGTGAGAGGAAAGTGCCAAGATGGGAAACTGGTTACAGAGAGATTGATCAAATAAGTAAATATGTCCTGGATGAAGGGAGCCATGTTTCTCACTGTGGAGACAGAGCTAACAAATATGGAAAAAGATAACTATAATGAGCCCTATGCTGTGGGACTGGAATTAAAAACATCAGTATGAACTCATTGATTTCATAATACACAGGCACATGAATAAATAAATATAGATGTGCTGCATGCATGCCTGCGTCCATGCTTGTGTGCGTGCGTGCGTGTGTGTATGGGTATTACCTACCTGTCTCCACTGAGAACCACTATGAGCAGCAACAGCTCCCATCAATGAGCACACTAAAAACACAGACTTTGTTTTCTGATGATGCAAGTTAAAATATTTACAGTGACTGGTTAGGGTGTTAAATTGAGGGTCAATTTTTTATTTTTGCTCTTTTCAAATACACTTTAACAAGTGTCTAATCCTATCTTAATAAAAGAGTAATATGCAAATTGACCATACCTCTGCTACACACAAGCCACGCTTACCAGCCAATCAGGAGCAAGTATGCAAATTAACCCAACCAAGATGGCTGCAGCCACAGAGAGAGCAGGAGGCTTGGGTTTCCCGGCAATGGAGGAAGCCAAGCTTTCTGCCTGCCCTGGCCTGCCTAGGCCTCCACTTAAGGCTACAAAGTTTCAATTATAGAAAATACAGAAGTCCCAACAAAAATGGCTGTAGCGACGGAGCAAGCAGGAGGCTTGGCTCTGCTCAAGGCTACAAAGTTTCAATTATAGAAGATAAATAAATCCCAGATACCAGGGCCTCCACTTGGGTCGCCGGGGGGCGTGGCCAGCCTGAAAACCACCACAGGCCCCTCACCCAGGCTGCCCCACACCCCAAGGGAACCCCCACCCTGATCCGGGACACCCTTCAGGGCAAACCAGCCAGCCCCCACCAGTGCACCAGGCCTCTATCCTATCTAATCCTATATGGACACTGCCCCCATATGGACACAAGATGGCCAGCAGGGGAGGACAGTTGGGAGAGACCAGGTCTGCAAGGGAAGGGCAGTTGGGGGGGACCCAAGCCTGCAGGGGAGAGCAGTTGGGGGTGACCAGGCCTGCAGGGGAGGGCAGTTAGGGGCAAACAGGCTGGCAGGGGAGCAGTTAGGCATCAATCAAGCTGTCAGGGGAGTGGTTAGGGGGAGATCAGGCTGGCAGGCAGAAGCAGATAGGGGCAATTAGGAAGGCAGGCAGGGGAGCAGTTGGGAGCCAGCAGTCCTTGATTGTGAGAGGGGTGTCCGACTGCCCATTTAGGCCCGATCCAGGTAGGATTGGACCTAAATGGGCAGTCAGACATCCCTCGAGAGGTCCCAGATTGGAGAGGATGCAGGCTGGGTTGGGGACACCCCCCCATGCACGAATTTCTTGCACCGGGCCTCTAGTACTTTTATAATGATCAATAGTTAACAGAAAAAAGGATGGGATGCCAAGGTCCTATGGCCAGTTCTGTGGAGGATATCCCCTTCACAAAACTCTTTGTCCTTGCCCTCCCTACTGTTGCAGCTAGAAAGCAAAAACCTCCCATTTTCCAGCTTGATTTGGAGCCATAAAAAACAGGCAGAAGTTCCTAGAGATTTTTAATATGAATGCAAAGCCTACTAAGAACTAGCCTACCAGTTCTTTTGCTCACGGCTTCTTCCTGCATGGAAGACTTAGCCTCTCCCTGCAGATTCAGCTGCCTGTCATCTTCTGATCCCTTCAGTAAGCATTGAGGACAAAGGCCTACACACCAAAGAGAGCAGTGTGGGAAGATAGAGAGTAACCAAATCCCTGGTGACCTTCTTGGGTGGCTATACCAGCTCTGAACACCTCGCCCCTGAATTTCTTGTGTCATGAAACCAATAAACTCTCATGGGTTTAAACTGCTGTTTATAACAGAATACATTCTCTGAGAGAGATATTGAAATGAAAGTGAAGGAGAGCAACAGAAAGAGAAAGTTACACTGTATAAACAAAAGGTGTGGGCTGTTATCATATGACCTTTACATCCGAGCTCAGCATAACAATACTAATGTTGTCTTTGAAGGATTACAGACATGTCATGTGCTGCTAACAAAAGGACACAGTGTCTAAACACCGCTTCTTCCTTTCAGTGAGAACTACCTAAATCTCCTAAAATATGGCAATTACACTGGCAACTCATCTCTTAAAAACACTAATTGAATCTTCTGATATCTACTAATATAACTCTATTCTAAATTCTATAATGTTCCCGAGACTGTAAAGTATATTACCAAACATTCGGGACCTCGCCTTTTTCATTGCTTCTCGAATCTTTCTGGTTCTAACCTCAGGGATAGGTAGCCTGAGGCCTGGACAGGGCTGGGGAGTATGCAATCTTTATCCTTAAGTAGTAGTGGAGCAAATATGTAAGTTAAGTTTCATGTTTTGACTGGGGCATAACCCTACGTGAAGTATTGTGAGCAAAACATGCAAATCTTATTTGTTAGCTAAAATTATGCAGTATATGTCAACAAATGGTCTGAAAGAAGATATTTATAATATAGACTAGAAGCCCGTTGCACGAAGATTCGTGCAATAGACCTTCCTTCACCTGGCTGCCTGCACCAGTTTTCTGCCGGCACCAGTTTTCCTCTGGCACCTGGGACCCAGGCCTTGGCTCTGGCCACCCGCCGATCGGAGCGCCTCCCGCCGGCCTGATCGGCCACCCCGAGTCCCGCCACCTGCGCCTCCTGCTGGCCCCATCGGTCCCCCCTCAGCAGCGGCCCATCAGGCTGGCGGGAGGAGCAGGGGGTGGGGACTCGCAAGTCCCTGCCCCCCGCTTCTTCTGCTGGCCCAATCGGCCGCCCTGAGTCCCGCCCCCCTCACCTCCCACCGGCCCAATCGTGGGCATAGCGGAGTGATGGTTAATTTGCATATTACCCTTTTATTATGTAGGATATTCAGCAAGGCTCATGTCCAGAATATATAATGAACTTGTGCAAATCAATAAGAAAAAACAAAAACAGAATAAACAGTAAAAAGGTGAACAAAAAAGGAAGACAACCAAAAAGAATATCTAAATAAAAAGAAAATATTTAAAACTATGAACGTTTGTCATTAAGGAAATGCAAATTAAAATCACAATAAAAATCACTGCATTCTCACTAGAATGACTAAAATTAGAAAGATGGAAAATTCTACTAAAAATCTGAAGTAACCAAAATGTAGTACTAGTCCTATCTAATAAAGAGGGCATATGCTAATTGACCGTCATACCTTCACAAAGATGACAGCACCCACAGCCAATAAGGAGGGAATGTGCTAATTGACTGCCACGCCCTCAAAGATGGTGGCACCCAGTCCCCTTAGCCCCGTTGGGGTGGCAGGTGCGCAGCACAGCTGGGCCTGCCCCCGGCAGGCCTGGCCGCTCCGTCCACACGCTTGCCTCCGGAGTCCCCCAGTCCCCTCAGTCCCCCAGTTGCCAGGGTGCAAGCAAGCCTCAGATGACGGCTGCCCAGCCACCGAGGACCGCCTGAGGCTCAGGTAACCAGGGCCGGCCGAGGCCGAGGATTGCGCTGCCGGCAGTGGCAGCAGCAGAGGTGTGATGGGGGCGTCACCTTCCCCTGATCATCGGGTCGCCTCCTGCCTCTGAGGGCTCTCAGACTGTGAGAGGGGGCAGGCCGGGCTAAGGGACCCCCCCTCCAGTGCATGAATTTTCATGCACCAGGCCTCCAGTATAAATATAAACTGCACCACCACCCTTGACCCAGGAACTTGGCAGAGTGTTATGCCATATCACAACTTGTAATAGTCGAAATCTGTAAACTAGCCAAATGCTCATTAAGAGCAGAATGTAGAAACAAAATGTAATATATTTACACAATAAATACTATACAGCAAGGAGAATGAACAGTCTATCACTATACACAGAAAATATTCTTGACTCTCCGAAACCTACAGCTGAGGGAAAAAAGCCAACACAAAAGAGTACATCCTGTACAGTTTCCTGTCTATAAAGTTCAGAATCAGGTGAAACTCACCTGTGCTGTTAGAAGACAGGAGGGAGTCTTATTCTTGATGGAATGAGGTTGAGACTGGTAAGGTGCCCCGGGGGTTTGGGGATGCTGCTAATGTTTTATTTCTTGATGGGATATTCATTGTCGTCAGTGAAAATTTACCATTGCTACACTTATGTTCCCTTTTCTCTATGTACATAGAGAAAATACTGAATAAATTGAAACTGAAATATTTATCTTGTCATGCACATGTGGAGAGGTGACAAGAGTGTTGGGGGTGGAGTCAGGTGGACCTAAATTTTAATCCATCTCTAGCACTTACTTATTAGTAGTATGAATGACCTTGGAAGTTCCACCTGCAAAAAAAAAAAGATAATTATGTACCTCATGTAGTTTTTAGGAGGAGTAAGAAATAATCCATTAAGGTTTTGGCTCATAGGCTCTACGTAGTATAGACAAAGTTCTTAATAAATGTTAGATGTTGTTATTAGAGTATCTTCTTGTTAAATATATGTTGGAGTTTTCTTTTTTTTTTTTTCATAACTCTAGAGAAAATCCAGTAACATCCACACTTCCAGGAGGTTTTGAATCTGTTATTTTAAAAATCAGAAGCTTATTTCATTCAAGGGGTCAGACTTGCATATGAGATCATCATCTATTATGTAGAGCAAAATTATTTTCCCAAAGTGATCCACCTTTAATCCAGTCATATAGAGTTAGCTGGTCCCAATTTTAATTGACAAATCTAATTACTGTGATGAGTTTATTTATAGTCACTATTCAATATCTATTGATAGTTGCTTGACCTTGAAGAATATCATCCAATTAACATGGCAATATGTGTTAATGGATTTTTAAATTACTTTACACTGGATAAGAGGTAAAAGGAAAAAGGGAAATTCATTTGCAGAAGGAAGAATCACAAGTTATGGAAAGGAGCCTCCTATGTATGTCACTGAATACGCAACACTAACAGTTTCCCTTGCATTCACTTGATATTATAGTAGGAAGAGTTACTTTACTGATTTGTTTCTGGAATTTTTTTCAGGGACTCAGTCCCTAAATTCAGGCAACAAAATGTCTGTCCCACTCCAAGCAAAGAGTTGTTGTGTTTTAAAATTTGTTACATTTTTGTTCATTCTTTCAGAATGTAAAGTTAGTAGATGATAGATTAATAAAAATAATCAACTCCCTGAAATACATGGAAGACAGGGAACCATTCTCAAAAACTGAAGGGGAATGATCGTGGGCACACCAGTCACCGCTGGCAAAGGAGGCAAAGGAGGAGGTGCCATTCAGTCATGCTCCCTTCCCATTCTCCTTATTCATTTCACCCCGTTTCAGGCCTAATTTTAGACACAGACCATCAAAACTCCCAGGAACCTTAGATATTATTTACCCAATCCATTATTTACAGGAAAAATGCTGAGGAATTGAGAAATAGAGTGATTTATCCTTCCTCAAGTGATTCACGCTTTTGTTTCCTTCTCTGTGTCCCTCCATCACACCATAAGCCTCTCAGAAACAGGTACAGTAGGTCCTCGGGTTACATCGGAGATCTGTTCCTAGGTGCAACATAACGCGATTTTCGCTGCAAGTCGGAACCCACCTCCATAAGCACCTAGGTCACTCACATGGAGCACATACACAGCAGCAATGAAGTGAAACAGTAAGAAAAATTTAAAAGAAAGATAACAGTTCCTGACCTTTACTTGTGCTAAATAAATAATAAAAAACATAAAGCACATATGTACATATGTCGAAATGACTTTTTTTTTTTAATAAATGGGAGATGCGACGTAACCACAAAACGACGTACGTTGAGTCCGACGTAACCTGAGGACTGCCTGTATTTGTATTAGAGTGTCACACGGGCTGAATGGCGTCTCCCCCAAAATTCATATGTTGAAATCCCAACCCCCATTATCTTAGGATGTGATTGTATTTGGACACAGGAACTTTAAGAGGTCATTACGTTTAAATGAGTTTCTAAGGTTGGAGCCCTATATCTCTGGTGTCCTTATAAGGAGCGGAAGAGACCCCAGGGATGCGTGTGCACAGAGGAAAGACCATGTGAGAACACAGTGAGAAGATGGCTCGTCTCCAAGCCAAGAGAGAGTCTTTGGCAGAAACTAAGCCTGGCAACAACTTGATCTTGTACTTCTAACCTCCAGAACTGCGAGGAAATAAATTTCTGTTGTGTAAACCACCCAACCTGTGGTATTTTGTTACAGCAGCTTTTACAAACTAATACAGGAGTGTCTCAGCACCTAGTA
Source organism: Cnephaeus nilssonii (assembly GCF_951640355.1). Classification (NCBI taxonomy): domain Eukaryota; kingdom Metazoa; phylum Chordata; class Mammalia; order Chiroptera; family Vespertilionidae; genus Cnephaeus; species Cnephaeus nilssonii. The sequence continues at coordinate 55,901,532 of NC_137073.1, forward strand.
CAGTAAGTGGCACAGAGTAGGTGTTCAATTTACAAAGAAGGAAGAGAGACATAAAGGAAGAAAAAAAGGAGGGAGGAGGAAAGGAAGGGGGGCCCTTAAAGATGGAAATTAGTGTCTACAGGACAAAGTCCCAAAATGTCTAGGCCCTTACCACTGCAGCAAATGCTCTGGCACTTCTCAATTCTAAAACATGGTTAGCAAATGGTTTTGTCTGTACCTTGCAAATACTTTCAACCTTTCATGTTTATTTTATTACTAGAGGCCCAATGCATGAAATTTGTGCAAGGGGCTCGGCCCTTGCAGCCGCGGCAAGCAACCCTGGCTTTGTCCAGAAGGTCGTCTGGCTGTGCAGTCTAATTAGCATATTATGTTTTTATTATTATAGATTGTACACCAGTTATTTTATCATTCCTGGCCCCAAATCCACATGTTTGAAACCATCAGTTATATCTGAAGAGAGAAATATAGGCTTAACACCTGTGAAATCCCTATTTTTGCTTCAAGCAGTTTATTAGGAAACATTTTCTGTATTGAACAAAAGTAGCTTTGCCAGGTAACATCTTAAAAATGTGCAGTTACCACAAATTATTTTGCTCTGATATCTAATCTTTTAAAGATAGGGAAGGGGAGGAATAAGGAGATTTACCAGTAAGTATTTGTTTTTCGTTTGGAAATATTTTCACTCAAGACAATACCTCAAGGGAATTGTGCCTCTGGAGCTTAAAAAAATACTCATTTTCTTGGCATAAGATAAATTGGAATGGACTATTGCATTGAGAACTATCTCTAGTACAGTGAAGTGTAGCAAACTGGTGCTCAGCGAGGCTCAGTGTGCATGAAGATCTTTTAGTCAAATGCACTCAAGCACAGTTCTGAAATTGTTCTTTATTATTCTGAAAGATGCCAGGTGATAGCCTGCTTTAAACCACATCTTTTAATACTTTATTTTTTTCCACCCAGAACAAGGATTTAGGGCTAGCAGAGATAAGATGACACCAGAAGGCCCTGCCAGGGAATTGGGAAAGGCAGACCTTGGCTATCTGGCAATCACATGGGCATGGTCACTTGTCCGTTGTATCTGAAAGGCACCCAGGGCTCATCCCTTAGTCTCCACTGACTCTGTGACCCTGTCGCTGCCACAAGTGCCTGCCTGAGGGAAAATGATATCTCTAATGCAGTTACCTGAATCTTTTGATACAGTTATGGTCTAGTAATTCATTTACTGCGGCAATTGTATCAACATTATGTCTAATCCTGTTGTCTAAAGCCATTCAACAATTCAAAGGCAAAAACAGTGTGTATATGTGTGTATGTGTATATGCATGTGTATTTGTATGCTTGTGTGTATGTATGTATATCTCAGGATGTATGTGTGCATGTGGCTGTGTTCATGTGTGTCTGCCTATGTTGGAGACAAGGGGCAGAGAGAAAGAGAAGACATGATTGGTCCTTCCAATAATACATTCTTAGATTTGTTTATACATTTCATTCACTTCAACCTCAGAAGTCAACAAAACCATCACAAATTGCTCCAATCAATAATTGAGTGAGGCTTGTTTTGTTATTGAATCTATTTGTACACAAATTGCAGTTTGATTTTACCCATTTAACCTCCCAACCTTCCATAACATATTTTGTTCTACGTACAAAAATCCTATCCACTCTCTAAGCCACAAGTCATTTCCTTTTTATTTTAAGCGGAGTTTCCTATCCAAGTGAGCCTTTCATTTCATCTACCTAGTTTATAACCTCAGGTTCTCAAACCTGGCAGGTAACATGAGTGAGTAAATAAACATAAATGCTTGGTACCTACGTATGTTTCTCATTTTGCTCACACTTGAGATAGACATGAGTATAAGAAACCATTTTCCTCCTAACTCTAACCCAAGAAAAAAACGTTTGGAAGCAGATGATAAATGCCAGCTGACACACATTTGTGTGGGAATAAGAGGGGAGTGGTGGAGACTATGGCAAACAGTGTCCTCATAGAATGTGGGCAAAGGATATCCAAACCTCCTGAAATATCAGGAGAAGCCAAAACTTAATATTTATGTAAAATCCCTCAGTTTTTAAGTGCTGGCAATTAATTTAAAAATATACACAGAAACTTCTTTTATAATATTTTTATTGATTTCAGAGAGGAAGGGAGAGGATGAGAGAGAAAGAAACACCAATGATGAGAGAGAATCATTGATCGGCTGTCTCCTGCATGCCCCTGACAGGGGATTGAGCCCACATCCCGGCCATGTGCCCTGATTGGGAATCAAACTGGAACCTCCTGGTTCAAACCACTGAGCCATGCCAGCCAGGCTCAGCCAGAAACTTTTCTAAACAACATATAGGCAAAAGAGAGTGTGGCCCAAACATCTAAGGGACAGATTTAGCCCAAGCCAACATTTTGCCACCTCTGTAATACACACACATTTAACATGTACTGCCTTATGTCATCTCTTATTACTATCTAAAATAGTAGAATTACGTAGTATACATGCTCTGCAGTCAAACTGGGTTTAAATTCTGTTCCACCATTCACTCACTCTGTGGCCTTGGACAAGTTAGCTAACCTCTCTGTGCTTCAGTTTTCTTCTTTGTAAAATGCAGATAATAATATGGTTGTTATAAAGATTAAATGAGGTCCTACTGGTACAGCAATTAGAATACTTTAAATCACTCATTGTACGATGGTTGTTATTAAGTATTATATTGTATTACAATTTGCTATATGTGTTTGACACCTCCCCCACTAAACTGTAAATGCCTTGAAGGTATCTTTGTATACAACATGATGCTTAACTTAGTTCCGTTTTAAGAAGGATCTCAGATAATATTTTTTTAAGACCAAAATGTAGTAGAAATTGTAAAAGAAGATGTAAAGAAATTGACTGGGCCTCAAGTGTCCTCATAGAATGTGGGCAGAGGTTACTGCTGGTCCTTGCTTTTGTCCTACATATTTAAATCTACTGTGGGGCTAGCACCTTGCACCAGTCCATGTCAATTTGTTCCATGGCCAGTTATGATGAATGTTTCCCAAATCCCAGATGTATAATTTCCTCTTTGATATATTCTATAGAGTCTGAAGTACAACAGACAGGAACTATTCATGTCCTTTTCTTTTCCCCTTTTGAAAAGACTAGGAGAGAGTTGGGGTTAGATAGAAGAGTGGAAACATGTAGGGCAGCCTTGTGTGGCTGGAGCCCCTGGATCTTTCTCACCTGCCTTTACTAAAATTGACAGAGGTTACATCACAAAAACCTGACAGGATGCTTGTAAAAATGGAGCCATTATTGTCCTCATTCTTTTCTTCCACTATAATCTTTGTTCTCTTTGAAAATAAAGAGTAGGTTCTAGAAAGAGAGTGTTACAAAATGGAACCCCCCTATTTCACAGCATGAAATTCAGAATTCTGAGACATGCAACACAAATAGAGTTTTGCACTATAGACTAGGATAATGACTGTACCACAGAACTTTGGGAGGTAAGCTCTAAGCACAGAAAGTTAAAGGCATGTCTAAATTCAATCTAAACTTCTCTCTTACCAGATTATATTTAAAGGTCAACCATAACCAACATAAACCATGTGTCACTAAGCTATCAAAAACACTTCTCCTATGTCCTAATGGATTGAAAGCAGCCACAACAGAATGGAGCTAGAGAAAGTGAAAATATAAGGTGGTTTTAAATATGCTGATATTAATATCAATGTTTTCCAGAGGAGATTTTTAAAGTTAAAACAATAATCAGGAATCCAGGACCATTTTGTTGTATAGGGCACATGGTTGTTAGTGGGTTTACATAGAGGGGGTGGGTGATGGGAGCGAATGGAGAAAGATGGATTTCAGAAGGAAGTAGGGGTTTTAGAAGAAGCCAAATGAATCATGGGAGCTTTATGAAGAATTATATACCAGGTGTACAGGTTAATAATACGGATTTTTTTTCAATACATGGAGTTACACATATGTTGATATATATATGATTTGCTATGTATGCTATTTTGTTGTATTAACAGCAAGCTTCAAAACTTCATATGTCAAATTTGCTGAAGGTGTTAACATCATAGATATTTTTACACTTAAAAATGTCGAATTTCGTGCCAAAAAAAAGAGCATTTGTGTGAAGTTTTAATTCATTACTTTATTTTGAAGAAAAGTTATTGTACACTTTGTTATTGTACACAAAGTTATTGTACACAAAGTTATTGTACACTTTGGGAAGCTTATGGTGAACATGCTCCATCTCAAGATACTTGTGAACGCTGGTTTAAATGCTTTAAAAGTGATGATTTTGATGTGAAAGACAAAGACATCCAGGTCAACCAAAGAAGTTTGAGGACCAAAAATTACAAGCATTATTGAATGAAGATGCGTGTCAAACTCAAAAACAACTTGCAGAAAGATTAAACGTTGCTCAGCAAACAATTTCCGATCGTTTACAAGGGATGAGAGAGATTTTCAAGGAAGGAAAATGGGTGCCACATCAACCGAACGAAAGACAAGTGGAAAACCGAAAAGTCATCAGGAAAATGTTGCTTCAACGGCATGAAAGAAAGTCTTTCTTGCATCGAATTGTGACTGGCAATGAAAAGTGGATTTATTTTGAGAATCCCAAATGCACAAAATCATGGGTTGATCCGGGTTAACCATCAACATCAACTGCAAGGCCAAATCGCTTCGGAAAGAAGACAATGCTCTGCTTTTGGTGGGATCAGGAAGGTGTGGTGTGTTATGAGCTTATAAAACCAGGTGAAACCATTAATACTTATCACTACCGACAACAAATAATCAATTTGAACCACGCTTTGATTCTAAAATGACCAGAATGGTCCAGAAGACACAGCAAAGTAATTTTGCTTGATGATGAGGCACCATCACACACTTCAAAACTAGTTATTAAAGACACATTAAAAGATCTTGCCTGGGAAGTATTAACCCACCGCTGTATTCACCAGACCTTGCTCCTTCAGATTACCACTTGTTCCGATCGATGGCACATGCACTTTCTGAGCAGCACTTCAAAACATACGAAGAAGTGGGAAATTGGGTCTCTGAATGGTTTGTCTCAAAACAAGAAAAGTTCTATTGGGACAGTAGCCACAGATTACCTGAAAGATGGGGAAATGTGTAGCTAGCGATGGACATTACTTTGAATAAAGGCCTTTTGATGTTTCTCTTGAAATTATTGTGTTTTCTTTTATTACAAAATCCACATTATTAACCGGTACACCTGGTAAATCATGTGATAAAACCAGTCTTGAAAATTTGACTTAAGCAAGGGTGAAATTTGAGGGAAATTAACCATATCAGAATTTACAGTACTCATCATTTTCTTCAAATAAATATTCACTGATTGCCTATGTTGTTCCAGGCATTGGGCTTGACTTTGGAGAGAACAGTGCAAATGAGACATGGTATCTGCCCTGGAGGGTGTGTCCATGTGTTGGGAGTGAGCTTGCAAAAAACGAAGGGAGGGAGGGAGATAACATAAAATAAATTTTTAAAGAATATATTAGTAAAGGTAAAGTCAAAGGAAAGATTTGTCAATTAGGAAAGAAGGAATGGTAGAAAAAGTTTCATGTGAGTTAACTGTTGAACTAAGCAGGTACTGCTCAGGCGGATGGCAAGTGAAGGGTATAACTTTATAAAATTAATCACTTCAAATGCCTATTTATCTTCTCATTTTACAAGTTCCAAACCCATGCCTGTTTAGTTACAGCAAAAGTCATTTATGCTCTTGCATATTGCCAGGTACATTGCAGCAATCATATTCTTCATATTCCAAAATTCACACATAGCTTGTACAAAAAAAAAATGAATAGTACTTTACCAAACATATCTAATAGTAACACTACCTGGTTCTCAGATAAACTCCATAGCCCACAAATCCAGAAAACACAAATAGATGAAAACAGGCTGCCAGAAAATGAAACCAACCCTAGCTGATTAAAGAATATTACGTAGGTTTCAGACTCATTGAAAAGGTTTGGGAAGCAGAGGCATGCCTATTCAGCCAAGAATAATGCCCCAAATCAGACCTCTGACCTGGTTGGATCGGAACACCACGGCTGCCGTCTCAGCGTGCTGGACTTTTCAGGTTGCGTTACTGACATTGCTAGTCCTGAACACTGAACACGTCTCTTTGGGAGCAGTGCTCTGGCTGCCACTGAGATTCAACCCAGCCATGCAACTGCTCCTGTTGACAAGAGATAACTCCGCAAAGTGCCCCCTATTCAGAAATGAGTGCATCTGACTTGGCAAAAGTTAGGCTACATGTCCTGTCCAAGCTGCGAGGGAAGCTAGGAAAATGAGTATATAATATTTTCACTTTCTATAATGGGAGGTAAATATGCCTCTTCTGAGACTCATAAGAAAAAGAAGATTCCCATATTTGGAAATAGGGTTTAAATGCCAACTAACCAAGAGGGATGGCAGGCTAAGAGGTAGTTTTCTCTAGCAGAAAAAATATAAAATTTGAAGTTAGTCAAATCTTGATTTGAATATCTCCTCTGCCTTTTATTAGTATGGGACAGATTCAGTTTCCACATCAGTAAAACTGGGAAAACTATGTCTACATTTCTGATTTGTGGGAACACACAAATAAACACACAGATACACACACACACACACACACACACACACACACACACACATTTGGAATGGATTAGCCTAGACTTTTTCTCTCTTGACATAGTTTACAGTAGAAGACAGATTTCATTTCCATGAAATATTTTTGTTGGTTTTCCTAAAGAGAATGGATAAAAACAACTTTTAAAATTCATTTATACAAAGAAGATGTGGTACATATATACAATGAACTACTACTCAGCCATAAGAAAAGATAAAACACTGCCATTTGCAATGACATGGATGGATCTTGAGACTATCATGCTAGGCAAAGAAATCAGACAGAAAAAGTTAACCACCATATGATTTCGCTCACATGTGCAATATAAAACTGAAAGCAACAAATGAACAAACAAGAAAAACAAACAAAACTCATAAAGACAAAAGCATGGTGGTTTCCAGAGGGAAGGTGCATGGGGGAAGAGTGTGTAGAGCTGAGGCTCCATGGCAGTGGTTCTGAGGCTTTGTAAGGGTTAGAGCAGGCTGCATACGTAATCTCAAGCAAAGCTAGGTGGTCACAGTAGAAGCCCACACAGAGGCCATCCATTAGGAGTTTTTTTGGGGGGACGGTGGCACTGACCCCATATGATTTCTGAAGTTAAGGCACTGCAGAGAGAATGCCCTCAAGGCAACAAAGCCCACCTCAAGTGCCACCCCAGGAACCAGCATTTAACGTCAATAATAATCATTAACTTTACTAACACCATGCCATACCAGGCAGCCAGTACTAAACGGCGAAGAGGCAATGGCCAACCATTGAGATGCCACAATTTCTCACAAAGAGCATTCAGTCCCGCATATGCGCAGTCAGTCTTACTTACACCCCAGGCTTCAGCAAACACCGGTGAAAGAAAATGCAGGCTACTACCCCTCTACTGAAAGTAGACATTGGTCATAATAAACACTGAATGTGACCTGGGGAAAAAAAATTTCTGAATATACTGTGATACTTCTATAAAGGTCAAGCTTCTCCACTACCCAGCTTTACCAGTAGCTAGAGAACAGAAAATAATGTTGATACTGGAAAAAATGTAACATGCATATTTGTATGTTGCTGAGTTGAGACTGTTCAATGCACTTCTTTTATAATTATTTCATAGTTGTGTGTAGAGGAGGCTAGGAGAAAGGGTGTGAAGAGGGAACCGAATAAAAAACTGAAGCCAGTCAACCATCACTAAATTGAGTCACTCTTACCTAACAGAACAAATTTTATCTGGCACTTGAGCATCTTCTAATTCCAATTTTTAAAAAAATCTAAGAAAATGTTTTTGAGAGTACTAAATGAACCTATGGTTCAATAATCTTCCTAGAAAAAATAATTTATTATACCTGAACCTTGTATCTATTCCAGTAGAACCCTCACAACATTGAAGCTGAATTCTTTGTTGATTTCTTAAGTGAGAGTTACTCAAATCTTGACTGGCATGTTGTGTATCCCAATGTACCAGTGCTGCTAATAATAATCATTAACTTTACTAACAACAATAATTTCCAGCACACAATGTTTCTTTCCTCTGAGAAACTCAGCACAATTTCACATTTACTATGTTATTTGTTCACAGGCATCCCTGTGAGGACTGGGAAAGAACAGGAAGTGTATTGATTGTGCTATAGAAAAAGACCCATTGAGGTTAGGCATTAGACCAAGGTCAGAGAGCCAGTCTGCGGCAGACCATAACAGATATTGCTAAGGGTAACTGCCTAACCGAGGGTTGAGCTAAATCCAGTTATAACAGATTTGATTAAGGCCCACCTCAATGAAGCAGAGATGCTGGACCTCCTCACCAGAGTCACGAAGTCTTTGCCCTGAGTGGACCTCAATCTCTCTTTCTGAAGGAGCTTTAAATCACCCCAGCAGCCCCTTTGTAACAACTTCCCTTTTGTTAAGCTGTTAGGGTTGTGGTGCCTTCCTGGTCGGCATCAAGCTAGATGTTCCGGCCAAGACAATGGGTAATTTTGCTCCCCAGGATTATAACTATCAGCAGTTGCCTGACAATAAAGCATTTCCAAAATTGAAGGAAGTTCTTTTTATTACAACGTTTGAAGATCACAAGGTTTCCATAACATGTGACCATTGCAAAATTACTGTTAACACTATTTTAATAAAAAAGATATTATCAAGTTGGCATCTGATAGGCTAATGTAGATTGATTTTGCCTTTTTTTTTATTTGACCCTACTTGTCCTCATAGCTGTTGGCACACCAGCCATTTTAGATATTTGCTTTAGGATAACATTATTGGTTTCTTGGTGCTATTACCAGCACCTCCTTCAATGTGTCTTTGCTTCCAGTATTGCCCATTATTTACCAAAATATTTTGCCACTTGCCTCATTTTTATGATTATAATTCAATATGGGAAATTTTGGCCAGAACTAAATTTTCTAAAACACAGCATAGATTCTTTGAATACAAATTTTAGCAAGAATTTGAGTATGTTGGAAATGGTGTTTTCTACCATGTCAATGGGTTCTGGGAAAAAAAATTACTTTGGCTTTACTTACCAAAATAAACTTATTTAAGTCCTTGCCATAGAGTCAATGGGTTTCCTCGATAAAAAATTAAAGCTTGCCAAAGGTTTATAAGTTCACTCTCTACAAATAACTGCCCTCTCTCTTTGCTGATTTTTGCCTAGAGGATTTATCCAGTGATGCCAATGAGGTATTAAAGTCCCCTACTATGATTGTATTGCTTTTGATCTCTCCCTTGATATCTTCCAGAAGTTTTTTTTATGTATTTGGGTGCTCCTGTATTGGATGCATATATGTTTACCAGAGTTATGTTCTCTTGTTGAAACTTTCCTCTCTCCATGGCCACATCAATGTATGGTACAGTGAAGAAGCCATGCACCATATTTATGAGTTGTGATAATCAGGAGTTTCATTGTATCCAGCAAGGTTAGCAACCAAGTTATTTTTGTAATGTTAAGCAGTCAAGAGGCAGTGTCTCATTCTAGTTAACCTATGCAGAGCTGACTTTATCTCCTTACATAGCATTTCCTGTGAAATTTCCTCTCTATTTTTTGTCTGGATTGTATAAAGAGAAGCAGCGTATAGGGAAGATCATAGAGTTCCATGTTCTAGTTCGCTCAGTGAGAAGCAGTCTCCTTATCAGCACAATGAAGGCAATAATACCCATCCTCTCTCTCTTGAAAAGCTATCTATAATAATAAAAGCGTAATATGCTAATTAGAACAGATGTCCTTCCAGATGAAGCTGGGGCTGCGAGGGAAGCCCGAGTCCCAGGTGCCAGAGGGAAGCCAGTGCCAGCAGCCTACTTTTGCTGGGAAGGAAGGCCTACTTTTGCATGAATTTTGTGCATTAGGTCTCTAGTAAGAATAAATAAAACAGCACAAAAGTGCTTGGTATACTATAAAGAACCACTCAAGCCCTAACTGGTTTGGCTCAGTGGATAGAGCATCGGCCTGTGGACTGAAGGGTCTCAGGTTAGATTCCAGTCAAGGGCATGTACCTTGGTTGCAGGCACATCCCCAGTAGGGGGTGTGCAGAAGGCAGCTGATCGATGTTTCTCTCTCATTAATGTTTCTAACTCTCTATCCCTCTCCCTTTCTCTCTGTAAAAAAATCAATAAAATATATTTAAAGAAAAAAAAAAAAGAACCACTCAAACAGTTCACACATATACACTGATTTTTTTTCAAAGCACTCTAACTAGGAGTACATTTACTCTCCTTTCTCAAGGAGTGAACAGCACTTTTCAAACCTTAATAAATGTCAAGGTTATAAAGGTACAATATCATTTGTAAAGTTCACCTTAAAGGTAAACAGGGCAGCTTATTAGCATCCACAAGAAGTACAAGTTAATTTTAATCTAATAAATATTCTGAAAATACCTGTAAGAAGATAGACCACTATGCCAAAGCAACTTACCCTTTAAATTAATGGCATACTGTATTGGTTTCTGGGCATGCTGCTAGTTTACTCTTTTTGCAAACTTTTAAAAATATTTATTTATTTTTTAAAAATCTTTATTGTTGAGCCCAGCTGGTGTGGCTCAATGGTTGAGCGTCAACATACGAACCATGAGATCACTGTTCGATTACTGGTCAGGGACCATGCCCCAGTTGCAGGCTTGGTCCCCAGTATCGGGCGTGAAGGAGGCAGCCTATCAATAATTCTCTCTCATCATTGATGTTTCTATCTCTCCCTCTCCCTTTCTCTCTGAAATCAATAAAAATATTATATATATATATATATATATATATATATATATATATATATATATTGAAAAATCTTTATTCTTTAAAGTATTACATATGTCCCTCTTTTCCCCCCATTGACCACTTTTAGCCTGCCCCCATTCCCCCACCCCAGGCCAAACTTTGCAAACTTTTATAATGCCACCATCTTCAAAGATAGAACATATCTTGGTACACAAGTGAGCTCTGAAGTCAGCTTAGATTCAAACTGTTCTTTCCCACATATTAGTTCTGTGATTCGGGAAAAGTATATAAGCTCTATATGCCTCAATTTCTTTAACTGCAAGATAGAGAAAATGATAATGCCTGACTCATAAGAATGTTATACAGATTAAGTTAAATAATAAACATAAAACATTCAGCATTTGATATATGGCAACATGACACAAATTTAGCTATTAATATTATAAATAAAGATGATTATTATAATTACTAATAATTATTATACATTACTAGAACATATTTATGCATTATGAATCTTCATAATCACATTAATATCGAATGACCTAATATATAACTATGAGCTATTCTGAAAGCGAGTAAGATGTTTCAATACAGAGAAACGTAAACAGGACAATTTTTCACCACCAGTTTGCTTTGAGTAGCATAAGTTAGTCACAGTCACAGTCATTTCCTATGTGTCTTTTTTTTTTTTTCCCTGTTGTCAAGTATAACTGTCCAGTGTGGCAGAATTTGCAGAAACGTCCATGCATTGAAGTAGAATTTTGAGGTGCTTTATGTAAATAAGAAAGCTATAAAATACATAAAGTTTAGCATATAAACTATATTTTATAGTTATCAAATATATAAAATAAAGTTTAGCCAGGAATTATAAACATGCTAACAATTGCATATGACAAGTCACACAAGGTTTTTGAACTCAATGACTGCATTTTAAGTTACAAGTGGCAATAGTCATAATGCAGGCAATGGAAGGTATACACATTTTTTATGATTTACAGGCTTCAAGTTATATAAAAGCAAAGGATATCCTCCTAGGTGCAACACTTCCCCATACAGTCACACACATCGAGGGTAATACAAAATAATCAATATGTCTGGAGAGCAGTATTCTGTCCCCTCTTCAGAAAGTAAAAGGCAAACGAAACTGATTTCTAAATTTCCAGGTCCAGAAAAAAGTGCCCATTTTCTAAATAATATGTGCCCTGAGAAAAAATAATGTTGAATGCTTACCATTGAAATAGCTACAGAAAGCTGTAGGAGACAGAGTTCACCAATTCTGAACTTCTCTTAGTTCCTGAACAATTATTTCCTCTTTCAATTTACAAACATGCCACCTGCCCTTCCCTTTATCTGCAACACTTGTCCAACCCCATCCAACTCCCATTTGTCCTGTATGAACTTCTCTTAGTCTTTGACTTCTCAGCTTAAGTATCACTCCTACTGGCAAAACTTCTCAAATACCCTATGTATAGAAGAAATGCCCTAGGTAAGTAAGTACTCATATGCCTTGTACTTTGCCCATGTTGTTCATTTCCACACTACATCTTACATACCCACTTACTTACCTATATCCCTTACTAGACAGGAAGCACAATGAAGGCGGGAGTCATGTCCATACCACTTTCATTGCATCCTAATCACCTAACACAGGGCCTGGCACTTTGTAAGTTCCTGCTTAATATTTGTTGAAAATTGTTAAATGCTCTCAAATTTTAGCATCACTTTCAAATGGCAACTAAGCAATTACAACTATTACGTACTTTTGAAATAATTTCATTGTTTAATTTTTCAAATAAATACATAATATGCCTTGTTATATGGTATGGTCTTCATCATGGTTTTAAGTTTTCAATGCCCATAACCAAGAATCCAATTAGTAAATACTTAGAAATGAGAGCTCACACTTAGCTTTATTTGCCCTTTGCCAGGAAATTAAGCTCCAAAACCTGGCAAGACCACCTCAGCCATTTTTGCATTCTCAGATATTGAGAGAGACACTTGCTCTGAGTTTTAATGAGAAAATGCATGATGTAAAATAAGAATAAATGAACTTAGAGGCAAGGCACACAAAGGTCCTGGCTCTGGTCTGTCTCAGACAAGATCTGACTCTTATCTTAGCAACCTATGTAACCAGGAGGCTGTTTAACTTTTCCAACTGCTTCATGTACAGTGATAAGATTGGGTCAGGCAATTCCTAAAAGAGAAAAGTTCCTACACCGTTGAAACAAATAATACAGACTATTCTTCAAAAAGTTCTTCAAGGACCTGGTGGTTGGCATCTGGTTTAAAAAAACAAAGGGAGACCCAGAAAGAAACTCACTACAGACTGATTCATTTCCTGTCACCATAACCATTATTGCTTGTCTCATTTTCGGTTCTTATAAGTGTATTTCTAATAGCACATGATCTCACTCATCTAGTGGAAATAATGAACAACATAGACTGATGAACAAGAACAGACCCAGAAACAAGGAGGCATGGATCAGACTGTCGGGCCTCAGAGGGAGGGTAGGAGAGGGTGGGGGTAAAGGGGAGAGATCAACCAAAGGACTTGTGTGCAAGCATATGCGCCTAACCAGCGATTGGGGACAACAGGGGGGTGGGGGCATGTGTGGGGAGGGGTGTGGGATGGGAATGGGGGCATGAGGACAAATATGTGATACCTTAATCAATAAAGAAATTAAAAAAATAAATAAATAAATAAAAATAAAAAAAACAAAGGGAGGGGGGTGGCGGGAACAGGCCACAGAAATGTACTAAGGAGGAAGGAAGTCTCACCAGCAGGACCTTAAGCATAACAGGGTGTGGAGGTTCAGCAGGCAGGAGACGCCGTGGTGGAGCGTGCCTAAGGAGATGCTCACAACCCTGGGTGGTCATCCTTATCTCCTAGTCTCCTGTTGCCTACCTTAGTTCTCTTCCATTCACATGGGTCAACTGTTAAAAGACTGTGTTTGGCCTGTTAAATGCAATCAAGGTTTAATAGGTAAAAGGTTGGACTCAAGAAAAAGAAATTTAGTTGTTAAATTAGTTAACTGTACTATTGTTTAATGGGACACAGTAAATGCTTCAAGCGTCTAGAGTTTTCCTGGACCAATCACTTCTTTTAATGCATAGAGCTGAATTTTGCAAAAAAAAAAAAAAAATCATTCTCAATTCTTTTCCAGTTATATTTAATTCATTTAATAGGCAGGAAGAGTCTCAAAAATCTTTCTCTTCACCAGATGTTTGATCCCCTTGCCAAATGTTTGGTCTCTGAGCTTTACTCCATCAACAGCATGATTTGCCTTCTTTTTTCTTCAGAGAAGGACTAAATAGTTGTAGGAACCTTCTCCCAGTATGGCACTGCCACTTGCCTGAGATATCCCTATTTCTACTACCAATGTCCGCTAGCTTCCTACCTTGATAAAAATGGAAGAATAAAAAGGTTGTGTTTACTGTTCAGAGCATTGGTGGAATTCAGAGCTAGTTAGTAAAAATAACAGAGTAATGATGAGAAAGCTTTGTAGCTTTATAGACACATATTTGTCTTCCCAGTTTTATTGATCCACTAACTAATAAGGGAGTTATCTGTACTGTAGTGTAATGGGGTATAATAACTGCATCAGGCCTCTAGAGTTCTTCTGGAGCAATTAGGTTTCTTTTTGGTGCACAGAGCTGAATTCTGCATGAAACCAAAACTTTCCTCACTTTGTTTGATTTCTTTTTGTGGGTTATTATAAAGTAAAAAACCACACAGACACACACACATAAAAGCATTTTTCTTGATGATTGCTCTGGTCTGGCTTTTCCAGTAACCATTACCACTGATCTTTTCCTCTTCGGTGATATTCCCTGATAAATGTGAGGATTCCCATGTGTGGATGGGAGTAGTGAAGTGAATTAGGAGACATAAATGGAGCATCTGCCATCTCCTCGGAGAGCCATCAGTTATACTGGAGTGCCCTCAGAATCCAAGCACTTTACTTATTTGGAGGCAGTTTTGGAAGGGCTGACACTATAGAAAGTTGGGAGATCTGAGGACACCTGAAAAATAGCCCCTCATCAAAAATCGAATCTATAAGACTAAATTCCACCATAATAGAGTTAGTTCTTTGTGTTAAAGGACTTTATATCCAGTGAAATTTCAGAGTTTGGTAACATATAAATAGAAGTGGAAAGGACATATTTTAGCTATTAATATAACAATATAAACATTCCCTCCGTAAAACTCTTATTGTTAGTATAACAAATAAAAGTTTGGAACCAGAGATAGATAAAAAGGAAAAAAAAAAAGATCCAAAACAAAGTTGCTGACTGAGAAGGGAAAATTAAGAAACAAAATTTCTAAAACCCCTCCTCGTCCACTTACCCCAAGGACTGAATATCTGAGAGGGAAATAATAGATAAAGCAGATACTGACTACTGAAGAGAGGAAATGCTTACTTTCTTTCTTTGTCTTTCTTTCTTTCTTTCTTTTTCTTTCTTTCTTTCTTTCTTTCTTTCTTTCTTTCTTTCTTTCTTTCTTTCTTTCTTTCTTTCTTTCTTTCTTTTCTTTCTTTCTTTCTTTCATGTGTCCTTATCCCCTCATCGCCCCACCAACCCTCCACTCATGCCCTCACCCCCCTGTTGTCTGTGTCCATTGGTTATGCTTATATGCATGCATACAAGTCCTTTGGTTGATCTAGCCCCCTTACCCCCATCCTCCCCTACCTTCCCTCTGAGGTTTGACGATCTGATAGATGCTTCTCTGTCTCTTGATCTGCTTTTGTTCATCAGTTTATATTGTTCATTATATTCCATAAATGAGTGAGATTATGTGATATTTATCTTTAACTGACTGGCTTATTTTGCTTAGCATAACGGTCTCCAGTTCCATCCATGCTGTTGCAAATGGCAAGAATTCCGTTTTACCGCAGTGTAGTATTCCACTGTGTAGATGTACCACAGTTTTTTAATCCACTCATCTGCTGATGGGCACTTAGGCTGTTTCCAAATCTTAGGTATTGTAAATTGTGCCACTATGAACATAGGGGTGCATATATCCTTTCTGATTGGTGTTTCTAGTTTCTTGGGATATATTCCTAAAAGTGGGATCACTGGGTCAAATGGGAATTCCATATTCAGTTTTTTGAGAAAACTCCATACTGTTCTCCACAGTGGCTGCACGAGTTTGCATTCCCACCAGCAGTGCACGAGGGTTCCTTTTTCTCCGCATCCTCGCCAGCACTTGTTTGTTGATTTGTTGATGATAGCCATTCTGACGGGTGTAAGATGGTACCGCATTGTCCTTTGATTTGCATCTCTCGGATAATTAGTGATTTTGAGCATGTTTTCATATGTCTCTTGGCCTTCCTTCTGTCTTCTTTGGAAAAGTATTTATTTAGGTCCGTTGCCCATTTTTTGATTGGGTTGTTTATCTTCCTTTTGTTAAATTGTATGAGTTCCCTGTAAATGTTGGAGATTAAACCCTTATTGGTGATAACATTGGCAAATATGTTCTCCCTTGCAGTGGGCTTTCTTGTTGTATTGTTGATGGTTTCTTTTGCTTTGCAAAAGCTTTTTATTTTGATGTAGTCCCATTTGTTTATTTTCTCTTTAGTTTCCATTGCCCTAGGAGCGGTATTGGTGAAGAAATTGCTTCGGCATATGTCTGAGATTTTGCTGCCTGTGGATTCCTCTAGTATTTTTATGGTTTCCCATCTTATGTTTAAGTCCTGCATCCATTTTGAGTTTATTTTTGTGTATGGTGTAAGTTGGTGGTCTAGTTTCATTTTTTTTTTTGCATGTATCTGTCCAATTTTCCCAACACCATTTATTGAAGAGACTATCTTGACTCCATTGTATGTTCATGCCTCCTTTGTCAAATATTAAATATACCAGAAAGCTTAGCACTGAGACTCCTTCTCCTCCATTGAAATTGCTCCTTCTTGACAAAAGTCTAACTTGGTCAGGCTCCTATTCTGAAGACCAGGCCTGATCTAACTTTATCTGTGATGAGGTGGGAAATTCTCCCTAACTCTGTGGTTCCATTAACAGCCCTGATATTCCTCCTCAACTTTTATTTTTGCTCCATCTGACACTTCTTTGTCTTACTGCTCAGTTTAACGGCGCCTGATATTTTGGCCCCATGGAAAGACCCAAGTCTCTAGCTAAGTCTGTTAAATACAAGTGTTGAGTAAACTGGGAAGTAAATGCATCTGTTTTGAAGAGAAATGGTCCAGAGAAAGCTGCTCAAGTATAAAGGATATTAATTGTCCTGAGGTGATCTGTGTAGGGGACCAAAGCAACAGTTCAATAAAAGAAATTCTTGATAATAGGGAAAACAAGGAACTCTCCACAGGAATTTTCTGAAGTGCATGGGGAAAACAGGACTTGTACAAAATGGGTTCCACTAATAAATGGAAGGTGACCCTATAAAACTGTAGAATTGGGATTGACCTGAGTTAAATGTGCCTCATTTTCCTTAAGTGTCATTCTCTGGGACAAATTGGGGGGTGCCAGTTATTAATCCATTGCCTCTTTCCTTCTCTACGTTAGGATCCTGAAGCCAGGACTCCACACACTGTGGTTCTCCTTTGTCCTCTGACCAATAGGAGGCACTGAGGGGCCTGAAACTCTGGAATAGGAAGAAGCAATAGACTTTCTGCTCTTGTTTTCTGCTGAGAGCTGTCAGAGAGGAGAGTGACATAATGTGGGGACACCGCATTCCCCACAGCATTCTCCCTGCAGCCTTTACCACCTCCAGGCTGGCCTCGGGGTTCTTTGAGGAAGCCCCAGGGTTCTTCTTCACACCAGTGGCAGTCCGTGTGTTGTAGGAGCAGCCATGCCCTCCATTCTAAGGTAGTAATCTCAGCTCTATGGAGGGATTCCTCTAAATTTCTAACCCCCCTCCTGGTCCACTTACTCCACAGTCACAGTCTGCAGTTGCTACCTCTGTTAAAACATTTTCAAGTTTTCTTTACCCACTTACCACCTTTTACCTACTTAGTAATTATTTATATTAAATTTTCCCTGTTCAAAATATTAGTGTGGTTATATGTCTTCACACTCAACCTTAACTGATGCAAGACCATATTTACAGTAACAGTCCCAATTCCCTAGTAACTTTTTCCATTTTTTAATTCAGAATGTCCAGTTCCTACCAATACCAGCACCACCACCACCACAATCAAATATTTCTGAGATTCCACAAAGTGGCTTATACAGACTTATGAAAAAGTACCTTCCAAATGGCATCTCACTGGCATCAACAAATGTAGAGAGTATCACACAACAGGAAACCACAGTTCCCCAGGGCCAATACTGGACCTTCATATAATTAAAGCTTTAGTTCTACGGCAAAACATGGTAAGAGTCCTGCTTGTTTCGGGGAGAAGATTCATAAAGCAATGAGCTGGGGTCCTAATGTTTTATAAAGATTTTAGGGAAACTACTCTTTATGATTATTCTCTTGCAGCTCTCTCATACTTAGTCTCCATAGGATTCAGGCATGTACCCAATAGGGAGCTGAACAAGTGATGGGCAACATGTTGAACTCAAAGTTGGCACTGCTCTTCTGTGGCTAAGAGGTGACTGAGGTTCACTTATTGCACCACACTTATTCTTTTTCCCTAAAGACAAACTCTTCTAAAAGTTATCTCAATGCACAGGAAAAGTGCCCACTCCACCAGTTTTCCAGACAAATTACATTATGCTTATATCTTACTTGTAAAGATGTAGAGATGTAATATAGAATAGCACGACTTAATAGTTCAGTATATTGGAATAAAAAGTTATAGAGGATGGAGAGGGAAGGAAGTAGTAGCATGAGACAAAGTCATTCAACTAGCAAGGGCTACTTTGTGAATACTAAACAACTCACACCTTGAGGACAATGAGAAGCAATCTATATTTCTTATAAATATAATTGGACTTAGAAGATAGATTGGGATGGGGTAAAAGGGGGGATTAATTTAAAAGAAGAGAACCCCTTACCTCTCACCCGTCTTTCTAAAAGACAGAGACTTCCAACAGAATCTGGGCCAATATTGATAAAGTACATTAAATTCCTCTCAGGAAAAAAAAAATTGTTCTCTAGCACAAACCAGGCTAGAGGAAGCAGTTCTTCTCACTTAATCTGATTTTTGAAATATAACATTGAACATAATCTCTATTCTTACAAAGAACAATGAGTTGATTTTCAATAGATGTAATTCACAAGTTCCTCATCAATTTTTAAGAAAAATGACTAGACCTTTCAAAGGTGACATATGAGAGTTCAATATATAAAAAATCAAAATAGGAAGCCATTGTTAAATATAAATGAAATTACTTTCTTGTATAAAATTGAAGTAATCTTTCTATATATGCTAGTTGAGTATATTTCCTAAGATGCATTTAAATGACTGATGCCTTTTTTGTAACAGTCACATGGTCTGTGCTTCTTCTCCACATCCCCAGAGGAGAATACGCTGAGACTGAAAGAATGCAAGTGGGGTCCCTAATGCTTAAACCCCATAAGTTTCATCTTCAATTCATTACTGGAGTCAGGCATCACACATATATTTTTTATTTTAGAGAATTACTTCAAAAGTTTAAAATGATCATTTAAATTTATTTGAGGTATATGATTATAAACTCATTTACCACCTTTTTGAATGATATAAGATGATATAAGTATTACTTCCAAGTTACAGCTTTGTAAAATTTAATCACACATGTTGTTGAGTCTAAGAGGATACGATTAGACTTTGCACTAACCTCTGAGATCTAGTAGAGAAATAATTAAGATCACTTCCCTTACTATTGGATGATCAGGGACCAACATTCATGCCTCAACATACATGTGCATATATGCTCTGAATATAGCACTAGTTTTATATAACCTTAACTAAAAATAAAACAGAATGCCTGAATCCCAACTAGGAAAATGCCCATTTCATATAATATTTTACGTACTTCAAAAAAATTATGTAACCTACATAACATAAATAGGATCACACAGTAAGAAAGAATTCTATGGATAACAAAACACCATTTAAAGTGCTGTCTTAACAAAAAAATAATAATAAAAATAAAGTGCTGTCTTACAATAGTTCACTTAAGCATGTAAGGTACACATTGAAATTCCTAAGAATAAACTAGTAGAGTAATCTGCTTTATGTTAAAAAAAAAAAAAGGAAATGACATTCTAAGATCCAGCTGCAAAGACAATATGATGAATATTCAACATATGAGAGACTAATTTATCTTTACTCCATCATTAAGCATTTTTGTGACGAACTCCCATTAGAGTGTGTGTGTGTGTGTGTGTGTGTGTGTGTGTGTGTGTGTGTGTGTGTGTTCTTTTTGTCTAATGCTTGCTCATGCCCTTTCCTGACATCCTGCATCCTAGTCTTTTCATTTTTCCAAATTTCTGATTATCCATATTGTTAGAAACTCATACTCAGAGAACTCTTTTTAATGATAGGAAGACAAAACTTTGATCAAAACCCTCATTCCACCACCGAAAGTCTGAGCTAATAGCTTTTCCCTCAGTCTACCTTAAAAAATAATTGCATCAGAAATAAATGTAAGTTTTTCATTGGCAAATATATAATCTTAATTATTTTTGCTCACTAGAATTCCACCTTTTTTATTCTTTCAGTTTACTCCTAATTCAGGAAAAGATTACTCCTTATTTTACACCAGGGTCTACCACTCCTAAGACTTCATCTTCTCAAAGTAAATGATTATTTTCATACATCTTTCATTGCTATCTCAAGGTAAAACATTTGACTGGGAGGGCTTCATCCAATTTTAGATACCTCACTGAAAAGACATTCACCTAATAGCTCATTAAAATCAATGTCCAAAACAATTCTTATTTAAACAACAGAGGTAATAGGACTAAACTCTGATCTCTAGAATTCTAGTACCTCACACTCACTGAGAAGCTTAGTCTGAGATTTTTCTGTAAACTATTGAAGTTTGACAAGTCTGTTCACTAGAAGAGTTCATAGTTCCTTTACAAAAAAATTGACAAGAAATAATTCTCTATGTAAAAAAAAAAATCCATATGAAAGCACATCATCAATGTAACAGCAGAGTTATGGCTCCTTCATTTATTATGTATTCAGTGCCTTCTTCATGTATTTCACTGCCACTGAGATCATGACCAAACATCAATACATGTTAACACATTTTCAATATTTATAAGCTAAGGGCTTAGATCCAAGTGTTATCAATAATGGTCCTGCTACTTCATTCACACCCACCAGCATCTCAATTATACTACCAAGAGGCACCCTCAGGAATTTATGCAGGCTAACAGTTTTTTAAAAATCTAATTTAAGCCTGCTTTAGGGTTAGGATTGCCATATGTCTTTGCATACTATTTATTGCCTGCCTCCCCTGAAATACTTACTCTAGAAGTGTTTTGGTTGCCATATGACATAATCTGTAAACAGGAGGCTGAGCTCAAAATTACACTAGCATCATGATCATAGTAAATAGGAAATAACATTGCCTACCAATATAAATAGCGGTGACTAGTAAATAAGATAGATAACTGTTAGAAATCCATCTTTTTCTAAACAAAAATGAGTGAGAAATGGCACTTATATTACCACAAATATCCAGCAACATAACAACCTATTTCACTGAACACTGAGTAGAATCTATTTACTTTGTTAAATAAATGTGATGATTTAAGTCAAATGGTTTTGCAAATGACACTGATTTTCCATCAGTAATGCATATACACACAAAAACTAATATAGAAATCTTTCTATTTAAGTAGAAAATGAATATTAGACACATTTTTGTAATTTGTAAGAACTACAAAATGTGATTTGTAAGAATTTAAAAGATGGCTACAAGCCCACTGTCCTAAAGGAGTAAAGATTTATCCCCTAAAAATACTATTGCAAAAGAAATTCAATTATGATACCAGAAGTAGAAGGATGAACCCTTGTTACCTGAGGCTTTCCTTAAAAAACATTCATTTTAAAAAATTTGACTTATTGAAGAATGTTTAAATGTAAGCTGTTTTATATTATTAATATAGAGTAGAAATTATTTTACTACTAGAGGCCCGGTGCACGAAATTCATGCACGGGGGTCCCTCAGCCCAACCTGTACCCTCTACAATCCAGGAGCTCTCAGAGGATATCCTACTGATGGCTTAGGCCCACTCCCATGGTTCTCTGCTCTCTGCGGGGCCTGGAGGTTTCCCTGCAGCCATGGAGATGAAGCCCCCATGCCCTGCTGTCGCTCTCTGCCTGCTGCCGCCATGTGCCATGTGAAGGAAGCCCCAATGCCCTGCAGTGTGCTCTGTCTGCCGGGCCTGGGGGCTTCCCTGACACAGACACACTAAGGAAGCCCCCATGCCCTGTTGTCCAGGCTCTGTCTGCAGAGCCTGGGGGTGTTCCCACCGCCACTGCCCACTAAGGAAGCCCCCAAGCCCTGCTGTCTGGACTCTGTCTGCCATGTCTGGGGACTTCCCTGCCACTGCCCCACTAAGGAAGCTGCCATGCCTGGCTTTGCAGGGCCTGGCGGCTTCCCGGCTGCCAAGATCAGGAAGCCGCCATGCCCTGCTCGGCTGGCACTGGAGTCTTCCTCATCGCCTCGGCGACCATCGGGAAGACGCTATGCCCTGCTCCTCCGCCGGCTCCGTGTGCGCAGGGCCTGGCGTCTTCCCGATTGCTGTGGCCACAGGCCCTGTTTCTCCGCCAGCTCCGTGTGTACAGGGCCTGGCGGCTTCCCGATCACCGCGGCGACCATCAGGAAGACTCCAGGCCCTGCTCCTCTGCCGACTCCGTGTACGCAGGGCCTGGTGGCTTCCGGATCGCCGCAGCACTAAGGAAGCAACCATGCCCTGCTCTCAGTGCTCTGTTTGCTGGTGGGACAGGCCAGACACTCCAGCAGCGGGGCTGAGGGGACTGGGCGCCTCCATCTTGTGGGGGCCGCCATTTTGTCGCAGAGTTACACCTAATTTGCATATTACTCTATTATTAGATAGGATTGAGATCTAGTCAACTTATGTTCCTAATGGATTACTTAAGGTTTCACTAACTGAAGTCTAGATGCCCACTTGAATCCTAGTTAGTCTTATGCCCAAATTGGAAGGGTTACTCTAGTTTATAAGTATAGTTTTAACTATTCAATAATAAGATATTGCTATCATGACAGATTACCATCAGCAAGCATCTGCCAAATGAATTCTCTTGTTTTTAGTGTTCTAGAAATTCAATTGAATATTGGAATCAGAAGAATCACAACTCCAGTTGGATGTTTTCATGCTCTATTTCAACTTGCATTCATCCACATATACACATCCTAGTCTATCCTCCAAACTAAATATATTCTCTAAATAAAATATATGTAGGGAATATGTCCCAAACAAAGCAAAGATGAACCTGAGGTTGCTGTTTACTTGACAATAGTGCTGAAATTGTGATTCAGATTAGTGAAATATGCTAGAGATGATTACCAAATAAGTTGTAAGCTATCCCTTTTTGCTCAAATCTTTTCTGGAAGGATTCTCTCTCTCTCTCTCTCTCTCTCTCTCTCTCTCTCTCTCTCTCTCTCTCACACACACACACACACACACACACACACACTACATGATCATATATCAAAAGCTTGCATATAGGTTATATTTAATCCTCACAACATTTTTATAGTTAACTTATTAGAAGGAACATGGTTTATAAAAGTCATACATTTCAATGTCACGACAACTTTAAACCTCTGCAGTCCTAATAAGAATTGGGAAATAGAGTCCTTTATTAAAAAGCTCAAGGCAGCAAAAATAGAGGTTAAAAACTAAAAGATCATACTCATACATTACAAAATTTGTGTTTTCAAATATCACTCAGTAACTACTTATTGCTACTTCAGACAGAATTCTGCAAAGTATACGTATGATTTTTTCTATTGCATAGATTAAAAGTGGAAAATTGAAGAAGAAGGAGAGCACACATTTAAGACAGTTAGAAAAGCCAGCTGATTAGACATATATATAATGCAGTACCAAAAAAATCACTGTATCTATTAAGTGCAATAACAAAAAATTATAGTGGTGGTTTTAAACTAAGGAGATAATGACCCAATGACTCCAATACTCCTAAGAACACCTATTGTACAGTACACACTAATGATCCATCACCTGCAAGTGACTTAATCTAGCTTATTATACTTGATGTAGGTAGAGAAAAGAGTGATTTTTATAGAAAATTTTCTGTACAAAATGGCTTAAAAATATAATCTGAAAATAAAGCCTAGGTTTTGATGTTATAAAATTCATTTATGAAGAACATTGCATTCACTAATGATAGGTATTCATTAACTGCTACATAAACTTATTATTTTTGTATATTACATACAAATACACAAGCAGATATAATTTCCCATACACACTTTGTTCTCTAAAAACTAATAAAACAAATATATGAATATATTTGGGCCCATCTAAAATAGGAACGGAATCTATGTCTAGCAAATAATCAGCCTGATTAATAAACCCCTAACCAATAAGCTTGGGTTTTTCTGAAGGAAAAAAAATAGAGCATAAGGAAAAACAAATTACAAGAGAAGAAAACAAAGGATGAGAGAAGAAAACCATGATGGTGGCGTAGGCAAACGCCTTACTCACTGCCTCCCACAATCACATCAAAATTACAACTAAAATACAAAACAACCAACATCCAGAACCGCCAGAAAGCTGGCTGAATGGAAGTCCTACAACTAGAGAAGTAAAGAAGAAAGCATACTGAGACTGGCAGGAGACACAGAGGCACGGAAGAGGCTGGGAGATGGTCTCTGCAGAGGCCACATGGAGGAGCAAGGGGTCCCAGAGCCACAACAGACACCCAGCCCGGGTCCCAGAGCTGGGGAAAAAATTCCCCATAACTATGGGCTATAAAAACCAGTGCGCATTGTAGCTTAGTGACACAGAGGCTGCTGAAGACCCAGCTGCTCCTCTTTCAAAAGGCCTGCACACAAACTGAACTTATAAGGTCCCACTTCCTCTGAGCTCCAGTGCTGGGTGAGCCTCTGGGGGACTCAGACACATAAGAAGAGGAACTGGATTGTCTGACATCAGGGCAGGAACTCAGGGGTGGCTTTCTCCCAGATAGAGGTGCCCTTGCAGGGGTCATTGTTCCTATGCTGGGACCTTCCCAGTCACAGGGCTGACTGGCAGCCATTTCTGTTTGCTCTGCCCTGGTGATTCCCTGAGGCCCTGCCCCATCCAATTTGCAGCCCCACCTAATCTGTGTGCAGCAGATTTTGCAAGTAAATGGCCTGTCCTTGCTCAGGCTAACATCTGTCAAACAAGCTGCAGCTGGGTCTGGGAGCCCCAAACCTATCGATAAAAGGCCCAATATCTGGCACCAGCACCAGTCTGCCTTACTTCACAGCTGGGACTCTTCTGGGCACTTCCAAACCTGATACAAAGAGGAAGAATCTGCAGATCTCTCTGTACTAGTAGCTCCTGCTGGGTTTCCCCAGGCAGTGGATGACTTTACACCTCCCTGGAGACCCAAGAGCCAGTGCACCCAGTGGTCAGTGTCAGATCATACCAGATTACAACTCTTCACATCCATAAGCAACACACTCAAGGGTCAGACTCAGTGAGCACCAAAGCCCCATTGAAGTAAGTCGTGCCCCATAAGGGTGTCTCCTGCACAGCAGCTCTCCCACTGTAGTCACAATTGGCCTGGAGGTCAATTCCTCCCAGTGACACCAACAGCAATCAAGTCTCAACTACAATAAAACTGTGCACACAGCCCACAAAGGGGTGCACCTAGAGTGTCTACCTCAGGTGACTGGGGAGGCTGAGCCACTGGGCCCTATAGGACACCTACTACACAAGGCCACTCTATCAATTCAAGGAGACATAGCACCTCTACCCAACTCATAGAAACAAACACAGGGAATTAGCCAAAATGTGGAGACAAAGAAACATATCACAAATGAAATAAATGGAAGAAAGCAAACTACTGGATATAGAGTTAAAAACCACGGTTATATGGTTACTCAAGACTCTTCTAGAAACCTTCAAGGGATTTAGTGAGACTTTCAAGGATCTTAGTGAGAATGCCAAAAAAAAAGGGGGGGGGGGGAAGGAACAGTCAGAAATTGAGCATACACTGACTGAAATAAAGAATAATAAACAGGGATTCAATAGTAGAGTAGAGGATCCCGAGAATCAAATCAACAATTTGAAATATGAGGAAGCAAAAAACACCCAACCAGAAGAGCAAAAAGAAAAAGAATTAAAAAGTATGAAGATAGTGTAAGGAGCCTCAGGGACAACTTCAAGCATACCAACATCTGAATTATGGGGGTGCCAAAAGAAGAGAGAGAGCAAGATATTGAAAACCTATATGAAGAAACTAGAGGACCAGCGCATGATTAAATCGTGCATGTGTAGGGTCCCCTAGGCCTAACCTGCCCGCCCCCTTCTCCTCCCACCCCGTCCCACCTTCCCAAACACCCCGGAGGCTCTCAGTCTTTTGAGCCACATTCTGAAGCCCAAACCTCGCAACTAGGTGAAGGCAGGGAGAGCCATCTGACACTCACCTGGAAATTGAAGTCCGAGGCTGAGTGTGACATGCCCGTGGTCTCTCAGAATAAGTTTTCCCTCAGTTCAGCCTGTACTCCATGACCCCCAAGTCTGAGAAAGGTATGGACTCAGAAACCTCTTTATATTTTTTTCAGAACCCCCTTTAAAATCTGGAATCACTTGAGTCTCCCTCTCCTCCAAACCTGGAGGATGTAGCACTGGCATTTCCTTACCAATGTGACCAGCGCTGCTTGCAGCTCCGCTCTGTGTTCCCTCCCATGGAGCCTGTCCTATTCCCTCTGGGCCAAGTGCTCAGGTCCCGCCCCTCCCTGACGTCAAAGGCCTAATTGCCTTGTCATTGGCTGCCTCCTGGTGATGGATTGTGACGGCATGAGGGTATCACAGCATGACGACCACCAAGCCTTTTATTTATAGGATAATGACAGAAAGCGTCCCCTACCTGGTGAAAGAAATAGACTTACAAGTCCAAGAAGCACAGAGAGAACCAAACAAGAGGAACCCAAAGAGAACCACACCAAGACACATCATAATTAAAATGCCAAGGGCTAAAGACAAAGAGAGAATCATAAAAGAAGCAAGAGAAAAGCAGTTAGATACCTACAAGAGAGTGCTCATATGACTGTGGGCTGATTTCTCAACAGAAACTATGCAGGCCGAAAGGAGTGGCAAGAAATATTCAAAGTGATGAATAGCAAGGTCCTACAACCAAGATTACTCTACCCAGCAAAGCTATCATTTAGAATTGAAGGTCAGATAGAGTTTCACAGATAAGAAAAGGCTAAAGGAGTTTATCACCAACAAACCAGTATTATGTGAAATGGTAAAGGGTATTCCTGAAGAAGAAGAAGAAGAAGAAGAAGAAGAAGAAGAAGAAGAAGAAGAAGAAAAAAAAGATCAAAAATATGGACAAAAACATGGCAACAAATACATATCTATCAACAATTGAATCTAAAAATAAAGTGAATAAGAAATCTAATGAACAGAATAAACTGGTGAATAAAATAGAATCGGAGGCATGAAAATGGAATAGACTGACGATTCTCAGAGGGAAAGGGGGTGGGAGGGGCAGGAAGAGATTAAACAAAGATCTTATATGTGTGTATGCATTACCTACGGACACAAACAATAGGGTGGCAAAGACCTGGGGTGGGGCTAGGACTGGGTGGAGGGGGGATATGGGAGAAAAAGAGGGAATCTGAAATCATCTCAACAATAAAGATTTTTTAAAAAGAAGAAAGAAAACAAAGGATGAAATGACTTACATCAAAGTATGGCAAAAAAAGCCCTGGCTGGTTTTGCTCAGAGGTTAGAGCATCAGCCCACGGACTGAAGGGTTGCAGGTTCAATTCCAGTCAAGGGCACATACTTCGTTTGCAGGCTCAATCTTTGGCCTTGATCAGGGCACATGCGGGAGGCAGCCAATTGATGTGTCTCTCTCACATTCATGTTTCTTTCTCTGTTTCTCCCTTTCCCTTCAACTCTCTCTAAAAATCAGTGGGAAAATATCCTCAGGTGAGGATTAAGAACAAAAACAAAAGTGTGGCAGAAAAAAGCAATGACATATCACAGAAAAGAAGATCTATATTACATGAACTTCATATTACATAAAAGAAGATAACAGAAGGGAGGGTGGAAAGAAGAAAGTAAGGTCCAATATCTTAGGATGGCAGGAAACAATCAGAATCAAGCCTTCCTTAAATGGAAGGCTACAGGGCAATGGAAGGCTCCAGGGCTCCAGGAAATCTGACATATGAAGAAAGGACTGTTATCACTGTGACCTAAAAATCAGCCTTCAGACATAACTGAGAAATGGAAAATTACCACCAATGAATACTCTAGCCAAAAAGTAACACGTTCTGCATTTCTGTTGAAAAGTACATAATCCTAAGTCTTACTACCTTGGTTTTAGGAACAATAAAAAAAAATCAACTACTGTAAAATGATGGATTCGTAAATTACCTTGTCCTAAGTATTAAAAAGGGAACTATAAAATTGGAAGGTGACTAAAGTATTTTCCTTAATCATTCTCCCAACTCTAATGATTTCTTTCCTTTCCTTTCGTCCTTTGTGTGGAGGACAAAGCCAGTCAAAATTCATGTCTGGAACACAAACACAACCATGTTTCCTCCAGGTCCCAACCCAACTGTAGATCCATCATTTCAAATGACAATTCCATAGGAAATCAATATCTTGAAAGGAAGATTGCTTCAACTACTGCAGTGTGGACTGTGGGTACAGCCAGTGAATTCAAGAAAGCAGACCCATTTGTAGCTGCTGCTCATTCCAGCAGGATTGATTGCAGGCAACTTCCTCAGAGAGAAGGTGGAGGAGCTATTCATTTCTTCTTCTCTTTTCAACTTACTCATCTCTTCTGGGTTGAATAACAACAGTCCTGAATGATACATAGCAGCAGGAGATAAACAAACACCCTGGCCCACTCAAAATGCTAAATAATAACTCCACTGTTGTTTAAAGATTGATGTTCTTCCCATTCAACGTCTTCTTTTTCATATTGCACATTACTAACAGTGGATGCAATTCACTGATATCACATGTCAGGATATTCTATTAAAAAAAAAAAGTGTGCCGATGCCCCAACTCACAAAGCTTCTTTGAACATTGCAATCAAACACAACCTAAAAACCATAAGAGCAGATTTTCTTCCTGCTTCCAACACTTGAAACTGATTTGTAAAATACTTATTTCAAATTATTTGATTTTTCAGAGCATGTGCAATGCATGATTCAGAAGGGAAAATAATATAACCGGTGTAAGTCCATCTCCCAAAGATAATCATTATTATACATTGGTCTGTTTCCTTTTAATTTTTCTGTACAATTGTTTCACATAGTTAATCTCATACCTAGGATGCAATTTTATTTGTCCTTTATAAAACCTTTTAAAACACAAACAATCCCCATTACAGGGACACTGATCATCAATGTCATATTTCAGGGTTGTATAATACATTGTTTTGCACAACTACCACAATCTACTTAACCATCTTACTACTACTGATATTTAAGTTGTATCCAATGTAGTATTTTGTTATTAGACATAACTGCAATAAACACTAGAATATATCTGAGAGATGTTTGACTCATATAGATAAATCACTTTCTAAAAGGATTACTGATATGCTTTTTTAGATATACATTTTTAAATAAACCTCTTTATGCCGATCCCTGATGTAGATAATCAGAAATGTCCAGGTATCTTTATGTCAGTGTATGAAATATGTTTTCTCTAAGAAGAGTTGAAACGGAGGATGGTTCTATATTACTGAGTAAATCAGCCAAAGAAGAAAGTGACCATCAATTTAATCCCTCAAAATTTGTCTTATGGCACATGAATTGTCAGGTTCCCTAATACCAAGGATATTAAGATTAAGTACATGGTGCAAATCAGCCCTCACTCCATGTTAGTACTTTATTTGTACTTTCATTTGACCAAGTTTCCAATTTTCAGAAGGGGCTGAATAGTGTTAATAGTGACATGATAGCCAAGAGCCAAAGATTCTAGTTTTGGCCCTAACAAGGCTCTGTGGTCATAGACAAGTCAGATAATCCCCCTGAATATTAGCATCCTCTATGAACTACTTGGTTGGGAAAATTAACCTCTCTAGCTTTCTGTGGCATTTAAAAATTCTGTCATTCTCTGTCCTGATTTATATGTAGCAGGATAAAATTTCTAAATTCTTGCCCTCATTTTTCTTACTGTTCTCTGCGCATATACCCAAGATATTCATTGTCAAAGGTAGAGAGTGGAATATAGTCCAAAACAAATAATTCAAATGGATTTTATGCACCTTACATAGATATTGGTCTAAAATCCAAAGTTCTTTCCATTTGTAACACCGAGCCACTCAACAAAGGGAAAATACCTACTAGAATTCTAAAACTCTGGCTTTGCTTATCAGGAGCAAGGAGGGATTCACAGCAAAGGTTTATAGCATTGCTTTTCACACTGCTTGTGAAGGCCCAAAGGAAGGTCATGAGATCAATTTCCTGGGTCTAGACTAGCATTGTTTCCCCGCCCCTAATTAAATAGAATAGGAGAGGATGCACTGCAATTCAAGTAAGGTAAGTGTGTGATTTGGGGAGTTGATATGAAAATGGGTTTCTATTAAAATTTTTTGAAAATATCAGTTTAGATGGTAAGCCACCTTGGTGTTGGGAAGGAATGTGCTTATGTAAATCCAGTTTCCCGGAACATTAATACGTGTATATGTGAAAGAATTTGGGGAGGACTGGGGAGGGAAGCTACTGCAACTGTTCACCTGGTTCTTCCTTTTCCCACAGAAGGCTTTAAACCCAGAGAAGTGGAGTCTATGGAAACCATCACACTTTTGAGAATATGAAGGCAGAAATAGCTCCATTTCTTGTCTGGGTTTTAATCAGAGGCAGCCTGGCAATATGATGCTTGCCAACATGGCGCCACCGCTTTTGAGTGTAATTTTACAACAGGGCAGGTCTTGACAGAGAAATATCTTGAGATTCATGCCCATATCGCCACTCTTCTTTGAATTCTATGGGATATGCAGAGAATCTGAAAGGACTCTCCTGCTCAGCTGAGGCACAGAGGTAAGGTGAAAATTAAGATATGGGATCTCTGAAGGTTAAAGGGGTTAGGAATGGGGGGATTTACAGCTCAGAAGAAGCTTCCCAGATAATCACTGCACTTTGCCAACACTGAGAAAACATGTGACAAGTTATTCCAGCAACGAACACAGCAGATAGGAGTTCAGACACCTTTCTCTCCCTCCAACGTCAAGAAGATATGGGAGCACTCAAGACTCTAGATCAGGCATCCTCAAACTACGGCCCGCGGGCCACATGCAGGTGTTTTTGCCGTTTTGTTTTTTTACTTCAAAATAAGATATGTGCAGTGTGCATAGGAATTTGTTCATAGTTTTTTTAAAACTGTAGTCCGGCCCTCCAACGGTCTGAGGGACAGTGAACTGGCCCCCTGTTTAAAAAGTTTGAGGACCCCTGCTCTAGATCATCTGAAAAAGAGGAGCCTTAAAGTTATGAGAGTTTATCCAGAAGAAACAGCTTTAAGCTAGAAGTTACCTTGATTTGGCAAGATTGCCTTCCATCATAGTGGAAATGCGGGCTTGGCATACAGGTAAAGTTCATTAAAAAAAAATAAAAAATTTCAGTTTGTAACTTTTTTATTCATTACATATCCCTGTTACATTACATTTTAAACACTTTTGAAAGCATGGAATATCTTGTTGTTTGTTTTTAAATCACTTTTAATTTTGGGGCCCGTATCTTTCACATAACTGTTGCTCAATAAATGCTGCTTCCAGGGTTTCCCAAGCTTTTACTTGACACGGCATGTACTAGTATAAAACTTGGAATTAATATTGTGTGCTGAGTAAAGTGGAAGAGGGCGACCTGCTCAGAGTCTGGGCCACCCCATGTCCACTGATGTCTCCAAAGATGAAAGGAATCAATCAATAATCACACAATCATTTCAAAGTGGTCTACTGCATTACTAAATACAATTTGCACAGCGGATTTAACTCATTTGTGTTATATTTACCATGGTACCACATGTATAATACCACATTTACCAAAGCACACACAAATATTGTTAGCAAATACCTGTGGTTTCTTGTTTATTGAGGCAATCAAATATTTCAATATCTTGTAAACATTTAAAAAAACTTCTGTTAACAAGTTTCTACAGTGATCCCCATGTGTCAGCATATCAGGCCCATAATCCTATATAGCATACAAGAGATTAATTCAGAATTATAGCAATGTATGAACCATTATATCTTAAACAATCAGCAATACTTACCTTCTTAGCAATGGCTTCATGAACAAGTCCTTCAGTACACAAATGTCAGAAGTCCTGTTGCAAACAATTGCAAATAGGTCTGTGTTTTTTCTATTGCTTCCAAATGCTATGATGATTTTTCCTGTTTTGAAATAGGCTTTTATTGCACTCAGGATTGTTTTATTACTCTAAAAAGCCATTTGAGTCATTTTTAAGTATAAAATTATTTTTTTACTGAGTGACCATGTTGATTCTCTTGATCTCTGTTGAATAAATAATGTCCATTTTTAATGGCCTATTCTTTTTCCAGTAGATCATGAAAACTTTTAAATAACTCTCTTTCTGGTATTCATATCAACCAACTACAAATAAAAATACAATATATAATTTTATCTACACATAATAAAATTGTGCCATCATGAATTAGGTAATAGGATAATTTTATTCTAGAGGTTGCCTTTTCCAATTGCAATGGCAGAAGAAAGGATCAAAGAGGACATGATTTCTTTTTAATAATTAGTCAAGAATTCTGCCCTATGGATTTACTGATTTCAACTGTATGTTCAAAATACTGTGAAAAAATTTTAGTTATTTTTTTGAAGATGAAGCTTTTACTAGATACAAAGAATTTACAAGGCCTCATTCCAGGACCACCTTCTCCACAAAGCCTTCCCTGAACCTCCAACCCAGAAACTGACCTCTCCCTCTTCCTGACTCCAGCAGCACATAACATGGGACTGCTCATATAGCACCCATGATATGTGTCCTTACGAAATGATTCAAAAAACGAGAGCAGTCATCCCACACAGAAGGGAAATCAAAATATCCTAAATTATTCAATAAAGGCTATGGCCATATTTACAGGCCTTTTTATCATTTACATTTTAAAAATTTATTCCAAAGGGAACCAGAAAACTGAATATTGTTAGAATTAATGGAAACAGCAAAATGCTTTATCCATCACGGTGTTAAATCTCTCATTTTAAGCCTCCAGTTCATGAATATTTTATTTATTAATATATACACCAAAGAAGTAATCTACATATGCATGTATGAATTCATAGCAATGTGGCTTGTTCTTTCGTGAGAAGTAGACCTGTACTTTACTTGTCAACATTAAAATGCCTGTACTAAACAATAAAGTCATTTGTAATGAAAAGTGTATTTCACCAAAACAAGAAATGCATTGGCAATGCTTGACAGCATTTTTATAACCCTTTAGTAAACACATCAGTTCCACATAAGGTTATTTTATTTTTTTTTATTTTTTCTTCTCTCTCTTTTCCATAACAATGAGTTAAATTTTCATTGCAATCAATGTACAAGGCTGGATAATCCCAGTGCATAAATTATAACATGTGTGTAAATTATAAAAGGCATGTATCCCAGTGCATATATTATAACATGCATGGAGCTAGCAGTGGCTAGCTCCCTCTAAGGATTCAATAAAGGAATGCTATAATAGAAGTCTTAACCTTTTGCACTCGGATGTCGAGTGTGACTCGACACGGTTAGCATTAGAATAAAGGAATCGAGAAAAAAGCAAGCGAGTGCAAAGGGTTAATTTTAGTTGCACTTGTCAGAAATCTATTTAAAACAGTCTAAAAGGACAAAAACAAATTATCCAAAGAACATTCATTTATTTTAAGAAAATCAA
Organism: Cnephaeus nilssonii; assembly: GCF_951640355.1. Classification (NCBI taxonomy): domain Eukaryota; kingdom Metazoa; phylum Chordata; class Mammalia; order Chiroptera; family Vespertilionidae; genus Cnephaeus; species Cnephaeus nilssonii. The sequence continues at coordinate 55,935,305 of NC_137073.1, forward strand.
AGATTAGACAACCAAGTTGAGGGTGGAGGGAAGAAAATATGAATCTCGGGGGGGAAATTAGAGCAAGAACTTAACAGCATTAGGCCACTCAGCTCTTTCTCTCACCTCTCACCAGCCTCTTTCTTACGAGGTACAGAGGTCCTTCCCAACATCCATTCATCATGTCAACCAGCAATCCCACACCAACCTGTTTACTCCAGTGAAATAAAAACTTAGTTCACAGAATTGTGATAAGAGGTTTATTCATAATGAACTAAAACTAGAAAAAAAAATATGTCTCTGAACTGAGGAATAAAGGAGTAAACTATGGTACATATACTACATGTTGGAATATTATTGAGCAATCAACAATAAAAGAAAAAACTATAATAAATACAGCACCATGTATGCATTTTAAATATATTTCACTAAATGAAAGAACTCACACTCAAAGGCTACACACTATATGATTCCATTTATATGACATTCTATAAATGCAAAACTATGAAACAGAAAATAAATCGGTGATTGCCAGGGACTGGTGTGGAGGAAATTCTCAACTACAAAGCAGTATAAAGGAATTTGGGTGATGGAAGTTTTAGATCTGTTTCCATATCTTAATTGTGGTGACATTTACAAGACTTTATGGGTTTCTTAAAATCTATAGGACTGTACAATAAAATGGGTGAATTTTAGCTTATGTAAATTATACATTAGACAATTTTGAAAAAAATAGCTTAGAAGGAAATGACAGATATAGAAGAGATAAAATACTTAAGATATTGCTGCAAAGAAATCCAATGAAATAAAATACCAAAACAAGGGGACAGAGAAAATACTAAAGTCTAATATGCAAGAAAACCTTTTTGAAGTAAAGATTTGAAACTAAATATTAAAAGAGCACACATGTACTTGACAATTTTGACGCAGCACTACTATCACTGAGCACATACTAGTAAAATTACTAGACTTCAAGGAAAAAATATTGGGGCATTTGTTAAAAAGATTTTATTTTTTTAAGAAAAATAAAATGAGACTATTATCAGACTTTGACAGAATGCTTTATGCCAGAAGAGAATGTAATAATATATTTAAGAATTTCAATGACAGAATATGTGTGTCAAGTGTTTCATGTCCAGCAAAACTGACTTTCAAATATAAAGGGCATAATACAAACTATTACCAATGTTAAGAATTCAGGAATGTTCTCATGAGCACTTCCTGAGGAATCTTCCAGAGAAAGAAATCTACAATCAAAATAACTAGAGAAATATCAACATAAGCACTGATGGTAAGCATTATGTTTATAATTACACTTAGAAATAAAACTAAATTAATTTTTAAAAATATATAGCATATATGGTTATACACTCAGACCTTACAGATATAGTTCATCTAAAATATGTGCAAGAAATGAGGATAGCATAAGCAAAATCACTTATAACTATATTCCATAATCATATTGATAGTGGCACATTAGTATTATTCTGAGGCTGTTATGTAATTCAGAATGAAGCAAATAAGAAATTATGGATTACTAATTCTATCATCTCCTATGTCCTTGAGGAGAGGCTAAATAAAAACCCTGCAGTACTTAAACTGCTTTGAAAATATTAATACAAACTCATAAATTGTATTTCCTATAATTATATGTCATTTCCTATATGTGAGTACATATATATAGTTAATGACATATATTTCTGTGTGTTTCTTACCTCTGCCTACATTGTTAATTTTATTAAAATGCCTAGAAACAATGACCAACCCATGATAAAAAAAAAAAAAATCCCTAACATCCAGATTTTAATCTTGAAATCTAACTTTCCACTAAATACCCCAGAGTTTGATTTCTTGGATAAAGGCTGATTTTATGACTACGACAGGAAATATACAAGACAAGCCCAGAAAACCTTGTCGAACTAGATAGAAAGTAAGTAATCAAAAACTACTAGAATCCTGTCCAAACATTCATGAGCCAAATGGAAGAGGCTCCCAAATGAGACTATTTGAGCTTTAAAATGATAATGAGAACTGATTAAAACATCAAAACACATTTAAATCTATGAGTTCACAATGATAGGAAAAAGCCAATGGGTCTCCAGAAAAATGAATGGAAATCAATTCAATATTATGAAAACTGGTAAATTAAGAGAAAGAATTAAGCATCTCTTCTGCTTCCTTATATGAATTGTACCACTGGATAATCACATAACAGATGAGGAGAAGCATTTCTTCTTAAAATTATTCCAGCAGATAAATAAAAATAAAATAGTGGAATTAGAATAGCACCATTTTCCACCCCCTAATGATTTATTGATTGGTTAAGGCATTGGCGTGATAAGGTTGGTAACATTATAATAAAAGAGATACAGAAAGTGGGAGAAAGTGAGAGAGAAAACTTGAGAGAAAACCAGACATTATGTGTCTCTTCAGGAAAAATTGCCACCACCAACAGATTTGCAAAAGGGATCAAACCATCATGCCTTGAGAACCAACTGCAGTCTATAAGAGGTGAGAGGCAGAGTGATATGTTCAATATATCATACTCTGAGTATGAAATTACCAATCCAGACTGGGAAACTGTAGGTTAAATGATCAAGATTCTTCAACAAATGAATTCCAAAGAAAAAATAAATATGGAGAGAAATTGTATATTAAAAAACATAAAAGGCACAGCCAATATGTAAACAATGAACAAGACTATAGTTTAGAAATGTACACTTGCATGATAAAATGGTGAAGAAATGCAAGGGAATGATTAGTATGTAAAATTGAATATCTAATTCATATGGTAAAACAAAACTATAAAGGAATATAGCTTAGGTTGGGGGTGTTAAGCAAAAGGAAATACTTCTTAACACATTGCGGATGGATCATGAGAATTATTGTGTTTTCTGTTCTAAGGCTTGTGGCCAATCACAAGAATTCTTTAAAAAGAGATTAGCATATAAGAACATGTAATAAATAACTTCAAAATGCAAGGGGTATTTAATTTTGAAGTGTGCCTTTAATATTTATGTAAAATGTTTTTTGTACTCATTCAGTAGAAACATATCTGGCCACTGAGTAAAGCTAGCAATAAAACTACTGGTCTGCAATGCGTTAAGATAGTCATGAAATCCAGAAAACATAAAGGTAAACACTGACATCTATATATATAAAAGCCAAGTGACTGGAACAACCGGAATAACCAGTTGTCATGACGTGCACTGTGATGGCCAACCAGCCCAATCAGGGTCCTAATAGGCACCCCCCAACCCTGATCAGGGGCAGGGCTGGCTGGACCCCACCCGTGCATGGATTCATGCACTGGGCCTCTAGTCCTATCCAATAAAAGAGTAATATGCAAATTAACCATCACTCCGCTACACCCACAAGCCACGCACACCAGCCAATCAGGAGTAAGTATGTAAATTAACCCAACCAAGATGGCTGCAGCCACAGAGCAAGCAGGAAGCTTGGGTCTCCCCAGCAATGGAAAAAGCCAAGCTTTCCGCACACCCTGGCGGGTCCAGGCCTCCACTCAAGGATAACAAAGTTTCAATTATAGAAGATAAATAAATCCCAACAAAAATGGCAGCAGCCACGGAGCTGGAGAGAGCAGGAGGCTTGAGTTGCCCCCGGCAATGAAGGAAGCCAAGCTTCCACAGCCCTGGCCTGCCTGGCCTCCACTTAAGGCTACAAATTTTCAATTATAGGAGATAAATAAATCCCAACAAAAATGGCTGCAGCCACGGAGTGAGCAGGAGGCTTGGCTCCGCTCAAGGCTACAAAGTTTCAATTATAGAAGATAAATAAATCCCAGATACCAGGGCCTCCACTTGGGTTGCCGGGGGGTGTGGCCGGTCTGCAAACCACCACAGGCCCCTTGCCCAGGCCACCCCATGCCCCAAGGGAACCCCCACCCTGATCCGGGACACCCTTCAGGGCAAACCAGCCGGCCCCCACCAGTGCACCAGGCCTCTATCCTATCTAATAAAAGAATAATATGTAAATTGACTATCACTCCAACACACAAGATGGCTGCCCCCATGTGGTCAAAGATCCTGCCCCAATGTGGACACAAGATGGCCACCACAAGATGGCCAGCAGGGCAGAGCAGTTGGGAGGGACCAGGCCTGCAAGGGAGGGCAGTTGTGGGTGATCAGGCCAGCAGGGGAGGGCAGTTGGGAGGGACCAGGCCTGCAAGGGAGGGCAGTTGGGGGTGATCAAGCTTGCATTGGAGGGCAGTTAGGGGTGACCAGGCTGGCAAGAGGAGGGAAGTTGGAGGTGACCGGGCCTGCAAGGAAGGGCAGTTGGGGGGGGGGGGGGGACACAGGCCTGCAGGGGGAGCATTTGGGGTGGGGGACCAGGCCTGCAGGGGAGGGCAGTTGTGGGGGACCAGGCCTGCAGGGGAGGGCACTTAGGGGCAATCAGGCTGGCAGGGGAGCAGTTAGGCATCAATCAGGCTGGCAGGGGAATGGTTAGGGGGTGATCAGGCTGGCAGGCAGAAGTGATTAGGAACAATCAGGAAGGCAGGCAGGCGAGCAGTTAGGAGCCATCAAACCTGGATTGTGAGAGTGATGTCCGACTGCCCGGGATCAGGCCTAAACAGGCAGTCGGACATCCCCCGAGGGGTCCCATATTGGAGAAGGTGCAGGCTGGGCTGAGGGACACCCCCTCCCCATGCATGAATTTCATGCACCGGGCCTCTAGTATTTAAATAAATGGGAGGAACTCTTCTGAAATACAAAATATATCATAGATAATTTTCTAAATGACAAAGTTAATATATTTATTTGCAGCTTATATGACTGGCAAAGGATTATTAGCCCTTATATACAAATATTTATATTTCAAAACAAAAGCAATAATAGAAAAAAAGTCAAAATCATTAATAGGTAATAGACAGAAATATATATATCTAGTCCACATAGAAAATAACGTTCAACATCACTAGTTGTTATATAAATGCAAATTAAATAGCAATTCACAATTTTTAACCTATTGGATTTGCAAAATTTTTACATTAATAATAACCAGTGTTTGAGAGTATGTATATAGGTATACAGGTACTGTCATAGAATGTTTTCTCCTTCTGAAAATCTGTTAAATGAAATAGCAAAATTTGAACCTACATGAATTCTTTCTTTCAGTTTTCACTTTTTGTCTTTTGTGAATTCTAGGCAAACTTCTTTGTTCAGTTTCCTTAACTGCTAATTAAATCTTTATGATTATTCTACTATTCAGACCATTTATTGAGCTTTTTATTTTGATGACCTCCAATTAGTTGTTTGGTTTTGTTCTTTAAAGAGCCTGTTATTTTTTATGGCTGCATTAGTTTCTTTTATCTCTTTAAGGATTATCATTTATACTTCCTGGAGTTACTCCTAAAGTCTCATGAAGTTGGTTATCATTAAATGCTTAGTAATATTCAGTTGATTTCGAATCTTCTGCTTTAACTGTGCTGTGGTTCAAGGCTTCTCCTACCCAATTACCTCCTTTCCTTCTTTCTTTTGCAACAAACAATGCTGGAATAAACATCCTTACATACCCTTACACAGTGATACCTTCCCTTTCATAGAATGGATTCACATAAGTTGGTAAAATATTTATACATTTTGAATGTAAAATAGATAATGTCAGATTATGTTACATGCAAGTTGAAATAATTAGCACACACACTACCAATCTGTTAGCTAACCTCATTTCCCTATATCATGCGATCTTTGCTGATATTTTTCAAGGTAGATTTTGGATCTCTGGTGCAGTATGAATTAGACATTATCTTTTTGTAGTTGCACTTAGTAAATACTTATTAATTAGCTGGATGAATAAGTTCAGCTTCTGGGTTCCTGTTACCCTGCTCTACTTTTTTCCCACATAATAATTTGTGCCTTGTAGCATACTATGTAATATACACATTTGTTATCTTTACTGTTTAATCTCTGTCCTTCCTACTGAAACAAGATCCTCAGGAGGTGGAATCTATTTTTTCACTGATATTTCCAAATTCCTAGAACACTGGCATTTAATTGACAACCAATACAAATTTATTGAATGAATATATGAATGACCATATGAAATATTCACTTAATATCCTAGTTGGTACCTTAAAATATTTTTCCTTAAAAAATATTTTGAAAACTACTTATTAAAAAGATACATTCCTCCTCTAAACAAATATCATTATTTCTATAATCATGTAGACATGCCAAGCTGGCTATACAACCTGCTACAAAGAGAAATCAATATAACATAATTTCTTCTTGGAATCCATTCAGGAAGCATAAACCACCAGCAGGAACAAGAGAACATGTGCTCATCTATAATTGGTTTTTGAGTGTGGACCCTGAGGGCACTGTCTTAGAGAAAGGCTCCATTTTAGTCATAATCAATTTATCAAGCATATTAGTTGACCTGGAAGTAATAACAAAATAACATTAACTTGGATAAATTAAATACTGTTTGTCTTTTAATATCCTAAACATCAAATAATATAATTTTAAATAAAGTTGACTTAATATACACCAATAAGATAATTTCCTATTTTAAAAAACAGTACCTCCACATAAGTTTTCATTAGAACCTCACAACTTCCCTGAGAAATAGGAAGAAAAAAAATATTATTATATTTATTTTAAGTATCAGAAAACTGAATCCCGAACAGTTAAGTGACTGAAAGGAATGAAGGAAGTCAGCGCTTGAATACATGTCTTTGGACTGATATCTTTCTGAAAAAGCCGTAATGTTAAACAAAAAGAAAAACAAAACACAAATATTTGGAATTAGAAGTAGGTTTCTATTCTGACACTATAATTATTAGCTATGGAAATATCAACCACTAAATTATCTTCTCTAAGCTTCAATTCAACATCTTATTTGCCATTAGGCAGAAAAGAATAAGAAAAAGGCCATGCATCAAAGGAAATTATTAACTAATTATCTATAGATTGAAAATATACTAAGATTTTTTATTTATATTGTAATTCATGGGATTTCTCTGAAACATGGCTGCTGTTCTCTATTTGTCTTCTGTTAGCAAGATGCCTCTAGGTCTAAGAATTTGCTGACATGTAATTTATCCCTCGGCCACCACCCAACAGGACTGTTAAAGTGGGGCCAGCCACTTGGCACTGTGCTGTGAAACTGCTAGCAAAATGTGGTTCTGTTGTTCTACCTCTGTTATCTTTCCTCTATCCAAATGCATCTGTGGCCAATGATAGAACCTTCATGTCATTCCTCTTTCACCCCTACAACCTACCTCCAGTCCCTAAGCACTCAATTGTTGGAGTCATATAAAGATTAATCTTGGCTTGGAAACAAAGTCCCTTTCTTCCTATCTTTTCCTCTTCTGCCCTCTTTAGCTAGTAGGTTTCTTAATATTCTGTTATTCCCTAAAGAACAGTGGCTTTGATCAGTTAAACAAACATTACTTGAGTGCCTTCTATGCTCACAATACTAAGGTGCTAGAAATAGAAAGATATGTAGAGCACAAGCTGTGTCCTTAAGGAAATTACAGTTTATTAGAGAAAAGAGATAATTAAAGGAATCATATTGCTATAATTAGATATATGTGGTAGTTAAAGATAAGCTCAAAGTTTTATGGAAACAAAGAGGAAGAACAATTAACCACTCTAAGGATGGAAATCATGTTAGTAAAAGGCTTCAAGAAAATAAAATTTGATCAGGCTGAATGAGTAGGAATTAGCAGGTGAAGAAGAGATTTACAGGTGTGAAAATAATATAAGTAATTGCATAGAAGCATGATGCCCAAGATTTTGTTCATGATACAAGCAGTGGGGTATTTCTAGGGCACAAAATATGCCTGAGCTTTGGACATGTGCATTCAAAGTGCTTGTGGGATGACTAAGTAGAAATGTGTATAAGGTAGCTTAGGAGAAAAGTCCAGACTAAATATTTGATAGCCATCGATAGTATAACAAGATGAGGACAAGCACAATGGAGAAAAAATCAAATAAGGCAAGGAGGAGGGAGCACATTGTTATTTTATATAATGTGGTCAGGAGGTGCTTCACTTCTAAGGTGATTTGTGAGCGGAGATCTACAGTAAGTCATAGGAATATCTCATGATAGAGCTTTCCGGGAAGAAGAAACAGCAGGACAGGCCCTCAGTGAAGAATGTGCTTGGATGGTCTGAGGAACAACAAGGGGTCAGTAGGGATGACGAATATTACAGGTGGAAAGAGCAGAAGGAAGTGATTGTTACAGAGATAGCAAGAGCCAGATCAAGTAGAGCCATAGAGGCCATTATATAGACTACATTATAGGACTTTACTCTGAATAATGTTAGAAGTCAGAGTTTAGATTGGAAAAGTAACTATGATTTATGCTTTAATAAACCTACTCTTGCTGTTGTCTGTGGAATTCACTATACGGGACAAGGACAAAAACAGGTTTGTTCGGTTTTTAGGCGACTGTATCATTAATTCATGAGGATGATGGTAGTTTAGAGGGGTAATAAGAAATGGTAGAATTCTGGGCACCTTTTGAAAGTAGATTTCACAGGATTTTCTGAGTTTCAGTATATAACAAAGGATAAAAGGAAGGTTCAAAAGATAATGAAAAGTCTCAAGAAGGATCATTCCATGAGAAAGAAAAACAACGTAAGAATGATGACACAGAGCAAAGGAGGTATACTTGTTTAAAGGAAGTTTAGAGAAGGAGAATGTAGCAATATTGTCTAAAGCAGAAGAGTCAAAAAAAAGGACAAAAACATCTATTGGACTTAACAACTTTAAAGTTATCCTTTGCCAAAGCAGTTTCAATGAAGTGGAAAGGGAGAAATCAGACTGCAATGAATTGGAAAGTGAATGGTACCCAAGGAATGAGAGATAGCACTACACGTTATCATTTCAAAACTCAGCACAGGGGAAAGAAGAGGTGATAGTTGCTGGGTATCTGGAGTGAAAAGAAGATTTAATCAGTCAGATGATGTGACTCAGGACCAGGAAAACCCCGGGTAATCTCTTCTAATCCAGGATTTCAAGGCCAACCCAGTGGAATGGGTCATTTCCACTTCCAATCTTCAAGATTTAAATGCCAATGTTCCTTGAAACCCATGTTAAGGAGAGAACTCCAGAAGAATAACTTGACTACTCAGCAATCATCCAAACAGGGCATAATGAATCCAGGATGTCACCAAAGCATTAAACTAAACTGTCTCTGGGAAAATGACACGTTCATTAAATCTGTATGGCATTGTATTCAGTTGTACTAATAGTGGTTTAATAACTTCACCTGATAAATCATCTGTTCAGCTTCAATTTTTGCTAAGCAGATAAAAATGTTAAATTTTATTAAATAAGAATGCATCTTACTTTCACTTATTTAAGTGAAATTTATACAGATTAAAAGATTTAATTAGAATGGTGTTGGTAAGAGACCACTATTTTTCAATTTTTAATCAAATACTACCTATCATACATAGATTATGTAATATCTCCCTAAAGTTCCATATATTAACTTGCATTTTTAAAATGCCCTTCCATTTAGAACAAAAAGAATAATACTCATAAAACTTAGAAACTTGGAGGAGTTTTTAAGATATCAAGTTCAAATGAGAAAACAAGCACCGGAAATCTTCCTGGTCAGGCTAAGGTTACATAAATACCAGTAGAAACAACATGAAAATCTGATTCCTGTGTTTCAGTACACTTTTCCTTCCACTGCTGTAACCAATAATTCTTTTGAGTTGTCTCTTGATAAAGTACTGAGATATCATCACCAAAATTAAATATTTGAACTGTATTGACTCCCTTCCTATATACGGCTCTAGGCATTGTTCTAAGTCTCGACATAAATTATTTCATTCTATCTTCACTGTAACTCTAAGAGACAGGTACTATTATTACCCCCATTTTACAGGTGGAGAAACTAAGCCTTAAAGAGACTGAGTAACTTTTCCGAAGCCACTCAGGTAGCAAGTGGCAAAACTGGAATGGCATGCTAGGCAGTCTGCTCATTTCCTGAGGCAGGCTAAGTCTTCTCAAGATTTAATTCAAAAAAACTGATTGAAATGCTACTCTTAGTAAGGCACTATCTTAGAAATTGAATAAGATATATAAGATGCAGAGCTTAAAAGCCTATTGAAAAAGAGAGATGAGTATACCACTAACTCAGAACAAAATAGGTAAAGAATGGTAGTGGTGGGGGACAAGTAAAAACAAACAAAACAAAACAAACAAGTACATAGTAGAAAGCAATTACAGGGCTGGGACTGAACATGGAAATGGCCAATACTACCTTATAATCTGCTGAGATATGCTTTGAACCAATCTATTACCAGCAGAGCCCAATGGATAATGAATATTTCCTTTTAATATTTATACATTCTTGTCATCCAACTCAGCTTTCTTTCCACACCAGACTCAGCACAGCCACTTCTAACTGTAGTTAGCACTCAAGGCATTTCTTTAATGCCCATGCTGCAGAGGGTAAAGAGCGTGCAGAAAATAAATCAGCAGTGCCAAACCTCTCTTAATATGTCAAAGAATCCTTACAGAAAGTTATTAGAGGCCTCAGTCTCCATAAAATAATCCATTTACATTCACTGTCCACTTAAGTGGCAACCTCTAAATTTATGAGGTAGCTACTTGCTGAAAAGACTTACTGAGTGTTAATTTCTTAGATGACCCTGGTCTGGTAAGAAAAGTGCAAACAAGTGTCAGACTCAGGAACTAACTCCTACCAAATATATCCCATTTCTGGATTCTTAAATAACCAACCCAGACCACTCAAGAATCGCTTGCCCCCTCAATGGAGCTTTTTTTGGACAAATAGTTATGTTATGATTTATGGACGATTAGGGAATACATCTATGATTTTTGTTTCAGACTGCAAATTTTAGCTGTATTTTTCTTCAACTAATTTTGCCAAATATGTTTTCTTTTTAAATACCTACCCTGTATAATAAACTGCATATGTTTTAAAAAGTCAAAAGAAAAACCATTGTTTTCTCCATTTCTTACTATAAACACTAGAGGCCTGGTGCACGAATTCACGGGTGGAGTCCTTGGCTGGGGGGAGGGAGGAAGGACGGTGGGAGGTTGGCTGTGGGAGCACACTGACCACCAGGGGGCAGCTCCTGCGTTGAGTGTCTGCCCCCTGGTGGTCAGTGCGCATCATAGCAATAGAGATTACTATTGCATGGTAATTTGTACAAACTTGAAGTATGAGTGTCTGGAGGTGAAAATACTATTAAGTTCCCTTTTTATTTCAGGTGTGGTCTATCCGGCATCCACTTTATTTGATTGTTTTCCCTAGTATAGGACAAGGGATCTTGCATCCCTTCCCAGTGAATAGAGTTCTGACCACTAAGAATGTGTAAGTACACAGGGAAATGTGGGCATATGCTGCTTCGCCCAACATCTCCAGAGTCTCTCATAAATAAAAGAGGTCCTGAAGCATGTCCCTACATTACTTGCATACTGTGGTCATGACTTGTGTCTTATCTCTATAACACCTAGACTCATATACTTGATATTTTAGTTTAAATGATATCATTATTCTTACTTATATTTATTTTAAAACTCTCGACTCTATTGGAAATTAAAAATCAATATCATGTGCCATAAAAAATGTCATAAACATCTAGTTAGATGAAGCTGCTTGCCAAGGCCTGCTTTCCAATTATTAAACAGGGAGATGAAGCAGTGTTAGTGAGCTATTAAGGGTACATGAGAACCACACTGATGGTTTTTTTTCTCCTTATTCTAATTAGAAAAAACAACTGCTAAGACAATGCCTCGATTTCTAAGTGCCTCAATGTTTTTTAATGTTGTGCCTGTGTACCTTCTAAAATCATCTCAACTACCTCCAGGCAGCCAAGTAGCACTCTGTTGTAAATTATCCAGAATTTCATAAACTCAAATCTTGTCACTTCTAACTGATCTAGAATTTAGTATCACTGTTGTCATCTACAATCTTATCTGAGCTCCCCCCCCACCGCACTCCCCTCCACTGCCCCCCTCCCATTAAGTCTCTATTGAGTTTTTCTCAGAGCAGGACGGGTCCCATTGTCTGGAAACTCTGTTCCCACCTGGCTTTGCCACAGGCTAGCAGTCACCATTACCTAGCAATTTTCTGGCTCAATTCCCATATCAAAAAAATAATGGTGGGCTTCATAGACACTCACATCTCCTCTAAATTTACTTTTTTACTTCAGTGTTCTGCTTTCGAAGGTTTAGTCATTTCTCACAAATAATGAGATGCCTAAAAAGCCTGTCTTCCTTGAATTTCTGTTGTCCTGAACTTTAACTATCATTTTTAAGTGAATTATTTTCCTTCATTCTACATGTTAATAACTCTACAATTTCCCTGAGAAACAAGGTTCCTTTTCTTAGCTCTGTAATAACTAAATTACTCATCCTAGTTTCTATAAACACTAATTTCAAATCCAATAGTTTTCTTAGCCACAATATTCTTAAACTATAAATTTCCCACATGGTATATTTTCTACTAGAAAATAGTCAAAGAGCATAATACATACTTCCTTTTTGGAGCTACCAGAAGAGCCATGTGGCCTTATAAAGAAATATCAGCAGTCAAGTTAAGATGTTCTGTATTATCTTTATTTTTATCCATTTCCCAATTATCTTATTTTTTTTAAAAAAAATCAAATTTAGCATTGTTGAAAACTAGAAATACTCAGCACTGATATAAAATATGAGTCAGTGGCCAGGGTTAGTTGTGGTACATGAACTTGTCATTTTGCACATGACCAAACTTCTGCCAGAGTATTTCCTAAACATTACATGTGATCAAATGACTTTTCACCCATTTTACAGGCTTTGAAAGGCTCACCATGATTTTACTTACAGCTATTATTTCTAATACAGTTGGGCAGTGACCTGATGACCCACTGGAACATCCAGAATGCAAAACAAAGGACACATACTGGTCAAATGCTAGCTGGCAAGACCCTGAGTGACCAGGTCATGAGTGACCTAAAAGGCCTCAGCAAGTATAAAGAAAGAGATTAACGGGAAGAGAAAGAAAATATTCACCTAATGCCACAGTAAAATTAGCTGTTCTGTGAAGATAGTAAACACAAAGCTCAGCCACATTGACACAGAACTCCATGCTGGAGTGTTAACCACTTTCAGGCAACTGAAATATTCTTATCCTAATTAATAAGTGGTGCCTACAGTTGACAGAGCCAATGATTTGAATTGAAAATAAACATACATTGTAGTGAGATGACCCCCCATATCAATAACTCATTAAGATGATCTCAAACAGATGTTATTATGGGGCGGGGGGGACTGTAAGAAAGAGACAATTAGATGATAAACATAGTATTCTATTGCAGCAGCTCATCATATTTACCCAGGTATATCTTTAAGTTCTTTTTGTGAAAGGTTGCAATAAAATCAAATTGAACTTTAAATTCATTTGGCTTTTGAGATTATCACTCTATTTAACCTTGAAAGCTTTTTGTATTTTCTCATGCCTTTGTTTGCTTTCAGGAATTTATCTTCATTTTAACTTTAATCCGTGTTATATCTCCTGCCTCATCTTTGATCCACAAGGTTCAGCTTTTTTTTTTTTTTAACCTTCTGTGTAGGTGGGGATAGGGAGGGCTCCCGTCTCCTTTTTATAAGAGTATATATTATGGCCTTCTTAAAAAGGTTATACATGAATAAACATGATAATGAAAATATAGCTTTACTGGGGGGGGGGGGATGTTTATACATATGTATGTGTGAGTGATTAACCAATGACCACTTTATTTGTTAGATTGAAAAACTGGTTTCCAAATAATAGTTGTTCCATATTAAGTAGCAGTTTCACGTGGGATTTACAACACGGATTCTGTCAGTTACACTATCCTCAAGGTGACAGCATTTTGTCTCAAGAAGCCCAAGCATTTCAATATTAGTTCTGACAAAAGTAGAGGCAAACACTTATCAACTTTGCCATAAGAACCATGAAACTAGCTTTGCAATAGCTGTCTTAGAACTCTGTAGAGAATTGCAATAGTTTAAACCAGCTCTGTACAATCATGGGCATTTTTTACATTAGGTATAGCAAATACAAAACCTAGGGTCTATGAGCTTTGGAAGGGCTTGAAAAAAATTATATATCATTGGCTCCAAAAAGATTCATAAATATTCAAATAATGTCTAGAAAAAGTATGTCAACTGTTTTTCAATTCATATACCAATAAAAAAGTTTAAATCTCAAGAGCAATAAAAATAACTTATTGTTTTAAAATAAAATTTTACCTCAAAAAATCAATTTTATTGATGCATTCATGTAGGTACATTAGAATCAGAATTTGATATAATAAGGAATGGAGTCTACCTAAGTAAGCATGCCTAGGACATATGCTGTGATCACTATAGATTTTCATTTACATGTCAGCAAGGCAGTAATTGGAGACTGTAAAACACCAAGAATTTTGTAAAGCAACAAAAAATCTGTAGCAGAACTAGCTGTAGACTGAAAATTACTTTCTCACAGAGATTAAATCAGATAAATTGGGATTTCCCTGAAATCTTAACCTGTGAAAAGAAAATCCCAGGCGCTGTGAGTCTTATTATAATTGGTCTTATTCTTATCTCATGTCTAAAAATAATGAGTGGAACAGCTATACTCTAAGATGTACGTGTGTGTGGTGTGTGTGACTAACCAATGACCACTTTATTTGTTAGATTGAAAAACTGGTCTTAAAACCATTTAAATATGGTTTATACTGTCCCAAAGTTATCATGGGTATCAATGTATCTGTGAGAGGGTTGTTGTTGTTTTTTTCCTTTTTTTGCCAACAATTTAAACATACCAAAAATATGCCACAACAGAGACACATGGGAAATGTGCCCATACAATTGTAGTTATTTTATATTTATTTTATTTAACAACTTGGAGCATGTAACAATAATGCCATACACTTCCTACCTGAGAAAAAAATCAGAGCAGAAAATTCTCCGTCAAATGTTACGGACTTTCAAGGATCAGACTTATAAACTACCTTATAGCAAACCACCATATCCTATTACAGTTCCACACCTTGTTGAAGGCCCAATACAAACTTGGATTTGAAATCAAGCACCCCCGTGTTACAAGGCAGCCTGCTTTTTCACAATAACAATTCCATGGAGAGAAACTGCTCTCACTTTCTAACAGGTTTGAGACTCTGAAATGTGACCGCTTCTCTTCAGTAATTTTCCATCAAATGTGCAAGCTACATCTTGACAGTGAAACACCATTTCTCATTTACCTCTTCAACAAGATTGAAAATATTCCTTCTATATAACTGGACATTCATTTTATCTAAAACCAGGGCTAATCTCTGTGGCTTCATTTCTTTTTCTACATATTTCCTCATAGAAAACAAACAAGCATTGATTTCTTAGCTCATAGAACTTGGGGAAACTTTTTAATGTGCTACCTGTATCTAAAAGTTATATACCGATATGTTAGATGCTATTTGAGTTAAACTAAGCCAGTCCCATTTAGTGGCTAACTTTCTTGGTGACCAGGAATCTATTTGCTCAGAATACAAATTGCAATAATGGACACAATTTAAAGCCATAAACTGAATATATGGATTAGCGAATCTACGTTTGTGAGGTCTGCTGGGGACTGAAAAGTTTTTTAACACTTCCAGCAGTAGAAATGAATAGTTTTGAAGGTTTAAATCACAGAGTTGACTTATATCACAAAGTTTCAAAATTGAGGCTACCACCATCTGCTCCAGATGAGTTATTTTGCTGCATTGTGAATGGGAAGCCCATCCCACTTACAAAGCAATCAGAAGCAATATTTGGGATGCAGTTCATTCTGAACTGCCAGTCCTTGTCCAGGAATTTGTCTTTGTCAAACAACCAGCGGTTCTATTTTGTCCAACTGCTAATACCTTGCTTCAATACAATAGTAGGTTGGACAATAAATAATAAGAAAGGCATTTAATCTTTAAAGCCTCTGCATAATAAGCTTCAGTTAACTATAAATGATACTAATGGCCTGAAAGCTTCCAAAACTTCCTGGGAAAGGGGTAAAAAGGAATGTATAAGGTTTACCAAAGTTTACATACATAAAAGAAGATGTTATCATTTCCCGGATAGATCTCACTACTTAGGAACCAGGCAAAAAGAAGTTCCATATAAAAGAGTGAAAGATCATAACTAATCTGTTTATTTACAAAGAAGTGTTAATGCTTTAAAAGTGCCCAGGTGCTACAGGTGAGAGTGATACGGTAGGTTTGCACTTAGGAGCCATCAGAGCCCCCCGACTTGCATAAGCTACTTCAATTCTCTGTTCCTCAGGTCCCTGGTCTGTAAGACAGACCAAGATTAAAGGAGACAACAATTACCAAAAAAATCTGCACTATGCAAGCTGAAATTTTGTGGGAAATGCTCATAAACATTCACTAACTTTATATCTCACAATAATTATACAAGATTAATAAAACATTTCCAATAATTATTTGACAATTCTTCCTCAACAACATAAAACGTAATTTCATATTTTGCTTTTTGGGATATCAGTTTTATATGACTAAGCAATTACAAAGGTCTAGATATTGCTTATTGTCTAAGTAGGGTAAATAAATTTTCTCCCAGGGTAACGTTTATATTTTTTATCTGGTTTGCAGAAACAATAAACAAAACAAATGAATAAAAGCCATCATTTTTATCAAAACGTCCAAATTTAGCATGGCACAATGGGCTTTGGAGTCAGAAATAGCTGTGTTCAAATCCTACTTTTGCACTATAAACATGTTCTAGTCATTTAAGAGGTTTGAACTTCAGTTTCATGTGTCAACCTGGTAATACTGCTTTGCAAAGTGAAAAGAAAAAAGAAAAATTGGGTGTATGTGTGTGAGGAAATATATATACTTAAAATTATATATGCTCAGGCACATATATAAATCTGGCAAGGTCTCTCACAAATAATAATTCAATCTTATTTTTTAAATTAAGAATTTATGATTAATGATGACTAAATTAACAAGTATTTCTATATTACATTTAAATTCTTGGTCAGTGCCCTAAATTTTACCTATATAAGCCATGATACCTATATCTGGACTTCTGTACCTAAGGTTTCTCATCTATAAGGGTATTCTCAGAATCTCCATAGAATAAAAAGATATTTCTGTCCCTCGCCTAACTGCCAAATAGTACAAAGGAAAAATTATAACTATAACAACTGCTACTAGGATGCTTAATTTTCAGGACAAATCCCAGAAAGTGCCAAATTAGCAGTGGTCTTTACTCTTCCTTGGGATATTATGTGGATAGAGCTTTAAAATATTTTCTAAGCAGTACCCTCACTTGTCACTGTAGTATTTTTTCTCCTAGCAAATAAAAGGGTGTAGCCCGGACAGCGTGGCTCAATAGTTGAGCATCAACCTATGAACCAGGAGGTCAGGGTTTGATACCCAGTCAGGGCACAGGCCTGGGTTGTAGGCTCGATCCTCAGTAGAGGGCATGAAGGAGGCAGCTGATAGATGATTCTCTCTCATCATAGATGTTTCTCTCTCTTGCTCCCTCTCCTTCCTCTCTGAAATCAATTTTAAAAAAGGGGGAGTATAAATGTAAGAACAATATACATTACGTATTTAGTTTTTCCAGTTGAGAAATTATCTTTGTTTTCAAAGTTAAGAGTCACATTTTAGAGAAAGAACTGCAAGACTGTCAAGTAATAGGACATAATGGCTCATGGACTTTTGTTAAAGATGGATTACATGAACATCTCTACAGAGTCAACCTTCACATGCATAGCCTTGTGCCTTCTATCCAGCTGCTGATTTGCTGTGGTTTCGTCCCCCGTGCTTGGAACATTCAGAACACCAGATCTTCTTCATAAGCCACTGTCCTTGTCACCCAGTTCTTAAATGCCACCTCCTCAAAGAGGCTTTCCCTGACCAGTCCACCTAAGTTACCACCCAAATCCAACCCACATCACTTTTTTAAATATTAAATTTATTGAAGTGACATTGGTTCATAAGATTATGTAAGTTTCAAGTGTACAATTCTATGATACATCATCTGTATAGCCCTACATCACTTTTTATCCTATCTCTGTTTTGTTTTCTTTTAACAGTTATTATCTTTTTCATGTATATGTTCACTAGTTTAATGAACTTATTTAGTTTGGAATTCACCACTGTACCAATAACAGCTAAAATACTACCTGGCATATAACAAATGCTCGCTAATTATTAACTGAAAGAATGAATCCCGATTCCTATTACATATAGTGAAAAGGCTAAGCATGTTCAAAAGCACAGACTATCTAGACATTCTCCATCAAGGTATGATTCCACATGTCTTTACAAACTGCATGAGCCTCAAAAGAATACAAGTTAATGTGGGCCCAATCCACCTCAGGCCATAAGCAAAAGTAAAGGGAACCACTTATCAAGAGAGATAATAACAAAAACGGGTTTCTGTTAGGAGTGAAAAACATGTAACCTCATAAAGTGAAAGCTTGAAAGAACAGTGCCAGACAGTAAACCTATGATTTAGAAAATCTGACAGATAACAAGCTGGGTTAGATGCTAAAAGTAGACAATATCATATAGTTCTTAGTGATCCAGCATGATGCATAGAGGTACAGCATCTACCCCTCCTGAATTAATTATAGAGAAAGAGAGAGAGATAAGAGAATTTTGACACTGAAGTACAATTTGCACTTCAGGAATTTCTTTCTCTATATAGAAAAAATAACTTTTTATTTATTATGTATCCAAATAACATCCCCCAATATTTTTGTAGTTATTTCTGAGATGTACATCTGCCACAGCCTTTATTTGCACCCAGAATAGTGCATGCCAACATTTCCTGGGAGCACACAGAAACCTGGGCAAGGCCATATAATTCTGACATCCAAAATTATCCCCGATGTTCTCTCATCTGTTTTTCCAGTTTTCTAAGCCCCGATGGCTCCTTTAACTTGCCTCAGGCTTTCCCTTTATTTCACTTTCCTTGGACACCATTTTATTTTCCCATATTTAGTATGTCTGGTTCTCTCCCACAAAAGACAGACTGTCCTGCTTTCTAACACTTTAGAGGAGAGGGAGACCTCATACTTCTTCATTAGGCATCAAAGGAATATTGTAGATCATGGTGTTTTGGTGTCGCCGGAATGTAACACTGCATTCTTTGTCTATTGCTAGCCTCTTTATAATAACTGTAATGATTATCAGTTAACCTGAGAATTTCCTTTCCTGATGATATTCTGCTTTGTTTTATCCCATCTCCCACATGGCCAGCTCTTTGAGGACAAGGGACATGATTTACTCAGCTTAAAAGCCTTTGCAACACTTAACACATCCTTTTAACTTACATCAAATTAACTGAATTGAATTAAATTCTGGACAAATGAGAACTTTTTGCAAAATACTGTCAATTTTTAATTTCTGAGATTCCTATTTTATAATCTGTGTTGATTAGCTTTGTAATTAATTTAATAATTGTTGCCTAGCTGGGAAAACAAAACTTGAACACAGTATATGCAAAATAATAAAATATTTCATCCAAGTTGATCATGGTGGTGCGTATTGGAATCAGGAAGATTAGAAAAGAAGATGGGCCAATTTCCAGACCTACTTCCTGAATTAGAATTCCAGCTGGCTTGGACATACATCCCTGATAAAGAACCACTGGTAGAAGTATAGGCAATCCTATATAATAAAAGGGTAATATGCAAATTGACCCTAATGGTGAAATGACCAGAACAATTGCTCGACAAGTCACTATGGGGTGCACTGACCACCTCTTGGTCCCTTTCCTGGCCAGAAGGCTCCAGTCGCCCGATGATGAACGGGGAACTGGGGGTGGGTGGCAGGGGACACGGGTGGTGCCAGGCCAAGGCCCCTGCCTCACCAGTCACCCCACACACAGAGGGCAACCCGCGGCAGGGGCGGGGGCTGGGCTGGTGGGAATGGCCAGCCTCTCGGTCCCTTCCGTCAGCCGTCATCAGGCTCCAATCACCTGATGGCGAACCAGGAACCGGGGGTGGGTGGTGTGGGGGAGTGCCCTAATTCTTAATTAATACTCTTAGGTTCCACAACATGGTTCAAAAACAATGGTAAGTCATTACGCTGCAGACAGTGATTTCTGAATTAATTTCTAAGCACCAGCCTGGGAAGATGGCTCTGATCGCAGGCCAGGCCTAGGGACTGTACCCACACACAAATTTCGTGCGCCACGCCTCTAGTTATAAGTAAAAGAGTTCGGGAAGTGAAGATATCATCCAGAGACACTGTGAGAATCAAATGAGTTTTGTTTTGAGAAAGGGCATCATAAACTGGAAAGAGCTGTAAAATGTTAATTCTCATCAGCTCCATCACTTCCAGTAGGAATTTTCTGGTAGCTGCATAGGGAGAAAGTTTTTGAAGTCAACCTTCAGGAATGCAATGTACCTGTGACAGACCATATTTTTATAATACCCCATGAATCTTCACTTCCTCACTCTGATCTATCTTTAATTATTTACCATTTTTTTCAACTCAATCCAATTTTTTTAAATCACCACTCTTGACATGTTTTATAAAATCCTCCCCTTTAAATCTCACTTCAATTTTAAATCTATTCAATTGCTTCTAACTTCAATTATTCTTGTTAATGTAAAAATTCTTAAAAGGGGACATATACATCCATTAGACTATCCAAATTGTAGGCTAATGTGTGGTGCTGGTATGATTCAAACCCTCAGAGTACAATAGTATCACTCACAACTTAATCTGAAAATATGAAAATGTGTATTATATTCAAAATATTTTGATAACTGGTTGATTTGCTACAATATGAAACTTCACTCGATTCTATTTGGCCTCATGCCCTAATTCTTAATTAATACTCTTAGGTTCCACAACATGGTTCGAAAACAATGGTAAATCATTACGCTACAGACAGTGATTTCTGAATTAATTTCTAAGCACCAGCAGCAATTCTGCTATTACAAGCTGCATTTAGATCATAAATTATTCTGTGGGCCCTGTTGCCTGTGCCAAATAAATGGGAAGTTACTAATATGCATAAAGTTGGCAATTTGGCAGTAATATTTAGAGCACAAAGAACAAAATTATTACCTACTCTTGGACAGGACTCTCCTGTAGCTGAAAATGCTGATGAAAAACTAGCCAAATGGTCCCTGAAACACATTTGTTGAAAACCTGCTTCATCTTCAGCAGACACCTGAGAAGAAACTAGTTAACAGCTTGACAGATTCAAGACAGGGACAAGCATCTTTCTTTGGCACTATTTTAAATTGCTACATGGGAGGGTGAATCAGTGAAACTGGGGTCAGGAGAGAAAAGGGAATAATTGCTTGTTAGAAAAGAAGAGAAGGGCAACAGAGAATACTACAAGGAACAGACTTCCAAAATACATATGAAAAGCAAACCTTTCTTGAATTCATGTACTTAAGGACATAATTTCACTTTGAAAAAAAAATTACTTCTAGGAAATAAAAATATTGGGCTAGAAATAAAAAATAAAGCATGATCTTTTAAAAAAAAATGTTGTAGGCACCATTGCGCTGTTCAAGAATTAGCTAATCCACAACTCTTAAGATATTGCAAGAGTTTTAACAGGGTCATAGGAAACAGGAAAATATTTTCCCAATATCAGTTTGATGTAAAATAGGCATACGTAAATTAGATACGGTGACAGCAATCCCATCGCGTAGAGGTTGGCAAACACTTTTGGTCAAGGGCCAGATAATAAATATTCTAGGTTTAAGGGCCAGAAAGCCTCTGCCACACTCAGCTCTGCCCCTGCAATGCAAAAGCAGCCATGGGCAATAGGTGAACACGAGTGCAACAAAACTTACTTACAAACATAGCCCACCTGCTAGAACGGCCAGTAACCAGAACTCTGACACCGCCGAACGCTGGAGAGGGGGTGCCGCCGCAGGAACTGTCCCTCACTGCTGCTGGGCATGCAGAATGGCACAGCCACCGTGGAAGGCAGTTTGGAAGTGTCTCACCAAACCAGACGTACTCTTGTTATATAATCCAGCAATAATGCTGCTTGGCATTTACCCAAAGGAGCTGAAAACTTACGCCTACGCCAAAACCTGCACACCGATGTTTATAGCAGCCTTATTCCTAATCACCAAAATTTGGAAGAAATAAGATATTCCTCAGTCATGACAGGATAAAAAACTGTGGTACATCCGTGGAAGGGTATTCCGTACCAAAAAGAAATGAGCTGTCAAGCCACGAAGAGACATGGAGGAGCTCTGGCTGGTGGGCTCAATGGTTAGAATGCCAGCCTGAGCACCAAAGGGCCACGGGTTCGATTCCTGGTCAAAGGCACGTACCTGGGTTGCGGTTCCCTCCCTGACCCAGGTCAGGGTGTGTGGGAGAGTCAACCAATCAATGTGTCGCTCTCACATCAATGTCTTTGTCTTTCTCTCTCTCTCTCCCCCTCTCCCCCTACCTCCTTCTTTCCCTTCCACTCTCTCTCTGAAAAGCAATGGAAAAATATCCTCCGGTAAAAGGATTAACAACAAAAAAATTTTAAAAGACATGGAGGAATCTTAAATACATATTACTAACTGAAGGAAGCCAATGTGAAAGGCTCCATACTGTATGATTCTAACTATGAGACAGCCTGGAAAAGGCTAAATAATGGAGACAGAAAAAGATCAGTGGTTGCTGGGGTTGAGGGAGTGAAGGGATGAATAGGCAGATCACAAAGGATTTTTAGGACATTGTTTGATACCACAAAGGTGGATTCGTGTCATTATGTATTTGACAAAACCCACAGAATGTACAACACCAATGGTGAACCCTAAACTACAGAGTCTGGATAATAATGACATGTCAATGTAGGCTAATCGATTGTAACAAATGTAAAACTCTGGGAGGGAGATGTTGATAATAGAAGAGACTGTGCATGTGTGGGGGCAGGAGGCATATGGGAAATCTCCGTACCTTCTGTGTAATATTGCTATAAACCTAAAGCTACTCTAAAATATAGTCTATTAAATTACAAAAATAAAGGGCAGCTAACTGGACGCGGCCCACGGGCTTTATGCCATTTGATAATACTGCCTTAGTACACGAACCCTGCAGCAGAAAACAGGGGACAAGTTCTTGCTGCTTCTGGGGAATCTCACTTTAGTCTCAAGGAAGTCCTCCTTGGTCTAGCTATTTTTTCCTTTAGAGACACTCCATCTCTCTCCTATTTCCAAGACAACGATTTTAACCCTCTACAGTGACTTCAGCTTTGGAAATCCTCACTAGAATGGAAAGTGTTGTGGAGCAACTCTGCTTTTAGTATACAGTCTCTGCAGCTCTCTATTCCCATCTGAGCAATGTCAATAATAATACTCATCTCAAAGGGGTGCTGTGTGAATTAAAGGAGTTCCCATCTGAAGTGTTTAGTAAAGTCCCTGAAATATGGAATATATTTTTAAAATTTAGCTATTGCTTATATATATTTGCTATTTTATAAACCTTCTCTGAGCAAATGAAGCACCTAATATTTTACCTGCATAAAAAAGGAGAAAATACAGGGAGAAAAATAAAAAATAGAAACTTGCCCTAGCCTGTTTGGCTCAGTGGATAGAGCATTGGCCTGCGGACTGAAGGGTCCCGGGTTCAATTCGGTCAAGGGCACATGCTCAAGTTGCGGGCTTGACCCCGTCTGGGTGTGCAGAAGGAAGCCGATCAATGATTCTCTCTCATCATCAATGTGTCTATCCCTTCCTCTCTGAAATCAATAAAAACATATTTTAAAAAATAAATAAATACACCCTAACCTGTTTGGCTCAGTGGATAGAGCATCGGCCTGTGGACTCAAGGGTCCCAGGTTCGATTCTGGTCAAGGGCATGTACCTTGGTTGCGGGCACATACCCAGTGGGGAGTGTGCAGGAGGCGGCTGATCAATGTTTCTCTCTCATCGATGTTTCTAACTCTCTACCCCTCTCCCTTCCTCTCTGTAAAAAATCAATAAAATATATTTTTTATATAAATAAATAAATACTCAAAAGATTATCCTGGAACACAGAATTGACCCAACATGGCACTGACCAAGATCATTACCACATTACCAGAATGTAATGTCCTTAAGATACTAAGGGGGGGGGGGGGGAATACTTGTTTGACTCACTCTATCAAAAGTTCAAAAACACACAATCTCTAAGAAATTCATCAAAACTCTCACGTATGTCTGTGGACTGAGAGACAGCAATATGGAGACAACAGGGAGAGACTTGATAATAAGGCAGTAATACCAGCCACAGAATCTTCAGAGAGCAGGCCGAAGGTCAACCTAACTTTCCAGGTTACCACCAAGAGAACACAGCTGGACCCAACAAAGCAAAGGCAAGTGAATATAACTTTGACCATTATCCACTTCCCCTAATAAAGAGGCTTACAGCTGAGCACCTGGATCCCTCCCAGAGAGGCTGTCCTTGTTGAAACAAATGTCCACTTCAGCACAAAATGAGCAGGTATCTAATCCTGATTTTTTCCGATGTGTTCAATTAGGGAGCAAACACTGATTTCCTGACCTAGGAAAGTAAGTTTATGGCATTGCAAATTAAAATTCTAGTTTTCTGCATTTTGAAAAAAACTCCTCATCTTGTTGACTTTGAATATATTGATATTCATGGTTACTTTTATGAACACAGTGTTGGCAGTTCAGGACACAAAAGGATAATTTATATAATGTCTCAAAGGAACACAATCCTGATTGTTTAAAATTTGTTTAATTATATTTTTAACTATTAATTAAATGACTTTATTACAAATAATTTACTTACTTTGTATACCAAGATATCTTTATATATATATAGGTTATATCTAAAAACTGGACCACATAAACTTAAGGGCAAGTCAAAATCATATAAATGAAATTCATCTTCATATTATTACCAAGATATAACCAAATATATTTTAACACATTAAACAACTTATGACTGTTCTAGTTAACTGTCTTTTAAAAACCTAAATTAAAACTTTCTGCCTATTTATCCTTTTGTTTCATTAACAAAGCATTTTGGGGATACCTACTAGGTAGGAATAGTAAAAATATCTGCTTTCTTCCTGCCCAGTATCACTCAAACTTTCAGGATTTGGAATTAACTTTTCAACTATAAGTTCAGCCGACATTAGATGCAGGAACCTAATTTGTACCATAAACTCACAGTCCCAAAATTTATCACCAAATCAGCCTATAGAAGGTAGTAGCACCTAGACTCTTCTCTTTTTACCTAAACAGCTACTTGGTTTCTTGAATCCTACATATAATAATTGGTTCTGTACCTTTGGCTCAGACATCTAAATTAGGGTCTTGATTCCTTTCCAGATATCCTCTTCTCCTGTCCTGTCTACCTAAGATTTCTGTTTTGTCTGGAACTCAGCTTCATGTTTGCCCCTGAGGTCTACTACTTCATCTGTTCAGGACTGTACAGACTTCTCTTCTGCCCCTACCACATCCTAAATTGACACTTTCTGATCCCAACTAAGACTCAGTTCGCTAAGCTGCAGGATACAGGCCAGATATTAGCATAAGTCATGGCTATGCAAATTGCCATGGCTACGAAAATAAGGCTCGTATTAATTAGTGATTTGCTTTAACTTATGTTTTTAGGAATAAGCGCTGAAGTTAAAATGCTTTCTTATGAACATCCATATTAAAAGAATGAAAATGTCTTTGCATTTTCTCACATTTGCAAGTTAAGATATAAACTTTCACATAAAGTAGCCCAAATTATAGTCAACTCTCAATGATCTTGCATGCATATAATCTTTATATAATTCATCTAATGAAACTATTGATATAGTTGATGACACCTATACTATCCGTATTACTTTAGTTGCTGATATCCCCTTCATTAATGGCTATCACTTACCCCCTCTCAATTTCAAGTGAATGCACTGACTCACGTATGTTCCCAGGATAATATTCAAAATGTTCTAAAATAGAAGCAGCACTGGCCATGGCCGGGTAGCTCAGCTGATTAGAGCATCATCCTGATATGCCAAGGTTTCAGGTTCAACCCCTGGTCAGGGCACATACTAGAAACAGCCAATGAATGCATAAATAAGTGGAACAACAAACAAAGCGATCTCAATATCTCTCTCTCTCTCTCTCTCTCTCTCTCTCTCTCTCTCTCTCTCTCTCTCCCCCCCCCCTCTCATCAATCAACAAATGAATAAATTTAAAATAGAACTGGTGCTAACCAATTTGAATGGAGGCTGGACATAACTTTGGGACACAACAAAATTTTTTCCCTCCTCACATCATACTCCAATTGGATTCTAAGGATATCTTTCTACACTGTGAGTCAGAATATCAGGCTTCTTTCTTCTAGTGCATTCTCTTCATCATTTGCATCCATCCAAAAGATGAAGAAAGCAAAACATGAGGAACGAATACCTGCTCTTAACCACCTTGGCCTGGAGGTGATACATATCACTTCCACATACATTTCATCAGAAAGAATAAGCTATATGCCCCACCAAAATGCCAAAGGTCTAAGACGTATAGCCTAGAAATATACTCAGTGAGTAAAAACCACTTTATCCACCACATATAAATTGTATTAGAAGATTAAAAGTGCTGTGGTGGGGGGGGGATGAGCAAAAGAAAAAGGGGTCACAAATGTAAACAACCTGCTCAGAGTAGGCTTCATTGAACAGGTGATAACTGAGCAAAGGCTTCAAGGTTAAATCAAAGGCTTCAAGGTTAAATCCATAGCTGCATATGGTGGAAGAGCAGCTCAGGAACAGTGGCTGATATGTTTAATAAAAGTATGAAGACTGTCTTGGTGAGAGCAGAGTATTTCAGTAAAGCCCTGAGAACTAAAGGGTGCTTGTAGATTTTTATAAATTGTTATAGACTAAACGTTTGCATCCCCCTAAAACCCATATGTTGAAGCCCTAACCTCCAAAGTGATGGTATTTGGAGGTGAGACATTGGAAGGAAATTAGGTTTAGGTGAGGTCCTGAGGGTGGAGCCCCATGATGGGATTAGTGCTCTTAAAAGAAGAGGAGAAAACACCAGAGCTGCTTCTCTCTACCATGTGAGGATACAGCAAGAAGGTAGTGGCCTACAAGCCAGGAAGAACTGAATGTGCTGGCAACTTAATCTTGGGCTTCCCAAACAAACAAATTTCTATTGTTCAAGCCACTCAGCCAATGGGTATCTTGTTATAGTAGCCGGAGCTAACTAATATGTAATGCATTGTGAGGCCTTTTGCTTTGATTCTGAAGAGAATAGAAGTCCTTTGGTGGATTTGAGTTGAAAAGTGATATGATAAGAGTTACATTTTAACAAGACTATTGAGACTATTATTTGAAAATATGCTGCAGTATGAAACAAAAGGTATGAAATATAAGATACCACTTAGTAAATTATTAAAACAATCCCATTGAAAGAAGGTGGTAGGCTGGACTGGTTAGCAGCAAAGGAGACTTCGAGCAGTGGCAAAATGCTGAACTTATTTTGAAGGTAGAGTCTATGTATATTCTAACAGATTAGATATAAACTGTGAGAGAATAAAAAGAGCCCAAGATTACTCCAAGGCTTTTGGGCTGAGCAATTAGAAAGTGGGTGTCATCATTAACTGATATGGAGGAACCGTGAGTGAAGCAAATTTGGAGGAAAAGAATAAGGATCTATTTTAGACATGTTAATTCTGAAATATCTATAAGCTATCTAAATGGAACTATAAAATAGTCAACTGGATATATGATTCTGGAATAAGGAGAGAGGTCTTGGGCGAAGATATAAATTTAGAAATTGTCAACACATGGATGATATTTAAGCCATGAGGCAGATGAGATCACTAACATAGTAAGGACAGAGAAAGAAGAGGTCCAAGGTCCCAGCCCTAGGCCAAAGAAACATTAAAAGGTGAGGATAAATAAGACAAACCAACAGAGAGGTGAGAGAGAAGGGGCAGGAGTAATGTGAAAAGAAATCCAGGAGTGTGGTGTCCTGGGATTAAGTGAAGAGTTTTCAGGAAAAAGGAATTATCAACTGTGTAAAATGCTGCTAATAGGTCAGGTAAGATGATAACTGAGAATTAGATTTAGGGGCCTTCGAGTCTTTGTTGACCTTGATGAGAGCAATTTTAGTGGGATGTGGAGTGGCAAAAACCTGAAAAGAGTGAGTGTAAGAGAGATACAAAGAGAGAAATTGAGGGCTGAAATGCAGATAACTCTTTTGAGAACTTTTGGTGCAAAAAGCAGCAAAGAAACTGAGCTGGAAAGTTTTGTTAAAGTGAAAGATTTTTGTTTTAAGATGAGCTAAAACCATGGTGTTTCCAATATGTATCAATGGTAAGCTTCTTTCCTCTCAAATATAATCACAGATATACTCAGATTTATACATTTCTTTAGATGGTAGTCATAGTGGCACAATTCTCAGTTCTGCTCTTAGTCAAGAATATAATTATTTTGGTTTCCCTTCAATGATTAACATAGAAAA
The DNA here is from genome assembly GCF_951640355.1 of Cnephaeus nilssonii. Taxonomy (NCBI): domain Eukaryota; kingdom Metazoa; phylum Chordata; class Mammalia; order Chiroptera; family Vespertilionidae; genus Cnephaeus; species Cnephaeus nilssonii. Next base: position 55,963,691 of record NC_137073.1, read on the forward strand.
ATGCTTATTCAACCCTGCTAACAACTTATTACATTTTAAACATAGTCTATCAATTAATGCCTCCTCCCAGTCAACTTAAAGTTAGTACAGTTATCACATGGGGAAAATGTGAAAGGTGTATTTATCTTTTTGTACCTTGCTGTCAAAATATGTCACACACTAGTGCCTTTCCATTTTTAATATGAATCATCAAACTGCTTCTCTCCTCCAACCCTTTTGCTAGAAAGCAAGAAAAGATATATCCTCCAAAATTAGAGGAAACACATATGACTTCAGGAGATTAATCTAAATCTAAAATCTCAGGTCACTTTCACATGACATCACTCTCACCATTACCTCTCTACCTGTACACTTAAGGCAACAGAGGACCAGTTGCTGTTTAGCAGCAAGATGCTCCTTGAAAAAAGCCTAGCTGTTTCACATTCATCCATCCCTAAGAAGAGTTCACTTGGCAACAGTGCAATGGACTGTTGACAAGTTTTCACTGAACAGCATAGGGCTGAAGGTTTCAAGAACTGATATTAGTAAAATGAAGGGAAAATACTAGAATTCAATTAATATTTACCTGTTTTCCCACAGTAAGCAAAGTTTAACTTTCTGAGCCATTGGTTTGATCTAGTAAAGCAGTCCAGTGACCAAAAAGGATGGGACTGTCTGCAGTCCTGTTGAGACTGCATCACAGCACAGCTCCTCCCTCCACTTCCTTCCCTTCTCTTCCATGGTAGCCATCCCAATATACTTCCTGTATGCTAATCTCTAGCCCACAGTTTGCATACCTGGGGACCCAATCTCCAACCTCTATTTTTAAGTACAGTAAGATCCAGGTATTCAAATGATATTACCAGTAATCTGTCTCTATCCTTCAGCTCTGCATTAAATTCATTTTAACAAGTCTCATCTCTGTGGTGGAGAGAGGGTTTTAGCTCATTTCACCTAAAACATTTTTCCAAAATCAGTTCTGTGAAAATAAATTTCCCTAATAACAACGTTTGTGCTGAAATGTTATAAACAGTTTCTAGAAATAAAGTAAGCTCATATACCATCTGAGGAATTTGGTACAAGAAAGCTAAAAATGCCTAGAAGTGGAGAGAATATGGCATTTAAAAAAAATCATTCAACAGAAGTGAAAAGTTGTTCTGATTTCTCACAATAAATAATTGAACATATGAACTTGGAAATTACTTTCTAAAAGAATTTACTTAAAATGATAAAAGTATTCAAAGCAATATTAGGGAAATTAGAATGACCAGAAACAATTATTGTTATTACTGTAATATACTATATTTATTATGTCATATGTGGCACAAATGAAACAAAAACACAAAAATTTGGAGGCTCAAAATAGAAAATCCTAAAAAATATATGTTTAAAGTATAAAACTAACAAACTGCCTAGCCAGTGTTGCTCAATAATTGAGTATTGGCCCATGTACCAAGAGGTCCCTGATTCAATTCCCAATCGGGACACATGCCAGGGTTGCAGGCTCCATCCCCAGGAGGCAGCCAGTCAATGTTGATGCATCAATGTTTCTATATCTCTCTCCTTCTTCCTTACTCTCTCTCTAAAATTAATAAAAACATAGTTTTATAGTTTTTTTTAAATGTTCCCAAGTTGAAGTAGACAAAATTTGATATAGGTTTCATATATTTGATATATATTAGTATTACATACTTCCATTAAATAAAATAAAAAATAGACTTCTTGGCACAGAGAATTTTATTTTGCTATGTACTACCATTTTTAGTTATTTTGATTCTTTAACATATGAACTATCATTAATTTTACCATGCTTAATCTTCAAATCAATTAACTCTACTCTGGATAATTTAGTTGGTCTATTTGTAATAAAGCAAATTAAGATTACAAGTGTCTAAACTGAGTCCTCAGATGATATTTAAAATGTCCTCACGTTTTATAAATACACATTGTGAGCCAGGCCCTGTACCAGGCACTAGGAATATAGCTAAAACGAACGCCTCACCCTCATGGAACTCACATTTAGCAGAGGAAACAGACAGCTAATAAATAAACGCAGCACATCCAGTATTGGGAATTGTTCCGAAGAAAAACGAAGCAGAGGAGGGAACTAGAGAGTGAAAGGGGGCTATTTTAGGTAGAATGATCAGAGTTGGGGCACTCAGTTAGTAATACCCTTCCGTTCTGTTTCAATTGAGAAAGAAATGAAAAGGCAAATAGGAAATAGATAGCACCTTTTTTGTCAATAACACTGATTTTGGAAAATATGTCTAATATCTGTGGGCAAATAAACTTCCTAATATTGAAGCCCACAATTAGAGAGATCCGCCAACCAGTTTTAGTCAGGGTTGAAAAGTTGCAGGCTCCCTATAGGGTCAGACCCCTCCCACAGCATCATAGCACCAAGCTCGAGGAGCTAACACTTCCTGCAGGCAGCCAGATCCCAAGCGGGACAAGGGAGATGCTCCCAATTACCCCTTTCAATTGCCCACGTAGATAAAGTCACCTCTCCTTTAGTACAGAGGGAATGAGAGGATAGAGACAGACAACTATGTTACTAAAGCCCCTCGACATGGAAGGAAACAGGTGGAGAGGGATAAGAAAAACCTTCCTAATACGTTTCTTTCTCCAACTACATTCTGCTGCTGAGGTGTGGGTGCAAAGGAGGTAGGCAAAGGGTTGGTTGGGTTTAAGCAGGGACACAACCTGATAAGTGGGACAGAAGGTGGGTGTGGGGAAGAGGATGGAGAGAGGGGTGTTGAGCATGTCTGCAAGGTAGTCACTGTAGCAAAGAACCACGGGATATAAATTGGATAAGAAGAAAAGCAAGTCCATTAAGACAGTAATAGATCATGAATAAGCAGCACAGTAAATGGATTAGATCAAATGTAATCAAATAATGTTGGAGACAGGGAATCACTAAGTGACCCAGAAATGTAAGATTTGGTAGAGATCTGAATATGGGTAAGGAGGGAGCAGGATGTACCAATAAATGACATAAATTTTTGGCTGTGAAATGAAAAGCAGGCAAATCCCAAAGTCCAAATTTTGAGGAATAGATACGCTGAAGCCACCAGGATGGGCCCATGGCAGCAAGGGATTTATTAAAGGTAATAAATCCCTTAGATTTATTACATCTTAGAATCATTTTGATATTCCCTCCTGTCTTAGTCAATTCAGGCTGCTATAACAAAATACCATAAAATGGGTGGCTTAAATGACAGGCATTTATTTCTTAAAGTTCTGGAGGCTAAGAAGTCCATAGTCAAGGTGCTGGCAGATTTGGTTCCTGATGAGAACCCTCTTTCTGGCTAGCAGAAAGCTGCCTTCTTTCTGAGTTCTCACATCAAAGAGAGAGAGAAAGAGCTCTGATCTCTCTTCATCTTACTAAGACATCAATCCCATCATAAGACCCCCCACCCTCATGATCTCCTCAAAATTTTATTATCTCCCAAAGGCCCCACCTCCAAATGCCATCAGATTCATTTGAATTCTGAGGGGACACTAACATTCAGTCTATAACAATCAACTTTAGATCTAAGCCAGAACTGAATTATTTATAACATAAATTTAATTCCATACAACTTAAATACAAGATTCTGCATGCAAAAAAAATATGGAGAATAAAAAAGTTATTCGAAATAATTTAAATATTTAACATTTAAAAATAAAACCTCTTCTCTCAAAGGAAGCCCAAAGTCAAGAGATGCTGATTACAGTATTTTCATGTTCACTCCATCCCTTCCCCACCCCACCCCTAAAATAGCTACTTCCCTAAACAAGGATGCATGTATCTAACACAAGTTTTATTCTCCAATTCCTATCAATGTATGTCATCTGAAAACTAGCAGCAAGAGTGCCCTAGAAGTCTAAATTTACAATGTATCACATTAGGGGAGAATAAAGTAACCAAGATCCAGATAATTTTGGACTTCATAGTCTGTGGTCAACACCTAAATTTCATCTGGAATCAGAGCAGATCACAGAACACTGATGTATAACTAATGGAAACATTAGTACAGCTTGATTACATAGCAATATGATGCATTTCTCATGTTGGTTTTATTAAAATAGCATCATATCCACAAAACTTTTAAAAAGAGAGTGGTTCAGAATTACCATCTTATTAAAATGTAACTCCTGCTTTGGTTGCTTTTTCTTGATTTCTTTAAAGCTCCAAACTATGGTGTATGTGACCAAGGGAACATAGATTATCCCTGAGACCTAACACAGCAAGGCCTTAATATTACACAGATCCCAGACGTCTATTTTCCGTGCTTCTTCTTCAAAATGTTTTCCCTTCACTCCCTCCTCCCCGCACCTGTCCACCCTACCCCCAGGGCATCAGTTTCTGAGTTAGGGCTGAGATGAATACTCCAGATTTTAGGTTAACCCAGCCTCATTCACTTTAAGCCAGCCTTTTTTTTTTTTTTTTTAAATCTTCTCTTTTCTGTCACAGAGTCTCAGAAAGTTCTGCACCTGAATGTCATGCCTTGTCATGACCTAAGCGGTGCTCACTGACAGGTGCTTGGGAGAAAATGAGCCGGGAGAAATAGAGGTGACCAGAGGAAAGTCAGAAAGAAAGCTATAGGGGGAAAAAAAGTGAAAGAAAAGGAGGATATTCTGGAGTTTCTCTCAACCTCTCATTTTCCCAAAATTACATACATTGCCTGACAGCTGTTCTTGCTCTCCTTTCATTTTACATTCACTGGATCATAATGATTCAGCCAGAACACAGGGGAAAGTTAAGGCCGTGAGAGGTCATTCATCTTCCCCATAAGGGAAGAAAAAAATACGCAGTCATCCCCTCATTCTCAGAGTGACCCATTGTAAGCGATGATTTTTATGTCAAACTGGACTTTTCTTCATTCTTTCTTGTATAAATGTATGAGGGCTATTCCACATTGAGATAGGTCACCAGGGTAGCTTATAGATTTTCCTTCCCTTGAGAACTTTAAAGAGATAGATATCAAACTGTCTTTGAAGAATGGCATGGAGTCTTTGCCACAGATTGAGGAATGAATAAAAAACAATAACTTTTTCTATCCCTAGTGCCTTATGAGGGAAAAAAAAAAAACACATTTGCAGTAGTTACAATATAAAACAGTGCCTTTTAAATACTAATTCTTTGTTTCCAGTATGGTGATTTTTTTAAATGTCTCTGACATTAAATGTCAAAGTAGCACCAACTGTGTCCTACTAAAATTAATTTTTTGAGCTACAAAATTAATAGACTACAATGAAGAATATCAATGGAGCATAATGAGCCACAAAAGACCTACCTATATCAACACTAAATTAGAAGACATGACTGCTTCTAATAACTCAGATATACACAAGTCTGTAGTGTTCATAAATTACTGCAGGGTTACTGGGATGTTTATTAAAAGTACTAGGATATCTAATGTCTTCTGAGTAGATATGGAATCTAAGGTAAAGATAAATTCATTTCTTTAGAACTCCAAGTACTAAGAATTTATTGGTCTTAAAATAGCAATAGGTTGACCAAGGCCTGGGATATAACAGAATGATGAATAAATGCACTAGAGCTACAATATTTGCTACTTTCATTCTTTTGATCTTTTTGAGATGACTAGTTACTGCCTCTCACAATATGTTCAGACCTCTCTCTACTTCAGATATGAAATCTAGATCTATATCTTTGTTTTCTTTTTTATCCAAAGTATAATTGCCTATCTCTAGAGTCCTATTAGCTGGCTCATTTTATACAACTGAGGTTTATGCTATCTTTTGTTAATTCTTGATATAGGTATGACTCTTATTAGATCTTCCCAATCATTGCTGAAATACTTTTTTTTTTTTTTTGAGAATTCAGAAAGACCATTAATGTTCTCCTCTAAATTGATCTCCTTCATCTCAACTAGAAACTGGAAGGTTGGAAAATGAGCTGGATTAGCTCCAGGCATCCTATCTAATAAAAGAATGATATGCAAATTGACCGTACCTCTGCTACACCCACAAGCCACACCCACCAGCCAATCAGGAGCAAGTATGCAAATTAACCCAACCAATATGGCTGCAGCCACGGAGCGAGCAGGAGGCTTGGGTTTCCCTGGCAATGGAGGAAGACAAGCTTCCTGCATACCCTGGCCAGCCCAGGCCTCCGTTCAAGGCTACAAAGTTGGAATTATAGAAGATAAATAAATCCCAACAAAAACCGCTGCAGCCACGGAGCGAGCAGGAGGCTTAGGTTTCCCTGGCAATGGAGGAAGCCAAGCTTCCTGCATACCCTGGCCGGCCCAGGCCTCCACTCAAGGCTACAAAGTTTCAATTATAGAAGATAAATAAATCCCAGATACCAGGGCCTCTGCTTGGGTTGCTGGGGGGCAAGGCCAGCCTGCAAACCACCACAGGCCCCTCACCTAGGCCACCCCATGCCCCAAGGGAACCCCCACCCTGATCCGGGACACCCTTCAGGGCAAACCAGCCGGCCCCCACCTGTGCACCAGGCCTCTATCCTATCTAATAAAAGAGTAATATGCAAATTGACCATCACTCCAACACACAAGATTGCTGCCCCCATGTGATCAAATATGGCTGCCCCCATGTGAACACAAGATGGCCACCACAAGATGGCTGTCAGGGGAGGGCAGTTGGGAGGGACCAGACCTGCAAGGGAGGGCAGTTGTGGGCGATCAGGCCAGCAGAGGAGGGCAGTTGGAAGGGACCAGGCCTGCAGGGGAGGGCAGTCAGGGGCAACCAGGCCAGCAGGGGAGGGCAGTTAGGGGCAATCAGGCTGGCAGGGGAGTGGTTAGGGGGTGATCAGGCTGGCAGGCAGAAGTGGTTAGGGGCAATCAGGAAGGCAGGCAGGCAAGCAGTTGGGAGCCAGCTGTCCTGGATTGTGAGAGGGATGTCCGACTGCCCGATTAGGCCCAATCCTAAACAGGAAGTCAGACATCCCTCAAGGGGTCCCAGATTGGAGAGGGTGCAGGCTGGGCTGAGGGACAGCCCCCCCCTGCACGAATTTCATGCACCAGGCCTCTAGTCCATAATAATATCTAACTTTCATATATAAGTCTATGATATCCAGTGATTGTTATTTTATCGCCCCAAAATTTGTTATAATAATCCTATAAAATAAAAGGCTAATATGCAAATTGACCAAACAGTGGAATGACCAATCCCTATGATGCTCACTGACCACCAGGGGGCAGATGCTCAATGCAGGAGCTGCCCCCTGGTGGTCAGTGCACTCCCACAGAGGGAGCGCTGCTCAGCCAGAAGCTGGGCTCAAGGCCTGCAAGGACAGTGGCAGTGGTGGGAGCCTCTCTCGCCTTCACGGCAGCACTAAGAATGTCCAACTGCTGGCTTATATCAGTTGGATATCCCCTGAGGGCTCCCGGACTGTGAGAGGGCGCAGGCTGGGCTGAGGGACCCTCTACCCCACCCCATCCCGAGTGCATGAATTTCGTGCACCTGGCCTCTAGTTTATATATAACAAAAAATTGCACTACTGTGAAGAATAGTAGAGATATTGCTGCTATCAGATGTCTAAAGATATATTCCAGATAGAAAGATGGTGATTTTTAGGGGCATCCTGTGGTTCTAAGATCCTGATGATGAAAAAAATGAGGACTGCTGTGAGCTTTGGGGCATCTCTTGGTATATGACATCCTACAACAAACAACTGACTTAACATCTCCTGTGAGATTTCACTTCAAAAGTTGATTTTATTTTGAAAAGCTAACATGAACTCACCAAAGAGATTATTTCTAAAGCAGTTCTTTCAGACATAGCCTTAAAACTAAATGTCCAAAAATCACATATTTTTATTTTCTCTCACAATTAATAATAGGACATACAGTTCTTAATTTTTTTTCTAAGGTTATCACAAAACAAACAAACAAAAGATGTTATTTTGAAAAAATTTAATCTCATCTAATTGTCCAACTAAGACCAGGCAACAAAAATTTATTACAACAACTGTTCTGGAAGAGGCACCTCACTTGTTCCGTTAATTAACTTTAAATTAATTTTAGGTTCATTGTTTTGTTTAGGTTGGGTTTGTTTCTTAAAATTTGTGAAGGAGCAAATAATCTATTAGAGACAGCCTCACATATTTATATCGCCTAAAGTAGGAAGTAACTTCAAGGCCCAAATTAATAAACAGATAGAAACTTTTTTTGTATTTGGAAGAGATTTTATGAAATTTATGTCTTTTTTCTCAAATTTTCCCAAAGTTTCTTATTCTAAGAATTAATTTCCTCTCCTAGTTAAAAGTCCCTCTTCATACTTAAAATGTACAATTTAGGATCTAGATTTCTCTGAAATGGTAATTTATGCCTCAAAAAAACCCTAGAATCAATTGTTTGAATAGCAGCAACTATAATTATATCCCCTTTCAAATACTGCTTTACTGACTTGATCCCATTTAAACTTCTTAAGAATCCAACATAGTGACAACTGGCTCATTCAGAAGATATCAAAAAAAGTGGGATTATACCCAGATGAGCATACACTCACGTCATGTTCAACGAAAATGCACTGGAAGCTTTGAATGTTTTCTGAAATGTCAAATATTTCATAATAGACTTCTCTCAGTCACTTCTCATTCTAGGAATAGGGTTTGTTCATTTCTACAATGCCTTTGCACCCTCTTATGGCCATTTCAGGATCTGTTTTATTGGGAGCAATTTATTCAAGGTTATTCAAATGTTTCATCTTGTAAATTTGAATTTTTATTAGGATGACATTTACACACTCTACAACTTTAAATCCACAATTTTATAATCCTAAATATTAATTGAAGATCACACTTCTTCACACTGTTGAGAAAACAGAAGTATATAGAGTTGAGGTTACCAGGACAATAATTAGGAAACAATCCATACTTTCTAATTATGTCTGACATATTAATAAGCTAATAAGAATTTAAGATTCTGCCTTCTAGGCACAAAGCAATTCAACAGTAAGGCCATCACTAGGTATCACAGTTCTTATTTCCTTATATTGAGATGATAAAGTCAACTTAGGATCTGTTTGGGCCTGTTTATACAAAACATGGAAATGATTAGGACTATCCTAAAAAAGAGAGCAGAGATGTGGCTGCCCTTTGTTACTGTGTAGCAATAGCAAGACTAAATACACACACACACACACACACACACACACACACACACACACACACTTTATAGCTTAATTGTCTCACACTATCCCAGAACCATTAAATTCACTTAAAATTAGAAATCTTTAAAAAAAAAAAAAAAACTAATGGTCAATTGTTATCTTTCTATTATATGCAATTTGACACGCATAATAAAAAGAAAGACCGCTCATTCCTTTCTTGACTTAAAATCTCTTTGTATTAGTTACATATTTAGAAAACATTTAGAAATATGTGAAAGGTTTTAATGATAAGCTTTATTTCTGAGTTTGTGCTGCGGCCAGTGATAAGAATACCTACTTTGTGGTGAAGAGAAATAACATTTAAACTGTATATTTGGCAGAAGAACTGTTTAAAGTGTTTATGAGAGGAACTGTTACATTTCCATATAATTTCTTTTCTTTCCAGGCTGACAGCTATACATTTTAAGATATCTTTAAGAGAAGTATAACTTGAGCTTACTACTGATTATAAATTCCAAACTTACATTACATTCTATATTTTTGTTAGAAAAGTACTTCAGAACCTATACATATATCTATAAATCAATAACAGTTTCAAAATACAACTACGTTTTAAGGACACACACACAAAAAGCACTAATCAAAAGCACAAGAGAAAACAAAAAGTGCAAGAAATCCCATACTGAATAACATTTGAGGAGAAGGAATATACAATTTCACCAACCTGGTGCCATTTAGCATATAGAATTTTTAAAAATATCTATCAATCTTCCAATTACAACTAAAATTTAAAAATAAAGTTTCGGGAGATCCATCTGAAAAATATAATTATCTCTCACAGTAGTTAACAGCACTTACAAAGGTCACCAGTGCCTGCAATGTACCAATTCATAGGTTTCCTGTGCATAAGTCAGTGTGTCAGATGTGCTGACAGCAAATACATATTCAGAACATTACAGTTATTGCCAGTCCAAAAAATTCTTTATCTATAATTATACTCTCAAGAAATCTAAAATTCTACAAGTCATCTCTCTCACAATATTGGATTTTAAATTCCAAACCTATATTGTCTAAAATACCTTGTTCATATTTCATAAAAACTTAAAAATCTGATAGGGAGTTGCCAAGTGAACAACTATCAGTACCTCCTCTTGTATGTGCTCTTTCACAGTAACAATCATTGACAACTGGGATCTCCTTTATAAATAAGTGTATCTTTTAAAAAAAACCAAAAACTAGGTATGCTTTGTGAATGAGCATTGCAAATGCTTGCAATCAAATGTATCCTGTTCTACAAAAGCCTGATGTGTCTGATAACTTAAATTATATTCAAAATATAAAGCAATTAAGTCTACTAGCACCAACAACCATTAGAAAATAGTAATGAGGGTTGTTTGAAAGCAGTGTGACCCAGGGGTCGTAAAGTACTTAGCATAAAATTCCAGGCCCTTCAAAATCAGCCACAAGATAATACTTTTTATTTCTTTACCACTATACATTTTCACATCTCAGTGATTATACATTTTGCTAGCTCCACCAGAAATAATTCCCTCCCCTACTAGAGTACATCTATATATATATAAAAGGCTAATATGCTAAGTGTCCCTCCAACCAGTCGCTATGATGCTCACTGACCACCAGGGGGAAGACGCTCAATGCAAGAGCTGCTGTGATGCATACTGGCCATTTACAAAGAAACAGCACCACGGACCTGGCGCCGACAAAGCAACACTTGCCTTCCCCCAAGTGGGACACAGGCCCCACCACTACCCTGGAGTGACAGCCCACCAAATTGCAGCCAATACTGCCAAGACCCCATGATGCAAAATGCGGCCCACAGCCCAGCCCAGAAATGGTGGCTATGGGCACCAGATAATGACATAATGTAGCAATGCCTGGCTTCCTCTCCCTAGCAACTAGCTTCCTTACAGTTTCTTCAGCCCAGGAACATGACTTGCTTTATAGCCAAGTGCAAACATTTTACACTTTACCCAAATTTCTGTGAAGCATTTTCATGTGCCTCATCTCATTTGATCCTCACAGAAGTCCTGGAGTAGGTAGATATGAGACTTGGTAGAATCCTATTTTCTTTTCATTAGCCAGAAAATAGATTTAGAAAGTTTATAAACTTGACCTGACTGAAAAAAAGAAATGGTGGAAATTGAAAATGACTTCAGGTTTTCTCACTGCGCAGAATATAGTCAAACACTGCTGCAGTTTAATATTTTACCCTTTGTTCTCCCTGCGTGATCTACAATAATAATCTGCTTTGTGTTGATATTTACTGCTGTGTTGCTGACAATTACCTGAAAGAGAAGTTGGGTTGCTTCACTGGGCTGGAAAAAGTTTAGCTAAATCAGAAAACAGTTCTAATTAAGCAAGTTTATCTATATAGACTAGAGGCCCGGTGTACAAAATTCGTGCATGGGGGGGTGGGGTGTCCCTCAGCCCACCCTGCACCCTCTCCAATCTGGGACCTCTCTCACAATCCAGGATTGCTGGTTCCCAACCACTCGCCTGCCTGCCTGCCTGATTGCTCCTAACCGCTTCTGCCTGCCAGCCTAATACCCCCTAACTACTCCCCTGCTAGCCTGATCTAACTGCTCCCCTGCCGGCCCGATTGCCCCTAACTGCCCTCCCCTGCTGGCATGGTCACCCCTAACTGCCCTCCCCTGCCAGCCTGGTCGCCCCTAACTGTCCTTCCCTGCAGGCCTGGTCACCCCCAACTGTCCTCCCCTGCTGGCCTGGTCACCCCAACTGCCCTCCCCTGCTGGCCCGGTAATGCCTCACTGCCCTCCCTTGCCAGCATGGTCACCCCCAACTGCCCTCCCCTGCCATTCTGGTCACCCCCAACTGCCCTCCCCTGCTGGCCTGGTCACCCCCAACTGCCCTCCCCTGCCGGCCTGGTTGCCCCCAACTGCCCTCCCCTGCAGGCCTGGTCCCCCCCTACTTCCCTCCCCTACAGGCCTGGGTCCCCCCCCAACTGTCCTCTCCTGCAGGTCTGGTCCCTCCCAACTGCCCTCCCCTGCCAGCCATCTTGTGGTGGCCATCTTATGTCCACATGGGGGCAGCCATCTTGTGTGTTGGAGTGACAGTCAATTTGTATATTACTCTTTTATTAGATAGGATAAAGCTCTCACTGGCACCAATCGCACATGTGTATTTCCATCTGTCATTGTCCATTGTGAGTTTGGTTGACACTTCTATTATAGAGAAAGGCCGAATAGCGATATTAAATATTTCTTCTAATTAATTTCCTTTCAATGTGCACAAATTTGTGCACCAGGCCACTAGTCCTTATATATTGGGACTTACCATGTGGGAATGCAAATTATATGTTTGAATGGCTATCTGTCCCAGGAGATAACTATATGAATTATGAATTGCTTGAAGGCAGGAAATGAGTTGATTTTTTTTTTACATTCCCAATACCTGAAAACTAGTAGGTAACAAACAACATGATGCATTTGAAGTTTAAAAATCATTATGAAGAACTGTGTTTTAATTCTAGGCTCAATCACTTAACTTTCCAGTTTCTTTATATGGAAATAAGGAATAATACACCTTTCAGGATTGTTGCAAACCTGAAGGCTCCTATAAAGTGACTAGCCCAGTACCTGGCACATCGGAGGCACTGCTACCTGCGCTCAATAAATTTTAGTTAAATTGATCTTTCCATATAGCTCTTTCCATTTGAGTATTAACTCAAAATCTTTCCAGATTCCTCAAAATTTAAACAACTGTCTTGTTCCTTTTTACTGTTTCTCATATACCATAATTTAAACATAACCATAGCTATAAAAATAAAGAATTTTACTGTGTATTCAGGCAGTTTAGGCATTTGAGGGCAGTAAGTTCAATTTTTTCCTAAAATAAAATATCCTAAGAAATGTGAACTAAAGTTCAGGGTATTCGGCTTTATTTTTCTCTTCTATTTCTCACCAAATGAGAAAAAAATGTTTCAATATTTATAAGTAAGAATAATGGATGTGCATAATTTTGCCTTACCATACATTCCTGCCTTTTAAACCCAGTTTAAACTCAGTGAAAGGCCAAGAACATAGCCCTAATTATGCAGAAAAAGAAAAGATGCTTTAACTGCAGTGCACATTCAATAGACAAAATCCAAAGAAAGCAGTCCTGTCTGAAACGTTTACAAATCAATTCATTATATTGATTTGGAATGAGTTGTGTTGTAATTTAAAACATAGATTACCACAGGCCAAACTTGATAAAGTTCTATTTTTAAGGCACTTTCACTTGGCTATATACACTTGACCTGAGAATTTTCAAGAAACACTGATTTGCCTAACCTTAAAAAAAAAAAAAAGCTACTGTATGTAAATAACAGGTTTTAAAGTGGTAATAGATTAAGCATTTAATCATAATGAAATTTCAAAAGTACAAAAAATTGTGTATTAGAGTTAATAGCTTCAATAAATCACATATTTTATTGAGGACAGGCAATGTGTTTCTATTTGAAAATGATTTAACCCACATACCATGTATAGAATGTTTCCACTTCATTTCCTAGTTCTAATGTAATCTTGGGAGAAAATTTCAAGGTTTGGTTCTGTTTTGTTTGTTTTTCATGGAAAAAGCTGCTCCTTGGGGAATCAGTAATTACACCTAAGAGTCCTTTTGTACTACAAGTCTCCTGATCACTTACTGTTTTATCCTAATGCAACTTAAATATTTTGTCATTTTTATCACTTATGAATCTTAAAGTGTGGGAATATTAAGAGCTGTCACTACATAGGATAGCTCTTAAAAAGCACAGAAACTAGGGATTCAGAAAGACTCGTCTAATTTTAATTACACATCAAACAAATGGGGTCATGAAGTCAACTGTTCAGTTCATTAAGTGCTACAACACATGCTTCTCGGAGAAGATAGAATATCTGTTAAAATAATTTTCTTCGTAATAAAATATCGGACCTAGTGGGTTGACATTCCCCATTCTCCACACAACCCTGCCGTCGCGCCCCCCCACCCCAAAATGTGCAGGAGTCCAGAGAATATAAGTAAATCTTCTCTAATAAAATGGTAATATGCAAATTAACCATCACTCCGCTACATAAGCCACGCCCACCAGCCAATCAGGGCACGTATGCAAATTAACCCAAACCAAGATGGCTACAGCCACAGAGAGCAAGGTTTCCCAGGTAACAGAGCAAGCCAAGCTTTCCATAGCTGTTGCAGGCCTAAGCCTCCACTCAAGCTACAAAGTTTCAATTATAGAAGGTAAACAAATTCAAACAAATGGCAACAGAATGGAGCTTGAGAGAGCAGGCCAGGGTTGCCGGCGGCAACAGGGGAAGCAAAGCTTTAAAGCACACCCTGGCCGGGCCCACCCGCTTAAGGCAACAAAGTTTCAACTGTAGAAGGTGAATTAACTGCCACAGAGATGGCTGCCGCCCCGGAGGGAACAGCAGGCTTGGCTCTGCTCCAGGCTACAAAGTTTCAATTGTAGAAGGAAAATAAATCCCAGATACCAGGGCCTCCGCTTAGGTTGCCAGGGGGTGTGGCCCGCCTGCAAACCACCACAGGCCCCTCGCTCAGGCCACCCCACGCCCCAAGGGAACCCCACCCTGATCTGGGACACCCTTCAGGGCAAACCAGCTGGCCCCCACCCGTGCACCAGGCCTCTATCTTATCTAATAAAAGAGTAATATACAGATTGATCATCACTGCAACACACAATATAGCTGCTCCCATGTGGTCAAAGATCCTGCCCCCATGTGGACACAAGATGGCCACTACAAGATGGCCAACAGGGGAGGGCAGTTGGGAGGCACCCGGCCTGCAAGGGAGGGCAGTTGAGAGGGACCAGGCTTGCAAGGGAGGGCAATTGGAGGTGATCAACCCTGCAGGATAGGGCAGTTAGGGGTGACCTGGCAGAGGAGGGAAGTTGGGGGCAAACAGGCTGGCAGGGGAGCAGTTAAGCATCAACCAGGCTGGCAGTGGAGTGGTTAGGGGGTGATCAGGCTGGCAGGCAGAAGCGGTTAGGAGCAATCAGGAAGGCAGGAAGGCAAGCAGTTGGGAGCCAGCAGTCCTGGATTGTGAGAGGGATGTCCGACTGCCCGTTTAGGCCCGATCCTGGTGGGATCGGGCCTAAACGGGCAGTCGGACATCCCTCCAGGAGTCCCAGATTGGAGAGAGTACAGGCTGGGTTGAGGGACAACCCCCCGCCGTGCACGAATTTCGTGCACCGGGCTTCTAGTAAAATAATAAATTGCAACGGAGTCATTCCTGAGTCTACCTGAGAAGCAAGATCCAGTGTAGCAAGGTCTTGTCATAACATTAAGTGTCCTTCAATGAAATCTCTCCTGGGCCTCAGTTTCTTCATCTGAGCAATGACCACATGAATTCTCAATTCTACTGTAATTTTAAGTGCTCTGAGCTCTTAATAACTTAAATTAAATTAATAACAGGTATCAACTATTCTGCTGTTAGCTAATGTCTAGATGACACATCGACATATTAATATATGAATGTTTAAATAAGCAATGTGTAAGTAATTCAAACACATGTATAGATTATTAAAGTCCAAGAAACATTAGACAGTTTTATTTATTGTTTTGTTTTAAAAAATGTTTTTATTGATTTTTTTTTTGATTTTTTTTTTAGAGAGAGAGAGGAAGGGAGAGGAAGACATAGAAACATTGACTGGCTGCCTTCTACACACAGCCTACTGGGGATTGATGGAACTCGCAAGCCCAGGCATGTGCCCTGACAGGGAATTCCTGCAAATTTTAATAGGATTCAAACTACCTAATCTTTCTATTATAAGTATTCAGTTATAGAATAAGCAAAAACTAAGGGTAAAAAAAAGCTGGCTTTCCTCGGTTAAAACAAAATTCAGTCTCTAAACCAGTATTTTTATCTTAAAAATAATCTTACAGTCCTAACCAGTTTGGCTCAGTGGATAGAGCGTCAGCCTGCGGACTCAAGGGTCCCAGGTTCGATTCCGGTCAAAGGCATGTACCTTGGTTGCAGTCACATCCCCAGTAGGGGGTGTGCAGGAGGCAGCTGATGGATGTTTCTCTCTCATCGATGTTTCTAACTCTCTATCCCTCTCCCTTCCTCTCTGTAAAAAATCAATAAAATATATTTTTAAAAAGTTTTTAAAAAAATAATAATCTTACAATTTCAAACTGATTCCTCAAATAATTCTTGATAAAATTAATCGGCAAAAGTGTAAGTCTCTATTTAAAGATTCCTTACTAATTGCATTATTTGTGTAGATTTGAAAGATGTATTCCTTTCCAAGCTGATTAGATACCAAAAGTCACAACCTTTGCTAGCACTGCCACCTGCTGTTGACTCTAATTCATTTTCCTGCGCATAGAAACAGAAATAAAAATAAACGGAACAGCATGAGCAAACTGATCTGGAAAAGAAGCAGTGACACAGATTTTAAAGGGAATTTGTGTGCAAGCCATGATAAAGTTATGTGGGCTCTTTATGGCAACAGAGAAAGTTATATGTACACCATAATAAGCCTCTGACTATAAAAGAGGATATAATGGGTCACTGAGAAGGTCCTTGAGACTTTTTGGTTATTCACATTTGATTGAGGCATATATTTTACAAGAGTATTATTTATGTGACAAAAAAGAAGTGGTTGCAATACCCCACCTCACCCCCCCCAAAAAAAATTGGAAGTATTAAAGTTATTTTAAGAGGAATTAAGTAATTTCCTTTTAATTGATAAATCATGTCTAAAAAGAGAGGGAAGATATAAGCATACATGTACGAAGATAATAAGCAAATGTGGCAAAATATGTAAATCCATCTGAAGGATATATGGGCAATAATTTTTCTATCCTCTCAATCCTCCTTAGATTTTACAAATTTTCTAAATAAAATGTTGGAAGGAAAATTATAATGCACTGATATTTTAATCTACTTTACCAGCTAAGCTAAACTTCACAGAATTTAAGATAACACTGAAATTATATGACATCAATTTAATATGTAATTTAAATTCTGACCCCCAAAAAATGAAATACTTTTATTTAAACAATATCGAGGCTTTTTCCCCTCTCTGCCCTCCCCACCCCCCGCCCCAATTCTATTGGAACATGATTTACAGCAGCTGTAAGTCTTATGGGAGATGGTTAGTCACATAGTTGAAGCACAGACCTAACACTGCTGCTTGGGTAAGGCAAGAACAAAGTGTATAAAAGAACATGAGTATACCTAATACTTTTTTCTTTTACAATTTAACAGCGTCAAAGCTGACCTGTTAGGCCACATGCAAAAGAATGACACTAGACCATTATCTTACAGCCTACAAAAAATTAGCTCAAAATGGGATTAAAGACTTGTGTGTAAGACCTGAAACTATAAGGTACATAAAAGAAAACATAGGCAGTAAGTTTCTGGACATTGGTCTTAGTGATGTTTTTGTGAATTTGATTCCAATGGCAAGGGAAATAGAAACAAACAAATGGGACTACATCAAACTAAAAGTCTTCTGCACAGCAAAGGAAACCATCAACAAAACAAACAAACAAAAACAATCAACCAAATTGGAGAAGATATTTGAAAATGATACTTACCATAAGGGGTTAATAACCAAAATATATACAGAAGTCATACAACTCAACAACAACATCAAAAAAACAACCTGATTAAAAAAATAGGTAATCTAGTCATTTTTCCAAAGGGAAATATACAGATGGCCAACAGACACAGGAAAAGATGTTCAACATCACTGATTATTAGGGAAATGCAAATCAAAACCACAATGAGGTATCACCTCACAGCTGTTAGAATGGCTATAATCCAAAAGACAAGAAATATGTGTGTTGGAAAGACTGTGGAGAAAAGGAAACATTTGTACACTGTTGGTGGGATTATAAACTGGTGCAGCTACCACAAAAAACAGTGTGAAGATTCCTCAAAAAACTAAGAATAAAACCACCAGATGATCCAGCAATTCATATTCTGGGTAATGAATTCTAATAATATAAAAACACTAATTCAGAAAGTTATATTCACTCCTATGTTCACTACAACAATATTTACAAAGCCACGGTATGAAAATGACCTAAGTGTCCATTGATAAATGAGTGGATAAAGAACATGAGTACACAGACAATGGAATACTACTCAGCCTTAAAAAGATGAACGTTTGCCATATATGACAACATGGATAAACCTTGAAGGTATTATGCTAAATGAAATAATTAAGACAGAAAAAAACAAAACCATATGATTTCACTCATATGTGGAACATAAAACAAAACAAACACAGATACATACCACAGATTGGTGGAGGAGAAGGGAAGTGGAGGGAAGGCAAATAGGTAAAGGGGGGTCGAATATACAATGATGGGGGAAAACTCAACTTTTGGTGGAAAGCATGTTATAGTGTATACAGATATCAAATTATAATGTTATATACCTGAAATGTAATGTAGAAATCATTTTATTATATTAATATTAAATTATAAATTATTACAAATTATACTAATATTTATATACTATATAAATGTTATTAACCAATGTTACCTCAATTTTTTAAAACTGACCTGTTAGCTGCCTTGAAAGCTTGATTGGTGTGCTTTCATTTGCCCATCTATCAAACATCTGAGAACTTTAAAACATATTAATGAGCATTTTATTACTGCTATTATTATAAAGAAAATTTATTTTAAAGCTGCTTATTTTTTATCAAGAAGTACAGCATAGTAGTTTTGGAGTTGTCTGTCTAACCCTCTTTCTGTGGATTTTCCCTCCCACCTCCCCTGTCCACGAAGATTTAAAGTCCATGACCCTAGCCAGTCACAACCTACCAGACAACACTTCTCTCTTCTGGGAGTTCAGAACTGGGATTCAAAAAGGATAGTTCAGTCTCAGTGTTTTGAAGTGGTGACAGGTAAACTCGAGCATTATGGGGTTGCAATTGAGAACAAAAGGCATAGAAAAAGAGAGAAATGCCCCTATACACAGAGAAAACAAGGAAAAATATGCCCAGGAGAAAAAGGAGAGAAGAAAACACAGAGATGGAATAATGCCTGACAGCCTTCCAGTCCTACACGAGCCCAGCAGTGCCTCCTGCCCACGGGTTCCATGACATTCCACTGTATCCACGTAGCCCCCATCCCCCATTGTAGTCACACTAGTTTGCTGTGGAATTCTGTTTCTTGAAGCTAAAAGCCATAACTCCAACAATCTACTGACACAGGAGATACAACAAAAAGAGTAGAACTCTCATCTAATAACAAAAACACTGAAAGATGTAGATATTGCCCATGAAATACAATTTTAGAGATAAGCACCCTCCACAGAAAACTGCCATATTTTATCCTGAGCAGCGTCCATACCTGGGACTTTTCATGGCACCTATGGTAGATTGTATTATTTATTCAAAACATTCATTCTTCCTCCTTATAAATTTCCTCTCTAGTGACTCTCCCTATGAAAGAATTATATTTTCTGCCACCACAGTCTGAGGCTTGGCCACATGACTTTGGCCTAACCTCAACCCTAATGCTAACCCTTACCCTACCACAGTAAGCCCAAGTCACTTGTGCCATTGCCAAACACGAGCTTAAAGGCCATCTTGTCATTTCACAGAGGTTTTCCTTTGTGACTACAGAGAAAGAACAACAAGGTGAGGTTGTTTCTATAATGTGAGGATGTGTTAAATGTCAACCTGCAATAGACTTATAACATAAATGAAAAATAAATCCATATTCTTGAGAGTCACTGAAATTTAGAAGTTGGTTGGTACCATATATAACCTGACAAAAACTGGTGCATGTCTCATATAGGTTCTCATAATAAATAAGGCCAGTGGGGAAAAAAGTCAATATTTAATTCTGGAGTTCATTTAAATATTGCTAATAAGCTTATATCTTAAATAAATCCTTCTCATTTTTAAAGTGATCCCACTGTTGATTATTTTAAGGATCTTTAAACATAATACTTACCAAAGGATAGATTTACTACTTCTTCCATGTTTCTAAGAATTGCCAACAGATTCATCTAAAAGACATATTTCTTTTTAAAATATTTTTTAAGACATTCTAATGTTAGCATCTGTACTTTACTGGAAAACTGTGACTATATTAAGACTTTGTTAAACAATAACTCAATTGAGAAAAGGTTCATAACAAATCTTAAATTCTCCTTCTATACTACAAAAACAACCTGATACCAAGTATTCTTTCAAATAGTACAAACCAAAAGCAACTGTTAACACCACTCCTATTTTCTTGGTCATTTTAGAACACCAACTGTTTTAAGTCTTAAATGATCCAGATATAAATTTTGCTTTTAAGTCTCTTTTCCTGAGAACAATATGTCATACTTCATAGAGAGTTTTGATAACTAGATAATATGATTAAGTATGAGGCTAAATGTATACTATCTGCCACTAAGAATAGATGTGTGACCTTAGAGAAGTCATTCAATTTCTCTAAGCTGGTAGAGAGGCTTAGAAAAATGAGGGTAATAGTCAATGCCTATCGCATGGAGTACAAACCAACTAACACTATGACTCTTTCCCTAACATAAAAATATGGGCTACATGGTCACAACAGAAAAAGCAGAATAGGTGG
Source organism: Cnephaeus nilssonii (assembly GCF_951640355.1). Classification (NCBI taxonomy): domain Eukaryota; kingdom Metazoa; phylum Chordata; class Mammalia; order Chiroptera; family Vespertilionidae; genus Cnephaeus; species Cnephaeus nilssonii. The sequence continues at coordinate 55,984,330 of NC_137073.1, forward strand.
TTACATATAGTTTCCATAAACTTTAGTATGAAGATTAAAGTGTTGAAGAATCAAGTAGTGTTTGCGATTACTTCTATTTCTTTACTAATCCCACCATTATAACCACAATAAACTGTATTAATGACAGAATTTTTTCATTTGATTCACTTTTTTATTCTAGGTCATTGGCTGAAAGTCTCCATTTCAAGAAGAAAATACCTTAGTTTAATGGCTTTAACAATAAAGAGATTAAGAATTAACCTCAATTGTTTTAAGTTATATATTAAACTGTTTTTCTAAGCTTTTTACTTGTATTTACTCATTTAATCCTTTAACAATTCTATGAGAAAGTTACTACATATTAATGAGCCCATTATTCAGATAAGAAAACTGACATAGATTAAGGAACTGGTCCAAAGTCCACAGCTCATAATTAGCAGTCAGGTTTTGAATCCAGGCAGGCAGTATTAAAACTCCATATCAACCAAATGTTACCATACTGATACAAGTGAAGCAACCAGAACTTGGGGAAGAAATGATATGGCAAGAAAATAATAAACTATTATTGCACACATATATACACCTCAAAAATGTTTTTCAAAAAATTCCTTTTACTTAAATTATTGAAGTTTCAAATGGATAGAAATTATGTGAATGCATCTACTAATATAAATGTTGGTCTAAATGTATTACTTCCATTGCAGCAACTTCTTTCACTGTTATTGATGAATCAACTTTGAAAAGCAGATTTTTATTTCAACAGGGTTGAGAAATTTTACTCTGTAAGCTAGATTGTGTCCTTGGTAATGAAAAGGTAAAGTTGGAAAAAGCTACGTAAAGATGACAATGTAAAAAAAGTCCCTAGCAATGTCCTGTGTAAATGTATAACTCTCTGCAAATATTAGTGTAAAACACACACACACACACATTACACACACACACATCTTAGATTGATATTTGAATGTTAAGGACAATTTTTTGTGAGCTATCACTTTTATAAAGATACCAGAAGCCTGGTATCGTGCACAGGTAGGGTCCCTAGGCCTGGCTGGTGATCAGGGCCGATTGGGGCCTTTCAGCTGCCAGTCAGGGCCTCCCTTCGCCTGCTGCTAGCCAGGGCCTTCCTTCATTCCATGTCACCCCCTGGTGGTCAGCGCATGTCATAGTGAGCGATAGAACTCCCAGTCTCCTGTTCGAACTCCTGCAGGGACACTTTGCATATTAGCCTTTTATTATATATAGATAGATGCCATTGAGAAATTTCAACTTGATTTGAGAAATCACTGAATACCTGAAAAATATTTTTCCAAACTTAAATTGTATTCAAAATCATCAAGAAAGAATCACACGATTCAGTTTAATTTAAATAACTTAAATTTGACATGTTCAAATAACTTAGAGCTTTTAACTTTAAAGAAATTTTTTAAAATCCTAGCCCCAATATCAAGGAAAGGTGTCAAAAAAGGTCATTACTTTCAGGAAAGAAGAGGCTATTTAACTCCTTAAAATAACTAATATGCTATAGTGAGCCAAGCTTTTATAATTGGTCCATTATGAAAAAGTAGATCTTAGGTTCTTTATTCCAATTTTTCAAATAAGAAAATTCTAGTAGATTGAATACAAAAGAAGAACCCTACATTTTTACATCTAAATTTGCACAAAGACAAGATATCATTAGAACAGAAATTTGGTTATATCATAGTGTCACAGAATAATGATTACTATAGTGAGTCAAATAGATAAACACCAGTTTCTATAAATTCTCAACTTTTTGGGGGGCACAATAAACCACATAAAACTAAAACTACTGGGAAATTACTACATTTTAGCTTTTAAGAGGTTTGGTGAGGATCATATTTTTTCCCAGAATGTACCTGTTGCTTTTCTAAGGATATCAATAAGCCCAAGAGCTCATCTACACACATTTCCAAGTTCCAATAACAGCCAAAGTATTAAATAACTAATCCAATAGAATGCACTATTCCAAAATACAGTGTTTGGCCAATATCTTCAGAGAGATACTGTAATTGTTTCACTCTATTTTCAATGAATGATCTATAATGAAAGTTGTATTTTAGGCTTAACCTAGAGCAGCTGTGCCCTGTGGGAAATGAAGAGTCTTTGTAAAATGTGTTACAGTTTACTAATAAGGATGAAGAAGAAGCACAACTGATGAACCAGCAAATCTGCTCTGACTTACTCGGTCTTTGCTGAATGAATTTGAATATCATCAAAATACATTATCCTTATATATAACCTGCTTTCTATGACTCACTGTATCCTCATACACATTACAAAAGGAACTTTAAGCATTTAAATATTTTAGGTATTTGTGCTGGCCCTATGGCAATACATAAAACAATATATTTTCTAAAGGACAAAAATTAAGCTTTCAATAAGAAAAGGTTACTAGGTGAGTATTTAGGATCTGGAAGAAAAAAAAAACAGAGAACATTTACATAGCAGTATTTATATTTGATACTGACATATAATAAACAGAATTTTTCACCTAAAAATAATGCAAAATTACTTTCTCTGACTATTTATCAATTGGCCATTGGGGAACCATGGATATGTGAATTAAAATTCTACTTACACCAGTAACAGATTGTTTTATCTTGAACGCATTTGTTAATTTCTCTCTCCCTCTCCACCTCCCTTCTTTCTATCCTTCTTTCCTTCCTTCCTAATTCACTCACGAATTCATTTAACTTTTATAACATGTGCTGGGCATTATGGTTGCCTCTAAAAATGAACAAGATAGTTGTTTCCCAAAGGAACTCTTAATCTTTTGAGTAATAGAAATATATATGTAAAATATATACTATAAAATATTATGAGAAAGGTTTATTTAGAAGTGCTCTGGGAGCAGAAAGGGGAATATAATCCAGTTTCTCTGAGATGGTGGTACATGAACATAGACTTGAAAAATAGGAATTAGTCAAGAAGTTCTGTGGGTAAGGGGGCAAAGCGAGGCAGGTATTTCTACCAGAAGAAATAGGAGTTCACATGCCACAGGCTCTGCAATTATTTAGTTACAGGTCTAGGATACATAGCAAATAGAGACATGATAGCATTTTCCAAAGTTGGGTTCATATACCCAAGGGTACAAGAAGACAATTACAAGAGAACAGGAAGAAAATATTAAAACTTTTTTACAATTATTCTTACAACCTCATTTTAAAAAATTCTATTCTATACCTATTACATAATGTACATAATATTTTAGTATTTTAAGCCTTGTACATGTGTATAATTTATAAACAAATAAATATGTACTGGGTATATTTCCTCCAAAAGTTTTAATTAACGGTATTATAACTTTACAAAAAAAGAAAGAACCACATATTCTATATTATCCTAAAGGTGATGCATAGTAATAAAACATTTTAAGCAAATGAAGTACAATTGTATTTTAACACTCTGGCTATATTCTAGGAGGAAAATTAGAAAATGCGATTTGAGACTAGTAAAGCAATTGTGAAGCCACTGTAGTAATTGCAGTGAGAAGATCCTAAGCAATGATAGTGGCACAGTGGGAATGCCAAGGAGGAGCAGAGGCAGCCTGTAAGAAAATAAGATTATAGCCCTAGCCAGTTTGGCTCAGAGGAGAGAGCATTGGCCTGTGGACTGAAGGATCCCAGGTTCAATTCCAGTCAAGGGCACATGCCCGGGTTGTGGGCTCGATCCCTAGTAGGGGGCATGCAGGAGAGGGCCAATCAATGGTTCTCTCTCATCATTGATGCTTCTATCTCTCCCTCTTCCTTCCTTTCTGAGATCAATAAAAATGTATTTTTTTAAAGATTATAAACTATAAATCAGATTGACTTAGAGCATTCATTACATTTCTTTAAAGTTTTCTTTTATTGGTTGATTGATTGATTGATTTTATTGATTTTAGGGAGGGGGGGAGGGGGGGAGGAAAAGAGGGAGGGAAGGGAGAGAGGGAGAGAGGGAAATTTGTTGTTTCATTTATTTATGCATTCACTGGTTGATTCTTGTATGTGCCCCGACAGAGATTCATTACATTTCGATACTACCCAATTCCACAAAGATAATTTATACATCCTTCCAAAAGTAGGTTTACAAATCAAGATCTGATGTATTATTATCCTATTTTAGATAATTAAAACTCAAAGATAAAATTATATTCTGATTTCATGACTATGACCAATATTTTAAAAACAAGGCAATCACTGTCCCAGTTACATCAATCTAGTTTTTCTTATGTAAGCTAAATTAAAATCTTGATCACAGGTGAGGGTAAAAGTTACTGGCTGATATATAGCTAAGATGCTAGGATGAATATCTAATTATTCCATGCCATCATAATGGTGATGGAACAAAGAGAGTATTGTTTCTGCCTTCCCTCTCTATTTTATAAGATTCCATAGGCCAGGGACTTTTTAAAATAAATTTGCATCAAATATAGCATAGATTGCCTTTGCTAAGAAAAACAGAAACCAAGCAAAAGAGAATGAATATTAAGATATAACTTTGCTTTATATTAAGATATAAGTTATGCTTTATCCCCTGGAACTTCAACAATTAGATTTAACAAAATTAAATATGTACATTTTGTATAACTGACCTCCACTAAGCTTAAATTCAGGAGAGGGAAAAGATTTGATAATAGAATTTGACTAATTCAAGTACTATTCTCCATTAGCATTTTAAGAACTCTTTACCTGTTTTTGAAGGAATGAATGAGTGAATGTTCAAATTTTATTTCATATCAAAGTACTTGATCCTACATAAGAAATATCCCATTTATGGTCTTGTTGCCAGAAAAGCTCTAGCTAATTTAAATTTCAAATGTTTTCATCCATAGCAGGTAACTTTTTAACTAGGACAAAATGGACTATTACATAAGCTATCCCTAGTGGCATTTTGTAATAGTTCCTCATCTTGGTTTTTTAAGTATTTCCGATGGCCTTCAGTGGCATAGCTCCTCTCTTAAACTACTCTAGTTTTCCCACAATTGTGTCGGCCAGATTTATATTGAAACTGGCTAAAGAGCATAGTGGCAATAAGTGGATTCTCAAGGATACTTCACAAGAACTTAAAATACATACAGCATTTTTAACATCAACGTTAACAAGTATCATATATAATATCAAAAATCAGTTTTTTTAATCTTAAAAATATATAAATACCTTTTGGAATAAAGTGTCTTGTAATGTTTCAAAACTAAAACATTATTGGATTCAGACTGACAGTTCAGTTTAAAGAATAAAAACAAAATGCCAGCCCAGTTTCAAAAAGTGTTTATTAATCATTCTAAATTTCATTGCTCATTTTAATGTATTCTGAGAATATCGTAGCAATCAGCAATATATTATTGTTGCAATGATAGCTTTGGAGGCAACAGAAATCCTCTGTGGGATACTGAAATCAGACAAGTTGGGGACAGCTGATAGAGCACTTTTGGGGCATTATGTTTGGAAATAACAGCTAAGGTGCCCTCTAATCATAGTAAAGTCATCTGTTTTTCATTCCAAAAATTTAGATTTACTTCTGAACTTATCCTCTACGGGGCTCAAATACAGACTACATTCACCTCCAACAGTGAATTAACTGACATGTGAGCCCATAACATGTGGCTTTAAATACAGTACTAAATTATCCGTCCTCCATAGAAATAGAATGGACTCTGATTCGTAGAGCAGGTAACAAACCTAAGGCTCTCAATCACGGCTGAAGGAATTTACGTGCACTGCAGACATCCACTCTCGGTAGAAGGTCATCGCTTCACAGCCTTGGAAATAATCCCTGCCAACCGCCTTGCAAAGTGCCTGAGGCATCGCTCCTGAGAGGCATAACTCCTCTTCTTTCAAGGCTAGAGGTCAGAGCCATGATCACAGCTCAGTCAAATTTAAAGGAAAAAGTATCTGGGGTCAAAAATATCCTAAGGAAAAATACAAGACTAAGGCTAAAAAAAATAGATATTGTGCTCCTCTGGGCTTCAGCGTGGTGATGAAAAAAAACCTGTTGCAGAATATTAAATTTAGATTTTATTTTCATCAGATAGCATCAAAATAACTGAACTAAAACTGAATACAGAACGTGACAGATGTCATGCTGCAATCAGTTTTGAGGACATTTTTAAATGCTACAAATCCATTTATATCCTCATCAGCCTAGACATTCTACAAAAGAACAACAAAAAAATCAAGTTTAAGTGACTTAAACACGGAACATGAGCAGCAGCTCGTGATTAAATTACTGAGTCGGTTAACCTGAGTACACAGAAAGAAGGCTGCTCTTTTAAGCATTGTTCCTTCTGCCTCTGATCAGACAGACTCCCTCTCACATCATGGCTGCTGCTTCACAAAACACTACACAGAGCCAAGGGGAAGATCATTTGTAAATAGGGATAAACTGCTATTTGGGAACTCTTTATAAAATACATAAACTAAATTGATGTTTGTGTGAAAAACACAGTCATTTCCTATACTTCTAAAAGTGAAAAACTCTGAAAATTGTTTTTGAAAATCATAAGACAGATGAAATTACCATTCAACTCAACAAAAGTGGCTTGGGCCCCATAAAAATCATAAAGGAGCGTATTTAAAGGTTATAGGCATTTCTGGACGTACACAATGCAAAGGGTAAAGTGTTTTATTTTGGTCGTCTCTGCCAATTGCTATTACATGCTGTCATTTTCAGCAAGGGGAACTGAATTTGCAAAAGAGTGGGCACAACAGGCCTTAAATCATACAAGGTGGGGACAACTGACAGAGCGCTGTCCCCGCCCTGCCTACCAGGCCCCTAGAATATCAGGATTTATGGTCTATTTTTCTGACATATCTGTAACTTAGTAACATCTACAACCTCCTGATCTACTAATCTACTTTTAGCTCTACCTTGGTCCTACCCTGGCAAAAAGAAAAGGAAATGCCCCCCCCAAAAAACAGATATTGTCCTGTCATTGTTCCTGGCTTTTCAAAACTCATTTCAGAGGTTATTGTTGTTCCTTGTGTCACTCTGAATGGATTAAGTCGTGGCAAGGTAGCAACCTAACCCCGAAATCTCAGTGGTATACACCAAAAGGTTTATTTCTTGCTCATGCAAGTCCATTGTGACCCTGGCAGCTCCCCATGGCAGCTCCCTCCCAAGAATGAATGCCAGTCCTATCTCCTGGTGACCTGCTCATCTTCACATTCCATACCTAGACTGCCATACAGGGAATAAAGATCTAGAGGGCAATTTACTCTCTCCTGACTGCTTTGGCCCAGAAGAGCACCCGTGTGTCCACAGTGCACTGCCTAGCTGTAAAGAAGCTCTGGAAAGAGAGGGAATAACACATTGGTAAGCACTTGACTAAGTCTCCACTACACCTTTTTTCTAACCCTGGCCTGTAAATGTTTCTTCATTTGTCTTCACTCTCTTATAGAGGATGTAATTGTTTATCATCTATTTTACTTCACTAGACAATGAGGCAAGGGAACTAGATCAATTATTTTCCTGACTAAATTCCATAAACACACAAATAAACATGAGCACAGAAAGTTAGATGCATGCCTGCTCAATGTTAGGGAGAAATCCTAACTGCCAGGTATGGCAGCAACCTCAAAAATATATTTAACTTTATATGAAAGCCACCATTTATTCAACATCAACAAATATTCACTTAATGTTTCCCATATACCAATCAAAATTCCAGATACTGAGAAAACAGCAGTAACTGAGAAAAACTCGGGCCTTCTCGTGTAGTAGTTCACATTCTAATAGGGAAAAACAATAAGCATCAGAAACAAGAATTATCAAAAAGAATAATGCCAAAAATAAGAAAATATCAGTAGGAGAGTTACTGTAAACTGGGTGATCAGAGAAGTCCTCTAAGAATATTTGAGTGATATGAGTGATATATGAATAGCAAGAAGGAGACTGCAATTAGAAAATCTAAGGGAAGAGTATTTTTTTTAGATATCTCCATTTTATTTACTTTTTTATCACTTACATACAATAAAGTGCATAAATCTAAATTTATAACACATAAATCTTTGAGTGTACCACACACAAAAATTACGTGTATCCGTAGCTGGATTAAACCATTCAGGTCAAAATATGGAATTTTTGTAGTGCTCTCAACAAAGTGGGTATAGAGGGAATGTACCTCAACATAATAAAGTCCATATATGACAAGCCTACAGTTAACATCTAAAATAAAAAATCCAAGTTCATATATACAGAGAACATATTGGTGGTTGCCAGAGGTGAGGGGTGGGCAAAATCAGTGAAGGAAATAAAAAGGTACAAATTTCTAGCTATAAAGTAAGTCATGGGGGTGTACTGTACAGCATGATGATAGTTAATAATACTGTATTGCATAATAGAAAATTACTAAGAGAATAGGTCTTAAAAGTTGTCATTACAAAAAAATAAAGTTCTATAACTAGGTATGGTAGCAGATATTAACTAAACTTACTGTAGTGATCATTTCACAATATATACAACTATCAAATCATTATGTATGCACCTGAAAGTAATAAAATGTTGTATGTCAATTATACCTAAATTTAAAAAAGATAACTGACAAAGCTAATTTATGGATATAGAAATCAGAAGAGCAGTTATCTAGGGAGGGAGGTACTCTTGAGAGGAAATCTGCCAGAAGAGTATTTTAAAAGGAGGGAATAGATAATCCAAAGTCCAGAGCACACTTGGTGTATTCAAAAATGTAGAATTTTTGTATGGTATCTGTAAATTATAAATGCCCCTATCTCTAGTTACATGTAAAATTGTCTTCTATCAAGGACTGTATGTGGAGCTCAAGATCCCCTCACTTTTATTGAACTCACCTCTACATTGTGTAGAGTTAAAGCATAGTTCCCAGCATACCTCACCTTATCAACCACCGTTAAATGCCTTAAATGTGAAAGAAAAGCAGCTATTACTGTAGGTTTTTAAAATATCTGACACTCTTAATTTTAAATTTTATAATTTATTAGAGAAAAAGGCAAAAATATATAAAGTGTTAATACAAAAATTTAAAAGCAATGTGTGGCAAGAATAAGACATACCTCAAAACAGTATAAATTACCAAGTAAAATTATCTACATAAACTTTTATTTATATATTGCCATAAAATCAAGTTTCTTTCTGGTTAAGGGAAAGTGATAATGGATTTTCACTATATTTGCAGGATAAAATGGTATATTTATTTACACTATGGAACATTACTCGACTGGAAGAAGAAGAGGAAGAAGGAGGAGGAGGAGGAGGAGGACAAGGAGGAGGAGGAGGAGGAGGAGGAGGAGGAGGAGGAGGAGGAGGAGGAGAAGAAGAAGAAGAAGAAGAAGAAGAAGAAGAAGAAGAAGAAGAAGAAGAAGAAGAAGAAGAAGAAGAAAATTATACCTTTTGCAACAGTATGGATGGATCTGAAGACTATTCTTATAAGTGAAATAAGCCAGTCAGAGATGAAGAAGAAGAAGAAGAAGAAGAAGAAGAAGAAGAAGAAGAAGAAGAAGAAGAAGAAGAAGAAGAAGAAGAAGAAGAAGAAGAAGAAGAAGAAGGAGGAGGAGAGGAAGAGGAAGAGGAAGAGGAAGAGGAAGAGGAAGAGGAAGAGGAGGAGGAGGAGGAGGAGGAGGAGGAGGAGGAGGAGGAGGAAGGGGAGGAGGAGGAGGAAGGGGAGGAGGAGGAGGAGGAAGGAAGAGGAAATTATACCTTTTGCAACAGTATGGATGGATCTGAAGACTATTCTTATAAGTGAAACTAGGGGCCCAGTGCACAAATTTGTGCACCTTGAAAGGAACTGTGGGCTGCGAGGCTGCGGTGGGCACAGGGGTGGATCTCAACCCATCCTCAGTGCCCCTGTCCAGCCCCTCTGGCCACAGCCCCTGGTCCCCTGTCTGCTGGTGGCCCTGCTCCTGCCACTGCTGCTCCCACACACTGACAGCGCTGGCCCCTCTAGCAGCTGCTGATGGTGCGGAGCGATTGGGGCCAGCACCAGCAGTGGGTGCAAGTGGGGCCGGCACTGTCAGTGGGTGCGAGCAGTGGCTGCTGCCCCGATCGACCTTCAGGAGCAGGGGGAGGTGGAGAAGCCCTCGGGGCCAGCAGCCACTGTTTGCACCCTGACAGTGCCAAGTGATTGGTGACCAGTGCCAGGTGCCGGCAGCGGGTGAGACTACCGGGCAGGACCACAGCACACGGGAGCAAAGTATTTTCAATAACCACCAGAGGCTTGCCCCGATGACAGCGACTGGCACCCCACCTTGGTCTAGCGCCCCCCACTCACCTGCTCCACCCCACTCACCTGCTGCATCCCACCTCAGCCGATGCCCATCATGTTCCATGCACGCCCCCTGGTGGTCAGTGCATGTCATAGTGACCAGTTGTTCGGTTGTTCCTCCATTCGGTCTATTTGCATATTAGACTTTTATTATATAGGATAAGCCAGTCAGAGAAAGACAAATACCATATGACTTCACTTATCTGTAAAATCTAATGAACAAAATATACAAACAAAATAGAAACACACTCATAGATACAGAAAACAGACTGATAGCTTTCAGAGGGGAGGGAAGTTGGGGGGCTAGAAGAAAAAGGTAAAGGGATTAACAAAAACAAAACAAAACAAAAAAAACCTCATAGACACAGAAAATAGCATGGCGATTACCAGAGGGAAAGGAAAGTGGGAGGAGGTAGAAGAGGGTAAAGGGTGGATAAATGGACTTGCGTTGGGTGGTGAACACACAATACAATATATAGATGATGTATTATATAAGTGCACATTTGAAAACTATATAATTTTATTAACCAACTAGAGGCCCAATGCATGAAAATTCATGCAAGAGTAGGCCTTGCTTCCCCTGGCTGCCGGCACCGGCTTCCCTCTGGCACCCAGGATCCTGGCTGCTGCCCTCCTCCAGCTGCCCACAGGCACCCGGGACCCAAGCTGGCTTCCCTCAGACCCTGGCTTGGTCAGGAAGAACGTCCAGAATGACTTCAGGAAGATGTCTGGTCTAATTAGCATATTACCCTTTTATTATTATAGATAGATGTCACCCCAATAAATTCCATAAAATTGGAAAAAAAAATTTTTATCCTTACCCAAGAATATTTTTTCCATTGATTTTTGGAAAGACTAGAAGGGAGGAAGGGAGAGAAAGGGGAAAGAGGGAAAAAGAGAGAAAGAGAGAGAGAGAGAGAGAGAGAGAGAGAGAGAGAGAGAGAGAGAGAGAGATGTGAGAGAGACACATCCATTGGTTGCCTCCTGCACATGCCCCACCAGGGCTGGGGATCAAGCCTGAAACCAAGGTATGTGCCCTTGACCTGAATTGAACCCAAGACCCTTCAGGCTGAGGGCTGACATTCTAACCACTGAGCAAAACTGGCTAGGGCCAGAATATTTTAAAAAACATTAAAAAATATGTTTTTAATGATTTTCGAGAGAGAGAAAGGGAAAGGGAAAGAGAGATAAAAACTTTGATAAGAGAGAAACATTCATCACTGTCTCCTGTACCCTCCCCCCTCCTATTGGAGATTGAGCCCACAACCTGGGCATGTGCCCTGAACAGAAATCAAACCCACGACCTCTTCATGCATGGGACAATGTTCAAAGAGCCACAATGGCCAGGCAGGGTCTGTCCAGAATATTTACAAGATGATTGTAAAATATGTTTTCATGCCAGAAAGGAAGTAAGCTGTCAAACACTATAGTGGTGTGGTCATAAGAATTTAGCCCACTTGAGGGATTCCCACTAGCCAAAGAAGAAACAATTTGAACATCAAAATAATAAATATTATTAAAAGACTTTTTAAATAATAACTTCAATGCCATGAAATATACTTAAAATTTTAACATCCATAAGTTCATAAACATATTTAAAAACTTGAAGGACATCAGAATACTAACTCATTATTCTGAAAACTAGGAAATAAAGGAGAAAACTACACATTTACCCTAATCTTCTTGTACATATATTTAATGAGGCAACATTATTATAAAAGAATTTCTATTAGTAAATGTAGAATGAATAATGAAATTAGAATATCACCATTTTGAAACTCTAAATGAAATAATGGACCTATATGATAATCATCAATGGCTGCTAAAACCATTAGCTGAAAAATCCATAAAAAAAATTTATCACCAACTTTATCAGGTTGATAACATCTGAACTCAATAACCAATTATAACATGACAAAAAGAGAGACAACCAGACAGTATTTGCCTCTTAATGTAATACAACAGGAAATAATAACATCTATGAAATGTTTTTTGGGAAAAAAGGTTTAATCTGGATAGTCCTGTAGATTTAACTATCAATTTACAAGAAATACAGAAAAAGGACATCATAGGTATATAATTTTCAAAATTCAGAATGTGGGAAATTCTATAAAGCAAAAGATGATCAAATCATCAAATGTAATATGGAGATTTTGTGTAGGTTCTGATTCGAGTAAAACATGTAAAATAAAATTTATGAGATGATAAAATTTGATACTGAATGTCTTATATTACAGAATTATTTTAAAATTTAAGTTGCATTATTGATATTGTGGTAATGTTTTTAAATACCTTTTATATTATAGATATCTATAATAATAAAAGCGTAATATGCTAATTAGACCAGACAGCGGAACGACCTTCAGGACAACCTTCTGGGACGAAGCCAGGGTTGCAAGGGCCCCTTGCACGAATTTCATGCATCAGGCATCTAGTATATTCATAATTCCAAAAGTTTTATTCTTAAATATTTATTAGTAAAATAACATGGTATCTAGAATTTACTTCAAAAGAATTTAAAGGACTGGATGATTATATATTAATAATTATTTATGCTACATTACTAATATATTAACTTTTTTTACTATTTACTTTAACATATGTTGGAATAGCAAGATTGGATATTCCAAGTGAATTAACTAAAACTTAGTATTTCTAACCTCTTGCCTAATCACTGAAATCATTTAGGACTGAAGACAATTATTGATGGACAGAAACATAAATAAAGCTAAAAAGAGCAGTTATGAAATGACAATGTTGACGGGAACATAAAACTTCACTGTGGTAAGCTTCTAATTGAGATATTGGGTAGTTAGACAAGAGCAGAGTAGAAAGGATAGGCCAGGTACAGAAGGTCACCAGGGCCTAAGCTCTGGGTGCCTAGCAACAGACAAAACCAGAAGCAACGTATTGTAGGGTGGGACCCTGCCCCCAGGGTGACCTTTCCTCTCCTTGAATATCGCTGGCCACGTGGTTTAGAACTCCTGACTCCTTAATTGTCGCTGATTGCCCAAGAGACAATTTAGTAAAGAAAAAATCTGGAAGTTAGAAGACTGCCACCACCTACCTTTGTAATCTCGGACTCACATAACTTCTGTAGGTTTTGGAGCATAATAAACAACGGCGGCAATAATAATTGTGTCGAGGGCACTAGCTGTAGACTTAGCACTGCATGCATTATCCAATTTAAACCTCACAGCAACCCAAGAAGGTGTGTTGTGGGCACTTGGTATGCACTTTCTACTGACTGAGGGGGGGCATCAACACACGGCACCATTTTTCACATGAGGAGGTTGAGGTTCAGAGGCCAGCAACTTATTTAAGGTCATGTACTGGAAAGTCTTGGTCCAAGTCATATTCCAATTTTAACATGAAAAAAAAGAATACTTTGAGCACTCCATTGCATTGGACTCTTATCGACTGGTGCAAATTACTGGAAAACTGAAGTCCATTCCACAGACCTCGAGTTTTCCAAGCCAGCACCACACTCTACACATCTCACCTGGAAGAATCACCAACCCTTCACTCACCTGCAGGAAGCCTCTGGTCCTGGCCTGGAACTCTTGTGCCAAAGGACTGTCTTCCCTCCAAACCCCACCCCTTCTTGGGTGGCGCACAGCCTTGGACCTTCAAACTACATCTCCCATAAAGCTGTGCGAGGTCACCGGCCCTTTACCGGAAGTCAGGGAGGTTCTATCCGGCTCCGAAAAGAGTAAGTGTTGGGGTTTCCCCATCCCCTGACCACATCCCGGTTTCCGCTGTTCTGGTCTTCACTTGGTTAGGAGCGGCAGCGGCGAGTGAGTCAGTCGTCAGCCCGGTCAGGGCCCGGGGACCCGTCTCCACGCCTTCTGCCCCTTTCCCCGCGCCATCGCCCGGCCTGCGGGTCCTGGGGCGCAGCCTCGCCCTGGGAGCGGGCGAAGGAGCGGTGACCCCGCCACCTGGCCCGGGAGGGAGCGCAGCGCCGCGGGCCCCCCCCCCAACCCGGTCTCTGAAGCGCTGAAAGGAAATGCGGCCTCGGATTTGGTTTCACATTAAAAGAAGGACTCACCGTAGTGGCAAGAAAACAAACTGTTTCGGGCATTTGACCCTTTGAAGAGACCGGCGGGCGCGGGTGGCGCCTGATTGGTTCAAGGACCAGCCTGAGTGCCCAGGGAAGGGGGCTCCTTAGGTAACGGTGGGCGACTTTGGGGACGGAGCCCCCATTCGAGGTCTGCCCTGCCTCCCCTGGGCAAGCCATGGCCCCGAGTTACAACATCAGTAACCGTGGATGTTGGTTCGGATCAAATGTAAGGCCGGTGAAACCTAAGATCCTGTTCAATGGCCTCTCGGAGTAGTCCATGCCTCTCTGGGAGAGCAAGGGCAGCCTTTGGGTGACTGAACCACCCCATCCCGCCCCCCAGTCCTTACCCCAGGGAGGACCTGTCAGTGAGAGGCGGGAAAGTGAATGGAGCCCTAGAGCTGGACTCAGAGTTGGCCCTGCTTCTCTGGAATGAATAATGGCTCTACCTCTAGATAGCCTTTCTGCTGAGAAAGCTGAGGGGGGAAGTGAGCATGTTAAAAAGCTTTCTCCTGAAAAGACTGAGCTGTCAGGAGCATCGCACGCGGGCTGCTGAAGGGCGCTGTGTTTGGGAGGACAGTTTGGCAGCCTCCTGGAGTGGCCTGTGGGGAGGGGGAGGATGTGGCCATGACTTCATAAATGAGGCCGTGAAGTATTGCTTACAGTAAACCTAACTAAAGGACCCATAGGCTGAGATTTTATAGCAAATAAAGTTAAGAGAAAGGCAATTCAGAAGGGAGACTACACATGAGTCTGTATATAGCAGTGCTTCAAAACCAAGTCCTTAAAAGTTGTGTATTATAATATTTTTAAAGCATTTAGGAAGCTCAATATGAAGACGATGATCAGGTAAATTTTAAAGTAAATCTAAAGAAAAAAATCGTTTTCTAGTACAGAAGTCACTTTTAATTAAGTTATAAACAGATCTTCATTATTAGGTTTTATTCAAATGTTTACATTCCTGTGAATATATTTCACCTATTTATAGTTTTTACCTACCTACTTATAAGTAGTAGAAAGATACAAACAGGAAAGGTAAACAAAAATAAAGTTACTCTCTCATCCATTTTCCCCCTACTCATACTATAAAATTAATCTGCCAAATTTGTAGTGTCAGAACACTAAAGACAACTGCTTTCAAAAAATATGGGTTGTAACCTTTCCTTCTTTTTAGCATAAATATCTATTGCTTAGAATAGTAGAAACCCAAATATTTTCTTAACTGCATTCATAGAAAAAAATTATACATTAAAAAAAGGTACTTTGAGGAATTCATAGACAACTGAAACGAACCATTTCCACCAAAAATAGTTCAGTTTTTGCCCTACCGCATTTAACCCATGTTTAGGCAACATTTATTAAGAGATACGAAACAATTATTTTCTGTATTTTTTTTTTCTTACTGAAACAGCACAGTATGACAAAGCAGACCAAGTTAAGGGTTTAAAAAGTTTCTATGATTCAAGGGTAGACAAAGTGACCATTAGAACAGTGTCTAATAGATAAAAAAAAATATGGTCATCTGATTTATGACAAAGATAATGCTACAGTGCAAAAGGACAAGATAGTAATTTCAAGAATGATGCCAAGTCATATGGATTACTCTATGAGATAAAAATGTATGTTGACCCTTACCTCACACCTTGAACAAAAATCAATTCCAGATAGATTGCAGAGTTGTGCAAGGAAAAGCAATACATGGTTTTCATGAGAAACTTAGCTTTTTAATAATTTATTAAAGGTTAAAGGTTCTTAATTTCTCTGAGGACAGGGACCTGTTTCTGGGACTGCAGACCTAAGGGAAATACTACTTGTCATCTGCTACAAACTTCTGCCTTTACTTCTATCTGCTTTAAACCCTCCTCCCATTGAAGTATGTCTGGTCTACCTCAAATACCTGCTTCTCTTTGTAAAGCTGTTACCTGGTCCCTCTCCCAAGGATACGGCCCCCTCATCTGTATTACCAAATATCTGTATGTTATGTATATATCCCTCATGTTCAATTATATTTAAAATTCCCAACTGATGACAATTTTGAAATGTATGCTGTGATGACAGTTGACTGCTAATTACCTTTTGCTAATTATGTTTTAGAAACCATAATTATTCTAATTATATCAGCACTCAGATAATGTTCAATCATTGATATGAGGAGCAATTGCAAATGAGTTTTTTTTCTATTTTCTTTTTTTTAAGGACGAAATGTCTTCTATAAAAAGAAATCCAAAGCAAGAAATAGTTTCCCAATTTCACTCTTCAGCTGCAGAAGGAGATATTGCTAGGTTAACAGTAATACTCAGTCATTCTCCATCTCTCCTCAATGAAACTTCTGAAAACGGCTGGACTGCTTTAATGTATGCTGCAAGGAATGGGCATCCAGATGTTGTCCAATTTCTACTTGAGAAAGGGTAAACATTTGAGGCTATACCACCTGAAGGATTATACGGTTTAATTTCTGGGTTACATCTTTTCTTTTCAAATTTTTTCTTGTAGCCATATTTATATCATTGGACTTGTAAATAACTCATTGACCAGTTTTGTGATATAAAAATGTAGCATAATTTCTAACTAAAAGCTTGTAACTTTTTTTACTCAGGAATTAATTTTTCATTCTTTTTTTTTAAATATATATTTTATTGATTCTTAACAGAGAGGAAGGGAGAAGGGATAGAGAGCTAGAAACATCGATGAGAGAGAAACATCGACCAGCTGCCTCTTGCACACCCCCCACCGGGTATGTGCCCGCAACCAATGTACATGCCCTTGACCGGAATCGAACCTGGGACCCTTCAGTCCGCAGACCGACGCTCTATCCACTGAGCCAAACCGGTTTCGGCTAATTTTTCATTCTTAATAACAAAGCAAAATTAGGAGTTAATCTAATATTTTTTTTCAAAACAGAAAATTAAGTTTACCCACTGTGGCTACCATGAATCCTTTGTAGAATTTTAATATCGCATAGTACATACTGCTTTTTAATTTTATAATTCTCCAGAAAATTGAAATATCCACTATCTATAACTTTTCATGATTTATGATTATTTCTTTCAACCTTCCCACTTGTAAATTATGTACTAAATGAAGAAAAGTCTATGTAAGCATTAAATAAAGGAACTATAATATGCATCTGAAAGTATTAAGTAACTACTGGAGAAAACGTTTGTTTCCTATTATACTTTTCCTTTTATCTATAGGTGTGACAGATCCATTGTCAACAAATCAAGGCAGACTGCACTGGATATTGCTAAATTTTGGGGTTACAAGCATATAGCTAACTTACTAGCTAATAATAAAGGTGGGAAGAAGCCTTGGTTCCTAACCAATGATGTAGAAGAATGTGAAAATTATTTTGGCAAAACGCTGTTGGACCGGAAAAGTGAAAAAAGAAATAACTCTGACTGGCTACTAGCTAAAGAAAGCCACCCAGCCACAGTTTATATACTTTTCTCAGATTTAAATCCCTTGGTTACTCTGGGTGGCAACAAAGAAAGTTCCCAACAGCCAGAAGTCAGGCTTTGTCAGCTGAACTACACAGATATAAAGGATTATTTGGCTCAGCCTGAAAAGATCACCTTGATTTTCCTTGGAGTAGAACTTGAAATGAAAAAAGAGTTACTTAATTATACTGGGGAAGTCCCAAGAGAAGAAGAAGATGGGCTGGTTGCCTGGTTTGCTCTAGGTATAGATCCTGTTGCTGCTGAAGAATTTAAGCAAAGACATGAAAATTGTTATTTTCTTCATCCTCCAATGCCAGCTCTTCTGCAATTGAAAGAAAATGAAGCTGGTAAGACGTGAACACTCTATACTTGTATTGATAATACTCTGGTCTTTGGAACTCCTTTGGAGTTGTATGTATCTACAGTTTCTAGGGCAGGCGTCCCCAAACTACGACCCGCGGGCCACATGCGGGTATTTTTGCCGTTTTGTTTTTTACTTCAAAATAAGATATGTGCAGTGTGCATAGGAATTTGTTCATAGTTTTTTTTAAACTGTAGTCCGGCCCTCCAACGGTCTGAGGGACAGTGAACTGGCCCCCTGTTTAAAAAGTTTGATGACCCCTGTTAGGGGCATGCTTTTTTCAGTAAGCAATGAAATGAAGCTATATCTTCATTAGAAACTTTATAAGGCTCTCACCCTAGGGGACTACTCTCCTGGGCAGTTCCAGCAATCTTAATCAGCTAAGACAAATTTCCCCAGAATTAACCCTAAAGCATGATGGTTTCATTTGATTCTTCAGTGAATAATGATTGAGCGCCTGCTGTACAATGAGCATGATGGCAAAGACTTCTTGGACTATTTCGTTTTTTTCTGTTGCTGGGTATGCCAGTTCATGTGGGGCCTTTCAAGTCATGATAAGAAACTAGGGGTGTTAGTCTAAATTCCATTTAAATATTATAACCTGACCTATGTTTAAGAGAAAAAAAAAACTGTCACTTTGGCTGTTTTGTAGATCATGAATTGTAGGCAATTAAGTATGGAAGTCAGGAGTCTTGTTGTGAAGTGATTAGAAATTACTGCATCCCAGGTAAGATATTTTATTGGCTTAGATTAGTGGTGGAGTGGCAGGAAAGAGAGAGTTTGAGATATTATGGAGGTAGGACTGATAGGGCTTGATCAGTATGTTGAGACTATTATAAGTGAGAGGGAGATGATAGTAACCTGGACTAAAACCTAAACTAAGATGATAATACTAGAAATGGTGAAAAGGAGGTACATTCAAGATATATTTTTGAGAGAAAATTGACAGTACTTGATGGAATGAGGATAGAGTATATAATAATGAAGGAAAAGGAACGACTGCTAGGCTTGAGACTTTAGTAATTTGGTAGGTAGTGATACTATCCTATCTAATAATAGACAAATATGCAAATTGACCATACCTCCGACACGCCCACCAGCCAATCAGAGCGAGTATGCAAATTAATCCAAACCAAGATGGCTACAGCCACAGAGAGCAAGGTTTCCTAGGTAACAGAGGAAGCCAAACTTTCCGCCTGCCCTTGCCAGGCCTAAGCCTCCACTCAAGCTACAAAGTTTCAATTATAGAAGGTAAACAAATTCCAACAGAAATGGCGACAGAATGGAGCTTGAGAGAGCAGGCCAGGGTTGCCGCCGGCAACAGGGAAAGCAAAGCTTTCTGCATACCCTGGCCGGGCCCACCCGCTTAAGGCAACAAAGTTTCAATTATAACCCCAACACAAATGGCTGCTGGCCTTGGAGGGAGCCCCAGGCTTGGCTCCGCTCCAGGCTACAAAGTTTCAATTGTAGAAGGAAAATAAATTCCAGATACCAGGGCCTCCGCTTGGGTTGCCAGGGGGCGTGGCCGGCCTGCAAACCACCACAGGCCCCTCGCTCAGGCTGCCCCACACCCCAAGGGAACCCCCACCTGATCTGGGACGCCCTTCAGGGCAAACCAGCTGGCCCCCACCCCTGTACCAGGCCTCTATCCTATCTAATAAAAGAATAATATGCAGATTGATCATCACTGCAACACACAATATAGCTGCCCCCATGTGGTCAAAGATCCTGCCCCCATGTGGACACAAGATGGCCACCACAAGATGGCCAGCAGGAGAGGGCAGTTGGGAGGCACCAGGCCTGCAAGGGAAGGCAGTTGAGAGGGACCAGGCCTGCAAGGGAGGGCAGTTGGAGGTGATCAACCCTGCAGGAGAGGGCAGTTAGGGGTGACCAGGCCGGCAGAGGAGGGAAGTTGGGGGCAAACAGGCTGGCAGCAGAGTGGTTAGGGGGTGATCAGGCTGGCAGGCAGAAGCGGTTAGTGGCAATCAGGAAGGCAGACAGGCAAGCAGTTGGGAGCCAGCAGTCCTGGATTATGAGAGGGATGTCCGACTGCCCATTTAGGCCCGATCCCACCGGGCAGTCGGACATCCCTCAAAGGGTCCCATATTGGAGAAGGTACAGGCTGGGCTGAGGGACAACCCCCCCTCTGTGCACGAATTTCGTGCACCGGGCCTCTAGTTTTTTAAATAAAATAATATAGGGTGATGAGTAGAGCAAGGGAAGAAGGAAAGAGTTAAAGTAAGTAAATCAAGATATTAGTTTTGGGCATGCTAAATTTCAGAGGATATTAGAATCTGGAGAGAGGAGAGGGGAGGTCTGAACTGGTGATACCCATATTGGAGTCATCAACACAAAGATGGTTTTTGAATCCCAGGAAACTGCTGAGATTATTTCAAGTTGAGAGCAAGTAAGAAAGAGAATCTCAGAATCATACCTCAATCCCTCTCAATTTAAAGGTCAGGTAGAAAGAGAGAAGCCATCAAAAGTGATGGTGACAGTGTGGCCAAAAGAAAGGAGGAAAACAGGAGACATGGAAACCATGAGAGCAGAGTATTTTTTGGAGGTACTGGTCAAATGCATTGAATGCCGTTGAGAATATGAGTAAGAAAGGCAAAGTTTTTATGGGTTTTTTAGAGCTCTTTGGTTTGGAGAGTATGAAGGTTTTGGTGAATTTGACAAGAGGAGTACCAGTGGAGTGGAAGAAAAGAAGCTCGATTATGATAGATTGAGGAGTTAATGAGAGGTGATGAAGGGGTCACTTGTCAGTGTTCCCCTTCCCTTAGGTAATGGGGAAGGCCCTTCCAAGGATATGAATGTTGTAAACAGCATCATTTTTTTAATATTATGTGCAGTTTCCAGTTGTAAACAGGATAGGTTCCACAGTGACATGGACCAGTAGTGACTTAGCCAGTCACCAAGGTAGAGATGGATACCAACAGTTTGTAATATTGCCTTTTTTAGTTCAAGTCCAAGTTAGGAACAGCCTTTGTAATGTATTTTTAGAAAAGCTTCCACTATAAAGTCACTATTTGTAGAGTCACTATACACCTTGTATGTCCAAAATTTCAAAATCACCTGCAGTAAAAGTCTGAGCTAATACAGTGTGTAAGATGGATGTTAGTACATCTGTCTTATATGAGTTATATTTTCTTAGTTCAAATTAAAGTTAAATATAATTTCATTTGTCATATGTAGAATTAAATCTTTTACTTTAAAAAAATGTACACATCATAAAAATAGGAATACTAAACTCTTGATCACACCACTATTCAGAAGTATATTCTTTATTATGACTTAAGAACATTTATACCATATGTCTTTATTATGATTCAAGAATATTTTACTTATATATTAATATGTTTATAATTTGTCACAGAATTAAAACTTCTTGTTTTTCTCAAAAAGGAGTTGTAGCTCAAGCAAGATCTGTTCTTGCCTGGCACAGTCGATACAAGTTCTGCCCAACCTGTGGAAGTGCAACTAAAATTGAAGAAGGTGGCTATAAAAGAGTATGCTTAAAAGAAGACTGCCCTAGCCTCCTTGGTGTTCACAATACATCGTATCCAAGAGTTGGTAAGCCTTTTCTTTTACAGTGAAATCTCAGCCATCTGGAATCCTGAGGAATAAGACATTCTAGAAAGACAAGATTTTCAGTTGCTGAGGGGTTGACCTTTTCATTAAGAGCATGTTTACTTTAACCGTTAAGTCTATAAGTATTAAGTTATTACATACATTCATGAATTTTAAATAAAGGACATTGTACATAATTAGCCATTTCTTAACTCTGGATTAATCAATATGAATTTGATGTGTTGAGATACATGATTTCAAAAGCCCACCAATCTGGGTCCACTTAGTTCAGAGACACCAAAAAAGAAGTCCCAACAATTTAGTGCCTATTTGAGGCATCACCCAAGCAGTACAGCCTGGAGCTAGCTTCTCATAACTGCTGGTATCTGCCTATACTTTCTCTGCTCCTAATTGGTTTGAGACTGCTGTTGGTTTAGAAATCTGATAACCCAGCCCTTTCAAACTGTGAAAAAGAAGAGACAGACTAAGTAAGCAACACTTAAAGAGGTCTCCTAGGAGTAAGTAAAGTGCATGGCTTAGTGACATCTATTTTTACTGCTCAGGAACCTTTTACATCTGATTCCTGGATCTCAGTCATGATATAGAGAGGATAATTCACTAGATTAGTGACATCTGGAGACATGAACTGTATTTAATTTATATATATATATATATATATATATATATATATATATATATATATATATATATATATATATATTAATTGCTTAAACATAATCACAAAGCCCCCTTAGCTTTTAAAAACATTTTATTATGGATTAGGATGGAAGGGAGAGAAAAATCCACTACATTTACTATGGTAAAATTTGAATTTTATTCATGCCATGTATTATCTACTCACACTTTTTTTTATAAAAAAAAATAAGAGCCCTACCTGGTTTGTCTCAGTGGATAGAGTGTCAGCCTATGGACTGAAGGGTCCCAGGTTCGATTCCCATCAAGGGCACATGCCTGGGTTGTGGGCTCAATCCCTAGTAGGAGGCGTACAGGAGGCAGCCAATCAATGATTCTCTCTCATCATTGATGTTTTTATCTCTCTCTCCCTCTCCCTTCCTCTCTGAAATCAATAAAAATACATTTTTTTAAAAAGAATATACCTAGCATACCATAAGTACACAATAAATGTTATTAAAATGAGGACAAAAATGATCTTTTAGCTTACTGACAGTATTCTATATAACTTCCCTAAAATACTGTCATTAGGCAGAAAGAAACAATCTCTTGTAACTAGAAAAGTCTTGTTCTTACAATAGATATACCTTTTAATTATCCTACTAGACAGTGACTGTATATACAGAATGAGTGGAAATTATTTTTCCTGTTATTCATACATCTGATTTTTTTTTAATAGATCCAGTAGTAATCATGCAAGTTATTCATCCAGATGGAACCAAATGTCTTTTAGGCAGGCAGAAAAGATTTCCTCCAGGCATGTTTACTTGCCTTGCTGGATTTATTGAACCTGGTAAGCTTTTTAAAAATAATGTTTCTAATAATTTTTATTTAACATATAATTTCCAAATAAATATTTTAGGCAGCATTTGAGAAATAATCTTTGATAAATTATTAAATAAAACCGTTACTTTTACATAGTTTCTGTGTATTTTAAATGATACAACTTTTGTTTTTACTAATGGAATAATTTTGTGCTTTAAAGAATCATTACTTGCTCTCTCACGTATCTTTCATATATTGCTGTTATCCAAGATATCAGCATGATTTACACCTCACTTCCTTCTGTGCTAGACTCAGCTGTCATCTTTTCAAATAGAACTTCTCTGATAGCCCCAAATATATCCGTTAGCCCCATAGCCTGCATTCACAATCCCTGTTATCCTGCCAGTTTTATTTTGCTATAGCAGTCATCACCACCTAACATGGTATGTATGTATGTATGTATGTATGTATGTATGTATGTATTTTTATATGTATCTATTTGTCTATCTCTATTTATCTGCTTTTATCAGAAAGTAAATTCCATAAGGGCAGGGACTTTGTTTTATTTATTGGTGTGTCCCAAACCCTTAAAGCAGTGCCTCTTACATAGTAGGAGTTCAATAAATATTTGCAGAATAAATGAATGAATATATCTAATTAATACATGTTTAACCTCAAACTTGCAATATTAATCTGCATTACTAGATAATAATAGTAATAAATATATATTAGAGCCACACTCTGTTCCCAAGGCTTTACATGTATTAAATCATATGATCCTCAGCAGTTTTATAGATGGGGCACAAAGGCATAGGGACTGAATAACTTGCCCCAAATCAAGCAGGTAGTAAGTGATAGGGCAGGGACTTAAACCTGGGCAGTTGTCTCTGAGTCCATGATCTTAATCACTCTGCTGCTTCTCATAGCTCTGGATTACTTTTTTCACTGCTATATAGTATTCCATTTATGAATATCCTGCAATTTACTTATTCTGCTATTGGACATTTATTTCAAAGTTCTTGCTATTACAAGCAACACTGCAATGAATATTTTTATACACTCCTTGTACACATTTGCAAGAGTTATCTAGAGTATATATACCTGAGAGTATCATTGTTAAATCATAGGATATGAGCATCTTAACCTTTTTAGTTATTTCCAAGTTGCTCTCTAAAGTGTCCCTGCCAATTTACATTCCTTCTAGCAGTACATGAAATGTTCGGTTATTACAAATCTACACCAAGTTAGAGTTTTCAAATTTTTAATTTGTCATTCTGGTGGATATGAAAGTGTCACTGTATTTTTCATTTTTATTTCCCTGTTGATGGAGTATCTTTTCCAAATGTGTAATAGGCATCCAGTTTTCTTTACCCCTGAGTTGTACATGTTTGTTCTTTGCCTATTTTTGTTTTTGGTTGTCTATCCTTTTTCTTATTGATTTTAGGAGTTTTAAAATATGTATTGTATGCTAATCTTTATTTAGTTATGGTCTTACAAATATCTTATGCTAGTCAATGACTCATCTTTTCACTGTTTTTGTGAATATATGTTGTTAATTTCAATATAGGAAATGTATTAATCTATTTGAAAAAGAAAGCTATATTTAAATAGCACAATATTTCTAAACTTCCAGATAAACTTAACTTAGAAACCATTCCCTCTATCCTAATTCTCAGTTCCAAAAATTCAAAATATAAAGTACATTTATAGGCATCATTTTATTTTATTAAAGCTGACTCAGCAGTCATCTAGAGCCACTTTCAGCCTTTTTCATCTCATGGCACACATAAACTAATTACTAAAATTCTGCAGCCCACAAAAAATATGTATATTTGCCAATCTGACAAATAAAATATGTATAATCTTGATTGATTTACAAAAATATAATAGTAATTACCTCTCCATTTTGCTCCTAAGTGACTTTTTAAAAAATCAGGTGCCTTATACTTGTATATAAGGATTTCTGGTACAAAGAATTAACCAATCAGACTGAACCTTATTATGCAGCATGACCAATAAGATGCACCTCTGTTATATGACACATATTTATTGTTCAAGACAGGGCATTCACATAGGTCAGTTATTGTTGTGTTGGCTGTTGTCGTGTTTCACTTGACAGCCTAAGGGAAAAGAGGTCAATGCCCCTAACTAAATAGTCATGTATTGCATGTTTTAAAAATTCTTGCAGCACACCGGTTGAAAATTGCTGATCTAGAGGAAAATAATAATGTTAAAAGAAAAATGCTGAATTTCACTTACTGTGGTTTTTAAACTGTTATATGCTTTCTAACTATTTTGAAAACAGTTATCTGTAATAATTGACAACATAAGAAAAAAGTTTGAAGATTTTAGTGAGTAAAAGACTAGCCATTAAAAAATAGTTATAATTTATAACTATTTAGTGATAATATATTAATGAAATAATATATAAAGTGTTTACAGTGTTTAGCCAAAGGTAGGTGCTAGATAGTTGTATATGTTATTTTTTTTAATGTTACTAAAAATTTGGACCTTTAAGAAATGAAAAGTTTGTTGCTATTTTGATTTTGTATGTGGTCATAAACTTTAAGAAATAATGTTTTCTTGAATTCCAATCTAGTTTTAGGCTTCTGCTTTCTGATTCTTTGAACTGGGTTTCTGTCCAAAGTGATTGCCAATGTTTGAACCATTCCTAGCACAATATGTACAGGGCATGTTCATCAGCTGCTTGTTCTTTTGCCCCATTTGATTAGGGGAGACAATAGAAGATGCTGTTCGGAGAGAAGTAGAAGAGGAAAGTGGTGTCAAAGTTGGCCATGTTCAGTATGTCTCTTGTCAACCATGGCCAATGCCCTCTTCCTTAATGATTGGTTGCTTAGCTGTGGCAGTGTCTACAGAAATTAAAGTTGACAAGAATGAAATAGAGGATGCCCGCTGGTTCACTAGAGAACAGGTAAAGTTCAATTTAATTTCCTTCTTCTATTGATTGTTCTCTGACTGTATCGGTTTAAGCATGCAGCAAAGATACTTGTTTTCAGCAAGTTGAATGAATAGCTATGGCCTCTCATCATGCATGGATTACTGTGTAATTGATGTGTTAAATCATCCTCTGAGATTCTTCTAATAATGCTGATTCTATGCAATTTTCTAATATCAAATGCCATTCCTTTAGATTAATACCTTTTAATGGACTTAAAATAGGTAACCATTATATCAGAGATGAAAAACAGGAATATTGTTTTTAGACATTTTGTATTTTAATTTATAGCTTTAAAACAGTTTTCTCTAAAAAAAAAATCTATAATAATAAAAGTGTAATATGCTAATTAGACCAGACATCCTTCTGGACGACCTTCCTTCCAGACAAAGCCACAGCAGGCAGGGGCTGAGGCAGAGGCGGCAGAGGACCCTGGCCGCAGCGGCAGAGGGAAGGGGCTGGGACCAAGGCCCGTGCATGAATTTCGTGCATCGGGTCTCTAGTATCAGTATAAAAAGCTTAAAATTTGTGAAAAGTTCTTATTCAATTTAAAATATATTTAAGGATAAGAAGACAAAACTCACAAGAACTTTTTGAAACATCATTAAGTATTATAATGAGAGATAAATTACTTGTCTGTGTTTTGTATAACCCAGAGTATTTATGTAGAAAACAAATGGATATACTGCAGTATTGAACACCTGAAATCCTTCTATGTCTAAATAAAATTAATTTTATTTTATGCTCAACCTCCAAAAGTAGAAATTAGATTTTTTTTTCAGAATTTTGTAAAATGGAACCTATCCCAGAAGTTGACTTTACTTTGAAAATAAGTGTGGAGCATATACTTAGCTTTTTCATGACCTTATTTTCTCAAATATTTTAAAAATTGAATCACAAACTCATTGAAGCAACTAAAGAGGCTGTACTAAATTCTGCATGTTGAATATGGATGTTAATCACTTTTTACTGTTGTCATTCACTATAAAAGTTCTCACATTTAAGTTGAATTGTATAAACATAGAAATAATATTTAAGTATGAGAGTGTTGAAATCCTAATACATTTTATTATGTGTATTTTAGGTTGTGGATGTTCTGACCAAAGGGAAGCAGCAGGCATTCTTCGTGCCACCAAGCCGAGCGATTGCACATCAGTTAATCAAACACTGGATTGGAATGAACCCCAATCTCTAAATCAATAACTAGACTTTGACTGAGTACTAATTGATTTCTAATACTACTTATTTCCTCACATGATATTAGAAATGTTCACTGCTCTTTAGAATGTCACAACACAAAATACCATATTGGGTGTTTAAAATATTTTCAAGTATACTTTTCATCTTAACCACAGAATTCTTAACTTTATAAATTACAACATTGCCTCAGATTTTGTTAAATCTGGATCAGCCTTCTGTAAACAGTCTTTTGGGTTTTTTGGAGGGTTTTTTTTGTTGTGCTCCATAATTTTATCTCACAAAACCATATTTCTAATAAGAGAAACCATGTTGTAAAGAAGTATATTCTAAAAATGTAAGTAGCCTAAATTCCAGCACCTCTTGTAAGCATTAGACCAGACATTAAAGACCCAATACTGAAATTAAACATATTTGAAAGGAATTCTCAAATGTCAGATTTAAATCTCAAGAAGATTTACATCTATATATATAAAACTCTAATATGCAAATAGACTGAACGGTGGAACAACCAAATAACCGGTGGCTATGAAGTGAGCTGACCCCCAGGGGGCGCGCATAGAACATGGTGGGCATCAGCAGCAAGTGGCAGAGCGCAAAACCTGGCCACGGTGGGATGGTGAAGCAGGTGAGCGGGGGCGCCAGACCAAGGCAGGGCACTGGTCACTGTCATTGGAGTGAGCCTATGGTGGTTACTGAAAATTCTTTGTTCCCATGCACTGCGGTCCCGCCCGGTGCTTGCACTTGCTGATGGCACCGGTCCTGCTTGCACCCGCTGCCGGCACCCGGCGCCAGCCCCGATCACTCAGTGCCGTCAGTGGATGCAAGTGGCAGCTGCCAGCCCCGATTGCCCCTGAGGGCTTCTCCACCTTCCCCTGCTCCTGAGGGGCGATCAGGACAGCAGCTGCCACTCACACCCACTCGCACCCGCTGCTGGCACCAGCCCTAGTCGCTCCACGCTGTCAATGGGTGCAAGCAAGGCCAGCGCCTTCAGTGCATGGGAGTGGCGGCTGCAGGAGCGGGCCTGCTGGTAGATGGGACCAGGGGCAACAGTGGGACGGGTGGGTGGGAGTGCAGAGAATGGGCTGAGACCCGCCCCTGTGCCCACTGCAACCTCACGGCCCACAGTTCCTTTCAATATGCACGAATTTGTACACTGGGCCCCTAATCTATATAATAAAAGCCTAATATGCTAAGTGTCCAGTCAGCCATTCAACCAATCAAAGCATAATATGCTAATGATGCGCTAAAGCCACTCAACTGCTTGCTATGACGTGCACTGACCACCAGGGGGCAGACACTCTGACTGGTAGGTTAGTTTGCTGCTGGGGTCCAGCCTATCAGGACTGAGCAAGACAGGCCAGACACGCCCTGGAACCCTCCTGTGGTCCCTCCCTGGCTGGCCAATCTCCCACATCCCTCCCCAGCCCCAATCGTGCACCGGTGGGGTCCCTCAGCCTGGCCTGTGCCCTCTCGCAATCCGGGCTGAGGGACCCCCCCACCCAAGTGCACGAATTTTGTGCACCAGGCCTCTAGTATTTAATAAAAACCATAACTATGTCATATCTTTTTTGAGAAATTAGACAAAATAATTTTAATGAATTTTGAGCTTGCTTTTTTAATCTTTCCATTACCATAAAGTTTCAGTTATCAGTAGCTGATTTTTTTCTCATCTTCCCATTGTAATGAACTTTTTTCTCCTAGTTCCATTGTCCTAGCAGTGGTACAGTTACAGTGCTGCTACTAGTCTATTTCATCAGTGTTAAGAATTTTCTATTTTGATAACTCTACTAGTGATCAGAATAAGTGGGAGCATACTATTTTATCTAGGACCTCCTCCTTAAACCTAAAATTAATCTATCAATCTGTTAGTTCTACTCAAAGTCTTAAGACAAATCGGGATTCTATGCTTTTTCACTGAAATTAAACATATTTTAAAGGAATTTTCCTCAAAGGTCAGATGTTATATAAATCCCAGATAGCTTTACATATTTTTAAAAAACACTGGCTTTATGGCATTTTCTGATATAGGTTGTATCTGCATTAACAAAAAATTGTATAACCATTACTCATTTTATTAAACTCAAATATAACATTTGATTTTGGCCTTAAATCATCACATTCTAAGAAGTCTTTGTAAAATAAATATATCTTAGAAATGAATCAGTAAGATTCCAGAGAAAGTAAATTGTAGTAATTCACAATTTTGCAACAAAGAACTATCATATTTTACAAGGCTGTTTTGAAATTGCCTTAAAAGCTAATGGTTAAATATATAAATTTATATAATTTGGCTCTATACTATAGTATGTTAGAGCTGGAAGAGCATTTAAGGATAATATATATAGTTCATTGCCCTTCTTTTATGGATTAATTAAGGTAAAGGGAATCCTAAAAAGTGAATTAAATTCATTAAAGGTAAATTTAAATAATTTATGATGAAAGTTACACAATTACACTTTATAATTTTTAATACAATTAATTGTAATTACAATTAAGTAACTTAATTACAACAGTCTATACTGTGTAATCTAGTGCAGGATTCTCTAATAGGAAGTTGAAACTATTACTAAAAGTATTTGCAGGATAAATCAAAGTAACAGATGATAACAATAAATTTAGTTTACCAAATATTGTTAATTAACATTTTAGATACTAAAATTTATTAATTTAAATAATTTTATTAGATAAAACTTTATTTTACTGATAAACAATGGTTTTCTTAGTAATTGATGAAGACTTACTGATAGCAGGACTTTAGACAAAATTAAGACACAGGACATTTAGATACATAATAAAATCTGAACTACGTTCATATTTAGAAAATGACTTGCCTTGATTATTATGAAGTATAATGACTTAAGGTTCAGTTTTATTTCAAATGTACTTTTAATACTTATAGACCCCAAGATTACATAAAAAATTTCAGGTTTCCATAATGTTAGGATAGCAAAGTAAAATACAAAGTATCAACAAAATGTAGTTATAAATTTAGTTTTGATATTTAATCCTCTACTCAGGGAAAATCAGTATCTAAGTAGATTATTGTTTTAAGAATTATTCTTAAATTGCTAACCTCTGAGAAGTGAATAGCTACATTTAGAAAGAATAGCCAAAAAATGGTAGTGGTTCAAGTGCCATGAATGTATTCTAATGGAAATGAATGTAACAATACATTAAAAATTTTATCTATTTTTTGTTTTGTGTGTTATGTGTGTTCTTTAATGTTTTGATTTTTGATAAATGTCTTCTGAAAAAATGGAATAAAACAAATTTTAGTCATTATCTGTTTAATATGTAAATAAAAAGCACAAAAGCCTTTTTAAAGTTATTGTATTGGAAGACAAATTTTTTTAAATTTTAAATTTTTTTTAAATTTTTTAAAAATTTTTTGTTTAAGTCTTTTTAATTGCATAATTTTGGGTCTCTAATATATATATATATATATATATATATATATATATATATATATATATATATATATATATATATATATACTGTGTGTGTGTGTATATATATATATACACACTCTGACCTACATATACATGTCAATAATTTATTTCATATTTAAAGTTATGTATCCAGTCTGATGTCTGTTTTTATTACTTGTCCAATATTACCAATCTTTTCATTTTGAATTTCTCATTTGTTTACTGTTCAGAGAAGGACTAGAAGAATTAGAAGCCTACATATTTTATTTAGTTGGAAAAATGACTAACTCTTTTAAAGATCAGGTAAAGAATATCGGTAAAGACAGAAAAGAATGAAACAACCAAGGTGAGACCATGATATGGAAGGAAAAAGTATAAACTTCTTAATAAACTAAATTAAATATCATATGAAAATAGTAGATAGAACTGATCCTTGAACTGTGTTGTTAATGTGTATATAGCAAAACATTAAGGGGAAATGTTCTATAAAATAAATCTATTATTTAGAATAAAATTTCCACAATGCAAATTTTATTAGGGATGAGAAACAGTTATTAGGTTCTGAGTATTATATATATATACTAGAGGCCCAATGCATGAAAGTTGTGCAAGAGTGGGCCTTCCTTCCCTTGGCTGCCGGCACTGGCTTCCCTCTGGCACCCAGGACCCAGGCTTCCCTCGCACCCCTGGCTTCATTCAGGAGGTCATCCGGTCTAATTAGCATATTACACTTTTATTATCCTATATATACAAATCGACTGAAGGGGCGGAGGACCAGTCAGCGGAGGGTGGGGCCAGCAAGCAGGCAGCGTCAGGCCAACCAAGGCGAGTGCCAGCGGGCAGAGGGAGGGGCCGGTGATGTGACGGGAGGGGGTGGGGGAGGAAGTGGTGGCAACCAGCTGCTGTGGAGAGGCAGTGGGGGGGGTGAGGCCACACCAGTCCGGCACTGTCCTCTGATGGGGCTCCCGGTCACTGGGTCGCCGCCCGCAGAGGGAGGCCAGACTGCAGTTTAGGCACGCTCCCTACGGCATCCCCTGAGGGCTCCCGGACTGTGAGAGGGCGCAGGCCTCTAGTTATAGATACATGTGCATGTATGTGAGGCATAAGTGGGGTGGGCATTGCGTGAAATTTGTGTGTGTGCTACACTTAACAGGGCCAATTTTCTTAAGTAGAAAACTAGGACAAAGTAATTCACAGTCCAAAACTAAGAGTATCTATCTACAGATGTAAAAGATCTAGGTTGTGAGGCATTTACAAAGCAGTTGGAGAGTTTTGACTTCAGTGCAGATGGGAAAGGGTGCTCAATAAGGGGGCCAAATGCTTGGGAGCTTTAACACCACAATGGTAGATGAGAGACAGACACACAGTTTATTTTGAGAACTCTTTTGAGGAGACAAATAATGTTGCCAAGAGCCTCCATCTTCAAAAAGGGTCTCACTGGTCAGGAGAGAACTGGAAAGGAAATGTTTGTGAAAATAAACTCAATTCTGAAAATGATTTTTTTTCCTATACTGTATCTTGTCTCCCCCCCGCCACCCCACCCCCACACTCAGAATTCAAATAGCTTCTGAAAGAGGAAGTATGGCTTATTATAACCTACATTAGATTTTCAAATAATTCAATTTATTTGCCCAAAGTAGAAATGGTCAAAGGAAAGTTAGTCAAGTAGTAAAGATGGCATGGGGGGAAATGGGTAATTCGAAGCCTGAGTTATTGTTCGAGAAAATAAAAATTTAACTATAAAATGAATATTTGCATCTATTAATGGGGCAGGCAAGCTCCTCATTCTGTTTTCACTAAAGGATATGCACATATAATTGTACTCGGTGGAAGTGCACTTAACTTTTCTTTATTCCTTCAGGAATACTACGTTTCTCTTTCATTGTTAAGCAGACAGCACCACAGCATTGGACAATGGATATGTCTCCTTTTCACAACTCCCATTATAATGATGCTGTACAGAACAGTGGGGGCGGCTATGAAATTTTAAAACACATTTTAAGTTTAAAAAAAATAAACCTTTCTGCTAATGGAAACATTTTTTCTTTCTAACAAAGTCTGATAAGAAACAAACTACAGCATGAAGAATGAAAGCATATCCTGGCTTTCCATTCCTGGGCTCATGGGAACTATACCAGACCATCTCCCTGTCTCACCCCTGATGGATTAAAAACATTCCTCTAATCACTTTCGAGGTGGCTTCCTACTTAGTAATGTGGAAGTTCCAGCCCAGAGTAGAAATTGAAAATGGTACTACTTATATCTATTTTAGAACAGAGTAAGTGGACAAGTGATCCAGTCTGAAGTTTATTTTTGGTTACTTTTCACTCAGCCCATTTTACTCTAGCCCCAACTTGTAGTCAATTGGAGCAGTGTGAGGTTTGAACACCTCAATAAAATACCTCATAAATATTTATTACTGCTTTCAGATAGCAGCAAGCTAAAGTCATCTCTATCAGTAGGGGTAAAAACGATTTAAAATACCATTGAGCCAACAGCTTTGCTGCTAAGAGTTATTTTGCTTTTGTTGCTGTGCTTACTTGTTAGGAAACAAGTTTGAAAACTCTAGTGCCAAACAGGCTGTATGGTTCGGAACTCCAAATGAGATGCCCTAACAGTGGGTGCAAATTCAAACCCCAGGGGCTGCCATGGTCCTATCTGCCCTGCGTCTTAGGGCTTCAGTAGGATTGTAGCCATGAGTGGGAAGCCAGTGGGAACGTGGTGTGGGAGATAGGCCATCAGTACTAATAAATTGTAAATTTAATTCAACTTCAGATTTCTGAACCTTGTTAAAGTTACTTTTTGCTTGTTCTTTCCAATGTATTTCTAAGAACTAATAGATCTCTAGTTAGAGTAAGCTCCTAAGAAAATAGAACTCGGGTTAGCTTACTCTCATAATATTAATACTATTTACACAGGACTTTATATATAGAATGTTGACCATTATTGCTTTTTTAATCCTTAAACAGTCCTATGAAATACTTATTAATACTGTATTATTGTCTCCATTTTACAATTGGCACAGAGGAATTAACTTTCTTAAAGTCAGATTGTTAATAAATAGGAGAGCCAAAACTTAAACCCAAGTCTTTCACTCCAAATCCTTACACTTTACCAGCTATTTTAGAGAAGTTCCTTAATAATGCTGCATTGGCAAAAGCACATCCAGTCATGATATCCTCTTTCAATTCCTTAAATTCTGGTCATTTTTCAGATTGGGTCTTCTATTATTATTAGACTTGTTTTGTGTGTTTTTTTGTTTGTTTGTTGTTTGTTTTTCACAATCTTCAACTACTTATTTGGTTCCCAAATTTCTATCTCCAACTGTCTGTTAGACGTATTTGTTTGGACATTCAGAGCCTCCCATATACTACATGTGTAAAATTATCTTTTCTCCCAAGCATGTTCCTGTTTCTACATCCCTATCTCAGTGGTCTTGCAAGTTCATCATGGAACTTTGGATATTGAAATCTTTGTCTCTCACCCTACCCTATAGCCAACCCTTTTATGTTCTCGTTCTCTCTCTCTCTCTCTCTCTCTCTCTCTCTCTCTCTCTCTCTCTCTCTCTCTCCCTCCCTCCCTCCCTCCCTTCCTCCCTCTCTCTCCACTGTCACCATCTTACTCAAGGCTACTCACCTGATTTCTAGCTCAGCTCAGCTTCCTAAATGAATCTCCCTACTTCAAAGCTTTACTCCCAATCCAATCTTCACACTGCAGCCAAGGAGATCTTGCTAAAGGGCAATCTTATCTAGTCTTTTACTTACCCTTATTCAGAAAAACTCCTCTGTGGACAAAGGATCACATCCAATTTCCTTAGCATAGCAATTTACCTCTAACTCTCTTTCTTCCAACCCCTTATATTTGTGTTTATTTTGGGGGGAAAGCCACAGACAAACCTTCTAAAATTTTATAATGCATTAATAACATTAATTAAGGATCATCTGAGTAATTATAATCAATTTCATAAGCTACTAGGTTAAATAGAAGTGTTTCATTAATTTAAAAATTCTAAAATGGCCCTAACCGGTTTGGCTCAATGGATAGAGCAAGCGCCTTCGGACTGAAGGGTCCCAGGTTTGATTGCAGTCAAGGGCATAAACCTTGGTTGCAGGCACATCCCCAGTTGGGGGTGTACAGGAGGCAGCTGATCGATGTTTCTCTCTCATCAATGTTTCTAACTCTCTATCCCTCTCCCTTCCTCTCTGTAAAAAAATCAATGAAATATATTAATTAAAAAAAAACTAAAAAAAAAAATTCTAAACTTAATTTCCAAACTATATTTTCATTTGCATATTTCAAATTATTTCAAAAATTCTAGGTCAAGGTCTTTGTTATTTATCCCAGTTTTAACAAATAAGCACTTGAGTCTAATAAGTCAAATGACTTCACCAAACAACCTAGGATATGGAAATAGAACTCAAATTTAAATCTTTCTAATGAAAGCCTACAACCTCCACCATACCATACACCATACTGCTTCTACCCCTGTATGTACTACACAAAGATAAGTGAATTAGCTGATAAAGAGCCAAACTAGATCATTTAAGTTTTCATTTTTTTCTTGTTTCTTCCTCTTCATCTGCACCACGTGAACATCATAGCTATGTTTCATAAACGCCCCTATGTCCAAGCTCCTAAGCCACAAGAGCACCATTGTGCACCAAAAATATATTTGAAAATAAACAGACTTTAGGAATGGTTAAGACAGATAATAATAGACTGATTAAAGGATGCTAGATCATTCCTGACACTGCATAAGATTAAATATGGTAATCAGATTTTGGATTTAGACAACCCCAGATAAATCCAAAGTAGAACAAGATGAGGTCTTCAAATCTCTACTTCATTTTCTTGCCTTTCAAAATACATATTTGCATTTAATTCATGTCTCCTTCAGAGCTGAGGAATTTATGAAGGCTTTACCCAGGTGAGCTGATTATATGTTTTTTTTACTTTTTTCTTCTTTTCTGTTTTGAATGAAGTAGTCTCTATTTTAATCCTTGTTTTCCTAAATTAGTTGCTTAGCAAAGGGAAACTTACTTGAATGTTATATGTGAGGACACTTTAACAATGTATTTCTTACAGTCATAGAAAGTCCAACAGCTGTTTGTAACTGACTCTGTCATCAGAGAGGATGGATGCATCCTAAAAAGGTCTCAATAGTCAATGTGTTTAGGCCTCTTTTATTTAGGCTAAGAAAGACATCATATGCACAGTTGAATAGCTACCAGCCATATCCTAATTTGGTTATTTGAAATAAATTGTGCATTTGGAAAGCAAGGAAAATGCAATTGACAAGCTAGGCTTCTAAGCATAATTGAAATTCATTCTGAATTCAAGGACAGTCAGTTTCATTTCAAAGCAGTAATGTTTGTTTTGAATTACTATATTCTGCTTTGTTTCCATTGCAGCATTAATTTACTACCAAATGTAAATTTGATTTTAATAAATCACCAAATGATTTTCTCATCTGGTTGAGTTAGTAGAATTTTTCTTCATTAACTTTATGTTAATTTTACTTATATAAATGTTTTTACTTAATTTTTAAAATATATTAATCACCCAAAACATTGTAATCTGATCTCAGGAAAGAAGACATAAAAGATTACTTTTTCCTATAACAATAATTGCAATTACTCTGAGATTTAAACCAATTTCATAGGCAAATATTCTGGCTAATATTTTTGTGTAAATAATCTCAAATCAAACTTTGCAAAATGATCAGGAATTCAGACATTCCTTGCCTTCCTCATTCTCACTCAGAATTTAAATATTAGATGGATATTAATCTCCCTTTTCTTCTTCCAGGATTTAAGCATTAGTTGTTTTTTATTCTAGTGTCAGATTACTCTAATGTTAATAAGTATCCTCAAATTATTTATTTATAAAGAAAACAAAAATAAATCTTTATTGTCTACTTATTATTTTACATATTCCCCCAGTTACTAACTATTCGCTTTTTACAATTTTTTTATATGAAGGCATTTAACTTCTCAAACAAATCTGTAGTAACCATGTGAGTAAATTACAATGAGGAAATCAGCATGCTCATAAAATAGTCTTGGTGTGTTCTTTTCAAGAGGAAAACCATCCAATAACCAAATTTTCAAATAGGTCTTTAAAATGACATACCAGGAACTTAGATGTAATGGGTCAAATTCTCAACCCTCTCAACAGCCATGAAGCCTCTTTCATAGACTGGCTCCAGATTATTTTTGCAATAGCAATAAAAATTCTCAATATGGCCCTAGCTGGTTTTGCTCAGAGAATAGAGTGTCGGCACGCGGACTGAAGGGTCCTGGGTTCAATTCCGGTCAAGGGCACATGCCCGGGTTGCCATCTCAATCCCCATTATTGATGTCTCTCTCTCTCTCTCTGCCTTCCTCTCGAAAATCAATAAAAATATTTTTTTTAAATTCTCAATATGATCTGACTTGTGAAGGTACACAGTAATTACACAAAATACAATGGTATGTTACTCTTATTTCATGGGACTGCCCAGGCCTCAGTGAATTTGAAAGATGGGATGAAATGTTAGCACTGATTATCTGCCTAATATAAACCCAATCCTAATGTGGTTAAATTAACCTGGCAGATTAAATCTAAGCATAATTTCTCATTCTAAGCATAATTCTCATCATTAGCCAGACTGCAATTTACACACTTTTTTATGATAATGGACAAAAATATAGCACAGTAGTTCAAACCATGTAAAAGCAAATCCAGAAAATATCAAGAATAGAATAATGTAAAGTGTCCTATGGAACTTGAGTGAATAGAAATGGTTTTCCCAAGATCAATTCTGAAAGTCCCTGTGCTGGTCAAGTCAGAGTAAGAGAAAACCATAATTACAGATTTCTCAGACATAGAAATTGAAAAAAATTCAGAGTAGCTAGGGTTCTAATTGCAGTTGAATAGGGTGACTTCTCTTTCTATACTGATACTTAATTCATGCATCATTCTGCATGTGGGATTAGCTAAAATTGCACTCTAATACTCCTTCTAAAACCAAAGAGGAAATTAAGCAAAACAAAATACACTTCTTCAGGGTTTCCTAGTCCAACAATGTCATGATAATAATACATAAAGTATGACTGTACCTTCTAACGTGAGTGACACATACCACTGCTGGTCTGCAAAATGGTTTTGGATGGTGCACAATGAAGATATTTTGGTTATTTTTTATTTATTTATTTGTTTTTGTTTTCATGAGCATTTGCTACACCCCAGATTTTCACAGGTAGTACTGTCTAGTATGAAGCTAATCTAAAAATTGTAATGAATCAATAAACTATTAAGCAAATTACAGCTATTTCATGGGAGTAGTAAGACTCATGAAAGTAGTACAAATATGACTCAAGTTGGGAAACAAACAGTGCAAGTTGCATTCAGTCATTCACTCCTTCATCCAACAAATGTTTATTAACCACTGTGTTCTTCCACATATATGGAACAGGAACACATCAAAGTATAAGACAAGATCTTCGTCCTTGTGGATCCTACACTTTGGTCCACATCTCTAGTGCCTCCTCAGAAGAGTAGGCCAGTCTGAGGATGTATACACTGGGGTGTTTTCTCTTCCTTTGCTGGGCCTCCAAGTAAATTTCCTCTGGAGTTCTGTTGGCTCAAATCAGGTTAACAAAGGAGCAGCCAGGGATCGGGTTTAACCCCAGGAAGATAGTCTCACTGGGGGTGCTTCATAAAGAACAATGCCCTATAAATACTGGAGCTCTAAGAAGATGATGGATGCCCCATCATAAATAGGAAGGTCGTGGTTTAGGTGCCTCACTCACCCCGCCAGACATCCTCCTTCTGAACACTTCCACTACACTAATCCTCCATGTACTTGCCAACCATTTTAGCTTACAGACAAAGTCAAACCCAAAATACAGCATAGGAACCCTTTCACTCTGAGAAGCCCCAAGTGAGCGCAGGGAGACAAGCAAAGAAAATGCGACATGATATCTTCTTACTCTAGTGGCCCTGGCCTACTAATCTGGCTTGCTAAGGTTCTACCTACTAGTAAGTCATGTTTAGGACAGAGGAAAGAAAGATAGTGAGGCATTAACACCTAAGATTGATTTAGGACACAATTTGGGTAGAGCCTCTACACTGGGCTGAGAAAAAATAAAAGAGTATCTCTCAAGAAGGCTTTTTCCCTGTAAGTTTGCTGATATAGAAAGAGAATCTTTTGTGCTTAAACCAAAATAATAATAATAAAATTTTAAAAAAATAAAGTAAAAAATGTAAACCTTAGAGGTACCGTCTGGGAGGGGAGGAATATGAAGTGGAGAGAAGTTAAACTGAATTCATTGCAGGTCTCCTCAAGACTGCCCTAGGCCAGTGGTCGGCAAACTCATTAGTCAACAGAGCCAAATATCAACAGTACAACGATTGAAATTTCTTTTGAGAGCCAAATTTTTTAAACTTAAACTTCTTCTAACGCCACTTCTTCAAAATAGACTCGCCCAGGCCGTGGTATTTTTGTGGAAGAGCCACACTCAAGGGGCCAAAGAGCCGCATGTGGCTCGCGAGCCGCAGTTTGCCGACCACTGCCCTAGGCCATTAAATTACGTTCTGAATGAGGTTTCATTCCACCTATTCAAAATTGTATCTGTTTCAACAGTGTTTCTGAAATCAGAATCACATGGGGCTGGAGGCTGGGTGCTTATTTAAAATGCCTATTCCTGGGCTCCACCTCAGAACCTGAATCTACATTTGCTCAGTGACGCCTAAGCACTCTCACGTTTGAGTAAATCCCTGTGCTAACCTGTAAATTCCTTTCAGGTTGTATTATATTTACATTTTCATGTTAAGTCCAGCTCAGAATCTTGAGCCCATAGCAAGCACAGCGGCAAATTCTTAAGGCTCCCTCTGTGAGAAGTACGCTGGGGTTTCTCCATTAGAATTTTGCTCCTTTCCCTTGACTCATTCTATAAGAAAGTGAGAGAGGAAAGGGAGAGTTCTGGAAGCATGTCAGGAAGAGCCTCTACATTTAACACAGTAAAGCAATAAAAAACCTTGCAAAAATCGTCAGCAAAAAGCATTCCTCACTTTCAGAGGCTTGCTGTGATGGAGAAAGAAGTGAAGCCATATCTCAGCAGTATGTTTCCTTGGGCAAGTCGCTACCATACATCGCTCTCAGCTTCCTCTGATGAGAAGTGAGAGGTTGGGTAGATGACTTCACACCTACCTATCCTGTCCAGCCAAGGGTAGACACTTTTGGAAGTGGAAGAGATTTTCATTTTTAGTTCATCCTTCCCTTCCTTTGCTGGTATTACTTAATGTATCAAACTTTATTAAATACTGAATTTAATTTTTTTCTGGTTTACAAATGTAAACTCTCACCTAGCGTTTAAAATGTTAATAATAACAGTCATAATAACAGTAATAAATCCCCACTGCACAATGCTCTTTTCTGTCTGCATTTTATTTCTGCAGGGATTCTGGTTTAACTTGTATAAGGTGGGCTTCTTGTTCTTCAAGGATTACCCTCATCTACTAAATTCTATTTGATCCATTATAGGTCAAATGGGGTGATGGCATTCCACCAAAGCTTATGTTTAAAGATAATTCTTTTGGCCCTGGCCAGTGTTTCTAAGTGGTTAGAGCATCAGGCCTGTGCACTGAAGGGTGTTGGGTTAGATTCCCAGTCAAGGGCACTTACCAGGGTTGCAGGTTCACTCCCTGCCCCCAGTCAGGGCGGGTGTGGGAGACAACCAGTCGATGTGTCTCACAATGATCTCTCTCTCTCTCCCCCCACCTCCCTCCCTCCCTTCCACTCTCTGAAAAGCAATGGAAAAAAATATCCTCAGGTGACATATATTATTATTATTATTGTTATAAAGTACTTTTATATTTATTCTCATGAACTCTATACATTAACAGATTAATGCTACAATGATTACCAAGAATCTCTTTTGCAGGTAGACATGAATATTCTCTGTGAGATTTAACAACTACCCATTGTATGCCCAGGGAGAGGAAAAGTTGGTTTCATTGGACATGAGATTTGGATGTTTCTATTTTAAAATTTTAACCTAATAGATTCTAATATTTTACCAGTATGAAAGTATATAAATATAGATATAAAAACAGTCTTCAATGTTTTCAACAGACAGAAGGAAGTAAAGGTGTGAGGAACAACTTGCTTAAATGATCTTAACTAAAGCTGTTCAGTTTCCAGACACTGGGAAATTTTATTAATAACTACTGCCTAACAGCCAAGTTCATTAAGTTTGATCCTGGCATCCCCTTAGTGCAAGTCTAAAGTGATGTATGGGTATTATTGAAACAGCTGTTTTTCAACGTAACTCTTCTTAGGCTTATACATACTTTTAAAAATGTTTAGACAAAAAAGAGTAGTAGTTTAAAAATACATGCTATTCCAAATCAGGAATGACAATAGATAAGTTTGTACAGTTAAAACATACTTTCAAAAGTAAATAGAAAATTTACAATTTTCTTCTCTTCAAATTTTTTTAAACTTGAACTTTTCATAATTTGTTTTATGTGTACTAATTTCTTTTAAACATTTAGTGCAAAGAACAAGGGCTTTGTGATAAAATCATGAAAGTGAAATTATAAAAAAATAGGCAAAAGTTGTTTTCAAATTCTACAGAAAACTGGAGCCAATGGGCATTAAATGCTACCCTGGAAGTTAAGCATGTAACCTTCTGAATTAATTTTGTATTTGGTCTCCTCTAAAATTTTAATAGTGATCATTATTTACACTTTTATGAGTCTTTCTTTTTTTTATTGATAACAGAATAGTCCCTTTGAATGTTCCAAGAAAAACATTTCAGCTTAGCAATATAATAGAGAATTTTTAAGTAATTTGTCAAAAAAAGTGGCACTAGTAAAATTTCCTAATACCTTAAAAAAAAAAACCACCTTTACATTCTAACAATTTTCTCAGAATAATGCTATCAATATGTAATTCTGCAGTGGAAGGATATTGTTACTATTTCCTGTTTACATTTTTTTCTCATTCTTCTGTGAATTATAGTAATGAGTCAAAGCTCAGTTAGACAAAAAAAATCCATAAAATCCAATATAAAGGTCTCAAATGTGATAGAATCTGGCTGATATATAACTGCAATCATGTTAACTCTCCTGAGCTTTATTGCCAATTTTGCACAGAACAAATAAACATTTATGAAAAATATAAATCCAGGGAATCTATGGTGAAATTGGTACCTTAATGTATATTCTAAGGCCTAGTGGTGATGTATTTTACTGGTGGATAAAATTATACTTTATACATTTGTATAAAAAAAGCTAAAGTGCTTAGAAGTTTGTCAAAGCGTAATGAGAGTCCATGAGAGAGAGGGTTATAAAAAGGGGATGGCATGATTTAATTTATATATTTTTAAATCTGGCTCCTTTTTAAATAATCAAAGGATGTAAATATAAAAGTAGAAAATCCGTTAGAAAGCCATTGCAGTTGTCCAGATTTAAAATATAAATTAATATATATTTAAACATTTAAATATATTATGAATATATATTTTTAAAGTCTGGACTACCTATGTACATGTACACACACATATGTACATATGTAGAGGGAGAGGCTTACAATGGGGTATTAGTAATGGAGGGGGGAAAAGTAGACATACTAAGGATAGATATTTAAAAACAGAACACGGAAAAATTGCTGATGGGTTTGATGAGGAAAATAAGTTAAAGAGAAGCGTCAAGGATGAAATCTAGGT
This sequence comes from Cnephaeus nilssonii, assembly GCF_951640355.1. Lineage (NCBI taxonomy): Eukaryota > Metazoa > Chordata > Mammalia > Chiroptera > Vespertilionidae > Cnephaeus > Cnephaeus nilssonii. Next base: position 56,026,724 of record NC_137073.1, read on the forward strand.
GTTTGATTTGAGTGAGATATATGGTGAAACTGTCAACTGAGATTGGAAAGATTCTGGGGAGTAAAGAATTGGAGAAGGCAAGGAACCTCAAGAGCTCCGTTTGTGACATGATAATAGGAAATTACAATTAGACATCTAATTACAATTAGACATGTCAACTTAGCAGTTGGATGTTTAAGCCTAGACTCTGGGGAGGAAGTCTGGGTAGAATTATGAATTTAGAATCATGTGTATAGATTTTAAAACCACGGAAATGATTAGGATTTCCTGGAGAGTTTTGATAAAGAAGCAAAGGAACCCTGAAGATGCCAAAGATTAGAGATTGAACAAGAGAAGATCCAGCAAAAGCGTTTAAGAGGGAAAGGCTAGTGGAGCAAGACAGAGACCAGGAGAGTGTAGCATCAGGGAATCTAAAGGTAGGAACAGAGTCAGGAGGAATGGAGTGATCACTTGCATCAAATTCTGCTGAAAGTGTGACTAAGTTGACCACAGAGAAGTGACTGTTGGCTTTGGCAATACAGATGTCACTGTTGACTGGGGGTAAGAGTGCTCTGAGTGGAGTGGTGAGGATAATAGGCTCCGTGGAGTGGGTTTGGGGAAAGGATGTGAGGAGAGAAGGTAGAGTCAATATACACAGACAACTCCTTCAAGATGTGTTGCTGAAAAGGTGATCGTAGGCATGTGAAAATAGATGGAGGGGTCAAGAAATATTTATATGCCCTTATTAACTATAAACCAATTAATACACAGTAAAAGGGAAAATGCATTTAGAAATACAAGAGGGCACATTTTTGAAAACATAATTAGATAGAGATTGGCGCTGCCAGCCATTTATTCGTGCATATTTATTAGTTGAGATGCCTACTAGGTGTCAGACACTGTGCTAGATACCAGGTACATATTCCATACTACCTTCTATTTCCTAAATCAAAACTGTAGTGCTCTTTTGTAGCTAAAGTGCAAACTGATTTAAATTTGTTCTGTGTGGTCAGAAACAGTCCCGAGGCATCAATATCAGATGTGCTGGTTCAAAGAGGAAGTTTGCTTAATTCCTAACAGCATGGATTCTAGCCCCGAATTTGCCAATATTAGTGCAATATGGGAAGCTAGGACTCTCTGAGTATCCGTTTTTCTAAAAAGAGAACTTTGGATGAGCTGATCTTGAAAATGTCTAGATTTTTTTTTTTGGGGGGGGATGTCAAAAAGGTTATGGTTTGATTAGTTTTATCTAAGCACTCACTCGCAGCTCTGATATGATGGATATTCTCCCAAAGTCAGGCATTGCTCAACTCTATGTTTGCATGTATGCTAATAGATACATTATATTCTAACCCAAAGTAAGAGGAACAGATGTCATTGACTGGAGTCATTTATAATATACTAGAGGCCCCATGCATGAAATTCGTGCCCTGGGGAGGGGTCCCCTCAGCTCAGCCTGCACCCTCTCGCAGTCCGGGAGCCCTCAGGGGATGTCTGACTAACAGCTTAGTGCCATCAGACATCCTTAGCGCTGCTGCAGATGTGGGAGAGGCTCCGCCACCTGCCACCTCCACTGTGCTCACCAGCCGTGAGCTGCGCTTCTGACTGAACAGTGCTCCCCCTGTGGGAGCGCACTGACCACCAGGGGGCAGCTCCTGCATTGAGTGTCTTCCCCCTGATGGTCAGTGCACATCATAGAGAACGGTTGTTCCACTGTCAGGTAGATTTTCATATTAGCCTTTTATTATATAGGATTGTCAGTTGTGTTTCTTCAAGGTGAATCTGTAAGGTGGAATTCATAATTGCTATCTCAGAGGCAAAGGCAATTCAGCCTACCAGAGACTACAATACTTGCCCAGTAAGCAGCAGAGCCAGACAACAACCCAGAGCTTTTGAGTCAAATTCCAGAGGCTGCATCTTGCTATTCAAACTATATGGGGCCATAGAGAAGCAATTGATAACCTAGTCAAGTGCCTTTGAACCATATGTCAAATTAGAAAATCCAATATGTGTTAAGACAGGGATTTAAGAAAAAAGTAAAATATTAATTACATGTTTGTAATCCTCTCCCCAACCCAACCCCCAAGTTGGCCTTCTAAGAAAATGGATTATTGCTTGCTTAATCAGCCATAGGAACTTAATGGTGCCTGTGGAGGAGTGAATAGAAAGGATAGTTGGAAGATGCCAGAAGAGTGGCAATTGCTCTCAGTAAGAAAGGTAGCCTAAAGAAAAAAACAATTTTCAGAAAGTTATGAGAATGAGAATTTATGGAGGAAAAAGGATTTGAAATCAACACTTACTATAATGTAGGAGAGATGAGTTAAGAATTTACATATATTTTTGCAAAAACTGGCCACAAACCAGTCCATTTTATTTGATTTATAGTAAAACAGATAAAAGTTGAGCTTCTCTGCTGAGGTATGTAAAGGCACAGACTGCCAAAATGCACTTACAACAAACTATTTCAGTGGAAAGCATTCTTTGCATCTTTGCAGACAGTTCAATCGTCTAAAGTAAAGCAATGGAATCAGGCTTAGCTCTAAGCGTGGGCAGGTCCCTACTTGATGTGATACCTGGAAAGTTATGCCTTTCCCCTAAGTATCTCCCCCAAAATACTTTCTGTTGGCTAAGACATCATCAACAGAGAAAATAATCCTTTATTTTGCAATAAAAATAAAGAATTAATTTGATCTTCTACAAATAATAAATCATGTGCATTTAATCCTATATTTAAACATAGTATACAGTATATGGTAATAATGTAATTAAGGCAACCTATCTCCCTGCTTTACTTAATTTAGCAGGGCCACAAATTTGATATTAAATTTGGTTCAACTTCATAAAAAAAAATTAGGTATTTCTATTAGGCCAAGAAAAATTGCAATATAAATAATTAATTGAACAGAATATCATTTTATAATCTGCATCCTACATGTCTACGCATATGAAAATACATGTTTGACTGTTCATGTGGTATAAAATAATGTACTAAATAGTTTGGGGGAAATGATACAAAAATGGAAAGTATAATTATGATAAAATGTATTCAAAGGAGAACACTGTAGGGTACCAGAGAAAGGGACAATGCTGTCAAGCTGCAATGAGTTGAACTAGTAATTTTACTAAACCTAAATTTTGAGTGGAAAATAATTTCAAATTTTATGCTTTCAAAGGACAGTGAAAGCTGAAGACCCTCAGCTCCCAAAAATGAGGAGAAAAAGAAGAAAAGCCTATAGAAAATGGAAACTCTTGAATCCCACAATATGTATGTCCAATTCATTGGTTTTATATGTAAATATGAATTACCCAACTTATGTACTTTCTTCTTTATCACAGGAATGTTTACAAAAGTAGGAAGATAAATGCATATAAATGTTATAAAACTATTTTAAATGTGATAAAACTATTTAGAAGTTTGGTCAATTGTTATTATGTATATACTTCTGCATTGATTATTAATGATATTAGTATTGTGAATAAAATGTAAATAAGATATTTGAGACAAAGGCTATTAAGACCTCTATTCTTAGAATCTGTGTTTAGTACATTGCTATGGTACTATCTATTTTCTTACTTGCAAAAATTGACATGTCGCCGAAACCGGTTTGGCTCAGTGGATAGAGCGTCGGCCTGCGGACTCAAGGGTCCCAGGTTCGATTCCAGTCAAGGGCATGTACCTTGGTTGTGGGCACATCCCCAGTGGGGGGTGTGTAGGAGGCAGCTGATCGATGTTTCTCTCTCATCGATGTTTCTAACTCTCTATCCCTCTCTCTTCCTCTCTGTAAAAAATCAATAAAATATATTTAAAAAAATTGACATGTCGTCAATTGAAAAAGGCTATCTATACTAATAAGAGGGTAATATGCTAATTAGACCAGATAGACCAGGTGTCTTCTGGACAAAGCTGCGGTGGTGGGGGCTGAAGCAGAAGTGGTTAGGGTGATCAGGCCAGCAGGGGAGCAATTAGGGGTGATCAGGCTGGCAGGGGAGCAGTTAGGGGCGATCAGGCAGGCAGGCAGAAGTGGTTAGGGGCAATCAGGCAGGCAGGCAGAATGGTTAGGGGCAATCAGGCAGGCGAGCGGTTAGGGAGCCAGCGGTCCCGGATTGCGAGAGGGATGTCTGACTGCGGGATCGGGCCTAAACCAGCAATTGGACATCCCCCAAGGGGTCCCGGATTGGAGAGGGTGCAGGCCAGGCTGAGAGACACCCACCACCACCCCCATGCACAAATTTCGTGCACCAGACCTCTAGTAAATTATAAAACTGTGAAGGACTACAAAGTGAACTGTTCTTGGCATGAGAGTGCTTTTTAAGAATATATTGTAATCTACAGTCTAGAAGGCAGTTCTATCAGTCTATAAACTGCTCTCATGTACATGCTGTATTGTAAATGGGTTTTAGAGAAGTACGTTTCCATGTCTTTTCTCCCAGAACTTCCACATAATAGCTCCAGGTTATAGCCAGACCTGCTGGAAACTTTCAGTATTTGTGGTGAAAAAGGCCATTCCCTCAGACTAGAAGAGCGGCAGATGGGAACGGTTAGACTCTTCACGGAAGTTCAGTATGCTTGGAGAGCACATGTGTCAAATCAGAAGTCTGTATACCTCTCCTGAAGTTGGGAAGTTATGATTTCTAAACCTATGATTCTTCATTTGATTCTGAAACAGCAATTTTTTTGTAGCCCATACTTCTATGTCACCTCTAGCCAAATTTTAGTGGAATATTTTTCTTTCTGTTGAAGAGAATTTATGTATTTACTCTTTTTTTAAATATATTTTATTGATTTTTTACAGAGAGGAAGAGAGAGGGATAGAGAGTTAGAAACATCGATGAGAGAGAAACATCGATCAGCTGCCTCCTGCACACCACCTACTGGGGATGTGCCCGCAACCAAGGTATATGCCCTTGACTGGAATCAAACCTGGGACCTTTCAGTCTGCAGGCCGACACTCTATCCACTGAGCCAACCCGTTTTGGCTGTATTTACTCTTTATAGAAGTGTTTATATGTTTGGTTTTTATATTTTATATTAATATATGTATATATATATATATATATATATATATATATAATCACATTTAAATTAAGAACATTTCACGTAAATTTATAAGTAATCCTTTATAATTTTTAGCTTAATCAATTTATTAAGACTACTAAAGGCCCAGTGCACAAATTCATGCACAGATGAGGTCCCTCAGCCTGGCCTGCGCCTTCTCGCAATCTGGGACCCCTCGGGGGATGTCGGACTGCCAGGTTTCGGCCCTACAGGGATCAGGCCAAAACCTGGCAGACAGACATCCCCCTGAGGTATATAGCAATGCTGAAGCTGCATGCGGCCAGGGAGGAGCCCCAGCCGGGGCCAGACACAGCTCCCCTGCCACTCATCCCAACCCTGCTGTGCCTGCTGCCGCTGCTGGGTAGCACTGCCACAGAGGTGGGAGAGGTTCCTGCCTCTGCAGCTGCGCTCGCCAGCTGCTGTGGGAGTGCACTGACCACCAAGGGGCAGCTCCTGCATTGAGCATCTGCCCCCTGGTGGTCAGTGCGTGTCATAGTGACTGGTCGACCAGTCGTTCAGTCGTAATGATCACTTAGGCTTTTATATATATAGATCCTTGTGGACACCTGGTTTATAGATTTAGCTGACATCATTATCTACTTGTCATCCTTCACAAATACTCTCTTCCAGATGTATTTTAAAATATAATTTGAGGACTTCATGTTTTATCCACTGTTTTTTACACAAGGTCTGGTAGTTCATGCTCAAGTTCATTAATTTCTCATAGCAAAATATTTTGACATTATAAGGCAGAGGAGTAAAGGTTGCAAATTGGAAGTTCTTGTACCAAAGCTGGTGCTTAAATATATTGGTCTCTATCTATGGAGGGTTTTTAAAAATGTGTGCCAATCCCCAGAAATTGGAGGTTTCATATAATAAATCCAGACTCTAGCTTACTTCTGGAAAATGAGAGGATCTGATAACACCAGTACACCTACTCTGTTATAAAAAAGCCCCTAACCTGGGCAAAGGAAGCTACCGAACCTGTTTAACAGGCTGTCTAGAAACCATTGTTAGGTATCTTCCATTCAGTTTACCCACATGTTTATTTGTTGTACCATCTCAAATTAGATCCAGCTTGATTATAATTGGTATTATAATCATACGTTCAAATACCTGATCATGACAACTTCCTGTTTATCAAGAAGTCTCTTTAAAATTTATTTGCATAAATGTGCTCTGAATTTTTTATTTCACTCATTTTGGAAGTCTCTTTAATGTTAAGCTTAGTTAGATTCTTACTTCCTAAAACTACCAAGTGATATTTTGCATTCTAAGATAATTGATTTAAAATAAGATGTTTACTAGAAATGCATGTTGTGGGGAATACCATGAAATGTTATTCAAAATATTTACAAAAGATATGTATTGAATAGAGACTTTTTCCCCTGCTTCATTTTTAGGTGAACCTCAGCCTGCGAATCAAGCATGCCAAAAAAATGTAAAATGTCTTGAAAAGGTCAAAGGAGACACCGCAGAGGCTGTGTCTCATCAAACTAGGACATTAGGGAAATCTAAGGGAAACGGAGATGAACATACATCTGCTTCTATGAATGGAAAGCAGAATTCCTCTTTTCTCCCTAAAGATAAGAAGCAACCTCCCTCAGACAGCAAAAGAAGTAGGGAAAAGGAAAATGATGATTCTTCTCCATCCATTTCTCATCAACTAAAGAAAGTCTTACCAGTGATCATGTTTAATGACTGTGAAGGATCATTATCAGGAAAAATTACTCTACAGGATTTCCCAAACACAGTGGGAGGCTCTAAAGAAAAAGGCAAAATTACTACAGAAGTAAAATATGGGGGTTTCACTGTTCAAGTGGCAAACAATAACAGATCTTTCTCTAAAACAGAAATACAGTTCCCAACAAAAAAGAGATGTCCCAAATGTCACCAGTGTTACTCTGTCAGACATATTCCAAGATATTACTCTTCTCGAAGCTGCTCTTATAAGTACAGGAATATATTGATAGAAGAAATAAAACCAGAGGCTCCATCTAAATATGAAGGAGAAACCGCCAGAACTGAGAGCCCCTCCCTGGAAGTTAGCATTGTAGGGAAAGGAACTAAAGTTAAATACATGAGTAAGAAACAGAATGTAATAATTAATATCTCTCATCCTAAAAGAAGGGGGAAGACAGCTAAATACGGAAACGTTTCCTCCAATCACACCACTAAAGAACCTTCCAGGTCTTCTGCACAGCCTGCTGTCAGGCTGCCTGAAAAGGGGCGGCGTGGAAACAAGCATCGGAATCCGGATCCTTTGCACATCTCTCCTCCTGTTCTGCCTGCTGTCCAAAAGGAGGAGAATCCTGACACAGTTGTGGTTTCTCTGTGCTCAACCCCCGAGAGGAAGAATAAGCCTGACAGGCTATTTTCAGTCTTAGATGACTGCGAGTTAGAATCTGCCATCTCTCAGCAGAAGGACTCTAAAATTAGTCGGAACACCTCACAAAAGAAACATTTCTTTGAAGCTGAGGCTCTTCTCAAAAATGTTTTTCCTACTTCACATGATGCCCTAAAGACCCCAAGTTTAAGTAACACAGACTTAAGGAAAATGCCTTTTGAGGTTCCTAAGGATGTAGCTGGAGATAGAAAAGTCAACTTCGATATCCCAGAAAATATCGCAGCCGACTCATACGTGCAGCAAAGCACAGGAGGAAGAAATTATTTGCCAAGTACCATTACTAACATCGCTCCAGTCCAACGTGGCCAACACTCTGACTTTTATTCCTCCTCTTCTCTGAATGCGAAGCACACAGGAGCAAAGGCAGCCAGCATTCATGGCAAAAGCAGCAAAATTCCGCCCGCAGACTACGGTGAGAACTCAAATTGCAAATCTTCCCCTCCCAGTCAAAATACTGTGAAATCTTCCATTCCGTTCTGTCCATCAGATGGGGCCAGCGGACATTCACAACCTACAGAAACCCCTGGGGATGCATTTCCCTTTGGTCACTGCGCTGAATGTGTGATAGACCATGAGGAAGAGCACGCTGATGGGACCGGCAGAGACTTCAAAAAAGCCACTTTACATAGCGACTCTCATACAAACATGCAGCAACTATTGGCAATGAAGAGTACTCAGTGTCCAAGTCTCAGCCCTGCGTCCTCTGGCGGGCTTGCTGCTGGGAGCCCACTCCACAGTAGTAGCCACAGCTCTGTGGAATGGAGTCAAACAGGGTCCCAGGCTAGTCATGCAGAGATGGCAGCCCCCAGCAATACAGAAATGTCAGCCGTGATCTCAATAACTGATGCGTTAGAGCAAAGATTAATTATCCAAAATGATAAAGAAAGCATGGTTGATTTTAATTGTCCCATGGGAATAAAACACCTTAAAGAGTCACCTAGCTTTTGGGGAAATGTTGAAAAAGACAAGTTCCTCATAAGGCCAGCAGTAAAGAATACATGCCACAGAGAATTTGAAGACCTATCCAATGAGAATCATGATGAAGCCTGTTTTCAAATGAAATTTCCACCGAACACTGCTGAGTTCAACTCTGCAGTGTGTGCTGCCGATAATCTGTTTCTTATTGAGAAACCACTGACCAGTGATGCAGACCAGTACAGTACGCAAGATGAAATAAACCTGGGACGAACCAGCTTTACACAGGAGGCAGCGGAGTGCCAAAGCATTGCATCCGTGAGGCCAAATGCTGAAGGAGATAAAAAGGAAACTTACTATCACCAAATGGGCATACTGCTTTCCCCTCGGAGGCGGAAGGCTTGGAAAGGTACAGTGCTACACAGAATCCTTTGTTTTTACATGTTTGAGCTTTGGAAAGTCTTAATGTGAGGGCTTTTTTATTGCTTTGAATATTTTTTTTCTTTATTGCTGAAGATATATTGAGCATTTTAGAGTTAAATGAATATGGGCAAGCATATATCAACCAACCCACCCATAAAAGTGCATAACAAAATTACCAAGGCTACAGTTTAATATAAAGAAAAAAATCAATTTCTCTTTAAAAGGTTGATGTATTGCCAAATCAATTTTGCAGGAGGCATTAGCCTTTTGCCACTCTTAAAAAATCTACCATTTCTTTCCTTCTTGCAAGCTAAGCATGTTTAGAAGAACAGGAAAAATGTGTTTGTGGTAAAATGTGTTTTTAAGCCTTGCTGTGGTGTTGCAGAAGCGTGGTATATGTGTCTCAGGAGGCCATGTGGAATAGTAATTGAAGCAAAGGACACAAACCAGAAATGGCTATGGCTAATCCTGACCCAGCTGTCCCTGGGGCCTCTGAACTCAAGCAGACCTCTGACCTCCCTTGTGCATTGGTTGGCCCTGCTCAAACCATTGATAAAACCCAGAAACTCTCCAGGCCTCAAGAGGACTAAGATGGAAGCTCTTTCCTAAGTACATAATACCGCCTGTCTGCTTTCAATCTTGGGTCCATGCTATACCATCTTGGTCACTTCATTAAGAGCCCTGGTTGTTTTTCTCAGTAAGTCCAAAATATTTTATATTTAGTGTTAGCATTATGACACATTGTATATTAAATTATATCTTGAACAAATAAAAATTGTATACTGCCAGTAACATTCCTAACTTGTCCAAAAATGGAATTTGGAATGATGAAACTTTGAGAAGCCATCTTTTCTTTGTTGTTGTTCTATTCCTAATTTTTAAATAGAATTTAAAAACTTGAGAAGTTAAAGTAAAAATATAAAAAGGACAATTACATAAATGTTGGCATAAAATGTGAAGTTTATTGTATGGAGAATAAATGCCCTAAAACAACACAAAACCTATACAGTCACTAGCTTAAGATGAGCACCCTAAGGCAAAGGTCCGTCAGTTACATGACTGCTTCCTAGTGCCAACATACCTCCAGATACCAAGTGAATCGAATTAATCCCAGCATTGGGTTCAGTCCACAATTATTTAGGTCTTCAAGAAGCAGACCTGCAATAAGAGCACCTGTGTCTTCTAGAGCAGACACCTGCTCACCTAGATGTATATTCTTCCCATATGCCTCCCCTTGGACTGCCTCTTCCAGCAAGGCACATTTCCTTAAGAAAATCAATAATTCAAGTCAGAATCCTCCCAAAGCTGATATTGCACTTCAATGGGCTTTGAAATTGTCTCAACTGGTGAACCATTTCAGCTACAGGTTCCCTATGTTACTGTGATTCATCTAACGGCTGTTTCTGTCACTCCTCTTCCCCCATTATTCCATTCCAGCAACACTGACTTCCTTGAGTTGCTAGAACCTACCAGACAAGTTCCCTCATCAGTCCTTTGCTTGAGCTGCTCCCTCTAACTGAAGCACTTCCCCCATATGCCCACGTGGTTCACTTTCATCGCTCCAAATTTTTGCTCGTGTGGTACCTTCTCAGTGAAGCATTCTCAGCCCACTCAGTTTAAAACTGCAATCTGAGCTCTCTCCATCACAACTCAAGCATATGCTATCTCTTTCCCATGTTTTAGCACTTTTCTACATATAGAACTTTTCACTTTCTAATATGCTATGTATATTTTACTGGTTTTGTCGGGGGGGGGGGGTTGTTGTTCTATCTTCTCCCACTAGAATGGAGGTATGAAATTTTCTGATTTAATTATTGCTTTATCCACAGCACCAGAACAGTGCCTGTCCTGTAGTGGAGACAGTCAATGGATATTGATTGAATAAAAGAATGAATTCAGGGAAGTCACATAGGCTTCTTAGTGCAAAATGCTGTTCACATACAAAACTAAAAAAGCATGAAAATGGTAGAGAAACTTAAATATTTGTATTAAAAGATATTTGAATCTATAAACTTTCATGGCTTTGACTCTCCTAGAGCTATAAGTATTTTTATACTTTATCAATACTATTTTCATCATACTATTGATACCTCAGGCCAAGATTTTCAAATTTTTTCAGGGTGTAGATTGCTTTGAGAAACTGGGACATCTTTGTATTGTTTCACCAGAAAATTATAAATTTGATATAGATACAAACTTATGCCTGTATTTTCAAAGGGGTCCTTCAACTCCTCAAAGTCTAGCTGCGTACCTCAGATTAAGAATCCCTGACATGAGTGCTGATTATAACGTTTACATAATTCCCTCCACCCATGAGTGTGCCCTTGGAAATTAACCAGATTAGAGGTCCCAATCTGGATTTGTCTACTGGGCCAGGGACATAAGGTAAATGAGTAAAGCAGGCTGCCTGTGAGAAATAATGAAGTGATGGTAAACTAGAGGGAGCACTCTCCTGAGGGAATAAGAATGCAGGTCCAGTACAGCCAAGCTTTTTGCTTTTTCAAGATAGCTGGAGATCTGGATTTTTAATATATATAAATCTCTACAGTATATGACTTACAAGACGGTGCAGACTAAAAAAAAATCTATGACATCCGAACTAGATAAACAAGAGAGGGTGGGGATGGGCATGTGGTGGAAGATAGAAAAGCCAATGGCAAAAGGACAGGGATACCAGCCTGAACCCCTCAAAACTAAATTCTGGGTTTTCCTCTGTCAGGCCAGAGGAAAAGAGGTTTCTCAGGGACTCATTTCTTCAACTTTAAATGGACTGAAATATATCTTTAAAAATCTCTGCACCCCCCCCCAAACCCAGAAATTCTCTGTCATAAAAAAATTTTTTAATGAGAAAACCAACACTAGGCTACTCTGAGAGAATAACAGATAACGAGAAGGATTATATGATATTTTATATGGCATAGAAATACTTATAATTAAATAGCCCTTTGTATGATGTAACATGCACAAAACTTGTATGTGTTGTGTAAGATATTCTATTTCCCTGTGCCCCCTTAGATTCCAAAAACCCACACCAAGGCAAAAAGGTGTAGAGCATTGCAGCTCTGAGAAAGTTTGTGGTCCCAAATTCTGCACCAAGCACTAGGGATAGAAAGATGAATTTAAAAATGATTTCTTTTTCAGTAGCAGAATACAACTGTTGAGATAATTTTCATTATGTTGACTTCTGGTGAAACTGGGAACTTTCCACACTCATGCTCATTTCAACATTTCTCAGTTGATGAGCAAGGCCAGCGTCCAAGGCCCAGGGTCCCGCTGCAATGCCTGTGCTGTTTTCCAAGTCAGGCTCCTCCCAGATCAGCATTTTCCTCTCCTTGGCTTCCAACTCACTTTCCAGGCCTACCCCCGGCTTTCAAAGTGGTAGCTTTCTACTTTCTCACTCATGCTTGATATTAGTGTGTTCTTTAATGAATTAGCATATTATGTCTACAAGGTGACAGTGTGTATTTTAACAGAGTCCTTCAAGAAACTTGATTGTCTTCATTCTAGCCCCAAGCAAACTGCCTGATTCTTAGAATGGCTAAATAAACATCTATTGGGTATTTGTGGAATGAGGGAGAGAGTTGCATGTGAATGTAGGTTACTAAGATATAGAGTCAATTCACTATCAGCTTGAAGTATTCAAGGGTTATGCTAATTCAAGTAGTAAACAGGTAGCAAATCTGAGTCTGGGAAGTGTTCAAGCTTAGACTGAATGACTAATTGTTCAAAATCGTGTAGAAGTTTTGAGCATAATAAAGGGTGTTTGGACCAAATTACCTTCTACATTTTTGCAAACCTGAGATTCTACAATGAACAAGCAGGACAATGGGAGTGCTTTGCACTCAGTGGGCATTACAAGTGGTTCTCAAATCAAACTATGAGACATACTGCAGGGCACATATTTTCTTCGCAAGTGAGTAGATAAGAAGATATCCTAGACAAAAGCTTTCCCACCACATCCCAGGGCCATATTTCCATCACACACTTTCCTAGGCCCATCAGACTTCTTTTTTCTCCAGCAATTTCAGAAAACAATCCATTTTAAATGTAAAATATTTGACATTAGAAAATTCTTCTTCTCGTGGATGCCTTCAGAATCAACCTGGACTCTCTATCTCTACAAATAGTGAAACTACAGGGACACTGGAAAAAATGGCCAGAGGCCAGTTCTGTGGCATTTTTTAAAGTGCCACCACTCTGTAAAGTTCCAGAGGATAAAAAGTCATCTTGTTCATAGCTGTAGACCAAGTAACCAGCACAGTAGAAAATGGATATAGATTCAATTCACTATCAGATTGAAGTATTCAATTACAGTGGAAACAGTAATAACTATTACAGAATGAATGTCATTTTTCTGTCACCATATTTCTTTCTAGGGAAGAGGTAGGAGTCAACAGCAGAGCTTTGGAAAATTAGAGGACTGGATAATGACTTTCCCTCCCTTCTGTGTCTTTAGCCCTGCCAAGTGAAATTTAAATTATTATGCAAATGGATCACTAATAGTTACACATTAAAATAAAGAAGATGATTTATTCATGGATATATCCTATTTATTATTTAAATAGTTCTGGGAACAAACTTTGATACTGCTAAGTTAGAGCTTAATTTATAAAGATCCAGCTTTAAAAACTTCTCTGCTCCTGGGAATAGAATAAAAGTAAAGGTTAAGAGTTGGTCTTTTTTTTAAATTGAAGTTCACCTTTTCATATAGTACCAAAAAGTTAAAGCAAGTAAAATCTTAACCAATCCTAACCTGTCAAATTACTTTCTAGGTATTACACGCTCCACTATTTGAGTACTTTTATTTCACTCTTTTAGTTATTTTCTTAAAATTTGCTTGTATTACAATTAGTTTATTTGTAATTTTCTTTTAATTAATACACAGCCTCTCAGCTTCTGAGGACAGAAGGCAGAAGTTTTAAAGTTATAATTGATATTTATTTAGAAGTTATTAAGTTATTTATTCAAATATAAAATTGTCAAGACTTTCATGCACTCTGGCTTTTTTCCCTCTTTTTCTCATTTTGAACCAACACATGTAGCAAAAAAAGTATCATGAAATTTTTATTCATGTGATTCATGGAAGTCAAACCATAAAGGATTGGAGTTCAATAGTAAACTTATCATAGATTATAATATAACTAATTCAGGTAATAATATCTTGTCTTCTTATTGAGAATTAGGAGGACATAATTAACAATGTATTTGCACTTTGCTCCTCTGGAGTAACTAATTAATATAGTATTGTGTATACTACTGCTACCCAAGAAATATCTGTTGAATTGAATCCAACTGAGGCAATGTGTGGTGATCCCCCTTTCTATATAACTCGATTTTTCAATTATATGATTCTTCTTTTTTAAGCAATATAAGTTTAGAAAGTGAATCATGAAGAAGGTAAATGAAATTATTCTAATTCTAGTAGTCTCCAGTGATTCTGTTTTAAATATTAGAATATTTTAAATTCTACCTTTTCATATATAATGTGGTTTAATCTAGATTGGAATTTGCAAATAAATAGCCTCCTCAAGTTACCCCAGGAATTGCCCCCAAGAGGAACAAGGGCCAGTGATGGTTCCCAGGAGGAAGCAATAGACCAGTGGGCCAGGAGGAGGCAGCAATTCAAAGATGGCAAAAGAAGCAGCTCAGCGGGGGGAAGTTCATTCGCCAGCAACATCACAGAAGGATCCAGTGAGTAGACAATTACTTTCTTTTTCAAAACCAGAAGAAGCGCAACGACTTACTGAACCTATAGGACTTAGGACCTATCCACATATATGTCTAGCATTCCTATCAAAATGGACGTTGGTACTTCTTCCACTATCTCCAACCCACACTAGCAAACAGCTTCCCTTTGCCCCTGTAACTTGCTTTTTCACTTCCTGCCCCAGGAGTCTTACCTCTATGGACTATTTGAAGGGGATAATTTGTCCTCTGGCTTCCTGTTGGGTTTAATCAATAGGGAAGATCAGCAGGAGCTGGAGGGAGCGAGGACAGTGAGGACTTGGACACTGAGGCCCAGAACCACCTATTTCCCCATGTCTTAGGCTACATCACATGACCTTATCCCAAAGCTTTTATCAACACAACTTGACTTTCCAGGAGGCTCTTGACCAGGCAAATATTTGTATTGTTCATTACAGAAACTCACCCTCCCCCACAAGCATCAGATTTGCAACAGAAAACACCAACAGATAGTTTATTTCCATAGTCTCTTTGAAACCCTCAAAAGCCATGTCTGTAACTCGTGATTCTGACTCAGTCCTAATCAAGGTCTCACTTTGAAAGAACTGCCTTAAACCCAATTTCTAACCCTCAATAAAATCAGACTTGGCCTCAGACCTCTCCCTGTGGTGTGCCAAGGGCTGTCTGTGTCCCTAAAGCCACACTGCTGTAAGATGCCCCCTCCACACTGCCTTCTGTGGTTCTGGTCCTGGTCATTGGTACCTGCTCCCTCCCCTTACCTTTTCAGTGTTAAATGGACTAGTCTTAACCCTTTGCACTCGCTTTTTTCTTGATTCCTTTATTCTACTCAGGATTTAATTTTTTAAATACCCCAGATTTTACAAAGCAAGGCAGTAGAATAAAAAACTGGAGTTTCTTTTCATACAAACTTATTTATTTGGATTTTTTTATATTTCAAATTATTGATACATTCAATAACCGTCACACTCGACATCTGAGTGCAAAAGGTTAATTTTACTATATCACACCTGATTTCCTTCCATCTTCTCCACACTTCAGTATTTTTATTAAATTGTCTGTAAATTACTCATTTGAGGGGGCCATCTATTTTGTGCCACAGCCTATGCCACACCAGCGCTCTGTTTTCATATTACAGCAATGACCAGACATCACCAACACTGCACCAGTGTGCAGACAGAATGGTTTATTGCTTTCAGAGATAAGGGAGGACTCCCGCTCCACAGAGCATTGGTAATGTCTCCGGGGGGTGGCGGGGGGGGGGAGGAGGGAGGGAGGCAAAGTCTATTTTATTGAGAATTAGAGGTTTTGTTCTCAGTGTACTCAAACCTTCCTCAGTCATGAGGTGAATAAGCAGTTGAAATTTCTCTAAGATGGATTCCCCAAACTGGATTTCCTAGACAGCAATATTCTTGAAGTGCCATTCGAGTGTTTCTTGACCTTTTGTTTGATAAACTTGCAGTCTGGAAATTATCTGTCTTTTCACCGAAGAATACAAATCTTGTGTTATGCATGAAAGTCAGATACAATAGCCACTAGCCCTACTATTCCGGGTCCTCCCCGAAGAATGTAGTTACACAAAAGCAATAGTCAGAAAGACAGAGATCTCCTGAAGACATCAACGGAGAGGTTCCGGAGGACATACATCACATGCCCCACAGCAAACAACTTTGAAACCTTCTTTAGATGCCACATACTTCAAAGGTCCCTGTGCAGCGCTTCAGGCACCCAAGGGGGCCCTTTCATAGCCCTGCTTTCCTCATACGATACCCATATTCCTCGAGTTCTATTTTCTCCTTTCTGGGTTTTTCCCTGGACCCTTGAAATTCATCTCCTGTATACTGCAGACAATTCAACCTCAGTTCATACCTCCAAACCCATGTAGACAAAATTATCAAAGTGTTCAACAATTAATCAACCCTATAGTAACCAGAATTAAGCCATCTTAAAAACGAAGAAGGAAGGATCTGAGGGAAGAACACTTTGATGATAAATAAGAAAAGCAGAAGCAAAATTTTACATGTAGTAAACATTTTTATTGCATATGGCAATAGCTTCCATTATTACCTGGAACTGTTTATGATTGATCTAAACTAAAAAGTTAGATTTGAACGGAAGCTTTGTTTAGTCTGATTAACCTAGGATGATGCTCTTGTGGCATAGAGAAAAGGGCCATTTTTCCCATGCTTTCAGCTCTTCCTCCCACAGGACCCGTTCTTTCTAGTTCACAGAGTCTGTCAGCCTTCTGGACCCTTTAAGTCCATTTCATCCTCTGTTTCATGGACAAGTCTGCCACTACTAGTGCTCTTAGACATTCATGTCTGTTCTGCATTTCTTTTTTTCTTTTTCTTTTTTTAATATATTTTACTGATTTTTTTTACAGAGAGGAAGGGAGAGGGAGAGAGAGTTAGGAACATTGATGAGAGAGAAACATTAATCAGCTGCCTCCTGCACACCCCCTACTGGGGATGTGCCCGCAACCAAAGTACATGCCCCTGACCAGAATCGAACCCGAGACCCTTGAGTCCGCAGGCCGATGCTCTATCCACTGAGCCAAACCAGTTAGGACTGTTCTGAATTTCTTGACACAAGTGTAGGTGTGCAAGAATCAGCCCACAGTGGTTCACGGTAGCCAACTGTGCACGGTTGTTTTTGGGGTTTTTTTCTGACACTACAATTCAGTAGCATCGGGTTGGTAGCTTGAAATGGGCCATGGTGGGAGTATGTGCCACAGAAACTGGCAAAGCACTACACATCAGGGCTTTTGTATCTTCCTTTTGGGAACTCTAATGTTAAACATTGGCCAGTGCCCACTTGAAACAACCCCTGGAATCAGCTGGATAACTCGCACCAATTCAAATTTCAGGCCAAAATAACACAACCATGTTGATTAAAACAATGATTGTGTTTTCTTTGGGATGACTTCTGTTTTTAATGAAAATTTATACTAATGATTTATTTTACGTTGGACTTAAGGGAATGGAACCATCTGCTATTTTATTTTGCAGTTTATCTAAGCCCCAGACACAAGAGGCATGCTGCATTTCCTCAGCAGCTTTTTAGGAGAGACTGCACTTTGCCGAGAGCCACTGGAGCTGGCACTGTTTAATGTGTGGTTTACATTGTGTCTCATTTACAGAGTCAGGATATGCTACTAATCCGTGACTTGGAACCTGACAGCTTTATCGAGCATCATTACAGCTGGTGCTGTTCAGTCTGTTAATCTTACTCAGCTCTGACTTGCTCCATGATAACTGGAAAAGACATTAGGAATGACATATTTACGTATGTGGGCACAGCTGATCAATCCATCTAGGCTGTGGGGAGTGCTGACTAAGGCTCACCAGGTCAATAACCTGAAGGCTGCAAACTGAAGTCAGAAGGGCCTGCAGGCTCTGATTTTTAGATTCTCAAATGACTCCAGTGTCACCAACAGCTGTGGTAAGAATTTGGGTCTAATTGTGTGAGGCTACTTCAGAGCATTTTTCTTATTTCAGCTGTAAAAAATTATTATGGAAATGTATTTTCAAATATTAGTTTGCATAGAAAAAAGAAAGCAGGAGTGTAGGGTGGGGAGACAGAGAAGGAAAGGAAGGCAGGCAAAAGAACTTTAATTTCTAATAATAAGAGCTAAAAATTACATTGTGCTTATTCTTCCAAGTTTTATAATACAACTAGAGGCCTGGTGCATGAAAATTCATGCACAGGAGGGGGGGTCCCCCAGCCTGGCTTGCCCCCTCTCACAGTCCAGGAGCCCTCAGGGGCAGGAGGCAGGTGACCCAGTGATCAGGGGAAGGCGACGCCCCATCACACCTCTGCTGCTGCTGCCACTACCGGCAGCATAACCCTTGGCCAGCCCTGGGCAGCTGGGGGGCTGAGGGGACTGGGAGACTCTGGAGGCAGGTGCATGGAGTGTCCAGGCCCGCCTGCCACCCCGATGGGGCTGAGGGGACTAGGTGTCGCCATCTTGTGGCTGTGGGTGCCACCATCTTTGAGGGCATAGCAGTCAATTAGCATATTCCCTCCTTATTGGCTGTGGGCACCACCATCTTTGCGACAGTGTGAGGGTCAATTAGCATATTCCCTCTTTATTAGATATGATAGCTTATTAATTCTCCCAATAGCACTATGAGCTAAGTACTATAGTTTTGATCCTAACTTTACCAGATGAGGGATCTGAGTCATGGAGAGAAATGACTTGCCTAATGTCACTTGGCCATAGTTAGTGGTTCAACCCCAGACACCCTGACCAGAGTCTATGCCAGTGAACACAACAACTCACTGCTTCTGGTTGGATCATTCAAATCTGATCATAGTCTCTCTCTGGGAAAGTCCAAACAGGGTCTCCCTTAATCAGATACCAGTTTTTATTATCCTCAAGTAGTACAGTGGAATGAACGAGAATGAGGATGTCTAAAGACACCTGGAACTGAGCTAATTATTTTATATTTTTTATTCTAACATCAAAAATAAGGGAAGTATTTCAAGTTTTCAAGAGCACAGAAGTACAAATGCAATTTCAGTAATGCCAACATATTTTAAGAGCTCATTGTGTTATGGTTTCATTTATTAAAAGGTTCATCTAGCAAGCCAAATTTTGGTGACACAGTCACGTTTGGGTATGTTTGCTACTTGGCTCAAAGGTCCCCAGGGACAGTTGTTGAGAAATCTAGCAGTTCAAAGCTGCAGCAGGTGTGTGGCTTGCTGCTTCACTGGACTTTAACACAGGTTTTATGTCTCAGTTTATGTAAGAGGATGCTGATTAGCTCTGTCTTGGTAACTGAATGAACAGAGAACTGCTCATCCACATAATCAAATCTGCTTGTAAATAAGTGAGCTATTTTAATAGTCCCATGCATGCTGTTAAAAACAAAGATCACTATAATTTAAAGGCCACCCTCAGACCTTAACATAATAGGGGATGATTACATAGCCACCATGGACAGCTACTGCTCAGAAAAAAATAACGCTAAGTCCAGGGGCGCAGGAATGTATGTACATTATAGTCATAAATATTAAAATGTAACTGAATATTTAAGGCCAAGGATATACAAGATAAATCAAACAAGGGAAGATGCTTTAAATGCCTTTGGGGCTTCTGTAACTTTAGCAACTGCTATGTATGAAAGCAGTTTGGATTAGATTTAAAGCTCAAAAAGATGGGTCTGTAAATTATTATAATACTAGAGGCCCAGTGCACAAAGTTTGTGCACGGGTGGGGTCCCTAGCAGCTGACAGCTGACAGCCAGGGCCTTCCTTCATTCCATGCCGCCCCCTGGTGGTGAGCGCACATCATAGTAAGTGATCGAACTCCCGGTTGGTCAACCTCCTGAGGAGACACTTTGCATATAAGGCTTTTATATACACTGAGTGGCCAGATTATTATTATCTCTGAACGCATAATTATATATATATTAGAGGCCCAGTGCATGCATTTGTGCATGGGTGGGGTCTGGCCAGCCTGGCCAGGGGGAGGGGACATGGGCGGTTGGCCAGCCTGCCTATTGGTCAAACTCCTGGTCGAGGGGACAATTTGCATACTAGCCTTTTATTATATAGGATATACATTGAGTGGCCAGATTATTATGCATTCAGAGATCATAATAATCTGGCCACTTGGTGTATATAGATTTTGGATTTACATTTCCTACCATATAAAGTCAAATGTCACACTCAGACTTATTCAAAAATAAATGCCAAAATTTTTTTTAAATATTTTGAAATATTATGCATGGAAGATGGCATCCCATATCCTGAGTTAAAGTATTCTATTCTAAAGAGTTCATAATTTTATTTCAATAAATAAGATATCCCACAAAATTCTCATATCATTTACATTCCAACTTCGTTAATATGTAATATTCCCATATGTCATCCCCTTTATTTCCACACACCAAAATTATATTTAGTCAATCAACATGGTCTTATCTTTCCAGTACCTATTTCCTTCTATATCATGTCTACATTCCTGTAAATGTTGCCCACTCCTCAGGGTCCAGTCTAATGATATTCTTCCTGTAATCCTACCCTTCCCCTGTAAATGTTGCCCACTCCTCAGGGTCCAGTCTAATAATATTCTTCCTATAATCCTACCCTTCCCTTATAGCCAGAATCACTACTTCCTCTGAGGTCCACATCATTCTCATCTTTCCACCTCCATTGAGCCTAAAATTGTACCTTGCTCATGACAGAACACTTATTTTA
This sequence comes from Cnephaeus nilssonii, assembly GCF_951640355.1. Classification (NCBI taxonomy): domain Eukaryota; kingdom Metazoa; phylum Chordata; class Mammalia; order Chiroptera; family Vespertilionidae; genus Cnephaeus; species Cnephaeus nilssonii. Next base: position 56,047,411 of record NC_137073.1, read on the forward strand.
AATTAAATTAATAAATGCATGAATGTACCTGAAACTGTTTAAACTGTGTACTAGTGTCAAATGACTAATAAAATCTTACTTGGTGTACAAATTATAAGAGCAAGCATTGTTTCTGACTGCAAGAAACTATGCTTTGTGAATAAACCACCCCTGACCATTTCTACACAGGTTAAACAAATATATAAGCTAGAAAACTATTGTTCACTTATCTGTGTGTCAGGACAACTGCTGGAATTTACACTCTTCAATCCTGAGCTAGGGAAGCAGAGGTAGAAATGTAGGGGCCAGGACAAGAACCATTGGGAACGAGTCTCCAGAGGAAACCAGTGAGAGCAGCGCCACTCTTCCAGGGGCTGTATCAAACCGACCTGCAGCAGAAGTCCAATGGTTAAGAGAAGGGCATAGGAGCAACCACAGTATGCGGGAAGAAACAGAAAGAGAGGTGTGTTTGTTGTTGTTGTTTAAGAAGCCTTCTGTGGTCTTTAAATCCCACCCTCTTCAAGGGAGTTGAGAAATGCACATAAAAGAGTGTTGTTTTGAAATTATATTTTGGTTATGAAATGGGGCTTCTTAATCCTGCACCCTTGAAAGACTGGAAGACTTAGGGCGTGGCTTTATTCATGTTTGAACTCCTGCACGGGGCCACAAAGGAGCACTTGGAAGCTAGCATAAAAATGCAATTCCATTTCCTTAACTGGCACAGCCTTCCACACTATCCAGGAGACTCCCAAATACACAGAAACCCCTAAACCGCTAGGATTGAAATTGTCAGATGAAACTTTATGTTTTATTCTACACATTAAGACCATAGTGAGTTTTTCTAAGAATGTATGGTTATGTTGTTGCACCTTCTTTGAAGCACAGAGACAATAATGATTTTTTTCCTTGTGCTTGGACTTTTGAAAGGAATTCTAAAGCTAACTCTCAGTCTTGTGTGGCTTTTTCTTGATGCCTAAATACTAATATATGTCTCAACAACAATTATTTTTCCCATAGTTTTTTCACACACACACACACAAAAAAAATAATAAGGATTTATTGTGCTGTCTGTAGTCTGCTGATTCCCACGGTGTAGGTCCACAAGCAATGCCTGCTTTATTTATGATATTTTCAGATTATGTAAGTTCTTCCCCAGAGAATTGTCTCTCCAGCTTAGCTACTTGTTTCAAGGGTGATGCTCTGCCTTCAGCACAGGCTTCATCCCGCACACATTCGTTGGCTGTTTTCTCACCGTGGCCATCAGTGTGTGCTCACCTTCTTGCCAGAGCACAATTCATGATGTCATCTTTTCTGCTCCTCAGTCATCTCAGAAGACAGCCGTTCTGTGGACCTTGGCTTTCGAGTTGATATTGAGGAAAAAGGTTTCTACACGGAGAATTTCCATTCAGCAGCCTGGGTTTTTCGAGGGGACGATGGGAATCCTGAGGACAGTCCCAGATGCCTTAGTAAAAAACCCCGACCTGCAGCTGGTAAGGACTCTATGATTGTGATAAAATGAATGTGTATGTCTTAGAGACCGTAACTGGGCTCCAGGCAAGTCTCTGAAGTCGGCAAACTTGCACACTGGGTGTAGCATTTGGAGAGAAGTATGTGTGCTTGAATATATAAACATATATAATGTATTTATTAATAGTGTGAAAGAATCTGAAGTTATTAAAATAAAAACTGTCTTAAGAGCTCAGTCAAACATAGAAAGCAATTTCAAAGTTGGAGTAAAGATTAATAGAGGAAGAGTCAAGTCTATTTCATCTTATAAGTAAAAAAATACTATTTTTCAAAAATGTACTGGAGAGTATAAACAAGTAACAAATTATAATTTATTGCTCCAATACCAAAATATAACCATTTTACTGTTTCTGCATTGTCTTTTTATTATACACTAGAGGCCCGGTGCATGAAATTCATGCACGGTTAGGGTCCCTAGGCCTGGCCAGTGATCAGAGCCAATTGGGGCCTTCCAGCTGCCGGCCAGGGCCTCCCTTCCCCAGCTGCCAGCTGCCAACCAGGGCCTTCCTTCATTCCACGCTGTCCCCTGGTGATCAGTGCACGTCATACAAGTGATTGAACTTCTGGGTCGAACTCTGGAGGGGACACTTTGCATATTAGCCTTTTATATATACTGAGTGGCCAAATTATTATGATCTCTGAACACATAATAATCTGGCCACTCAGTGTATATATATATTAGGGGCCCAGTGCATGAATTCATGCATGGGTGGGGTCCAGCCAGTCTGGCAAGAAGGAGGGACATGGACAGTTGGCCGGCCTGCCTGCTGGTCAAACTCCTGGTTGAGGGGACAATTTGCATATTAGTCTTTTATTATATAGGATATACACTGAGTAGCCAGATTATTATGCATTCAGAGATCATAATAATCTGGCCACTCCGTGTATATAGATAGGTCTAGTCCTGTTTTAAACATATATGGAATATGCATTTGATATTGTCATGTCTAAAATCTGAAACATAAGATTTATAGCCTACATTTTACATTTAGTAATATAATTGCTTAATATTATACCTTCATTTAATAATGTAAATATTTCCCTTGTGTTTTTGCAGACTTCATTAATAATCTAATAGTTTCAAGATGTTTTATGAGATTAATATTTAGTTTACTAAAACTATATAATTTCCCAATGCAATAACAACTTAATGAGTTTTAAAAAACACTGATACCTGAATTACAAGTTCCAGCATGTGAAATTATTATTTCAGTCCAATCTTGGCTGCAAAATACATGTGAAACTGTTGTAAACATCTGTATTGGCATAAATAAATGACCTTGAATAATAGTAAACAATGTAATTCAAGGAAGCAAAGATTCAGGCTGCAAATAATGTTTTAAATTATTTATACAATCGTGCATTCAACAAACACCATGTCTACTAGGTCCTGGCACTAAGGGAACTTGCTAAAGACACACAGAGAGAAATTACAAGTATGAATTTGATAAATTCTACAAAGAATCTAACTTTTTTTCAGTACAGGCATCAAAATTATCACCTGTTTATGGCCAGCAAAGAACAAGCATTTGGTTAATTAACTATCATTTGCTTTGGTTAAAAATAAAAAAAAAAATGTGTTCAATTTTTTCAATAATTTTATATACATATACCTATATTTACACACACATATGCACATACATATACACATAACATGTATATTTGTATATACATGTGCATATATGTGCACATACAGGGTGTCCCAAAAAATATATACACACTTTAAGAGCTGATAGCTCAATTTTGAAAATGAAATGTATTTTAATAATTTATATATAGGGTGTCCCCAAAAATGTATATACACACTTTGATAATTATAAAGGCAATATTCATTAAAATACATTTCATTTTCAACATTGAGCTGTCAGCTGTTACAGTGTGTATACATTTTTGAGGGACACCCTGAATATATAAAATGCTTAGATGCTGCAAGTGAGTTTTATGATAGTATTTATTGAACTGAACCTCAGTTCAAGAATGTGCTAGTTGTTCTGATTGTTACTAAGACTTGAAGTGTTACATATATAAAATGCTTATTTTCTTAACTATGTGATATTGAGAGATCAATAAAGAAGATTGAGATTGGGAGGAAAAGTGATTTGTAGGCAAAACCAATCATTTTTAACCCGAAAAGCATCTTTAACCTAATGGTATTTTAAGCTATTGCAATACTAATTTGTATCTACCAGCATGTATTTTGTGAGAATAAAGTTTACACCTTAAAAAATCCAATTCGTTATCTCCTAAAAGAGTTCTTCTTTAAGTTGGAGAAATAGATAAACAAAGGTTTGGATCACTACAAAATTCTATTGCTGGCGCCACAAGAAAAAAGGTAGGGTATTTTAACTTTCACATTTAACAAGATGATTCCAAAGTAGTGTTATTTGAGGGGATAAACTACTTGAAGATGAGCCCACACAGTCCCTGAAAAGACAATGACATTTATTTGTGGCTTTTCAGCAGATGTGTCATACATTATCCACCAGACAGTGGCAAGGGAAACCAGAACTATAAATCTTAAAATATGAAAAAATTGTCTTCAGAATGGGGGTGGGGGGGAGACATGTTGCAAAACATTTTGATTGTCTTTTCTTCCACAAGAGATTGCTACAGTTGAGCTCACCAGTTAAAGATTTTATTGAATTGTTTATATCTCAACAATTTCATGTTATATGGGAAAACAACAAACAATTTGATTTGAATCAACAGTAAAAATACTCCATTAAACAAATATCCATTGGGTAATCAATATGTCAAAAGCATAAGACAGTATCAAGGGAGTAACCTATAGGGAGCAAGAAGTTTTGACAAGTGGAGAAGTTAAAAAATTTTTCTACAAAGGTCAGAAATAGTTTCTGATTTTCTTTTTTGCTCTGATTAGCTACCAGCCTATTGCAGACTATTAAAATATTCATTTCTGTCGCCTTGAATTTCCCAGTTCTGCTTCTTAAGTTATACTGAAATCCAGTAACTGGCAGCCCAAACAATCGTGTAAAATGACTGCCACAAGGGAACTGTAGTAACAAATGATGGAGATCTTCCCAGGAGCATAGAATAGAGCAGAGGGCATAATTTTAGAGCTGGAATATACCAATACCTTCACGGCAACTTGGTATGCTTTTCCAGATGTTGTTTTCAACAACAGAAAAACAGTATTTTTCCCAGACATTTTGGAAAGATCAACATTCCTTCAAGAATCCACATGAAGAGACTTTACCTTTCCTGCCTTTGAATGTTGGCCAGTTTTGGCAGCCAATGTTTATCATGTAAACTCCATGAGAAAAAGTCTCTTGTCTGTCTTCACCACTGCAGTCCTGGTGCATAGGAAAACACCTGGGCACATAGTAGATACTCAGTAAATGTTTGTGAAAGACTTCTGCTATTAGGCTACAGTGAATTGTTCAAGACAGAGATGCTTGCTTCCTTGTTGTTATCAGATATTTTTATTCCCAAGCCGACCAGGAAGATGGTCACATCCAAGCACATTTGAACAGATTGACTAATCTTTCACTGTCCTTGTCATTTCTTATAGGAAAGTGAATTTTTAAAAAGTATTGATTTACCCCAGAATATCTGGAAGAAGTTTTAATGAAATAATGACAAATCTTCTTACAAATTCTGCAAAATACAATGTAAATATCTATATATATAAAAGGCTAATATGCAAAGTGTCCCCTCAGGAGTTTGACTGAGAGACTGGTAGTTCAATCACTCACTATGACGTGCACTGACCACCAGGGGGCGGCACGGAATGAAGGAAGGCCCTGGCTGACAGCCAGCAACCAGGGAAGGAAGGTCCCAGCTGCAGCTGGAAGGTCCCAATTGGCCCTGATTGCCAGCCAGGCCTAGGGACGCTACCCATGAATGAATTTCATGCACTGGGCCTCTAGTATAATAATAATATATCTCCAACGATTAGGGACTCACCCACCTAGAGCATCTGTCAGAGATGACAAGGAAGAGATTCCCCATCAGGTAGGAAGCTGGACTAAGTTCCTTCCCCACTCAAAGTACAATTGTTAAGTCATCTTAAATTCTCAGGATTTTCTTTGACCTCTTGATTGCTTCTAGTTTTATCCATTTTTTGTCTACATAGCACATTCTGTAACAGCCTTTCAAAATGTACCTAAAGAGGATGCAACCCTGCAAAGGAAAAATGTTCTTGATATCCAACCCAGAGGACGATATAAATCTATCTGTAAAATGAGAAGTGAAATACAAAAACACAATTAGTCTAATGTATCCCTATTTTTTAATGAAAGGGTATTCTAGTCAACTATAATTTTAAGATGATAATTTACCCTGGCCTTATTAATAGATAAGCATTCTTATTTTATACTTAACTGGAGGCCCAGTGCAAGATTTCATGCACCACTGGGGTCCCTCGGCCTGGCCTGTGGGATCGGGCCAAAACTGGCTCTCTGACATCCCCTGAGGGGTCCCAGATTGCGAGAGGGTGCAGGCCAGACCGAGGCACCCCACAGGTGCATGATCAGGGGAGGGACACAAGAGGTTGGCCAGCTGGGGAGGGACTGCAGGAGGGCTCCAGGGTGTGTCCAGCCTGTCTCACTCAGCCCTGATCAGCCAGACCCCAGCAGCAAGCTAACCAACTGTCAGAGCATCTGCCCCCTGGTGGTCAGTGCACATCACAGAGACTGGTCGATCTGTCAACTGTCTTCCCCCTGGTGGTCAGTGCACGTCATAGTGAGCAGTTGAGCGGCCTTAGCATATCATTAGCATATTATTCTTTGATTGGTTGAACTGATGACTGGACACTTAGCATATTAGGTTTTTATTATACAGGATTACCTCAGAGACCTATAACAGGACTATTACTAATAATTCACTTCTGAGGCTCAGGAAGTTTATCATTATATTTTGTTATGATTCTTCCCTTATTAAAGATATTTATTAACAAATATGTACACACACACATGCACGCACGCACACACACAGACAAGACTTGATGAGGTAGCAGGAGGAAAGGAGAGAAGATACATGAAAAAGCAGAATGAGAAGTGGTTAAGCCACATTAATAAAGACCCATGGACTAATGTAAAAATCCATGGGTTCTTACTGTGAAGTCTCTGGAACTCTCCACCTTCAAGGCAGCACAACTGTACAGTTATAGTTTCTATAAGGCTCAGCTTTTTCTGTTTCTTTCTGAGAAGCTCAGTTGTTCAGTTATTCTGGATTCCTATAAGACCTAAATGTACAGCTAAGAAGTCTGTTTTCTTATTTCTACCTTGAAATAAATGCCCCACTATTGACAGATCTGAGTGACAGACCTGTAAGGCTCAGCTGCCTGTTGGGAGTCATGCTGCCTGAGAATCGTCAGCAATGTCCCTTCCTCACCCTGTGACTCAGGCGACTTGTTTAACCTCGCTGTGCCTCAGTTTCCTTCTCTCCAAAAATCTATATATATAAAAGCCTAAGCGACCGAATGACCAAATGACCGGTTGACCAGTCGCTATGACATGCACTGACCACCAGGTGGCAGACGCTCAATGCAGAAGCTGCCCCCTGGTGGTCAGTGTGCTCCCACAGCCAACCTCCGACTGCCAGCCAGCCCCAATCATGCACGAATTCATGCACCAGCCCTCTAGTACAATAATAATAGGCTAATCAGAAGATTAAATTAGATATTTATAAAGTGCTTAACCCTTTGCACTCGCTTGCTTTTTTCTTGATTCCTGCTACCAATGCTAACTGTGTCGAGTCACACTCAACATCTGAGTGCAAAAGGTTAAAACACTTTTATTTAGGCCTGGCATGCAATAAACAAGCAGTAAATACTAAACACTTTTATAATCATATTTATTGTACCTAAAAATGAACTCAAAAGAATGTCCTCTTTGCTTCCTCTATAGTTCGAGAGCGAACCCTAAGGCTCTTCAAAGGAACTGATGATTGTCCCTGGGGCTTCCAAATTCAATTCTCCAAACCAATCGTGGTAACAGAAGTGGATGCTAGTAAGTTGTATCACTCTAGCAGTTTTAATCTAAATAGCCTTCGATATCATAGTCCTGTAAAGCACACATATGCAATACATGCAATTTCTAAATCTCAGTCTATCAGAAACTCATGGTGATTGACAGGTGCCCACAACATGACCAGATGTTTTTTATAAGACATGCTTTCCTGATGGAAAATACCCCTCTGCTATACATAGGGCATTGGTCTCCCTACCAAAAATTAACCCTACCTGCAAAGATTAACAACCTAGGAGTAGGTTGTTGCTGATTTATTAGTACTTAATATTTTCCGGGAAGCATTCCATTCCCCCTTAATTATTTCCTTACAGCTTTTCAGATCTCCTTATTTCCTAACAAGCAAATTAAGAATTAGAAGATGCCTAGTGAAAGTTGGATCCTTTGCTCCCTAATCTATAACACGAGTAATGTGAGATCAATACTTTGAGGCCAGAATACTAAGGTTGGTAGGCATCTATACATGTAAAAGCCTAAGTGGCCATTCGACCATTTGACCATTCGATCAGTAGCTATGATGTGCACTGACCACCAGGGGGCAGATGCTCAACATACAGGCATGGAAACATGGAACAGACTGATGAATTTCAGAGGGAAGGGAGGAGGGGGGAGAGCCGGAAGAGATTAACCAAAGATCTTATATGTGTAATAGAAGCTGGGTGCACAGATTCATACACCAGTGGGGTCCCTTGGCCTGGTCTGCAGGGATCGGGCCAAAACCGGGAGTCCGACATCCCCCTAGGGGTCCCAGATTGGGAGAGGGCGCAGGCCAAGCCAAGGGATCCCACAAGTGCATGAATCCATGCACTGGGCCTCTAGTATAAAATAAAGGAGTCCACACCAACATGATGCATTAGATGAGGCTTAATGAGATTATCACAGAGGGAGGCCCAGGGCCACTAGAAGGTTTCTTATTGACATTTCAGTATTTGTCTGGACTGTGAGTTTCCCAAGGTCAGAAACTCTATCTTACACATTATTTTATCCTCAATAATTTGTGCAGTATCCCAAAAGCAACAGAGTAGATGCCCCAAAATGCTTGTTGAGTGACAGAACGAGCCCTGGGTACCTAAGAGCGGGGGAAGCATGGGGCAGAGAGGAAGGAAGGAGTGCCGTTCAGGAGGTTTAGGACCGGTCCTGCTTTGTCCTGGTGCTCTAGTCCCTCCTCTGGCGCCCTTATCACCAGGGTAGCATTGCACTTTCCTTGGCCTGTCAGCATTCAGGTATTCCTCTGCTGTGTGCTCTGTGGTTCTAACTGAGAGTCAGCTCTCCTATCTGTAAAGAAGCGGGTGGCTACTCAGCTCCAGTAGCAGGGATGGAAGATGCAGTATATGGAATTGGTGCCTCCTAGCCCAGCATTTCAGTCATAGGTGACAATAGTGGGTAGGAAACAATGTGCCCAGACAACCACTATTCTTTATATGAACAGAATTTTCTAATCAATTCTTGGTTCATGGGAATGAAGGAAAGAAATACTGAGTATCTAGATAGAATGTGAGATATTCCTGGAGCAGCAAAGAAGCTGTTTTCTAGTTTTAGGGCCTGCCTAAGGAAACATTTTACAGGGTATCACTTTTGCCAGGCGCTCAATGGCACAGATTTTGTGTAATCCTATAGAGCTTAGTCTCCTTTAATCATGAGGGGATTATCTATGTACTAAGTAACCTGGATATCTATTTCACACTCATTGATGTTTATAAAGAAGGAAATTTACTTATTTATAATATCAAAGTAGTAATTAAGTGCACAGAAAAGGCTTCAGCCCATAATTCAGGCCTGGCACCTGTGAAAAGAGAGAGGGAGGGAAGCAGGATTGGGTAGAAAGAACCTCAGACTGCAATGCAGCTCTGAGAAATTCTGAGACAGACTGATAGGGAGCTCCACAGCAGAGTGTCCCTGAGCGAGGTCCCGCAACGGCCAGAAACAGCTTGGCTCTAGGACCCTCTCCGACGCACTCACAGGCCATAAACGGTACCTTCCTGGGGAGGATGTAGCCTATTGTGAGGTGCGATGATCAGAAAGTGTGGCAGTTGAAGACTTTCACTCAATTACAACTCTCACATCCCATCTCTTGAAGGTGTATGTTGGCAGTGTAGATCCAACACCTCTATGGAGGGTGTGAATAGAAAGCCCTCGGCAAGCAGGAGAAAATTGTTTGGAACAATTCCAAGAAAGGTGTGACAAATACTAGTTTGAAAATAACAAAATATAGAAAGAAATTTAAGAACATATAAATTAATGGCAGAAAAAAACATGTGTACCATTTGTAAATCTTAATGTGTAAAGATGTCAATTCTTCCTTAAGTTGATCTATAGATGTAATCCCAATTAAAATTCTAGTAAAGTAGCTGTTTTAGTTTTTGCTTTTGTGGTAAATTTCCTTTAATTAGATTCTAAAATACTTATAGAAAGCAAATTTTCCGTGAAAATTATTTTTTTCAGGGAAAAAAAGCCTTTTATTCTGAGTTAGATGTCAAAATTCAAATGCATGGATATATTTTTACTTTGAAATGAATAAATTTCAATTAAAGTTTAATCAGTTAGTCAAATATGTAAATGATGACTTAACAAATAATTTTCTTATTCAGGGAAGGGAAAGGGAGGAAATTTACCCAAATGTAGGTGGGATTTGGGGGTGGAAGAATGAACCCCAAATAAGTGCGGAAAGGGTAGAATTGGAACATGGTGACAGAACTCAGGTGACAAACGATAAAGATTGCAAATTTTGTCCAGGGTCAACCTTACTTGGCCCTTCAACCTTAGTGCCCTTCAAATTAACAAGAACAAAAAACAATTGTGGAATTACTTCTTTATAGACACAAAGACAAGCAACTTTTTATCATAAAGTGGCTTCCGGTTTTGTCACTGCATTTTTAAAAGACATCTAGCTTTCAGGAAATAAATGTTTATTCATGGGGAATGTATTCACTGATGTTTCTCATCTTCCCACTCCACTTTCTTCTCTCCCCCTCTTCCTCTTGCCATTTTTTCTCTTCTCTTCCCTTTTCCCCTTTTGCCTACTCTCCTCTTTCTACCTCTGACTTTATTTCTTAAATAAAGAAATAAACTAATTCATAAAGAAAATAAATGACTGCCCCTTTTTCTAAAAAAATCAAATAGGTCTGACTTTATAAGTTTAGCAGATTTTTGCAAAATATCCAAAACCTCAACAGACTTGACTCTGTGCCTGTCATTCTAGATAAAATAACTAAATGCAGTTTCATAAAATGTTATGATCTCTTTAATTTTTGATACCTTTGCAACTGTTCAACTGAAATAGTTAACTGTATCTCATCCATTCAAATACGAAACAAATAAAAATGTTTGGATTGCAAATGACCGTATTTAGGAGGCCTTGAGGTTTTGTAATAGGAAAAGCTGAAGCGTGTCTACTGTAGCAGAAATGGTACAATACATAGTTAACCTAGGATTTTATTCAATATCAGAAAGTGCTGCCCTGGCAGGGATTCATGTAGCTGCTGAGTCTACTTCTTTTTTAAAACGTTTCTTAAGCACAACCTCCGAAACCCATTGTCTAGTCAAATCTACTAAATGAGCGGTTGAGGGACTTCAAAATTACACATATTTTCAGCACTTCTGAGAATCTCATTCACACCACAAAACATTGTTCTGGATGCACTAGAGAGGCTTAATTACACACTGAAGATAAAAAGATAAAGCGGGAGATGTGTAGGTGGGATGGAAGTGATTATCCATAAGTATACAGAGAGGGAGCTTGCGTGTAGCTTACATAACTAATTGCCCACACCCAGCTGGCATTTGCATGAACATTTTCTATGAAAGACTAAATGCTTGTGCGATCTGTTGGCATAAACAAAAGAACCAGATGTTCCAACTCTGATACCAAGCAAACTTGAAAAGAAAACTATACATTTAGGGATGGACAAACCATAGAGGAAATTGTGGACAGGCCCATCTTTCTGGAAGCTCTAGAATTAAAATGCTACTGTTGTAGTACAATTTTTTTAAATGAAAAGGACAAGCCCCTGTTTTAAATTATAAGGTTTTCAGATTCTGCTTTGTATGTAAATAAGCATGAAAGGATGGAGTAGCTCAGCATTTAACTTTTTACAAACCCAGAACTATTTAGTCAAGTATCCTTTTGGAGAAACAAACTTAGAAAACAATGGTCTTGTTTTTCCACCATGTCATTCCTTCCTGTGTAATGTAGGATACACACTTCTAGCTGCACCCAAGACCAAGTAGGGCAAGCATCTGTATGGTATATTGCCGGGTAAATTCCTACCATTTTTTTGTAGATAGGGAGAATTTGTAAGTTGCATTGCAAAATGGGACACGATAGGTACCATCTATCTTTAAAGCTAAAAACAAACTATCAAAAATAATAATACCTTTACAAACAAGAATCCTTTTTACTCTCATAACTCAAAAATACAAAGATAAATACTGTAACAATTTTTAAATGAGTAAAATATTTGAGTAGACATTTCTCCAAAGAAAATGTACACATAGCCATTAAGCACATAAAAAATGTCCAACAGTCATCAGGGAAATGCAAATGACAACCACAGTGAAATGCCACTTCACACTCACTAGGGTGGCTATCATCAAAAAGTCAAAAGCAACAATTCTTGGCAAGAACGTGGAGAAATCCAGAACATGTATGCAATACCAATGGGAATGTGAAATGGTGCAGCCATTTGGGAAAACAGTATGACCGCATCTCAAGAAGTTAAGCATAGTTACCATTTGACTCCCAGTTCCACTCACGGATATATACCTAAGACAAATAAAAACGTATGTCCACAAGAAAACTTGTACACCAATTTCCATAGCAGCATTCTTTATCCAAAAAATGGAAACAATACAAATTCCCATCTACTGATGATGCATAAAAAAATGTACTATATCCTTACAATAAAATATTTATTCAGCAATTAAAATAAATGTAATATATGCGGATGAATCTTAAAAATAGTTTGCTAATTAAATGAAGCCAAACACAAAAGACGACATATTGAATGACTTCACTTATATGAAATGTCCGTAATAGGCAAATCCATAGAGAGAAAAAATAGATAAGTGGTTGCCTGCAGCCAAGAGGTTGGAGGAAATAGAGAGTGACAGCTATTGGTTAGAGAGTTTCTTTCTAGGGTAGCAAAAATGTTCTAAAATTATATTGTGGTGATGGTAGCACAATTCCAAGAACATAGTAAAAACCATTTAATTATATACTTTAAATGGGTGAAATATATGGTATGGGAATTAAATCTCAAAGGTGTTAAAAATGAATTATTTCCGTATTGATGGAGCCCTCAGGTCAAAAATTATTGTTTAAAGGCAGAGTTTACTTAGGAGTCAAGATGTGTTATCAGACACTTACACCTTTGATTATAGTAGCTTATGACTTTATCTAGTCAACTATTTAGCAAGTATTGACCAGCACAAATAGCTCAAACATTTTTCTTCCACTTTCCTCATACCCCTTAAAATTCTTTATCATTTACTTTCCCATCTCCAGATTTAATCACTTTTCATAGATTCTTGTTCTTGACTTCTTGAATAGACTGGAATTTAAAAGGCTATTTCTATGGGATGTTCTGTGGTGTCACTGTAGAACTGCAGACCATTTTCTCCATCTTGAAATTCTTCTCTTGCCTTCACTGATCTTATATTCTTGCTTCCATGTTCTCTGGGATCCATCTGCTCCATCTCTATGTTCCTCTTTGCCTCCTCTTTCCCTCCTCTCCTTAAAGGTGATTATTCATCAAGGTTTTGTCCTCAATACCCTGCATTTCTCTCCTTACACTTGTCCCTTTCTTCATACATTCTGAATCCATTTCTCAGACCCATCACATATCCTGGGTTTCAAAGATATTTTTCTATCAGCTCAATAAACATTTCCATTTTCTCTTCCATGGTTATCTTAGTATTACCAAAAAACACACATGTTTAGCCAACTTTTTAAATGTCCCTACCATGTGCCAGAGATTATACTAGACATGAGAAACACATAGATAGAAGATAGATAGATAGATAGATAGATAGATAGATAGATAGATAGATAGAGGCAGATAGGTGATAGATAGATAGATAGATAGATAGATAGATAGATGATAGATAGATAGATAGATAGATAGATAGATAGATAGATAGATGATAGAAAGACAGATAAATTTTTACTTGCTCTTGAGGTATTCATTGTCCATTAGGTATAGAAAGGCAGATATGCAAATGAGTGCAATGAAGTGGTTTAGGTCCTATGCCGGCATTTTACACCTTCCATTCATTTCCAGTTTGTATTCCCAGAGTCCCATTACAGGCCTGTTTTAATTCTGATGATAACATATTTGCTGATCTTCTTAATTTAATCTCTTCCTATTCTAAATTAATCTTCTGAAAGCCACTGCATATCTATTTTCTGCTCACAAACTTTAATGGCTATTATTGAAGGATCAAGTACAAATTCTTCATCCTCACATGGAAGATCCTTTACACACTGCCTAACTTTTCAATCTTCTCCTCCACACTCACCCTACCTACCCACAACCTCTGCTGCAGTTGATCTGAGTCACTTTTTGGCATGTCTTAAAACATTCTGCTTGTGTACCTTTGCTCAGAAAACTTCTATTTCTTGGCTTGCTGATTGAGGTTATGCTAGCTTTGGAAACAAAAATATATGAATGGGTTAAGAGAATAAATGCTCATTAGTCACTTGCGTTAATAGTCCAATGTGGATGTTCTTGATTGAATGCTGACTTTGACCTACACAATGTTTCAAGATCCAGGTGTTCTGTTTTCTTCTGTTGTTGTTGAGTGGTATCATCCCCTAGGGCCTTGAAGTTATCTGCATCTGGCAAGCAGATGGGAAAGGAGTATGAAGGATGGTCCCTGAGATGTTTTTATGGGTCAGGCCTAGCAGTGGCATACATCACTTCTATCCACATTCTTTTGGCTAGAACTCAATCATATTGCCTATCCAATTGCAAAAGAGTAAGAGAAAAGCTGTCCAACTGTGAGCAGATAGAAGAGAAATTCATTTTGTGAACACCCAGCAGTCTTTGCCACCCCGACCTCCTCATTACTCCCCACTGTGGAGAATCTAGTTCCACTTCCTCTGGAAAGCATTTCTTAACCACTTGAAATGGGAATGAGAATTCCCTTTTCTGATGTTTCACAGGACCCATTGTCTTTGTTACTTACTTTACACTTACCACTCACTGTGTTGCAAATTACTTTTCTTTTTCATTGTGCATTATCTTTTCATCCCCAGTGGAATCCTAAACCCCTTAAAGGCATACTTTTGGGCCATTCATTCATTCAATATGTGTTTTATGGGCAACCACCATATAGGACTTAATATTTGGTGCCCTAGGGGACACAAAAATCGATTTTTTAAAAAAAAGTCATTCTGGACCTATATTGTCATTTTAGAATTTGATTTAGAAGGCATTGACATAACAAGTCCTCTGAGTCCTTTAAAACTATAGAGGAATTCATTTCAATGATAAGCCATACCATACCATTTCAATTCATTACAAGGATGGCATTATGTAAATTAATGGATATATTAAATGTTATTCTTCGCTTACATTTCCACATTGATTGGCCGTTGCTTATCCAAGCAGCAAAGACCTTCCCTATCGCATTGTAAATAGATGTAGACAAATTGTGATTGTTTCTAAAAATATTCAAAGTCATGTTACCTCACCAGTTGAGTCATGCTCTAAGATTCAAAGTCTTTGAGGAGGGTTATGACAACCTAGATAATGACAGCCTGGTGATTCTGCACAATACTCCGCACGTCCATGAACCGTGCACATGCATGCGGCACTGAGAGCTGAGACAAAGGAAACGGGTTCACACTGAAGTGAAGAAGAAAAAGTAGATAGAAAAC
The DNA here is from genome assembly GCF_951640355.1 of Cnephaeus nilssonii. Taxonomy (NCBI): domain Eukaryota; kingdom Metazoa; phylum Chordata; class Mammalia; order Chiroptera; family Vespertilionidae; genus Cnephaeus; species Cnephaeus nilssonii. Next base: position 56,062,786 of record NC_137073.1, read on the forward strand.
TGCTGGTGAAGGAATCTTGGTTAAATATATGGAAGATCTTATTAAAAATGAATTAACCTTAAAATGGCTTATTAAGCCCTCTCTCACCCCTAGAAAATATTAGGTATGTTACAGGAAGTGCAGATGCTAGAAAACCAGGGGATAAAATAAATAGCCTCTGGATAGGTCCTCCCCACCTTTCAAAGCCTAAATCCTAAGGCTCAGGCTATTTTTGGTTTCCTTTCAGAACGGAGCCTATACAATGAAAGCAAAAGCAGCTCTTTCTTTCTTTCTTTTTTTTTTTCTCTGACTACTCCAAGATCTGTTTTTGCCACAACTTCATAAGTATTTCAATTACTTGTTCCCTCAACAATCCTGCAGCGAAGCGCTGCCCCCACCCTCCTCTTTATAGATGAAGATATTGAGGTTAAGTGATTTTCTCAGGGTTACAAAGAGACCTAGCAGCAATGAAGGAATGAGAACTCGCGGTTCAACCTTCTGGTGGATGAATAGATGAGTTTCTGAGCAGCTGCTATTATATTGCAAAGAGGCCACGTAGATGCCTGGCTGAATGTGCAAAGAAACCGGGTCCAGGAAATGAAAGGGAGGCTGCGAGGACAGCTTTCTCCTTCCTATTAATGACACAGTCAATTGTTTAAAAGTTGGAAAGAAAGGCCCTTTAGAGAAAGAGCTTTTTAAAAAGAGGACAAACAGCAGGGCACTCAATTTGGGACCCTGCCTCAATGAGGCCCTTGTTGTCTGTCTTCTCGCAGACAGCGCGGCTGAGGAAGCTGGACTGCAGATCGGAGACGTGGTGCTGGCTGTCAATGGCACCGAGGTCAGCAGTGTGGAGCACGCAGAAGCTGTGCACCTTGCGAGGAAAGGTAGGTGGGCGAGCCACAGACTCAACAGTTAATCCGAGGAAGCACAGAGCCGCACTTCACCAGGGAGTTCGAACAGGTGGGAGAGGCAACATAATTTTTTCATATGAATAAAATCACATCTCTGCCCATGCTCCTTCTGTATCAATGGCCAGCCACAATAGTGAAACCAGAAAATGGCAGTAAGCCAAATGTGCTCTATTTAATACCAACATATTTCCTTCAATTCCCTCCCTCTATTGTCTCTTTCTTCCTTTCTCTTTTCTTCCTTTTTTCCATCAGTTGTTAGAGTTAAGAGACTCAGAGTTGAAATTAAAAAAGAGAGAGAGAGGAATGAAGAAATTACAACTTAAAGCTTTTACAGATTTTCCTAGGGCCACTTGAAGCCTGCCCTTAAAGCAATTCTTTCACGGATGGAACCGAGAGAACAATAACACATGCCCCGTACCCTTGTACTCACTCACATTAAACTTTGTGGGAAAGCTAATACCATCTTCCTCTCTGCAAACCAAGTTACTTCCTTTGGTGTGAAGTTACAAATCCTTACCTCCACACAGACCTGAAAGCATGCAACTGGCAATTGCTTTATTCCATCATCGGCTTACTTGGTGAGGTGCCCCATGCCTGGCTTCCCAAAGGCTGCATGCATCCCTCCCTGCTCCTGGAGCATATTATCAGACAGTGATATTAAAATGGGAGCATTTGAGATAGGCCACAGGTGCCACTTGCTAAGCTACATCACTTGCCCTTTTGCATGATGCCATTATGCCTGGGGGTTAGCAACAGCAAGAGACTTCTCTAGTGCAAAAAATCACTAACAAATGTTGCGTCCTGATAAGCTATTCTGGACTTTTTTAAAGAAAGAATTTAGCTTAGTATTTGGCTAACTCTGAAGGAGTTGTCATGTACTAGGTGCACCAGGAACCCAAGGACACGATCAGTTCACATGTGCACAACTACTTGTGAGTCCTACATGTGCAGATGAGAAATTAAGATAATATGGTAATGACTGTACGAATGAATTGGTAGCATCCCATACAATATGGGAATTTTATCCCATTATATTTGGCTTTACCTGTTCCTAGGTTCTTTGTCACAAATGATTATTTTTTGAGTTAAATAAAACCTAATTTTAGTAATACTTATACTTGTAGGATTTATTTTCTTTTCCCCCAAGAAGTTTAATGTTCTTTATAATACTGAACCATTCGGCCTCACTATATCAGTTAATGGAACATCTCTAAAACTTGAATGGAAGGTTTTCAGATTTCTAAAAGATGATGAACTAACATTGATACTGAGAGAAGAGCTAAATCTAACACCCTCGCTTGTGCTGTTCCTGGCAGCTATTTGTAGGATGGATTTACCTGCTGCTATGTTCTGGCTTCCACCATACCTTGGTTTTCCTTCCCCAAGAAAACACTCACCCTCGGGGAACCTCCCTATGTCTCCAATCCTTCTCAAACCCAACAGTGGAGATGCTTCAGAAGCAGAAAGGCAAATTGTAGATCTGATGTTCGAAAGTGAGGACAGTAAGAAACTTTTGAGAAGACAATGTCATTGTGGATGTTCGGAGGAGTGGGATCTACAGCCAAGAGCAGAAGAGGGCTGAATGCCTCATGTGGGGCATAGCTAGGGGACCCTTTATCAGTGTTTTCCTCCCCTATGGGCTCAGTGGTCAATTCCCTACCACTGAAAGCCAGACAAACAGAAGCACCTGTTGTGGACAGGTGGAAACATAAGGTGGCACGTCAGCCCAGCTGGATTAGGGAGATGATTATTCCTTTCTCGGGCTTCCTCTCCCGCACATCTCTAACTGAGAAATAATAAAAAGAAAAAATGCAAATAAACAAAATAAAAAAAGAAACAATAGAAAAATAGTTTTAAAAATAATTAAATACTACTTTGAACTATATAACAATAAATCTGAAAACTGGATAGATAAAAATATTTTCCAAAAACATTCATGGTGCCAAAGTAAGTGCAAGAATAGATAGAAAATTGGTACATACTACAATAAATTTCCATCCTATTCCATCCACCATACAAAAGCCCAAAATACCAGTCCCTTTTATAAATGAAATTTATTTAACTTTCAAAGAATAAGTAATTCCTATTCTATAGAGTTTTTTCCAGAAAAAGGGAACGAGAGAATGCTTCTTGGCTCATTTTATAAGATTACTATAACTTTGATTCCAGAACCAGATAAATATACGATAAAAAATAAAATATCTATTTTACTTATGAAGTGTAAGAACAAAGAGTAGATATCTGAATCAAGCTGTTTACTCAAATTACACATAATGCATCATAATCAAGTCAGGTTTAAAATAAAGATGGCTTATCATAAGAAAATATTTTAACACAATTCATCACATTAATGGACTAAAGAAAAAACATCACATGACTATTTCAATAGAATAAAAAATCATGTAATAAAGTTCAGCAAATTTATTTAAAATTCTCTAAACAATAGGAATAGAAGTTTCTTTTCATAGCTTTGTAAAGGGAATCTACCAAAAATCTAACCATGAAAAGAAAAAGTATATAAAAGAATGTACACAACAACAAAACTTTTAATAGAGAAACTTTGGACACATTTCTTTTGAGATTGAGAAGAATAATGCCAATTTTAGCAACCTCTGTGTATCTAATATCAAAGGTCCTGACTTATCCAATAATACAAAAAAGAGAAATAAAAGTGTATTGTCTAGAAGGAAAGAAATAAAACCATTATTATTTTCAGATTATATAATTATAACAAAATCAATAGACTAATGCTTAGAATGAATAAGGGAAATATTGACCAAACCAAGATCTCCTTATAAAAATCAGTAGTGTTCACCTACACCAGTAATAACCAAAAAGAAGAAGAAGAAGAAAGGACACTAAGATATGATTAAAAATAGCAAAAGAAAACTACAAGGTAGAAAAGAATTAATTTAATAAGGAATGCACACGAATTTTATGAAAAAAATATGTACAACTTGACCAAAATACATAAAAGAAGACATAAGTACCTGGAGATGTACAGTATCTTTATAGGTGGAAAAATTGTAAAGATATTAATTCTCCCCAAATTAATAATTAAATTTTATTAAACATATTTGAGTAGCTTGTCAAAGTTATCCTCAAATATATACATGTCTACAAATATATACAAAAGAATGGGGCAAGCAACGGCAAAGAAACTTTTTTTTAATATATTTTATTGATTTTTTACAGAGAGGAAGGGAGAGAGCTAGAGAGTTAGAAACATCAATCAGCTGCCTCCTGCACACCCCCTACTGGGGATGTGCTCGCAACCAAGGTACATGCCCTAGACCAGAATCGACCCTTCAGTCCGCAGGCCGATGCTCTATCCACTGAGCCAAACCAGTTAGGGCGGCAAAGAAACTTTTTATACAAGATATTAAGGTACATTACAAAACCATAATAATAATAAATAAAAAGTGGTACTGTCACAGAAAATCACAAGTGGGATAGAATGAATTAGAAAGCTTAGAAACACACTAAAACAAACTAAATATTTATTAAAACTTGATGTATGATAAATGTATCATCACAAAACAATGAGAAAAGGACAAATTTTAGTACATCATTTTTATACAGAACTATAAGTATGCTACCTTATACTTTATACCATATACAAAGGTGGACAATAAAATAAATTGTGGGAGAATTAACTTGGTTAGTGGTGAAAGAAATCCAAGTTAACAAGATGACATTTTAGATCCACCAGATTAGAGGGGGAGATTATAAATGATATGATAGCCAACTTTGGTAAGGATATGAAGAAATGAGAACCCTCATGCACTCTTGTTAGGCCATAGGCATTTCAAAGAGCAATCTGGCAACATCTAGTAAAGTACCTTATCAATCTTTTGCACTAGATTGCACTTCTGGGTTTAAAAGCCCAAAGAAACTGCTGATAGGACAAATACAAGGACATTCAATGCAATGTTCTGTGTGGTAGAGAATATTTCGAGGAAGTCTGGTTGACCCATGGATATGTAACGTACTTGGACTTCTATGCCACACTTTGAAACAATAAAGGAGATGAGCATTTAGCATCATGGATAGATCCTTTAGAAATGGTTTTGAGTTGAGAGAGAGAGAGAGAGAGAGAGAGAGAGAGAGAGAGAGAGAGAGAGAGAGAGAGAGAGAAATTGGCACAATATCATTTATGTAAAATAAAATGACATACACAAAAGAGTGTGCCCACAGTCCTATGCTCTATGAGTGCCTACTGTGAGGAGCAGAATGTTGGAGGAAAGTTAGGAACAGAGGGAGAAAATAAAAAATAATACAAAAGGGAGCTTCATCCCAAAGACAATTGTGTGCAACAACCTGAGTGTCATGATGGGCTGGGCGGTCTGTACCCAAGTTCAAGAGTGACAGATGAACACCTCCCGAGCAGGGACCCACCCATACACAATTTTACCTCCACCCACATTCTAAAATTTATAGGCAGTATGGTGAAGGAAGGCAAAAGCAAAAGCAAAACTGGACTATTGAGATGCAGTGGGTCTGTGAGAAGAAACTAAAAAGAGGATGAGAAAAGGGAAAAATAATAGGAATAAGTTCGTTTTATGTAGTGCTTCACAGGTTTGATTTTGTTAGCAAGCCTATAAACTGGTCAGGGTGTTTCTGGAACACAACATTTGAGACAAGCTTTTGGGTGTCCTCTCTGTGAGAGAAAGTCACCAACTTATCTGAAAAAAAGCAATATTCATAAAACAACTGACAGAGCCTTTTGTTAAACTCATTGGATGTGTACAAATCTTGAAATATATATTTAAGCATCCATTAAAAAGAGGCTTATTTAAAAATCAAAAATAAATAAAATAAAAATCCAAATGTTTCTGCTTGCCTGTTGTATCTGTTTGCCTAAACTTCTTGAGTCTAACTGATATCATTTTGGCCACTATATATTTCGGTACAGTTTCCTTCCCATGCATTTAGACTTATAAACATTAAATCACTTTTCTCAAAACATAAATCATATAGCTCACTGTATGTGAGACTCACCAGAGACACTCTTTCAAGTACAGAGCTCCTGGTGGTGGCCTGCACGTTGTCATTTTAATCAGCTCTCCCTGGTGGTTCTTTCACAGCCGGCTCAGCATCAGTACACAGTGCGGCATTGGCATCGGGGAGGCATGGCCAGAGGGTTACAGCCATAGGTCAGGAGTCTGTTTTGTTAGCTTCCAGTGCAGGTGTTACCATATCTCCCTAGACTTGCATTAGAAAGGGGGTCCACTGTCTGTTATAAGGTCAATTTTTCAGTAATTCTATTGAACTAATAATTCTAGCCAATAATAATCATAGAATAATATAGTAATATATATTACAGAAAATTATAATATAAAAATAAAAGTAATTGAATAATAATTCTATTCAAAAATACTACTAATCACACCCACTTGTACAAATTACCTTAATGTTGCTGCTGGGAAACCCAGAACAGATTTAAGAAAGCATTCAGTATCACACCCAGAATGACCAGAGTTCCATGTGAATCTTGACCTAATTAAGTCCCTCATATGCTCTAGTTTGGGTTTTTATAGACCTAGTTACTTGCAGACTCACATAGAAGGTTTAATGCTCAAGGGGAAAGGCTAGAAAGAAGGAAAGGAAAGGAAAACAATAAAGCGTCACGGCCCTGGAAGCCCTTGGAGTCTGAGGGCTCCTTGTTTCACTGTGAGCAGGCTTCACTGAAAACAAGGCAGGGAGCCCGTGGGGCGGACCGTGGCAGCTGCACCCAGTGCCCGCCCACCGAGCAGCCCCGAGGGACAGCGCCTGTCTGGCAGGTCCCTCTCCTGCGCCTGCAGGGGTGCTGGAGTTTGTCTGACAACAGAGGTGCGACTCTGACACGGTTTAAGTTCGGTGGCATAATGGGAAGACAGTGATGCAAGGAGCAAGTGTGAATTAGAAAAAGAAGTCACTTTTCTCTCTCCTGTAGCTGTAAATAACCTCACCCACAATTCCTTACTTCCAAAATTCTAGGCCCAAGTGCTAGGGAATGGGAGTTTGCTAGAGACTTTTTTCTTTTTAAGGACATCACCAAAGAGCTGTATTTGTTAAAGACATGATTTTCAAACTCTCATCACATGAATAGTTCCCTTGACTATTTCACCTCAAGCCATTCATCTTCCCGTATCCTTCCTCCCACCCACCTGCACACAGCAAGCAAGATTTCTGGGATGTCTAATAGAAGGCAATGGTTATATGTGTTCTTTCTCTAGGGCGGAGAGATACTTAGAGAAAGAAGTAATCCATGGAAAAACTAATAATTTCGTGGTTGCAAAATATTGGGGCTGAAAATGAAAGCATGCAGGGGAAACTAAATCATAGTCAAGGAAAGGAAGAAGCGTGGTGGTTGGTAATAAAGCTCTGTTTATGAGCAGAGCCTCTCAGCAACTGAGAGATGCCTGGGGACTTGCTACTCAAACTGTGGTCTGACATTACCTGAGAGCCTGTTACAAATGCAAAATCCTAGGCCTCGTCCCAGACCTGAATGAGGACATGCATTGCAACAGACCCACCAGGTAATTTGCATCTGCCTTTAGTCTGAGAAGCCCTGAACTGGGACATTTTAATATTTTACGGTCCCAGTAAATTAATAGATAAATAATAATAAAACCAGGAGGTTTTAATTGTTTGTACGTTACATTGAGTTTACACACACACACACACACACACACACACACACACACACTATAGTAACTACATAAATAATCTAATTTGGAGAGGACATCTAAAGTCTAAAGTCTCTGTGAACGCCTAGGTCCCCTGGCCCCTGATGGAATCTGCAGAGGATAGCACCACCATCACCCAGCAGCTGTTTGGAACTCAACAGCTCCCTGTGCATCAGGATCACGTCCTAACTCTGAACATGAAAAACGTTCCTTTAATAGATGGCACCATGCTGCAGCAGGACCATTTGCATCCTTGCCCCCGAGAGAATGTTTTTGGTGCACCGAGTCGTGTTGATGGCTGGCTGAAGCTCAAGCTTAGCCTGATCGGCATCAGAGAAACCCACATGCAGTCTGTGTAAGCAAGAGGAAAATGACCTCCAGGGCAGCCCACTGCAGCAGCACATAAATAAGTTGGCAGATGTGTCAATGAGGCACGTTAGTCCAGGAGTGCAGCTCTTTGGGGACTGAAGTCCAAAGACAAAGACATTTGTAGCTGCCGGTCAACCTGGAGCATTTCTGCTAATTTTTCTGGATGTGTTTTTGACAGGAGCTTAAGGGCAGTTCAATAAATTAAAATGTATTTACATGGCAATGAAGGATTATCTTGACACGCAGAGTTATTTAATTACCAAAGTGCTTTGTGTGCTGCTAAAGTTAAGACTATGTCAGCCTTTCTGGGACAAACGTTTATTTTCAGGGCCGTGTGAATGATCCCCGGGTTGGAGCTTGTCATTTGTGTAAGAGGAGTCTCCTCACTGACCCCCATTTCCATAAACAGCTCTAAAGATCAGTAATCTCAATGTCAGACATCATGATGAAGTCAGCACGGCCAAGGCCAAATGTCCCCCTTCCGGGATGTGGCCTGCCTCTCAGAGGAATTGTAAATGAAGCCATACCCCGTTTGCAGTCTTCAAAACTTGTCAGGGTTGCTGTCTGTCTGAATGACATTCAGAGAATTTTCCTGAGGCATCAAGAGGTGGGCGTATGATGCAAGTCTGTGTCCATGCTGGCAGCATCAAAGCAGTTGGTAAACAGTGATCGCATATTACCAGGGACAGGGACAATTTCCCCTAAGCTATGCACCATCCTGATCCTATCGGAAAGGAGGTCCAGGCTGGAAGGAAGGCACTCTGGAGAAGGCGAGGACATGCACCCGGAAGCTCAGGGTCCAATCCTCAGCACTAAGTTTGGTAGAATTGCTGTCTACTTCCAAGTTCAAAGGTTTGGCATTGATTTTGGCCAGAGATAATATTGGTGACAGGAATATTAGCAGTGGCTTAGATCCTCCCTTTAGCTAACCCAGGTCAAGGAGGCTCATTGAATAAAAGTAAGATAGGAAAGCCAAACCATCACCTATTTTCCTTCTTAGGATGCAAATCAAAATACGTTAAAGATTTCGCTTGATGCTGTTACAGACAGTCAGAAGGAACAGACTTGAGTGATTCATGACCAGACCCAACAAGGCTGATGGTTGAATAGAGAGAGTTCTGCACCAGAAGTCAGGACACCTGGGTCCCACATCTGATTCAATCCCTTGTGCGTGGCAAGGCCTCACAAAAGTCACTTTACCTCCCCAGCTTTCATTTTCCTCTCCAATGCGAGGGACTGAATTACTAAAGAATGCTGACTCATTCCAATCATGGGATTCTATTTCATTTATGAAAACTATAACCTCTTTTTCATCCATTTTTCCCCCCTGAAAAGCAGCAATCCTTCCAGCTGATTGAAAGATTCAGCCACTGAACCCTCCCAAATTCATTCCCCTAGGCCCAGACATCCTGACTCTGGTGGTGGGATCTGACATCAGCCGCTGTCCCAATACCCCTCGGCCCACCTGCCGCGGCTACCTGCATAAGAGGACTCACTCTGGCTTCGTGAAGGGTTGGAGGAAGAGGTGGTTTGTGCTGAAGCATGACGGCTGCCTCCACTATTACAGACATAAGAAGGTAAGTTGAGGGCAGGTGTAAGGGTTGGCATGGGTGAGCACAAGAAACCCTTGGAAGTGCAGTCAGTCCATGACCAATGCATTGTCTTGCAAGGTGCTAGGATTCTGGAAACCGTGTTCTGTTCTGTGACTTCCAAAACTTCTCCACAGGGTCAGAGCGTTGTAATTTATTTTCTCTGCTGCCGCATAAATCGAGGTTGGCATACGTTTCTATCTCCTTTATTCCTATTTTCAGTTCCTCTGTGAATACTTCCTTATCAAGCCAAGAAAATAAGAACCAAACTGCATACTTCGTACCTTAGAGAAATCAAGGTGGGTTAAGGCAAAGCGCGGCCAATATCCCGCTAGACCGCGTGCCTGGGCACTGTTCCCCAGGTTACAGTGACTGTTGTTAGCAAGGCTTTGGAAGCTGATCCCCAAGAAAGCCACCTGGAACACCTTGTTTCATCCCCCAGATTTCATTAGTGCAGTGATTTCTAACTATAGGTGAAGGCTGGACTCATCTGGGGAATGTTCTCCAAGGATGCAAAGCCGGTCCTCCTCCCAGAGGTTTCTCGTTCTGTCAGTTAAGGATGTAGCCTGGGCCTGTTGGTCTGGGGAAAGCACTTCAGGTGATTCTAGAGAGCAATTCTGAGGAACAACCTGCAGGCTGTGTCTTGTCAGCAGATGTGTTTTCTTAGCCCGATGCAGTACGGTGTTTAATGATTTTAATATGATGCAAACATAAAATTCAGAGACTTCATATAGAAATCCCAGTTTCCAAATTCGCCTGAAAAATTCCTTAACGACATTTGGTGGAAGCTAAATAGCGGCCCCCTCTCCTAGGGAGCACGGGAACTGTCCAGTTCAACAAGGGCCACTCTTCCCGTGTCTCCGGCCCTGCTGGCCTCACTCCAAACCATGTTTGTGACCCTCTGTTAACAAGTGTTAGAGACAGGAGTTTGGGTTGTTTACCTTTTCATGACACAATCTTATTATTTCTGCCTTTATTTCCACTGCCCTAGTTTCTTCATTTTAAGCTTCTTTTTTTGTTATATATAAGTGTGTGTGTGTGTGTGTGTGTGTGTGTGTGTACTTTGAATGACCTTAATTCTTTCTAGAACAAAGAAAGGAATCTATCTATATAAAAGGCTAATATGCTAAGTGTCCTTCCCACCTTCCGACCAGTTGCTATGACACGCACTGACCACCAGGGGCCAGATGCTCAATAGAGGAGCTGTCATGATGCGCACAGAGAAACGGCCCCGGGTCCACAAAGCAACACTCGGCTTCCCCCAAGTGGGACACAGGCCCCGTCACCACCCCGGAGCGATAGCCCACCAAATTGCAGCTGATGCTGCTGAGACCCCATGGTGCAAAATGCGGCCCACAGCCCAGCCCAGAAACGTGGCTGTGGGTGCCAGGTAATGATGTCACATAGCAATGCCTGGATTCATCTACCTAGTGATGACTAGTCCCCTTGCAGTTTCGTCAGCCCAGGACACAGGTGGAAACATTTTACACTTTAACCAAATGTCTATGAAGCGTTTTCCCATGCCTCATCTCAATTGATCCTCACAGAAGTCCTGGAGTAGGTAGATAGGAGACTTGGTGGAATCCTATTTTCTTTTCATTAGCCAGAAAACAGAAATTTAGAAAGCTTATAAACTTGACCTGACTGAAAAGAAGAAGGAAATGGTGGACCTTGAAAATGACTTCAGGTTTTCTCATTGTGCAGACTATGGTCAAACACTGCTGCAGTTAAATATTTTACCCTTTGTTCTCCCTGAGTGATCTACAATAATAACCTGCTTCATGTTGATATTTATTGCTATGTTGCTGACAATTACCTGAAAGAGAAGTTGGGGTGCTTCACTGGGCTGGAAAAAGTTTAGCTACATCAGAAAGCAGGTCTAATTACACAAGTTTATTCTATATCTATAAAAGGCTAAGTTGACTCACACATGTGCGATACATATAAAGCTCTCGCTGGCACCAATCGCACGCGTGTGTTTCGATATGTCATTGTCGATCATGAATTTGGTTGACACTTCCATTATAGAGAAAGGGCGAATAGCGATATTAAAATATTTCTTCTAATTAATTTCCTTTCAATGTGCAGAAATTCATGCACCGGGCCACTAGTATATCAATAAAGAAATCAACACAGATTTTAAAGTGAGGAGTAATTTTGCATATTGAATCCTTGTGAAGACTTTCTGTTCTGTGATTATTTCTCACTTATCTGTGACACAGACTAGGATTTGTCTGCCTTTCGTGGCTATGTGAGCTGCACAGCTACTTTGGAAAAACTTTGTCTCCCTCCAGTGCGGGAAAATAAGATTCTCTGTAATCAGAATGAGAAATGATGGTTCGGCCGTGTTCTCGGTATTCTGAGTATTAGAGGGGAACAGACCAGAAGTGTCCGATCTCGGTGTGCTTCAGAAGCCCCTGGAGAGTTTTCCAAAGTGCACACGCAAACCGTCTCCTTCTCTCTTACCTCCCGAGTGGGTCCTGGAAACCAGGTGTTCTTTCTTAAGCTTTCAAGGTAGTTATGATAGACCTGACTTGTAACCTGGCTGAGTCCCACAACAGAGTTTATTTCCATCTATAGTCAGAAGAAAAAAAACCGGGAGGCAAAAGCAAAGCTTGCCAGTTTTTCTTCCATGGTTCTTTATCCTGAGATTTTGTTCTTTTTGCTTTCTCTTATGAAATAGTGACAGCAGTAGATGCTGGCTTTTCTTTAATGGCCTTCCTCAGTAAAATAAATCCATAAAAGCAACCTTTTGTCAAGCACCCCATATATTAAAATTCCTGGTTCTTGAAAGTCAGAATGGTTCCTGGAGTCAGTGTTTTATACCTGGGTTTGCCAGATGGCAATCACGGGACTGGTGCTGCCTGCAGGTGTTATGTTTGGCTTGCACAATATTTTTATAAATTTTTAATTAAATGCATTCAGGTGTCGCATGCACTATCCAACTTACCATAATCCCTACTACTACTCATTACCTTACTCTGAGCCCAGTCACATAAACTACCCACTAGGCCCTGTAGGGATTTGAGTATTTGAATCCTGGGGGTAAAATTCACATGAAAAATTAGTTCTGTGGTTGTATAGTGGTAGGAATTAAAATAGATTTTTTTTTAACTGCTTCTAGTCCTCTTTGGAAAAGAAATGTGGATCTTACAGTAAGTTTGGACACAGCTAAGGAAAAACTATTTGAGTAACTGCAGTTGTGACCATCATTGCCACATAGGTTTTAATGTGGAGATGGTGAAATATAAAAACACAGCTTTATTCTGTTTTTAAAGGGCCAAAATCAGATCCCTCGTGGTGCTACAGATTCCAGAACACATTATGCCTGATCTTTAGAATAGATAGCAATGACTAAGAAGAATTAATGAGGCATAATAAGAACATAACAGAATAAATTAGCAGAAAACTAACTCAGCCATACAGTATTTATTCATGCAACAAATATGTATTGAGTGCTTTTTATGAACCAGGCATTATGCTAAGTACTGGGAACACACACATAAAATAACAGATACTGTACCTGCCCTGTTTGTGCTTATAATTCCATAGAAGAGACTAATATTAAGAAATGGATTCACAAATAAATATTCAATTATGACCCTGGCCGGGTGGCTCAGTTGTTGGAGCATTATCCCATACACCAAGGTGGCAGTTTCAATTCCTGGTCAGAGCACATACCTAGGTTGTGGGTTCGATTGCCGGTCAGGGCCCATACTGGAAACAACCAATCAGTGATTCTCTCTCATATCTGTATTTTCCTCTTTCTCTCTCTTTCTCTTCCTCGCTTTCTAAAATCAATAAAAAAATATCTTAGGGTGAGTATTTAAAAAAATATGCAATTGTGGTTGGTACATAAGTAAAATTAAAGAGTACTAGTAGGTGAAGAGCATTGTAGCAGTCTGGATACAAGAAATACAATCCCATAGTGATTTAAAGAAGTGAAGTTTAATATAGAATACTAGAGGCCTGGTGCACGAAAATCATGCACTGGGTGGGGGGAGGGATGTCCCTCAGCCCCACCTGCACCCTCTCCAATCTGGGACCTCTCGGGGGATGTCCGAATGCTGGGATCGGGCCTAAACCGGCAGTCGGACATCCCTCTCACAATCCAGGACTGCTGGCTCCCAACTGCTCGCCTGCCTGCCTGCCTGCCTGATTGCCCCTAACCGTTCCTGCCTGCCAGCTTGACCACCCCCTACCCACTCCCCTGCCAGCCTGATCGATGCCTAACTGCTCCCCTGCCAGCCCGATCACCCCCAACTGCCCTCCCCTGCCAGCCCGGTCACCCACAACTGCCCTCCCCTGCCAGCCCGGTCATCCCCAACTTCCCTCCCCTGCATATTCCCTCTTTATTAGATAGGGTTTTTTCTTTAACATATTGGACATTGTACCTGCCATGGTCTTGACAAACCAGTAAAAATGTAAACCCAAACTAAAAGTGTCATAAAATAAAATCCTTAAACAGGAATTTCATGAGACCTTGGAAAGGTGATATCATGTGGTTGTTTCCTCCTTTTTTCCTTATCTTTCTTTTTCTTGATGTTTCATCTTTTGTCCTTTCTTTCTTTTCTCCTTTTATTCCTTTTCTGTCTCTCTTTCTCTTAACTTTCCAGTTGGTAGAATTGTCAGTACTTAAATCTGTCTTGCTTCCAGAAGACGAAGAATAGGGAAACACACTATCATCTGAAGAAAAAGATGGAGATGGCTGCCGATGGGAAGGCAGACTGCAAGATAGTGTGTGAGTGAGAGAATGAGAAAAGAGTGTGTGGACGTATGGGAGTGCATATTTGTGGGTGAGGGTCAGCTATACTCCAAGGGACTGTTGGGGACTGCCGGACCGGGCTCCCGTAACTGGGCAGCCTACACTGCTGCTGAAATCTCTCTCGGAGCGACGGGCTCTACCGCAGAGACCACGCCATCTTGAAGTGGAGAGTGGCTGTTATCTGAAGCCTATACATCCTGCAACTCTACAAAAAGAATACCCAGGGACCAACTGCAAACCCAGGAACACTGGATCTCAGGCAGCGCAAATACACTGACTCAGAGGAACTCTGCACCTTCTCAAGAAAAGGTCAGATTATGCCTACGGAAAGGAGAGAGAGAACTACATAACCAGACACCCAGAGAAGAGAGACCATGGGGAGACAAAGAAACAGCCCACATATGAAAGAAAAGGAGGCATCAACAGAAAAGGAAGTAAACAAAATGGAGGCAAGCAACCAGTCAGAGAAAGAATTCAGAGAAATGGTCATAAGGTGGCTGAAAAGAATGGAAGACAAATTCGACAATATGAGTAAGAACCAAGAGAAAATGAAGAAGAACCAAGAAGAAATGAAAAATGACATTGCTGCTATAAAGAACTCAATAGAAAGCATCAACAGTAGACTAGAAAAAGCAGAGGACCACATCAGTGAGCTAGAAGACAAGGTAGGAAAAAATACCCAAGCAAAGCAGCATCTAGAAAAAAAAATTAAAAAACAGGAGGAGAGCCTAAGGGAACTTTGGGGACAACACGAAATGAAACAACATCCGCATAATAGGGGTGCCCAAAGGAGGAAACTGAGGAAGGAATAGAAAACCTGTTTGAATAAATAATGACAGAAAACTTCCCTGATTTAGGGAAGAAAAAACTCCCCCCTTTCCTCTCACTCCAATCATTTGTCTGGGGGCAAGGGAAGTTCCGAGGCTGAGACCCTGAGGCTGCAGGTGTGTGTGGGTGGGATCACTTGCCAGGGACGCGCAAGGTTCTGAGGCTGAGACCCCGAGATTGCAGCTGGAAGGGGATCGCTCCGTGGGGGCACGGGCGCTTCTGAGGCTGAGACCCTGAGGCTGCAAGTGTGTGTGGGGGGATCACTCCATGGGGAGTGAATTTGTTTTTGTTTTGTTTTGTTTTGTTTATAAAGGGTCAGGAGGACCTCTGGGCAGCATTCTGCCAGGCTGCTCATGCTGCCCGCTCTCAGCGGCCGCACCCGCTGGGACTTGGGGACTCCAGTGGGGCTGAGAGGACTGAGGGCCGCCATCTTGTGGCTATGGGCACCGCCATCTTTGTCGTAGAGTGATGGTTAATTTGCATATTACTCTTTTATTAGATAGGATTATTAAACTATGAGGAAAAAAAATAACTATAGGCTATAAGAAAACTGCATGGTACTAAGGGAGAGTCCCCGAGGAAGGACAATCAGAGAAAGGAAATCCCTCTCTAAGGTTGAGGATTCAGATCTCCTTGGGAAATGCAGTGCAACCACTGGATGGCAGGGCCACTCACTGGTTTGCTGGGTCAGAGCCAGTCTGCAGTCCCAGGACCCTTTGGAGCACGGGTGAGGCAGGGAATCGGAAGCTGGTAGCTGGTGCCTGGGTGTGTAAAAGGAGTGGGGATGCCGGTGTGGCAGGAGGCCTGCAGCATGAGGTGTGCTGTCAGGAAGGCCAGACAGACCTAGGGGAGAGGGGAAGCGAGCAGAGCTCTCAGGCACCAGGGCTGGCAGGAGACCTGGAGCAGAGGACGTCCACCTGGGAAGGGTCACAGGAAGGCGATCACCAGGCCACACTGGGGCTGCAAGGTCTCCAGGGACAGCGTGTTCTTGGGTGCATGGCTGGGGCAGAGCACCCCCAAATGTCCACCCTCCCACGCTACAGACCCACCCAGAGCACCTGGAGAGAGCAGGAGTGCCCCTTCCTCCTGAAATGTTCCTCTACTGCCCTCTACTGAGAAAGCGTAACACCATGCTTACTGCACAGGAGTTCCATCCATAACTGCAGAGCCCATATCCAGGGCTGAACTTGGAGCTGAGAAGCAGTAAGTGGACAACTGGCACACGAGTAAAACAGAGGGTCTAGTATAAATTAAGAGAAGGAGTCGTATTTAATGAATTCCTTCTTGAAGATGTACTATTTCCACCGAGGCCTGGAGTTTGAATAAAAGTTAGCCAGACAGAAAGTTGGGCTGAGCATTCTCCAGGAAGAAGAGAGAGCATGTGTGAAGTCCCTGGACTGGAAAAAAAGCTTGGGAAGTGTAAGGAACTCGGAGAAAGCCCCGTGTGGCTAATTCAGAGTACAAGGGGGAGGGCAGGGAAGGCGGGGTTAGGCAACTCTGGGCCCTGGGTCAGTGACAGGAGTTTTGTATGTTCTTCTCACCACAATAAAAAGCCTCTGAAATATCTTAGGCGGGAAGTGTTGTTTTTAAGGGGCAAGATACCAGTATAAGTATGAATGCTGCTGAAGAGTAGAATCAAGCAGAGAGAAAAGTTAAAGGTACAGAAAAAGAGGAATACCTAATGGATACATAAGCCATCTATCCTAAGAGCTGGGTACCTAATCCAGAGGTACCCGCAGAGAAACCGAACTTTATGAAGGCTAAGACTGAATGTTGGACCAGGTTAAAAACAAAAAGATACATTCTCTGTACATTGTAGCAGAACAAGGCGGTTTTGTTTTGTTCCGTGAACCTATGTATGCAAGAACCCACATGTGGGGGGGTGTGGGAGAACCAGGGGCTGGGAGCCACTTCACACACTGGGTTTCACAGATGCTCAAAGAAGAAAGCAGTGTTATGCCTTCAATAACTGCCTCTATTCAGGGCTTCTGATGGTCACAGCCTGTTTCCGTGGCTGTGCTGGAGGAGGAGTCCAAGGCGCTGAACAGCACACAATAGTGTGAGAGTCCTCATTTCGAACAAAGAGTAAAATGTGAAGCATGAAATACGATTACTCCTTTGAGTCATGTGATCTTGAACCCCTTTTCTAAGTGAGACCTGTTGATGTGTTACTCTCCTTTATGAAAGGCAAATGAAGGATATGCCTTCCCCAAGTTGCCAAGATGCTAACAATTCACTTTTAAAAGCTGCAAAGCCCTAAAACTACATGGAGGCTGGGTGAAGTAGAATAGAGTGTGGGCTTTGAAGGTCAACCCAGCTCTACAGACCCCAACCTTAGAATAGAACGGTTCCCCTGACCCGCGGGGGCTTCCTCCCAGGACACCCTATGAATGCCTGACACCGAGGGTCGTACCTAGCCCTACTCCCTTCTGCAACTCTGCCAGGAAGGTAGCAGCAGCACAGAGGCAGCCTCTCCAGTCATTTTTATGTGGTTTTGATTTTTCAGACCAAACCTAGTTCTGAGTCTGTGTAACCATCCCTTACTTAGTAAATGGCTTGGTGTCACTCGTTTCAGAGATCCCTTGCTGAAGTCTCAGTGCTTTCTGGCGCAACACCTTGCCATCAACGAGAACACATTTTTGGTTCATGTCTTCCACCCATAAATTTAATGCCTTTTCCATTTTAACTAAGCACTTAAAATGCACTGTAGCTGTAACTTTTTGCAGCTTGAGGTGCAATAGCAAAACTAGCAGGAATTTCTTTTTTCATCTTCACAATTTCATGGCTGGAAGCTTTATTCTTACCATAGATCTTAGCAACCTCACCATACGATATTTTTCTTTCCTTATTAAGTTGAGAACTTTCACCTTTGCACTTAAAAGAATCACTTTTATGGTTTCTCTTTGGCATGTCAAATTGCCAGTATCCCTACTCCTGTGTTTGGGCCATTATTAAATAGAATGAGGGTAACTTGAACACAAGCACCATGATTCTACGACAGTCGATCTGATACGAGACAGCTACTAAGTGACTAACAGGCAGAAGTGTGGATAGGACAGATGGGCCGGATGGAGCAGGAAGGTAGGAGATTTCAGCACTCTACTCAGAACGGAGCACCCCCAATTTCAAACTTATAAATTATTTAATTCTGGAACTTTTTATTTAATAGCTTCGTATCTCAGTTGACCATAGATAACTGAAACCGCAGAAAGGGAAGCAACAGGTAAAGGGGGACTAGTGTAATTTTACACTACGTCTTTAAGCAAACTAAGAGTTACCAGACAATGGGTGACTCCTGGGACTTGCCCTAGAATTGATCCAAGAAGCAGAGGAAAAGCCGGCCCACAGAATGGGTTTGAATGGCAGTGTAAGGCATCAATGCAGTTGATTTCTGATGACACCTTATGGCTCTGCTTGCTACCAACATGATTCCAGGTGACCATATGGAGGAGACAGAATGCTGGAGCTCTGGGGAGTGATCTGGCAAGGGCTGTGTTAATCATTTGCATATAGAGTTGGCACCATATGCCTTGAGGTCACCCAGGAAGAATGTCGATTACAAGAGAAGAGAGCTGAGGTCAGAGACTTGGGGATGAGGACAGAGCCCGTCAGAAATCTGGTGCAGGGGAGAGGATCCGGCCTTAGAGGCTGAATAGGAACAGCCAATGAGACAAGAGGAAAACCGAGGGAGTCTTATGTTCTCATCAGACAGAGATGAAATGAGTTTCAAAAAGGTGAGATTGGTCAATGGTTGTCAAATGCTGCTGTGAAGTAATGGCCCACTGGATACAGGCCTCTTAGTGGGAGAGTGGACCTCCCTGGCTCTGACTTGTCTTGTGTGGAACTTACTTTTTTCCCGTCTAAAAGCATATTGTCTCAGCCATTCTGCCTTGAATGCACATTTTTGGGGACTAACTTTCTACCTTTCTTCCCCCTTTGTAAGGCAACCTCTTGGAAAGAGTTGTCTAATACTATCTTCCTCCACTTTCTTTCCTAATCCACTGCAATCAGGAGTCTACTTTCATTATCTAAGTGGCTGCCAAATAGTCATGCTCAGACTATTTGGGAAGAGAGTGTAGGATGAGAAAAACATTGGGCCACCAACATTTAATGGGACATGGTATTATCTACCTGATAAGATTCAGAATGCTACTTCAGGTGAAGTGAAGTAGCATATATAAACTAATAATATAACCAGGGCCAGCACATAGTCTCAAATACTATTTTTTATCCCCTTGGCCCACTTTACCCTTTTCTACATACCCTGCCTGTGGTCACATGGCTCGTCAGTGAGAACAGATTTAAACTCGTGTCTGCTTGGCTAAAAAGATCATGTTCTTTCTTTCCATTATGCCAAGCTTCCTTCCCAGTACCTCTGTCCCATTTTGTGCCCACCTACAAACCACCTGCCCCTGGAAACCTCCATCTCTAACCCGTTTCCCAGGTTCACCCCTAGGAGCTTGAGCTCACTCTGCTCATCTGCGTCTACTCCAGGGATCAGCCTCCTCTGGATGCCCATCTCATTTGTCCTCACGTCCTAACTGAGTCAGCCCCAGAAGAAGATGCAGCACAAAAGAGAGGCGGACGTAAAAACCAAGTGAGCTCTGTGAGCGTCATTTACTGAATTTACAGGAATGGGGTGAATGCATTCCCCGCCAATGAGAGAGTGCTTGCGGCACTCAGAAAGCATGGAACGAGTCAGTATGTGCACGTGTCCACGGAATAAAGGATCTCCAAGTTTCCAATAGTTCATTCCCAAGTCTCAACACCTCATTGGAGTCTTACATTGTCATTTAAGAGATGCCCAGTAGGTGGAGCAGCTTACTCACAGATGGTTTTTCGTGGACCGCCAGGGATAGTATTTTGAATCATAAATTTCTTGTTAATTCAGGAGATTGAGAAACAATTGAGACCAACCCCCTCCTTTTCCAAAATACAGAAATGATAAATAAAGATTATATCATTGACAACAGCATATCCAGCACTTAAACCAGGTGGCTGGTGTTCACCTGAAATCCTGATTATGCGATCTATGAATCTCCACCTTGGGGTAACATTCCATAAGAAGGCCACGCCAAGGCACCACGCGGCACATTCTGGGTGAGGAGGATGTACGGACACATAGTGATGTTGTCTGCCGTTAGATGACCTCATTTCTTAGGATGATACCCTGTTGGAGCTATCGCTCCTGTATCCATAAGTCCCAATTTAAAAAAGGACATTTTAGAAAGGGCAGAGTACACCTCTTAGCCTTTTTTGCTTTCTCCCACCACCTGCTGCTGTTTCCCCTACAAAATCCCACCTGCAAAGTGTATGTTCAGGGTGTAAAGCAGAAGAAAGCCAATTTCCTGAGATGGCTTCCTTCCTCAGTGGTCCCAGTACTTGGAATTCCCAGGGATGAAGGCGGGGCCATGTCCACTTTTAAGAGATATTCACATCCATTCAGTTATCAGCAAAACACTTATTAAAAACTTTCTATATGCCAGGAATAGAGCTGTAAAAAGAGTAGACAAAGCCAACAGCTCTCCTGGAATTACACTTTACTGTGGGAAGAAACAGGGAAGAAACAAGATAATTTCTGATACTGATAAGTATTTAGAATTTCGAATGCCTGAGGGAGAGGTGGGGTTGAGAGATTCTTTTCAAGGACTGGTCGAGGAAGCTTGTCTGAGAAGATAATATTTAAAACACAGATCTGGGAGAATGATTTTTGCAGAGGAAATGGCTAATACAAAGACCTGAACAGGGAGTGTTAAGCTGTTTTCAATTAGTTCATCAGGTTGCCTTTTTTTTTTTTTTTTTTACTCTATAATCTTTTACTTTAAAAATTCATAACACATGGTAATGTAATAGTTATACTCAACGTGGGATGGGTTTGGTCACTGTGTTTGAATATTTGAAATATTTTATTAAGAAAGATATTCTATTATAAACAGCTCCAATACTAGTCATGAGACGTCCCCAGAGTGCTTGGGGACCATCACAGGAATGTTTAAATACAGCATGCTTTCCTCTAACAAACATAGAAAATTACTTTTTATGGATGAGTTATGTTTCAATTTGCTACCTCCAGATGTGGAAGGTACCAAGTCCCATGGGTCTGAATTTAAAAGACTGAGCAGCTTTATTTTTCCTTCAGGGACCATGGTATCCGGGGTTTACATTTAGGTTTCAAAGCCAACAATTTCTCTAAGGAAAGGGGAAACATAAGAGAGAATTCTGCTGGAATATCTAAATTTAGCAAAGGAAACATAGCAAAAAAAAAAAAAAAAAAAGCCCGATAAAGGATAACGATAATTTTAACTGAGCAACTTCATCCCACTAATTTCTAGACCAAACACCTGTCAGTCATCTCGATGACACAAATGTCACTGAACTGTGCTCTGAAGGGCAGGCAGATCGCTGCAGCGAGTTCTAGCATATTCTCGAGAATTAGAAATGCACGCGCACACACAGAGTAAGGTGGGAGAGGGCCAACACCCTAAAATAGTTGGTCTATAGATTTTTAGCCTCACGTTTTTTAAACACAAAAGCACTTACCTTCTATCCTGAGAGACGTGCTCGCCTCTCCTCTGCACGGGTGGCCCTGGCGCTGGCAGGACAGAGCCCTGGTCACAAAGCACTGGCACTTCAAGCCCCAGGGACGGCGCTGGTGATGAGCGCGGCAGGTCCAGGCGGGCACAACCTGGGCGCAGGCCGAGACGGCGGGCTTCCTTCTCCAGCCCGGCTACCAGCAGCCGCCCTCCTCCCCCGGCCTGGGGTGGCTTTGCCCAGCGCCCGGGAGGATGCTGGGAACGGCCTCCTTCCACGCGCCTGCACCTGCGGGTCCGCTAGCCCGCGTCTTCTCACGCGGGGCTGGGGACGCACCTGGGCACCGAGGCGCTGGATGGGCCTCCCGGTGGCCGAGCCCATTGGACTTCTGGCGCTCCGCTGCGGTGACGAGGACACCTCTGGGCACCCTGGAAGCCAGAGTCCGGATTTAATTTTCCTGAGAAGTCGTCTTTTTCATTCCGAACTTCCACGCTTGCGTCATCTGGAGATGCTCCAGGACAAAAGGGCGCCTTCATCCGCTGAGGCGGTTTTTCTGATGAAAGTGGTCAAATTTCTCCTCGATTCCATCCTAACCATCTCTTGCAGAGCCTAGCAGGGGTCCTCAAACTTTTTAAACAGGGGGCCAGTTCACTGTCCCTCAGACCGTTGGAGGGCCGGACTATAGTTTAAAAAAAAACTATGAACAAATTCCTATGCACACTGCACTTATCTTATTTTGAAGTAAAAAAACAAAACGGCAAAAACACCCGCATGTGGCCCGCGGGCCGTAGTTTGAGGACGACTGGCTAGAGGTTGTAGCCCGGGCACTGAAATAGCTTTGGCGAGGGACACTGACTTCCTAAATATTCCAAGATGATTTCCTTGAAAAAGATCAGCTGTGGGCTCAGGGCGGCCTGGGCTCTTTGAAAGTGGGGAGGAGTCACTCTGGGGCAGGCATCTTCCTGCTTGAATAGCTCGTTTGCCCAGGTTTTCTGAAAGCCTCCTTTAGACTCAGCTTTTGTTTTGCTGAAAGGTCTTCTTGGCCGGTGGTTTTTTTAAACCCTGGGGGCTACTAGGGCTTGCTGGACCCAAACCTGACTCCCACAGGAAATCAGCCAATCAGGGTGTGTTTTTTTTGGGGGGGGGTGTTTTTGGTTAGTAAAATATTTTTTAATCTGATCAAATGGTTACCAGTTGCTGTGAGGCACCTTTTATTTTACTTTTTTAATCTTTATTGTTGAAAGTATTACATATGTCCCCTTTTCCCCCCATGGACCTCTCGCAACTCTCCCCGGGTCCCCACCCCAGGCCTTCACCACCCTAGTGTCTGTGTCCATGGGTTATGCATATATGCATACAAGTTCATTGGTTGAGTTCTTCCCACCCACAAGGGTGCTTCCCAAGTGCTACTTGCTACCTGGCATAAGGAAAATACTGAAGGAACTAAAGTTTAAATGAGGGAAGGGAAAGGGATGATCCTAGTACACAGCAGGTGTGTCTCCTTTTCCCAGCTGGGAGGTGGTAGGCAGCTGAGTCCAGCTGTGTGACATTAGTTCATTAGGCTTTCTTCAAAGGTACAGTGTTATTCTCTGGAAGGTGTAATGTGGTGGGCAGGAATGTACTCTCCCTTAATCTCAAGCACATTGAGCTCTCAGCTCATCCTCTTCTGGGGACACGATGGGCAGGAAGTTCCATTTGTGAGACTGTGGGTTGGGAGGAGGCGATTTCAACTCCTGCCCAGACCGCCATGAGAACACAGCAAGTGCATTTGGAATGGAACTTGCTATCCATTCCTCAAGTCTGCTGGTATCTTTGTATTCAATTTAGAAAACCATGGCCAAAAGGCAAGAATAATCTGGACTTCTTACTTACCCACCTCCCATCGGTAATTAGGTATTGAGGTGTGAGTTTTTAACTAACCCTTCCATTGACCTCACTCCAGTAAACAAACGAAAAGAGCAGCGTTATTTGGTTACCTGATACAGCCTGATGCATTTAATGCTTGATTTTTTTCATAGTTTTATCATCTAAAACCTGAAGAGAAAGCCCACGCCTTCTTTCTTCCACATATTTTTCTAGTAGGCCACAACGCCTCATAGTAGCAACAGCAACTGCAGTCACTAGTACAGCCGCAGGGCCTTTGGAAAGATGTTTCTTTTTTCGGAAACCTAACAGCCTTTGCTTAAAGACTATTCAATCACTAGTCACACTCTTCAAATGCTTTAACTGAAATGTCAGAGGCTGCATCCAGGTGGAAATTATTTTATGACTCCATAAGACATTATTTTCCTCTGCAGTAGCCTTATCTCCTTATTTCTATAAAATATCTGCTAAATATCAGCAAAAGGAGAATCAGTCAATTAAAGTTTGTATATTTGTTCTTCACAAGCAATTTTCTAGGTACAAGTCCAAGAATGGACAATTAAGGCCAATTATTCATGAAGTGAAGTGCCATTTGCATTTTTCCCTTCGGGATACATTTGTTATCATCACTTACAGGGAGAGTATTTGCTTGCAGATCTGCCCTTTTACCTCAGAATGGGAGATACTGTTTCTATTTAAACTGAGTCATCCTTGTCCTAAATATTGCAGAGTGGCAAGGACTGCCATCTCCTGTTTCCTGGGGCCAAGCATGATGACAAGGCAAACTAGGCTATGGTCCCTAAACCTCTTTGCACTCACTGCCATTTTGTGTGGTGGTCAGATGTGTTTATCATATTGCAGAGAATTCTAATACTGGATGAGTTGCATAAAATTCTACCCAAGAAATTTTAAAATAAAATGCTTGCAAATGAAGTGCCTGTTCTAGCTATGAAAAATGTGTTCTGAAAGCACCGAAGGAACATTTGCAACTTGAAACTTTTCATCAGAATTTGAGAGAACGCAAGGTCAGTTTAATATTAATTCTCCCCCAGCTCTTTCATCTAACAGATATCAAGTTGCATTTGAACCGGTAAAGAGATATGAATTTAGGTCAGTTTAGCCTTCAAAGGATGAATTTGTTGAGAAATATTTTGTACCCATCTATTTAGTCTTAAGTATCACAGGTTATTTTGAGGTAAAAATGACCAAAAACCTGCCTTTTTCATAGCAATGGAAATTCATTTCTGGTAAATTGAAATTGCTTTTGAATAATTTATGGGAACAGAGAATTCATCAGATCTGATAACATCTGTAGCCATGAGATTACCTTGTTCTGTAATGGGTGCTATGGGAACTGGAGAGCTGGAGTTGGTTAACATGAGACTTTCTATCCAGAATCTCATACTGGTTAAAGGCAAGCAACATTTAAGGAATGCAAAGACTTGGTCAAAATGATGTAAGAAGGAATCTTAACAGAAAATTGCTTCCATCTAAAGGATGTTCTCTAGTCCTCCCTGCCTGATGCAGATACTCATTCCACTGCAGTTCCCAGTCAATATACAAGGACCCCTCTCTTAATATCACCACCCTCTCCTCCTTTTCATTTGATGGGGTAAGGAAAACCTCCAATCCATTACTGATAAACTCCCTATTTCTTCTACTCAAATATTAAACTTCTTTCTCTCACTCTTTTAGACCTGCTGCTGAATCTAACTACCTTGAATCCCACCTGAAATTAAAAAATGTATAATCAGGGAACTCCTTCAAAAATACATGTTTAGTCTTCTTGTTCATTCACTTAAAATGCTATATTGATCATCTTTTGTGTGCAAAGGACACAGCTAATCATTAGTTTAGAAACTAAGTTGAATAAGACGAAGTTCCTATTTTTAGCTTGGATAGAATTTCTGCACATATAATGTGGGAAAGAAAATTCCAGATGGAAGCAACAGCCTGAGGAAAGTCTGGACTAGAATGTGTTGGGACCCAACCATGGAACCCCAAGTGGACCAATTTGACTGCATCACGGGGTAGATGGAGAAGACCAATGGAGACTTTGATTATAAAGATAGAACAAAGCCAAATGCTAATTAACCTTAAATTCAGAATAAAAAGTTATACTCTATTTGGGAGACAATGAAGAACCACTGAATGGTTTTGAACCCCAGAAGCATAACTGAAAGATATAGGAAGCTTTTTCTATTTTATGAGCCTTCCTTGATACATCGTCTAAATGCCAATTCTTCTGTAACCAAGCATAAGCTCAATCTCCATTTGTCCTTTTGTTTGTTTGTTTCTTAAAGAATTATTTCTATGTTAAATAAAATGCTGTACTCTTCCTGGATCTAGTTAGTTTGTTGTTGCTGCATACCAGAAGCCAGCAACTTTTCAAGGTGAATGCCAAGTCTCCACTGATTCACTTCCTTTCAAGTGGTAGCAGGAGATGAGAGAGGAATTTCCTTCTGGGAAATTAATGCTGCATGAAGCACGTGGACAAACCTATTGACCATCCAATGATGTGGAGAGAGAGGGCAGGAAGGAAATTGTTGACTAGAATATAGACAAGAGGGTATTCTCGGTTACAAAGAGTGCACCAAACATGAGTTTCCTCTAGAAATGACTCTGACTGCTCCCACTGAGTGATCTTGTATGTTAAGAATCTTGGCGCATGTGCATAAATTGATAACCTCTGTTACATAACTTCTCAAAGGGCATAGGCTTAGGCCACACACTGAAAATGAAAGCACAGTAAATATTTTCTTTGCTGACATTGTGATGAAACTAGAATAATTTTAACAGATTTTGTTTTTGTGAAAGTTCCTTCCAATTTACCTCATTTCCTATGACTAAGAGATGGCACTGGTGATAGAGAAAAAATACTATGTATACTGTAGAACTTTGTGGAGGGTTCCATGTGTGGGGGTTTTGTTGTTGTTGTTAGGTTTTCTCCTCTTTTAGCTTATATATAAAATAACAAATATAGTTTTCTAGAATATTGTACACAGAATTTTCATTAATAGTTTCTCCCATTATTGGAAGTAAATAATAAGATTTCAGGGGTTGTATCTGAACATCTGTAACTTGACAGTTTCATAAATAATCAAGAACACAGGAATATGAGGTTTGGTCAGTAGATTGGAGCAGCAGATGCAAGGATGAGAAGTATCACAAAAGGTAGACTGAGCATTCAGAGACCAAAAGTGTCAAGGGATGAGAGTGAGCCACAGCATCTGCAAAGCAAAACGAAAGTGAAAAATGCTCACTGTCTGGCCACCGGGAAGTCGTTGTTTCAATAAGGATAGCACGAGGGTGCTTTACCTGAGCCCTGTGCCCAGAAAGACATGAAGGAGGGTAACTGTCACAGAAAAGGTAAAAATTCATATCGTATTTAAACACAAATTATTAAAAAAGTACAAGGGATATGACATATTACATTTGGGGAAAAAATAAGATTATGAGAATTAGGGTGAACAGACCAATGGTGTTCCATGGTGGTATTCAAAGAGTCCATAGAAAAAAAGAAAAAAAATTAGAGAACAATGTATAAACTGTTCATAACTAAATTATTTTCATTTTAGTGGTTTATCCTTTCTTCTGCAATCACATTCTTCTTAATTTTCTGATGTTAAACTGTCTTTTTATTTTAAAATACAAGTAATAGATGGCAGTCTTTTCTTAAACAAAAAATATTTTTTTAAGAATTAAAAAGTATATCCAATCTTCCCAACTTATGTTAATTTTCTACTTTTAGAATGGATAGTTCAGAACAGTGATCCCTGAACCTATTTATTACATATATCTTTCAAAAAAATTTTAGCACACATCCCTAGCATATGGGACTTTATAAAGTACATTCATATGCTACTCTATAATATATATTGATATTATTAAACTTACACAAAAATATAAATTTAAAAGGATGAAATAAAAATAAACATTAAAACTTATTTTATTTATTAAAGATTCAAAAGACACTTTATGTCCTCTCTCATCTTAAAAATATTGTTGCGATGCCCTTATTTGATACATCTTATTTTTTAAAAATCTTAGTATAACACTTTGTGAGACAGAAATTCAGTTTATTTTTCCACGGAGTTTTAGTGGTGCCATAACTTAACTGCACACTTTACAAAGACAGCAGAGATCCGAACGGAAAAGTGCCTTACTGGCTGTACTTCCTGAATTATGATACTCATTTTTCAGTTCCATCCACCAATTATGCAAAAGCTTTTCCTTTAAATCTGGCTAGTAAATTTCCATCTGCCCTGATGTCAGTCATTCATCCATGCAAACTAACTGGGCAGTGTTGCATTCTGCTATTTTTAACAAATGGATTCAGAACATCTTATTTGAACATTTTTAAAATTCCAAGTGCCTTA
Organism: Cnephaeus nilssonii; assembly: GCF_951640355.1. NCBI lineage: Eukaryota > Metazoa > Chordata > Mammalia > Chiroptera > Vespertilionidae > Cnephaeus > Cnephaeus nilssonii. The sequence goes on from NC_137073.1 coordinate 56,090,671, forward strand.
AATGTGGAGATATGAGTTTTATAGGAGAAACCCACTGTTTGTGGCAAGTAAATCATTACTAAGAACAGCATTCCCCAAATGCTTTTTTCATGAGTTTCTTTCAAAAGCAGTTCCTTTCTCATCCATTATTAAAATGTGACCTTTGCCTTGAAGAGACAAATCAAGTCTGCTTATTATTTTATATATCTGCTAGGTAACACAGTACAGATAGCTACTTGTCATCGCCAAAAAGGTCAGCAAACCTCGCTCATGAGGGCTTTGTTTTGTTTGATTTTGTTTATAAACATAACCAGCAAACCTCTGTGTTGTGGAAAAGATTTCATGGCCATTGCCTCATATCCTTAGAAAGCATTCTAAAGATATTTTTAAATATAAGGTAATATATTTGTATCCCTCTTACCCATATATTGATTTCACATTGCACTCTGCTGAACACATAGCATGGTTGAGCAGTCAACACTTCCAGGTGTGGAACTCCCGCTCTGCCCTTGAGAGGTGGCGTCTTGGGTCCAGGTTCCTAACTGAAACTGCTGGAAATGCAGGCTACATGATGATGCCGGGAGATACGGCAAATGTTTATGAAGCTTACTTTATTATCATGCTTGTAGATAAAAGTCTAAGAATAGAAGTTCTATTATTTTCTTCTTGCATCTCGGTCTCTGAGGTGTCCATACAATGACTACCAAGGCCTTAGTTGATTTGGAAATTGTGCTTTTTTTATTTTTTGAATTGACTGTCAAAGATCAGTAATTTTAACGGCAAAGATTATTAATTCACATTTTCAGTTGCCTTTATGAATATAGTGGTATATTATATAAACTGTGGTATCCACGAATTCTTTAAGTTTTCCAAGAACAAGTTAAAAGTGTAAGGACATGAACCCTAGAAAAATAACTCTGAATAAATTAAAATAAATAATTCCTTTTTAATGAACAGTATTAAAACAAATTCTAAAAAAAAAAATCTTTCTCTCCACATCTTTTCTAAAATATTAAACTGCCTGAGATAAAAGGAAATCTGTATAGCATATGTTGGAGCCAGACTTTCCTGCTAATCTATGAACACACAGCTTCTGTGTCTGAGTTTTCACAATAAGAACCTAGGCAGAGCCTTTCCTGGTTCCCTAACAATTGCATTCTCCCTTCAATTAAAAGATGCATTTGATTTCTATTAATACCACCTTTATCAGGATCTTGTGATTATTACTCAAAGAGATCAACCAATGGAACTTAAACACAAACAGAAATTTAATTGAGGATTACTAAAAATTATAAATAGCCTGAGACAAATATCCAAGGAATAAAATAATGAAAACATTAGCCTTTGACATTTTGTTTTAATTAATTTTTCACTAAATTGATAGTATAAAATTAGCAGATTACAACAAAACACTATAAAAGGATAATCAAATGAAATTAGTATCACTGGGCCATATACTAGTAAGTTTACCAATAAATAACAAGTTTCCAGAAATATTAAACAATACTTTGATATTTGCAAAGGTATATATTCTTATGGTGTCTATTGATTAAATAGCTAACACACCACCTATTATATTCATTGTTACAAAGACAAATTTCAAAAGTACATTCAATTCTCATTATTCTCAGTATTATATTTCTATAAAGTAACTGCAAATGCTGAATTCATGAATACTGAACCACTGCTCCTAGGAGAAACACAAGGTTAGGTTCCTACAGGCCTCTGATCACAGCATTTTCATCAGCTAATCAATACATCATCTTGTTTTATATGTGTTTCTTTTTAAATATACTTTAATATATTTTTGATTCACTGAGATTGGACTCACAGCTATAGCATTATAACTCATGCTTGAATGAAGCTTATTTACATGCAGATATTTTCTCCATGAGGCATATCAGTCTTCTTGCACTTAGGAACACTAGCCAGCAATTCAACATTATCTTTGGAGACCATTTTAAAAAGTGAAATTGCCAACCCAAAAGAACATAAAAACACAAAGAACATGGCACTAAATAGACCAGGAGAAGGGCATTTGTTTACAAAATAAGAACTGAAATGAGAAGACAGAGCATTGCTTTGTTTGGCCTCAGCTGAGAACATGGGTATTAGACAACTCGATTTTTTTGAAACTTTACACGTGTCCATGAATGACCATGAAAGTGCTACATGTATTGATCTGTGGGTTACAAATAAATTTTAGGCCCTGATTTGGCTCAGTGGATAGAGCGTCGGCCTGCGGACTGAAAGGCCCAAGGTTCAATTCTAGTCAAGGGCATGTACCTTGGTTGCGGGCACATCCCCAATAGGAGGTGTACAGGAGGCAGCTGATCGATGTTTCTCTCTCATCGATGTTTCTAACTCTCTATCCCTTTCTCTTCCTCTCTGTAAAAAATCAATAAAACATCTAAAAAAAATTTTTTTAATTTTAAAAATAAATAAATTTTAGCAAGCAGGTGAATTCACACATACAGAATCCATGAATAATGAGGACCTCTGTTCCTTATAAAACTTATAATACTAAGTTAATGGAATAGGGAAGCAAAATATGAAAGATTATTCTTTTTCAAGTCTACAACAATCCACTAAAGTGGTTAACACTATTATGCCCATTTACAGATGAGGAAACTGAGGCTTAGAAATGAAAGCAGCCCTGACCAGTGTGGCTCAGTTGGGTGAGCATCATCCCATGTAGCAAAAGGTCACCAGTTCGATTCCCCATCAGGGCACATGCCTGGGTTGCAGGCTCTATCCCCAATAAAAAGTGTGCAGGAGGCAGACTATTGATGTTTCTCTTTCATGTCGATGTTTCTCTCTTTCTTGTCTCCCTCTCCCTTCCTCTCTCTCTAAAAAAAAAAAAAAAAAAAAAAATATATATATATATATATATATATATATATATATATATATGTAAATACATACATATATACATACATTAAAAAAATAAAAATAAAGAAATAAAAGCATATTCCCCAAGCTCACCCAGCTATTACTTGGCTAAGCTAGAACTCAATGTAAGCTCAAAGGTCAGAGTGCTCCTACAACTCTATGAAATATGGCTTTCCTAAATTTAATTCTAGGTTCTCATTTTGAAATCAGTTAATAAACTTACCATAATGCCATTTTTTAGCTAGAATGTAGTTGCATTTTTTAAAGTTTTTCCTTTGTTCATGTTCTTGTAAACATTCTATCTAAATCATTCATCTTAACCATGCACAGTCATTCTGTTGACATTCTTGTAAACTCTGAGGAACGTAAAAGAGCCAAATGTAACCTTTCAGATAACACAATCCTGTTTTTCTCGTATTTGTTCAGGAATACACTCTTTTGTACACAATCTTACAGTACTTTCCTGGAAAGGTGGAAATGTGTTCTTTCAGGAACACAGATGGTAATATTTGTCGCACCTTAAAAATACTGCTAACTCTTCTTTATATTTTGTTATAAATAATAGTGAATGGTGTCATTTTGTTTAACAAGTTTCAGTTATTTTTTACTATACACAGAACAAAGTAAAACTCCTCAGCCTGGCATTTAGAGTCCACAACATGAGTCCGACTTCCTCCATAGCATTCCTCAATGCTTACTCTGCTCCATCCAACCCATTTAATTTGATGCCACTTCAAACACCTTTTCCCTCCAATCATTCCTTCTACTTGACTCTCTTACCTCCCAACACCTCTAGATGTAAAAATATGGTCCCCGCTATACAACCTCAGTGTCTCCGGGTCTCAATTAGTTTATTCCACCTTCATAGCTCCTGTATGTCCTTGTCTTTAAGAAAGTGACTGCACATCATAGGTGCCTAACATATGTTAGTCAAACTGAAATGAAAGCGCCATGAATATCTACAACATAGGCATATCTGTTAGGACATCTTTTACAAAGGACAGCTGAGATATCATTGCTAACTCTTGTTGGGAAATAATTGAACTTTACATGGGGACAGACTAGCTCTGGGTATTTGGTAATCAATCAATAAATCAACACTTTAATATAGCTCTTTGTTTTTGTTAGCATTCTCTACATCTTCCTTACTGCCTGTACTACCCATAGATTTTCGTCAATCCAAATCTTGGGCTAGTGAGATCTAGACCACATCAAGAACTCCCTTCTGATCTGTAAGGGAAGCAGGGATAAATTTCATTTATTATGCTCTTGGGAACATAAATGTGCCTACTTCCTAGCAGTTAACTCGCAGTTTGAGAATGAAGAGTGACTAATAGCACCTTCTCCATGAAGTGGGGAGATGATTCTGGATTATGTAAGAGGGTCCAATGTCATCACAAGGATTCCTATTAGAGGGAGGCAGGAGAGTCAGACTCAGTAATGCAGATGTGACAAAGGAAGCAGAGGTCAAAATAGTGAGGGGCCACCAGGCTAGGAATACAAGCAGCCTCTAAAGCTGGGGAAGGTGAGAAACCATTCTCCCCTACAACCTCTAAAAGGAAGGCATCCCTGCCAACACCCCAATTTTAGCCCAGTAAACATGATTTCTGACTTGGGGCTTCCAGAACTATAGGAGAATAAATTTATGTTACGTTAAGCCACTAAGTTTGTGGTATCTTACTGCAGCAGCAATGGGAAACTAATACAATGCCATGGCTTCTGAGTGGAGAATGGCTTGGAGGGGAATCAAAGATGGAACTGGGAGGCCAGCTGAGATACTATTACAACAATCCAGACAAAGTAGGAATACTTAGGTCTGTCCAAGCAGAATGGTGGCTGCATAGACCTGAGACAAGGAGACCAACTGGGGCTATATTTTGGAGGTAAGGCTGACAGGACTGGCCAAATTCCCATACTTTCTAAACCATTCTTTGTTTTGGCAGAAGCTGGAACCCCTGGGTACTATTTGGCACGCTAGAGTCATCAGTCTTAGAAAGTAAGTGCTGCTTTACTAGGTGACTGATTTGACAAATAAATAATTTACTCACCACCGGAAACATCCAGCCAATGGGGGGAAAAAAAAAAAAAAACAGCTCACAGCCTGGGCTAAACAAGTTTCAAGGCAAACTCTTGGGTTCTGTACTGTCATAAGGAATGGAAAAGCAAGGTCAGAGATAGCAGCAGGCATGAAAGTGGATGCCTTCAAGGGGAAACTGTGCCGTGGTCTAATCCCAGGCTCTGCAGAATTTCCTCTTTACAAGAAGTAAGAACAATTCTTTTCTCCACCATGGAAGAGAAGGAAAGTAATAGCCTTTTCACCCCAGTGCTATTTGTCAGACCTCCAGTCCATGCCTCCTGAGGGCCAGGACCCCACCTGGCTGATTGAGACATTCCTAGAGGCAAGATTCCAAGCTGTGGCCTCTGCCCACAGTCCTCTCGCTGCAGCCCAGGGCTGTCTAAAATGGTAGCTTGAGCACTGAAGGCCCAGGGAAGGGGGACATCCCGCAGGAGACCAGCAATGCTGCCCTGTACACAATAGATGGTCATCTCAGGGAGAAGACTAACAGAAGCTCTCACTCCACCAAGCCACCAGGACCTTGCCTGCAGGATTTCCCTAAAATCACTCCCCACACCAGCCCCACCATCCCACATCATCACACCTTTTCCTATCAGTACCCAGTTCATCTCAGCTTCCCGAGGACGCAGCTGAGCCAGCAGACAGGTCTCAGGGCTACAGCATGACTCTCGCTTACCCCACAGCCTGCATCGTTGTGTGTTGTCCTGTGTGGGCCATGCACTGCCCTTTCCTCCAACACACTCTCTCTGGATTTCTAACTCTCTCTAGAAATGAAACCACTTTCATCACAACACAGAGGCGCCCCACCCCAGGGTTTTGCACTGTTAGTGGGGGGGGGGGGGGAGGGGGGCGGAGGGAGGAGCATCCTCATTATCACGTTAGTAGCGGGATTGCCAGTGCTGATCCCTGAGGCTCAGTGTCTCCCGTGAGGAGCTCTTCTCCATAAAGGAAGAGGGAGTTAGTTTTGCGAACAAGGTTCAGAACGCTGCACACCCTCTCCCTGCCTGGCTCCAAATCCCCCAGCCTCGTGCATAATTGTCCTGTCCTCCAGCGTTTAGAGATCATTTGCAGCTTCAGTCTCTTTTTTGTTTGTTTGTTTGTTTGTTTTATTGATTAAGGTATTACAAATGTGTCCTTATCCCCCCATTACCCTCCCACACCCACTTTATGCCCTCACCCCCCCGGTGTCTGTGTCCATTGATTAGGCTTATATGCATGTATACAAGTCCTTTGGTTGATCTCTCCCCACTTACCCCCACCCTCCCCTACCTTCCCTCTGAGGTTTGACAGTCTAATCAATGTTTCTCTGTCTCTGGATCTGTTTTTGTTCATCAGTTTATGTTGTTGATTATAATCCACAAATGAGTGAGATCATGTGATATTTATCTTTCTCTGACTGACTTATTTCGCTTAGCACATAACGCTCTCCAGTTCCATCTGTGCTGTTGCAAATGGTTCCTTCCTTTTTACAGCAGCGTAGTATTCTATTGTGTAGATGTATCTCCGATAAGGGTTTAATCTCTAGCATTTACGGAGAACTCATACAACTTAACAAAAGAAAGATAAACAACCCAATCAAAAAATGGGCAACGGACCTAAATAGATACTTTTCGAAAGAGGACATAAGGAAGGCCAAGAGACATATGAAAACATGCTCAAAGTCACTAATCGTTCGAGAGATGCAAATCAAAACGACAATGAGGTACCATATCACACCTGTCAGAATGGCTATCATCAACAAATGACAAGTGCTGGCAAGGATGCGGAGAAAAAGGAACCCTCGTGCACTGCTGGTGGGAATGCAGACTGGTGCAGCCACTGTGGAGAACAGTATGGAGTTTTCTCAAAAAACTAAAAATGGAACTTCCATTTGACCCAGTGATCCCACTTCTAGGACTATATCCCAAGAAACCAGAAACACCAATCAGAAAGGATATATGCACCCCTATGTTCATAGCAGCACAATTTACAATAGCTAAGATTTGGAAACAGCCTAAGTGCCCATCAGCAGGTGAGTGGATTAGAAAACTGTGGTACATCTACACAATGGAATACAGCTCCAGTCTCTTATCCTAGAGCTTATGCAGCCTCATCTCAACCCAGCTGAGCTCATCAAAGGCCTAGTGTTCTTACTCAGGACAACCAGAACAGATCACTCTACCATTTTTTAATGCACACCATTTTGACTTAATGGTCCCGTTTCTGCCCCAAACCTCTCACTCTCTGGATTAATACCTCACTTTACCTTTTCACATCCCCTAGATTCCCAAAATGATTTATGGGCATCTCCATTTTTATTGATAAGGAAAATCCAAGTGCTTTGCTAAAAGAATAACACAGATGCCCGGTGCTCATAGGAAGGTGCCCTCCAGCTCTGGTCCCTCCCATCAGAGCCAAACCTCATTCCTGGTCTCTATTTTGGGAAGCTTTTCATCCCACAGGCCACAAAGGCAGCCCGTTCCCCGAAGAGAACGGCGCTGTGAAGAACACAGAGGTCACACTGGATACGGTGCTGCTAGTTGATTACACTCTTTTCCAAGTCCGTCCTTGGTGCAGACGCGGTGAATGCCTGTGATTCTCGTTCCGGCAATTAGTTTTGATCTCTCTCAGGCTTAATGCTGTGTCCAGTTGTTCTGAAAGAGAAAAGAAATGCTCTCTGCCTCTGCACCATTTATTTTTATATCTGCATTCAGTGAAGACGTACTGAAGCCGAGGTCTCTCTCCGGCATTGTGAAGGATAAGAATGAGTCATTCCCCACCTTCAAGGAGCGAGTAGCATAGAAGAGAGAAAACGTGCAACCAGTATATGACATACAATACACTCCAGTGTTTGAGGGAGGGAAGGGGCCCTTCCTTTATTCAACAGACAAATGCTGAGCACGGGTTAAGGCAGGAGGATACGGAAGTGAAGAAGGCAAAAGAGGCCTTTCCCTTCATGGGGAGAGATGGTCATTAAACCAATACGAAAAATTAAATATACAAAGTTAATTTAAAAAGTGAACAATACAATTCCTAGAAGAGAAATGGGATAGGGTGGGATGGAGGTCAGCTTAGAGCAGGTATTCGGGTATACCTACCTGGAAGGTGAGCTTCTTCCTGAAAGACGAGCCGGTTCCCTGTACAAGGCCTAGGAAAGAACGGTGTCGGTGGAGGAAACAGGTGCCAAGGCCAGGAGGTGGGCATGGCGGGGGGCTTCAGGAGAGAAGTTAACTTGGCGTTTGACAAACACAATGGCATCAGCAAAGACACAGAGCTGGGAAAGCGTGAACTGCAGTCAGTTGGCAGCAAGCATGGATTTGAATCGCGGCATGGTGAAGCCTGAAGGCAGGGTGCGGCCGGACTATTTACGGAGCCCCCAGGGCCACGCTGTGTTTGTGAGCAGGAGCGCACGCAGTCTCTGGCTGGATAAGAATGTGCTTTAGGAAGATTTCTCTGGCCCTAGTGGGAACTAGCTTTGCCTTTGACAAACAAATAGCCCTCTGTGCTTCTGTGGAAGCTTCCTATTTCCTGATAAATATTCATCTTCATGCCCAGGTTTCTTGTAAGAGGCTGGGCTATAAAATAGTTTTAAGTGCGCTGGCAATATAATTTGCGGGGCCCAGCGCAAAATGAAAATGCCGGCCCTTTGTTCAAAATGCAGTTTAAAAGCTTTCTCCTTTCTCCGGCCATCTCTGTCATGGCTTGTCGTGGTGTTTTGTGTCTGTTACTTAATACACAATAACTCCCTCAGGATGTTCATGGGGGCAAATGCAGCTGGTCACAGGCACCCAACGCCCCACCCTCACCCCCAGCCCGACCCCCCTCCCCTGCACCCTCTGGAACCCACACCCAGCGCCCGGCAGCAGGGGAAGGAAACAGTGTCACTGAGTGGGACGCCCACACCCTGACCACAGAACAGACGCAGAAGAGGAACCACACAGGATCCAAGACTCCCCCTTCCCGGCGCATGCTCCATTGTTCTCCTATTTCACATACAACACACAACTCGGAGGTACAATCATTAAGAATTTCACAATGCAGATTGCATCCTGCTTATGGGGCTTTGGCGCACGTGCAGCCCGCCCTGGTTTGAGGCCTGATGAGAAGGTGACTGCATCTCACCATGGATTTTTTTTGCCCCTAGAATTTAAACTCAAAAACAAACATGCTTCCCTCGTTCTGCAAGATGTTGCCACTGGGAGAATTGAGTGAAGGGTACATAGGACCTTTCTGTATTGTTTTTTTCAACTCCCTATGAATCTACAATTATTTGAAAATAAAGCAAAGCCCTCACCCATGCGCTATTCTGCTGAAGGCAATAAGGAGAGAAAGAGGGATAAAACGAAGGAAGAAATCAAAGAGCAAGATTGAGAGAATGAAATTAAAGCCACTTAGTGGTACTCAGCCGGACATCAGTAGTTATCTTGCAACCTTAGCTGGAAAGGCAGACCTGTCCTTGAGCTGGGAAGGGATAAAAGGACAGTGGTCAGGCTCACATTTCCAAAGGTGAAGGTCCAACCAGCTTGTTTCTGACCACACTCCCCTTTCAGCCTGTTCAAATCCATCAAATGTCGTTCACTGATTGCTCACTATGTGTGAGGAATGCACCACACTGCCCTGTGCCCTTTGGGATTACAATATGAGACAATTGCATTTTATGCAAAGAATGTTTTCTCCAGAACTGATGGAATCCAAGAAGAATATTGACAGAATGGCAGGTACTTCTAGTTACCAGGTAAAGAAGTACTGCCTTGTGGCAATAGAGTAAAAAGAATTCTTTCGGCCCATATGTTTTGAAATTCTTGTTCATTTTTTTATTTAATTTGGGAGTATATCTAATTTTGTGCCTAATGTTTGCATAATGCGATTGCAAATTTGCATAATTCAAATTGTCATAAAAGGAACTACACAGTTCCTAAAGGCATATTGTTGGAATTAAGCTAACATATATAAAGCATCTAACGCAACCTTGGAAACAAACAGGCAGAAAATTAAAGGTAGTCATTCTTATTATTGTTATATTCAATAATATTTCCAATAAATCACAGTCTCCAATCCCGAAGAATAGTATCTCTAGGCTATAAAGTTGGAACTTTTTTTTTTATCAGTATGAGTAGAATAAAAGTAGAGCACATAGAGTTAAAACATTTTATAGGAAAATACCGTTTAGCATTGAGGTTCTAAATGTTTTTCCACTGAAGGGAAAATTAATACCTAGTTAATTCTTTTGCTTCTGTGCAAATGAGGAACAGAGTAACACATCAAACCTACACATCATCCCAAAGCTTTCATCTAATCAGTGATTAGGATACATCTTCCATGATGTTATTTTTCTTTGTCCTCACCATGGGGGAAGGATTCAGAGATCAATGAGGCCTCTGAATTAAAGGCAAACAGTGGTAGAGGCATTCTGCAAGGTCATTCTCTGAACAGCTAGTGACTGAGGTACCCCCTGAGCAGCAGAGCAGGGCCAGGGCACCAGCGTTCAGGGCACCCAGCACCATCCTTATGCAATCCAATGGCAGGCTTCCCTTTGGCTCTGGCCATTGTCATCTGTCCCGCGTAGCATGTCCTCCGGAGCCAGTCTTTTATCTTGGTGAGACCTTGAAGATCAAAAGAGGCCCAAAGTCTCCAGACAAGTAGCCTTCACACAATCCCAGGGACAGGGAAATTTTTATGAATACAACTAGGGAGACTTATCTCTGGAGAGGTCATGTCATTGCTGTGAAGAAATACAGCAAAACAGTAGAAACATATTCCTGAACTGGTGCTGGATTCCGGGACTCTGGGCTCCTTAACAGTTGTCCACCTACCTGAGTACTTCCTCTGGATCCAGCACTGTCTTAGCTACTATCTGGGAAAAACGCAATGTCTGCTCAGATGGAGCTTGTCTGAACCCTGGTCCATCATACCTACACAAAACAGTCCATCTAACAATAGACTGAGAGCACCTTTTCTGGATCTCATAGACTGGGACCCAGGCTTCAACCCTGCGAACTTGCAACCTGGATGGACCTGGGCAATTCAATGGAGTTTTCTAAGCCTTAGAAATCTATAGGATGGGGATAATAACAGCCCTGACCTCCCAAGGTGAGGGCAAACATGATTTGCCTTTATGAAATAAATCTGATTTCCTAGAGACAGTCTCGTGTTGTGGTTAGGTAAACCTTGGTTCACATCCTGGCTTTACCACCTGTTAGCTGCATTTCCTTGGTCAAATTACTTAACCTCATGTGCTGCCCTCCCCCCCACCCCCCCACCCCCCCAAACACCACCACTTTCTTGTTTGTAGAATGGAGATAATGTAACCCTCATGGTGAGATCATTTTATAAGCCTGCCCAAATCAACAAGGAGTATTAAGACATCTTTCTGGACATGTAGAATCAGGACGAACCTGCTGCCGTTTTAATCTTCACTCAAGACGAAGGCTAAAGGCATTCAGAAATCACCTACACTATCTTTAGCTGTATGCTGATGGAATTTCTTTTCCTTTTTTCAAAGGTCTGAGTCATTCAGTTTTCTTGAGGTTAGCCAGAAGAGGGTTTGCTAGAAACTTCCATGAAACTCTGTGGACATGACACAGCAACTACTAAAAGAGGGTTAGGTTTTCTGACCCTTTCTATCACCTCCCTGGGGTTTCACTGTGGATCACAGGATGGGTTATCTCACTGGAGGCAGGTTCAGAAGAAAGGCTTCTCTTTATCATTTACTAGAAAGACTAAACCAGCGGGCAGCTATGCTTTTCAGATGCGCAGAGAGATTTCTCACAGGAACATGACACATATGTCCTCTCCCTCATTTGTACCTGTCATTTAACTTCTAAAAAGGGTGTGCCCTGACCTCATAATGTCTTACTTAAGAACAAGAGACTATAGTCCCACTTTGCTGATCTCTTTTGGTTCCAAAGAAAAATAAGAGATTTTTTTGTTACATGGTGACCCTTGGGGGAGCACCTAGGCCCCTAAATAGAGTATTTGAGGGAGCATCTCCCACAGGAGATGATTAAAAGTGCACACCACAGTTCGGTGTGCATAAGAACTCGATCTCAATAAATATTAGGGAAAAAAACCCACACGAATCACAGGAACCAGGAAGAACAGCCCTCCTGCCGTGTCTGTCCAGTGTTCTGTGCTGGCAAAGGGGAAACATTTAGAAGTCCCAGTTCTCTTCTCACAAATCAGACAACGAAGTATAAATTAGGGGCAGAGAGGCAACCTGTTGGCAGTGGCACCGCGGGCAGTGCAGTGGGAGCAGCCCTGTGTGGGTGGTATCGGATGGTTCCGATTATGTTGTCAAGACTTTACTGGTCTGGAGAAGCTCAGCCAGGAGGCTGCTGGAGCGATAAAGGCACGAGATGCCAAGGCCTCAGAGCAAAGTGATGTCAGGGGGAATGAACTAGAAGGTGGAGTGAGATATTTCAAAGGAAAAACAAAATTCTTCTCAGGTTAATCACCCTGTCACAGTCCATTCAGGTTGCTTAACAAAAATATCATAGACATGGTGATATTTATTTCTCACAGTTCTGGAGACTGGGAAGTCCAACATCAAGGCTCTGGCAGGTTTGGTGTCTGAGTCACAGACAGCTGTCTTTTCGATGGGTCTTCCCATGGGAGAAGGGGCACTAAACCCATTCATGAGGGTTCGACCCTCAGGAGCTAATAACCTCTCAATGGCCCTGCCTTCCAACACCATCACAGTGAGGGTTAGGATTTCAATATATCACTGGGGGGGGGGGGGGGGCAAAAATTTTAGTCTATAACACATCCCAAATTTTTAAAAGTAGAAAAGTGAGGCATCTGCAAAGAGCTTAGAGACAGCCACTTTTCCTCTTCTTGGCAGTGCCAGGTATGCCGTCATGTGTACAGATAAACCTCTGAATCCACTGAGAGCAAAACACTGCCCTCAAGAGAACGGGTCAGACAAGCCAGTCAAAGGACCATGAGTAAGAATGGGCACGTTGGGTTTGGCGAGTTCCCATGGTCGAAGAACATGTCCAGAAAAGGGGCTGAGGAATTGTCAGGACTGAGACCAGGAAGTCAGTCTAAGACAAATGCTGTGTAGGGCCTTAGGGTGCAGCACTCTGGCAGGAGGCACAGACACTCAGTAAGCACTGGTGGGAGGAAGGAGGGTGGGAGGGTGGCAAGAGGAGAGAAATCTTTAAAATTTAGAATGTTAATCCAGGAGGGGCGGGGCTTGGCAAAGGTCTGAAAGGCACCCTTATAGGATGAGAGCACAGAGGAGGCATAGACAGTAGTCAGAGCCTGGCTCTCAACAGCAGGGCAGCCTCTACCTGTGGACTGTGGGAGACTCTGCATCCAAGTGTAGCCAGAGGCGGGTCCTGGATCTCTGAGGAAGGGGCAGAGAGCCTTCAGTGAGCTGTCACCTGAATGACAAGAATCCAGGCAAGAGAGCCAACCACTCAGATCATCACAACTCACTTCCAGGATGTGACAGTGGAGTCACCCAGCCTCCCTCCCCTCTGGCTGCTCCCTCAGTCCAGGCAGGGTAGTACTGGGAGGAGGGCCGGGGTGGCCTAGGGCAGGAGCTTCTCTCACAGCTGCCCTGAGTCCTAAAGACAATGTAGCGATGCTTCATTTGCACTTAAACTGAAAGTGGACCCCAGACATAGGGAAGAACCTCCATTGAGCAGCTATGTGTCAAACACATTGCATAGATGAACTCATCTCGTCCTCAAAGGAAGGTGCTGTTACCCCCATTTTACAAATGATGACACAGATTTCAAGAGATTAAATCCTTCCCCTTGTTCCTACAACCTATTGTTTTTGGAGCAAACAAACAACAACAAGAAAAGATAGATAAAGAAATTTAGTTTAAATAGAGTCATACTGTCACCCATATTAAAGCTTCTTGGTAAACTAATTTTCTGGGTTCTTACTCTTCACTTTCACCAAATTTGTACATAATAATGAAAGCTAACATATATATATATATATATATATATATATATATATATATATCACTTATGAAGGGCAAGGCAGTGTTCTGAATAATATATATTATATATACTAGAGGCCCAGTGCACAAAATTCGTGCATAGGAGGGGGGTGTCCCTCAGCCTGGCCTGCACCCTTTCCAATCTGGGACCCCTTGGGGGATGTCCAACTGCCGGTTTAGGCCCGATCCCCAGGGATCGGGCCTAAACCGGCAGTCGGATATCCCTCTCACAATCCAGGACTGCCTGCCTGCCTGCCTGATTGCCCCTAACCGCTTCTGCCTGTGAGCCTGATCGCCCCCTAACCGCTCCCCTGCCAGCCTGATTGATGCCTAACTGCTCCCCTGCCAGCCCGATCGCCCCCAACTGCCCTCCCCTGCCAGCCTGATCGCCCCCAACTGCCCTCCCCTGCAGGCCTAGTCACCCCCAACTGCACTCCCCTGCCGGCCTGATCACCTACAACTGCTCTCCCCTACCAGCCAGCTTGTGGCGGTCATCTTGCAATGGCCATCTTGTGACGGCCATCTTGTGATGATGTGAGGGTGGCCATCTTGTGGTGGCCATCTTGTGATGACATGGGGGCGTCGCGTGGGAACCACCTAGGCTTTTATTAGTATATATTATTCTACAGGTAAAGGAAAGTGAGGCACAGAGAGGTTAAGTAACTTACCCAAGGTCACATAAGTGACCGAATAAGCTGTGCGTGAGGATTCCAACCCAGCTCATCTGGGTGTAGAATTCATCCACAAACCAACAACACAGTGAGTGCAGAGGGAAACCTTGTAGGACAAACATTCAATGGCAGGGCTTAAGATGTAGAATGTCTTGATGTTATAGTTCACCTGGTAACTTTTTTACAACTTGGAACTAGTTCATGAGTATGACTCAGACTTACTACTTCACAGTCCTTCTGTTGTGATGAGAGTATTGGGTAGTAGTTGTTGTACTCTAAGGGATAGTTTAGGAGCCAAGGAAAATGGTGACAAATGAGACATGTGATTGAGAAGGAAGTGTCTCTTCAAAGCTGCAGCGCCTGGGCAGCCCCGACCTGCATCCTTAGCAACCCTCTACTGGGCTGCCCCTCCAGCAGGAAGCCTGTCTAGGCCCACAAGCTCCTTCAGCCTCAGGGCTGCCTGTGCTTCCTGGAGCCCAGTCTCCCCGGAGCCAGGAGACAATGCGGTGCTGCCAGCACGCATTTATCACTCCTCAAAACTGGTCCACCACTCCAGGCAAACGGAAAAGAAAAGCACCACATCTGAGTTTGCAGCCGTTACCTCTGCTGATGCCACGTAGCCAGGCAGCGTTAGTAACGCAGGGAAAGAGCAGTAGTGCATTCACACTGGAGAGGTGCTGCGATTGGGCGGTAATGAAATTGCCATCGTCTCAATTTCATGATGAAATCCACGAAGCTCTGGTGGTGAACATCTGCCTCGTACAAACATGCATCTGACTTGCATGCTCACTTTACTTTCTTTTCTCTATTCTTCATCCATCCTTTCTTGCCTACCTGGAGGGAAGAAAAGAAAGCATCTATAATAAAAGCATAATATGCTAATTAGACTGAACAGCCAAACGACCTTCTGGACGAAGCCAGGGCTGCGAGGGCCGAGGCAAGCCACTGCGAGGGCCGAGCCCCTTGCACGAATTTTGTGCATCAGGCTTCTGGACCAATATAAACAAACACATGCCTCCATAGATGCATGTAATAATCATGAGTGATGTAGTGAGGGGCTCACAGTGCCCAGAGTCAAGACTTCTATTTAATGACAGGACGAAGGTAGCAGAGTCACTACAGGGAAAAAGCAATCTTGTATCTTTCCCTCCTTCTTGCCTTTGCAGGCTTTGCTGCTCTCCTGATCCATTCAGCCAAGACATGGACAGAGGCCATCCTCTCATCGCTATCAAGGAGTGGTGGCTGTCCATCACCAGTGGGGAAGGTGCTTCCAAACTGCTGCCTAGCGATAAAGGGCCCCAGCATCATTAATAAGGCTCCACGAGACACTCATTCTTCAATTTTGCTTCAACCTGCCAGCTTTAAATATAGCACTCTAGCTGTATAAGTCATGCACTCTTTCATGTGGTACGTTGCTTCAGGACATGCTTTCTTGTCCTCTAAATTTATCTTGGCTCTGGCTTCCCCTCTGTGATTTAGCTATTTTTCATGGCTAAAGATGCCTTTTTTCCTCCTCCTTAGTTTGTGGATTTTCATGACTGTGCCTTGAGATAAAAGGAAATATGTTGGTATAGCTCAGTGGTCGGCAAACCGCGGCTCGCGAGCCGCATGTAGCTCGCGAGCCACAGTTTGCCGAACACTGGTATTGCTTCCCAGCCTTTTCTCTTTTCTTAATCAAAGAGGCCTAACAGTAACAATCAAAAAAATAAGTAAATCTAGCATGTTCAAACCAAAACTTTGACCAAAGCAAATTAACTCAAAAACATCTGTAGGGAATTTTATTTTACCAGAGAGCCTAAGTTGCAGACAGACACAAATGTCCTTGTCTATTTTTCTTCAGAAGAAATAATTAGAAGTGGATTCACTCTGGGCCGGGTCTTTGTCATTACTATTGTTTACTGTTTCCCTTTGCTGAGCAGTGTGACCTTTGGGATTACTGCTGTAGAAATGATAGACAATGTCAACATTATCCTAGGCCATCTGGCGTAAGCAGCCTAAGTTCCTTTATTCTCCGTGGATAGCTTCTGGACTTCCCTGAGCAAATCCCTTCACCATCCCTGCTATTTTAATCAATCCTGCACACATGAAGCAGCTGGATCTCTGACTTAGGAATTTTTTAAAAATGGAGCTAGAGCCTTTTCGCATCTTGGAAAGGAGAATATGAAGTTCTGGGAAACCCGTACCAAGAAAAGTGAGACTTTTGGCAGAGCCAGAGGGGCGGAATCAAACAGACCCTATTTAAGAATTATTGCCAAACTGAAGGACTAAGTTTTGCTTCAGGGAAGAGTTGAAAACCCCACGGGCACAGTTGTAACATGGAAAAAGGATCCTAGTTGTTCTTTATCTCTTGAAAACATTCGATTGGGGACCATGGAACCACAGTCAAAGCAGCATTGGGATTAGACTGAATAGAGAACCTTTTCCAAACTCTGTGTCTCCACAGGATTGGAGCTTCGAGGTGCTTGGGCTGGTGAAACCCAAGGAAAGAGTCAGATGAGTAAGCACAGCTGCAGGAGCACCCCGCCTCCCACACAGGCTGTGCCCATGGTTTTCAGTGCAGCTGTTTCCAGGGCCACAGCAGGCTTGTAATCGTGGGCAGAGAGGCAGCAGGTGAGATTAGTGACAATGGAATCTGGGCCAGGATAGAGACCATTTCAGACAAATAGCCTCATTTTCCATCTAGTCTGTTCACCAGTCATTCATTCTCCCCACACTGCTGCAACTTGAGCAGAGGGGAAAGAGCCGCCGGTGTGTGTCATATGCCATATGAGTGTACTCTCTTGCATGTTCCAACAGCAAAGGATGTGGGAGAACATGGTAGTTCGAAAGTGACCTCAGAGGGCTGACTCTGAGACATCAACATATGATATCATCTTATCTGCATAATGGGCCCAAACAAAAGCAGACCCAGTGAATATTTGCTTGTAGCAAATGAGCAGAAGAAAATATAATCTCCAGGATTTATTTATACTTTCCCTTCTCTCTCATTTTTCTTTATTTGTTTAAGATGCTATTGGGGAAATTATATAAATAATTAACCATGATTTATAGTCATCTAAACTCTTTTTCCTTATTAAAGCTAATGAAAATATATTCTTCTGATTTCTAATGTCATAGTACTGGCCATATGCAATTATTATAAGATGTGCTAACTTTATAATATTTACTAAAACTGAACAAAATTTCAGATTTCTGTCTCTATTAAAGAAAACCTGATGACTTCAGGAAATACTCTGTCTTTAAATGTTGACTACCCAGTTTTCATGTGTTGACTCTAAGAGACAGCAGTCTCCCAAATTGCAGTGGTCCAAGAAGGCAGACATGTGAGAGAAGCAGTGCGGAAGACAGAGCCAGAAGACCCGGTTTCTTTCTCTAGAAAATGGTGTAGCATTAGCTTTCTACTTTATAGAATAGTTGCAAAGAATAAAAAGATAGAGTCCATGAAAATATTTTATAAATTGAAGTACCATACAACTATGATATATTACCTTTAGAGGAAGAATATCTTTGTATCCTTTCACCCATGAGTTGCAAGACATATTTGCATGTGTATACATGCACACATACATATGCATTTACATACACATGTAGGTATATACACACATACATATGCATGTGTATACAGGCACACAAACATGATTATGCATTTTTGGTGGGGTGTCCATAGTTTTCATCAGCATCTCGAAGGAACTCATTTTCGAAAATTGGTTAAGAACCTCTGCGCCAAATGGGGTCCCATATTATCAGTCATTAGAAATAAGCAAATTAAAACCACTAGGAGATACCACTATATACCCAGTAGGACAGCTGTTATCAAAAAGACGAGCAATACAGAGTACTGGTGAGAGTGTGGAGAAGCCGGGCCACTCATACGCTGCTGGTGGGAATGTAAAATGGCACAGTCACCGTGGAAAACAGCTTGCCAGTTTCCTATAAAGTGAAAGCTGAATTTACCATGTGGCCCAGCAATTTCACTCTTAGTGATCTACCAAAGAGAATGAAAGCATATGTCTACACAAAGAGCTGTACACAAATGTTCTTAGCAGCATTATTCAAAATGGACAAAAACTGGAAAGAAAAGTCCCCATCAAGTTGTGAAGGGATAAAGTAAATGAGGCATAACCATATAACAGAATACAGAGTGGGGCAAAAGCAGGTTTACAGTTGTGAGTGCACAAAATAAAGAGTTTATTCTTATATTATTATTTATTAATTATTGTATTCTTTTCCAAATAAACAACTGTAAACCTACTTTTGCCACACGTTGTATAGCTCAGCAAAAGATGTGAAATACTAATAAGTGCTGCAACATGAATGAGGCTTAAAAACATTACACTAAGGGAAAGCAGCCAGTCACAAAAGACCATAACAACACAGTATATGATGTTACTTCTATGAAATGTCCAGAAATGGCACTTTTATAGGGACAAAAAGCAGATCTGTGATTGCCTGTGATTGGAGGGGCAAGAGTAGCAATTGAATGCACATTGGCTCAAAGAAAATGTAGTGGTTGATGGAAAAGTTCTAAATCTACATTGTGGCAATGGTTTCAGGACTCTATAAATTTATTAAAAAATCACTGAATGGTACATGCACATGATTGACTATGGTATGTAAAATATACCTCAATATATTTTATAGCTGTTTTATAGAAAAGGGATAAATAATGGAGAGGATGTTTTGAAATAATATAAATAACAAAATATCTGTAAAATGATTTAGTCTTGCAAACATATCATGGTATTCTAAACTATTGTCATTTAAAGAAAAGTGTTCTTTATTCTCACTATACTGCAGTTTTCTCATCTGTAAAATAGAGATAATAAATGTAACTACCTCCTGAGCATTTGTGAAGACAAATCAATTAATATATGTGAAGTATTTAGAAGCGGTCCTGACACACGAGCATGAAATACATGTTAATTAGACACTAACTAGAGATCTCATGTCGCTACCAATCACATACACTTTATAATATCAATTTCTTTTGATGTTCTTTTTTCTGATACTTTCATGAGACGGCATGGGTAAAATGCATATTAATAGATGCTCTTCAAAAGGGATGTGGGAAAATATCCTCGCTGGAAATCTGGAGCACCATGGAGTATATCATGGAAAACATAATCTACAAAAACTCATTTTGGTTTTATTTTTATTCCAGAACAAGCAATCAATTCAAAGAATAACTCGAGTCCTTTCCTCTCTCATTTTCTCCCTTATCTGTTAGTTGCAGCGCCCATGCTGACCCTCTTCCGTATCAATTGCAGGATGAAGGGAAATGCCCCCCTCTAGAGGTAATAAAATTAGAAGGCGCAGAAGTCGACATCGACAGCAGTTTGGGAAAACCATTTGTGTTTAACTGTGTGCCTCAGTCTGGAAATAGAACTTTTTGCCTCTGTGCAACCTCAAACCAAGAAATGAAAAGGTAATTCGTTCATCTTTTATCTCACCGGATTCATTGGAGGGGGGTGCTTCTTCAACAGCAGTCTTATAGATTATTGGGATTGGAACAGCAAATTCATAGCAGGAGTCAATAAAGTATCTGTTTCTTAGGTATGAGAAGTTTAGTCCTTCACTATCCTCCCAGGTTGTTCTAACAGAATTTCTAACGAACAGAAGCATCTTCTCCTAACTTGCTTACTTTGGATCTCCACATTTTCCTAAAAAACTTAATAATGCTACAGTTCATATCTAGCTTCCCCAAAAGTTACTGAATTTATTTATTTTAAGCTAATTCGATGGGTAATCCCAGGCATAAAAGCAATGTGGTGTGGCTATAATTTAACACACTATAGTGAGGTGAGCAACATAAATAATAGTAATGTAGCTTGGTGGGGAATGAATCCAGTTGGCACTTGTCAGCATACAACCCAATCAGAGGGTAGACGTGTGCAGGCATTCTCAGAGGGTAACCTACAAACTCCATTCATTTAGAGACTTATGATCATTATTCAGTGTATCACCCTGATGGAATGGAGGTCATTGGTCAGTCCAGTGAGTCAACTGACAACTGTCGTGTAACTACTGCTAATTTAGGGTGAGGGATGGGATGGATAGGGGTGAAGGAGACAATGACACAGAGGTAATGAGTGGTTCAACAGAGTTAATGTCAATGTCATAACTCTTTAAGAGAATTTGGCCTCAGCTCCAATTTTAAAGAGAGTCCTGGGTCTGGAACATCTTAGGAAAACAATATACTGTCCCTATATGTGGAACATTATATGTCAAATGCATGTTTTTTTAAAGGACAAACAGGGAAATATGATGATAGCGACTTGATTGTATTTTAATTCATGGACAAAATACAGGGTGAAACAAAAGAAGGTTTACAGTTGTTCATATGGAAAATAATACAATAATTAATAAATAATAATAAAAGAATAAATTGTTTTATGTACTCACAACTGTAAACCTACTTTTGCCCACCCCCTGCATCTATTGGAGAGCCTTAATATGTGTAAGATTGCTTTAAGGTTTCTAGGACTATTAGTATGACAAAGCCTTCAGAAAGCTCCCAACTAATAACATAGGGCATTTATTCCAATATTTTTAATTCAAAGTAGAAATTGAGAAGTGCTACAGGAGACGACAAAGGTGGCACAGGAATTGAGGGGAGGAGAGAAGGTCTCTGGTGTAGGGCTGAGGGAGGAGATTATGAAGGGTGCGATAGCAAATCAGATAAGCAAACAACAGAAGAAATGGAACAGAGGAGGAAGAGGGACTAAGTCAAACTTTTGGACGAAGAGCAAGCAGTATGGTTTTATTGGAAGTTACGGGGTTCAAAAGGAAATTTTAAAAGATTGGCAAGACGGGATGGGCTGAGGTGGATAGGCTGGTCATGGCTAAGAAGACAGGACTAAGAAAATTCACTTCTCAAGTAGAGGCACTAATTGCGCCCTAAAGGAGACCACTATGCCCAAGAGACACTTGAGAGTGACTATTGACCAGTCTTCCCATATTTTAACAACCAGTTCCTTGCAGTTAACACATGAGTTGCTATCAGCCCTGCTGGTATTAATAAATGCACATGCCTTAGGAACATGAAAAATGAATGAGTTTGCTCTAAGGCACTAATTAAACTATAGTAGAGAAGAAGAATTTATTTTAAATATGCCTGACAAGAGTGGGATTTGCCACCTAGAAACAGTAATTTTGTAAGAATGTGTTGCCCTTCAACCATGAACTTAAGAGAGTAAAATATATGTGAGCCTCAAGACCATTCTGTCGGGTTGATGGGTTTCAGGGAGAACAGCCAGCCCCTCCAAATGGCACTTATCGGGGACCCCCAAGGAAAGCACCCTCATTTTACTGTCTTTCAGGTGGCTTGAGGCAATGGACAAAGCGGCCCATCCTGTCCACCAGGTAAGTGTTCTCGATATTTATCTCGGCCTTCATTCTGGTTTTCTACTCAGAGCGGCAAAGGATCAAGTCAGATGCTGGGCAGTCCACCCTGGGACTTCTCAGATCTGCCCTAAAAGCTGGGAAAGAGGATTTTAAGTCAACAGGGTTTCCTACTCAGAGTCTAAGGGGAGCTGGCATTCCTGCAGCTCTTTTTCTTTCCAGGAGTGTGTGTGACATTGCTCCCATGGAGCTCAGTGGGGAGTCACAAACGGGGGTGGAATTTGTTTCACACAGAGCAATCCTGTAGCTCCCCGTGAGGTTAGACACTGCTGCTGTTTTCTTTTCATTCCCAAAGTCCAAGGTGTCGGGGATGGCTTGGGATAGCGCTGTGGGCCGAGCAGCTTATTAGAAAATGAGTGTCTTAGTTCATATCCTTGTTCTGGAAACATATTAGGCCACCTTTCTTGCACTGTCCTTGCTAGTTCATGATTCCTAGCCTTGGAGCAGTATAATTTTTAACTTAGATTTGACCTATACACTGACAGATAACTTCATAACACCAACAGGTGAGTCATCACTTTAGCCCGAAGGCATGTGATACTCCTTTCTCTGAGCTCATGCTATGACCTGGGGGAGGCGGGGAGCAGGGGAGGGGAGTAAGGAAAATTGCTTTAATACCCGACTGTTCCATTTTTATACTCTGTGTATTATTTCTAACGAGGGGATAGATTTCCTTTAAACATGTTCATTTCCTCACAAAACGGCATATAAGCAAAAGGCATTTTCAGTCAGTTACCTTCTGTATATATTTTGGCGCGTGTCTATTTTGGAAAATTTGCCTCATTTGAGCTTGAGTGCACTGCCCTGTGCCCTGTAACTGTCCTTGCAGAACAATCGCTGGCATCATCATATGACAAACAACAGGACTTGTGTTTCATATCACCTGGAACACAGAGCTCACTGCACTCACCCACCTCTTCAATGCGAGCTCCCAGTGAGCGTCAGTATTTTAAGAGGCATCTTTTCTGCTAATGCCTTCAGTGTCCGCAGCCGAGTGAAAAAGGAACATCCAAACCCCCAGCGGGCTCCCACTTCACAGCAACGAATAAAGCCAGCTCCACATTCTGAAATCTTTCTCAATGCCTTGTTAAAACTAAAGAGCAAAACTGAAACTAAATAAAGAGAAACTGGCCCTGCGCCAGGCAGGGTGTTCTGATAAACTGGGATGAAGCACTGTGTCCTATGCCTCGGGTCAAGTTCCCCGCCCCACCCCCCCACCCCCCCCCCACCCCCCCCCCCCCCCCGCCCCGGAAGAACCTGCCTCTAAGGCCTATGGACTGAGGACTACCGTCCAGGGTAGAGGATCTTGATTTGTTGTGGGCCTGCCATAAGAGCCTAAGGCTCGCTCTGGCCTGGGGCATTTACCTTGTTCCATTGCACACATGGGATTTCTAGATAAAGCATGAACCAGGGGCTGCTGTTAGTCACAGAGGACCCACCTGGAACAGGGCAAACGGGGACCAACCCTCATAGACAGCGCCATTCGAACTAGTCTTTGCTGAGATGCCTGTTTCCACTTCCTTTCTGTACATCACTGGGGTCCTCTTGATTTCCTCACAATAGAACCCAAAGAGAAGGGCTGTCTTTGGACATGAAAAGGGAGACATTCTCTATGGCCAAGAGATGAATTCAGGTTTTCTGGCCAGTTGCTCAAGTATTCCCATTGCCTTAGCAATAGAATCACTGAGGACTGTGGCTTCTCTGAGGTCAAATAGCCTGCGTGTGATGCCGCCGGCCCAGGGAATCTCTGGCGCAGGCCGATCGCTCAGCCGATCCCTTTGTGCCGCACCTGCAGAACCATGTCTGGGAAGATGTTACTCTGCACAACAGTAGCCTCCCACCCCTGGCTATCAAGAACCCGGAGTGCCTGGGCCTTCTGCACCAACTGGACAGAAGCACAGACCTGTGGGCCCAGCACTACTGCATTCTGAAGGATGGCTGCTTGTACCTCTACGCTAGCATTCGCTCCACCCAGGCCTCAGGTACGGACTCAACTTCCACATGAAATAATAGTGATTACAATAATAATAGTAATGACATCTTAGCTTTATGGAGCCCTTACCAAGTCTTGTGCTATGTAATTCACCTAAATTAACTCAATTATCTTCCAAAGAAGAGGTATTACTATAATTTCCATTTTACAGAGAAGAAAACTGGCTGGAGAGTCTACGTAACTTGACAAGATTACATGTAGTAAGCAATGAAGCTGAGCTCTGAGCACAGCCAAACTCCAGAGCCTTGCCCCTGACCCCATGCTTTTACTGCCTGGAAATGCGAAATATCAACTCCATTCTTTCGGACACTAATGACATTCAGAGTCAGTGTAGTGACGGGTAGTGACTCCACCCTTTTCTCACAGTATCCATAATCTTAGATAAGTCAGTAAAAGAAGAGAACTTTAGCTGTCTAAAGTTCTATCTCTCTTTCCCTCTCCCTTCCTCTCTGAAACCAATTTTCCCTGGGCAAGTTCTTAAGTTCCTAAAACTTTCTTTCCTCATTTATAAAATGGAAATAGCTATCTATTTCACAGGACTATTGTTAAGATCAAATAAGATAATTGCCAATGGAATGACTTAAGCTCTACATAGAAAGCTCTCTATATGAAAAGCTCTCTACATGAAAAGCTCTTGATATTTTATACACATATATAGGTATATATACATTTATTATATTTATTAAATTGTATATATTAAAAACTATATATACACAAAACAAGTATTTAAAAAATATAATTTAATAATAAAATAATTGTGCCTGATTTCTAAAAGAAAGATTACTTAACCTTCTTATCATTTTTGACAAAAGAGATCATTGGTGTTTTGTTTGCAGTTGGACTTTTTCCAAAATCCTTAAATAATATAGCAGTAGTGAACATTCTGCAATCTCAGTCATTTAATTTCTTTTTGTAGCATTAATGCTTAGGTTTAATTAACCTAGAAAGACATGACAACTGGGAAATGAGTATCTTGAGACAATTTTCTATCTTCTTGGAAGGGTACAAAAGAGGTACAAAGCAAGCATGGCCCATTTCTCATCATTCAGGATGAACAATAGAATAATTCTCCCCACTTAATCGTCCTTTGGTTTTGAGAGTTAAAACATGACCCAGAATATCATTCAACTATTAAGAGAGAGAGGGCATCTCTAAGCACTTACAGGACAGCCTGTTCCTGTTCCAGTCCAAATCCACAGCTTCAAGCACCTGATACCAGGATGGGAATGAAGCAAACAAAACAAACCTCCAACCTGGTCATTGCCTGGGACTTCTGTTATAAAGTATCATTATCAAAGTCTGAACATTTTAATTCCCAAATCAATGAAGCTCATTTTCAAGAGACTGTTTCCTCCCATAGCTAGGGAGGAAATGTTTAGGATTGAATGCTCAGATTACTCCAAACTGAAATATTAACACAGTGCTGCCAAACCCCTAGGGCCAGAGACAGCTGCTGATTCCAAAAGTTTAAAATAGCCAGCGGCAGCCACTAGATGGCCTCCCTTAATCTGAAAGGTCAGAGGAGGCCCTACTTAGAAAGTCCTAGTTGGAGAACTGGAAAACAGCTACTAATAAATGGCCATGGCCAAAGTTGCCGGTTTGTTCCCGGGTCATGGCACATACAAGATTCAACCAAAGGCCCGGCCGATGTTGCTCAGTGGTTGGGGTCGGGGGACCTATTCCTGGTAGGGGCATATGCCCAGGTTGCTGGCTCAATCCCCAGTGGGGAGCGTGCAGATGCAGCTGATCAATGATTCTCTCTCATCATTGATGTTTCTATCTCTCTTTCCCTCTCTCTTCCTCTCTGAAATCAATTTTTTTAAAAAAATCAAACCAGTGAATGCATCAATAAGTGGAATAACAAATCGATGTTAAAGCACCCTGCACTCTACCCAAACATGGTCACATTCTATTTCCTTAGCATATCCCCTTGGATGTTTTCTGACCCATCTCTTTTCTTGTGCTAACTCCTTCCCGGAAACAGTCTCTACCTACTGATTCCCTAGCACAAGTTGTCCTGATTCTACCTGTCCTTCAAGTGCTTGTTCCATTGTTAGCCGTCTCTGCTATAAAGATGGTCCTGGATAACAGGCATCTCCCTTTTCTGAACTTGCACACTAATCTATTTTATGACTCTTATCACCCTTTACTTTGTATTTTTATCTTTATTTAAGCAATCTTGTCTCTTCTAAGGCATTATATGCTCGGAGATATAATGTATGTTTAATGAATGAATGAATGAACCATATTACCTCAATTGGCCATTATTCCCATGAAATGTGAGAAGTTTGTAATTTCCTCATTTAGTAGCAGAGAAAGATTAGAAAACTGAAAACTCAATTCAAAGATCAAACCAGAACTCAGGCCACCAGATAGATGCCTGGCCTTCCTGCCATATCACACCCTTTTCAGCTATCATGAATTACCTAATTTCTAATTCCTTTCTAGAAAATATATTATTTTGTGGTTTAAAAAAAATACTTAATCCGAAGCCATTCATTCTTTCTCGGCCTTAAGTCTTGAATATTCCTATCTCCACACGTCATCAATTTCTAGCCCAAATTATCTCAAATATGGATTGAAAGAACATTTTCCTTACTGAAATTCCAACAGAAATTGTATATCTAGGCCATGTTCTAAAATAGAGGCCTGTGATTTTTAGTTTTACATGACTCTGCTCTTCCTTGAATAAAAAATACCACTTGCCTGAGCACATACCTTGTTCTAAAAGGTGCACGTTACTGCCACCCACTCCCACCCTGACAGCTGCTGGGCCTCAAAGAAGTTCTCCAAGGGTTAATCAGGTGGCTGTTGCAAAACTCTTCTGAAGTCTTTACCCTTCCCTAGATTTCAATTTTAAATTGTGGTTTACAATCTATTTCGGGGAGTCCTGCTCAACCTTCTTGTACCTTTTAACTTCAATCATGACCCGACGTTCACAGCCAGTGATCTGGTACAGTAAAACTAAGATAGGATCGATGCATATCCACATCTCCAGTGGGAAATTCCCAGGATAAATATGCCCATCCCCATGCCCTGGTTAACCACATTTTTTTTAGATGACTAGACCACACTGCTCTGGTGTATTGAAGTGGGAAAGTTAGCATGTATTATTGGATGCCCCCTGTGTGTCCAGGACTTGGATAAGCACTTATGTTCATTATCTAAGACTGATATTGGCAAAATATCCACTGTTATTTCACCATAATAAGTGAGAAACGAAGGCTTAGAGAAGTTAACAATATCCGATGGTCACCCAGCTAGTAAGTGACAGCGACAAAATGTGAACAAATGCTATCTGAATCCTGTGCCCAAACTCTTAGCCACAGTGCTACGTGTGGTTCTCCCTGACAGAAAGTAGTCTTCTGAAAGTAGCACTCAGTCAATTGTGCTGTTTGTCTGGTTTCTGTACTCTGGACATCAGCAGTCCAACTGTTTATCACAGGCGCCATGGGAATTGTGAGGACAGCAGAGAAACTTACTGAGAGTGGCTGAACCCATGATGTGCCATAAACACTACAGGACACTCAAATACGCCATTTAACTTAATCATGTTACATGCATGGAATGTGAATCATTATTATATTCATAAAGATTATACAGAGTCTTACTACTCATTTTCAGTTTTTCCCAGTGATGCCAAGTGAGTGGCCTTGGTGCTGGTCGAATCTAAAATTCCTCCTTTACTTTATTGTCCAAGCTCTGCTTGGCTCTGGCACATCCCACCCTAGTCTGGTTCCTTGTTCTCCAGCCCTGTGAAGGTCATAACTTTGAAATAGGTCATGATTACCATTTATACCAAATTGCAGGTTTTGACCCCATTACTGAGTCATGCAATCAATGTAGTAGGTTGGGGCCAGTATTTAAAAATAGAATAGAATTGAATTGAATAGAAAATATTATGATATACCACAACAGTTCGTAAAATTTTGTTCTAAATGTATGAAAACACATAGAGGTATGTTTTTCTCACAGGCAAAACAGTTGGGAAAATACAAAAATACTGTCTCTGAATATATGCTTATTCAGTCAGTTTTCTGTTCAGAATCGTAGAGTACTTAAAAGGGCTCTTTTCTTTCCATTATCTTTATAATATGCTGATCATATTAGTTGACTTCTGTGATCACCACTTCAAAGAGACATGGCCCACGGGCTATAGCATCCTTGTTGCTTTACTGTTTCACTTTTATTGATTTTATTTTTTAAACTCATTTTATTCCATTGATTTATGTTCTTTATGAACATTTGCTATTTCTCACTTCTGAAAGTTTCTGTAATATTTCAAGCATGACTTATTTCTTGTAACAGTCATCTGAGATGCTAAGACAATACTGAGGACAAGAAAGGGAAGACAAGAAGAAATAACAGTGAAATGAGGAGAAAGAGCAAGATATGAGAAGCCACACAGCCCTGATTTCCTGTAAAAACCACATCAGATGCGAATCCCACATTTTACTTTCAGCTAGATAAATATGCCTCTAATGTGTATTGTGGGAGTTAGAAATAGCCGCAGACAGTTCCCTGAAGTCCGCCCTTACTGTCAAGGAAAGTGCTGGTACTTTCACAATATGGATTACTGGCTTGCCTGTGCCTGTTAATACTAAAAAGGTATTGTGTGAGGATTCTAGAAGCCCTTTAGTCAAGTGCCTCTTGACAGGCCTGAAGCCCTTTGTCATTCACCATATACTTGATTTTTTTCCCTTTTATCTCTCTCCAGCCAAAGCTGGAAGTAACAAATTGTGACTTTTAACTATGCTTCCTGAATAAGTCACAGCAAGGTCTGTGAGCAAATGGGACACGTAATGCTTGCATAGCTTTTGTGAGAAATTTCTGTCCAAAATTATGCCAGCTTGCTATTTATTGCTGCTACCCAGGAACAGATAGAGACTAGCCCAATGAGGTCACCTCAAATGAGGTAATTGGGTTATAATTGGATGTCTTCACTGCCAATCATTTCTACACTATAACTAATTATAAAAGGGGTCAGATAACCTTCTATTTGTAGTGGACACATTTGGACAGTATCTTCTCTCTATACTAAGAAAGGATAGGGATAGGGAAGGGTATTCATATCTGCTCAGATAGATGAGAAAAGGAAATCTCACAAGTAGGAAGATGTCAGAAACCAGTGCAGCAAGATATAAATGCTGTGTGCTATAGTTTGGAGCAGAAAATTAAGACAGCAAAATTACCCTCTGAATTGTCTTTAGTTAACCTAGAGTCCTGAAACATCTATCATGTTGCTTATTCCACTTCTAGCATATACCCCCAAAACACATATTTATGCAAAATATGTACATGAATATTCATAACAACATTATTCATAACAAAAAATTTGAAGAAAATCCAATTATCCATCAACTAGTGAATAAATGAATAAATAAAATGTGATATATCCATACAATAAAAAGAAATGAAGTACTGACACATGATATAACATGAATGAATCCTGAAAACAGCATGCTAAGTGAAAGAAGCCAGTCACAAAAGACCACATATTATATAATTCCATTCATATTAAGTGTCCCAGGAAAAGCAAATCTATAGAGACAGAAAATAGGTTTGGATTGCTTAGGGTTAGGTTGGGGCAGCAGATGGGGCATGACTACAAATGGGTATGGAGCTTCTTTTTGAGGGGATGAAAATGTTATAAAATCTACACGAATAAAAGAGAAATATGTAAATTGACTGTTACTCCTTGACAACCACCAGCTAATCAGGAGGGAATATGCAAATTAGCAGGACAAAGCTGGTGGCAGCCCCACCCCCCAGCCACTCCATGCGTGGAGCAGCTGGGCAGGGTAGGACGCCTGCTATGAGGGAGAGGGTGAGGGGTGGAGAGAGCTACAGGAGCGGCCAGAGCGAAGTGAAGACTCCGGCTAGAGTCAGCGAAGCCTGCAGACTCTGGCCGGAATCAACAAAGCCTGTGAAGACTCCGGCCAGAGCAAAGACTCCAGCAAGAGCAAAGGCAGAAGGCGGTAGCCAGAGCAAAGGCCTGGGTCCCGGGTGCCAGAGGAAAACCGGTGCCGGCAGCCAGGTGAAGGAAGGCCTATTGCACGAATCTTTGTGCAACGGGCCTCTAGTTAGATTATGATGATGGTTATACAACTCCATAAATACACAAAAAATCATTGATTATACACTAAAAATGGGTGAATTTTATGATGTGTAAACTAAAGTTGACACATACAATGCAAAGAAAGAGGTCATTCTCTGATTTTAGTAAAAACCATTGTACGGGGTCTACTTAATAAAAAAAAATATCCAACCATTTCTAAAAATGAATGTTTTCCTAGTAGTTCTAAAATTGACTTTTTTTAATGAAAAATTAAAAAAACTTTAATATTATATCTAAATCCCCTTATAAAATAAACAAGTTTTCCTTTAATTTTTAAAGTCCAAAAGCCACTCATTCAGTTTAAAAAAGAAAATATATGACTTCCTGACAGTGCACATTGGTACCAGGTTAACCAAAAGGAAATCAAAAGTCACCCATATTCAAAGGGACCAAATTTTCTCTGACAGTCCCTTCCTGATGCATGGGCATGAAATAGTTACTGTGTAGAGTAGCAAAAATCCAAGTCGTATTTTTGTCAGTACAGTGCACTAAAGTGGCTCCTAGAGGGAGGTGGGGCATGAGAACAAGAGTTAGCAAGAGCAAGAGAGAGGTTTAAATATCTCATCATCGCTGCTAATGATGTTGCCCGAAGTCTCTGCATGAGATGCAGGTTACCTCAGAGCATCAAGACACCATAAAACAAACAAACAAACAAAAAAACCTAAAAAAACCCCACTCAAGCGTTTGATTTTTCAGCACCTTCTACACTGATAGCCTCTCCCAAACCCCCAAATAATGGAAAGAAATTTCATGCCAAGCAATATGTAACCACTAACATAGATTCAAAGGACCATGGGGAGGAAATTATCTTTTAAAACCAGTCATTTACTCTCATTTTAATTCGAGTTGGCTCCCTCACTTCACCCTGTGGGTTCATATTTTAAATGTGCTTTGCATTAAATATGTACAAAGAAGGTAAGAATCTGTGTTGGTTATAGAAACTGCTGGCAGTCTACATTATTCTTCAGAAAGGATGCCTTGCCTGGGTGGCATGGCTCAGTGGTTGAGCATTGACATATGAACCAGGGGGTCATGGTTCAAGATTGTGGGCTGGATCTCCAGTAGGGGGGCATGCAGAAGGCAGCCAGGAAATGATTCTCTCTCATCATTGATCTTTCTGTCTCTCTCTCCCTCTCCCTTCCTCTCTGAAAGCAATAAAAAAATATATTTTTAAAGAAAGATGCCTAAATAGTTCTGCCCAACCAATATTATTACATTTTCCTCAAATGTGGTATTGCAGGTGTAATTCTTTGATACCAAAAAAATTATTTCAAAATGTGTTCCCCAGGTAAAGAAGCTAGCTTAGTAAGCCCACAGTAAACCAAAGCTCAGTACCAAACATACAGTAAGAAGAATGCAAAAATGAAAACCAGAAAATCCAAACTTTATTACCAATCTTGCCATTAATCATTAATGACAAGACTAAAAAAGAACAGCTGGACTAGAGTTTCCTTCAGATGCAAGTTTTTTTCTTGATACCGTTTCAGTCTCATTTTCTCTATTTTAACTCTTTCTCTATTCTCCTCACTTGTTTTTTCTTTTCTTTCACCTTCTATAGGTGGCCTATATCTGCAAGGATATAGGGTCAATGAGCAGACCCTTAGCTTCAAGCAATCAATAATTGAACTCAAACCTCCATCTGAAGAATTCAAGACTTTCTACTTCTGTGCAGAAAATAAAACAGAAAACCAACGGTAAGTCAAGATCTGCACATTTTTTCTTCTTTATTAGTCCTGGCAAGAGCCTTCATAACAAACCCTTATTCTTATTTTCCAACTTCAACTCCTATCTTCAATCAAATCACGCCCTTTCTTTGCATAGTCTCTCCATAATTACCATTACCCAGGATTCTTTTTCTTTCAATGTATATGACTCTTCTCAAAGTATTATTTTCAAATAAAAAAGGAAGTTCACAATTTTTCCCAAGGCAGTGACTGACTCAGGCTTCAACATAAAAAATATAATGCCAAAATCTGTGAGGTTGTAATTTACTAATTCAGATTTGCTGTTTCACCTCCTATCACATAACTCTTATTGATATGACCATCTGAATTTGATAATTTTTTTTTTGTTTTGTCATAAGCCATTGAAGAACATGGGACTTATCCATCGAATTCCGTGGTCGGCAAACTGCGGCTCACGAGCCACATGCAGCTCTTTGGCCCCTTGAGTGTGGCTCTTTCACAAAATACCATGGCCTGGGCGAGTCTATTTTGAAAAAGTGGCATTAGAAGAAGTTTAAGTTTAAAAAATTTGGCTCTCAAAAGAAATTTCCATCGTTGTACTGTTGATATTTGGCTCTGTTGACTAATGAGTTTGCCGACCACTGATCTAATTCGATTTGTTCATTGTACAACTTGGTATGTACAAATGGGCACCTGATTCATAAAGATTCTGGAGAAAAAAAGCACTAAAGTTAACAAAGACAAGATCATGAAGCAGAGGGAGTGTGCTCTGGTGTCTAGAGCGTCCTCCTGCATCTCTCAAGTCTCCCTGTCCTAACTCCAATCCCCAAGAGTGCCGTGCCCTCCGACCGCTTGGTGATCATTCCTCACCTCATATGGACACTTTCTCTTAACTAATAAAAAGTATCTAATAAAAAATTCACAGTAATTTATTAAAACAGATGATGTAATAACATTTCCAGAGACATTTGCAAGAACTAGATACACTGTTTTAACCCAAAGGAATAAAACTCTGAAAGTAGAATTTCAGGATCTCCAGCACGTGACTATTTGAGGAAGGGAAAAAGGATCTCCCTAAACCTTCCCCATATGTAAATCTTGTCTGTTTCCTTCATTCCTAAGGGCAGACTAGAGCAAGAGGAAAATGAATATAGAATTGCTAGATATTTTCCAAGCTTTTCTTCCTTGGGATGGTACTATACAATTAGGGTGGCAGATGTAGATGTTTCCCTTGAAGGTGAAGCTCCAATTGGCATGTACAGGAAACAGAGTTAACTTCTATTTAATAAAATGGACTGGCTTCTCTGAGAAGAGGTTGAATAGTTGGATCTCACCACCAAATCCATGAGTGGATATTATCAAAAGGAAACAATATGTAATCATGACAGAAATATTTCAAAGCATAAGAGCAAGAGTTTCACAGAGTGGTTCATGGAACTCTGGTTTCACAAGATATTCCACTCACAAAAAATAAGTGTAAGAAATGATATAAAATATTACCCTCTTAGATAATCACAAAGCACACTAACTTATTAATGTTGCTAAGACACCCTGCCCTGATAGTAAGAATCCTGGTTAATGCTCCATAGCTCCCATTACCCAAGCTTATCTGACCCAAACCATTTTTTTTAATAATACCTATTAACCACCCTTAGAATAAATGTTATATATGCACTTTAAAAAAATCATCCAAGAAAATAAAAGGAAGGGAGAGGAGGAGAAAAGAAAGTTAACTGCTGTGGTTTCCAAAATTTAACACAGAATTATTTGCCCTAACGGCAATATTTGATTGCTATATGTTTGGTCAACTAAACTTTATCTTTAAATAGAAACAGAAATATTTTTTAAAGTCCTATAGTTTCATTATTCACTATTTACAAATATTGTACCCTCTTTTGATTCTATTATTTATATGAACATAGTTTTATTTCAAAACTACAATTGCATATTTCTCATTTGGTGTTTTACATTTTTGTTCAATCCAAAACCTAAGAAGCATTGTTCACTTTATTAATTTTAAGCTAAATAACCAAGAGAAACAATTAAAAAATAAATGAAATGATTTTGTAACATTTCACCTTCTTAGAGTGGGATGATTTTTTAATGACTTGTCATGCACTGTTATTTCTGCAGCTGGATTACAGCTCTGAAAATGTCTATCAAGAAATGGCTTCCTTTGCATCAGGCTATTCAAGACTTCATCAATCGACCTCTAGAGGAGACCAGAATGTAAAAAGAACCCTAATCTTAAGAGAAAATATCCACAAAATCATCACCAGCTAGTTGTGAGGATAAACAAAAACATTTCTCATTATATAGCTTTCCAAATGAATGTTTCTCCAATGCAGTAAAACTTTGTGATAAGATTATAGTTTTGTTTTTTAACTAAAGTACCAAAATCGATGTGACATTCAAATAATCCAACTTATGTCAACATCACTAATTCCCCCCCCCCCACCTCGTGTTTTCCCCCTAAGGCTGTACATGCTAGCATCAAAATATACTATGCCCTATCCCCTCCCTGTCTTTTGAAAACATAAATACAATAAAGTTGATTTATTTATTTTCTCTTTTTTATTCTTTTCTAAATGTTCCACTATGTGCTTTAGCTGTAGGCTTCTAAGAATGCCTACAGGCCATGGTGTGGGAAGCTGATATTTGGGAAAATTAAAACATGGAAATGAAGTAGCTTAAATTATGAATAAATAATTCAGCTAAATAAGATCCTCTCTGTTAGGGTCATCTTATAATCAACTGACTCAAGTGACTCCTAAGACTTCCCACTTAAAAAAAAAGTAATATTATTTTTATAAAAATTAAACAAGGAAAGAATTAGACTAAATTTAGGGGAGAAAAATGCAAAGGCATAGGTCTTATTATTACCTGGATATTTATCATACTGTCGGGGGCAAACACAAAATAATTAAAAATGTCTTGCTCTTGATACTGAAAGTAAAATTCAGAGAAATTGGAAAGTGAATTCTAATCACTGGGTTAATTTCTCAAGGGAACAATCCATAAGTGTATCCAAGATGTCAGGATGGAAGTCCTATGCCTTCACTAATGGAACACGAAATACAGATTCCAGGGAGTTCAACTACCAGATTCAAGTGCCCTGCAGCAACTCAAAAATGAAAAGAAAAAAAAAAATTGAAATCTTGTCTTTTCATAAAATCATAATATTTCAGAATTCATACGGGCCTTACAATGGAACCCCTTTTCTTCATAGCTGAGGCTCAGGGAGGTAGTAGTCTGTTGAAGATCACATTGGTTGTTACTGGCAGAACTAAAACTGAATCCCGGTCTTCATCTCTCCATCCACTGCTGCTTCCATTCATCCTACAGCTCCTCATTGTGCTCAAGAATGTGGTGTATTTTCATAGAAACAGTGCAACCACCCTCTCCCCAAAGTTATCAGACTTCTAGTCTTTGGCTGAGAACTGAAGCACGTCAATTCCAGCAATGTTTATATTTCCGCAATCTCATGGAAGACTTCATCATCTTTCAAATTATATCCTTTTCCAGAGAATCTTAAATGTGAAAAATAGATCAAAATTTGAGTCATTTTTCCTATACTCTTCACCTCCACTGCACGCCCCTCTTCCCGAAACTGTGAACTCTTCAAATAGATGGCTCCAGTTTGCAGCTGCCTTTCACAACAACTCAGATAAAGGGGGTTTGTGAGTAAGCAGACGCTACTTAGTTGCCATATTAAGAGAAGCGGCCCACATGAACTCATGCCCAAAACAACACTGTAATCCTCTGGCCCACGTAATACCATAATCAAAAATATCCAATTAACAATAACAGATAGCCCTCTGTTCTGAGAATGGCCCCTTTGTTCTCCCGGCATTGACCATGATAATAATGAGGTCTTTCAGCAGGGGCGTCATCAGTAATGCTCATGTCAGAAACCTGGAGCTCACACATCCGCTCCCAGCAGGGTGCCCTGCGGTTCTGGAGCCCCGCCATGGAATGCAGAAGCTGCACGGCCAGCGAGTGCCCACAGCCAAGGGCAACACTGACTCGGCGCTTCCCCCCAAGGAGAAAAACAAGAGCAACTCCCTCGGGAAAGTGTGAATACGATTTTACCTGAATTAAGCAAGCACTCGTATAACTCGCTTGCAAGTGAAGGGTATCAACATTCGAAGTTCCAAATCACAGCCCCAAAACTACTGTTGTTAGTCCTGGAAGGTTGTAGACATCTAAACAATCCTGGACATCATAAAAATAAAAATGAAAAAATTGTGTGTGTGTGTGTGTGTGTGTGTGTGTGTGTGTGTATTTATGTGGAGAGGGTTCTAAGCTTTTATATGATTTGCAAGGGATATGTGACCCAGAAAGAACTTTCTAGTTTTAAGATTGAGAACATTTCCCTGGATCCATAGGCTTCCTTCTCCAATAGACCAAATACGGAGGGAGAAGGTGCAGGGCCAGCCTTCTACATATGCACTACCTGGCTGCACATTTTAGTGTTAGCCCACCTTCTGGCAAATCAAGAAGCGCTCCCTATGAGCCCGACAGTCACGGAGTCAATAAATTTTCATTGGACACCTACTGTGGGCCAGCTGCGGGCTGCCACCCAGCCTACCATTTAAGGAGAGGCCGAAAGAATTGTTCAAAGCATGCACTCTGCAGCCCGAGGGCCCGAGTTCAAAGTCTAGCTTTATCACTTCTGTCCATCACCTTGGGCAAGTTACTTTAACTCTCCCAGCTTTAGTTTCCTCATCTACAAGTGGATATGATTATAGCATCTGTCACATGCTTATGCGACTTAAATGACTGGTGCATGAAAAGCACTGGAACAGTGAGCAGCCCCAGTGAACTCTCGATCTCATTAGCAAGGACTGTCAGCTGGTTCTATACAGACCTCCCATCCCTGTGGACAGCCTCAGAAGGAGTGCATCTTGCCTCCTTCAGCTCACTACCTGCAGAGCATCCCATCAGGGAGGAGCATTGTCTTAAGTGGACTTAGGAGAAGGCCAAGTATAGTTTCAGGCTTTCTGAGTCGTATGCAGCATAGTGTTGCCTATTTAGAACCCCAAAGACTGGCCGACAGTTGTCAAAACTCTGCTAGCCCCACTCCTTGATAAACTTGGAAGTTTCCATCAGCATTCCTAGAAGCCCTAAACCAAGCCCCCATTGTTCTCAGGAGGTCCCGCAGGGCCTAAGTAAGTGCTGGTGTAACTCCAGTTCTTGTTCTGCCTCATCTGCGGACTTAATGTGCACACAATGAGGAAAACCCGTGGACTGTTCTGT
This sequence comes from Cnephaeus nilssonii, assembly GCF_951640355.1. Lineage (NCBI taxonomy): Eukaryota > Metazoa > Chordata > Mammalia > Chiroptera > Vespertilionidae > Cnephaeus > Cnephaeus nilssonii. The sequence continues at coordinate 56,127,681 of NC_137073.1, forward strand.
ACTTAGGAATTACATTTAGTGATGATAAACTAATAAACATCAAAGACACAGTAATTTGTTCCCATAGAAAAGGAACACTAGAAGCAATCGGTCTGTTTCCTTATTTGCCTCACCCACTCAGCCTGAGAAAATGATATCAATGATCCTTTGCCTTCAAATCACTTCTCAAGCTGCTTCCTGGGTTTGGAACAATCTCCCCCACCCTCAAAATGAGAATAAATTTTTTCCCTATTGAGGTTTGGCTAACATAGAAGAATTGTCTTTTCCATTCTAGTCCACCCAACAACCATGTAAAGCTCATCTCTAAGACATGTTCATAGCAGGATGTAAAAGTTTATGAAATAATAAAACATACTTTTAAAAAAGTAACCACTCCTTACAATCATATCTTACTTGATACCTTAGATATGTATAATATTTATGCATGCATTATTTGGTTAAAAAATATCCCTTCATATTTTTTCAAATCTGTCTTTTTAGAATGAAACCATTCTTAAGCAAAGAATGTTCACTGTAGTGATTCTTCATAGGCTATGAATACCCAGGATGCATAAACAAGGTTCTGAATATGCTAGTGGATGATTTGATCATTTTTTGAAGCAGACTAGGAAGAATCTCATGCCTGTAATTGCTGGTTTGATGATTTCACGAGGGTAGGAATATGGCTGTCTTACCGTTTTCCCTGAAGCTAGCTCAATAACTAGCCTACATTGAGCATCTGCTATTCATATGGTAAAAGCATAAATAAATGAACTTCAGGTATTTATTTAATCACAAATGAAAATTAAATCTGCTAATTCTGTGTTAGGAATTTAAGGATGGCAAATTACAGAAAGGTTTTAGAGATAAGTTAAGCATAAAGGTATTATAATTATTAAGAAATAGTGGCACATTATGGAACCTAAAGGCAAGAATGCACCTTAGAGGCAGCCTCAATAGAGATTGGAGCATAAGAAACCCAAGGTATCTTCTCTCTCTGCTCTACTGCTTGCTGTCCATTTATTTAATTCTTCTTTCTGCACGTTGACTTTGTTTGATATAGAGAATGAATATGTGACAGTCATAGCCTCTTATCAGCATCACCCATGAAGATTGCCTAACCTGCATATTCATAAAGTCTATGACCAGAGGAGGGGGCAGACTAGCCTTTGTAGAATCATATCTAGAGTCAACATGTTAAAGTCGGCATCTCACCAGCAACAGCAACAATTAAAGGAGAACCAAACTCAGAAAAGGAGCTTTCCCTTTACCAACGATGAGATACAGGAGCCTCCCTAGTGCAAAGGCACTTGCTCCCACATAGAGGTAAATGCCATCCCTCCACCCTTTCCAAAAGCTTGAAAGCTGTCGTACCTTGGATGATGGTACTCAGAGAACTAGGCAGCTGCTATTCAAGTTGAGCTTCTATCACTTGCCATCAAAGTGTCTTGAGTGATTTAGATAGCCACATGATTTAGCTTCCAAATCAGGGCATTTTGAGAAAAGACACTATTTTTATTAATCCTCACTTGATGATATTTCTTCCATTGATTTTTAGAGAGAGTGGAAGGGAGGGAGAGAGACAGAGAGAGAGAGAAACATCGATGTGAGAGAGACACACATCTATTGGTTGCCTCCTGCATGACCCCAACTGGGGCCAGGGATTGAGCCTGCAACTAAGATATGTACTCTTGACTGGAATCAAACCTGAGACCCTTCAGTCCTTGGGCCGATGCTCTACCCACTGAGCCCAACTCACCCACTAGGGTGAGAAAAGGCACTGTTAATAATTATACTGAAACAACAGATATAAGCAGGCAGTATCTCAGCAAAGTGAAACATATGCCATCTTATGGATACTGGACAAACTGGTGTTCTGTACTTCATCATCCACAGGGGCAGAACATGATTTTAGCTGACAGATTCAAGTATGTATGTTCTCAGGTCCAGTTCCCTGTGAGATTTCTCTCTTTCAATGCCAGTTCCAACAAATTGAAAGAGACCAATTACTCATGACCAAGAAGGTGGGCTTACAATATAAAGAAATAGATTCTGGAAGCTGGGTAGCCTTAACGCTGTGTTTGTTTGGAGTAGAGCAGAGGGAGGAAGAACTGGATTTCCAGGAAAATGAAGTCTCTGGGAAGCCAAGGGTTGGGTTTTATTCTACTTAAATAAGTTTAATGGTGTGAAAAAAGACTTAGAAGCCAAAGAATGTCCATCAAATGACTATACAACTTAATGAATTAGCCTGCCACAGTTCCATGCATGCTTGCAGAAAACATGGGATTCTTGTGTCTGAGACAAGACTTTTTTTACTCACAGCCAAAGCACTGTTGTTGCTATAACCTATGACACTGGTTTCAGTTCTGTCACTAACTAGCTGCACCGCCTTCAACAAAAGTCATTTGGCTTTTCAGATATTTACTCTCATCACCTTTATTTTTGTGCTATGCAGCCCCAGCCCCAAAATAGATTTCAAAACTAATTTACTTAAGCAACAGTTCTTGAGAAATATGGTGGAATAGTGGAATTAGTTACCCCACACTTTAAAGAAGTTTCTATATTATACAATAAATTAGAATGTAGTTTGAGATTATGAGGAAGGTATAGTAATCTGTAATTAAAATTATAAATATGAAACAAGAGACCCCTTTTGGCCAGACATTGTTCAAATAACACTGGAACCAAATTTGACCTTTCACAGAGCTTCACTACTGTGTTGACTTAGCAGCAAAGCAATGAAGTGTTATATTGTAAGTGTGAGTTTCAAACAGGAACTCTCTTGGGTGAATGCCATTGAACCACACCAAATCCTTTATTTTACTAAAATCCCCCTCTCAGACAACTTTCCAACTGATTATACATATTTGTCCTTTCTGCTTCATCAGTTTCTTAACTTGTAGATATAAATAAAATGTTTTGCTCATGGAATCTGTTCAATTGTAGTCACTGTAATTATGACTTTCTTTTTAAATGATTATGCTATATTTTTCTATGCTGTAAGATAAATTAAAATTTTGTTTGGGGGAATTTTACTCTATTTCTTGTGCCAAAATAAGGTAATATGATCCAGTCATTTTGTTCTATTTTCATATGGACTTTTCTAGCTTCTCTCACCTTCCTCTGGAGCCATGGTTGGCAAACTGCGGCTCTCGAGCCACATGCGGCTCTTTGGCCCCTTGAGTGTGGCTCTTCCAAAAAATACCATGGCCTGGGCGAGTCTATTTTGAAGAAGTGGCGTTAGAAGAAGTTTAAGTTTAAAAAATTTGGCTCTCAAAAGAAATTTCAATCGCTGTACTGTTGATATTTGGCTCTGTTGACTAATGAGTTTGCCGACCACTGCTCTGGAGTGTTAATTACCTGTGAAATCTGATAATTGGACCAATAGAGTTATATATAGACCTAGTTCTTTCACAATATTATATTTACTGTGAATCAGTTAATTATAGATTTCCATGAAAATATACTGATGATGATATTTTCAGGGTTTTTTTCCTTATTCTCATGAGAATATATTCTTGATCTTCTGAAAGGAGTGTGTTTGTGTTTTGATCATCTTTCTTTTTTTAATCTTTGCTAGTAGTTCCTAACTTTTTTTTTTATTGCATGACAGGGTTTTAATTGAACACAATGGTCCTTGATTGCAACAGTGATACTGGTGGTTCCCCTTCCACAGAAGTATCATTAAAAACTGGAGGTTCCCTCTAGCCAGGCTCACCAAGAAGCAAAGAGAAAGGACCCAAATAAACAAAATCAGAAACGAAAGAGGTGAAATAATAACAGACCCCACAGAAATACAAAGAATTGTAAAAAAAATACTATGAGCAACTTTACTCCAACAGACTAGTCAACCTAGAAGAAATGGACATACTCCTAACAAAACACGACTTTTCAAAACTCAACCAGGAGGAATCAAAAAATCTGAATAGGCCAATAACTATGAAGAAAATTGAAGCAGTAATCAAAAACTTCCAACAAACAAAAGCCCTGGACCAGACGGCTTCACATGGGAGTTTTATCAAACATTCGAAGAAGAAATAAAACCTATCCTCCTCAGACTATTCCAAAAAAATTCAAGAGGAAGGAGCACTTCCAAGCTCTTTCTATGAAGCCAGCATTACCCTAATCCCAAAATCAGATACAGACACTACAAAGAAAGAGAATTACAGGCCAATATCCCTCATGAACATAGACAACAAAATCCTCAACAAAATTCTAGCAAATTGAATCCAGCATTACATTAGAAAGATCATACACCATGACCAAGTGGGATTTATTCCGGGGATGCAAGAATGGTACAATATCTGCAAATCAATAAATGTGATACACCATATAAACAAACTGAGAGATAAAAACCACATAATCATATCCATTGATGCTGAAAAAGCATTTGATAAAATCCAACACCTTTTCTTGATAAAAACTCTCAGCAAAGTGGGAATATAGGGATCATACCTCAATATAATAAAAGCCATATATGACAAACCCACAGCCAACATCATACTCAATGGGCAAAAACTAAAACCATTTCCACTAAGAACAGGAACAAGACAGGGATGCCCACTCTCACCACTCCTGTTTGACATAGTACTGGAAGTACTAGCCATTGCAATCAGACAAGAAGAAGAAATAAAAGGCATCCAAATTGGAAAGAAGAAGTAAAACTGTCCTTATTGGAGTTAAGACAGTCTCTTCAATAAATGGTGTTGGGAAAACTGGACAGATACTTGAAAAAAAATGAAACTAGACCACCAACTTACACCATACACAAAAATAAACTCAAAATGGATAAAGGACTTAAACATATGATAGGAAACCATAAAAATCTTAGAAGAAGCCATAGGCAGGTAATTGGCAGACATTTGTCGTAGCAATATATTTAATGATACAGCTCCTAGGGCAATGGAAACTAAGGAGAAAATAAACAAATGGGACTACATCAAAATAAAAAGCTTCTGCACAGCAAAATAAACCATCAACAAAACAACAAGAAAGTCCACTGCATGGGAGAACATACTTGCCAATGTTATCTCCGATAAGGGTTTAATCTCCAACATTTACAGGGAACTCATACAACTTAACAAAAGGAAGATAAACAACCCAATCAAAAAATGGGCAAAGGACCTAAATAGACACTTTTCAAAAGAGGACATACAGAAAGCCAAGAGGCACATGAAAACATGCTCAAAGTCACTAATCATCTGAGAGATGCAAATCAAAACAACACCTCACACCTGTCAGAATGACTATCATCAACAAATCAACAAAGACACGTGCTGGTGAAGATGTGGAGAAAAAGGAACCCTCCTGCACTGCTGGTGGGAATGCAGACTGGTGCAGCCACTGTGGAAAACAGTATGGAGTTTTCTCAAAAAACTAAAAATGGAACTCCCATTTGACCCAGTGACCCCACTTCTAAGAATATATCCAAAGAAAACAGAAACACCAATCAGAAAGGATATATGCACCCCTATGTTCATAGCAGCACAATTTACAATAGCTAAGATTTGGAAACAGCCTAAATGCCCATCAGCAGATGAGTGGATTAAAAAACTGTGGTACATCTACACAACGGAATACTACGCTGCTATAAAAAAGAAGGAATTCTTACCATTTGCAACAGCATGGATGGAACTGGAGAGCATTATGCTAAGTGAAATAAGCCAGTCAGTGAAAGAAAAATACCACATGATCTCACTCATTTATGGATAATAAAAAACATTATAACCTGATGAACAAAAATAGATACAGAGGTAGAGAAGCATTGAACAGACTGTCAAATTACCGCGGGAAGGCTGGGGAGCATTGGGGGGTGGGTAAGAGATCAACCTAAGGACTTATATGCATGCATATAAGCATAACCAATGGACGCAAGACACTAGGAGGGGGGTGAGGGCATGTGCCAGGGGGTAGAGGAGGCTGGGGGAAGGTCAATTGGAAAAAAAGGAGACATATGTACTAACATTTCTAATACTTTAAACAATAATAATTAAAAAAAAACACAAGAGAAATGATGGGAAATCAAGTCACAGGCTCTAAACTAAGAAAATGGCTTTGATCTGAACTTCATAATTTGCATGAAGTGCCACGAGTTTTACAGTAAGTAAAACTTGGATGTTGGAGAAATGAGATGGCATCTAAATTTTGTGCATTATTCATGTGGAGAGATTATCTACTAATTAACTGCCTGGTCAAAAATTACATTTGAAATCAAGGTGAAAATTATGTAGTATTCTTTTTAAAATAAAATTTTCACCTTTAGAAAAAAAGTTCACCAAGCCAAAAAAAAACCACCAAAAAACAAAACAAAACAAAACAAAAAAACTGGAGGTTCCACTGTTCTCCTACAGCATCCGTTCTTCTGTCCATGACTGTGGTGCTTTTACTTCAGGAACCACTTAAACCTGGTTTAAAATGCAGTAGCAGCTTAGAATCATGCATGCACCATTCAGCTGAAGAAGTTATAGGTGCTAAAGTGTGCATTCATTCCTAGAGAGGTAAAAATTTTCAAGTTCTTACCGGGAATTAACAAACATGCCATGTCAAATAAGATCATTCCTCCATCATGTCCTGCTACAAAGTTTCCATGCTTCAGGTATCAAGTAAAATAAGTGTGGCTTCTGAAAAACCTTCATGGAATTATCTTTCTCATGAACATTGGTTAAAACAGCAATAGGCTTTCATCTAATTGGTAACTAATCAATTGGTCAGGGGAAAAAATTATGAGCATAGCATCCATATATTTAGTCAAAAGATAATATCAGGTTTAAAATGTATTCAAACTTTTAGCTTCTGTGATCATTCCTTCATTCTCAGTATGTGTCAGGCCCTGGAGAACAGTTGCCTGGTGCACAAGGTCACTGTCCTCACTGCGAAGCTGACCTTCTAGTGGAGGAGTCCAGCATTAAACTAGCAATGCAGTAAGTCAATGAATGAAATAAGTACAAAAAGTGATGAAGGCAACAAAGAAAATAACCAGCTTATTCTGAGAGAGAAGAAAGTGACCATGTTAGTCAGATAGGATGGGCAGGAAAGGGCTCTCTGTTAAACTGAGACCCAGAAGATGAGAAGAAGCCTCTTTGGGAATAGCTGGATTTCTGTCAGAAGATGGAAAACAAGTGAACCAAAAAAAAGAGGTTGCAGATGCAGAAGAGTTTGCTAATCATGGAGCGGGAGCTGTGGAGGCCCAAAGAGCCAAGGGAGATTGAGTCAGATTGGCAAACATATTGAGCCCCCCTCAAGAGATAGGTACTGAGCCCCTTACGGAGACAAGGTTATTACTATAGATGCCTGGGCGCTTGAGCTTCATACCACTGCTGAGGTAAACTAGAAAGGGAGGCATGATTAAATTAATTATAATAAATTCTTAGTTAAAAAAGTAAGCATTGTTCTAGCATTGAAGCTTCACACACTTTGCTGGGTGGGGTGACATCCTACAGTACACCAACTGACTAGCTATTATTAAAGTACCACTGCTCAAATTTGCGATGACATAACTTTTCATCAGTATTTTCAACTAATTATAATAGTTTAAAAATAAAATGTGATACATTTGCATGACATTTTCTTTGCACTACCTAATCCCTATACCTCTTGGTAGGCTGAACATTCAAGAAAGTAGATAGAACTGGGTGCTAATGGATTCTGATTCCCCACCGCACCTGTACTTTTCCACTGGTAAGTACACTGTCATAGCATAGTGTTAGAATAACAAAGTATTGTGTCTAAATCATTTTTTATTTACCCTGAAAGCACTTGGCTCAGGTAGTTACTTGCAAGGTGAATAGATGTTTTAATAGGTTAAGTACCTTCATGATTGAATTAGCTTTGTTCTCTTCCAATGCCATACGTTGCACTCTTAATACAGACAATTTCTCAAAAGACCGTGTTGTTTGTTGTTTTTAAAAGTTCTCTGCCATTATAAAAATAACTCCAAGCACAAGTCCTAAAATCATAGGTCAATTGTGTCACATGCAAAGGACATTCAGTACATTCTTTTGTCATATCGTAAAGTACTTGCTTTGTACTGAAGCAGAGATATAAAAAACGTGACTTACTGAGATCATAAAGGAAAACGATGATAAAAAAAGAGAGAGAGAAGTGAATACCCAGCCCTGACAGTAAAGAGGAAGAAGATTCTATCTAAAAGATAAGCCCTACCACATGATCACTAACATGATACAGAAAGAAATGTCTGACAATTTACAGGTGAATATGTTAGAACAAGAGGATAAAGGCTCAAGGTAACCACTACCTTGGAAGTTTACATCTTTCTTAAAAGAAAAAAAGACTGAAAAGAGTGAGTTTTTAAATCCTCATTTTCAAAATAAAGAAATTGAAGTCTGTTGGAAGCTGAAAAATCTAGAGGTTACCCCTGAATAATGGAATTAGAGACACCAGATCCTATAATAACATAGAAGCACTAGTCTAAGCAGCAGAGATTTGCTTAGAAAACGCAATGGTTTATGAAGAAACTCCATTATAATGTAGAAAACAGAGAGAGAAAAGAAAAGATGGTGACCCGAAAAATGCATTAGGTTCCCTTTCATTCTTTAACAACGGAAGTCAGTTCATTGACAAAGAACCATAGGTGGAACCTTGGCCAACTGAGAGCTCAGTCATTGAGGTGGTGAGTACTTGATGTGTCTAAAGAAAGATGAATCCCCAATGGCATGATGATTTGGTCACCTGAAGCAGCAGTTCTGCTATGGGAATGGCTGCATGACATCATACAAGGTTCCCGAAAATTCAAAGGCCACTGATCAACACAGTAGGAGCATTTCATGACACCAAGAAATGAGATCAAGAAAACACTCTGAATTTAGGGTAGAGTAGAGTCAACTGGCCCCAGTGACAAACATGTTGTCATTGCATTGGGCATAAGGGCAGGAGATACAAGTTCAGGCAGCACATCTGGAAAATGTGGTAAGTAGTAAATGTCTAGTTCTAGAGAACACTGACCTTCTGCTCCATGAAGGAGGAGCAAACGATCATGAATTACTACACTGGCTAGGAAGAAAGAGCAAAAACAGGCCCACTACATCAAGGATCTAAAAGTTTACCATTCCAGTACTAAAAGCATAATAGGGGAAATGTACTTTCCTTGTTATAGTTTCCATGTCAAAAATCTAATCCAACTAAGAATGTCTCTGAAAAACATAAGGTCCCCAGGTGGTTAGTACTAAGGAGCCTAGGGTAAACTATATCAGTCACGAAGTTATCCTCAGCCAGAGCCTTTTAGCTATACATGTTTAAAGAGGCTGAAAATTCCATGGTGGTGCCAGCCAGCTTCGTGCTACATGTCATATCACTGAAAGAAGTGATGTTGACACATTAATTCCCCTTCCGTGGACCTTTGAGTTACAGTGAGAGAAAATAATAAGTACCTAAAGACACAAGACAATCACATTCTGAACCAAAGTAAGTTGTTCTCTCTCTAGTTAGAGCAGCACTGTCCAATAGGCAACCTCTAGCCACATGTGGCTATTGAACACACTTGAAATGTGACTAGAGGTGTGTTGTTAGTGTAAAATATACACTAGATTTAGAAGACTTAGTACCAAAAAAATGTAAACAATTTCATTAATGATTCCTTATATTTGTTACATGTTCAAACGATAATCTATTGAAGTTATTAGTCTAATTAAAATAATTTTTAAATCTTAGCTATGATAAATTGTGCTGCTATGAACATAGGGGTGAATATATCCTTTCTTATTGTTGTTTCTAGTTTATTCCTAGAAGTGGGATCACTGGGTCAAATGGGAGCTCCATTTTTAATTTTTTGAGGAAACGCCATACTGTTCTCCACAGTGGCTGCACCAGTCTGCATTCCCACCAGCAGTGCACAAGGGTTCCTTTTTCTCTGCATCCTCACCAGCACTTAAATAATTTTACCACTTTTTTTTTTAGTTTTCTAATGTAGTTACCAGAAACATTTTAATTACATATGTAGCTCACAATATATTTCTATTGAACATTGCAGAGCTTTAGCTTCCACATTATACTGATAAAACAACAACAATAACAACAAAACACACTTGCCCTAGCTGGCTTGGCTCAGTAGATAGAGCGTTGGCCTGCGGACTGAAGGATCCCAGGTTCAATTCCCGTCAAGGGCACATACCCAGGTTGTGGGCTTGATCCCCAGTGGGGTGGGTGTAGGAGGCAACCAATCAGTGATTCTCATAATTGATGTTTCTATCTCTCTCTCCCTCTCCCTTCCTCTCTGAAATATGTGTGTGTGTGTGTGTGTGTGTGTGTGTGTATGTATATATATATATATATATATATATATATATATATATATATATATATATATTTAAACAAAAAAACAAACCAAACAGCAATGGAGACACGAGTCTCCTCTTCCAGGAAGTCTTGGCTGGAGACGAGCTCTGACACAGTATCACTAAGATGATGAGATACAGAAGGCTCCACTTTTCCAGCTGACTAAGAAACTGGGAAGTCTGTGATCCTACAAAAATTAAATGAGAGCTATAAAAGAAACTGTCCATGCTGGAATGAGTACAACTTTTAAAAGAACAAGAGAAAAGGGGCTCAAAGAATCATGGGAATAGACCTCATTCAGACAGATGTAGTAAGATAATCAGTGTAAGGATTGTGCAAATTCAGAGGTAGAAACTAAAGTGAGGCATACTCCAGAAGGGAGAGGGATAGAGAGTTAGAAACATCAATGAGAGAGAAACATCGATCAACTGCCTCCTGCACACATCCTACTGGGGATGTGCCCACAACCAAGGTACATGCCCTTGACCGGAATCGAACATGGGACCTTTCAGTCCACAGGCTGATGATCTATCCACTGAGCCAAACTGGTTAGGGCCAGCATTTGTAATCTTGCTGTCAGCACACATCCACATAAACCCAATCCCAAACACCGTGGCTCCTGCTGTGACATAGTGAGGATTAGCTTGCTCTACCTCTATTCCAATGCCCTTCTGAATTTCCTCCTATGGTTAGAGCGAGAAAACTGAAGAAAACGGCTTCAGTTCAGATAATAGTTTTTTGGTTCTTTCAGTCAGACGCACAAATAGGAGACCTGAGTTTGGAACTGTGTACACGGGATAAGAGCAGAGCAGTAGCATTTATATTGCGATCTTACTTCCCAAGCTGATACAGGGGAGGACAGAGAATCAGCTGGACAGGTGACACTCTGCTGGTGTTGAGGGCAGCAGCTCCTTGGCAGCTCAGTTTTGTATGAAGATTCGGGAGCCTTTCCAAAAAGCTCAGTCTAATACTAGGTGTACCGGTTAATAATGCGGATTTTATAATCAAAGAAAACGTGATAATTTAAAGAGAAACATCAAAAGTGCTTTATTCAAAGTAATGTCCATTGCTAACTACACATTTCCCCCATCTTTCAGGTAATTTGTGGATACCATCCCAATAGAACTTTTCTTGTTTTGAGGCAAACCATTCAGAGACCCAATTTTCCACTTCTTCGTACGTTTTGAAGTGATGCTCAGAAAGTGTTGAGACAGAAGATTACTAATTTCCTTTATAAGTCTTCTGATATTACTGATTTTAAAAATTAACTCTGTATATTACTTTCATAAAATAAAAAATAATTTTAAATTATATGATGACTATCATTATATGCATTTAAAATAGCTCACATAGCTTTCATAAGTTTTCCCCATAGTTCAGAGGAACAAGGTAACAATTATTTTAGTAGTATTCTAATCATGTTGACTTAAATCTCTGCATTTATACACATTTTATAGATTTTTGTAAAAAAAAAACCCACACACAACCCTTTTATGAAAAATGAAGGAAGATGTCATCATAAGATCAATACCTCCTTGTATTCTGCTTAAAGTGCTATGTTCTTGAAATGGCAGCAAGTGCTTTATGGCAGAACAGCAATAAGTCAATCTATAGACTCATCTTAATGAATTATAGAGGAAAGAGCAGCAGCTAAAAAAAGAAACCATTTTATTTTTACATTGACTGTCTTTTGAAAAATGGAACTGAGTGTGGAATTAATGATTTAATTAAACCACTTAATGTTTTATTAAAGTCAATATGGTCTAGTGTTCCCGTGCAACCATCAGCTTATCAATAAAAGCTCATATTTATTTTTGCCAAAGAAGTCATATTTAGTATAAGATGTGCCTGCATTATAGAGCCTCTAATTGTCTTCAGGGACTTTCCATTGGGGGATCACAAAATTCTACTGAAAAAAAATCGGGTCAGGCTCTGAAGGCATGATTTATTCAGCTTGGTTACTACTCGCTATGAGGAGCTCTATTTCTGCTCCGTTCAGCAGAATATCTGCTGGACTTTTACAGCAAAGGAGGGACTCAAGGTCACCAGTGCAAAACCCACTTGAGGCTAATGTAGCCAGCAGCAAACACTGAAGCGTGGAAGAGAATTTTCTCATCAGAACCTGTTCGTTCCTCCCCCTTCTTTGGAATGTGTCTTTTCTCATCCCTAACTCCCCATTTCTCTAGCCAATGTAAATTACTGAAAGTAAATGGCCAGTTAAGGGAAGAGGGAGATAGATTAGGAGAGGCCTCCAAGATAATATACAAAGGTGAGCCTATTTTCATTTGAAGCTCCATGGGAGCAGTCCTGGCAGAGAGAAGAGTGTGCAAATGCAAACCCAACAAAAGAAAAAGTGTTCCAACTTGTATACCTTGCCTGCCACCCTGCCTTTCCCCTGATGCAGCTTCACTTATATACCTGCATTTATAAGACCTAGGACAGTTAGACCAATGACCAGCTACCGCCACCATGTTTTTATGCCCAGTCCTATTACTAGTTTTGCTTTAGTCTATATATTACTAGAGGGAAACTTTCCAGACAAAAGCTGCCTTTTAACCAGAACGAAGTATCTGTTCCTGTAATGCTGACGTTGATGGTCACAGATCAAAGTCTCAGTGGGTGGGTCACGTTCCCACACTCTCTTCTCTAGCCCCTCATTTAACAGAAAACACAGACACACAGAGGAGTGTGTTCATCAGGTTTATGATATACATGCTTCAGGCTGAACCAATGTTACAGACTTGTTTTCTCCACACTTTGGCCCAAAGTATTTTTATAAGATTTATTTGACACAAATTAATTTGTTTTAAATTCACAGGTTTCACATTTTTTGTTTTTTAAAATATTAACCAACTGGCTTGATTGACTTTTCACATAATTGACTTGCTTTGTGAAACAAATATTCAAATAAGGCCATATATATATATATATATATATATATATATATATATATATATATGTATGTATATATATATATATATATATATATCAATATAGGCGATGTTTTTTTCTGTGTTTTACTGAACACTATATATATATCTTAGTGTTCAGTAAATAATCTTTCCCCCTAAAACACAGAAAAAAACATCGCCTATATTCCTACAATCCACCCTCAGAATTAATAGCTTTTAATATTGAGTTAATTGCTCTAATGCCTTTTTCTGTATGGACAATATTAAATAAAACTACACAAGCAACTTATGCTTGCATTATCTTAAGAAAAGAAGGGAGGTGGAAGGGAGAGGAAGGGAAGGAATAAAGTTCTCCTTGACAACCACTAACCTCATTTCTCATCTCCCCTCTTTATTCTCTGCCCCACAGGCAACTCCCCCACACCAGGCAACCCGTAGCACAATATACATAATTTTTTCAAAATTTTCATACTTATATATGTATCCAGAAATAACATATTGTACATATCCTTCTGCCACTTGCTTTTTTACTCAGCATTAAGTTTTCGAGCTCTAGTCCTGATGATTTATATAGATCTAGGGCACTGTCATTCACATCTTTGTCAAAAGTTCCCTTACTACTTGCTAAGAAAGTAGCACCATTTGCTAAATACCAGGGACAAGCTCACTCCTTCCACCCACATGAAGTGCTGAAAAATGGAAGTTACTTTGGCAAATTCATAGAAGGACAACTTTACAGTAAAGTCCTGATTTAAAACCAAAATGAAAAGCTTTTCTTTGGAAAGCTTAAATAATTTTACACTTGAAAAAAGCATTTCTCCAGCTGGCTAAATTCAGGCACTACAAAAGTTCAATCCAAGAATACTCCTCGGCTTGAATCCGTTGCCTTTTCTTGTGGTTGGAAATCAGATACTCTTCCTCCCCAAAAGCTCTTGCCAATGTGTACTTTCTTCTAAAAGAGTTAAATAAATGTCAACAGGCAAGCCAGCTCCCTTAATACTTCCTTCACTCGGTAACCTATTTTGGTTGAAGTTTTGCATATAGCGATGCATTCAGCCTCCTTGACACATTTCCAGAAAATATGCAAATAAGGCTCATATTCTTCTAAAGTCTTTCGAGCCCCTAATGTTCAATATGTAATATTCCTTCTCCCCACTGCCTGAAGCCTCACTATCTCTTTATTTTGATGCCCTCAGAAAAAAAGAAAATGTTTTTAAGACGTTCTTCTCTTTCATCCCTTACCCTGTCCTACTAGTGAATGTTTTAGGAACTGTTTTCAGATAGGATCTACCTAGCTTTCCACTTACTTTGCATTCTTAAGCTCTCCACCTGGACTCCCCTGCTCCTTCACCTTTAGAATTTTGAAACAAGCTCCCAGGAAAGCACACATCTGCACAGAGACTCCGGCATTGTGCATACAAGTACCAGGAGGGTGGTGTCCCTGAATTCACCCAGCCTTTACCAAGCCATGCATCCCCCCTCCACCCCACCCCCGCCCATGCTCTTTCTGGAACCTCTCACCTGCCTGCACCAGCTATGCCCCTGCTTTCTTTCCTCCCACTTTCCCAAACACTTGCAGTCTCAGTCACAAAACAAACTATTTCTGCCCAAAAATGCAGGCAAGGTTGTTTGGTGGTCTCATTTCAGGAACCATAAAACCTACCCCATACACTCTGCTGAAAAGTAATGCTGCTTTCAGCTATTGGTGGGATAAAAATTGGTGTTTGCAGATGAGAAAAAGAAGCACAGTGAATGAAAAGAGAACAAATCCACTACATATTGAATGGTACACCATATCTGTACAGTTAGACACTCTGGTTAATCCATTTTTCCCCAAATGTTTCCTGCCCCTTTTCTATCCATTCTCTACATCATATTGCTTCTCTCTATCCCTTCTACAAGAAGAACTTAAGTGTCCTGAAGGTTAAGGCCCACAGGTGTTAAAAAGAAGAATGGCTGGTCATGCAAGCTGCCAAGAACCAGCTCACTCCAGATACTCTGAGGCATTCAGTACTGAAAACAAAGAAACATGACCTTTGTGTTTGGGGATATCACTTGCACTATGTATTTTTTTTCCAGGTCTGCCAGGAATTTTTGGTGAAAGCAAGTGACAACTGAGGTAATACCTAGACAGACTCATCTTAAGGCCTTCAATGACTCGTCTTTGATTCTACCATCTGTACATTAAGAGAAAAAAATATAGCATTTCTTAATTACCTGTATGTATGTTATTCTCCTAAACATTTGATATTTAAGGTGATTTCCCTTCAACATACTTCAAAAGGAAATTCCCCAGTCACCAACTGACTCATACTGAGAGAATACAAACTTATTTTAATATCAACCTCAGAAAAAACCACTGTGGGAGATGTTTGTGTTGCCCAGAATTATAAACTATATTCTTGAGTCAAAGGTACATAATTTAGAATTGAGAGATTTATTTTGGATATTCTGTACTTATACTACTCTCTATCTAATAGTTAGATAATTATTTTATAAATAGATATAATATCTGATAAGTAGGTAATTGGTATTTTATTATTCACCCCTCCGAGCTTCTAGAATGACGTTTTTGGTATTAAAAATGAAAACCAATATATGTCTGTGGTGTCCTAGTCCATGTAATCCTGTCTCTGTGTCAGAGAAATTGAGGTAAATCTTTGATGGTCTGGATTATGCAGCCTCACACTAGGGTGAGAATACTGAGTCCAAATGTTCAATACCAAACTCGCCACCTTTCAAACACAGCATCTCATGTAACCCACCATACATGTGTCAACAAATCTGGTCAGATATTCCTAAATACCCTAATTGAAGTCTACATCTTTCTGATTCTTACTGTCATTGCCCTCATGGTTTCTTATTAGAACATCATCCTTTCTTACTGTCTCCCTAGACTTATTCATTCTCTACCTGACTGCTGAAAAATCTTCCTAAAATGCCACTTGCATCCTGTCAGGACCTTCTCCTGAAACCTCTGTTTCCCAGCAGTGATAGGCAGCATAATGTTTCCCAAAGTTGTCCACATCAGATACCTGTGACATGTCATGTCATCTATAATAACAAAAGCGTAATGTGCTAATTAGACCAGACGTCCTTCCAGACATCTTTCCAGATGACCTTCTGGACGAAGCCAGGGCTGCGAGAGAAGCCTGGGTCCCGGGTGCCAGAGGGAAGCCAGTGCCGGCAGCCGGGGAAAGGAAGGCCTACTCTTGCACAAATTTCATGCATCGGGCCTCTAGTATGACATAAGAGACTTGGCACATATAATTAAGGCTACAGATGTTAGAATGGGGAGGTTATCCTGGGTTACCCAAGTAGGCCCAGTCTAATCACATGAGCTCTGAAAAACAGAGAAGAAAGACTCTAGCGACTAGTACTGTTACTGGTTCAAAGGTGAAGGTCAAAATGACAAGGAATGTGGTGGCCTGAAGGAGCTAAGAGATGGTATCAGCCCACACTCAGCAAGAAAACAGACTTCAGCCCTATGACCACAAGAAATTGAATTCTGCTAACAACCTAAAGGAGCTAGGGAACAGATTCTCCCCCAAGGCCTCCAGCGAAGAGCTCAGCCCAGCCAACCCCTTGATTTCAGCCTTGATTTCAAAGCCAAGAAAGCAGACTTCTGACCTACAGGACCATGAGATTATACATTTGTGCTACTGTAAGCCACTGAGTGTGCGGTCATTTGTTAGGACAGCAGTAGACGAATCAATCCAAACTCTCCCCGTACTTTTCAAGACACATCCCAGTCTAGGCCTGCTCAACTAATCTTTTTTTTTTTTAAGGAAGAGCAAGGTTTCATTTATTTAGTAAATTTTACCTGTAATCACTGTTACACATTTAGGAAGATAAAGATACTAAACAACCAAAATGGTCTGCTTAAAATCAGAGCTTCTAACTTCCACAGTTAGGCCTTTGACAGTTTTCTTTTTTTTCAAAAATTTTTATTATTTTTTATTATGGTATCACATAATTGTCCTCATCCCCCCATTCCCACCCTAAACCCCTCCCCATGTATGCCCCCACCCCCCTGTTGTCCGTGACCCCTGGTTAGGCTTATATGCATGCATACAAGTCCTTTGGTTGATCTCTCCCCCTTTCCCTCACCCTCCCCTACTAATCTTAATTAATTTCCCTCTGCTCACACACACCAGCTCTTGGTTTCTGCCAGACCAGGCTCAGCTTTGACACAGAGCTTACATTTTTTGCACAAGGAAAAAGAAAATGGTGAGAAATAGCTAAATATTATAAATTCAGGGAGTTTGTGGTAGATGGAAAGCTGTGCTCTCCAGAACCCCTTCAAGAAAGAAGGTGCTGTCCAGCTGTGGGGAAGTGTGGTCAGCAGGCAGCTCCAGCTGCCAGCACTTTCAGGACCCACTTGAGAGACAGAGAGCCACCCTTCATATGGCCATACCCTTTCCAAGGAAGTTTGCATCTGATGGCTGAGCAAGGGAGCAGGGATAGAGAGGCCCAGCCATGTTGGCTCAACACAGGCCACTCTGACAAGCAGATTTTACCCCAGAGCTTCCCTCAGGGCTGGTGGAGGCTTTATCAGGCCCACATCACAGTTTTACTTCTTCCTGTGTCCAATCCTGCTCCCTGCTTCTTTCACAGATTAACTGCTGATAAACGACTTGGAACCCAAAATCTACCTCAGTGTCTGCTTCTGTTGAATTCACCCTGTGACTAATAAGCAAATCAGGCAGGTTAAAGAGAGAGTGTCTGGGATAGCAACTCAGAGGAATGAATAGCCTGTAAAAAATTGTCACGCTACAAAGACTCAGAAAAGTCAAATGAAAACATTTTAAAAATTATGGCTAAGGTCATATGAAAGTAAGAGATCTCCCAAAATGCAAGAAATAATGGCTAAGGTCATATGAAAGTAAGAGATCTCCCAAAATGCAAGAAATTATGGCTAAGGTCATATGAAAGTAAGAGATCTCCCAAAATGCAAGAAACTAAAAATCAAAATAGTAAGAGTGCAAGCTGACATGGTATGAGTATGGAAATAGCTGGACCTGGAAATAGGACTTGATGGCTAGGAGATTTGATTGTCATTCACACACAGGGACAGAAGAAAAGAACTTAGGCCTACGTGAAGCAGAAATTGAAGCTGAGAACTTGCATAAACCTGGCACCCTAAGAGATCTACATCCTCAGTAGAAGAAACACTCAATTCATCTTCCAATGAAATTATAGGGAAGCTTGTTTTATGAGTAAGAAAAAGAAATATCCCATGAGAAGCCAAATACCCAAGATTGCCCCAAAGATGCATTTGGAGTTCCACTTGAACTGTAAGAATTTCCTATCCTTAGTAATATAAGAATTTCCAGGCTGAGAATTAAAGTAAGTATGGCATGAGCCAAAATATCTCTGGAGAATCAAGCAGCAGCAAATCGTCTGCCCTTGATTCCCTCAGAAAAAACAATACCAGCAGAAGATGCGACACAAGTTAGGGAAGGATCCAGGATAAGTGAGAGGCAGACAGGATGGATTATAAAATAAGCATAATTAAACTAATACAAGAGATTTAAAAGGTATAGAAGCTACAAGAAAAGATGCTGAAAAAAGGGAAACCTGACAGATTTGAAAACAAAAACTAAAATAACCCCTAAAATAAAAATTTTAATCATTGACTGTGAAACTCATTCATGGTTAGGTTAAACAGCTAATCAAACAGAACTGAAGAGAGAATTAGCAATGTAGAAAATGAATCTGAGAACATTTGCCCAAAATTCCCATAGAGGTGTGCCATGCAGATCTCCCTATAAGATATTCTGTTGAAGAGAGCTTAATTGACCAATACCCCCAGCTACTGAACTTCTGGATTCACACTGCATTCACTCTGAGGACTACCTAGTCGCAGGGGTACTAGAGTCAGCTCATTGCCACTCAACATACAATCTTCTAATGGTAACTTTTGTTCAGGAACTCCTCATCAAAACATTCCCAGAACTACCCTGCAGTCTAAGCTCTTTCTTATCAAATCCTTCTATTCTTCTCGCCCTTCAGAGTTGTCAGTCTCGCATGAGGGTCTGAAGGCTCTGCCTATCTATTCCTGTTCCGTCCCTCTTTATCTTTTACTTCCTACAATTGATCTCTTTCTTGCATACCTAATCTTACCTTGGCTTCTGCTTCTCAGAGAAGCCAAGCTTATAAAAAAAACTAGACACCCGGTGCACAGTATGGTCCCTAGGCCTGGCCTATGATCAGGGCCATCTTCCCAGCTGCCGACAGCCAGCCCCGCCCCCCATCGCCACCCATTCCTGGTTCCCCATTCATCATCGGGTGATCAGAGCCTGCCAGCGGGGGGTAGGAACTGAAAGGTTGGCCGTTCCTGTCCGCTCATTGGCCCTGCCCCCGCTGTGGGTCACCATCTGTGTGTGGGGTGATCGGCGGGACGGGGGCCTTGGCCTGGTACCGCCCACATCCCTGCCACCCACCCTCGGTTCCCCATTCGCCACCAGGCGATGGGAGCCTGCCGGACAGGGAAAGGGACCAAGAGGTGGTCAGTGCGCCTCATAGTGACTGGTTGAGCGGTTGTTCTGGTTGTTCCACCATTAGGGTCAATTTGCATATTACCCTTTTATTATATAGGATAGAACTAAAATGACTAAGAAACATTAGCATTGAATATAGGATGAAGGAATCAACATTAGTATATTTAATAATGCTTTTATTGTATAACTAGTGGCCTAGTGCACGAAATTCATGCACGGGGAGTGCGTGTTCCTCAGCCTGGCCTGCACCCTCTCCAATCTGGGACCCCTCAGGGCATGTCCAACTGCCAGTTTAGGCCCAATAAACTGGCAGTCTGACATCCCTCTCGCAATCCAGGACTGCTGGCTCCTAACTGCTCACCTGCCTGCCTGCCTGATTGCCCCAAACCACTATGCCTGCTGGCCTGCTCACCCCCAACTACCCCCCCACTGGCCTTCTTGCCCCCAACTGCCCCCCCACTGGCCTGATTGCCCCCAACTGCACCCCCCACCAGCCTGATCTCCCCTAAATGTCCCCCCCTGCCAGTCTGCTCGCCCTCAACTGTCTCCCCCACTGGCCTTCTCGCCCCCAACTGCCCCCCCCACTGGCCTGATAACCCCCAATTGCCCTCCCCTCCTGGCCTGATCACCCCTAACCGCCTCTGTCTCGGCCCTGCCACCATGGCTTTGTATGGAAGGTCTCCAAGAAAGTCTCCCAGTCTAATTAGCATATTACCCTTTTATTAGTATAGAAGGCAAGGAGTTTGCCAGAGAGTTTATTAGATTTATATTTTGCTAAGAATGAGTATTTAAAATGTAGGGACAAACTCTTAAAGATTATAAATAGGGTTCATTATTATAAACCCAAAACGAAGGAGAAAAGAAAACTATATTAACCTATTAGCTGTATGAAAGAAGAAAAAGCAAAGTAAGAAAAAAGTGAGATAACTAAAAAGAACAATTTAAGATGGCAGAACAATACAAGCAAAGTAATTACAATAAAATACTGAAACTATTCAGTTTATTAAAAACCAAGCTATATGCAATAACAAGAGAAACATCTAATCTTAAGGTTCCCCAAAATAGAAACTAAAGTTATGTAGAAAGATGTTGTAACAAAAGACTTCCTAAAAGAGGGGTTGCTTTCTTAATATTAGGGAAAAAACCAAGGTTTAAAAAAAATTTTTTAAGCATTACAGGAAAAAGGAGGAACATTTCATAATGATAAAAGAAATTTACTAGAAATGTCATAATCCTGAACCTGTAAGCACCTCACAACATAGTTTGAAATACATAAACAAAAATAGGAGGAAAAAATTTCCAAGGGAAATGGAAAATTACACACTCATAAGAATTTGATATACTTCTCTCAGGAACTTAGAAATCAAGTGAGTAAAAATGATTGAGGACATAGAAGATTTGAATATCACAATTAATAAGAGTAATATAATAAGTATATATACAATCCAGCACAAACTATTAAAGAATACATACTATTTTTAACTACACATGGAACATTTACAATAATTGATCAAATTTTGTTGAGCAAAACTCAACAAACACCAAAGCATTGGCATAATACAGATCTCATTCTCTGAACATAATGCTATAGTAAAACTAAATATCAGCAACAAAATAACCCCAAATCCCATACATTTGAATAGCTTAAAACACAAGGATTAAATAATCTATGATTAAAAAAATAAACCATAAGAGACATTTTAAAAATATTTAGAATTAAACAGCAATTTTTAAAACACATTATTTATCAGAACTAGTGGGATACAGCTGAAGTTATATGGAATTCACAACCTTAAATTCATGTATTAATGGAAAAACGAAAAATAATGAGTCAAATATCCAATCAAAGAGTCAGTATAATACTTAAAAAGTAAACTCCCAAAATGTCAAAGTAAAACAATAAAGAAAAAGAGAATGAGTGGGTAAGATAGAAGTGATTATTTATTTCAGACAAAATGGTAAAAAATGAACAGGGCTTTTAGACAGAAATATGCCAAAAGAAAAACTTTCAGATATTAATAAAATACTTTTAAAATAACAATATGCATATTTTGCTTTCTGCTCTACCATGGAAGGTGACAGAAAATTGGCTTACCAGTCTGCAGTTCACAGCAGGTGTATATATAGAGTGGAAAAATCATGCATCTCTTGGCTCATGAATCCTCCCTCGGGGATGAAGTCATAAATGCAGCAAGTGCGATGAGAATAGACCCCTGGAGGAAAGGATGATGACAGACTGTGTGAAGGGCATTCATACTCCTGAAATTAGAGAACCTCTCAATCCTGCCACCCCGTTATCCCAGTGAGAGTCAGCAGCAGCAACGTGTGTCCCAACCCGCACAACACTCCACCCCTGGCCTCTTGCCAGCAAGCGGGACTGTCCTTCCTGCTGACAACATCACAGGACTTTGGTGCCATGCAGAGGCTTGTGCTTCTAATCCTGAAGCACCTTTTGCTGGTCCCTTTGCTCTTGTATCCTGTTGATCACCCCATCGAGTCAGCCGATTACTCACATTCTCCCAACAGATGATTCTCCCATCATAGTCACATCATTGTCACCAATGCAGCTCATCCATCATCACCCAGACATTCATCCCTCTCCCCACCCACACCCCCCACTATTCGGTAGCTCCATTAATTAGGTCCAACTGTCCACACCTCCCAGCCTTTAGAAAATCCAACATGGAACTCCCCATCACATCTGTTTGACTTCTCTGCCTAGGACTTATCATCTGGTCATTTTCTTGCTAATTTATTTGATTGTTTCTTTCATGTCTTCCCCCATGAGAACATAATCTCCATGGACCTTCTGTGTCTTTCTTGTTCACCACCATATGCCAACTCACAGGAGTGCTTAGCAACTTGTGGAAACATAATACATTTTTGAACATACGATCTACAGTAATATAAGTAATGAATGAATTTCTCCATGTATATCAGGGAATCTTCTCTCCATATGCAGGCAAGAGGGAAGATCATTAGCACTAATGTTCACTCTTTAGTATAATCCTGCCATTTCAGAATTGGTAAGCGACGGTAGAGATAATGTTGTGCAGCCCCCTCACGTCCATCTTTCTCTGCCACATGAGAATTATACTCCTGCTATTCTGGTCCCATGCCCAGATTAAAAGGACTATACTACATCGATTTTAGCTGGGCAAGATGCCAACCAAGGACCATTTGGGAAGAATTCCCCACAGTAGGCAGAAAGTGACACCTCCCACGCAAGCTCAAACTGCTCTCGGCAGCCGGCGATGCTAAGCAGGCTCCATGTGACACTGCACTGTGGAGAGTACACCTGGGCATTCTGGAACATGACATCAGCAGCCCAAACTGTTTCTGGTATAAACCCCAACTCTGGCAAACCTACTCACACAGCGGGAAACCTATTACAGACGGTTTGCAGCCCCTAATTAATCCCTGCCTCTTTGAAGGGTTTCTCTTTGTCATTTACTTACTTCTAAGTTGCCTACCAGTTCAACAATCAACATCTCAGGTGATTTTATTTACCTTATTTTTGTTTTTGTCAGCAAAGATGTGTGTAGATTCAAAAAAATAAAATGGCAATTGAGAAAAGATGGCCCTAGAATAGTAATGGTATTTTAATGAATAATTTCCCTGCCAAATATTCATACTGTAGCAGAAAACTAATTCTAGCACTTAATGAAGCATTTGGTAGAAATTGCTAAAGACTAAATTTTAATAGGTAAAACTGTCAGAATTTCAACCTACTCGGCTAGCTTTCACTGACCACCACAGGCCAGTCACAGTAAGGTCTAATTCGCTACCTTCCAGGCTTTTCGAATCACCTTAAATTTTGCTTCCTCTAGAAAGAAGAAGGTTCTTTACCCCTTTCAAGAGTAATTTAAGTTGTTCTTATAGAATTTTCTATTGACTCTTGTTAATTTTTATTAACTCTTGTTTCCTCAATAAAATATAAGCTGCTTAAAGATAAGGATTATGTTTTGCTTTCTCACTGTGTGCATGGGGCTTAACGCATGGCCTGGGTTAGAATGGGTGCTAAACAAGTGCATTTGGTTGAATAGATAGATGAATGGATGGCTAGATGGACAAAAGGAGTGATGAATGAACCAGAGTGAACCAGTATAGCAGACTCCTTACGTACCCCGTATCACAGGGCCCTCTGGTTTTAGGACCTCTACAGTAGACAGTACGAGAAAGCTCAGACTAAACCCTCTCATTGCATTGCACCTCAAACATAATCTGCATGTCTTTCTGCTCAGAGTCTTCTCTGATGCTGCAGGTGCCCATTCAGCCCAGCACAGACACAGCAGGAGAGCGTACACCCTCCAGGATCCTCAGCCAATGAGGTGCAGGAGCCACTGAATGGACATCCAGCCTCCTACCCTCAGTAGCATCTGGGCATGCCTCATCAAGTCTCAGCAGAATGGAGCCCCTGTTGCCTACAGCAGTGCCCTTGATACTACATCCTCATGCTGTCTTTCACTCTTCTCACTTGTTCAAGTCTGTCCCTGGCTCATCTGCTCAATAAACTGCCTGCACCCAAGCCCTTGTCTCAGGCCTTGCTTTCATGGAAACCCAAAGAAAAGTGTCATAATATGAGAATCTCAACCTGAGAAAGAGAAAGATGTCCAAGGACCTAAATAATCTCAGACATGACAGCCTCAGAGAACATATGTACCATATCACATATAGTCCATCACTAACAAAATAATGAAAGAGCCCAGCCGGTGTGGCTCAGTGTTTGAGCATCAACCTATGAACCAGGAGGTCATGGTTCTATTACTGGTTAGGGCACATGCCCAGGTTGCAGGCTCGATCCCCAGTGTGGGGTGTACAGGAGGCAGCCGATCAATAATTCTCTCGCATCACTGATGTTTCTATCTCTCTCTCCCTCTCCCTTCCTCTCTGAAATAAATAATAAAAATTTTAAAAAATTAAAAAGATAATAATAATGAGAGAAAGCACCAAACACAGTCCCTAGGTCATAGCAAATGCCTGACAAGTTGTTCCGTCCCTCTTTCCTGGCTAATTCCCATCCTTTCTGCATTGCTTCCTCTATAAGCTCTGTGGGAACCCAAAGACATGAGTCTCTCAGCTACTCTCACCACCTTCTATGCAAATGTCTGAGAAGGTTTCTTACTCTAAAAATGAAGGCTCTTGGTGAGTAATTATATTTGCACAGAGATCAAGAGAAGTGATCAATAAAAGTTGTAACAGCTTATGTTTAGTGTAAAAAATACAAATATATTCTAGTGTTTGTATTTAGCTCTTCCACTTTTACAGAGAGTAATAATTGATTAATTAAGATTATTGGTTGACTAAATGAATAAATTCAATACCATATTACAAGTACTGGAGGACAGTCATTCTTACCTATACAAAGCTTAATTGCTAGACCCATCAAGTTAAATGTAGATGTAGTTCCCAGTTTAGTCATATGTAGTCAAGCCTTATAAATCTGAATCTGCAAAATTAGTGTAGACACTGCCACTTCACCAAATTGCATTTTCATTTTAGGATTTTACCCAAAGATGTGAGATATCTTAGGGATAACCAGATGAAGAGATTTTGGGGACAGATTGACCTCATATCAAATCACATAAGTATTCAACCTGAGATAAGATCTAAACTTATTCCCTGATAAACATTGCTATCCATTTGATATGCCAATAGTGCCATTCATATAAATATGAAAAATACTATAATTTTTACTGTCTTTTGAACACAGAGTTAGAAAAGCCTTGCCTTGTTCAAGCAACCAAACTTAAAGTGAGCAAACATCACAGATCCTGTAAACATCTTGTGTCTTAGGAAAGAAATCACAGCACATTTGCAATTCTCAACTACTTTTTCAAACACCTTGTTTCTGCAAAGAGGGAAATCATTCCAAGTCTAGGAATTAGTGGTGAGTGAAACTGGCAACATTTGAATTCTTCACATGTCTAATCTTAACACTGTATTTTAAGCAAATTAAACTTAAAACAGAAACTCTAAATATATTTTGGACAGAATTTATCTACAGTGGTGGCAAAATTGAATTGCAGCCCTACCACTGTCTCTAACAATACCCCAAAGCCCCCAACAAGCATATGGTTAAGTAATGATCTTTATTGGGCTTGCTATGCAAATGAGGCTTTAAGTGGAGGCCTGTTTTTTTCATCAGCATCAAAGTCATCTCTGATAAGCATGCAATCTGGGCTTGCTATGCAATCATAATGTCAAAAACAGTGGGCTTGCTATGCAAACATAATGTCAAAGCCAATTCTAGCTCTTCTTTCCAAGCGTATTGTCATCCTAAACCTGCTTTCATAGACACTCAGGGCCCACTATCATCTATCATTTAATTTTCTAAATTTTGTAAGTGAGTTAAAATTTATAGTAACCATAGTTTGCCAATGATGTATTATGTGATTTTTAAAATACTTTATTTTCTATTATTATTACACTAGTGACCCAGTGCATGAAATTCATGCACATTAAAGGGGGATTAATTAGAGGAAATAATTTAATATTGCTATTTGCCCTTTCTCTATAATAGAAGCGTCAGAGATGAAAGAAAATTAGTAAACCTTCCTCCTATCAGAGTCTGGGGCTCACCACGGGACCCAGAGTCAAGTCCCCACCCACCCACATGCACCTCAAAATCACGTGAGACCCAGACCTAGCTGTCCCCCCGCAACTGGGCTAGATCCAGACCTGGCCAGTCCCACCCTTGTCAAGCCCTGCCAGGCATGGGGCGTAGCCTCAGGTCCCCTGGCCTGGTGCCAGGGTGGGGGGCATGGCCTGAGGTCCCCCAGCCCAGACTGGGCGGGGGACGTACCTCGAGGTCCTCCATCAAGCCCCGCCAGGTGGGGGACACAGCTTGAGGTCCCCCGCCAAGCCACACCAGTCAGGGGGGTGCAGCCTCAGGTCCCCCAGCCCAGCATCAGGAGGGGGGCGCAGCCTCAGGTCCCCTGTCAAGCCCCACCAGCAGGGGGGCGCAGCCTCAGGTCCCCTGTCAAGCCCCACCAGCAGGGGGGCGCAGCCTCAGGTCCCCTGTCAAGCCCCACCAGCAGGGGGGCGCAGCCTCAGGTTCTCCGTCAAGCCCCGTCAAGTTCCCCTGACCCAGCACTGGAAGTGCACCTTGAGATCCCCCGTCAAGCTCCGCTGGGTGTGGGGCACGGCCCGAGGTTCCCTGTCAAGCCCCACCAGGCAGGGGGGCGCAGCCTCAGGTCCCCTGGCCTGGCGCTGGGGCAAGGGGAGCAGCCAGAGGTCCCCTAACCCAGCACCAGGACGGGAAGCGCACCTTGAGGTCAACCAACAAGCCCCGCCGGGCGGGGGGAGTGGCCTCAGGTCCCCTGGACAGGCACTGGGGTGGGGGGTATGGCCTGAGGTCCCCTGTCAAGCCCCACGGGGGCAGGGGAGGGCGTAGCCTCAGGTCCATGCTGATCGCTTGTTAAGGCTCCTTATGAGAAGTTGGCCTCAGCTGTGGGTGCAGCCATCTTTGTGATGGAGTGATGGTCAATTTGCATATTCCCTTTTTATTATATAGAATTAGATTTTTCAAGAAACTCTTTGAATGTTTTCAGAACATTTGTTTTCATTAAAAATATGGAAATAATTCCCTTGTAAAAATTAACAATTTAATACCATCAGACTTGACGTAGATTTCCAACCAATTTTGTCAAGTGGATATTCCTGTCAGTTAAATAAATGCTCTGATCAATTCCAGGATGCATATTTTTGGACCTTCAGCATTGGTTTCCCTACTTCAGCAAGGACATAAAAGGAAACAAACTGAAGATTTTCCTCTGTGTTGGGTGCTCTGCCATCCCAACACCCAGGGGTGATTAAACTTTGCTTCTGTCTCTCCATTTATAAATGGGAGCCTGGCTTCTGAGTTGTTCACTAGCTTGCTCAAGGTCACAGTGACAAGGCAGAACACAGACAACAGAGGTTGAAAATCACTTGCTAGAACTTGCTGCTGATGATGCCAAAGAGAGTTAATTGGATCAAACTATATGTCTCCCTCTGTCTCATCTCATTGGAATTCGAAGAGAAGCTGCTACGATGCCGTGACTAGTGTGTACCACATCTTGTTAGAAGATGCTCTGGGAGTTTACTAGAAAACTTCCTTTGAAACCAGGAGCCAGAGATTATTAAAAGTAATGAGAAATATGATCATTGCCCAAATGGGGAATAGCAAAATCGAGGAGCGAAAACAGACACACAGAGCTTGTATCACTACAAAACCGTTAGCAGAAAGTGGTAGAGTGTCCGTCTAAGAGCAGGAACAGAGAGGATTGGAGTGTGGAGAACAGTTAAGTGGGAGTTCAGAAGCTATGTCTTGCCAGATGGTAGTTTAGTTCAAGCCTGTCAGTGAGTTTCAAACAATCAGAGAAGAAGACGAGTAAAAAAACACATCTTTTCTGTAAATTCTTCAAAATGTACATTTAGCACAAATCATAATGCAGACTAAAATGAACTCTGGGTTTGAAAAATAAAAATAAGCTTATTTTTTGTAAGCTGTTCCAAGAATCAAACGTCCACTAACCATCAGTCGCCTTTCTTCAAGGCCAAGAGGCACACGAAGGTGCTGTGAGCAGCATGTGTGAGCATGAGCTGCAAGTGCTCTCAGGTGACACACCTCCGTGCTTTCCAAGTCGGTGCCCACCGAGAGCGAAAGACCTGCACGGGGAAAGGGGGAAAGGGATGTGTGTGCCCTGTTTTGTGAGTCTCCCCACTTGAGAAATACTAATTATCTGGGGAAAAAAACAGTCCAGTGGCCTGAGGACAGGATTAAATGAAACAACGATTTCTTCCTGGGGTTGGAGGGCCGGGGGAGGTGAGGAGTGGATAAGCCGCAAAATCCGCACTCCTCAAGGCCAAAATATTAACAGCAAAAAGGAACAAAACACGGGCACACGCCCACGGAAAGGAAGAGCACTGGGATCCTAGGGTTGCGGTAAACAGCTGCATCTCAGAGATGAATAGTCCTCAGCCTCTTCAGCCTGCAGGTCTCTTTTCACCCAGGAGCTTCATATGAGCTCTGTGTTAATTATACATTACAATGGCACATAGGCACGGGCGCGTGCGGGCGCGCACACACACTGTCATGATCATGCCGCTATTGTGGGCCGGCTCTGGAACTTATTCAGGTCACCTCGGCCCCTGTGGATACGACCTTTACTGTCTAGTACCTCACCCTCCTTTTCCCCGGAGATGATTACCGGGAAATGAGCTTCCTCCAAAGGGCACACTATTTGTCAAGGTTTTCCAAGGGAACAGATTACAAATGTTGTATGCTACGCAGTGACTAAAAAAAATGTGTATGTGGTGACAACATCAAAATGTCCTGACCATACATCCTGGGCAAGTGTGGCCCGGTGTGCTGGGAGGGCCTTACCGTACGTGTGGCAATGCCTCGCAAGGCGGTCGGATCCAGAACGTGGCTCTTAGGTTGCAGGGGAAATGGATGTTGAAGGCTTTTCCTGTCGTCACAGCAGTTTGGGTGATTGCAAGATGGGCTGGGGAACAAAGACTCGGCAGAAATATCTCCGCACTTCCCCCAAGCCCAGCTGCCTGCCCTTGACATCTCGAAACTGGCACTTCAATGAGCTCTTAGCCTCTGAGAGCCGCGCATAAAATATAAGGCCAGAAGCATCTATTTATTAAGCTTGGTCACTAAATTAATCTTTGCCCGTGCCCAGCTATGAAGTGGAGTTAATGAGGATGAAGCAGAAGCTGAACTGGGACATATTTAGCCTTGGGCTGCGCCTCAAGGCCTCACTCCCTGGCAAAAGAATCAGGACATCTCCCGCCTGGCATGGAAAGGGGGTGACAGGGACCTACTGGCAGAGAATCCAGGCAACTTTTCCTTCCTTCACCCCCACCCCCTCCATTACTGAACGCCTGGCAATATGTTTGCTCCAACACAACGTTGCCTCCCAGGTCTGCAGCCTGCTCACAGGAGCTGGGCTTCTCCATGTGTCAATCGGTCCAATAGTTATGGATTTACTGTGCCCCTCCCATGTCTGAGCACTGTGCCGCGTGCTGACGATACGGCCGTGAACAAAGCAAACTGCCTTCTCCCAGAGACCTCACAGTGCAATGCGAGTAACGAACAAGGACGCGAACAAATGCACAGACGTTTTCAGGCTGCGACGAGGCCTTGTTGGAGGCTGCAGCACGGTTAAAGCAACCCTGCCCGGGTGGCCAGGGAAAGCCTCTCTCGGGAAGTGTTGCTTCAGCTCTGCCAAGCCCCAGGGTGGAGGCCCAAGCACACGCTCTAAAAAACGAGGGAGGAGAGATATCCAGAGAGTTAAACACAGCAATGCTTTGATAAGTGCTCTTGCATTTTATCTCCCCAATCAATTACAGAGAGGTAGTTATTAGTAGGGGCTCAGCTGTGAAATGGATTCAAGTTGTTTCGTCACTGAAACCCCAAAGAGGCCACATGACATAATGCAAAGAGACGGGCACAAGTCCAAATTCCCAACATCCCCATGGCTGGGTAACTTTGAGCATGTAATTTAATTTCTACGTGCCTCGGTTTTCTCACTGAGAAGAGTGGGTTGCTACAAGGGTTAAATTACAGAGCATGCAAGAATTACGTGGCATCGTTCTTGGCACACAGTAGGTGCTCCAGGAGTGTTCATCAGAGCCAACAGTTGTGTGCGGGCTAGGTGTGAAGGTAACCCCGTTGCAGACTTTTTAAAACTTAATTCCCCTAATGGACACTATTGCTATCACTGTTTTAAAGATGAGGAAGCAGAAGCCGAGAGGACCTAAATAAATTGCTCCATATGTAAAGCTGGTAAGTGCGAAAGCTGGTACTTGACCCTGGTTTGACACGAGAGCCAAGCAATTAGCTCACTTCCCTATTACGGTATACCCATAGGAGAAGTGTCTAACCCCAAGCCAAGTTCCACCTCTTCACATGGCATCAGAAGCCATCCACCTTAATATTCCACTGCCGTCTCATCTTCCTCTGAGAGGATCAAAAGAAAAAAGGTTCCATTCCATTTTGACCTTTTCTTTTCTGGTTTCTTCTCCACTGACATGGCACGAAACTCCAAGATCTTTTGTTAAACTCTCTTTATTAAGAAAATAGGCTGGAATAAGCAGAGCTGGGGTGAGATTCCTATTGTTTTGTGTGGTTTACCTCTCTCTCTCTCTCTCTCTCTCTCTCTCTCTCTCACACACACACACACACACACACACACACTGTCACACATTAGTTCGAAGCGGTCTACGAACAGTATACCATTTTGCCACTTATCTCCAAAGGAAAGCTGTCTCCATAAGTATGATGAAAACTTTGTCTGACAAATCAGAAAAATGCAAAACAGCAAAAGTTTTAATGAGCTTGTCCATGAAAAAAATCCTGCTTTCTTCCATATTCCATGGAGATTGAAAATATACAAGGAATTAAGTACTCAGATACACATTAACAAAAAGAGGGGAGACAAACCAAGAATTAGTTATTTAAATAATAATAACAACCGTGATGGCTCTATGAGAGTTTTAGGAATACAAAAAGTATCTTCAAAAGTATATGGGTTTTCATTCATTTGACCCACAGAAATTTATTCCTGCATACCATATTCCTGACACTGCTCTAAACACTGGGGATATAGCAGTAAACTAACCAAGAAAAATACATACCATCAAAATAATAATATCAACAATAAATGCCCACCATCATGGAACTTTATCTGTGCAGATACTGAATATTATACAAATATTCTTCGTTTTTTTGTTTCCTTTACTTTGAAGTTGACTTCTACTTAAATGTAAACATCGGACATACAGTATGCTCCTTTAATTGGTTACCAGTCAAGTCAACCTTACCCATTCACGAGTTTCCTGGTGGGAATAAAAAGGAGCGTGTAATGTGAGGGCAGGAGGAATTGGTGCCAGGTGAGGTGGTGGGACAGGGGAGGAAGGAGGAGAATGGTGCCTCTCATAATTCTGCCCACCAAAAGCACTGGCAACACAAAAGTAATCTCACTATTATTCTAATTAAACCACCGGCTACTGCTTTCAAAAAAGGAAAGAAAAAAAACCTCACATAACACATTTCAAAGTCAGAAACAACGTTGTATGGTCTGAATTACTATTCCTTCCATTAGCATGAATAATCAAGTTTACTGTGTGCTTAATCAAAGCCAGCCCCAAGTGAGTCCTAAAATACAGCATTTGCATGGATTCTTCCCACTCCTGCCCTGCATAATGGGCCCTGAAGGCGAAAGAGGGTTCAAACAGGCAGACGCACAGTTCTCAGTGTGTGGGTAAATCCACAAAAAGTGTAGCATTTTACACTAGGTAGGAGAAAGGCAGGCACGGGGGTGGCCTTCCCTGAAACACCAAGAATAGTCCCTTTTTGGAGGAAAGAAGATGAAGCCAGAGTGACAAGATGAGATCTGATTGGTTGGTTACTCTTTCATCCCCAAAAGAAAACTCCAGGGGATTGAGACCATAGACTAATCCAAATGTCAAATATTAGTTAGTCAAAAGAAATGTGTGTGTGTGTGTGTGTGTGTGTGTGTGTGTGTGTGAGAGAGAGAGAGAGAGAGAGAGAGAGAGAGAGAGAGAGAGGAGAATAAGAAGAGGAGAGAGGGAGGGGAGAGGGAGAGGGAGGGAGAGGAGAGGGAGCGTGGGGGAGGCCCTGGGAACTGTCAGGTCTCTGGGACAGGAACGGCACCATGATGCCTGCATTGGGAGCAGTGGCCCTCCTCTTATCCTAGTTTCAAAAGAAGCCCCCTCCATTCACCTTCTCATTAAAACAGCCTCCAGGAAAAATGCTGAGACCACACAAAGCAGGACATTCATCACTAGGGCAACCCACGTACTCAGTGAAAGCTGGCAAGCACAAAAGGCTCGCTTCAGGCTTTGCAGGGAAGCTGGGTCTCTTTGCCTCAGATCATATTTCAGATTTAACATTGAACATAGATAGGAAGCATATTCTATTTGGGGGGGGGGTGTTGTACTAGGCGTGCTTATGAAGAATGAAATCATCCTTTTAATCTAATTTCACTTTTAAAGCAGGCAACTTCTTGGATAGTATTAAGGACCAATTTTTTTATTTACCAAGACACTACCACCAGCTATATCCCATCCCATTTTATACCACCCCCTTTATGCCATCTAAATTCAATGTGGCTAGCTGTCTCCCAGGATGGCCTCGAGACTAAATCTTAAGAGCCATTCAGATACACTTCTCAGCTTTGCCCCTACCTGCCCACCCCCACCCCACCATCACAAGTGGCTTCCACCCATCCACCCTGCCAAAGACCACACACACATACACACACACACACACACACACACACACACACACACAAACACACACACACACTCCTCAAGGTCAGCAGGAGCCTACTCAGCTATAGCTCAAATATAATGTGTGAAATGACACCATAATCTGGCTACAGCACTATTCACACATATAATGGAATTTAATACAAGTCATTTTTTTCTTATATATTCTTTTTAAGGACTTTGAGATTTTAAAGTTACCAAAGAAATCTTCATTCCTTGGAGGCAAGGGGCAGACTGTCTTACAGTAAAACCATCATAAACTCAGTTTCAGTTAGTGTGTATACCTGATCAACCCTGCTTTATTCCTGGTCCTCCTTCAATATCTTTCTTTTCCTGGAGATGGAATAAAATTACGACATTTGGCCGGAATAATTATACTGTGTCTCAGTGGTATTTTAATTTGCTATTGACAGAGCTTCTTCTCGGTCACTTTTCACAAATAACATCTCCTAAGAAGTCACTTTAGCACATTAGAATCTCAAGCAGAAGTTCCATTGTGGACACCTGGGGCAATTTTCTCAGGGATAGGACAGGCTTCAGCTGGAATGTGAAATTTGATCCTTTTTTCCTTGTCTTTTTTATGTGTTTTGAGGAGTGGGGTGAGTTGGTTTTGTACTCCTGTTTCATAACCTATTCTTTCATTTTGTTTTAAATCTACACAAATTAGCTAAAAAAGAAATTTGAAAAGAAACTCAGCTGAAATATGAGCTAACTCTTCCATTTACCAACAGAGAATTAAAGAGATTGGGAAAATAATCAGATAGCGTTAATAATAACTCCACAAAAAGTATTAAGTTCTGAGTCAGGTACCAGGGATTGCAAGATTAGTAAAACATAAATTCTGCTCATTTTAGGCAACAGAGTATTTATCCATCTGGGAAGAGAAGGTAAACATCTCAGAATAGATAATACCTTGTGGCTACACACATAAACAAGAGCTGTTTGAATTCCTCTGTAAGTTTCAAAATTCTAAAAGGGGTCCTGAGATCAAAATGCTTGAAAAAGGCTCTTCTAGGAAATGAGGAAACAGAGAGTAGAAACAATGCTTTCAGGAAGTTTAAGTAGGAAAACAACAAAGAATTATTGTTAGAAGGGAGCTTTGGAGTCAGAGATTGTGTGTATGTGTGTGCGCGTGTGTGTGTGTGTGTGTGTGTGCGTGTGCGTGTGCGTGTGCGTGTATGTGTGCATGTGTGTGAAGAGATAGTATTTAAACGTAAGCATGTTTAAATACTAAGGGTAAATGCCCATTAAAAAGGAAGATACAGCCCGGCTAGCATAGCTCAGTGGTTGAGTGTGGACCTATGAACCAGGAGGTCACTGTTCAATTCCAGGTTAGGGCACATGCCCAGGTTGTGGGCTTGATCCCCAGCCTGGGGCATGCAGGAGGCAGCCGATCAATGATTCTCTCCCATCATTGATGTTTCTATCCCTCTCTCCCTCTTCCTTCCTCTCTGAAATCAATAAAAATATATATTAAAATAATAGTAAAATAGGAGATACTGTGCAGTTGGAGAATATTGATGTAGAGAAAATAAAATACCTTAGAAGAAATAGAGACTGGAGAAAGGATGGCTTAGTCCTTTTAACAGGAGAAAATTAGAAAAGAATTGCTTCTGATGTTGAGAAATTTTTGTTTTTGTGGCAGGAGTTTGAGAAACCTCTCCTCTTATGGCTGATAATATGCTCTGCGAATTAGAAGGTAACGTTATGTGCTAAGGAGGAGGGGAGAGGTGGGAGGAGGGGAGGAGTAGGAGTTTGGAGAGAATGTGGAATATTTGAAAGTGTTCCTATAGAGAATGTCAGGAACATGACAATGAAAACCCAGGCAAGATTGCCAAGAAGCAATGAAAATCCTGTTGACCTCACAGGAAGCTATCTAGAATCTACCTTTAATCTCCTCCAGCCTTCACACTCTCCCCATCCCCAGGCCACAGAGGGCCAGGCCCATGGACACAGAGGCATTGGCCCATGATTTCCATGGTGGTTACCAATACTGCATCCCAGAAGCAAAATAACAGGCCAGTTCACGGGAAAATGATTATGGCCACAGAGTCTGTGAATACCCGAAAACAGTACTGCCAAAGGCAAATATATTTCTAGATGTGCAACGGTGGATACTATGTGAGATGACCAGTGGAGAAGACTGTTTCTTTTTTGTTTTTTTTATTATTTAATTTATTGGGGAAAACTGTTTCTGAGGAATGTCCTTGCACATCAGCGCTCACAAACAGGGCCAAAAGAGAATAACAAGGACCACAACCAAAACCACAACAGGCTGCAGGGGCAAAACAAAAAGCAATGTTGCAAACACCAACACACCCTGATGCAAGCACGTTCCCACGTCCCGGCAGGGTTCCCAGGAGTTTAGGTTGGCATTAGTCCTTGCTCCTAATTCCTGTCATTAACTCTCCAGAGCCCCCCTCCAGGCCAAGGCATCATCCCATGAAACACGATGTCTTCCTTTATAATGCATTTTCAGTTTTGCCAGTAACAGAATCTGTGGCTTTGGTGTTCTTTTACAGAAACACTGATCGAATTACCCTGAGACCGTTTTGTGTGTTCTGGGTTACTGGGCAGAATTCCAAAAACAAACGCTAACATTATCCTCAGATACAATACCTAATTTTTAAAGACTACTCAGAAGTAGGTATTTCTCAGTCATTCCAGGCTTGGTCATTGATAAAGGCACAGTCCACTTGACATCCCGTTCTCTGGCCACTAGGTTACACAGGCCACATATAATCTTATAACCTGTAAAACAGTTCCCGTAAAAGCTCTTTGTAGCCAGAGCATCCTCTGCTCTCCACTGGAAATGTAAACAGGACACGTTTCTCTTAGTCTACTCCCTGCACAGTGCAGACTCGTTTCCCAACCTTATTAGGCCTCATTGTTATTTCCATTCCATTCAATCAATTCACTTAAGAAATTTCTGCCTATTTCATTCAGTGCTCAGGGAAAAAAATCACATCCTTTTTTTCTCCAGTATGTTTCAGCATTGTGCAACATTTTAGAAGTTCTTTCTAGTGGCATCCAGAAAATCTATCATTTAGAATAAAATTAAGAGTAAAGTCTATGACAATTATGTAGCTCGTTCCCCTAATGTGACAGTTGGAGAAACTGAACCTACAGTTTAAATGACTTGTCCAAGATCAACAGTGTCAGAATCAAGTGCAGTATTCATTCTAGTGGTTTCCTACCATATCACTCGCATCTTAAAATTTGAACTTTTTTATTTGCTTTATGCTGCCAGGATTCCTATAATTTTTCCTTTTCCTACAAATACTGCTGATTACATGCTTTGCCTGCATCTTCACCAAAAAACAAAAAAACAACACATCTTTTTAAAATATACATAGGACTAACAGAAGCTGACAATTGAATATACATCATGTCAATTTGACCTTGAAGTGTCAGTGTTATTTAATGTGAAGCTATGAAGACGAAAGCACAGCAGATGCTGCCAAATGAAAATTTTGCTGCAATGAGCTTTTTATGAAATATTGAGGCTAAGCAGAGAACCGGTGCCTCTGACAAAAATATTCTCAGTCACTCCCCTCACTAAATCACGATGTGCAGTTTGCAGCTACTCTGGGCTTTCCATGGCCAGCAATGACATCGGAATGTGCTTAGCTGGGGAACACCCAAGATCAAGAGATAACCTTCCTATTGCAGATTGTGAGATCATCTTCATTCCCATGGGCTTACATTCAAAACAAAGGTTTTGTTTTGTGGGTTTTTAAAAATTAAACAGTATTCAAGAACTTTGAATGAAGTAAAAAATACCTCCTACTCCCCAGCTGGTGTGGCTCAGCAGTTGAGCATCAACCTATAAACCAGGAGGTCATGGTTCAATTCCTGTTCAGGGCTCTTGCCTGGTTTGCAGGCTCAATCCCCAGTAGGGAACGTGCAGGAGACAGTCAATCGATGATTCTCTCTCATCCCTGATGCTTCTATCTCTCTCCTCTCCACGCCTCTCTGATAGATAGCCAACTGAGCAGGAAAGGAAGTGGTGGACTGTCTCATTAGGGCTGCATCTTGGAAGCATCGTCTCACATCCTGGAAGCACACCGTGTTCTCTCTCGTCTACTGCAGTCCTAGTCAGTCGCCACTCTCCCGGCAGGTGGAGAATCTACATCCCACGTGTAGAGGAACGCCTTTGGCCTACCACTCAGTGAGGCCAGCTCGGTTTAGAGGAAGAAAAGGAAGTCATAACTAGAGACACTGCACCGGGACAACCAGGATGTGCTGCTGTACAGAAGGAGTGTGATGGTCAAAACCTCCTGAGGGGCTCTTCTAGTGTCACCTGATAGGTACTTTATATCAGATGACATTTATTAAGCAGCCGGGAGGGGCTGAGATCACAGTCATTGTTCTGCTGAGGGACAGGTTGAGGAGATAAGGGGTATGCTGCATTCCTCCACGGATACAGAAAGCCAAAGGTCTCTCCATCCGGTGCACTGAGCAGGGGCTGGGGTGGAATAAGGCATCCAGTCCGGCTACTGTTCAAGGGCCCGCCCTGACAACACCATGGCAACCTTTAGTTTTACTGACAGCTATGGCCCCACTGTTCTATTCCTGGCACAATGCTCACTGCTGGCCAGGATTCATTTCTCCCAATTCAGTTCAAGTTGGAGTCACATAATAAAATGCACAGTGACAAGATTTCCTGAGGCTTGCAGGCGCCCTCAGCCTGGCAAGCTGCGAGTTGCTACATTTCTAGATCCGAGGGTTAAAGGAAGGCGCCCATTGATCCTAGACTTCATTTAGAATCCAAACAGATGCTGCCTAGTATTAGTTATTCAGGAGGCAGTTAAAGACCATTTCATTCATTTATATGACAAAATACGTTTAGAGTCCCAACTATGTCCCAGGCATTATGCTTGGCCCTGGATGATACAAATATAAATAAGACATAACCAGGGGAGTCTCACAAGTAAGTGAGGGAGGGAGAGAAGTACACATGTAATACAATATGGTGAGTGCAAGATTAGAGATATGTGCAAGGTCCTCAGAGAAAGAGCATCTAACCCAGTCTGAAATGGGTAAGACTTTGTTAAGAAAGTCTGGCAAAAAAAAAAAAAAAGAGGGAAAGTGGATTAAAGAGCATGGATTACAGGCAAAAAGAAAAATATAAGCAAAAGGAAGGAGAATATGTATATATTCTAGTATATATATATATACTAGAGGCCCAGTGCATGAAATTTGTGCATGGGGGGGGTGTCCCTCAGCCCAGCCTGCACACTCTCTAATCTGGGACCCCTCGAGGGATGTCCGACTGCCTGTTTAGGCCCAATCCCAGTGGCTCACCTGCCTGCGTGCCTGATTGCCCCTAACCGATTCTGCCTGCCAGCCTGATCACCCCCTAACCACTCCCCTGCCAGCCTGATCGATGCCTAACTGCTCCCCTGCCGGCCTGATAGCCCATAACTGCCTTCCCCTGCTGGCCTGGTCGCCCCTAACTGTCCTCCCCTGCAGGCCTGGTCCCCCCCCCCCCAACTGCCCTCCCCTGCAGGCCTTGTCCCTCCCAAGTGCCCTCCCTTGCAGGCCTGGTCCCTCCCAACTGCCCTCCCCTGTCAGCCTGGTCGCTCCTAACTGCCCTCCCCTGATGGCCTGGTTGCCCCTAACTGCCCTCCCCTGCAGGCCTGGTCCCTCCCAACTGCCCTCCCTTGCAGGCCTGGTCCCTCCCAACTGCCCTCCCCTGCAGGCCTGGTCCCCCCTAACTGCCCTCCCCTGCAGGCCTGGTTGCCCCCAACTGCCCTCCCCTGCAGGCCTTGTCCCTCCCAATTGCCCTCCCTTGCAGGCCTGGTCCCTCCCAACTGCCCTCCCCTGCTGGCCTGATCGCCCACAACTGCCCTCCCCTGCTGGCCATCTTGTGTCCACATGGGGGTGGCCATCTTTGACCACATGGGGGCAGCCATCTTGTGTGTTGGAGTGACAGTCAATTTGCATATTGGGCTTTTATTATATAGGAGATATATATATATATATATATATATATATATATATATATATATATATATATATGATGCAGAATGCTTTGTGCACAGAGCTACCAAGGACAAGTCATCCAATGTGTGTGAGAGACAGGGATGGCGACCGACCATTAGCTAGGAATTAGGAATTCAGGTAGAGGCCAGGTCAGAAGAAGTGTATATGTCCCATGTAAGGAGCTTTATTCTATAGGCACTGAGGAGCCATTGAGCCGGGGAGGGGCAGTCCATTTGCACTCCTGAAAACTCACTCTGGCAACAGTATAGAGGAGAGGTCTGGGGCTGAGACTAAAGGAAGGGAGAACAGTTAGGAGCTTATTTCAAAAGCTGAGATGAGTAACAAGGGCCTGCCTCTTGACCTCTCAGAGAGCTGACCACCACATCAGGAAACCACAGACATCCCCATTTATGCACAGAGCACAATCAGCATTGAACCCACTGTAACAAACCTACTGTGTGAAGTGTGGCAGACTTAACCTTGGTATGTCCTCCTAAAGCAGATGGAAGCCAGGGGAGAAAAGGTTCAGAAATTTCATCCACACCCTTACTCCCTGCCAGTCTTTTCCCCCGTCCCTTAGGCTTCTGGCCCCATTTCAGGAATGCTCAGACCGACCCACACCTGGCTGTGGCCTTGCTTGCTTCTGTGACTCAGGGTGGCTCTGCCACATCTGGGTCTGCTGCTCGTTTTTCCTGTCTCTGCTAAGTCCTGAGGACTTGCTTCTCATCTGTCTTACAGTCACTGTCATTTCTGCCCCTTTCTAAATAAACCTGCTGAGTTGGCCCCTCCACACCAGCTCAGTTCTATGGCTGCCGAATAAAGGCACGGTGGCTACCTCCAATGACATGAGCGAATGACCATTCAGTTAGATATGCCCCAAGGTATTCCGAGGGCGGCACCTCTGGGAAACCCATGACTTATGTCCCAAGGCATTCTGAGGACCGCACTTCTGGGATACACATGACCTACAGGCTGCAGCTGGCATAGAGAACGCTCTGGCTTGGAGGTCAATATTTTTCTTTTCGGGAGAGTTTTGATCCTAGGCAGGTGTCCCTGAATAGCAGGTTAAAAAAAAAAACTAATCAAAAGAACAGAAAAGTGTGCACTGGAAAGAACAAGAAAACTTGTGCACCCTCTGATAAGAATTCTGCGTGCACTGGAGAGATAGCATCCATGGTGATCTTCGGTGACCAAGACTTGGGCTGATGCTGGACAAAATTGCAAAAGGCAATTTTCTCTCATGCCCTCTCATTTCCCTACTGGCATCTTTTTCATGACCGTTTCAGCCATGGGGCTCATGACACTGGAAATCATTCACAGCAACATGGAACTTGTGGGGAGATCAGGTATGTCAAGTTACATTAAGCCTGGCGTGAAGCCAAGCACATGGATCTGAACTGGGGGCACTATCTCAGTTGTACCCAGACAGACCCCATGGTGTCCAACGGGCACAGTTAACTTTAGGCATGATTTAGACCAGCGGTTGGCAAACTCATTAGTCAACAGAGCCAAATATCAACAGTACAACGATTGAAATTTCTTTTGAGAGCCAAATTTTTTAAACTTAAACTTCTTCTAAGGCCACTTCTTCAAAATAGACTCACCCAGGCCGTGGTATTTTGTGGAAGAGCCACACTCAAGGGGCCAAAGAGCCGCATGTGGCTCGCGAGCCGCAGTTTGCCGACCGCGGATTTAGACAATAACTGGCATCAACTCAAATCTAGCATTTAGGGGAGATTGACTTCTGGCATGGCAGAGTGAGGAGCTCTGCTGATCCACTCCCCAGTGAAACTGGTGAAAACTATTAAAAAGCAACACACCAACAACCACTTAAAGCCTCTGGGAATGGCCCTAAGAGTATACAAAATAGCAAGCTCCCCCCACCAACCTGGCCCATCCTAACCCCCTTTCCTGCTTTCTCTTTCTCCACAGTACTTGTTACTACCTGACATACTATATATGTACTTGCTTGTCTGTTAATTGTCTCTCCTTAATAGAATGCAAACTCTATGAGGACACAGGCTTGAGGTTTTTGCTGCTATATCCCTGGTCCCTAGAACATTCTAGACCATGGTATCTGCTCAATCAAATATTGTTGAATGAATGAATGAATGAATGAATGAACGAACGAACCAGGATTCAGTAGCCACAATTGGGCCACCGAATCCCAAGTCTCTGAGAGTGTACCTTTATATTATGATTATCACTTAATAAGACTGAAGCTGATGCTTGCATCCATAAGAGCACCATACTCTTATCCCCTTCCTACGCACCCCATTGCTACTCTATATGCATTGCTTCTAGCTGATTTACATTGAACCACTGCTAAGATAATTAAATTGTTATTGGCTAGGTTTAAGGTATAATTCATTTAAGATGTCTATGCATTTTTATTATATCCAGTAAGGATTTGCTGAGTGTCTAGGATATAAGTTTACTATAGAGCTACTATAGTGCCAAGAGCTTTGGAGCTTCACATATTAGAATAATGATGAAGTTTATAATCTCATTTACAACATCCAGAAAGGGCAGTTGGAGATTTAAATGCATTCAAAACTCAAAAAAAAAATAAAAATGCAATTATGGTCAAATCAGAGATGGTGAAAGTTTGATCTATAGTTATATATAAGTTTATATCCACACCCCCAGGGATAGGCTAGAGCTGGCTTATATCAGTGCCTGAAAGCCAATTGAATTTTCAGAAATTTTGCATGCCAGTTGTTAAATACAACCATTATTAAAAATTAAATTATTTAAACTTTAATTAAATAATATTAAAAAGAAAGGTAGTAAAAATGTATAAAATTATCACTTTCTTATGATTTTATTACATCTTATTACCATTT
Organism: Cnephaeus nilssonii; assembly: GCF_951640355.1. Classification (NCBI taxonomy): domain Eukaryota; kingdom Metazoa; phylum Chordata; class Mammalia; order Chiroptera; family Vespertilionidae; genus Cnephaeus; species Cnephaeus nilssonii. The sequence continues at coordinate 56,169,486 of NC_137073.1, forward strand.
AAGCTCTCAAGATTATTTATCTATATATATAAAAGCCTAAGCAACCGTTATGACCAAACAACCAGTTGACCAGTTGCTATGATGTGCACTGACCACCAGGGGGCAGACGCTTAACACAGGAGCTGCCTCTTGGTGGTCAGTGTGCTCCCACAGCCAACCTCCCACAGCCGGCCAACCTCTCGCGGTCCCTCACCCCAGCCGGCTGGCCCTGATCGGGACTGGGCAAGATGGCCCCGATTGGCCCTGATTGCCGGCCAATGCAAGGGACCCCACCTGTGCACAAATATGTGCACTGGGTCTCTAGTGTCTATTATAATGGTGAGCTACTGAACATCTCTTCCAGACTCCACATTCCATGGAGGCCTGAAATCTGCCATGGTGAAAGTGTTCATATCATGCAGATCTGTAGATTGTTACAAAATAGGGCTTAATTTATTTTTTGTTGATTGTTGAGACTTAGAAAAGTGATAGAGAATATGTTAATAGTTTTGATTAAAATCAAGATTGTGACATATCTGCAGCTGTTACCTTGTGAAAACTCAAAATGTTCTTCCAGTATTTGAAATCTATTAACTGAGTCTATGAAAAGGTAGCTCACGTCATTGAGAAATCAGTAAAATTCCAAAATACATCTTTGTTGCTTCACTAATTCATGTCATAACATGACATTCATGTTATAATTATACCTCATTATAGTTGATGAAGGATACAAATGTTTGGAAGAAATTAATGAAGGAATTCTAAATATATGGAATTTGTAATTAAGAGTTGTATATTTTGTTACTCATATTGTAATTTCTTTATATCAGAAGAAAATGATAATAAACTTATGTATGTATAAATTTGCATACCCTTTTTTTCAGCAAGCTGGTTGTTAAATGTTGCCAGCACAGTACTTTCTACCCCACTCCTCTCACCTACATTATAATTAAGTACATTAACTCAGTTTGTGTAACATAATAAGAAATACATGTTCAATCTCTGTCCTGAGTTCCTGGCATAGAGCTCCTAAAATCTTTGTAATTTCCTGAAGGATAGGGGTGAAAGGAGCACCTTTAGTCATCATATTTGTTCTGCATCCCAGCTTCCTAACACAAGAGCTTCTAAGATCCTTGGAATCTCTGTAGTGACAAGAGTATTTTTTGTTTGGTCATGAGATGACTGGTGGCTGCAGGCCCTGGGCAGCTTCAGGATGGGGGTGAGTCACCAGAAAACCAAGACATGCTTACAGGGTTGGAACTTTCAGGCCCAGCTCCAGCCCTCTGCAGAGGGGAGAGGGGCTGGAAATGGACTTGATCACCAACGGCTGGTGACTTAATCAATTGTGCGTACACGATGAAGCCTCCATAACAACACTAAACCATGGAGTGTGGAGTTTCCAGGCCTGTTCCCACAGGACCCTGGCACACCCTCTAACTCCAAGAGACAAAACTCCTGAACTGAGACCCTTCTGGACTTCACCCTATGTATCTCTTCATCTGGCTGTTCATCTGTACTCTCTGTTGTATCCTTTACAACAAACCAGTAAATGTTAAGTGTTTCCTTTAGTTCTATGAGCCGTAAGAGCAAATTACTGAAACTGAGGAGTGGTTCAATATAGGGTGAGCAAACTACAGCCAGAGGGTCAAAAGTACAGGTGACAACCCAGGACTTGCAACTGGTGTCTGAAGTGGGACAGCCACTTGGGACTGAGCCCTCCACCTGTGGGGTCTGCACCAACTCTGGGCAGTCAGTGTCAGAATAAGTTAAATAATAGATTATAGGGTATTCAGTTAGTGTCTGCAGAGAATTGGAGAATGCTTGGTGTGAAAAACCTGCACATTTGGTGTCAGAAGTGTTGTGAGTAGAGGAAAGGGTTTTCCTTTTGCTTTGTAACATTTTTATTCTATTCTTTCACGTGAGACATTTTCTAATCTACATCTATGAATCTACATACAATGTTATACAGAAATATATCATAGGGTTATCAACATAGCAAAGAGTGTAAATAGTTTGTAGTGGCATATTTTCTCTCCTGCTACATCTGACTAAATCAACTTAAGGGATTTATTAATACATTTGCATACGCTAATAACCCTTTCCATTTAGACTTGTAACGGTTCATTTTTGTGATAACTTATAGCAAACACAAAATAAAAAGACAGTGTATGATTTTCTTACAATTCACACTTTTATAATCCTGCGCTTGGAGTGTGTGCTACCCTGCACAGAGGCATCATTGGCACAGTATGGGTAAATGTGTAAACCAAGTACTGGCAGGTGCCTGAGCATCCCTGGCTCTGCTTTATTTCTCTGCAAGGTCGTTATCATGAAACACAAAATGAAGTAGCTTGCTTACAATTAAAAGCAATAGGATGTGACACGGTAACTTTGACAAGACTTCAAAAATCTGTTTTGCTTAGCACTCAAAATGTGTCATTAAATGTGTTTCAATGTATATAACTGTTAGGTCAAAGCTGTTTTATTTATTTTTGTATGATAGGAAAACATTTGCACTTTAAATGCCTTTTTAAACAAAATGGCACCAGACATTTTTATTCTATCTTCCAATATTTTCAAATAAAACTAAGAATCTTCTGGCCTAGTTTATTGTATAAGCTTTTCTTAAACTATTAGATGCGCATTTTGGGGTCCCTTCCTGATAGACCCACATTGATTGAGCAACCTATAGAAAAAATTATTCTATATATTGTGAGAGGCACTCTCAGAAATAAGACTATGGTGGAATGAATCCTCCCTTATTATCTATACTGTTTGTCTGGGCTTAGTGATGCTGGCCAGACATTGTGTCCACCAATTCATAATAATTACCAATTGACTGGTTGTTCAGTCCAATTGTTTGACTGGCTTGAATGTACAGAGCTGGCATGATTTCTCTCAAAGGAAGTTTTCTACTTGAATTTTCCAAAAATTAGAAAGCATTTTCCTGGAAAGTATTGTGTGTGTCTGGACTTTATTTCCTCCACCATTTTGACAAAGCCTGCGGCTGCTAGACTTCCAGGCACTAAGAACACAGCATCTTTCCAGGCTTTCTGTGTATCTCCAGCATATTGCAGAAATGAGCTTGGCTTTGGAATATCTCTTCATCTCTATCTCCATGATGACAACCAACAAACAAGGGAGAAGTTGAGTTAGTCAGCTGATTGTTGTTTTTTACATAATCCCAATAGCTTTGGTAGATTTTCTTCCCCCCTGTCATGGCTGATTGCTTGGAAGCTATCAATAAAGAGTTTGATAAGTGTGAGATTGAGGAGTATAGAAGTGATTAGCTTTAATATGATTGTGAAAGTCTACTTAAAATTAAACACTATAGTGTACAAATAAAAAATAACATCAAAATGATTACCATAGGCATTGTAATGAATGAGGAAGAAAAAAAACCAGGAGACCGAAGACACAATTTTGCTTTCAGTCCTCCATGTGGCATCTTTTTAAAATACCTGTCTGCACATCTTTCATGGTGGCTGTTAGATTTTCAAAATGATGGTCTAATAAGAGAACTAGCGACTTGATCTGTTCACTCTGGGCACCAAAATCTTGCCTTCACTCACAGGTGTCCAACTTGGTTGAGTCTCTTTTGCTAACCTAAAAGGAACTTTTAATGAGTCTTTAAAAATGGTTAGCTGAGAAAAAAATAAACTTCAATAAGGAACAAGAAAACTCTAACTATAGACTATATCTAATAATAACAATAATGGCTGCAATGATTCATTTTATGTATCATCTTGACTGGGTTATGGGGTGCTCAGATATAAGGTCAAACATTATTCTGGGTATTTCTGTGAGGGTGTTTTTGGATGATATTAACATTTAAACCAGTAATCTGAATTAAGCAGATTGCCCTCCCACTGTGGATGGGCCTTTTCCAATAAGCTGAAGGCCTGAATAGAACACAAGGCTGACCCTCCCTTGAGTAAAAGGAGTTCCCCTGCCTGAAGGCCTTCCAATTAGAACATCAGATCATCCTGGTTCTCCAGCAGCTTCCAGCCTTCAGACTTCAACTGCAGATTTGGCCTGACCTGCCTCCATAACTGCATGAACCAATTCCCTATATTAAACACCTCTTTCTCTGTCCTCTCTCAATAGATATATTGGTAGATTGGTAAGTAGATAGATGATAGATAGATAGATAGATAGATAGATAGATAGATAGATAGATAGACAGGTAGATCCTGTTTCTCTGGAGAAGCCTAACTAGTACAGTGGCTCTAATATACTGAGCACTTACTGTGCCTCCACCACTGTTACGGTTATTACCTCTACCATTTCATTTAACTCACACAACCCTGTGAGCTGGGTTTCACGCATTATGCCCATTTTACACATGATGAAACTGATTCAAAGCAGGTATATGACATCCAGGGTCAGTGAACTAACCCAGCCATTACAGCCAGGGCCTGGAAACAGATGCATTGCTCCCAATGTTGCATTTTTACATGTTTATTATTATCCTATTTTTTAATGTGGCATAAACGATTAGTGCTCACCTAAAGTCCACGTGCTCCTCTACATTTCCCAGCCTTCCTTTCAGTTATGTTGGGCTGTGTGAATAGTGCTGCTCAATGAAATATGTGTGGACGTGACATGTGACCTAATGGAGTAGGCAATTAAGAGCTGATATGACACCTTCATTTTTCTTTCTCTGACTATCCAACCCTGGAGGACACCTGTCCCAGCTGGCATAGTTACAAGATGATAACAGCCCAGGTCGCTGAGTCATCTTTTGGATAAGAGCCACACAGGAAAGTCATCTAAGCCACATAAAACTTTGAGTAGGAAATAAACTTTTATTGGGGCAAGCCACTGATATTTTAGTGTGTGTTACCATAGCAAATGGTACACTATTAAATTCCAATTTATACCAATATGAGATAATATAAAAAATGATCAGCAATTGACACACTTTATGAATTTATGTATATAATGTAACATAGCAAGAACCTGGCTACGTAATTCAAATCCTAATTCCACTAGGATTCGAGCTTGGACAAGTGACTGACCTTGAATGAATTACTTAGCTATTCTGTGCTTCTCATCTAAAACAGGGGTTATTATAATAAGGTGGCTGTAATAATCAGGTAAGTATGGGCATACCTCAGAGATATTGCGGGTTTGGTTCCAGACCACCACAATAAAGCAAACATCTCAATAAAGCAAGTTGTAATCGTTTTGCTGATGGAAGGTCTTGCCTTCAAATTGTAAAAAACACAACATCTATGAAGCACAATAAAGCAAAATACAATAGAATGAGGTATGCCAGTATACTTAAAGCTATATGTTGGTATATATGAAAAGTATAAAATATGAGATATATAAGTAAACAATAATATACATTGCCAATGTAAAACAACTTTTTACTATCATTCACTCAAGTTTATTAAACAAACAACAAAATATTTAATAAAACCATGCGGCCAACACTAAACTAGATTCTGGGGGTAGGAAAATGAATGAATGAAACATGGTTCTATTTTACAGAGTTCACAACTTATTAGAGAAGCCATGTGATTAATGTTGCAATTCAATAAGCACCATAAAGAACCATTTTCTGGACTTAACAATTGTGCCTTTGTAAAAAAATATTTCATTTCCAGTTTGAGATTTTTGGCATGAGTAACCCAGGCTATAGTGCTGATATGGTAGAAGGAACACGTCTCCCAATTCACCTTCCAGCTTAGGTTTCCCCTCTCTCCAAATCATTCTCTAGGCCGTCTGCTAGAACACAGATTTGATTAAAAAATGCTACTACTACTTGAAAGTCTTTGAAGTATCTCTATTCCCTGTAGAATAAAGTATTGGAGAGTAGCAAGATGCACCTGCAGCCCTACATACCTGCAGCTAACATCCTCTCACGTGAAAGAAGAATGGGTGGGAAGTCATATACAGAGAACTAGGAACCCTGAAGACAGGACTAAATTCGGCCTCTTATTGTCTTTGTAGCCTTGGATAAGAATCCAAAGTTCTCTAGATCTCAGCTTCCCTATCTATGAAAAGGAGATGTTACCTGTTCTTTAACAAGGTTGCTGAGTCGGATGACATTGTAAATGTTAAAGTGATTTATGATTTATCACACACACACACACACACACACACACACACACACACAACTTTAGGGCAGAAAAAATATTCTTTCTAGGGTGTTTTTAACTACATATTCACCCAACTGTCTTCCCCAAAGATCTTAATTCAGTAAGTCTAGAGTAGAGACAGTTAATCTGATTTTTTTTGCCAGACAAGCCAAGTGATTCTAAAACTGGTGGTCAATGGACCACACTATGAAAAATGCTGATGAGTGGTGGGGGGGGGGCGGGCGGGGGTAAGGGCAGAGGGTGGGGTGGGAACCGGGTGGAGAGAAGCTATGGGGGGATAAAAGAGGAACAATTGTAATAATCTGAACAATAAAGATCTATTTAAAAAAAAAAGAAAAATGCTGATGTAAAGTGTCATAAAGTCCAGAAAGAAGAGTCCTAACCAACATAAATATTTTTGACCCAACAAAAACATCTTGGTCAATATCTACTTTTCTATTTTTTATCATTCTAAAAATGGAAATTGTTGTCAGACTACTAGCAAACTGGAAGTTGATATAATTATTGAGAAACCCAGAAAGTTTCATAGGCTTTCACTTCATTTTAGGCCTTGGAAAAAATAAAAGTCTACAGTTATAGTCCCAATTGGTGAGACTTAGATGTGGTAGAAATCTCTAGTGCCATCTGGAATGGCATTTGCGACTTTTAAAGCCAGAGCAGGATGGAGCCAGAACTGGCCAGAAGCCAGACTTTGTGGAAGCTCTTGAGGTGTAAAGGTGGCTAGTATCAGTGCTGGTATCTGCTTGAAATAAACTGGTTATAATTCATTAACAGAAAAAACTTTCAGGAAATGAAGCAAAATAATAAAAAACAAAACAGAAAAATATTTTAAATAGAGGAAAAATCCTGTATACTGTTCTATAGCCCACTATCCACAGATTAAAAAAACACCACTGTCACAGATGTGCAGCAGAAACAGAAATTCTTGCTTGCACTAATCTGAGCGAACAGCTGTTATTAGGGCTGACTCTGAGATACTTCTGTCATCACTTCTGAAAACGAGCTTTTCAAGTGTGGAAAGGGGAATTTGCAAATATGAGAGGGAAACTTCGGGGATATAAATTTGGCTTTTATCGGTCCTGAAGTTCATCACCTTTTAAACTCACAATCAATATTTTTCCATTATAAGCTCTGCCTCCAGACATTTTTATATGGAAGCTTGAAAATATCACTTCTATTGTGGTTATTCCTCTTCACTCTATTGACCACATTTTGAAGGAACTAATACAGAAGTTTAAAATTCTTGTGCTGCAGATAAACTTTATATGAATATATCTCAACATGTACATGCTCTGGTGACTCAACCAAAGGGTACTGTAATACAGTGACAAATAAGTAGCACAGGCTTTACACGCAGATGGCCCACATTTAAATATCACGCTTACCACTTTGTGACCCTGGATAAATAATGCAACCTCTTTGCAACTCTGTTTCCTTCTCCGACAAATGGTATCTATCAGTAGATAATAGTATCCACTAATGTCAAGGATGCTTTGATGATTAAATATTATACCTTTGTATATATATATATACATTTGCATATGTGAAGTATAGGTATGTGCATGTGTGTGTGTGTGTGTGTGTGTGTGTGTGTGTGTGTGTGTGGCTTAAAGCCATGCCTATCACATTATATACATTCTTTAAGTGTTAAATGCCGCTGTTGCTGTTATTTATTATTAGTGTCATTACAAAGCTATTATACTGCTTAACCTACAAATCAGACTGGGGCACTGATTAATTCAAAATCTGTGTCTGTAAAACTTAACTCATGAGAAAAGTCCAGCTAAACACATTTCTTTTCTTTTCTTTTTTTTTTTTTTTTTCACTGAGAATTGTTTTTGAAGAACTTAAATTTACTGAATGGACTGCCTGTTTGGTGTGGTGTACACACATGGAGAATATGACTGTGATTCATCTCAAAGCTGTTTTCTCAAATTCAGTTCTCAGTCATGACAGTTAGAGGACATTGAAGAGTTCTATAATTTCACATTCAATTGTGGCAACCAGGGGGATTTGGTTGAGTTAATTACCTTAATGACACATTTCAATTTGTCCTTATCCAGTATTTTAGCATAAGATAGGATTCTTTGCTGCATTGTTTGGTTAGGGCTCTACTGAGGCTGGCGCCAAGTTTTTAAGTCTCTAAGTGGACTTGATAGTTAATACTGGGAGTGAGGTGTTATTTTCCAAGTGAGAGAGATTGTGTTTTTAACCATTTTTTAATAGAAATCAAAGAGCCATATTCTTTTAGCATTCGCAATGTAATTTCATTTTATCTTCAATAACAAAAATATATAGTTTGTATATAAAAAAAAACTGTTACAGGATCATTATTCTTTCTTTTTGCTATTAAAAAAATCCCAATTCTTCTTTTCCTGACATACTCTTCTCCAAATAGCTTTTCTAACTCTGCCCTTTTAAAATCATCTATCAGACATTGATTTTTCAGCATTTAATGGAATGAAAATTAAGAGGACCACACTGTGTGTGTGTGTGTGTGTGTGTGTGTGTGTGTGTGTGTGCTTTTTAAAAAACCCTCACCTTTGAGCTCCTTATTTTGATAAAATATGTTTTCAGACACCAATATATTCAGGTGTGTTAGCTCTAGCTTCAGACGAAATATGATTTTTCATTATCTCCTTCTAAGTCCACAGGGAAAGGACTAAGTATGAGCTTTTACAGAACTATATAAAATATGTGAATTCTTGTATTCCTTTTTACATTTTTCAGTAACTCAGTGGTAAATTTTTCCAACTCAGTATCCTTAAGTTGAGCCTGGTCTTGAGGCTAAAATCTCAACCATGACTCTTTATTTGCCTTGTCATTTTAAATATTTCAACAATGCATTAGTTTTAGTTGATTAACAAAAAGCAACTGAAAGGCAAAGGATAATAGACTAATAAGGCAATTGATAGCATTCTTCCTGCCAGATAAACATGCCTCACAGAAGGCTTAACTGTTACATACCTACAGTTTCAGCTGTTTGAAAGTTTTGATAATAGCCTGACATGTCAAAATTCAGCTGCCAACACCAAGCTGTCAGCTTTCAAAACGTTCTATGGAGTGTTTGTCCCTTAGGGCATAAATTCCAAGGAGCAACTGAGCTGCCCTACAACTTGACAGCTATCCTAGTTCTGGGAGAGCCTTGCATCTGTGCAAATCTAGGAAATGTAACTGCAGCTCGAAGATGAGGAGCTGCGATTGGAGCACAACTGCTCAGAAAATAGCACAGGGGCCATTTGGATGCCAGATAATCAAAGGGCTTTTGAGGTCTCTGGAAAAGAAGCTTACTTCAGCTACACTAGCTGGTGCAGCTGGACAGAAAGCACTTACACAACTGCTTCGGCCAAGATTCTCAAGGTGGAAAATGATATCCTGGAACCACTCCTTCCTCTGCTGGTGACCCTGCTAAGTAGAAGCAATTTCCCAGATTATGACAGCAATTTCTCATCAAGCATTACATAACCCCTATCATTTCATCTTCCTAAAATAAATTATGCATGGCGTTTGGGAATTCATCTGGGAGCTGCAGGTCAAATGCCCCATTTGCTGCTAAATTATTGTTAACATTTTTCCTTTTTTTCTGATTTATTAGCTATTTACACAGAATATTGCTTGGATATAACACACTTTCCTCAGTACAGTGTTTCTATACTGTAAAGAAAATCTTTATTTTCTTTTGACTCCCCAAGGTTAAGTTAAGGACTATCCGTGGCCCTGAAAAAAAGTAGAGTACCATCCTCAAAAGATTCGCATCATCTACAAAAAAGTTCTCACCTGATACTTCGATGTTTTGACAACAGAAAATGGCTGTTCTATGAAGACAGTCTAGTGTAATGGAAAGTAGTCTGACTGTGGGATTGGTATTCCAGCTCTTCCATTTCCTGGATGTGTGACAAGAGGGAATTTATTTCCGTCTCTTAGCCTAACTGGTGTCGTCGCTAACATGAACACATTGTTAGCACCAGTTTTGAGAACCATTGTAAAAAAATTGAGTTAATGAATACATAGAGTGTTTATACCACTGCTGGACTTAATTATGCTTGTAAATATTAACTATTATTTTCTACATACTTAAATTGTCACATTATCCTGATTTGATCTTTCAGGATTCATTATTTTTAAAAAATGATAAATTAGTGAGTCAGCAAGCAGCACAATAATGTTACTTGTGGAATGTGTGTTCCTAATGTAGCCATGGAATCTGAACACTAACCTACAGGGATTAGTACTAGATGTCCACGCACGTACCTAGGAGAGGGGGAAGTCGCCCCCTCAATAGGGACAGCAGCAATATAAATTCCTGAGTCCCAGTTCTGACCTACCCAGATGCACATCCTCTGAGGGCCCACCCAAACATACCATCTTGTTTATTTCTTGTTTATTTCTTTCATAGATGTAAAAGTATCTGAAATTATCACTTTTAAATTTTTATTTACTCCTTTATTTGCTGACCACACCCACACATTTTTCACACATTTCTATTTCTACTTCTTTTTCCCTTCCACAATATTCGTGGGAAAACATTCCTTCCGCCCATCATTTCTCACCACGTTACACAAAGGAAGCAATGCATGCAACAAACAGACCCTTCAGTGTTCTCTTGCTGCCCATGTGAAGCATCAATGCAAATATGTGTGGCTGTAATCAGAGGAATCAGAACTGTAACAGTTGTCAACCACCATTGCTACATTCCAAATTTATGCACCACCATTGTGTAGATGTACAAGATGATTGAAAAAATGGTTATTTCAGCTCTTGTTCTGATAATGTTATTCCAGAAATAAAAATGTACACTCTAAAACAAAACTGTATTATTCTGATATTCATCTGGGTCATTCACTTTTAATTAATTAAAAGACATAAAAGTAAATATTGTCCCGTTAAATGTGAAGATTTCTAAACATACTGGTCTCCATTAAAGGTATTCGGTCACTGTTCTGTATTCACAGGTGCCATGCATTTTCTATCTGCCACGTTTGTTTCCTTTTTCATGATATTAAGTGATAGCATAAGCGATCATCTTTGGCCTTGGATTCAGACACAAAATTATGCCATGTCAACTATGACAACCAGGTGCGATCTAGTTTGTTGATCTGAGCATTTTCATGTTGAGTATAGCAAGTTCTTTATGCTGAAATTACTGAGGCACTCGTATATTTGGTTAGGTTTCATTTGCAAGAGTCCAAATTTAGAAAATATTTTTACAGCCATCACTTTTCACATGGGATTGACCAAAGTCACTAGGTGGTGTTCAGTTGGCAGAGGAGAGATCCCAAATGGATTCACTCACATATCTGAATCCATGACAAAAGTGGCTGCAAGAGGGATGTTGACCAGATTGCCTCTGCATGGCCTCTCCAGCATGGCAGTCTCAGGGTAGTCTGCATACATAGTTGCTATTCAACATATGTTTTCTCAATAAATAAATGAATACAGTTGTCACATTGATTATATTTCCATTGGAGCTCTCAACTAAGGTTTAAGAATGAGCAATAATGTACCTCAATGCCCTGAAATAAAAACCTAGAGCCATAGGGAGCACTTTCCAGGGGGAATTCTGTCCATACAAAGTACAAAACCCTCTGGTTTGGAGAGCAGTCCTTGAAGGTCCTGCTTGCTTGCTGACTCTTGCAGAAAACCTGCCAGAAGATGACTGACTGGTGGTAATTTATCGTAAAGAGCCATTACCTGTGCACAGCACTGGAAACATTTCTGGTTGGTGGGAAGGAGAAACATAAGGATGCTCTTAAAGACACTGAGCTGGCAGCAAATGTCCAAACACATGAAGCTAACTAACTCTCAGGATCACAACTCTAATATACACTGCAATAATTAAGCGCAGAATCACCGGATGTCGTTGATAAACAGTGGTAGAGGGCAAAAATAAAACAATACTTTGAAAACACAAACTAACTGTACTTGTTGGAATATATATTTACCTCGCTAAAATAAGTGTATTCTTTGACAATATACTTATCATGAATCTCAGTCCACAATTCTAGGTGTGTAAATAATTCTATATTATTTCTGACTCAAAGCACCATTTCTCTGAGATTGTGAACAACTTAATACTAGCTGTCTTTGGGTTCCCTCTTTAATAGGGTCTGTCAGAGTTCTAGGACCTTCTGCCAAGCCAAGGCATGGAGAAGAACGTGGAGAGTAGAGTACCCTGTCCTCAATCACCATTCAGACAGGTTGCTTGTGAGGTATATGATAGCCTTTCAGCAGGTGTGTAGGTCTTCGCTGCCTCTGTGGGGAAGCTATCGATGGTTCTCTCTGCCCAGACAGCTTCTCCCCACCCTCACCCCCCAACACCAGGGGATATCAAAAGTGAAGCACGGGTCCTCTTTCAATCCCAGTAGCCATGGGCTTTCCTCTCTTCCTCTCATCAGGCTGGGAGCACCTCTTTCCCTAAAGGCATTTTCTCTAAAGCCATGACTCCTACGTCTGAATTGGGGCTGTTTTTGGTAGTGGAAATGACAGGAATGGACCTTTCATATGCAGATCACTTTTCAGATCATATTGTACCCATGGGAAATCAAGCCACTTTTGGTTGATTTGCTAGTCAATTAAGTCTATATTACCAGGATTTAATCTTCAAAATGAGTCTGTAAAGGCTGGCACATGCTTACAGCAACCAGACCGGTGAGGAAACGAGTATAGATGCTGGCTGGAGAATACAGAATCTAAGGGGTGTGCTGTCTCTCACTCCAGACCTGTGGTGAGATCACCCAAATTTCAAGGGATGCTGAAGATTTTTGTGTTAAAGCTCTTAGATTTTTAAAAGCCGACTCATTTGTTGTAACACAATATGTTCATACATAGTGTAGGCTAAACAAAATACACCCCAAGGTAGATAGACCCAGCCCATGAGTTACCAATTTGCATAATCTAGATATAAGTGTATCACTTGGTCAAAGAACTACTTTACCTAATACTATAGAGAAAGGATTTCTTTTAATCAGTGATTTGTAAAACTCATCTCTCTTTTTCCATTTCATAACAAAACTCAAATTTCTGCTGCTACCAGTTATAAAGGCAGGATGTAAGATTTACTATTATAAGGAAATGTGGTATCTCTGGCTCTTCGGACATCACCATAAAGATAAGGAATCTATTTTCTTGGCCTTCTCTTTCCCTTTCTTATCATTGCCACTTTCTTAATCCTTTCAGAACACCATCAGCACAACCCGGTCCTTACTCAGAAACAGAGCCCCATTCCCTCAAGCCCTTTCAGTACATGTTAGTAACTGCTATGATCCACAGAATCATTTAGAATCAGACCAAAGTACAAAATTGCACCATCCACACAAACAAATCCTGACAGTTACTAAACTGGTGGTATTCTTTTCCCAGAAACCAAGAATTAATATATATTATATACAGTATATATATTCTATATAATAAAGAGCTAATATGCAAATGGTTCTCATGCCCTCATGCAGTCACGCCCTAACAGCTCAGACACTCAGCACTGGGGAGAGAGGAATGGGGACCAGCCAGGCACAAATGAGCTCATGAGAGAGGAATGGGGACCAGCCAGCCTGTGGGCCGGGAGAGGGACAAGCCGCCTGCCCAGTGGTCCCGGGTGCCAATGGCTGAGCCTGCGGCCCAGGAGAGGGACAAGCCGCACACCCTGCAGTCCCGGACGCCAGCGCCTGCGGCTGCGGCCCAGGAGAGGGACAAGCTGCCCGCACCGCAGTCCCAAATGCCTGTGACTGCGGCCCAGGCAAAGCCACCTGCCCACGGTCCCCTGCGGCTGTGGCTGGCCTGGGCAAACCTGGCTCGGGTCCTGGGAGCCTGTGGCCAGCCAGGGGGAGGAAAGCCCAGGCCCCAGGTGCCTGCAACCGGCCAGAGGAGGGAATCCTGGGTCCCGGGTGCAGGACGAGGCAGAGGTGGTTAGGGGCGATCAGGCAGGCAGAGGTGGTTAGGGATGATCAGGCAGGCAGAGGGGTTAAGGGTGATCAGGAAGGCAGGGAGGCGAGAGGTTTGGAGCCAGCAGTCCTGGATTGTTAAAGGCAGTCGGACATCCACCGAGGGGTACCGGATTGGAGAGGGTGCAGGCTGGGCTGAGGGACCCCCCCCAACACATACACGAATTTTGTGTGTGTGTGTGTGTGTGTGTGTGTGTGTGTGTGTGTGTGTGTATGCCATATAACCACCCAAAATTTAATCTCTTAAAATGACAATGATTTAGTATTTCTTATCATTCAGTGCATGGCTGGGCAGTCCTATCTGGTTTTGCCTGGACTTATTCATGTGCTTTCACTGAGCCAGAGGGGTGGCCAGGCTAGAAGATCCACAATGGCCATACTCAAATCTGAGAGTGGGTGCTGGCCATCAGCTAGCATGTCTTGGTTCTCCTCAGAATAGAGAGCCCTGAAATACATACACACAAATATAAACTACTTCTCAACAATGAAGCAAAAGCAATACACGGGAGCAAAGAGAGTCTTTTCCCCAAATGGCGCTGGAACAACTAGACATCCACCTGCAAAAAAATGAATCTAGACACCGACCTTACACCCTTCACAAAATTTAACTCAAAATTTATCACAGATCTAAATATAAACCACAAAACTATAAAATCCCTAGATGGTAACATAGAAGAAGACCTAAATGACCTTGGGTATAACAATATCTTTTTAGATACAACACCAAAGGCATGACTAATGAAAGAAATAACTGATAGCCCTAACTGGTTTGGCTCAGTGGATAGAGCGTTGGCCTGCGGACTGAAGGGTCCCAGGTTCAATTCTGGTCAAGGGCATGTACCTCGGTTGCAGGCACATCCCCAGTCGGGGGTGTGTAGGAGGCAGCTGATCGATGTTTCTCTCTCATCGATGTTTCTCTCTCATCGATGTTTCTAGCTCTCTATTCCTCTTCCTTCCTTGTAAAAATCAATAAAAATACATTTAAAAAATAACTGATAAATTAGACTTTATTAAAATTAAAAACATCTACTCTGCAAAAGAGAATGTCACAAGGAAGTAAAGACAAACCACAGACTAGAAGAAAATATTGACTAAAGACATTTAATAAAGGTCTATTATCTAAAATATGCAAAGAACTCTTACAAGTCAACCAAAAGAAAACAATCATATTTTAAAATGTGCCAAAGACCTGAACAGACACCTCACTCAAAAAGATAAGCATAAGAAAAGATGTTCAACAACATATATCATTAGAGAACTACAAATTAAAATAATGATATGCCACTGCATAACTATTAAAATGGCCCAAATCTGGAACAGTGATAATACCAAATGCTGGCCAGGATGTGAAGCAACAGAACTGTCATTCATTGCTGGTGGGAATACAAAATGTTCTAGCCACTTTGGAAGACAATTAGGTGGTTTCTTTCTAAAGATACTCTTACTATTTGATCTGGCAATTGCACTCCTTAGTTTCCCCCAAAGGTGTTGAAAACGTATATACACAAAAAACCTATACATGAATGTTTATAGAAACTTTATTCATAACTGTCAAAACCTGGCCACAACCAAGATGTCCTTCAGTAGAAAAATGAATAAATAAACTGATACATCAAGACAACGGAATATTATTCAAATGAAATGAACTATCCTAACATATAAAAAGCCAGGGGCCATCACGACCTAAACAACCAGATGGATGACTGAACAGCATGCTGCGTGGGGCAACCAGGCCGGTGGGGGCCAGGGGGGAAGCAGTTGTGGGTGACCTGGCCGGCAGGGAGGCAGTAAGGGGCAATCAGGCTGGTAGGCAGAGGCAGTTAGGGGTGATCAGGGGGGGCAGTTAGGGGCGATCAGGCAGGCAGGCAGGCAGGTGAGCAGTTAAGAGCCAGTGGTCCTGGATTGTGAGAGGGATGTCCGACTGCCGGTTTAGGCCCAATCCTGGTCAGACATTCCCCGAAGGGTCCTGAATTGGAGAGAGTGCAGGTGGGGCTGAAGGGAGCCCGCCCCCCCCACCCCCCCACCCCCCGTGCATGAATTTCGTGAATCGGGCCTCTAGTCTATATATATATATATATATTTATATATATATAAAGCCAGCAACCAGAACGCCATAACGACCTGACAACTGGTTGCTATGACATCCACTGCAGCCAGTGAACCTCCTACAGCCCCTCCCCAAAGCCGGCCCCACTCCCGATTGGCCCCCACCACCCCAATCAGCCCACAGCCCCTCCCCCTGGCTGGCCGTACCTCTTATTATTCCCCCCCACCCCAATAGGGGGCAGGGTTGGCTGGCCAACCTCCTGCAGCCCCTCCCCCCAGCTGGCCCTACCCCCAATGGGCCCTTACCACCCTGATCAGACTGCGGCCCTTCCCCCCAACCAGCTCCGCCCCTGATTGCCCCACCACTCCAATCAGGGGCAGGGCCGGCTGGCCAACCACCCTTGACCCCTCCCCCAAGCCACTGGCCCTCGATCAGCCCCCCCACCCTAATCGGGGGCAGGGCCTGCTGGCCAATTGCCCATGGCCCCTCCCCCCAGCTGGCCAGCCAACCTCCTGCCATCTCCTCCTCCCATCAGGCCGGGCCCCGATCCACTCCGATTGGGGCCGGGCCAGCCGGACCTCACCGGTGCACGAATTTGTGCACTGGGCCTCTAGTCAAGTCTTAAAAAGACATGGAAACTTAAATGCATATTACTAAGTGAAAGAAGTCAATCTGAAAAGGCTACATATGATATGATTCCAACTCTAAGATATTCTGGAAGAGCCCTAGCCGGTTTTGCTCAGTGGATAGAGCATCGGTCTGCGAACTGAAAGGTCCCAGGTTCGATTCTGGTCAAGGGCACATGCCTGGGTTGTGGGCTCGATCCCCAGTGGGGGACTTGTAGGAGGCAGCTGATCCATGATTCTCTCTCATCACGGATATTTCTACCTCTCCCTCCCTCTTCTTTCCTCTGTGAAATCAATAAAAAAA
The DNA here is from genome assembly GCF_951640355.1 of Cnephaeus nilssonii. Lineage (NCBI taxonomy): Eukaryota > Metazoa > Chordata > Mammalia > Chiroptera > Vespertilionidae > Cnephaeus > Cnephaeus nilssonii. Next base: position 56,186,489 of record NC_137073.1, read on the forward strand.
ATATTTTTAAAAAATATATTCTGGAAGAGTTCAGTCACACAGACCAATTCTGGCTCTATCATTTAGCCAGCTATATGCCTTAATCTCTCTCCTTTTCTTAAATTACTCACCCCTGAAAGGTGAGTAAGGTTGCCCTCCTCATGGGGTTTATCTGAGAATTAAAGAAAATAATGCATCCAAATTGATTAGCACAGTGTCAAGCAGAAAGCAAGCCCTTGCCAACTCTCTCATGTCTGAGAAGCATCCTTCAGTACACTCTAAGAGATACAAAGAAGATAAAGCATAAAAATGCCCTCCAGGAGTCCTAATCTAGTAGAAACTATGAAAAGGTACTGACATTAGTTCACAATAAATTTTGTCATAATTATAAATGTGATTTAATCAGGAGTTAAAGGCCTTAAAAGGGAATTTCCGTTGTAATCTATTGTAAGAATAGAAACCTTCAAACACCAGGGCAAGTACAAAGACTGTCTCAGATATGTTCTGACCATATAGTCTTCTGCAGAGCTAAAATCCTGGTATTAGTCAGCTTTATAGCTTTGATGAACATCACAAACAGGAAGCCACCAACTGCTGTGTCAGTGCTATATTTGGTGCTGGTTTGCCCTTACTTAGAGAACCCTATTCCGTATTGATCCTCCTACCTCAGAAATGATATAACTACCCTTGGGGAAGTGAAAATATACAGAGCTATGTGAGCTAAGCTTAGCTCCAGGATTTATGGCTGCAAGATATGAAATGCTAAGTAGGCAAGAAAGCTCAAGAACATATTTTCATCTAGAAGACATAGAGACTTGCAGTCCCTGCTATACAAATAACTCCCTAACATCCATACTGGAAATATGACCATACAAAAAAGACAATGTATCTGAGTTGTTAATATGATTAAAAATATTGACACACTTGACCCACTAGAACCTCCTACAAGCTCACTGGACAGAGTAGAAATCAGTACAAGGGAGATTATTAAGGATAAGACATTAACTTTATCCCAAACCAACAACCAACACTTTTAACACTAATGAAGCTTTCTTGGTGTGATTCTAAAGATTATTTAGAGTGATGTTCTAACTTAGTTACATGAATTATTTTTAAGCATCACATGGCAGAAGCATATTAAAGGTAGAATTTTTACTGAATTCAGTGAGTAAAACAGTTGTAAAGAGTCACTATCATGACTTCTAAAGCAACACAATTTAATGCAGTGTCTAATCAAGACCTTTTGAAAGGTCTAATTAGATACAGCATTAAATTGTATAAAAATTAAAACAAACTTTTAAAAACTTATTTAAATGACATGACACCATATCTGACATTTTATATATGCGTCACTTTTTAGAACCAAAGTAGAGAATAATGGCATATTTATCTTGCATCATAATTCAACTAATGTAATTTTTAATCCAAAATTGATCCAGTGGCAAATTTCCATTTTTGCAGAAAACCCATTTGTACAGAATATCTGTGGTCCAAAATCATTGTTTAAAAACAAACTATTAAACATTGTCTTTTTGGTTTTTGATATTTATAGTCAAAGCCTATACAAGCATAAAAGACATTTATAGTTTCAGAATGAAATGTAAATATTAACTTGACCATGTGAAAGCCAATGTGCAGCTGATAGACGGAGGAGGTGGAAATAGGAAAGGAAAAGTGAGGAATAAAATAGGGGTCCTACTACTTAAATGTACTAGTTTTACAAAGCAAGGAATCATAAAAGTCTGACCCCTCTCCCCCAAATGAGCTTATAATACTATTTAAAAATTACAAAGGCTTAGAAAAACTAAAAATAGTATTAATATCAAACTTTAGCATAGGAGACGGGAATGGGAGAGTAATGGAAGTGAGTTATTACCTCATCTTTCATAATAGGAATTCTATAGGCGTGGTTTATTGATTTATGGAAGAGTACAGGAATAGGCACATTATCTAAAGTTATCAAGGCAATCTTCAAAAAACGTTTTAAGTAGCAGCTAAAAGATGTTGTCTTTAGGGAGAATAATTGGGAATGGAGAAGTATGGGTGAGAAAACGTTACTTTTCACCATAAACTCATCTGTATTATTTGATTATTTACCATATGCATGTGGTATTATGAAAGAACATATTTTAAAAAATAAAACTATATGCAAATTGGCATTATTTATTAATATGTAGAGAGAAATGCAAGAATAGGTAACTTTAAAAGAAAAGATTTACAGAAAATTTTCATCATAAGCCACAATACACTTAAAAAACATTCTGAAAAGCTCAGTATTTTCTAACTTATTAATATTTCCCTAATAAAATATGTACATGACAGAAAACATTCCTTTTTAATAGTTGACAACCACTCAGCAGTGTAACAGAGAAACAAAGAAGACACTGCACTTCAGGCACAGCCAGGAGTACATGTGTGACGTTGGAAAAGTCCCATCACTTATTCTACTGGGGCCTTAGTTTCCTCTTCCACTGGATGAAAGGGTTAGCCAAAAAAGGCCTTGAAGGCTACCTCAGGCTCGACCTTATATATAGCAAAGCAGCTCATTTCATGTAATTAGAATCAAAGATTTCAAAGATTGGAAAAGAGCTTAGAAGTCAGTCTTTCAACCTCATTCTGCAGAAAGGAAAGTGAGGCCTCATAAAACTTCTAGAGCCACAAGAGCTAAGGGTGGTGGAATCAGAAATAGAACCCATATTCCCAGACTCTCATGGTGCCATACAAATACCATAGAACCAAAACACCTGTTCTGGAAGTTGGAAGTCTGAGATCACGGTATTGGCATGGTCGGGTTCTAGTGAGGACTCACTTCTAGGCTTGCAGATAGTAGCCTTGTCACTGTGAGCTCATATGGTCTCTCCTTGGTGCACATACATTGAAGAAAACCTATTTCCCTTCCTCTTCTTATAAGGCCACCAATCATATCAGATTAGGGCCCCACCCTGTGACCTCGTTAACCTTAATTGCCTCCTAAAAGCCCTTTCTCTAAAAACAGTCACATTGGGGGTTGGGGCTTCAACATATGAAGTTGGGAGGGAACACAGTTCAGTCTATAGCATCTTCTTTCATAAAATGTATGACACAACTTTTTGTTGTTGTTAATCCTCACTTGAAGATATTTTCCCATTGATTTTCAGATAGAAAGAAACATCGATGTGAGATAGACACATTGATTGGTTGCTTTCCACACGCCCTAACCAGGGCCAGGGATCTGAGTCTGAAACCAACATACATGCCCTTGATCAGAATCAAACCCGAGACCCTTTAGTCCCAGGGCCAATGCTCTATCCAATGAGCCAAACTGGCCAGGGCAGGATGACACAACCTTTTCACATCTCTTCTCCCTGCCAACATTACACAACAACTCTTGTCTATATATTTCAACATTTCAATATGAGAAAATTATACTTTACTATAAAAAAAGGAAACTATTTTACAGCTTGATATTGTTTCTCGTTTCTCAGTGATAACTTAAGGAGACTAATTGCATAAAGATTTGCATGTGATATATTTTGCACTTTCTCTACATCAAAGTGTAAATTCAAAGACACAAACGTAGAGGTGCTAAGTTACCCTGTGATAACCTTCCATACACACTTATCAGTTGCTCTAACAATATCCGCAAGAGTAAAATATTCCCATTAAAGCTAACAGATTTCTAGGAAGAAAAATGTTTTGTTCTTGGTTGAACATTTCCTTCGCAGTCCAGTTTCGTGAAACAAAACCCCACGTCTTCCTTTCAAACCGACAGAAGCAAACAATACAGTCAACATCTGGGTGAGGTAAGGGTTATATTTTCAGTTCAGGGTTGAGGAAAAAGAGCTAATTTGCTAATCATAAAAAGCATATGAAGTCACTGAAACTCCAAAATAAGGAGCTGAGAATAGGAAACTTAGTTTTAGAGGAAACTACTACTTAAATTACAGCATGTCTAGAAATGGGAAGGGATGCATAAAACCCATGAAGTTGCAGATAGTATAATTTATTTTGTAAAAAAAGATAAAAAACAAATATAAGAGAAAAGGGTGTGCACTATAGATCAAGTAGAAAATACTTTAGGAGAGGTTTTAGAGACAACCTCAAAGAGATTTATATGACTTCATACTCACAGATCATGTGAGAGGAGATGGTGTAGTCATCCACTAAAACTCCTTTCAAGGGCCGCCCCACCCTATTCCTCCTCCCTCTGCTGAATCAATCAGCCCCTCCGTGGCTCCCAGAGCACACGGGGTAGACACCTTTGCTGTAACCCTTATATATTGTCTTGCAGTGTTTTTCCAAGAGTGGTTCTCACACCATCTGCATCAAACTCACCTCCACTAATCCCCAGCCCACCCATCCCTACACGCTTATTAAAATTGCAGATTCTTGGGCAGCTCTGTAGAAAACATCTCGTTGAGAATGAGCTCAGGAATCTGCATTTTATCCACTTGCAGATTAAATGTACACTGCATTTTGAGAATTGCTACTACCTGTTAGCTATTAGCTTGTCTCTCCCCAAACTGCAAGTGCCTTTGCTGACAGGTGCTGTGATTTATCAACCTCTTTATCAAATGGCAAGCTCGAGTGGATCCTTGATAAACACGTGTTGACCGGGACCCTGAGGAGCACCTCCTAGCAAGCAGAAGGCAGGGAAGTGGAACTCACAGAAGGACGGACCAAAATGTAAAGAATGGCCCTCAAGCCTCAAAATCGAGATGAAATAAGCAAGAAATGATGCTGGGTTCCGATTCAGAAGTGACTCAACACTTCGCAAACTGCTTTTGAAATATTTACTAATTTTGCTCTGTGGGAAACCAAGTGAGGGCTAGCTGAGGCGTCCGGCCACTTGCGTGCAGTGACTTAGGCAGGACACAGCAGTGGTACCAATGGATGCCAGTGAGGAGCAGCAGGGAAGATGGTCAGCAAAGAAGCCAGGAAGTCCCTCACTTCTGGGGAGTGCCGAGAAGGATTTGCAGCTGAAATTTGAGGTTGAGTCGAAAACCACATGAGAAGCAAGGTGTCGAAATGAAGCATCTCAGACTCACAGAGGAAGCCACACAGCAGAGGCTGAACTGGCCATCAAGCTGATTCCTACCGTGCATCTGCACTTGAGAAAGTACTCATCGCAAGTACAGATCAGGACTGGGAGCGACTTTTCCAGAAAGAAGAACACTGGGAAGACAGTTCGTCAGTGGAACACTAAAAGGGGAATACTGAGATCTTTGTTTAAAGCTGTGACATCTTGCCTCTCACCTGAATAGGGAGGGCGTAGGGTTAGACTAGGCAACTTCTGTCTTGCTGTAAAAGAACATTCAGGCTTGCAGAAGCAGTATATGTTACTGTCCAAGGAGAAAAGCTATACGATATAATATAAATGCTAGGTCATGTCCAGTTTTTGTGGTCATGTTGATCAACCGAATTATGATACCAACGTTTAAAAAGGACTATATTTAAGTTTGGTTTCTGGGAAAAACATGCTTGAACTCGTTGTTTTGTTTTTATTTGTTGGAAGTCATGCAGGTAGAAAATGTTTAGTCCTTTACAAAGGAAATGTGTCAGCCTCAGGTACATTCTGTCTATGCTGAGGTTTAAACCCAGAAGGCAGCTCAGAGCTGGTGAGCAGTTCAGAATGGAAATAACTAGAGAGATGTCTCTCACATCTAAGTAGCTAAGAGCACCTGGAGAGGAAAAAACTTCCCAACCTTGCCTTCTGATGGCCTGGCATTTCTTCCTATATCTCTATTCTGCTCCTGCTCATAATTCCAGAATAGTTATTCCAAACATCTTCATAAGTCCCAGACCCCATTGGTCTCCTTCTCACTTTACATGAGGACTTCCTATTGTAGGTCACAGAGAAAATAAGGTGCCAGTGATAAGAGTTCCTTCATTTTCCTGCTTGCACTGGGCCCCCACCCAGAAAAGAAACTTATTCACACCCATCCTCCCCTAGTAAACATGACATACACACATCTGTCTTACAATGTTTGTCGCAGTATTTGCTTGTCAGACATCCCAATCAGTCTGCAGGGCACAGAGCAAATCCCGCTTCTCACCCCTCTGCTTCCAGTTACATAAATGCTCAATAGTGTTCATGGAAGGAAGCAGACAGGAGAAAGGCAGCGGTATTGGCAACATGTTTGAGAATATTTAATATTCAAGGTGAATGGCAGGATAGTGTTAATTCAAGGAAACATTTAATATAAATTTAAAACCAACGAGACCACTTTAGCCTACCTACATAGGCACTTACCTACGGCCTCATCAAACCACGGGTAAGAATAAGATCATGAGCCACATTTAATTATTTTATTTTTAATTGTGGTAAAATTCATATAACATAAAATTAACCTTCTTAACCAATTTTAAAAATGTTTTATTACTTTTTGCTATGTTTTTTCTCTTTATCTTTTTTATTAAATTCACCAGGGGAGACATTGGTTAATAAAATTTCGATAGGTTTCAGGTGTATAATTTTACAATACATCCTCTGTATATTGTATTGTGTGTTCACCATGCAAGTCGTCTCCTTCCGTCGCCATTTATCCCCCCCCCCCACACACACACACACATAAGAAAAAGCTCACCTTAACCATTTTTAAGCTGAGCCGTGTTAAATGTGTTCACATTGTTATAAGCACACCACTTTTAATGATATAGAACGAGGTTACATGTTCCTTTTGTGAAAAGGACAAATAAAGGCCTTCGAAAGATCTGACTTAAGAAGGCTAGGTTCGTGCCTAAAGCACACACAGCAACTTCGTGCCTTAAGCACATGCAGCAGCTACGCGGGGCTGCCTGAAGGATGCACCACTAATTACCTGGCAGCAGCTTCTGGGGCTGACAGCAAGACGGTAAAATCACAGTAATTGAAGGGTGTTTTCTTCCAAAGGACTCGTGCCACAGACTACATTTCTGGTGCTAAAAATCCCCTGGGCTTGACACCTGCCAGCAATAGCCAGTCGACTTTAGGCCTGGCCCTGATTAACCAACAAACTAGACACTGAGTGATTTTAGAGAAGCACTACAGATCCAAAATGTACCAGTCAGTAAAGATCACATCATCCCACCTCTTACCCCCCAAAAATGCATCTTCATCTAGCCCTAAACTCTCTGGACTGGACCATCTGGCAATCTTCCACAGCAGGTGAGTAAGAAAGAGACAGGAAATTTGAAATGTATTGACAGTATCCGAAGTCAGGCAGTTAATAGATTCATTGCACCAATTCTAACATAATCATTTCGCAGCACAGGGTCAATAGCCACCTAGAACCAGGGCAGAGTGTTTTACCTAACACCACAAAGCTTCAACTGCCACTTGAAGGACTTAGAAAAGAAGTAAAAAGAGCCTACTTACTGAGGCTCTACTATGGACCAGCTGTGTGTTAAATAGTATAACATGAATATTAGCACACTTGCTCCCAAATTTCAGAAATAAAACTTTCAAACTATGGAAAATATGATCAAAAGTTATATAACAAAAAAAAGTTATATAACCATGAAGGAAAAATGACAATATTTGCTTCTTCAAAACTTGTAGAGAATACACACTGACAGAAAATCTTACAATGGACTACAAAGGGAATGTCCTAGAAGGAAAGAAACTGAACGATTTGAAACGATTATTCAGAATTGGATGATGATAATTTTCACAATTATTTGATTACTTTTCTTGGTCTGGAATCTATTTTGACAGTAAGAAACAGAATGTTTCAACCTCTTATAAGTAAACAGTGGTGTTTACTAGAAAGAGACATGGATACTTTACTGAACCCAAAGGGTAGAAAATACACCTGTGCCGTGCCAGGGAGGGAAACACGGGATTGGGAGTTAGGAACTGTGGTTACTCTCACAATTGCCCTGGAAGGTAAGATGCTCCCATTTCCACTTCTCTGTTTGCCTCCTTTCTTCTTTTCCTCTGCAGACAGGCTTTCTCTGCCGGGGGATGCACAGGGCCAAATATGAAACCCCCCCTCCCACCAAAGCCCTGTTATTCTCGCCCCTCGCATTCAATAGGGATGCACTAAAGCTTCTGAGACCTAATTTCAAATTCTTACGTGGAGAAATTGATGAGGATAGCTTAGGCCAAGTATTCACTCCCAGGTGTCTATGACTTTTCCAGAAGGTTCTATTTCCTGTGATGCCAGATATAGTACTATATTTTGATGTTCTACCCATAGGATTGCAGCATCTTGATTCATCAGTAACCAAGTGAAGTTATAGAAATGTGAAGCAAGAACATTCTGTGCCAAATGCTTAAATTAACAGATCAATATTGTTGGTTTTCATCCCATCCAACAAAAAGCATGTGCAGTTTTTCTTAAGTGAAGAGTTGCAAGCATATCCTTAGGATGTTCAATCTGTACTATGCTTTCCCCCCCCCCCCCCCACAGGAGATAAACTCATCTTTACTTACTGGAAAAAGCAGTCTGTGTGGTTGTTCTCATCATCAGCGTGGGAGCTGCTCTATGAAAGGCTAAGCACTTATCGACTTCAAGACTGTTGCAACACACAGACAGAGAGCATAAACCAGCATTTCTCACCACAGATGCTTTGTCTTAGAGACTAGGAGCTGTGCTTGGTAACAAATGCTGGAAGGCACTGAGGTATCAATTACTAACTATTTAAGGACAATGCCATCTTTAGCAAGGAATAACATAATGATAAAAACAGTTGATTCTGTTGCAGGAGTCAAGTATTTCCATACTCTCTTTAGCAAGCCTTTATAATCTATATTTAATCACAAGTTTCTTTGGGGATTCTTGTCTAGGGACAAGCTTAAACCATTAATTAAATCACTGCATCTGTAATGCTGGAGTTGTTCCTTCCTTGTTTATAATACGCACTTGTCTACTGGCCTGAATGAGGAGAATGGGAGGCAGAACCCAGTCTGTGCCGCCTCGTCCTGGGTTGCATTGTCCCCCCTCCCCCAATTCATATATTGAAGTCCTAACCCCAGTACCTCCGAGTGTGACCGTATTTGAAGACAGGGCCTTTAAAGAGGCGATTCAGCTAAAACGAGACCATTAGAGTGGGCCCTGATCCGCGATGACTGATGTTCTTACGGTAAGAAGAAATTTGGACACGCAAAGGGAAGTTTGAGCATCAGGGATACTAAGCACAGAGAAAAGATCATGTGGGGACACGGCGAGATGATGGCCGTCAAACCTATCAGCACCTTGTTCTTGAACTTTCAGCCTCCTGAATTGTGAGAAACTAAATTTCTGTTAAGCCACCCAATCTGAAACATTCTATTATGGCAGCCATAGCAAATTAATATGCTCCCCTGTGAGAGATTTTAATACTGGAGGATCCCCTAATACTTTTCTCCAGGTGACCCATTCACAAGTGTAACTGAACGTGAGCTCACTTCATCTGTTTCTGAACCTGGACATGGAGAGAAACCATAAGAGCAGTTCCCACAGTGCAGGGCTGCCTTCCCTCGTGGCAGCAATTGGCTGGGACCTGTAGCAGCTGCCTCCTTTCTAAGGGCCAGTGTCACACAGTCCCAAGACTGCCTACTGTCATACACATAATTGCTCCCCCCATTTACAACATCTCCCTGACTTCTGCAAGCATTTGAGCCGCTGCGATGGTCTGCTCAGAGCCAGGCGCTGAAGTCACGATGCCTCCATGACAGGGGCAGAGGCGTGGCTCAGACAGCCCCTGAGCCCGGGCAGCAGCACGCCCACCACTCACGTTTCCTCTAAAGCCAATGACATTGATTTTTTTTTATTAATGGCTATACCTCCGAGGACAAAACAGAGTTGCAGAATCAAAGAAGCAATAATTTTTCTCTGGCCATTGTAATTATTGAAGTGGAGTCACCTTGTGAACAAACCAGATTACAAAACATGGGGATATCCTCCCCCTTTCCACTTGCTTATTTAAAAATGTGTTATCAAAGGAAGGAAGCTGATTATGAGTCCTAAGGGGGATACTGTGGTTTAGTACGAATCAGGGGTTTGAGTTGTTGCAGGACTTCTTGGTGAAGAGTTGAAAAGATTAATTTCGTCCACGATGGGGTTGGTTCAAAGGTTGTTCTTTGCTGGTTTGTGATGCCCCAGCACTATGTTTCCTTGGTCCTTGGTTAATTTACAGAAGTTGCAAATAATCAGGAAATGCCTCCAGAGATAGTCTGTGAGCCCTGTGACCCTTCTTACTCCCATGGCCAAGGACAGTCCCCCAGGACAAAAGCCAAGATGCGAGAGGGATGCCAGGGCTGCACAGAGCTCAAAAGCAGAGATCTCTCTAACTTCTCTCTCTCTCCCTCTCATTTTCTCTTCTGCTCACTCCACCTCATTCATTCACTCTCTCTTGCTAGAGCAGATTGAAAAGATTTTCAACTAGAGTGTCCCCAACAATAAGAGTTCAAGGGGGGCTGCTTTTGGAGGAGGCTCAGGACTTGGGACTCGCATTAGAATCTCCAGGCACAGGAACTGGTTAGCAATAGACTTTGAAGCAAATAGCATCTCAACATTGATCTGTGCTCCCCCTTAAACTAAGGATGCAAAAGATTCATGTGTTCAAACGACCAAATATTAATTCAGCACCCTTCCTGGACAGAAGCTAAATGCACACGTCCCACCAAACACACACACCCAACAACAACAGCCCCTCCCACATATACACAAGAACCACCCTGCTCACACACCACAACAACTAGCACATACACCACCAACTGCCACACCCCCACACATCGTCAGCCACTACTCACCCACACGCATATCGATAACAAACACCACCCACACACAACGCACCCCCACACACAGTTTCACAATAGGCACATTACAAAAATGCAATCCTCATAAATGAGTTAGAGGGAATATGAAAAACAAGAACCCTCAGCAAAATCATCTCTGTTCTTTATTCTTCTCATTGTTTCAGAGTCTCTACCTCTGCTTTACACTAACCCAGATTTTAACATTGACTTTTGAAGGGAAATGTCTAGTACCTGTGATAGTAACCATTTGTTCTATCTTCCCCAGTGTGTTTGTCTGGAGTCTCGTGATTCTGTCACTTTAGGCAAGAGGGTCTGCTATCGTGTTCTTTGCTCGGTGTGTCTTAAAAAACAAAGGCACAGCTGCATTTTATAACCCGGTACCAGACCACATTCTCTCGTCATGTCTGCCTCCTTGCCCCAAAGCAATGAAAGCTCCTTCACTAATGGAAAAAATTCTGCGTAAGGTAATCGGGTCGCTTTAGAAGGGTGTGGATTATGTGCATTTTAGGGCATGAGGGGTGTGTTTAGTTTTTCAGAAATAAAAATTGGACATATCACCCTCCTCTAATTTGGAAAGAGATTATTCAAAAGCAGTCAAGTCTTGATTACACTAAGCCTTGTGTACTTGAGCCTTGTTTTTTTGTTCCCTCTGCTGCCTACTCTTTCTCAGTTTCACTGTTCATTACCTTCTTCGTCATTGTGTAGACAGAAAGGTCATGGTGATATATAAGTCAATCCCTTTCACTTTATCTTTGTAGCTCTGCAAGAGATTTGGAAGAGGAATAAGCTGAAACTTCAGGATCACCTGAGGATTTTAATTACTTCTGTGCTCTCTGCCCCCCAATTTGTACTGTTTAATTGAGTTTTTTTACATGAGATAAATGTATCTTTATCTCTCCATCCTTGCCTCAGTACAAGGATTGCTCCAACAAGCAATTTGGCAAATGAAAGTGATCAATAAGAGCCACTGCAAAGGGCTTGTTAACCCAAACTATGATGTCTATACCACATTCCTCTGCCAACTTCTAGATCATCCACACCAAAAGTTCGCTAAGCTCAATATCCTCTGGAAGGGTTTGACATAAAAGCGAATTGAATGTGAACTGGGTGTATGACTCTGTAATGCTATAACTGCACAGAAAACTGTTGTCATCTCTGGCCACTGATAAACTCTACTTGGCATAAAGAAAGACATCTAAAATTTATGGACTTCAGTAAACCCATCTACAATAGATTCATTGCCCAAATTCATAGTGAATGACTGCGAGTTGTACATAAAGGCTTTTCAAACTGTTCAAGAATTTTAACATTCCATTGTTTGAGAATGATTAATAATTAATTCATGACTAATACAATCAGTATAATTAATGAATGGTTAATACAATCATTACTATATGACACATTGTATAAAATGTAAATACTAGTAGATAGGTTGACTGGGCATTAATGTTAATGGAGGACAGTTTGCACTTATGTAATTAGACATTTCATTGTTGGGTGCATAATCAAGTGGGATGTATTGCATAGAATGTATTGACTTCTAATTAACTTTAATGATACTTACTCCATTGTTTAAATAAAAAGTATGAAAACTAATCACTGCAGAATTTCCTGAAGCTCTGTTCTTGGTTTCAATCAATATTTGCTTTCTCTATAGCGTAATACTTCGGAAATTATCTCAAGCTTGACCAAGAATATTGACTCTGATTCACCACAATTTTTAAAAAAACAAAATGTTATCATTTCTGTAATGTTGTCGCTCATTTCTGAGTAATTGTTGTTGCTTGTGGTATAATGACTTCACTCTAAAAGGCATGGGGAAAGTAGCTAACTTTTTCCCTGTCTTTGGATATCATTAGGAGTCAAAATGCATAGTGGCTGGGAGTTCAGGGTTTAGAAATAGTGGAAGGGAGCTGTGCTTTTTCTAAGAATATGTTCTGATTCTGATGATTCTAGCTAAAAATTGGGTAGGGAAAGTTTAGCAGCTTTAAATGAACAGACTTACTCATGGACTAGGTCAATGTCTGAAATCAGATTTTTATCCACTCACAGTAATGATTTAATGTATATGAACAGCCACTGGTTAAATGTATAAAAAAATTAATGCTAGTGGGCCAAAGAGCAGTTTTATGCAAATAAAAAAAACTGACATTGCTATTTTAGTAATTTCTCACTAAGGAGAAAGAATAATAAAAGCAATGACTAATGTTAGTTGAGCCTTTTCTAAGTCCCAGAAACGACTATCCCAAGTGCTTTATATGGATTATGTCACTGAGTCTTCAAACAACTCCATGTTGTAAAATTGAGACATATTAGAGGTCAAGTAATATGTTTAAGGTCACACAGTTATTAAGAGGCAGACTAGATCTGAACTGAAACATTTTTACTCCAGATCCCCTATTTTAAACTAGAGGCCCAATGTATGAAGATTCGTGCAAAAATGGGCCTTCCTTCCCCTGGCTACCGGCACCACCTTTGCTCCGCCCAGAGCCGCCTTTCTGCCTTCCCACATTGCCCAGAGACCCGGAGCGGTTGGGGCAAGTGTCCTGCCCCCGGTTGCTTGGCGCCTGTGTATGCAAATTAACCTGCCATCTTTGTTGGGTTAATTTGCATACTCACTCCTGATTGGCTGGTGGGCATCGTGAAAATACGGTCAATTTGCATCTTTCTCTTTCAGACTAGTAAGTTACATAGCCTGCAAACTGAATTATAAATCAGAATTCTACATAGCCATGCCTGAAACTGTTCTGGATTACCAACAAAAGGACAAATTCGTATCATACCATTATACAGTTTTCCTTCCCTCCATACTTCAACATTCAAAAAAGCACAGGTGATATACATCACCTTCTGAATTTTCTAACTCTTCTCATTTCTAGAGCACAGTTCTTTATTTTTCTGTATTAATTGGAAAATAGCACATACAAGAGTGCATAGGATCATGGTGCAAAATAAAGAATCACCTTGTAAAAACCAAATCAGCTTGGGGATGAAAGTGAAGTAACTCTGGCTTGGTCAAGGAAATGAAAAGGAAAATGGAGTCAGGAGTTTATAGTCTTATTTTCTTTTTCCTCATGTGACTCATATCACTTCAACCTTATCTCAACATACCTGCACACACCCAGTCTGTTCATCATCCTATGCCCAACACGAAACCTTTTGTCTTTTCTTTTACATATATTTTTATTGATTTGAGAGAGAGAGAGAGAGAGAGAGAGAGAGAGAGAGAGAGAGAAACATCAATGATAAGAGAGAATCATTGATCGGCTGTCTCCTGCACTTCCCCTACTGGGGATCGAGCCTGACACTTGGGCATGTGCCCTTACTGGGAATTGAACGGTGACCTCCTGATTCATGGTTCAATGCTCAACCATTGAGCCACACAGGCTGTGCTCTAAACCTTTTTCAATGAAACAACAAGGACCTATAACACAATTCTCCCTCGAAACCAATAAGCCATTGTTTGCTATTAATTTCAAATCTCCCAAAGTGTAATTTTCCCTATTAATTCATTTAAAAATTATCATTAGAAAGCTATGAGTTAGCTATTCACCCTTGACATTGGAGTTCAACAGCTACTTTTCCCAAATTCTAACTAATTAGTATCCACCTACAAATATACCCTTCAAATGAACATACTATCAAATTTATGTTTTTATAAATTCTTCAATTTTTCTATTAGATTTCTATGGTATCTGATATCTTTCCAAGTATCTTCTCATTCAATAGCTACTAACCCATATCACCATAATATAAGTGTGGGGATCTTCAATTTTTTGTCAGTATAAAGATTTCCTCATAATAAAAATATTTGACACCTTTGAAAAGCACATAAGCTATTGATGAGTTAAATTTGTTGACTATTTTAAAGTATACTATATTATTTGTTGGAAACAGGTTAACTCTATCACAATGTGAATTTGCTTGTGAGTGTGAAAGTAGCTAACACACACATTTTCAGTATACATCAATTTGCTTTGTGCATAATAGCAAATTGAATAGCAATATAGTAGTTTTAATAACACCAAATAACAGCAGCATTGATGGGCATTTAATGTCTTTATACTCAGCTAGATAGTTTATTGTTACTTAATAAGAAAAATTATGTAAACATCAAGCACTTCTAGCTTTAAAATTTATTTTATTTGTCCTTCCCTTTAAAAGTCTTAAATAGGCAGCATATATCACTTGGAAAGTGTCATATTTCCTTTTAATGCAACAATTATTCTTTGAGTGTGTGGTCAGGCAATAATAAGCTTATAGTCTTATAGGTAAAAATCTGATCACACATGAAATACTGACTAGTAAAACAGGGTGTCATAGAACAAGAGAAAATGTGCGAAGTGGGGCCAACAAGTGGAATCATATAGCATTGAATTTCATCTCCTCTGACCTTCACAGAAAATTTATATACCGTATTTTCCGGCGTATAAGACAACCTTTTAACCCAGGAAGATCTTCTCAAAAGTTGGGGGTCTTATACGCTGGAAAATACGGTAACCCACCCATCATTTGGCAATAACTCACTTTAATTTCAAATTGTAAATACCGTATTTTCCGGCATATAAGACCCCCGACTTTTGAGAAGATTTTCCTGGATTAAAAAATCGTCTTATTCGCCAGAAAATATGGTAATAAACTAGAGGCTCAGACTGCAACCTCTCCAATCCGGGACCCCTTGGGGGATGTCCGACAGCCGGTTTAGGCCCGATCCTGGGGATCGGACCTAGACCGGCAGTCGGACATCCCTCTCACAATCCGGGACCCCTGGCTCCTAACTGCTCACCTGCCTGCCTGCCTTATCACCCCTGACTGCCCCCCTGCCAGCCTGATCTCCCCACCCCTAACTGCCCCTGCTTGCTGGCCTGGTCTCCCCCAACTGCCCCCCTCTGCCGGCCTAGTTGCCCCTAACTGCACCCCCTGCTGGCCTGGTCGCCCCTCATTGCCCCCCTCTGCTGGCCTGATCACCCCTCACTGCCACCCCTGCCAGCCTGGTCGCCCCATGCAGCCTGCTGTTCGGTCATTATTGTGAGGGCATCCTGAGAAATTTGCATATTACCCTTTTATTAGTATAGATAAATTCTTATCTTTCTTGTATTTTCAAACCAGGCCCCCCCCCCCACACACACACACAATCTGAATCCATCTTTTCCAATGGGATTAAACCAAAGTCACTATATATATATGAGGCCCAGTGCACGAAATTCATGCACTCTGGGGGGGGGGGGGGGTCCTTCAGCCCAGCCTGCGCCCTCTCACAGTCCAGGAGCCCCGCGATTGATCACCCCACAGAGGGAGGCCCTGCCCACTGCCGCTGGCCAGGTAGCCTGGGCCTCCCTCTGCGGGGCGATCTTGGGGAGATGGCGGGGCCCCAGACCAATTGCATCGCACCTGCCTTGGCGGTGGCAGTCAGTGCTGGGTTGCCGCGGTGCCCATGAACCAGGAGGGACCAAGAGGTCAGCAGTTCAGCCCACTCGCCAGTCCCCGCCCACCCGAGCCTGCTGCATGCACAGACTGGCGTTCAGTCATCCGTTTGGTCATTTTGGACAGTACAGATTCTGGCTCTTTATATATTAGGATATATATATGTGTGTGTGTGTGTATGTGTGTGTGTGCATATACACACACACACACACATATATATCCTAATACATACACACACACACACACACACACACACACACACACACACACACATATATATTCTAGAGGCCTGGTGCATGAATTCGTGCATGGGTGGGGTCTGGCCAGCTGCCCCAATTGGGGCTGGGCCAGCCATGGGGAGGGGATACGGGAGGTTGGCTGGATAGCCCTGCCCCTGATCAGGGTGAGAGGAACACTTGGGGGCGGGGCTGGCCAGGGGGAGGGACCATGGGTGGTTGGCCAGCTGGCCCCTTCCCCTGGTTGAACCCCTGGTCAAACTCCCAGTCAAGGGGACAATTTGCATATTAGCCTTTTATTATATAGGATATTTTTATATTTTTTAAAATTGGTTTTAGAGAGGAAAGGAGAAGGCTAGAGAGAGAGATAGAAACATCAATGATGAGAGAGAATCATTGATCGGCTGCCTTTTGCACACCCACCACTGGGGATCTAGCCCACAACCCAGGCGTGTGCCCTTGACTGGAATCAAACCTGGGCCCTTCAGTCCACAGGCTGATGCTCTATCCACTGAGCCAAACCAGCTAGGGCCAAAGTCAAATTCTTGGCAATAAATAAATAACCAACCAACCAAACAAACAAGAAAATAACCTTCTATGATCCCCACCATCACCACTTAAATAACATTCTTATACCCTTTTCCCCTTACCATCCATTTACTCTTTACCAAAATAGTTCTTACTAATTCAGCAATGATTTTCAATATTTAAATCCTTATTATATATGCTTTATTAGCAGTATTTACATGGTTAATCTCTTCCTCCTGATTTTCAGAATAGCATCTCATCTAATTTTCTTGCAACCTCACTACTTCTCTGTGTTCTTTCTCCTGCTTCAAAGTCATTAAATGGAGGATTTTCTATGAGGTTTTCAAAGTCATCTTTTCTTCTTATTCTATACTCTTCTCTTAAGAATTTTACCCAATAGGAATCCAGTTATCAACCATAAGCCAATTGCTCACAAATTTACCTTCTCCAGCCCATTCCTTCATTCTGTAAATATTTATTAAATGCCTACAGTATTCCAGCCACTAGCGATAAAAGAGTGAATGAACTGAGACTTTTCTAAGTTTAAGACCCATAAATCCACTGCCTACTATTTACTCCACTTGAATGTCTCAAAGCCATCTTATATTAACATGCCTTAAGCCAAACACATAATCTCCCCTCAAGTCTAACTCTCTTCCCAAGTGCTTAACTCAATGACTGGCGCTACCTTTCAACCAGTTGCTTAAGCTAGAAACCTAGGAGTCCTCTTCAGTTTTCCCTAATCCTTCATCCCCATATATAGCTCATTAAGTCCATTTTATTGTTACTTCCTAAATATATCTTGATTCCATCCAATGGACTCTCTGACTCCACCTTCACCTCCGCATTCCGATATGTCATCCTAACTTACCTGTACTACGGCGACAATCCCTCAGCTGGCTCTCTGATTCTGCTTCTCCTTCTTTCACTCTCTTTCTTTGCACTGCAGAAGAGGTGAAATTTTAAAAACATAAATTTTATATTATGCTTCCTAACCCCTCTTCCCCCACCACAGTACTCGAGCCCCCTTCACTTAACGATTCCATGCTTCATCCTACTACAGGGACTTTGTAGAGCTGGTGCTTTGCAAAGGAATGCTCTTCCAATCTTCCTCCCCCATGCACCTGCTCAAATCTCCTGCCTACACCTTAAGTTTTAGAGTACTTGTCAGTTCTTTAATGAACTAAAACACAAATTATCCTGGGTTCCCTATTACATGCTCTTATAGTTGCCTTTCTTCTTATGACTTATCACAGTTGTAATTTTACATTTATTTGTATGTGTGTTTTTTTAATCAACATGTCTTCTCCACAATGATGACAGAAGCTATTTTATTTTTGCTCATTATTGAATGTATAGCTCTGTATAGTGCCTATCACATGTTTGGTTTTTCAATAAAGACTTGCTATATGAATGAATGAATGAATCAGTGAGTGAGTGAATGAGGAAAAAACCAAATTACTCAAAATCCCAATGCCCCCAAGTAGGCAGTTATAATAGTAGTTTGATGTATTTCTTCCAATAATTTTGATGCAAACATATTTTGACATGTTTTACAATTTGGGCAGATACTGTATATATAATCTTCTATATATATAAAAGCCCAAGCGAACATTACTACTGAATGACCAGAATGACTGGAACGACCAATTGACCAGTCGCTATGGCACACACTGAACACCAGGGGGCAGAGACTCAATGCAGGATTTGGCCCCTGATGGTCAGTGTGCTCCCGCAGCCAACCTTTCACAGCTGGCCAACCGCCCGTGGTCCCTCCCCTGGCCGATCAGCCCCCATCGGCCCCTGGTGCTAAACTACTTGTAGACAACCTGCTTCTGGGTCAGGGTTTTGAATGTAGCTGAGCAGCTCCCTTGCTATGATCTTTTGAAAGTCAGCCCTCAACACAAGGGTTTGTCTTGATCCCATCCTCTCCCTTCCCCAGGGGCCGCCCACCCATCACAGTGGTGGTGCGGTGATGAGAGAAGGAGGAGGGGGGCAAGCGGGGAACTGCACAGTGGCAGGGTGCCAACCACGGAATCGGCGTCCAGCATCCATTTCTTCCACGCTTGGCCCAGCGACCATCACCTCCTCTCCCAAACCCACCGGGGCCTTTGGGGCCTGGGTGGAACGGGGAACCGGGGGTGAATGGCAGGAGACGTGGCTCTTTCCCAGGGGAGCCGAGGTCTGGCTCCCTCCTCAGGGTCAGCGGCCAACCTCCTGGGGTCCCTCCCCCGGGCTGGCCAACCCCCAGCAGTCCCACCCCCGTCCCTCCCCCGGCCTGCAGGCCCCGATCAGCCTGGCCCCATCAGCCCTGATCGCTGGCCAGATCTAGGGTACCCACCTGTGCATGAATTCGTGCATCAGGCCTCTAGTTTTAATTATAATCTGTACATCAAACTCTAAGAATTTTCTGAAATTGTTAACTATCATTAAAAACCCCCATTTTTTATGGCTGCATAATATTTCAACTTATGAATCTAAAGTATATAAGCACTCTCCTATTATTAGATACTTAGGATTTTTCCAATATCTTTACTGTTGTAAATAGTGTTACTGCAACCATTTTTGCACATTTAGTGCATCTTAATTTATGACTACTAACAGGGGGCAAATTCATCAAATAGGATAAATTCTATGGTTAAGATGTATAGATATTTTTAAAGACTTGGAAATACCTGAATACTAATATAAGAACAATGAATACAAGAGCAATAAATGATATTGTACCATTTATATGTGTCTATGTTGAATCAAATTAGCCAGCTTTAGATTACAGGGCAAGGATAGACTAATCAGTTTATTGCAAGCATTTATTCAACATTTGAAACTATACCTTGTCATAGGTTACTCCAGGGAAAGACTGAAGAAATGCTTTGTAGGATGTACTTATGTTTCAACACTATGCCTAGTGTCCTGAAATTAACTCCTTTGAAAAAAATACTTCTGCAATTTTGGTCTTTCCCCGCCCCCCTGCTTTACAAATCTGGTAACTTGATAGTTCAGCAGAGTTCTTCACAATATGTTCCAGGAGTACGTAGTAGTTATTTGAAGCTTTATGAGATGAACATAAATACATTCTAAAAACTCTGCCAATTGTATATGCTTAAAAGTTGTTCCAAATGTTTTTGTTGTTTGGTGTTATTTTTTTGTTTGTTTGTTTCTTTGTTTTTTTATAAGTTCATCGAGGTCCAGTGTCCCAGGATAGGATAAGCGATCAATGAAAGCGTTAGGGGGTAGGGCTTCAATAAGGTGAAATTATCTGGCATGCTGTACACCCCTCCCTGCTTCCACCGTTTACAGGATTTCCCTCTGGGAGGTTTCCACACAAGAGTCTCAATTAGAAGAGTCTATTAAAAACAAAGCTTTCTAGACAAGTGGGTTTTGTTTTGTTTTGTTGCAAGAATATTACATTCAAAACAACCACAGCAAGACTTTCAATAAATATGTTTATGATATTTCTGGTGTTCAAAATAAATGTCAGAATCATCCATTTTTCATTCAGAGGATTCAATTCTCAATCTACTATGTAAGCACACATCACGCTAGGAAAAGAAATCTATGCACAGCATGACCTACTTTTGGTGTACTGAATTTTTTAAGAAAAAAGAAATTAAAAACTGTCATTAAAAATCCAGACAGTACTGCATTAATACAATGAATGCAAAAGCGTATATTAATATAAATAAGAATGAGCTGTATTTTTCAAGAGGTTCTACAATCAATAATTTTAGGTATATTTTCCTATTATTTATACTGCTATGAACCCTCTTAGACTATTTAAATTCACACTCATATCCTCAGTTGCCTGTCCTGGCACATAATTCTTTTTGTAAAGGAAAGAAAAACCTTTATTACAGTAGGTTCAATTTTGATACTATGATTATTCATATTTTCATCATACTATTATGTTTGTCATTTAGACATGCTCAGAGATACCCTTGCCTCTCTATTAGAATTTTATTTCTATTACCCAAGTCTTCTGCTTTTGTTATAAAATGCATTCTAAGTTGTTTAAAATTTTTCCCTAACATGCACAAGAACTCGATGATATATGTATATAGCCCATTTTATAGTAGATGATGTTGAGGCTCATAAATAGTAAAGAACCTGCCTAGAGCTCAATAACTCG
The DNA here is from genome assembly GCF_951640355.1 of Cnephaeus nilssonii. NCBI lineage: Eukaryota > Metazoa > Chordata > Mammalia > Chiroptera > Vespertilionidae > Cnephaeus > Cnephaeus nilssonii. Next base: position 56,207,487 of record NC_137073.1, read on the forward strand.
AAAGGGGAAGAGGCAGCACTTGAACCCAGTTCTGTCTGGCTGTACACTCAGCTCTTTCCACTACATCAGGTAACAAACCACATATGCTTCATATAGTTGTAAGCATCAGAGATTATATAATTTTTGGCCTATTTTTGACATTCAATAAATGACACCTACTTATTGTCATCATCATTATTTTTTTATAGTGTCACTTAGCTATGAGCATTCCTTTGCCAGAGAAACACCATCTAACAAGTCATTTTCAATCCAAGCATATGCTTTTTGTGCCTGTGCTTCCTCTCTCTTACCCTACACAATCCACTGCATAATTGAAATATTCCCCATTTTCTCCTCCACATACACAAGTTCAGGATAGTAGTAGGACAGTAGAAAGAACACTGGCTTATGAGTCGGCTAGAACTCCATTGGACTCCCAGCACAGACCACTTAACAGCTAAGTAACTGTGGGCAAGTTACCTAACTTCTCGAAGATGAAGATCTTTTCATCTGTAAAGGGAATAATGATGCCTATCTTGTAGGGTTTGTAGATTAGAAACAATGCATGCACATAGTAGGTACTCAGTAAACAATTTTTCTCATTATCATTTTCATCATTATAAGCTGTGCTTCAGTTAAATCAGACCACTAACCCACCCCCAATACTGTTTGTGCTTTGCAATTTTCTCTCTATTGCATTGTCATCCAATTCATTCTTCATTCTCCAATCTTAGTTCAAAAGTCATTTCCATCACCCTGACCGGTTTGGCTCAATGGATTGAGCGTCGGCCTGAGGACTCTAGGGTCCCAGGTTTGATTCCGATCAAGGGCATGTACCTTGGTTGTGGGCAGGGAGTGTGCAGGAGGCAGCTGATCGATGTTTCTAACTCTATCCCTCTCCCTTCCTCTCTGTAAAAAATAAATTAAAAATATTTTTTAAAAAGTCATTTCCATCAAACTTTCCTAGGTCCTACTACAGGAAGAGATCTCTCCTTTATCTGAACGGCTGTAGCACTTGGAACTTGCTTATTAGGCCACTGTATCTTGTATCACAATATGTTTGTATTTGCCTATGTTTGTTATTAAGCTGTAAGAGCCTTGATTGCGTGGACAATATCTTAAGCTTCTCTGTTTTCTCCACAGCACTTAGTTCAGTACCTGGCACTCAATAAATGGATGAATAAATCAAATATATAAATAAAGTTTTAATGAAATCTGTATTCTTTCTTTAATAATTTCAAATCTCTTAATTTAAAATGTGTAGGAACTCTTAATAGTTTTTGGAATATGATCTATTTCTAAAGTGACTAAATAAAAAATTCTGCTCCTTGACCCTCCCTTAGAAAACATCCCTCCCAGGATGGCTATGACTACATGGAATTTCCAGAGGAGCCTTAGGCACACTAAGGTACATTGTAGACATGTGGCCTGAAACAAAGAGAATGGGAAGACTGGCAGAACCAAGACATATATATATATATATATATATATATATATATATATATATATATATATATATGAATGATTTATTATAAGGAATGTACTCACATGATTAGGAAGGCTGAGAAGTCCCACAACATGCCATCTGCAAGCTGGAGTCCCTGGAGAGCCTATTGGTGTAGTTCCATTCCCAGTGTGAAGGCCTGAGAAGCAGCGGGTGCTCTGCTTGGCAAGCTCTACCGGGAGCATCCATGATGACATAGGTCCAGTCTGAGAGCAACAGAACATTGATGTCCTAGTTCAGTCACTCAGAGAGAGGAGAGGGAAAGGAAAGGGCGGGGGGGGGGGGGGGGAGGAGAGAGAGAGAGAGAGAGAGAGAATTCTTTCTTCTACATTCGGGAGGACAATCTGCTTTACTTAGCCTACAGATTCAAATGCTAATCTCACCCAGAAACAGTCACAGACACCCCTTGAAATCATGTTCAGCCAAATAACTGGGCACTCCATGATCCAGTTGAGCTGACACATAAAATTAACCACCACAACTCTCAAGTTTAAAAGGATGTAATTTTGGCAAAAAAAAAAAAAAAATCAGCAACCTAAACCAGAGTAATTTCTCATTCATCTGCTGCAGATGAGTCATTAAAGACAGGCCCTGGGCCCAGGGAAAAGTAGGCACTGAAACTACACTCTGCCCACCAAGCTTTACCAAGTTGGCCTGGGGCAGCCTCCACCTGGGGGAAGGGTGCCTCTTTTTAATTGGCTGAGTAGTTGTGGAACCCGAGAAGGAAGATTCATTTGATGTGAACCCCTGGAAGGAATTTACTTGCCGAGATGGACTTCCTAGGGTCAACCGAATTTTATGAATAATAAGAGTCTAGCAGCCATTTGCTGACAGAGGGTCCTCACATTGAACTCTGGGCTTCCCACATTATGTCCCTTGCCTGTTTACACTGTTGAGTCAACAACTGCAGGGAAACTCTGAGATCTGCCCACTTATCCGATAGTATATTGTATATTTATTTGTCCAATAGTATATTTGTCTGTAAGATTGCTGTCTTAAACTTTTTATAGAACATTCCAAACATATACTGAAATAGAGAGTATTATATAATAGATCTCCACATACCCTTTAATCAGCTTCATGAATTATCTACCCAATTTTATTTCATCCATACCCCCACAGTATAGATTTCAAGGGAAGAGATAAAATATAAAAAGTAAAGAACCCCAAAGCCGCTGGAATGATAAATAAAAACATTCTTTTTCAGTCTGTCACTTGGTCTGGTACTCATCACATATTCTGAGTTCTCATGGCAGATCAAGCTTCTAGACCTCAGATCCCTCATTTGTAAAATAAAGGGAACTAAATGGTCTCTAAATCACCTCTGACAGGAATTGTATGAGTTTATTGGGGAAAGCCTAAGAAAGCACAGGAGGGATCTTATTGGAAATAGCATCTGCTTACTGGCATATTTCCATTTTTGGTTTAATTAATTTTAAAGCATTTTATAACTTCCAGAAAAAAAATTTATTTCCAAAATGAGAAAGACCCCTGCTCAGCATTTCTCTGTTAGGCAGTAGATACTCTGTAGGAAAAATAAATCTTTCCTCATTTACATATTTTTTTATTCCAGAGAAGGAGAGGAGAGAGAGAGAGAGAGAGAGAGAGAGAGAGAGAGAGAGAGAGAGAGAGAGAGAACATCAATGATGAGAGGGAATCATTGATTGGCTGTACACCTCACACTGTATCCCTCACACTGGGGATCCAGCCCACAACCGGGCATGTGCTCTGACTTGGAATCGAACATGACCTCCTGGTTGATAGGTAAACGTTCAACCACTGAACCACGCCGCCAGCCCAGAGGTAAGCAAGCATTTTTAAATTTTCCCCAGCAGAGACTTTGCTCAGCTTAGCTTCTGTGGAAATAACCTTGTCTCCTCTTAAACACACCTGTCTTTATTTTAAGCTCCTCTTGTTGGAAATGTTCACTTGCTTGAGAGACAAATCTCAGAATAATACTTTTTAAAAAAAATTCAGCTATATTTAAGAATCTCATGGCTTTAAAGTCTGACATGATGCTCAAATGCTATTAGGTGAAAATATATTTGTAGAATTGCAACTAGGAATTTACTTTTATTGATCAGAATAAATTGGTAGGGGGGAAATGGCCTCAAGCAGCAGAGATAAGTACTTCAGCTATAAATCTCCCATTTGCTACCTACTCTTCCACTGTGTCAGGAGGCAAGATACCTAGACAATTAAATAACCCATTTCCCCCCATTATACTCTCCTCCACAAGAAGATTCATGAGCTAGAAAGATTGGTCATTTGAAAGACACTATTACCGGCAAGACGACAACACCTCGGTTCTTCTCTTCTTGAAGGAAAGGTTTCAATCAAGAGACAAAGTGTAGCAAAGTAAGAATTTATTGGCCACAGCAAAAACATACTTACGACCATGAAACAAGGAAGGTACATGGAAGAAGTGAAGGAGAGCCTAGGCCTGGCTGCTTTGGCTCACTGGGAAGTCAGAGAAAAGGGGGTTAGCCTAGGATGAACTGCCACCCCCTGATTGCAAGTCTGCCCCCTGGTTGCAAGTCTCGTGTGGTCCCTTAGAGGGAAGAAAGAACGGGAAAATAATGGCGTGGGTGTGCTCCTACAGGGGAGAAAGTGGCTGGATCCTTCATCCTGAGCGTATTTCTCTCTCTCTGGTGGAAATCTTAGGGGCGGTCTCTGGGGAGGTCTCAATAGAATATTCATCAGCTTCCCAGGTGTGCTCTCTCAGGGTTCTGGCCACTACTGATTGGTCAGTGCCAGGGCAGGGGGTCATTAGTCAATGCAGCTGGTCCTGAAGCAGCCATGGCGTCACTTACCTGGTTTTGCTGCTTTTCTGGGCCTGAAGCTGAAATACAACTGAGGCCTAGATGTTATCTTTGGGAGGAAAAGGTCAGGGGGTCTAAACCGCATGACTAGCAACATGAAAAGCCAGGGGTCCAAACCACATGATCAGTGATATGCTAGGTTACCCTGGGGGTGAGGTTCTTGTTTTCCCAGTTTTGCCCCTTGCTAGGCATCTGGGTCTTTTGGCCCTGGTGAGTTTCTGTACCTGGCCCATCGTCCTTGCTCTGCTCAGGTCTGTCTAACTGACAGCAATACCTTCTCTGATTTCACGGAATCTGTATTTATCTAAATTTCTGGTTGCAGAGATTCATAGGCTCTTCCTAAGGGACAATTTGACAATATAGACCTGAAAACCTTAAAAGTAGGCATACCCTTTGTGACATCTGAAATGGCTCTAAATGATCCTAACCACCTGATATTCACTCTTTTGTGTAGTCCCCTCCCACAATGAATCATGGATGTGAGGCTGTATTAGCATTGTTTCGCTGCTGTAACAAATCACTACAGATCTAGTGGTTTAAAACAACACATATCTATTATCTTAGAGGTTTGGAGATCAGAAACTCAAAATAGATCACACCAGGCTAATATCAAGGTGTCAGCAGTAAGCTCTCAGGGAGGATTTCTTTCCTCACCTTTTCCATATTCTAGAGGCTGCCTACATTCCTTGGCTCAGGCCACCTCACCAATCACATCACTCCAATATCTGCTTCTGTAGAAACATCACCTTCTCTGATTCTAATTCTCTTGCCTCTTTGTTTTACTCATAAGAACCCTTGTGATTACATTGGACCCAACTGGATAATCCAAATAATCTACTCATTTCAAAATCCTAATTTAATAATGTCTGCAGTAACATTCCTTTTGCCATGAAAGATAACATCTTCACTAGTTCCATTTTCTTAGGTCATCTTTAAGGGATCATTATTCTGCTTACCACAATGACCAACAGAAAATGATGGAAATAACAGTATGTGATTTCCTTTGTGTGGTAAAAGGCATTGCAACTTCAGTCAGGCTTCCTAAGTGTTTTGTACTGGGGAAGTCAGCTGCCACGTGTGAGGATACTCAGCCCTGTAGAGAGATCCCGGTGGAGAGGAACAAAGCCTTCCTATACATAACAAGCACAAATCACCAGCCATGTGCATGAGCCACCATGGAGTAGGCCAGGCCTTCAGATGATTCCAACCTCAGCCAACAACTGACAACAACCACATGCAAGACCCTGCCTAGCCACTCCTGGACCCCTGACCCAATAATAAAGAATTATTTCTACTTTATGCCACTAAATTTCAGGGAGGTATATGTGCAGCATTGTAACTAATACAACTTTGATCCACTCCTAGAAATGGAGGTCAGTTGCACATGGAAATAATTCTGAGGAAAGAACCAGTTATACTGTACAAAGAAGTTATATATGCATACAAATTCCTGAATAGAGAAGCTCATTAGAGTTGTGTGTTAGTGAAACATCAAAACCAACTTAAATATTCAGCTATGGTGGAATGATAAATAAAGTAAAACACACCTATATAATGGATGAGCGTGTATGTATCCTGTTGTAGAACATAAAAAGCATGTTGCAGAAGAGAAGTTTTCAAAATATTTCTGGTTAGAACCTTTTACGTAAAATTTTAAGAGAAGCTTCACAATAAAAGCAGTCTTTTTTAAAAAAATAATTTTTAAATTGATTTTGAGAGAAAGAGAGAGAGATCTGGATTTGCTGTTCCATTTATTCATGCATTCATTGATTGCTTCTTGTATGTGCCCTGACTGGGGATCAAATCCACAACCTTGGCTTATTGGGAAGATGCTCTAACCACTGAACTGCCCAGGCAGGGCTAAAGTAGAGTCTTTCAGATTAATGCTCAGGTTGAGGTGGGTGCGGCTTCCCAGAGCCAGGCCCTGGCAATGGTGTACACCTAGGATTCTGGGAGCACAATTTGAAAGCCACTGTTTAAGAGAATCATTACTGATATGTGAATCAATATGTTACTGACAAGAGAAGATCTCTTTTTAGTAATACACTTGCCTACCTCACCTTGGATTCTCCACCCTTGTCATCTGTGCTCTGGCCTCTGGTTTCTCAGCTCTCGGCTCAAATGTTACTTCCTCAATGAAAACTTACTTGCTACTCCTTTCTTCCCCTCATACTAACTCAGATGGGATCCAATTCCCTTGTTTGATGTCTTTGCACCCTCTATACATTTTCCCCTACTATTTATCACCATCATTTCATTCTATTATTGATGCCTTTCTCCCACACAAGACTGCTAATTTCAAAGTGATTTAAAAAATAAATATAATGTATATTCGTTTGCTAGGACTTCCACAAGAAACTGCCTATCAGTTGAATCTAAGGTGAAGCATCTTGTAGTACCAGAATGTAAGGAAGTGCTAAAAAATGAACAACAACAAAAGGACAGGGTTATGTCAAAGGGACACAGAAATCTACCTGAAAGAGCTCCAAATTGCCAAAGGTGGAATATTTGGAGCAATGAAATAAAGCAGTATTGGAGTATAAAATAAGTATATATAAATCCATACTGATATAAAAAATATCTATACTAATAAAAGGGTAATATGCTAATTAGACCAGAGAGACTGTACGTCTTCAGGACGTCTTTCCTGACAAAGCCAGGGGCATGGCCAGTCTGCAAACTGCCTGTGGCCAGCCCCGCCCCCAGTGGGGACCCCCACCCCGATCTGGGTCCCCCTTCAGGGCAGGCCAGCCGGCCCCCACTCATGCACCAGGCCTCTATCCTATATAATAAAAGGGTAATATGCAAATTGACCTTAACGGCAGAACAACCAGAATGACCGCTGGACCACTCACTATGAGGGGCACTGACCACCTCTGGTCCCTTTCCCCACCGGCAGGCTCTGATTGCCTGATGGCGAACAGGGAACCGGGGGTGGGTGGCGGTAGGGGGCGGGCCCGGCTGCGGGCAGCTGGGGAAGATGGCCCTGATCACAGGCCAGGCCTAGGGACGGGGCCTCTAGTTAAATACATAATAAAGAAAGAAAGAAATTAGGTAAAAGAGACAAATCTTCACAGAAGAGGACATTAATGGAAAAATCTCATGAAATCCAAGTACAGTTTGGAGTTTAGTTTAAAAAGAAAAGTATTTCAAAGCCCATCGAAAATAGAAACTTTATTCTGATATGTAACTCGGGAAAAATCTTTTCTCACCATTCCCTAGAAGCAGGTAATTCATATTCTCAATACAGAAATGGAAAAAAGGGACAATAACCTCATCACTCCCACAGAGAACGCCCCTATTACATTCACAGTAACTTATTGGAAAAGTTGGCTCTCATTCCGTGTACATTAGAACCCCCTTGGTAATCTTGCATAAGATATATTTTCGAAATACTGCCTTCCTTTCTATTCTCCCTTACACATGCCACAGCCAGAATGCCAACTCAGCTTGAAACTGTTACATTAAGAAAGTATATTCTTTACTTTTTTAAAAAAAAGCTTCAAGTTGGATTAACTGAGATTTAAAACCATGCATTTAATACCCAGTGCTAATACAGCTTAAATCCTTTTAAGGAAGATTGTCAAGAGGAACAAAACTTCCAAGGGGGGAAAAAAAAAAGAGTAAATGATTTAATAGAAAGAAAAAAGTCATGCACAATCTTGTATAATCATATCAGGAGAGGCCTTCTTGCAAATTTAAACTAATAAGCAGCAAAATATTCTTTCATTTCAGTGGCACCATAAGAAGCCATCAAATTTAGAAACTTTCCAAGGACTTTCAGGGAGGGAGACACTAAAAAAACAAACAAACCATGTGAGGACATTGTCTTTTTGCTCAGTCAGTCTTTTATGCTACCCAAGCTGCTTTCCCTCCTCTGGCCTTTTCCTTTCCTAATTCTTTAAATCCATCTTTCTCCTCCATCTAATTAGAGGGCCTGTGGCTCCATCTTTTATGGAAATAGCTATACTCCCTATTTGCATGTGTTTGGAGCCATTACCAGCTGTCCTTTAAAAGCAAGAGGGTGACCAGTCCTTGTTATCCAGGAAGATTTTTGTTCAAAGCCAAAGATGAGAACAGTGCAAGTGGTAGAAAATAGCTTTTTCTCCCTCTGAAAAATACGAGAGCAGTTTAAAGCGAATAGAAATTAGTGGGTCAGTGAACTGGAAGAAAACGTTATTGCCTCTGAAACAGCCTTGCTCCCAACTCAGCTTTGCATGACAATATTCAGGTTGCTATTATGAAGCAGGACTTCCAGTCTGCTTCCCAGCCCAAAACAGGAAGGTTCCCCACTCTTACCATGAGACTGGGGAGAATGAAAGGCACAGTGCAACCAAACACACTTAAGCCTTCTGGAGAGTATTTTTTTTTTTAACTCTAAACAATGATTTCTGCCATTAACAAGTGAAAAGTGTCTTCTAACAAGAAACAGCAAATGCACTTTGGAAATATTCAGCACAAGTTGCATATATATAAGACATTCTAGGAGCCTATCTGCTCCAATTTTTATAAAGCAGGTGTCTGCTGTCCTAAGCAAATAATTCAAGTTGTTTCCAAAATATGGAAGCATAATAGAGGTACCATTTACACACTCATCAGTAAGAGAGGAAATGCATCCACTTTGCAAAACTGCTGCTCACTAAAAAGCAAATTTCCCTAGCAACGGCTACATCACACAACTCTTAGAAGATCATTTCTAAGCTATGAGAGTAATTATGGAAAAATGTATAAAAAGATTTATCAAAAAATTTTTTTATCTTTGCCATGGAAACATTTCCCCTAAAGTTAGATATGCCTAAAGTCAATTCTATATGATCAGATGAGAGAGAAAGGAGAGAGAGAGAGAGAGAGAGAGAGAGAGAGAGAGAGAGAGAGAGAGAGAATATAAAAACAGGGAAATGAATGGTGAGGGGATTTCCCACCTGAGGCACCATTTCAGCAGGAGGTATGGTTGGTTTGGTGACCCCTGATTCCATTCTTTTTCTTTGTGACTTTTCTTATTTCCTTCCTTAACCAAAGAATAGTTACAAATCAAAGAATTCCTAATTGAATGATAACAGAGTCAAAAGGTAGAGGCTCTAAATCCCATAATTCTGTTGATAGTTAATCTCACGCCCCGCCCCCAGCTGCCAACCTCCAGGGAGGAGCCGGGCCTTTCTTTTGTCATCACTGCCTAAAAGCTTTCATTACTCGGAAAGGCACGTAGGATTCTCTCAAAGTTCATCCCAATCCACTAGGAAATGTCTTCAATTTTCCAGGATTTTTTTCACCACAAGTAGGAAAATAGACCTAAAAATAAAGTGGAACATTTGAATTTGCCAGCATTTCTGGATTGTTCTGATAGGTATACAGTATATTCTTTTAACTGAAATATTGTTTGGGAATATAGCATATTTTCTGGCAGGGAATTGTTATCTCGAAATACTGTATTTGAATGTATTTAGTTGTTGATACATGTTTAATGCCATGAATAATAGCTTGTTTGAAATGTCTTTTCATTGTACCAGGTAACATTTAATACAGCTTATTTCTTCCTAATCATTTTCAGTCCCCGGATCTGAGGGAGCAAGCATGAGCGAGCCAAGATAGCAGAAGCAGTCTTCAACCCACCACACTCAGGGTACTCTGAGATGGGGAAAAAAAATAATAAACTAAGGAGTACATGGATTGAAATTCAACTGCACCATCCTGCCGAAACCTAGATGAGATCAACAAAGGAAAATGGAGCTGAGAAGATCTAGGTCCCTGTTCCGTGCCAGGGGTTGTACTGATATTCTCCCTTTGATCTTCACATCAATCTCCGGAAAGCATTAAAGGCCTTTTCAAATGAGGGGTTTGAAACTCAGAGATGAAATCATTTGGGCAGCATCACACAGGAATAGTGGTAGAACTGAGATTCAAACCCAAGTCTGTCTAAAACCAACATTTGTGCTCTTTCTGTGTATCTCTCTTTACCCTCCTGAAGCAAGGGTTGTTAGTAGCTGTTCATTTTTTCACCTGGACTTCTCCTTGGCAGGGGTCACAAACTGTTGAGCCTTTGTTCTTTTTAGACAAAACAGTTTTACTTACAAATGTGAATTGCCAGAAGATCCTATATCAGGGGTCCTCAAACTTTTTAAACAGGGGGCCAGTTCACTGTTCCTCAGACCGTTGGAGGGCCGGACTATAGTTTAAAAAAAACTATGAACAAATTCCTATGCACACTGCACATATCTTATTTTGAAGTAAAAAAACAAAATGGCAAAAACACCCGCATGTGGCCCGCGGGCCGTAGTTTGAGGACGCCTGTCCTATATAATAAAAGGTTAATATGCAAATAGACTGAATGGCAGAGCAACCGAACAACCAATCAAAGCGTAATATGCTAATGATATGCTAAGGCTGCTCAACCACTCGCTATGATGTGCACTGACCACTAGGGGGCAGACAGTCAACTGGTTGACCAGTTGCTATGATGTGCACTGACCACCAGGGGGCAGATGCTCTGACTGGTAGGTTAGCTTGCTGCTGGGGTCTGGCTGATGGGGACTGAGCGAGATGGGCTGGACACACCCTGGAGCCCTCCCACGGTCCCTTCCCGGCCCAAATGTGCACCGATGGAGTCCCTCAGCTTGGCCTGCGCCCTCTCACAATCCAGGTCCCCTCAGGGGATGTCGGAGAGCCAGTTTCAGCCAGATCTCACAGGCCACTCCCCTTGGGAGGGTGCCAGACTCAGGGCTCATGGCTGGCAAGCACTGCTGCAGCAGTACGAGCCTCTCTGATTGGGACTGATTGGGCGTGAGCCCTCGGCAGGCACAGTGGGGCTGGGATAAGCAGGAGCAGTAGGTAGGAGCTGCAGGCAGCTTTGGACTGCAGGTTTCAGCCCGATCCCGAATTCATGCTCTGGGCCTCTAGTTTCATATAAAATTCTGATTTGGGCTTCCCCTGAAAAACAGCATAAAAAGCCAGGCCGGTGTGGCTTAGTGGTTGAACATCGACTTATGAACCAGGAGGTCATGGTTTGGTCCCCAGTTGGGGCACATGCCTGGGTTGCAGGCATGATACCCAGTGGGGGGCGTGCAGGAGGCAGCCAATCAATGATTTTGTCTGATCATTGATGTTTCTATATCTCTCTCCCTTTCCCTTCCTCTCTGAAGTTAATAAAAATACATTTAATTTTTTTTTTTTTTTAAAGATGGGACAGCTCCAGAATTCTCTCATGGCAACTACCAACTCCAGCTGTGTTCTTTCTTCAAGGTCGATGGTCTCCAGGTCACCCCAGCCTGTCACACACAGTTAGCAGCCTGTCTGCACGGTATCAGAGTTTGCCATCCCTGGATGAATGGTACCAAGTGAAGTCCCCTAATATTCACTGAACATTGTCTACAAGCAGGGCCAGGGCCTTACACATTGGGAATGGGTGCGATGGGTGCGGCTGGGGGCTATAAAACCAAGTTTGGGACTGAAGGCCAAACTTGAACCTGTGAATTCATCTTGACCTGCTCATTCTCTAACCCAGGAAGATAATGGGCCCAGATGTTTAAAAATTTGTCATTAAAATGTTTAAACTTGCCCTCAGCTGAATAATGACCTTCCATGAATTTCAGCTAAGAAGAGTAAAAGAGCAGGGGTCCAAGAATCCAAAAACTAGAATGCTCATCCTCACTCACTTGCTGACTCACTTTTCCATCAGTAAACAGCACTAAGCACTGGTTGGATCCAGGTGCCATGTCTGTACATGGAAAGAACTGGACTACTGATGGGCGGCAGCCATGCAGGTGTAAGTACAGGGACCCAGTGGTAGGGACCGGGTCTCAACTTCACTCCAGACCACTGTCACCTGGGGGAGTCTGAGCTGAAGGCTGCCAGATTGTCCCACTTTGCCAGAATAGCCACAAACACATATGAGCCTGTGACTGTGTTTTAATTTGAAATGTCTGACTCTTTGAAATATTCACAACTAATTCAAAAATCTTATAATCCCACCTAAGCTAACTCTGGGCAGTGAAACAAAAAGTCCCCTGGGTTGGATTGGCCCGGGACCCTCAGTTTTCTGCCTCTGGACTAAACTGTATTTAGCATTAGGATTCTGTGATTTTAAGTACTGAGTAGACATAATTATGTTCAGGAAGAAGAGAGGGATGTAGGTGGGTATGTTTTCGGTGGAAAAGCTCAGAAAGATGAAATGTGTGGCATTCACAAAGTGGCCCGTTTTGCCACCTTCCTCTGAATCCTGCATTCTGTGAGCACGAAGCAAGAGGTGTGGGCACACGCACCATGTGAGCATCGCCCGCATAGATTGAGTGAGGAGAGGCTGCCGGGGAGGAGAAAAGAGAGCCGAAGGTGGAGAATACTCTCTGGGGAAATAGGAGAATTGTACCCAGTCCCTGGAAAGCCAAGAAGGAAGAAGGTAGAAACATTTTTACACATGCACTTGGTGGTAGATGCTTTATATTTATTATTTAGTCCCTAAATCTTTTTTTAAATATATTTTTATTGGTCTCAGAGAGGAAGGGAGAGGGAGAAAGAGATAGAAACATCAATGATGAGAGAAAATCACTGATCAGCTGCCTCCTGCACTCCCTGCACTGGGGATCAAGCCTGCAACCTGAGCATGTGACCTCCTGGTTCATAGGTCAATGCTCAACCACTGAGCGACACCAGCCAGGCAAGTCCCTAAATCTTTAAGGTAGACGCTGGTGCTGCCCATCATTATAGTGATGACCATGTACTATGCGTTTTTCATGTACCAGGCACGGTGCAAAGTGATTTAACTATGTTTTATCTTACCAGCACCGTGATAGAGATCCCTTTATGGCCAATATATAGATGAGGAAATTGACTTCGAGATTCAGCAATTTGGCCCAAAATGTACAACTAAGGAATTAGCAGTGGGTTTCAAATTCTGTCTACACAGCACTCACTCTTCACTCTTCTGCTTTTTTAAAAAGTTAGGGGACTGGTTCAAGATCCCGTTACCAGAAAGCAGTGGAGTCAACATTCCATTGTGAGTCCTCAGAGCCTTTGGCTGCTTTTCCTACTAGCTGTCCCCTCGTTGCACCAGGCCAGACACAAGTCCCCAGGGTACAATATCCCCCTAAATTCTTCTTAAATTCACAAGCTTCTATCCTTTAGTTATCTTTTCTGGAACGCAGTGCACATAGCCACTGGCTCCCCTAGAAAGTGAAAGCAACACTGAGCTCATTAGACAACATTTCATCATCATTGTTGCTCCTTCTTCAATAAAGCAAAAAATATCAGTGAGTGTTAATAGCACAGTACTTACTTGAAAACAAAACAAAAAATAGAGCATCTGAAAAAGAGTGCTAGTGCACTGAATATATTTCTATTCAGTGTGCCATTTGCTTTCATGTGAGGAAAATATTGTAGACATTATTTCCAAATACAAACAAAATGTAAAACCAAGCTAAGTAGAGAAACTGTTTTGAGCTCAGTCAAGTCCTCAACAATACTGACACCGGTGAGCACGTACTTTGTGCAGGGCACTGTGCTAAGCACTTTACATGTATTATCTCCTTTCATTCTCACCTGAACCCATCTTTAAGATGCAGACACTGAGATACAACATGGCTAAGGAACATGCCCAGGGGACACAGTAAGTGATGGAGCCAGCTTTCAAGCCCAGGCATGTGTTCCCAGTACCCTACCGGCTTCTCAAAATGTCAAGTGACAGAAAGCATAGTCTAATTTGGGAAGCATATCATAACTGTAGAATTTAAATATTTCTCTTCTCTTTGGTTCTTTCCCATTTTCTAAAAGCACAGGATTCACTTACAGTGATTCAAACGATACTTTTAGTATTTAAGCCAGGGGTCCTCAAACTTTTTAAACAGGGGGCCAGTTCACTGTCCCTCAGACCTTTGGAGGGCCGGACTATAGTTTAAAAGAAAAAACTATGAACAAATTCCTATGCACACTGCTAAGTCGGCTGCTAAGCAGGACAGGCAGAGGCGGCAAAAACACCTGGCGGGCCGGATAAATGTCCTCGGCGGGCCGCATGTGGCCCGCGGGCCGTAGTTTGAGGACCCCTGGTAAGCTATACCTACAGAACTCTCTTTAATGTGTATTAATTCTTCCAGATTGTTTGGGCCCTAGTAACACAGATACTGGAAATTATAGACTGCTTGGACAGGAGAGGGGTTGGAATTCCACATTTAATAAAGTGTTAACTAAATGGATATATTCAAACCAAAATAGGTACTTATATGAGGCAGAGTCACACCATGTCTGCTTAATAAATATCTGATGGATGAATGAATGAACACGATGTCTCTTAAAATTCATTTACTTATTTATTCAACAAACATTTGGTACCAACTATGCACCAGGCACTATTCTAGACCCGTGGTCAGCAAACTGCGGCTCGCGAGCCACATGCGGCTCTTTGGCCCCTTGAGTGTGGCTCTTCCACAAAAATACCACAGCCTGGGCGAGTCTATTTTGAAGAAGTGGTGTTAGAAGAAGTTTAAGTTTAAAAAATTTGGCTCTCAAAAGAAATTTCAATCGTTGTACTGTTGATATTTGGCTCTGTTGACTAATGAGTTTGCCGACCACTGTTCTAGACAATGGGGTACAACACTGTGCAAAAGAGACAAAATTCCTGACCTTGTTGAGTTTACATTATGATAGAAATAGAAAATAAACAGGATAAGATACTTAATATGTAAGAATGTCCTAAAAGCTAAGAAAAAATAAAGCAAAGAAAGTGTATTGGGAGAATTGGATGTAGTTTTGCAATTTTAGATAGGGTAGCAGGGAAAGGCGGCCCTGACAAAAAGAGCCAATGCTTTTAAAATACTGACCTTGGCCAAGGTTTTTTCACTTGCTATTAAACATTCAAAATTATAGTTCCCCTACATGTACAGTAAATTTTGCCAAATATATTCAATTGATATTGTTGGGTATTTTTTATGTTTGATATTGATGAGATGTATTTTTCTAGACGATTCCAGAATGAATTTTTGAAAATCACAAAGCATGATAGAAAAATAGTATATATCTTACAAATCACTAAAGACAGGTCTAGATCATTACTGTTTTGCCAATTTATATTGATGCTTAATACATCTAAACTGCATGCATCTCCAAATGAAATCTAAATAAATAAGTAAAATCCCACCTGGAGCTTTCTTGAAAATGACCCACCTTTGCAGATTCCTGCTGGCCTGTGTGACGGACCCCTAGGCAGCCTGAGTAGCATCGGAGGGTAGACTTGATGACAAGGTCAGTGTGTTACCTACACACAGCCCGCCCTAGTGCCAGCAAAGCACATCATGATGCAGAGCACTTATGGCCACCAAGCAGAAAAAGCAGCTTTGATTTTTTCTTTCCTCTCTCTCTAAGTTGTGAACACTCACTAAAAAAAAAAATCCATTCAGTACTAAAGTAAAATAATTTCAAAATATCAAGGCCTTGAAAGTTGATACTATGGAATTGGAGTTAACATTCAGATTATCACTCAAGACACAACCATCTATAACTAATTCTAAATGGATGATGAGAAAAAGCCCTACTCACCTCCTCAGAGTTCATCAATCTTACCCATACAGTCACACCTTAGAGCAGTGATGGGCAACCTTTTGAGCTTGGTGTGTCAAACTTCGCCAAAAAACTGAGCATAACTCGGGTAGTGTGTCACTTTGAGGAAAAAACATTATTTCGCAAATGTTTCATCCTCAGGAGCAGCAAATGTTTCATCCTCGGCATGCGGCCGCCTCAGCGGCCACGTGTCATCAGAAATGGCTACGCGTGTCAGTGCTGACACGCGTGTCATAGGTTCACCATCACTGCCTTAGAGATATAGTGGATAAAGTTCCAGATCACCGCAATAACGCAAATATCGCAATAAAGCAAGTAATAATCTTTTTGCTGGTGGAGGGTCTTAACCTTTAATTTGTTAAAAAAGTAACATCTGACCTTTTTGGCTCTCTGCGCAGCACCATGGCGGTGGGCAAGAACAAGCGCCTTACAAAAGGCAGCGAAAAGGGAGCCAAGAAGAAAGTGGTTGATCCATTTTCGAAGAAAGATTGGTATGATGTGAAAGCACCAGCTATGTTCAATATCAGAAATATTGGAAAACACTGGTTATGAGAACTCAAGGAACCATAATTGCGTCTGATGGTCTCAAGGGTCATGTTTTTGAAGTGAGCCTAGCTGATCTGCAGAATGATGAAGTTGCATTTAGAAAATTCAAGCTAACTACTGAGGATGTTCAGGGCAAAAACTGCCTGACTAATTTCCATGGCGTGGATCTTACCCGTGACAAAATGTGCTCTATGGTTAAGAAGTGGCAGACCACGATTGAAGCTCATGTGGATGTCAAGACTACTGATGGTTATTTGCTTCGTCTCTTCTGTGTTGGTTTTACTAAAAAGCACATCAATCAGATTCGGAAGACCTCTGATGCTCAGCATCAGCAGGTTCGCCAAATCCGGAAGAAAATGATGGAAATCATGACCCGAGAGGTGCAGACAAATGACTTGAAAGAAGTGGTCAATAAATTGATTCCAGACAGCATTGGAAAAGACATAGGAAAGGCTTGCCAATCTATTTATCTGCTCCACGATGTCTTTGTTAGAGAAGTCAAAATGCTGGAGAAGCCCAAGTTTGAATTGGGAAAACTCATGGAGCTTCATGGAGAAGGTAGCAGTTCTGGAAAGGCTACTGGGGATGAGACAGGTGCTAAAGTTCAACGAGCTGATGGATATGAGCCTCCAGTCCAAGAATCTGTTTAAAATTCAGACATTTAATGGTGACAAATAAAAAAACTTATTTGTGATTTAAAAAGTAACATCTGTGAAGTTCAAAAGTAAAGTGCAATAATACAAGGTATGCCTGTACTTAATAGTGTGAAATTGTATTTTGCACTCACCAAAAATGTTTAAAGTGTTTTATTTTTCTCAGTTTTTATTATTGTTTTATTTGTCCACAAAGGAACTTTTACTAAATTTTCAATCCATGAATTTGTCTTCATTTGTTCATTGCTTCCTAAAATGTGTCCATTTTAAAAATAAAGAAATATCTGAAATATGTTGCTTTTTAAAACCCACTAAGTATCAGACAATATTTTCCCCC
Source organism: Cnephaeus nilssonii (assembly GCF_951640355.1). NCBI lineage: Eukaryota > Metazoa > Chordata > Mammalia > Chiroptera > Vespertilionidae > Cnephaeus > Cnephaeus nilssonii. The sequence goes on from NC_137073.1 coordinate 56,224,866, forward strand.
TTTGTCATAGATTTTAAATTTTCTGATTTTAAATTCATTTTCACACATAATATGTGGCTGCATTCTGATAACAGAAAATATGCAACTTAGACATTTTAAAAATATATCTCAAACTTGCTTATCTAACCATGCAGTCTTCTAAATTCATTTTTTTAAAAAAACCATATATTTACTACTTAGGAAATCTATAAAGTTCTTAGTTATAATTAAGCACACAGAGAACTCCAAACACATTAGGAGCGAGACCATCACTCAAGTACTTAGCCCTCGCCCCTTCAGCTCTTTTCACGATGCTTCATCCAGCCTAATAGCTAAATGTCACAGTTCCGTGCCAAACCCATCAAGGACTTTCCTGGCATTGACGTGCCTACTTCAGAATACGCAATATTTCAGAGTCATCAGAATTAACCGTCCACTAAATTCAATTTCATAAGGTTGCATCATCCTCCGCATTTCACCTTCATGCACAATTTATTATAATTTCATAGGAAAAGCTAAAAGCTCAGAACACACATATGCTATCAGATTCCTGAACAGAAAGCCCTTTCTTTTCTTGAGCAGTTTTAGACCCTGGATAGCAACTCAGACAGTAATTGGACGTCTTCTCAGAGCATCTGACAGAGTTCACACTGAAAAAGAGATTAGAGACAAAAATGTCAGGATTTACTGACTGTGAGAAATCCCTGCATTCTCTTCAGCCCTTCAGCACTGACAAGACGAGAAGCTTCAAACAAGGGTTCCCAGGGTTCTTCTGAAAGCGACAGTCCCTGGCTCCCTGGAAGCTCCCGGCATGCTGCCTCAGGTGCTTGCCAAGTGGGACTGGAAATGCACCTCATCTGCACTTATGTCTTCTCTTTAACTTTTATTTTTTTATTACTTTCAAGAAAGAAAAAAAAAAAACACAACAGGCACTGCAATGCAGCTACAAACTGAGGAGGAAAATAAAGAAACTATAAGTAAGGACTGTCAAGTCTAATATTAGAAACACTAACAAGGAAGCAGCATCATTTTGCTGGCCTCTAGCTAAAATGGTGCCTCTCGGGTTCTTTTACACGCAGGAGAAAGGCTATCCTGAGACTTCAGAGGAGGGTCCTAGTTGATGTAGGGGAGACAGATACAAACTCCCTCCATTAAAAAACCAGAACGTTAAGGGTGGAGGAGGGGAACTGAATCCTCCCCATGGACTGATCTAACTCAGAAGGCTGGTCACTTGCTACCAACGAAATATGCTGGCCGTGTGCTCATCTTATAAAAGGGTGATGTTTTCCACAGGAAAAGCAGAAACCAACCACAAGAGGGTTGTTTCCTCAACAGCACACGCAGGTGTCTGCAGCAGGCGAAAGCCCGGGCCCCTATCAAGCCAGAGGTTTCCAGCAGTGTCCACACGCCGCGTGGTGCTCTCCCTAGTCGTACACACTGAACAATAACTCAGATCCATCACAAGATCCCTTGTCAGTCCTCCTGGGTTAAATGGGTCTTTATTTTTAGAGAACAATGGGAATTATAGGAAACTGGAGGCCTCACATCACAGAACTATAAATAGCTGCTCTTAAATGCAGCCCTATGTTTTTGGTTTTCAAGTTTAAAGTGAAGCTGGCATTTAAGAGAGGGTATACACAATGTTGGTCAGTTTGGGAATGCCCCGGTGACGTCATCGTATGTAGGTGATTAGGGACCTATTTAGTTTCCAATCAGACAAAGCACCAGCTCTCCACAGGAATTTTAATCAGGAAGATTGTTTGCTGTGCTGAGACTGTCTCCAGGGAGCAGAACATTACTGACCTTTTTCCTCTACAGGAAATTTACATTTGTATCGTTTGGCTGGTTAGGATTTCTGCCATTTCCCAGTGGATCAAGATTAGAGATGAACTTTCAGGTTCGGTCATACATTGAAAACACAAACACATAAAACTGTGAAAAGCCAGGAGCAGAACGATGTCCTTCTCCTGATGCAAAGGTCACCGCTGTTTTTTCTCATTCATTCCAGCCAGCCACAGCTCCCACGCTTACTGCCCCCATTTAGGGAACTCAAATTGGAAAACAGCGGTACTTATGGGTCCTCAGCATGTTCATTACCTAATTTTGTATACTTAATTTTGCTCTCTCAGTTTTTTTGTTAAAGGAAAAAGTTCCCTTGTGATAGAGTAGATCAGGACATTTTTCAAAAGATGTGTAAATGAGGTTATATTTATCAGAATAATTCTTGTTTGGTCTAGAAAGCTCCTGACTTGTACCACTAAGGGAAAAAGAAAAATGTGCAAGTAAGTATTTCTTAGAGGAATCTGCTGCTCTCTAAATAAGCAATTTCAGGATACAAACTCACAAAACTGCTGTGTCATCACATTTTAAGTAGATTAGGGGGGTCACACAGAAAACAGACCCCCCACCCCAATAGAGTAATAAAAAGTAACTTAGGAAAGTTACTTACCATGATCTCAGTATTAAATTAGCAATTGTTTTTATACTTCTAAAAATGAATTCATAAATTGATATAACTATGAAACATAGCAATGTTCACACAACATTCAATGACTTAGGACTGGGAGAGGTTGGAAGGTCTTACCCTAGAATGATGCCAAATCTGAAACAGATTTAATACCAAAAAGAGACTCAAGACTAAAGCTTTATTATACCTAATTTTACGGTCATGTTGTCGGAAACCAAGGTCAGCCTCATTTCCACCTCAACTCTTAGCTTCTAAACTAATTTTCAGTTTAATTTGTTTATCTACACTATAGCATCTGATTCCAAGAGGCTATGCATTTAATTATCACTACACATCAGAAAATGTTGCAACTAACCTATAGGTCTTACCTGTTGCAACTAACCTATAGGTCTAGGCTTGGAAGCAATTTAGAAATATTGTAATGTTCATAAATTATTCCATTAATTTTACAATATTATAAAGTATGCAGATACTTAGTCATGGATGGGCCATTTTTTTCTTTGTTATTTGTTTGTTCTCAAAGATATTTAAATCAGTGGCTTAGGGATTGTTTTATCCTTGATAGGCAGGTTTGATTATGCATTGCTTTTATGAATTGTCTTCACCACTAAAATGAACATGGTATATATATGAGGGGAAACTCACTTTGGAATTCAGCTAGGAACAAATACACAACTGCTTGACACTCTTCTTGGAAACTCGATTCAAACTTGACATCAGCCATTGAACAATACCAAGAATAAAAAATATCTTGTCCTGGCTGGCATGCTCAGTGGTTAGAGCTTGGCCAACGCACTGAAGGGTCTCGGGTTCAATTCTCAGTCCCTGTGAAGGAGGCAACCAATCAATGTGTGTCTCTCACTCAAACTGATGTTTATCTCTCCCCTCTTCCTCTCACCCCCTTCCTTCCTCTCACTCTAAAAATTAATGGAAAAATTATCCTGGGATAAAGATTAACAAGATATATTTACATATATATCTTAAGAAAATAACTTATTCTTCGTAGCAGAAGAAAAATGCCCGAAATTGTTTTTAAACTGAGTGACATGCCAAGGCATTATTAACCATACAAAAATGAAAAAGGAATAAAAATGAATGATGCAAACATCCTTAATTATATGCCAAAGGTGAATAATGTCTGCTTCTTCATCGTAACTAATCTGGGAGAAAAATCAGTAACGATTGCACCAGACACTGTGCTCAGCCCAGAATTCAAATCCAGATTCCGTCCAATCTCAAGGCCTGTGTTCTTCCCACTGCATATTCCGCTGCTTGCTTTCAGGCTCACCCGCTCCTTCCAGTAGTGCAGCCACTCAGGGACGGCCTGAGCAGGGCTGGACAGCTGAACTGCGTGCAGAACAGATGACTGCTTCCCGAAGTCCACTTTGTTCTTTCCCTGGAGGCTTTCTCCCACCGCCCGCCCCTGAGAATTCTGGGTAGGACTCTCGCTCTAAGTGATTACAGTAAGTGCCCAAGCTAAACAGTGCGTGCAAAGAGATTTTAAAATCGTTCTGACATAATTATCCCAATCAACAAAAACCAACTACAGCTCAATCAAACTTTTGAGAGAAAAAGACTGTGTGGGAGTTAAATGAATTAAAGCATAAGGTCAGGCTTTTATAAGGTGCTCCAGATTCATCACCTTGCTCTAATTCTTGCATATTTCGGCAGTCACGTTTTTTGTGTGACTTCACAGAAATAACAAGTCATTAAAAAAAAATCCCGAGATAGGTTACAAAAGTACTGTTAACACACACTGTGCATCTACATATATATATATATCCCATGGTACTGAGACCTTTGGGATAAAGTTGGAAGTCTGAAATTGAAACGCTATTTTTAAAACTGAACCAGGTGGTAATTTTAAAAAACAGAGGTGTTACTGGACCAACTTAGATGTTTTTCCCCTCAGCTTCTACATTGATTGCACTGCTCCTTTCATTTCTGACACGATCAGTTTCCTAAAGGTTTGAACAGATCTAGAGCAATTATCCCTAAACTCTCACACATAGGCTGACTTGAGCATCCTGAGGCCTTTTACCCACATATTTCTTCAAATATGAAGTGATATTATTTATCTATAGATACTTTATCTCTTTTTAGAACAGTAATTTCAACGTTTCTTGAATAGTACTTTAGTGGTAGCACATAACTATTACCAAGTTGTCTCATTAATGGCAAAACTAACTCCATGATACCTTCGTGTATATGTACACAAAATAGAACAGTTATACATAGAAAAGCCAAATTTGATTTTACTTTAACTTAAGGAGAAGTCATAGGCTTCTTGAACATTAACTGTCATCCTTAAGAGCCAGCTACTACCTCATTTGGTTTGGAGTCAAAGCATTGTGTGCACACAGTAGGTCCTCAATAACAGAGTCTAAATAAACCTAAGCACTTTCAATCTAGTAAATGGTCAGAGGAAAAATATATATGGTGACTGATTTCAAAGCAAAACACAGAAAGAATGAGTATGAAGCATGGCTCATATAAGGCAGGCCTTGAAAAGGGGCCACAGACTTCCCATGTAGGCTGAATGCAGGCTGTGAATGGGGAGTTATTCATTAGACAGCCCACATAAAGAGGCTTGTTAGTACGGATTTTTAATGGAGCAAGGACACACACAGAGGGTTGTTACAAAATCTGATTATGTATCTAAATTCGTATGAATGGAGCACTACTTTGAAAAGCCTTTAGAAATAAAATGTCTTGAGAATTTCTTTAATTTCAAAAGATCCAATCACACATCAGAGAGCCCTCTTCCACCTCAATTTTCCATTGCTTCAGCTGTTTTTATTAGAACTAGCAGCTACAGACGTATAGTGAATGCAGATTTGAGCCAGGCAGATTTTGCCTTTTACACTTGCAACCAAATAAAAATTGATTTAAAAAAAAATTTTTTGCCCATTTGTCCATCTCTTAGATATATTACAAGCCTTAAAGGGAAGAATTAAGACCATTTCATGGCTTTGTCATAAAATGAAGAATTCTACAGTTATACATAGAAAAGCCAAATTTGATTTTACTTCAGGAGCTATGAAAAACTAAGCTGTCCCAGTCATAAGACACTTTTGGAATAAAGATCGAAAGATAATAATTTCTTTATGAAAAACGAAGACAAGCTGAATTCCCAATAGTCTTTGTCAAAGTCAGTTTGCATCTTGACTCGATGACAAACAAGGGCATTGTTAGCAACTCCAGAAAACTCCAGCAGAAATCATTGAAAATTTCCCGTCTGGACTCTCAACTTACCCTAGGCAAAACAAAAACAACCCTAAAAACAAAAACACACACTATAAACCAGACCAGGCATTGAGATGACAGCAAAACAAGTCTAATAGAGGGATATAAATATGCAGGTGTTGGTACATGTATTAGTTCTCCATAAGGAGAGTAAGGAAATGATAAAAATGGATGCAGGCTGTGAATGAAGATTTCATATTAAATAAAAGTAATGTGTAGTAATATCAGACATATGTCGTAGCAATATCTTCACCAATACAGCTCCTAGTGCAATGGAAACTAAGGAGAAAATAAACAAATGGGACTACATCAAAATAAAAAGCTTCTGCACAGCAAAAGAAACCATCAACAAAACAACAAGAAAGCCCACTGCGTGGGAGAACGTATTTGCCAATGTTATCTCTGATAAGGTATTAATCTCCAAAATTTACAGGGAACTCATACAACTTAACAAAAGGAAGATAAAAAAATCCAGTCAAAAATTGGCAAAGGATCTATATAGACACTTTTTGAAAGAGGACATACAGTAGGCCAAGAGACACATGAAAACATGCTGAAAGTCACAAATCATCCGAGAGATGCAAATCAAAACAACGAGATACCATCTCATACCTGTCAGAATGGCTATCATCAACAAATCACCAAATGACAAGTGTTGGTGATTATTTGGGGGAAAAGGAACTCTCCTTCACTGCTGGTGGGAATGCAGACTGTGGAGGACAGTATGGAGTTTCCTCAAAAAGTTAAAAATGGAACTGCCATTTGACCCAGTAATCCCACTTCTAGGAATATATCCTAAGAAATCAGAAACATCCATCAGAAAGGACATATGCACCCCTATGTTCATAGCAGCACAATTTACAGTAGCTAAGATTTGGAAACAGCCTATGTGCCCATCAGCAGATGAGTGGATTAGAAAACTGTGGTACATCTACACAATGGAATACTACGTTGCAGTAAAAAAGAAGGAATTCTTACCATTTGCAACAGCATGGATGGAACTGGAGAGCATTATGCTAAGCGAAATAAGCCAGTCGGAGAAAGATAAATATCACATGATCTCACTCATATGTGGGATATAATGATCAACATAAACTAATGAACAAAAATAGATCCAGAGACAAATGTGGAACAGACTGTCAAGCCTCAGAGGTAAGGCAGGGGAGGGGTAGGGGGGGTGGTGGTGTAAGAGATCAACCAAAGAACTTGTATGCATGCATATTAGCATACCCAATGGACACAAACACTGGGGCGGTGGGGGCTTGTCCTGTGGGGTGGGAGTTGATGGGGGGAAAAGGAGACATATGTAATACTTTAAACAATTTTTTAAAAGTAACATGTAGCAAAGTTAACTAGGGCAAATAATTGTTTCCGTGGGTGTACTATGCTGTACAGTTTGATGAGCGCCAGCTGGTCCTGAAGATGCGGAGTGCAATGTGTGGGTTATCTAAAGGAAGCTCCTTGGACCACACTTAACCCTGTGCCTAGAGAAAAAACAGTCAAATCTGGCTCTTAGAAGTTGCATCAGCATCAGTGAAGAGGAAAAGGAGGGGGAGAAGAAAAGGAAGAAGCCACTTTCTAGACACTTGCTGTAGTTGGTATTTATCCCTTTGTTGCCAAAGTTTCTGGAAACAAAGTGTATCAGAACAAAAATCTCTGATTTTACTCCCCCCGCCCCCCCAGAATACAATTTACCTGTCAGTGCAAGAGAAATCAACCTCTGCAGAGACATGCTCTTAAAAGACAGGACACTAATAATCGTAGCCAAGAACACTGTAGGCACAAATAATGGATTCTGCAAATAATGGATTCTTCATGACATGGTTCAGAAGTCCCTGACCAAAAATATGAAAAGGTTGACAATACAAACTTCAGAAACCTACTGAGACAGGTGAGTTCTGTTCTGCTATCTTTTATTTTCCAACTTGTATTAAGTCCTTATATTAGGAACTAGAAAGCAAATCCAAGAAAATTTTAAAACTACTGCACTGGATAGAAATTATTAGCAAAGAGATGTAGAATAAGAATCAAAATAAGATGTTCCATACATATCTAAACATGCTCTTTATTTTTTTAATCTTGCTAAACCTCAAGCCCATGTTCAAACATTTAATAAGATGAAATTTCAATAAGGTAAATATACTCAAAGAGAGCATTATTCATGTTATAATAGATGTAGCCATTTACATCAACAATTTCCAAACTCTATGGTCTTGACATTTAAGTTTTGAAAAAGTGTTTATATCTCCAGCATACATATACTTATTTATATATTTTATGCATTACTGCTACTGGCAAACTGTATGTATTACATATACGACAAATAAAAGCTGTAAAAAGATAAAAAATATTTTTAAAATAGGCCTAGTACTCTCTAACCTAAGTGGATCATGTTTACACCATGTGAAATGTCAACAGCCCACTTCAGAAAACACAAGTTTATCAGTTCATTAATCAGATGTGAAGGGCAACACATGTTCACCTATAACTCCCTTTTTCACATATACACGTTTTGAGATTTTGCAACAATTTATCCAAAAAAAACCCTTAAATTTTAAATATTAAAAATAAAAGCACTGTTTTTATTTTACTGCTTAGCATCTTTTAAAAGTAGTTGTGGGGTGAATAAAGACATGGCAAACCCGGGGTTTCAAAGAGTGTTTTTATTACTGACACTGGCTACATTTTACTTAGCAACTACTGTGTGACAGGCATTTTAATTACATACATTATGTCTAATTCTCACAAGAAGGGTAAAGTAGATATTATGTTTCCCATTTTATAAAAAAATAAAACTAAGGCACATCATCAAACGAATCCCGCACTTAAGTGGTGAAGCCAGGGTGGGTAAGACTGTATCTTCAAATCACACAAAATTAAGATTGTCACAATTACAGAACATTATGTGAAGGGCCAAGCATTTTAGGTCTTCCAATATATACACTGAGTGGCCAGATTATTATGATCTCTGAACGCATAATAATCTGGCCACTCAGTGTATATCCTATATAATAAAAGGCTAATATGCAAATTGTCCCCTCGACCAGGAGTTCAACCAGCAGGCAGGCCAGCCAACCACCCATGTCCCCTCCCCCTGGCCAGGCTGGCCTGACCCCACCCATGCATGAAGTCATGCACCGGGCCTCCAATATATATATATATATATATATATATATATATATATATATATACACACACACACACACACACACACACACACACACACACATATATATATATGTATGTGTGTGTGTGTGTGTGTATATATATATATATATATATATATATATACACACACACACACACACATACATATACACACACACACACACACACACTGAGTGGCCAGATTATTATACATTCAGAGTTCATAATAATCTGGCCACTCAGTGTATATTTTTTCATTTATAGCTGGCTCCTTAAAACAGAGAGAGAGGAACAGAGAAATAAGTCGTTGACTATTAAAAATTCTTTAGATTAAAAAAATAACAGCCCCCAGACATTTCACCTCTCTCCCCCAGCTCTCTCCACTAGAAAGAGCATTTCAGACTTCCCTCAGAGTCCAGAGTTTCCAGCTATGTTCCTAAATAGGGCCTGAAATTGGCTATGTGGTCCCCCAAAGATTATTCCTCTTCCAGATGTATGTGCAGCTAATGTCTATGAGAACTCTGGGCTGCCAGGAATCCACAAAAACTGAGAGGGTCCTCAAGGCTGGAGGAGTTACATAAGGTAAAAAGGTTGTTGAATTAGGAGAAATGCTAACTGCAAAATATTATTTGGCAGTTTAACTATCATGACTTGAAATGTCACTGCTAAATTCCTCACCAGAAAACGTGGGTCGAACTCAATGACTTCCTTTCTAGAGATTTTTATTTTTAGAAAGATATATGACATACTTCTGTCTAGGTAGGTTTGGATAGTAGGAAAAGTAGAATGGATGAACCTTGAGGACTTTTCCAGTTTTATACTCGCACACAGAATTCTCTTCTGCCTGGGAGGCCTTCACCTTTCTACCCTCCTGGCAAACTCCTGTTCACCCTCCAGGCCCAAGCATAACTTCTCCGGTGAAGCTTTCCCTACACTTACAGTGGAATTAGGAACTGTCTCCTCTCTGTGCTAAAATAAATAAATAAATAAATAAATAAATAAATAAATAAATAAATAAATAAATAATCTTAAAACCGATGAACAAAAATAGATCTAGAGACAGAGAAGCATCGATCAGATGCTCAAACCTCAGAGGGAAGGCAGGGGAGGGCAAGGCTAAGGGGGAGAGATCAACCAAAGGACTTGTATGCATGCATATAAGCCTAACCCATGGACACAGACACCAGGGGGTGAGGGCATGAGTGGGGGGATGGGGGGACAATGGGGAGTAAGGATACATTTGTAATATTTTAATTAATAAAGGAAAAAAATCTTAAAATCCATGTTTATTAGCAGCACTCATTTTAAAATGCAACTATCTGTTCTTGACCATGGCTTCTGTGTTCACGCACCTTGTAGTCTCATGATTTATCACTGTGGGGGCACAAAATGTCATCACAATAAATATTTGGTGGATGAATAAATAAAGGTTGAATCATGAATTTGAAGGAGCATCAATTTCTACAAATACAGTAGTTTGCTTTGGTAGGTGGTTCTATTTCAACAAAAATGTGTTTGTTTTTATATACTTTATATAAAATCCCTCATGTTCTCTGAGCATTCTGTTTGGAGCCTCCTAAGATCGTACATTTGGTTACCAATATACAAAGGAACCCTCTCTCATTACTAGTCATACTATAGCTCTAGGGTAATGCAAATGAGGTAGCTCTCACAGTTTTTCTATTTCACAAATTAGGAACTATTCTCATTTGCAGCATTTCCTGGGATTTCTAGAGTAACTTGGCCCAGTGGGGAAAGACATGCTTCCAATTGTTTATTCTCTGGTATCTCTAGTCTAATCAAAAGGATCCTCAAAAAAAAAGCAAGGAATGATTTCAAGAAAACATGAAGGAAAAAACACAATCCCCATCTATTTCATTTTGAGAGCTTGAGCCAGCAAGCATTTAAGAAATGAGTTTCGGGGTAGAGGGCAGAATTTATACTCCATATAATTTCATATGCCCTTTTCCTCTTAAAAAAAGTCACTTTGTCACATGTAATGAATATCTTTTAAACGCTGAGTGGAATACCTTATATGGCCTAACATAAAACAATACTCAAACCTATAAATATCTTAATCCCTTAAACATTTTTCTTTTTAACCACATCAATTTCTTAATAGATGAGCATCACACTAAAAATGTGAGAAACATTAATAAAAAATACAAAACTCAAACTTTATTATAAATATTAGAAAGTAAAATACAGAAATCTACCAACTAATGCAGGGTTCTAATTGGTCATTTCAAAAGATGATGTATATTAGGAAACTTCTTGAGCAAAATACTTTCCGTATAAATTTCTCATACACATTATGTCAAGAATACCTATTTTTAAATGTACTCTGGACCCTTCATAATTAAAGCAAACCTTCTCTGTCATTCCCACCACATCCCAGGATTAACTGCAGTGCAAGAGAAAAAAAAAATCACTAAAATATCCATTTACTTATTCCCTCATAGCTCTCACCTCCCCACATCTCCAACTCCAGTATTTCGGTTCTTTAACTGTGCCTCCACCTTAACTCTTCTAGAAAGTGGGTCAGTCCAACTTAGCCAGCCACCAAGAATAGTGGAAATAACCGCTGTCCATTATTGGCATGCCCTGCTCCTTCTCAGACTCAATTACTTTGAGATTTTTGCCTTCTCATATTTTTCATCTCCTAGACTTCCCTAGGAAGGTTTTTTTTTTTTTTCACCTTCTACAGAGATAAACAATGTGAGCACATCCAATAAGTTGGTCACCTACTGAAAGAAAAATGAACAAGAGAGTTCTCAGATTTCAGTCCCAGATGATTTAAGATCCTCACTTTCCCTCTCTCTTAAATTACTATTTATTCTACAAAACACTCATTTGGCATTTATCTTATGCCACCTTGCCCTCCTCTTCCTCAAGCATGTCCTTGAAGGTGAAATCAATCTTAGGGGTGATGGTAATGGAGACCATTCTCCTCTGTTCTCTGGTTAGAAGAGAGGACCCAGAATGGTCGCCTACTCAAAAATGTTCAGACCATTTTTCAATTCACACTATAATCCATTGCGGGGGGGCGGGAGGGGCGGTAGAGGGTGTGGTAGGCAAACAGGTTTTATCTCCAGTGTAATGCTGATCAATTCAGTAGCAGCTACTCTAAAGGGCTGGTTTAAGAAAGATAATGAGGTCACATCTGGACTCAGAGTCTGTGCACTGATGGGATTAGAGATGTCTGTCACATGCATTGGTGAGGCAAATGGTGGTATACATGCTCAGTATTTGCCATCTTGGCTCTAACCACTTAGCCAAAATCTGAATTCCAGTTACTTCAAGAATGTCTTACTGCATAAGTTCCTATTCCTAATTAAAGTGTTAGGCCAAAGATAGATGATTCAAAGTATTCCAAATATATGTCTATGTGTAACTCTTTTACATAAAAGTTTGGTGAAGATACTCTTCCTTGGTGAGTCAGACCTCCAGGTCAACATCATGAACCCAGTGCCCCTCCTCTTCCCACCGTCACACGGTAAGAATGTTCTTGAGAGCGTGCAGCAGGGACTTTGAAAGCGACGCCAGCTTTTCTACAAAAGCAAAAGCATCAAAGCTCTTCGCTCCAGAAGCCAGCCCAGCCAGGATCACTTAAGGATTCCACTGACGGTGGAGCAACTCTTTTTCATTCCAGCAGATGCTGCGTTCTTCTGATTAAAGAGTTTCTTTTTCTCATCCTGTGCTCTCCCAAAAATTGGCACATAGAAGACAACCACAAAACCAGGGTTGACAACATTTAGGAGATACGGTTTTAGACTTTTTCTCTTGAAAAAAATCGTTTCACAATGATGAGAAGACAAATCCAACATCTCCCCTCCATTAGAGTAACGAAGTGTCCTAGGGGCTCAGCAAACAAACAAATAAATCAAACCCACTCTTGATTTGTTTCTAGTACTGTTCTCCTGGGCCAGGAAAATCCCTCATTTTCTCCTAATGTAAAGTATCAACGATTCCATTTCATAACCTTTATGTAAAGCAGCACATTACAAAGTGAAGTGCGTCATTAAGTGCTGACAACCTCCACTTCCGGCTTTCCAATCACATTTATTGTATTTCCAAGGCCATCTTCACCAATTTCCATTTCTCTAATCAAATCATATTGTTTAAAAGCCAACTTTACTTACCACTTGCTATCCCTCTACACAGTAACGCACATCCTTGCTCTCTCTCCACCCCAACTCTTCTAGAGCATCCCTGCCACTAAGGGGCTTGCCAGTCTCTCCTCCTTTCTATGACCGAGAACAAACACTCAGGCCAAGGTCATTGGAAAGTTCCCTTAAAACAATGTCAGTGATTATAATGGAATAAAAGCCTTTCTGAGATAAAAGTATGTTAGAATGAGAAAATAACTAAAAATAGGTTGCTTTTCTCAAGATCTCAGGAAGTGTTCTTTCTTCAGTGAAAAGGCCAGTTTATCTTTAAAGGTTAATGTAGAATTTTCTATAAAAGCTCCCCCAAGCCCCAAATATTAAAATCATTGAAATAAACAACTCAAGGAAGAGAAAAAGACAGTGCCCCACACATGGGCATCATAGGGCATCAGGGGCAATGGACAGGACGTGATGTGCCCAGCTGAGCCTGAATCCAGAAGATCTTGGGTTCCAAATGAGTTTAGATTTTACTCCATCCCCTGAGTCTTTTCTTCCCCAACTGAAGGCCAGAGGAGCCCAGGAACCAGAGGTGCACATGCAACTGGATGGAAGTCAGGGGAGCAAGTCTGAGGCGAGGACTGAAATTCTATGGCTACTTTATGCATCAGCTGGGCCTCTGGAACAGCGGTCGCCAACCTTTCGGACCTCGTGGACCACCAGTGGTCCACGGACCACCGGTTGGCGACTGCTGCTCTAGAACATATTTTTGAAAAGAAAAATTAAAGTTCTGTGGTACTGCAATGTATTTAAGGGCAAATACTAGAAGATAACATCATCAGTCTATATGGCCAGAAGTGTGCTCTGTTTAGTATGGAATATTCAATGGAATAAAAATGGTTGGGGGAGTTCAAAAACCTAACACGTTAAAAGACTAAAGGAAATGGGACTTTTTTCAGATAAAAGAGATGCAGCCTAACCTTTTTTCTCGCTAGGACAGCGTCTACCACAGGAGCACCAGGCCATGGAGTGCAAAGAACGCAAGAAGGAATGAAGGAAGGGGCTCTGCAAACACATTTTGAAAACTACTGACCTAGAGTTTCAAAACTTTCTAGGAAACCAAACTTAAAAAGTTATGCCTCTTTACTAGTCAGACGTAGCAAATGTGCAGTTTCTCCAACTTTAACCCCTTCATTTTTGCCACAGAGTTTTACTCGTCTTTAAGTGAAAAACAAAACAAAACAAAAAGCTACATATTTTTATTTAGCTCAAGAAATTATTTAGGTGCACAGGCAGAGACAGCTCGCACAGGTACACAGAATACAATCATTGCCATGAATACATCCTTTACCTTGAAATGTGGAAGAGCACCAAAAGTAATTTTTTTAAAACAAAAACAGGGCCTAAAAAATAAGTGCTTAGGTGGAATTCTTGAACAGCAACCAGCCTATGGATGGTGGACCTCGTTGAAAGCATCACACAACAATGTGTGTTTACATCACCCTTTTATTTCATAGTTAGAAATAATACAGTTCCACAGGGTAAATCATCAATAAATAACGATGTTTAATCATTAAACGTAAAAATCCCAACTCTTTGGCATCTGACAGGATTCTATTTCTTGTCAAACTAATGACTGTATAGAGACAGTTAATCTTAGTGACCATTTGTCAATATGTTACAAAGGTGCAATTTACGTTAATGTATCAACCGCTGGAAATTTCCAGCCCACCAAGAAATTTGATCAACTCAGTAAGCTATGGGCCAACTTCACCAAGGTTCTTTGATAAGGTCTGCCTCAGTGAAAGAATAATAAATGTTGATTAAGAGTTCCTAGGGGTTCCTAATACGTATTCTGCTCTAAATAGTTTGCCATTCATTCTGGCTAAAGAAAAGTTACAACTGCACCAGGAATGGCCCATTCATTAATTAAAAGGTGTTCTTATTTTATAAGCAAGAGTGCTAACACCTAAGAAACTCACAGCCCCCAAAATAAACTTTAAAATAAGCAGTTCTATGCTGCCAGAAATGCCAATTCAGTAATAAATTGCACCTTCAAGAGTCAAAAAAGAAAAGAAATAGAAACTTTTAAAAAAGGTAAGTGACATACATTTTTTTCCCAAAATATATTCAAGAATAGTTGAGCTGTATTTGTTACTAAAGCCAGGACAATATTTCTTTAGCAACAAATTAAACCAGTGCAATTGACATAAATTGTTAAGTAATCCAGGATTAACCTATTAAATCTGCAGAACACTTTAGGCTCCTACACTAATCCTAGAAACTGGAATTTCAATGAGTGCTTGCGCTGCAAAAACCTAAAACTGGGATGACCCGATGCCATGCTGAATGGTATCACTTCATACTTCGATTAAGCATTCGATAGTAGAAATCATGAGTTCCTCTATTAAAGTTCCATTCACGTTCAGAACATTCAGATGCAAACAGTATTATGCCTATAATCCACAACTAAAAGAGTCCTTTCCATTTTAAAGTTCCAGATGAATTTTAAATTAGAAAATAAGCCCAAAGGAAACTTTTTCAACTTATGAAACCTTCATATTGGAAACTTTCTGGAAAAGCTTCCCCCTCCTCCCACCTATTGTAAAATAAATACTTTGTATCCCAAATTTAATTTTATTAAGACATGTTAATAACGCTATAAAGAAACATTTTACAGCCATAGAGATCAGTAACTTTCCATGCGGAAATAAAAAATTCATTGCTCAATAATATTATTGAGGCAAATGAAGAAAGATTATGCTCTTGTGTCAATCGGAAATGTTGTTATTTTTTCAGTGCAAAACCAGTTATAAAATATTTAAACTCAATATTTAAAAATAAAAAGTGGTCCAAAATTCAGCAATGTTCAAGTTCTAAATTTCATAAAACAAATCATGACATACATTTCATAGTAAAATACAGAGATTAAAGAAGTACTTGAGTACTTAAGATATGAATTTCTAATGAATCATACCATGTCAGCAACAACCGAGCAGATAGCATTCCCAATTCGAGCGTCAGAATCATAAAGATCTTACCGTACCAAGCCGTTTTTCCTAGCTAAAAAGCTATACAAACTAATGGTCAACATTCTGTTTTCTTTGAAGTAGCGTGCTCTAGAATGATTTCTCCCCAAGTACCTGTGATTTTATTTCTGTATTCAAAATTTGATCCGAACAATTTTTATGTTCCTGGAACACTTAGCTGATATAACCATCTATAATGTGGAGAGTCCTGTACAGAGTCCAACAGTGGGTTTTTCTGGCCGAGTGTAGGCTGCCTTAAACTGGTTTACACATTCCGCAGGTCATTCATGTGTTATTCCTAGCAAACACACGGTCCCCTCTGAGGGTTAGGTGTTGAAGCTGGTACTGTAGCACTTCTGTGTCAGCTGGCTCCTTAATGCTCATTTTATCTAGATTGAGGTAGTCCAGAGATTTGGAGTGAGCCCTCTTACCTTTAAGAAGACAAAGAGGCAGGGGCCCGTGGAGGGCCTTATAAGGTTCATAAGGTAAAGATTTAGTGCACTTGTCTCCTGAGCTGGGCATCCGCCTTCGCCTCCTGCCATTGACAGCTGGGATCTCGTACGGTTGGTAGTACCTACTTCTGGTTTTATATAAACGAGAGGAACGTGCAAGTCCTGCATCCAGCTGTTTGGAGCGCAAGGAAGGCACGCCTTCTCCCTTACTCTCCTCGCCTCCCGTGCACTTCTGGGCTAACTTCAGGAGTTCCTCGCCAGTAGTGAAGCCAACCAAATAGTTCGAGTCCATGTGGAGGATCTGGTAGCCTGAGACCGTCCGGCGCATCGGCGAGCACGGTGTGCTGGAGCAGCGGGGCTTCTCGGCCTCGGCCTTCCCCGGGGAGCTCACCTCAGCCACGGGCAAGGGCAGGGTGCTCAGGGTACTTCTGGCCTCTCCATTAACATCTACTTCCATTTTAGGCACCAGTCTGCACACTCCTAAAAGTAGACAGACAGGTTAGAAGAGTGTAACGCGCAGAACCTTGGGCCAAGCTGGGTCATTTTAGAAGGCTGAAGGAGCATGAAATGACTCCGGCCTGAGAAACAGCCGATGTGCATTGGGCAGATTTTTATCTGTCTACTACACGTTCCAGAGCAGGCCTGAAATAACTACTACTTTTCTGCCTCTACGAACTCAAGACAGGTTAAATGGAAGTCCGAAGTAAGGAGAAGCCTACAGATAACAATACTTCTCTAAAGCCAGGGCTCCATTCAATCACACCAAGTCTACTACTTGAAGCGACATTAAGCAAATAAGAATAATCACACACAGTTTCACAAGAATCTACAAACTCTTTCCAATATAAAAATTAAAATCCTTTCACTTTCCATGTGATTTAAAATACGTGCTCAGCTCTTCAACCTGCAATTCTTTTCAACTGTGTTTACGGGGCATGTGATGAAAACGATAAAAGCTGATCCATTTCTGCAAAGATTCAATGTAGGCCTAAAAAGTTTTTCTTATGGTAAGGCGAAGTCTTAGTGGAAGGTTCCCCCAAACCTTGTAAATGTTCCTCCTTCCATATTCCTAATGAATTACGCAAAGATAACCATTTTGTAGTTTAAAAGTTAATCCTAAATACAATAAATCATTTTTTAATATGAAACATATATAAAATATCAGATGTTATTTTATTTGAACATTTAATCATAAAACATACCATCTCTAAGACACTACACTTTTGAACCGTTTAGTAAATGGCAGAAGAATTCATAATGAATTAAGAATACTAATATTATTCATCACAATAATCTCATAACATTGTTTGGAAATCTCATTGACAAAAAGTACCACAAATAATGGCCAGATTCTAGAAAATCACAGATAAATCAAATTTTGGAAAATAAAATACTAAGGGAACCTGAATGACAATGGCATTTCTGAGAAACTTTATTTCTACTTGATCCTCAATCAGAAGTAGATAACACAGCTTTAAGTATGTCAGATTGCTTACTATAATCATGTCATGTAGTAACTGATTTTAAGATCCATAGTGGGGGTTGTGCAGGAGGCAGCCCATCGATGATTCTCTCTCATCATTGATGTTTCTATCCCATTCTCCCCCTCCCTTCCTCTCTCTGAAATCAATTAAAACATATATATATATATATTTATATAGTTTTTTAATCCTTACCTGAGGATATTTTTCCATTGATTTTTAGAAAGAGTGGGAGAGAGAGGAAAAGACAGAGAGAAACAACAATGTGAAAGAAACACATCGATTGGTTGCCTCCTGCACGACCCCCTATCAGTCACGTTAAGGGCCTGGGCCGGGGAGGAGCCTGCAACCCAGGTACGTGCCCCTGACCGGAATCAAACCGGGGGGGGGGGGGGGGGGACCCTTCCGTCCATAGGCTGACGTTTTATCCACTGAGCCAAACCAGTTAGGGCCAATTAAAACATTTTTTTTTTAAAATCCAAGCAAAGAGAAAGCTAAAGGAAGTCACAACGTTATTCTCCATTTGCATGCTGCACTTCCTTCATTAGAAAATAAATAAACCAAGACTACGAAGTTACCAGATGCCATCCTGCCCTTACTACAGTTCACAACTATATGTCAGCTGACAATTAAGTTTAATTTTAAGTGCTAAAGCGATCAATATAGTTTTACTTACATTGTACTCTAAATCTTAGACTATTTCCAATTTTAATTTAACCAAAACACCTTAGCCTCTCAAACCTTCTAGATTTAAAGTAACTGGCTTTTTTCTATCTTATTAATGTAAAAACAAATTTGTATTTGATTGTGTAATTTATTTCTCTATGGAGAGGATGGAAGTAGGTGACTACTGGCTACTTTGATATGCATACCAAAACCTAAAGATTTCTCATCTCATAAACTTTACAGGGCCGTCTGAAGCTTCATCCAATTTTATGCTGAAGAAACAAATGTTTACTCTAAGCCAAATGACAAACTAACCCTTCCTTTCTCACGAATTCTGTTATCCAGAAAGAGCACAAGAGAACAGCTTATCGGAGGCCTCCAACCTATGTAACCTGACAGGCAGAAGTGATTCTGATACTTTATTCTGAAAAGACAAGCAGAGGAGGGTCAGTGAGGCCCAAACCACCCAGGCTGTGGAGGCAAGGGAGCATACACACAGACTGAGCGCCCTCCCAAGTAGAGTGACACTCAAGCATCAGTCACGTTAAGTGGCATTGGCCCAGGTCTCTTCCAAATCTGGCAGTCTATGACAGTCCATGCATGGATTTCCACCAGCCACCTTACAGAATTTGCACTTGGTATATTATGAACTTCCTAAAATCCATGTTTCACATCCCACACATTCTGAATTGGGTAATAATTTAAACAGAGGCTAGGCTGAAAGTCACTTTTTTTTTTTCCCCTATGACGGTAGAAAAATTGCTAAGCAAGTTAATGGTGTACAAAGTCACAGCAAAGAGTGGACAATAGGATCATCAAAAATGTGTTCCCACATGAAGTCAATCCTGCTGCATCAAGGCAGACCACCGGGAATTCCTAGAATCTCTCAGGGTTAGGGATAAATGATGGCAGGATACAAAGGTTTGAGAGTAAAAGGCAAAAGTTACATAGCAGCTAAAAAATAAGTACCTAGAAAATTAGAAAAGTGGAGTGAGGCAATGTGTGGCATGAAATAGATATCACTGTTAGATGAGAACTATCACTGGTTAAGTTTCCAGCAGCCAATAACACCATAAAAAACATTACGTGGTGTGGGTAAAATAACCAACAGGATCTTCAAGCATCCACCTGACAGACAATGATTTAACCTACATTCTTAATTACATGTGGTTTAAGAACTCTGGAAATTTCAACCAAGCGGCCTGGTGTAAGAAACCAACATACCTCGATGACATGAACAACATACTCCAGGTAGAAAACACGACTTAACCAGAAAGTTATAGAAATAAGCACTGCCAATACCCTCTTCACAAATAAGTAACTAAGGTCAATACCCAATGTAAAATTTCTGAACCAGAGTCTTGTTGCACTGGAATACGAAAATGCTCGTTTTAAATCTTTACATATATAGCTGCAATATAGAGTGAACGTCTCTAAGTGAATAATTCTAAGGGTTGAAAATTTGTTTGCATTTTTTAGCCATAAAGCACCAATACTGCTCCAAACTATAGCATAGTCTCAAAACTAACAGATCTTTTAGGTGATTCCATTGGTCTCTGTAGGGTAGTCACATGTACAAGAACATCTCCAGCTCCTGATATTGAAGTAGGAATGAGAAGGGTACAACCAGAACTTCTACAAATTGCTTAGATTTTTTTTTTTTTAAGATCCTTTCCACTTACATATTGCCTTTCTAAAGAGCATCCATTATGTGGAGCCTGGGTTTCAGACTAGGGAGCAATGACTGGCAAATATTTCATTTTGAGCTGGGTGGAATGCTAGCTTCTTCAATGTGACTGAAAATAAAACTTTCTATGCGGTTAAATTCCTGATAGTTTCCTGACTGGATTTAAATATTGGGGCAAGAACCTGACAGTAGTTACAGAATCAACTCCCTCAGGTTGTCTTTTCAAATGGGCCTAAGTGGTGTATGTACTATTCGACCTGAAATGGAGGAAGTCTAGGTATTTTCTAATTCTGGAAATCATGGAAATCTACATAAAAAGGGTGATGCTAAAGGCAGTAAAAGACTGAATGGTCTCAAAGTCAGCATATCTTGATATATGGATGTCCAATATTTTAGACTGCAAAATTTCTTATTAAAAGTCATCCATCGGGAATGAATGACTACAACTGGAGATGGCCTGTGTTTTAGCAACAAATTCTTCATATTTTACCATGAAAAGTCTGCTTGTAAGTTTTTAACAAACTTATTCATGACGAAGCATTTTGTTTCATATTCTAAAATTCCCTTGTATCAAAAAAAGCATGCTTGCAAGATAAATGATTACAAAGCACTCTGGCAGACAATGCAGGTATGTGCAACAGGCACCACCCCCGCTGCAGCAATAAGAATAAATGTGAACTGAGAAATCGGGTCCAGTGCTAACTCAGGTCAATGCTAACTTCTGCAAAGCAGAACACTAAAAATCAGAAACCAGCAATACCCTATTGCTTCCATCAGTGCCTTGCATGTGTAGTTAAAAGCAAAAATAAAGACTGGAAACAGGAAACTGAAAAAGTGTTGTTATAATAACAGAAGCAGCAAGACTTCAGCAGATAGAAGAGTCTAAGACAGAAAATGCAACAAAAATAGAAAAGTCAACTTGTAGTTGAACAATGCTTTTAAAACTCAGTTTCTTAAACAAGTACCAGGAACAAATGTAATTCTTCAAATGACACCTAAGGTACTTCAATATCATATTCTCTCACAGTCCAATCAGTCACAATGGCACTGAAGTATATTTATAAAACGTATGAAAGACCTGGCCAGGTTCACAGGTACCACTATATTTCCTTGAAATATATGAGGATTCAAACTAGACAACATGAGGCAAGTAACACTAACATTTACCAGAAAAAAAATGTACACAGCGCACATTTTAAAAACAATGGGTGTGGCACGCAATTGGGAATTTTGGCTGAAGCTAAAGCAACTATCCAAACCTCAGTTCACATGCAGGGGAACCTGATGCACCAAGAGGAGCACATTTAAAGCACTGTGACCTGTATGGGAACTGATCAGCTCTGAACAACTCTCCAGGAGGCCAAATTCCCTATACATTTGGCAAAAGGAGCAACATTTTAAAAATATAACCTAGATGCCTTAGTCCTTAGACCACCTCTGAAAATAGCTGGTAAGTTTCACAACTGTTATACAAAGAATTCTTTTTGAGAAGTACTGAATGTTTTTTTTTTTTTAAATCAGGCTTATCAAAAAAAAAGTTACCCTCAGTAATAAAAAAAACCACACAAAACTGCTCCATATGCTTGAACTGTTTTTAGAAACATACAGCAATATCACTTAAGAGAAAACAGATATAACATAACTGTCTAAAATATACTGAACGAAAATGTCACCATGTGAACAGAATTCTGTTCAAGAGGTACCTGAAACAAACCTTTCAGAATAGAGCCAATGCTTGGGAAATGGGAGTCTCTTACGCATGGCTATTATGAGGTTCATAATATCAAGAACCATCACATTTTAGTGCAGAATCATCTTGGAGTTCGCCTACCTGGAACCTCCGATTACAGAGCAGACAACCCTGAAGGCACAAGGCAGGGACTTGCCCAGAGCCAGCCAGGCAGTCCCAGGGCTGCTGGCTCCAAGTTCAGTGCTCCTGAGTTCATCCTGCTGCTGTGCTTCTAACCACCGTGTGGTTCCAACCCTGCCTACACACTGACATCATCTACGGAGCTTCAAAAATACTGATGTCTGTGCTCTACCCAGACTGTGATTTAATTCCCCTGGGCTCTGAATTGTGAAAGATCCCCAGGTGATTATAAGAAACCTTCATGTCTGGGACCTTGTCAGACAGAAGAATTTCACCCCTATGAGTTCTGACCTCACCTTTTTTTTTTTTTTTAAACCAATAGTATTAGTCATATTAGTGACCATCATATTAGTGAACAATCGCTAACACCTATTCCTAAGGCCTTCAAGTTTACTGTTCCTAATCCACTGTGGGCTTTAAATAAATCCGCTAACCACACTTGTTAAAACTGGATAGAGAAAATAAAAATAAACCTGTGCTGAATGAGAATCAGGTCCTTCATCTGCATACACTTTGGTGTAGTTATTTTAGCTTCTCAGAAGCCTCAGTTAGGTACAGCCACTTTGGAAAACAGTTAAGACAGTTCCTTACAAATTTAAATAAACGCTTATTAAACAACCCACGTGCCCTACTTGGAGATATTAAACTAGGACACAAGAAACGATATGTTCACACAAAGGCTGAATGTGAATGTTTACAACAGCTTCATTCATAATCATCAAAAGTGGAAACAAAGCAAACGTCCACCGACAGGAAAACGGATAAACTGTGCTCCGTCCATTACAATAGAATACCACTCGGCAATAGGAAGGAGCAAACGAGGTTTACAGTCAGTGAAAGGAGCAGACAGAAAATGCTACTTGCTGTGTGATTCCACTTACATGGCATTCTGGAACAGGCAATGCTATTGGACAGAAGTCAATCAGTGGCGGCCCAGGGATGGGGGTTTGGGGGAAGGGGATGAACGACAAAGGGGTACAAGGGAATTTTGGAGGGTGGTGATAATATCCTCTGTATTGACTGTAGTGGTCAATACACAACTGATTATATCTGTCAAAACTCATCAAACTCTATACCTTAATAGGATGAATTTTGCTGTATATAAATTACACTTTAATAAGTCTGACTTTAAAAATAAAATAAGCTGTCACATATTTCCAAGTTTTTTGATGATCCTCTGCATTTTCTATTCCTGTAGCTACAAGAGTGTGTATGTATGTGTGTGTGTATCTACATCTCTCCAGATACATATGTATGTACACACAGTTATAGATATAGTTCTATATGTAAATAGAAGGACATTCTAGCCAAGCTGCAAAAGGGGAAATGAACCATCTTGAGAAGTAGTAGTAAGTGACCTGTCACTTAAGGTATCCAAACATAGAGTGGGCAACCATTAAGATAC
This sequence comes from Cnephaeus nilssonii, assembly GCF_951640355.1. Lineage (NCBI taxonomy): Eukaryota > Metazoa > Chordata > Mammalia > Chiroptera > Vespertilionidae > Cnephaeus > Cnephaeus nilssonii. The sequence continues at coordinate 56,248,401 of NC_137073.1, forward strand.
CTTCTGATTCTGAGAATGTACAATTTGAAGAATTTTAAAAATTGGAGGACCAAATTTTGTGCTTTATTTCAGTTTTATGAGTCAGTGACCCAGCCACATTCTTATTTAACATCCTCTAAAAGTACTTTGTACTTCTCATGTTCAAACTTCTTGCTCGTTTCTTCAAAGCAAAGTATTAGTAATGTTTCCATTTTTTCAATGTTTTAAAATGCATTTTCATAGATTTGATAAGCTATATCTACTTAACAAACAAAACTATTTGTGTTTCCCCATTGTCCCTTTGACTCGTTCTGCTGCTGACTGGTCATTTGGAAATCGTTTATCATGAAATTGCTTTTTACAAAGATTATGACCACTCTAAGTAGTTCGAAGAAAGGACTTATTGGCCTAGTAGGATGTCACACCAAAGCATGAACTCACACTAGTCTAGTCTGTAAAATGCTAAAGAGTTACAGAGTCATTATTAATTTTTCCCCCTTCAAAGACTTGGAGCCATATGAACAACTGTGTCAGCACAGATACACAGACATCATACTGAAAAAAAGACAACTAAAGGAAAACAACAGCATTGCATATTTATAAGTTTAAATTCATGGTGTGAAAAAAGGAATGTCACACTTGCAGTGAACTGCTATCCGTCTAAGTGAAAATGATGTTCTTTCAGTCACCTGCTTACCATTCTTTATGTACAATAATATACACTAGAACTTTTTGCCAGTCTCTGGAGACTAACGTTTTTACTAAAATTTCCTTGAAATTAGAGCAACTACCTCTTATTAGTAACTATCATATTATGAAATATCCCATAAGACCTCGTTTATCTTATAGGAATTAAAAAAGGAAATTCTACTCAACCAAAAAGTCGAAATTATCAAATATTGTTAGCATTTGCAACAGTAATTTCAGTTCTCAATTAAAATTTAATGAATTAAATAAAAATTTAATAATTAAAATTTTCATAATTATAATATACGTATTTGCAATAATATACTGAGATTTCACACTTATTAGTTCATGTAGTTCTTAAAACACATTATGGTATTATGTTGATACAACGGGTTAACAAACAGAAAAAGCAAAATATAACTCACCAGACTAAATCCCAGAAGATGTCACTGTACAATTTCCAATGAGTCCCAAGGGAACACAGGCATAATTTTTCTGCTCTATTCCAGATACTAAACATGAGATACAAAAATAAACCTTTAATTTAACAAGTAACAAAACTTGTAAAGCAATTATACCAATTCTAACAGCAAAACTGGCGAGAGGTACTAATACCAGGTACAGGTTATACAGGATACAATAGCAATTAATTTAATTAAAATAATTCCTAATTTGTTCCGCTAAATTAAACCTCAAACGTTTTATCAAGTTTGTTCCTCTGTGTTCTGTTGCTTAAGCTCTATCTGGAGACCACAAGTAGCTACCTGGGCTAAATCTCAGGGATTTAAGTGTTGGTTCCACCACCCAAGTCCTATTTATTTACAGGTTCAACAGACTCACAGTAGTAGCCTATGAATGAAATAACCCCGAGGCTGGGTTCAAAAAAACAGGCCCTAGCTCTAGCCTAACTAAGAAGTCTACCTCATGACCTTGCTTAAATAGCAATGTTTAAATTGAGGACAACAGCATCCTCCCTCCCTCCCTCCCTCATACAGTAGTTATGTGGATCAAATGAGATGAGACAGATGAGTGAATGAGCTCTGCATGCTGCAAAGCCTTTTACGATGTGTGATGTTATTATGCAATTAATTTTTGGTATCTACTCATTGTAGCCATAAAATAGCAACAATAAAATCCTTCATAAGACTGCTCTGACGCAAATGATTAGAAGGCTCTTGGAAACATTAAAAACCAACAAACAGGAAAACCCCCACAGAGAACAACTTGAAAAAACACTCCTTTACAATTATCACATTGCTTAAGGTTTCTAGCATCTCCTCTGTGCCTTCCCCTCCTACCTGGGGAGGTGAAGGTGTAAGAGAAAACTTCCCAAAGTCGTTTCCACCTGTAAAGGTTTCTTGGTTGTTGGGTTTTCTACTGTTGTGTCTAACCTCGGGGGCGGGCAGAGGGGGGCACATTTTACCTACATAGGTGCACAGGGCCTGAAGTGGCAACAGTCCAACAGAATACAAACAGCAAGGGAAAGGGAAAGGAGTTTGTCACTTTATTACTTTCCTTCCCAGCCCAGAAGAGTTTTATTCAAAGGAAATGCACAATCCCTGAATTAAAGGTATTTGCTTCTACAGACGGAGAAACTGGAGGAAGTTAATGCATCACGTACTGTCATTCCAAGAAACTAACACGTTTCAGCCTTTGGAACTTTAGATTTAGGTAACACACTCCCTTTCATTTCTTTTGCCACAAACTATTCTCAAATCGGGGAACCAAGAAACCTAGATAATTACGACTTGGTTCTACTCCACCACTGCAGCCTCTGGTTTTAACATAACGTGAACTGTAATGTAACCACAATGGTTACCTAATAAGACTTTTTTTAAAATATATATTTTTATTGGTTTCGGAGAGGAAAGGAGAGATAGAAACATCAATGATGAGAGGGAATCATTGATTGGCTGCCTCCTGCACGTTGGACCCAGCCTGCAACCCAGGCATGTGCCCTTGACCAGAATCGAACCTGGGACCCTTGAGTCTGCAGGCAGATGCTCTATCCACTGAATCAAACCAGCTAGGACCTAATAAGACATTTTATTGAAAATAACCACCCCCAAGAGAATTTCCCCAATACTAATATTATAAAGTTCAAGTTATTTCTTATTTAAGTAAATACACTTTTAATGGGAAAAGGAAATAAAAAGAAACAAATATTTTGAGCAACTTCTATGTCAGATGCTATACTCAATTTAATGTTAACAAATGCTCCATGAGGAAAACAGCAGCCCCACTGTAAAGTATTTGAAGTAATACTATCTGCGGGTCAGAGCAGGAATCTGAACCCCAAACCGTCTGACTCCAAAGCCCACTGACATTGCTTTAGATATGAAACTTCATTGCAGATTTGAAAGCAGAGAAGCCTTAAAGTAATTCTCTAACTCTTGCACTGGAGCTGATGTGGAAGTTTAGGAAATGTTTTTCATAGTAAACAAAGTGTAGTAACTGATTATCCCTATTATGCCGGTGCCAAGCCGAAAATAGAATATAAACACAGCGTCCAAAGGAGCCACAGAGGGCAAAGCCAAGGTGTGCAGGAGCTCCTTTCCATTTCTCGGATTTTACTCATTTCTGACCCTGCTTACTGTTTTGTCTGTTAACAGCCTGCTAACTGTGCACAGGTGCTAAGAAGAAAATGATGAAGATGGTGAAGAAGAGAAAAAAAAAATTAAAAGAACAAGGCCAGAAACCAATTAAAGAATATTCCTTCTTTAAGAGATGGCCTATAAAGGAATCCAGTAAAGCATTATAGTTAACCCATCCCCTATTAGACACAAAACACTGTAATATTAAAGTTACCCAAATATACTTTTGAAATAACATTTTCAGAATACTTTAAAAATCTCTAACACTTGCAATTGATTCTGGCCAATGTTTTGAACAGGAAGGCTTGGCAAGCCATCAAGAGATCTCTCAAAAACAATCAACAAGAAGGAAACACATTCACGTGAAATTTTTACAAGATGGACTAAATGCTGCATAGAAAAACAAATTCAAATAAACTCAGCACAGACTAGAATATGTAATGCTTTCCTCTATAAGCAGCTGAAACAAATAGAAAGCCCTGTGACATTAACCTGTAAACAATGAAAATAAGAAAGATTAAGTATGGTCAAGAGTTGTCCACCCTGAGTGACTAAGCAAAAGACACCAAGCATTTGACTGGAAATGAGGCTTCTACAAATAGAAAAGTTTGCAAACATCAACTAGCAAGTGTGTCAAATTTCTCAGGCAAGATGATAGATATCATCAGAGGTAAATAAAGAAGAATGTCCTTCAAAAGTAGAATGGCCACATGTCTCAGGTCACAGTCACCAGTGCCCTGGCAGAATTACTTACAGCACTCCCTTTATGTCCCAAAAGTGTCCCAGTTGGGCAATTATATTGTTATCCTACTCAAAAGTAATATATGACCACGGGAAGGCAAAGATTTGGGGGAGCAAGGAAGGACCCTCTGCTTGCATAATGGCTTCCCATACAGTATCTGTTTGGGTGTATCCACTCAGCCATTGAATTATTCATTTACTCATTCAGTCATTCAACAATATTTCAACTCTTATTATGCCCCCGCACTGTATACACTCTGGGGCAAATACAAAAAGTGAAGCCTGAGACAGGGCCAGAGGGAAAGACAGACAGATGTGGGAATACATAAACATAATAGATATAACAGTAAATCTGAATGGCATTGGGAAGCAGAGAAGGGAGTGATTTCCCCCCAAACACAGGAGCTCCGCTTGGAAATGTTTAAGCCCACACAAAATCCCTATACAAAAAAGCCATAAAGTCAGACTTCAGCATAGATCCACTGACAAAATAGCAATAAGAAAAAATTTAACAAGATCTATCAGTTCCAAATCAAAAGGTTATAAATATGAAGGCCAGCACACAGTCCTTGTGAATTTTGGTAAATAAATTCCACTAATTATTAAAGATTATGTTAGAAAAAACGAGATAAATTTTAGGTAAAGAAAATTGATAGTGTAGAAGTTATGGGTTCTAATTCTAGTTCTCAAAACACAAAGACAAAAATGGAAACAGGTAGTACTTCTCATGTTGTCTGAGGAAAGACCAATAATGAAAAACCACTTAGAAAAAAAAATTTTTAAAGTTCTGTTGACTAATGAAAATACTCTGCAACCACCAGTCTCAAAGATTACCCTAAAAACACTAGAAGAGAGGATCAAAACATCTCTCCAGTAATAGAACACTGAGCAGAAATAAAATGATTTAACAACACACACAATTAAACAAAAATGCTTAGCTGTGCAAACATTCTCATTGTACAGTTTACTTTAAAATAATCTTTTTAATTTGCAACTCATAAAAAACAAAATCATCGATAATTTTTAAGAAGCGTTAAGTAGGGTGTGACTTTTCTGAAACCATCCTTAAGCTTACAAATTATTAACCTCACCAACGTTGCAAGACAACCCATAATGGGTTCCGTAAGACAAAAATGTGTTTCTCTGTTATCAGTTATTTTACTAGTAATAGCAACCCCCTTAAAGTACAGCACTCCTTTTCTATTTCCGCTAGTAGAAATTAAAGCTAGATTATCAATGCCTTATCATTAGATGAAATCATCCTTCCACCTATTTTAGGAAAAAAATTCAGTTTCACTACAAATATGACGGAGGGTAACTAGAACTGCAGGTCTGCATGCAGTCTTTACATGAAACTTGCCTCTTTGGAAGCATAACCAAAAAGGGACAGGTGTACACAGTGGAACTGACGAAACTTTCAGATGAAAGCTTAAAACCAGGAACATATTTTAATAGACTAGTGACAAAATCAGAGTTCTCTCTGGAAAAGAGTTGATCTCCACCCTACCCAGGATAACAATCCTGCATATAAAAGTTTTGCTACTCCCACCACAAACTTAAGGGTTAAGGTGTACAATACCTCTACGAAGTTCACAAAATTACATAGAGAAAGTAAACAGATTCGCTGACTCTATGTAAGATCAAATCAAGAGGTCTCTGGACTCATTAATCCTTGTATTTCATTTTGGTCATTTTTTTAAAGTTTATAATGCATACACAGGTACATAATAAAACACGGAGAAACCTGTGAAACATTCATTGAACCTAATTGTGTAAGCATAAATCATGGTCTTGAATTAAAGTACCAACAGCTTCTGCAATAATAGCCAGTACTGCATTTTAAAATACGTGGGGAAATAAACTTTGGGAAAGGGTCATTTCTCTCTCCCTAGTGTCTAGCCTGCTCTACAGGGTTAAAATCAAACCAACTAACCATTCTAAATTGTAGAGTGGCTCATATGAGAAAAAGAATGTAAAATGAAGGGTCTAGTAACGTCAGAAATGTTGTGCAAGAATTGCTCTTTCGGCAAAGAGTAGCAAGCACAGTATAAAATGCTTCTGTCTCCGTTCTTCCAATTCCTCAAATGATTAAAAAAGTTCCCAGCCCCAGTTTTAACCTGTGCACCACAGCCACCCACATTCACACTCAGCATCTGGGCTCGACACAAAGTACTAAGCCCCCGGGAGCAGACTGGCGTGGAGGAAGCAGCAGGGAGACCCCCAAGGATGTGGAACAATTGCAAGGGGGAAAGGACGGGGCCACCGTTCCCTCCGTGTTCCCATCTCTTCTCTGGCAGAGATTTGCAGATTCCACCACTAGAGTTTGGCAGCCTCACAATGGGGCCGCCTGCTCAAGGTCTGAGTGCCGCCGGCCTGGAAACCCCTTTCCCCCGCTTCCCACCCGCCCCAAAGTCGACCCGCGACAGGTGGGGCGAAGGCGGCGATGCCCAACGACATCTGCCGCTTTCGCTTACAAGCCAGCACCCGGCGCCAGTCCACACGCGCGCCCCCGGACCAGGCCGGCCAGCCCGCGCCCGCGGCACCCGCAGCCCCGCAGCCGTCACGGGCTGCAGGCTCGCGGCAGTCTCGTCCCCCGCCCCCCCCCCCCCCCCCCGGTCCCCTCCAGATTGCTGCGCGGGCGAGGAGGGCGGCGAGATAAGGCCGCCCGGGCTCGCCCAGAGGCACTATCTGGCCCGGGCAGTCGCACCGGCGTGCGGCCGGGCACGCGGCCACCGCGCAGCAGGCCTGGGAAAGCGCTCCTTCTCAATGGAGCCCCAGGCTCGCCACTCCCGGAGCGGGCACAGCAGCGGCGCGGCGACGGCGCGCGCCAACGCGCCCCGACTTCCGCGGCGCCGCACCCCGGGAAAGGCGCTGCCCGCAGCTCCCCGAGTGCCCGCCGCTCCCGGCGAGCGCACGCCGCGCGCACACGGGCGCACGCCCCCGCACACTCACTCACACGCGCTGCACACTCACGGCGTCCCGGCCCCACCCCGGTGCCCAGGAACCGCGGGCTCCCCGCACCGGGCAAGGGCCCCACCCAGTTCACGACACCCCAGCCCCAGCTCGGGCGTTCAGGGACCTGCCCGCCGAGGCCGGGGGTCCCCGAGGCCGCCCCTTCCCGGAGGCCGGCCCGCCCGGCCGGGGTTCCCCAGCACCGCGAGGGCTCCGTGCGCCCGGCCTCGACACCAGGCAGGGAGGAAGGGGCGGCGCCGCGACTGGGGCTGGCACCGGGAGTCGGGGGCTGGGGCACCCCCATCACCACCACCACCCGCCCGTCACCACCTTTTCTGCAGCACAAAAGGTTGCAGTCGGAACCGCCGTCCCCGTGCAACCTTACCGGAGGCTCACAGCTCCTCCACCTCCGCCGCGCCTGGGGCCGCGGAGCCGGAGAGCCGGGCGGGAAAGGCTCGGGGCTGCGGCGCCGAGACCCGGGCAGAGGCCGCCTGCCGAGCCAGCGGGGTACCCTCTCCGCTCCCACCGCCCTCAGCGCCAGCAACCGCCCGGCGCAGGCCCCGCCCCGCCCCCGCCCGCCTTCCCGCCCTCCTCCGGCTGCAGAGGCGCAGCCCGTCAGCTGAGCCCGCCTCCCGCGCCCCGCCAGACACCCGGGGGAGGGCGGGCCCGCGGGGGAAAGGCGCTAAAGGGGCCGGTGAAGTTGGCCGGCGGCGGGCGGAGCTGCTGGCTGAGGAGCGGGAGGAGGGGTTGGGGGAGGAGTCGTCACACCCCCTCTCCAGCCACAGCCGGCGCTCCCACCGAAGAGCCTGAAGAGCACCGACTCACAGACCCGGCGACACTCTGGTTTCCCCAGTTGCGTGGTGTGCTGATGTCTGTCATGTATGAGTCTGCTTCAAGGATTCTGCGCTGAGCAGAAACAGACCAGACTAGAATCCCATGGCATTACAAATTATAAAGTCAATCTTAGAAAAGTGCTAAATCTCTAGTGAAGGGGGGGCGGGGTAAAATTCAAATTTATACTGGTGGGATTAGCTATTTAGGAATCCTCAGACTTGATCTTTTCCATTTATGTAAAAAAAATTCTTTATCAAGATTTTCTGTTCTCAATTCTTGCACATCTCTGCCAAAACAGTTAATAAACTCAGCGATAGGAATGTTTGTTGATGTTTATTTAGCTCTCACTATGTGCCAGGCCTTTTTACATGTATTTTCAAATTTACAATTCTATATCAGTTTCCAATTATGATCCGTATTTTAAAAATGCAGAAAGTTGAAGTAACGTCTTCGAAGTCACACACCTCCTTAGTGGCTGAACTGGGTTTGAGCCAAGGAAGTGAAACCTTAGAATTGTTAATACATGCTGCTAATTTATGTTCCAATCTCTATCGAAGAGAGTTTGTTCTTTCTTCTTTTATTTTAATTGATTTCAGAGAGGAAGGGAGAGAGAGAGAGAAACATCAATGATGAGAGAGAATCATTGATTGGCTGCCTCCTGCACACCCCACAGTGGGGATTGAGCCCGCAACCCAGGCATGTGCCCTTGGCCGGAATTGAACCCGGGACCCTTCAATCCTCAGGCTGACACTCTATCCACTGAGCCAAACCAGTGAGGGCTCTTCTTCTTCTTTTTTTTTTTAACAAAATATTTTATCTAAACATGGAAGTCATAAACTTGGTATAAATTAATACAAATTTAGACAAATCTTGTTTCAAACTTATAAAATCTATATATGTCCCTGATAACTTAAGACAAATAAATAAATCTGAGCACCCCTACTTGAACAGCATGATGCCTGGAGGCTCCTCAGCTAGAAGACATTTTATACTACTCTGTGTGCTCTAAAATAAGTAAGGGAAGATAGAGGCAGAAGGAGATTTTGACTAATATTCTCTCAAGAACAATTTTAGAAAACATATATCACTTTATTTCCAACATGGATATGTATGTAACTTCTCAAATATAGAACCTGACACAACATTATATGTGCTGAATAAGTGATTGGACTTTGGGTTTGCATCAGCAATTTAGAAGAACACACTGAAAGTTATTTCAGATTATAATCTGTTTGACACTGTAGTATATTGTTCTCATAAAACCACCTCCAAAACATTGACTACTTTATATTCAGAAATGTACTTTTATTCTGTACTGTCTGAAATTTTGTAACCTTTTCAGAAGTATGCCTTGTACTTGCCCTTTGCTCTGAAAGTTTGGCAATGTTCTTTGGCCAAAAGCAATAAAGTTCTGTTTTGCCTTTAAGTTTATTAGGCTCCGGGCTAGCCCTCTTGAGAGGACATTGTCTCCAAATTGCCTCTCTTCCTGGGTGGTGCTCCCATTCCAGCCCTGACTCCTCACCCAATCAAAAACTTCAGTCAGTTCTCGAGTGCCCCAATGAACACCTAATAAACCAGTTCACCAGGCTGATAACAAACAGCTCTATGTGTGGGCCCTCAGTGACAGGTCTATGCCACTAAAGACTCTGAATGGGAACTGTCTTCATTCAGATCAGTTGTGGATTGCAAAAGCTGTGTCTGAGGGGAGTGCGGGGGGCGGGAGTGAGGCAGAAGCCCTTCCCAGGGCTTTTCTATGTTCTGTGGAGGTCTATTCAATCTCTTTTTAATGGCATGCTTATAAAGAATTGGGAACAAACATAGAATAGTTCTTGTGATCTGAAAGGCCTTCTGAGTATGGAGAGTCACACACTCCAGCTCAAATGCCCCCTGTGTAAGTTACATCTTTGCCTCAAGGCATCCTTCCCACACAATCACTTTAAAAGGAAGATTTCCTAGGAAGGATTATGCTTTTTAAAAATATCTATCCCCCACTCCTTCCTCTTTGGCAACTATCTGCTTATTCTCTATATCTATGAGTCTGTTTCTGTGTTTTCTTATTGCATAATATTTCATCATATATATATATATTAGAGGCCCGATGCACCTGGCTGCCGGCACCACTTTCACTCCAGCCCGGAGCCGCCTTTCCGCCTTCCCATGCTGCCCAGAGGCCCGGAGCAGCTGGGGCGGTGCGAAATGCTTGTGTCCCACCCTGGCCACTCGGTGCCTGCTATGCAAATTAACCTGCCATTTTTATTGGGTTAATTTGCATAGCCACTCCTGATTGGCTGGTGGGCATCACAAAGGTACAGTCAATTTGCATCATTCTCTTTTATTAGTGTAGATATATATATATCAATCACATCTTCTTTATCCATTCATCTTGATGGACATCTTGGTTGCTTACTAGCAATGCTGCAAAGAACATCGGGGTGCACCTATCTTTGCAAATTAGTGTTTTTGTTTTCTTCAGGTAAGTACCCAGAAGTAGAATTTCTGGATTTTATGGCACCTGTATTTTTAATATTTTGAGGAATCTCTATACTGTTTCCCATAGTGGCTGCACTAACTGACAATCCGTTGACAGTGTACAATGGTTCCCTTTTCTCCACATCATCACCAGCACTTGTTATTTGTTGATTTATTGATGATAGCCATTCATCCATGTGTGAGGTGATATCTCATTGTGGTTTCAACTTGCTTTTCCCTGATGACTAGTGATATCGAGCATCTTTTCATATACCTGCTGGCCATCTCTGTGTCCTCTTGGGAGAAATGTCTAATCAGGTCCTCTGCCTATTGATATAAATAGTGTCACCCAGCAAACAGCCAGCTACAGAAAACAGGGTAGGTAGACTTGATAACATAGTGAATATAAAACAAACACTACAAACCCAGTTGTGCAAGAACTATCACATCTCCACCTTTTCTCTAAACATGCTTGCCTCAATCTGGGACTAACCAGGAAATTAGAGACTCTAAATATTTACAAAGACAATTGAATGCGAGGAATTGATAACACCGGCAATGGAAGAACTCCGATGCTAAAAGGGAGTTGGTGAGGTAATCCAGAAATTAGCAAGTGTAGCCCGTAGCTGGAGAAATAAAGGGAGGAAGCAGGGTTACTGGAACCCAGGGGCCAGGCAGTATGGCCAGCCTGGTGAGAACTAGAGAACTGCTATACAGAGGAGAGACAGCCACTGCCATGGAAGTTGTCTATGGCAGGGAAAATATACCATAGAGTCTCCTCTCCTCCTGCCCTCCAATGTCCTGTCAGTGCCTTCCAGTTAGCCAAGCCTAGACACCAACTGCCATAAGAGCCAGGGAAACAGCCTGCAAGCCTGCAACATAGAGGTGAATAGGGGGAGGGCTTGGAATATGAATCTGAGGGCAAGCAGGCCCCAGATCAGTACAGTATTTTATTTCACTTTCAAGGCGTCAGTCTTTCAAAGGTTTTTCCCCCACTCCCTTGGGTAGGGTCAAAGTTCCAAGAGCGTATGTCATTCCAGGCCATGGGTAGGTAGTAATATGGGAAGTAGGAGGAGGTCTTTTGGTTTATACTCATCTGTCCACAGAGGTTTCTATTGTCCTTTCCCACAGCTGCCATACACTCTTGATTCCTCCCGTCAGCTCTCTCCTGTCCAGCACCACATTTGGACCCAAGGAATACTAGTATTTCTAAGGTGTGGGACCATCATGCTAAGCCTCATCAGTATTTCTATATAGAGTCCTGTATGAAATATAATGATATAGGCAGGTTCAAGTAAAATAATACATAAAAGATATTGTATGCAAACACTGTTGTAAACAAAGTAAGATTAGCTACATTAATATTAAATAGAGTAGACTTCAGAGCAAAAAAAAAAAAAATTACCAGAAACAGAAAGAGATGTTATATAATGATAAAATGGTCAATATACCCAGAAGACCAATGTATATGCACCAATCAGTAGAGCTATAAAACATGTAAAACAGTGCTGACAGAACTGAACAGAGAAATAGGCAAATATACAAGTATAGTTGAAGACTTCAAACCCCTCTATTAACAATTAATAGAACACCTAGACAATAAATCAGCAAGGATCACCACCACCATCAAACAGGGGGATATATTTGACATCTATAGAACACTCCTCCCAAGAATAGAAGAATGCACCATATTTCAAACACCCATGGGCTATATACCAAGATAGACCACATCCTAGTTCAGAAAACAAATCTCAACAAATTTAAGATTTGCAATCATACAGAATGTCTCCTCCAACTACAATGAAATCAAACTAAAATGAATAACAGAAAGATAACAGGAAAATGCCCAAACACTGGGAACAAAACAACAAACTTCTGAATAATCCATGAGTCAAGGAGGAAGTCTCAAGGGAAATTTTTTTAAAAATTTATTTGACTGACTACAATATGTCAAAATGTGTGACACACAGGTAAAGCAATGCTGAGAAGGAAATTTACACCACTAAATGTGTACAATAGAAAAGAGGGAGATCTCAGATCAGTAACCTAAACTCCTATCTCAAGAACCTAAAACAAGAAGAGCAAAATAAACCCAAAGCAGAAGGGAAGAAATAATAAAGATAAGAGCAAAAATCAATGAAATTGAAACGGAAAAACAAGAGAGAAAATAAATGAAACAGAAAGGTGATTCTTTGAAAGGAACAACAAAATTGACAAACCTTTAGCAAAACTGACTAATAACAAAGGGGAGAAGACCTAAATGACTAATATCAGGAGTGAAACAGAAGATGTCACTACAGACCCTACAGACATTTTTAAAAGGACAATAAGGAACTATTATGAACAACTCTACACTCATAAATTTTACAACTTAGATAAAAATTTTAAATTCCTTGAAAAGTACAAACAACCACAACTCATGAAATAGATAATATAAACAACCACATAACCATTAAGGGAATTTAATTCATAATTTTAAAACTCACCCCCCCTCAAAATAACAACAAAAACAAAGAGGCAATAGCTGGGCCTGGAGAACTCTTGAAGAACTCTACCATACATGTAAGTAAGAATTAACACCACCTCTGCACAATCTCTTACAGAAGGTAGGAGTGAATATTCCTCTATTCATTTTATGAAGCTAATGTTACTCTGATTCAAAACTTAGAAAAAAGACACTATTACAAAAGAAATATATAGATAAACATCACTTATAAATATAGATGTAAAAACTCAACAAAATATTAGCAAATACATTTCAGCAATATATAAAAGGAAGTATATACTATGACTAAGTGAGTTTATTCCAGGGATGCAAGGTTGGTTTCATATTTAAAAAAATCAATCAATGTTATCCACTACAATAATAGACTAAAGTAGAAAGTCCATATGATCACATCAATTAATAGAGAAAAGGCATTTGACAAAATTTAACATCCATTCATGGTTAAAAAACAAACAAACATAGGAAAATAGGAGTAATGAGGAAGTTATTTAATTTACTAAAGAGCATCTATATAAAAGCTACACCGAACAGTATACTTAATGATGAAAGACTAAATGCTTTCCACCTAAGATTGGGGAAAAGGCAAAATTTTTTTTTCACGCTACTTGTATTCAAATTGTGCTGGAATTTCTAACTAGTACAATAAGGCAAGAAAAGGGAGACAGATTGGAACAGAAAAAAGTAAAACTGCCCCTATTTGCAGATAACCTGATTGTTGACATAGAAAATCTCAACAAATAAACCAAAGCAAAAACAAAAACCACCAACAAAAATACACTCCTAGAACTATTGACTTCAGCAAGGTCTCAAGATAAACATAAAAAATTTAATGCATTTCTATGTACCAGTAATAAATATGTGGAAACCAAAATTAAAAACACAATATCATTTACATTTACTCCAAAAAAAGATAAAGACTTAGCAGAGATATAACCAAAGAAGTGTAGGACTTGTATGCTGAAAACTACAAAATACTGATGAATAAAAAAAATAATAAAAAAGATCTAAATAACAAAGAAACCTACTGTGCTCATGGATTGGACTCAAACTAATAAAGATGTCAGTTCTCTTCAAATTGACCTATAGGTTTAACGAAATCAAAATCCCAGCAAAGTTTTTGTAGATACAGACAAGCTTATTCTATAATTTATCTGGAAAGACACAGTTCCTAGAATAGCTAAAACAAACTTAACAAAAAAGAATAAAGTCTATTCCATTGCATTTTGTGAACAAGACCAGTAGAACAGTATAGAGAACTCAGAAATAGACTCACACAAATATGGCAAGCTCATTTTTAACATAAAAACAAGTCAATGGAGGAAAGACAGCCTTTACAAGAATAGTACTGGAGCAATTGGACATCTATAAGCAATATGAACCTCCACCTAAGTCTCACACTTTATACAAAAATTAACTCAAAGTGGATCATGGACCTAAATTTAAAACATAAAACTGAAAAACATTTACAAAAAGATAAACTTCTTGGATACAACATGAAAAACATGATTCATATAAGAAAAATTGATAAATTGGACTTCATTAAAATTAAAAACAGTTGCTGTGCTCAAAACTCTGTTAAGAGCAAAAGACAAGCTGAAGACTGGGAGAACACATTTGCAGATCAATTAGCTAATAAAGAACTAGAAGCATATCCAAGAAGTGGAAAAATAGTAGTGTCCTCTAGGGAGGAAAAATTAATGGCTGGGAACAGAGGTGGAAGGTAAACAATTTACTTGCATATTCTTTTGCATATTTTGATTTTTGAGCTATGCAAAATTAATGCCTATTCAAGAAATAAAATTATAATTATTAATTTTAAAATTCCTCAGCCAATCAAAGCTTGATGCTTTCCAAATGTTAGCAGTCTTCATTAGTCTGTTAACTTTTATTTAGAAATTTTCTGAAGTGGCTTTTTAACCTTTCTAATCATTAACTTACTTCAGTATTATAACTTCTTGTTCTTCCTAAACTCTTAGCCAAAATCCTTATCCTTTTTTAAATTATGAAGATTCCATATACTCATTCTTTTCCAGAATAAAAAGCAGCTTATTGCCCTGGCTGGTTTGGCTCAGTGGATGGAGCGTCGGCCTGCAGACTCAGGGGTCCCGGGTTCGATTCCGGTCAAGGGCATGTACCTTGGTTGCGGGCACATCCCCAGTAGGGTGTGTGCAGGAGGCAGCTGATCGATGTTTCTCTCTCATAGATGTTTCTGGCTCTCTCTCCCTCTCCCTTCCTCTCTGTAAAAAAATCAATAATATATATATTTTTTTAAAAAAGCAGCTTATGGAAGAAAACGTTGGCCCTATGTATAACTATTGCTCAACCTATTTACACACTTCTGGGTCAGTTGGGGCTGCCTTGACATCCTACCTTCTCACAGAAGTCCTTTACAAGACACTGTGATTACATAGAGATAGAGGGACCTGGAAATACAGCCCAGGATGTCTAGCCATGTGACCTTGTTCCAATTACTTATCCTACCCAACCCTGTGCCATTCCTCAATTATAAAAGAAACAAAATAACACCCATTTTTCCAGATTGCTCTGAGTATTAAGATAACCTATATACAGTACCTGAGACGTGGTAGTGGCTTGAGAGTTAAAATTAATGAAAGAAACAATTAGTTGCTAAAAGCATAAGTCCACCAAAATAACACAAGAGTGGGAATAGTCTATGGACACACATCTTAGAAAATAAGGGCAGGAAACAAAGTACCACCAACTTTGTGGCAACTTCCAAGTTATCAGGAGCTTCGATGTCTTTTTTGCCTCATGGTCTGTGTGTCTGTTGTATTAAACATTCCCTCCACGCCGAAACCGGTTTGGCTCAGTGGATAGAGCGTCAGCCTGCGGACTCAAGGGTCCCAGGTTCGATTCCGGTCAAGGGCATGTACCTTGGTTGCGGGCACATCCCCAGTAGGGGGTTTGCAGGAGGCAGCTGATCGATGTTTCTCTCTCATCGATGTTTCTAACTCTCTATCCCTCTCTCTTCCTCTCTGTAAAAAATCAATAAAATATATTTAAAAAAAAAAAAAAAAAAACATTCCCTCCAAGGACAATATTGGGGGATGGAGGCTCCTGCAGCAGGGTGCTATGGGAGTCTGTCAGAGGGGCAACCTAATCTCAACTTGAGGAAGCCACTTTTTACAAAATACCATGAAGATACTCTTATTGTAAAGAGGTGACCTCTTTAGAATATTTGAGACATGAGGTAAGGTCACCTTTTCTGTTATAATGCACATTGTTTTATGTAGCTCTGCATGCTTCTATGTATAGTCATTGTTGGCTCTTCTTCCACAGAAATTTTTTCACAAGAATCTAGAAAAATCAGCACAATATTTAAAACTGCAGTCCGCTGCCATCTCCAGCAACTCTACTATATCCCCTTTCTTGTTTTGTTTGTCCTGCAAGTATTTATGGCATTCGACCCATTCATTTAATTGATCTTGTTTGGCCTCTGTTTCCACCTCTAAAATGTAAGCTCCATGAAGGCACAGATTTTTATCCCATTTATTCACTGCTGTAGTTCCTAGGACCTTAAATGTTCTGAGCACCTATTAAGCTCTTGATAAATATTTGTTGATTGGATAATAAAATTCTTGGACCTTACTTCCGTTTTCTCATTCATCATAAACAGAAACCTCTTCATTTGTTGTTTAGATATATCTCACTCCTTTAGAAATCATATCCTGTAATAGATTCCATTAATTTTAGATTTACTTCTCAAATTTCTTTCAGAGTTGTCCTTCTGTGGTCTTCAACCCTTTCTTCATTTTTTTAAAAAAATATATTTCTTTATTGATTTCAGAGAGGAAGGAAGAGGGAGAGAGAGATAGAAACATCAATGATGAGAGAGAATCATTGATTGGCTGCCTCCCGCACGCCCCCCACTGGGGATCGAGCCCACAACCCAGGCATGTGCCCTTGGCCAGAATCGAACCTGGGACAACTTCAGTCCACAGGCTGACGCTCTATCCACTGAGCCAAACTGGCTAGGGCACCTTTTCTTTATTTAATTTATTTGTTAACTCAGGCTATCTGATGAAAAATCACTTCTACATCTCTGGACTACAAATTATTCTCTTTTTTTTTTTTTTCAATTTAATGACAGTTGTTAGGCTTATGAGTCTCAACTCCAAACCAACTCTTCACTGTGCAAAGCTGGGACATTGTAGTAATTTCTGTTTTGCCTGGTGAGCTCTGCCAGTAGGGGACAGTGGAAGGAGATGGGGAAAACAGGAGGAAGAGGGGACTCCCTGCTTCCAGCTTTGCATTTTGTGCCTGTCAGTATCTCTGTAGTAGGAACTCCTCTCCCCACTTGCAGCAATTAGTTGTTCAGTTTCCAACACTTCCCACCACCAGCACCGCCAACCTCTGATGGGTGAGCCCAGCCCCATAGGGCCCCTAGGTCACCCCAGTCACCAAGCTGCTTCCTGTAGTTACCTACTCTGTGTTGCCTTTCTAATGCACAGATTGACCTATTTCACCAATTCTCCCTTTCTAAATGATCTCTGTTAAAACACATGGTATGATTTCTGTTTTCCTGATTGAACTCTGGCTGATAGATAACTTCAACAATTTAGCATTTTGAATTATTATAATATCTTCTGGCCATTTTGAGACATATTTTGAATAGATTACTGTGCTTCTGTTTGTCAAAATAGTTTGAGCTACAGTATTTGTAAGATCAAAACCTCTTCTCCCCAATTTGGGCCAGAAGTTGAAATAACCTCAGATTTAAAAAACCAAAAAAATAAAAGTATAATTTCAAAGCTGTTGACAGAACCCTGTGTAGCAAAGAAGAGGGCCTGGAGGGTAAGGAGGCTTTGTAATGTACCTGTTGAGTAAGCTTGAGGAAACTAACATGGCTGTATAACAACCTAAAGTGTATTCCATCAGCCTAAATTATATTACAATCAGGAAAATGTTTCTAACTCTTAATATGAATTCAGATGATTCTGCTCTGAGATTTGTTGTTCAAGCTTGGTGTGTATGTGATCCAGCAGTCACCCCTAGGAAGGATGAAAAGGCATAGCTTTACCTTAAACCAGTGGTCGGCAAACCGCGGCTCGCGAGCCACATGCGGCTCTTTGGCCCCTTGAGTGTGGCTCTTCCACAAAATACCACAGCCTGGGCGAGTCTATTTTGAAGAAGTGGCATTAGAAGAAGTTTAAGTTTAAAAAATTTGGCTCTCAAAAGAAATTTCTATCATTGCACTGTTGATATTTGGCTCTGTTGACTAATGAGTTTGCCCACCACTGCCTTAAACCTTAAGGATGCTCTACCTTTACAGTAAGCCCATCTGGACTCTGCTGAAGTCCCCTTAATTTTCCTGATTGAATATCTCATTGAAAACATGTGGTTGGATATGATTTCATTTTCTGGATTGAACTCTTTGGAGAAGGGGGTTGGAAACTAGAGCAAGACAAATCCCTGTGGGGGCCAGCAATAGATAGCATTTTACTACAAATGGAAGGAATGGACATTGGAGGCAAGGAAAAAGAACTTGACTTTTTTTTTTTTTTCTTCTCTTGGACTAGGGAAACAGATATAGTTGGGGTATAATATTAAAGTGTTTTTTTTTTCCTCTGTTGAAATGAACTTTCTTAAATTCTTTGTAGTTCTTCAAGGAAAACTGTTTCACACAAACTTGACTGCTGGTGTTCTGGGGAACTTAGACCAGACAGTAATAAAAGAGCATGTGGTATAGCCACATTACAGCAACATGCAGTCCAGCCCAGGACCCTAGCATGGAGGACAGTAGGACGTTCCAGGAGCTAGTAGCCTGTGGTGGAGCTGGGAGCATGGATGAGATGCAGTGTGGAGAAGCAGGTTCCAAACAGAGGCCGCAGGAGTAGATATGAAATGAACCTTCTTTGCAAACCTCGGAGGGAGTTCAGTCTGCGAAAGGGCAAGAGGCTGCCACAGAGATTATACTCTGTAGATACAAGAATGCTTACTCACAACATGAAAACCACCCTTAAGAAAAGCAACCATGCCGAAACCGGTTTGGCTCAGTGGATAGAGCGTCGGTCTGCGGACTGAAGGGTCCCAGGTTCGATTCCGGTCAAGGGCATGTACATTGGTTGCGGGCACATCCCCAGTGGGGGGTGTGCAGGAGGCAGCTGGTCGATGTTTCTCTCTCATCGATGTTTCTAGCTCTCTATCCCTCTCCCTTCCTCTCTGTAAAAAATCAATAAAAAAGAAAAAGAGAAAAGCAACCAGTTCCCACTTTGGCCCCTCTCCTTCTTATCTGGGTGCTTTCTTGCATTGCAGGCAGACTTCCAATGTGAGAGAATCTATCAGCTGTGTGGCCACCTAACTAAATAAGACAACAAATCAATCCAAGCCCATTGTAACAGGTGAGTTCCTATTAAATCAGCAAGTTAACACTAGTAATGTGTTGTATCTACACATGCACCCATCTTAATCGACAGGGCACCAACAGAGCCGAAGCCCCATGACGCTAAACTAGTGTTCATCAGATCAAACTTTTGAATATCCAAGTGACATTTCCTTGATGTTTCTGCATTTCCATATTGCTTTAATAGCCACATGTGTTAAATGTATTTCTGCAATGTTGGAGGTAAAGAATAAATTTTTAAGATACACCTTTTACTGTAACTTTCTGGTTGCCATGTTGAAGTCCCCAAGATAATATATAATAACTCTTAACATTCACTTCCCAAAGCATTCTGTTCTCAGTCGATGTGCAATACGCACGTGGTAAGTTCTTAGTTCAAACTATAATTTAGTCAAAAGGACAGTCAAATCACAGACCTTCTATCTGCTCATTCGATAATAGTACACATGTGTTAATGTGAACCACATGGGTGATTTTTATTTCTTAACTTTTTTTTTTTAACTCTAAGAGACTTTTATACTGAACTAAACATCCTACCTAAGTATTCAGCAGAATTCATGAATAGAAGACTCATAGAGACAGAATGGCATGGATCCCGATGTTCACTAATCTCAGTTTCACTATGTTCATTTATTTAAAAAAACTAGTTTTATGACAAGGCTTTCCTTCTCTTGTAAATGACAGAAGCTTTGAAATGTTATTGGGAGGTATGTAGTTATGAAGGATAAACTGCTATTCAAAAAGTATCGTGCAGTTCCTTTTCTCTTAGCCTATGCTATAGTTTGTTTCATGGTTTCCCAACCATGAAAGATCAACTAATGAATTCCCTGGAAAAATTCACTACCCAAAGTTGCACAAGACAAGTTTGGAGTAGAAAGTCCATGTAATAACTTGTCAAGGAAATATTGCTTCTTGGTGGAGAGACCAATTTGATGTGAAATGCCTGCTTATTCAGAATGTGGGGTCGGAGCGATGCAAACCATGGAAAGTCTGAGCTGGTTATCCAGGTCCTTTCGTTGGCCCTTTGGGCCTCTCTTTCCTGGCTAACCCTGAAGACAAGAGCCCCAAATTGTTCTCAAACCTACATTCCCACTCCTCCAAGCTACCCTTTCTGCTCTTTGAATATCTGAGTATTGGAAAAGATGCCTGGTTGTCTCACTGTGGAGAGAGCCTCTCTGTACTAACCTCTTTTTAAAATCTGACAGCTTCTGTTTTTCCTATAGAAGTGGTATCTCTACCCACCTCAATTTAGTGTGTTTAATCAACATGCTATCATGTTAAGTACCATTAGCAAACAGTAGGATGACTGCAACTTCCTTATAAGGCACTGTGATTTTGCACTATCACTTTATTGATTATTTTTGAAGCTCAAGGCCATTCTTAATGCCTCATCAGCCAGAAATCATAAATCTGCTCTTTGGTTCCTGTACTTATCAGTAACATAGCCATCTCAGAGACACTACATTTTCAACCTCTATCATAAGCACCAGGCAAATGTAAGCCTTTGTTCCTCATCAAAGTCAGATGCTAAGTCATCAAAGTCAGATAAAGTTGGTTCTTTTTCTTTTTTTTTTTTTAAGAAGGAGGGAGCCATTTATTTATTACATAAACACTTATCAATCTATCTATAATGTCAGATATTGTGCTGTAAAATAGGAACAGAAAAATAACAGAAAATTATACTCTGTGTGCTTAAGGTTAGTCCTTGAGTCAAACTTGATGAGTGTGTGTGTGTGTGTGTGTGTGTGTGTGTGTGTGTGTGTGAGAGAGAGAGAGAGAGAGAAAGAGAGAGAGAGAGAGAGAGAGAGAGAGAGAGAGAGAGAGAGAGAGAGAATTATTGCATGGTCCAGAGTCTTCACTTCCTCAAGTCTCTTAGCCCCCAGGATATTCAGCATAGGACTGCTAAACATCTAGCAATTGCTCACCAATCCTTGAGGTCTTGCAGAAAGCATAGGTCGGAGACTAGAACTTTCTTTCTCTTTTGTCACCAATATCATTTAGTGCTGGTACAAAGTGCTCAATGTTAAGAGAAGGAAAGAAGGAAGGAAAAAAAGGAAGGAAGGAAGGAAGGAAGGAAGGAAGGAAGGAAGGAAGGAAGGAAGGAAGGAAGGAAGGAAGGGAGGGAGGGAGAAAGGGAGGGAGAGAGGGAGGGAGGGAGGGAGATTTTGCAAATGATTTGGCAAAAAATAAACAAAAACCTAGGCACTCATGTTTTAAGGCATGGTATAAAGAGATTGGTGGCAAGGAAATACTAACACCCATGAGGGTAGTGAAGATAAAGATGATGATCATGATCATGATGACAACAAGGACAATGATGACAATGCTTACTCAAAACCTGCTGATTTTTAACGGGAAGACCAAAAAGAAAAAAAAATGAGAAGATAATTAAAATTTTGATCGGCTGCAATAATATTACTTACAATCATGATCTGTTTCTTATCTAAGCCAGGTTACTTTGCAATATGTTCATGATGATAAATACTATTAAGTGGACAAGATTACTTTTATTATAATTTTATCCAATTAGGCTATTAATCTATATACTTCATCATAGTTGTCATGTAGCATTCAGAATGTTGCACACTTAGGACTTTAAAAGAATCAAAGGGAATATTGCATCTATTTGAGGAAATATATATTCTCTGGCCTTGTTAATAAGTTGTTTTGCTTTGATATTAATTATTAATGTCCTCAAGCCAGTTTGGATTATCTTTATAATAAGCTTTGGCAAACAATTGTTATTTTATTTCAATTAACAGGCAAATTGATAGTTTAGGAGTATAATAATTTCTTGTGTACAATAAATATTAGAATAATCAGAATGAACACAAATTAATAACTGTCAGTGAATTTGGGTACATGATTTGCTTTTTCTAAAATTTACCCAAAATTGTCCTTGATACAAGTTCTTAAATTTTATATAATATGTCTAAATGTGGCTTTTCCCTTATTTCTCATTTTTGTCACTCTATAGGTGTTTTTTTTCCCCAAACTGAAAACATTCATCTTTAAGTCTGAGAAAATGATCTCCATTACTAGAGGCCTGGTGCACAAAATTTGTGCAGGAGGGGGGGGTGTCCCTCAGCCTAGCCTGCACCCTCTAGCAATCTGACACCCACAAGGATCCCTGTGGGATTGGGCCTAAACCTGCAGTTGGACATCCCTCTTGCAATTCAGGATCCCTGGCTCCTAACTACTTGCCTGCCTGCCTGCCTGATTGCCCCTAACCACTCTGCCTGCCTGACACATCACCCCCTAACCCCTCTGCCTGCCTGCCTGATCACTCCTAACTGCTCGTCTGCCTGCTTGCCTGCCTGATTGCCCCTAACCATTTGCCTGCATGCCTGATCACCCCTAACCCTTCTGCCTGCCTGATAGCCCCTAACTGCCTCTGCCTCGGCCCCCGCAATCTACTCTTTACTCCATCTATTGTGCTCTTTATTTCAACTATCCCATTTTTACACATAATATTTCCATTTGGTTCTTTCTTTACATTGTCTAATTATTGTTTCATATTGCCAATATCTTTCTTTATCTGTTTCATTATATTTTATCATGTTTATTTTGAATCCTTGTCCCAACAGTTGTAAAACTTACTCTTTTAACGGACTCTAATCCAATGTGCCATTTTCTTTGGAAATTGCTGTGTTCCTCAGATATCTTATTTTAGTCTGTCAGTTACTATTCCTTTTAAGGTATTCATTGCTCTGTCCAGCAACATATACGGGGAAGGCCAAGGGTCAAACTGCAATCTGTCTCAGACCTGATGACCTCAGATTGTTTATGGGGAAGAAGGGAGGTGTGAGCCTAAAGGTGAGTGCCTTACGAGCCAGAAAACCATCTTAGTTTGTGTCAGCAGTTGGGTGAGGACACAGGGGAAGAGGAGAAGTGACTGTCTGAGGCTTATAAATTCTCATGTGCTTTTGAAGCTCCCAACTAGCATTTGTGCTGCCAAGATTTCACATCTAAGGACACCTACATGGGTATAGATTCTGGCCCCACTGATGGCCCTGAGGTGAGGCAGAGAATAACGGTAGCCAGAGCAGAGTGCCCTAGACTAGGACCATCATCCCCTCATTCAACAATTCGAAAAAGTCCTCAATCTTCCCAGGAATTTCTGACAGTGTCATGTCTATCTTGATGTTTCTCTCTAGTTCCATGAGGTTGATCTTGGGGTCTGATCTTGGAGTACTTAATAGCTCAGTACTTGACCTTACTTGAACTCTGTAGAAAACCATTTGTAGCACTCCAAGTGCTTCATGAAAATGGTTAAGAGTCTGTGTAGGCCCACAGGGTAAGAAGATGCCTGACTGCAATGTGCTAATAATTGCAATGTGGACTTTCAGGTATGTAAATGGTGTTCCATGATAAAATATATTAAGGATGTTAGACTGGAAATAGTAAATCAATACATACCACAAAAATGTTGCTATATGTTTGTTTTATCTCTTCTATCTGAGCCGTATGATTATGTTGTTTTTCCAATCCAGACAGAGATAACCATTTAAGGTAGCATCATACCTATTTGTAAGCTACCTCAGGTCCACCAAATCTGGCTGGCAAATTTGCTTTGGCTGCTCTGACACATAACAAGGCTAACCCCTTGCTTCATTTGCTAGTGAAGCCAGCTAAATGTATGCTTTGAAAACCAATCAATCCTCAAATCACAGTCGTTTAACACCATATAAGTGGATTTCTCCCACATGTTATCTGTCGCTATAAAATGCTCTACTTCATGTGGTCATTCAAGGACACAGCTGAGGGACATTCACCACTCCAACCTGGCAGGGAAGAGAGTGAAAGGACATCTTATCTCTGTTCTTGTCCGGCTTGCCACAGAATTGACACCTGCCACTGCTGCTCAAAGTTCATTGGCTAGAACTAGTCAAATTGCCATGCCTGCCTGCAAAGAGGCTGGAAATACTGTTCTCTACGTGCCTGAAAAGAGAAGAGAACAGGATATTGATGAGCTCGTAATGATTCCCACATGTCCTAAATGCCGTGTCAATACATTAATGATATAAACTTGATTGCCAAGATGACACGGTGCTCACATCCTCCTTTTAACTTTCTTATTCTTGTTTTTCTCTCCCCTTCCCTGCCACTCCCCACTGAATTACTTATTTCACATCCCTTAAAATGTGTTTCCCAAGGTTCAGTTTCCAGTCTTATGCTACTTTTCTTATATTCTATCTTTCTTGGGGATTTAAGAATTACCCATCATGATTTCTCATAGTTCCTTAAGTACAGAAGTTTAATAAACACTGAATGATTGATCTACCAATTAAGTAGTAATTGAAAGCAAAACAATGACTTTAAAAATTGAATATTTAGTAATTTTTCACACCCAAATAGTAGAAATCTGCAGCATTTTATATCCTTTTTCTCCTACTTTTTTCCTCTTAACTGTTTTTTCCTTAACACCATAACTTCACTATAAAAAAATATTAACTGGATAATGAGCACTGTACTTTGATAAACCAGTTTGTAACAATAGCATGCTATTGTCAATAGCATGACAATATTCAAATTATGAAAAAGTAGGCAAGAAAAAAGATAATATTATTTTTATTTTCTGATATTAAATCATTGAATGACTATCTTCCCTTTCAGTTGTCTCTAATTAGTGTTACACAAATAATGCTAACTTCAATGCCAAAATACTTTTGGAACAGCATTTATTTTATTTAGCCTTCAATTAGAAGCTATTTAAAAGTGGTACTTGTAAATAAATAATATCAACTTTTAAAGTTACAGGACCAAAACAAACTGATTTTTAGTATTATAAGTTATTTTTCATTAAAAGATTTTACATGAATATATAAATATTTTGTGATACAATATTGTTTATTGATTTATTTTTAAAATATTTATTCAACACCAACTGTGCTTTAGGCATCTTTTTTTGAAAAATATTTTTTTATTTTTCAATTATAGTTGACATAGGATATTAAATGTCCAACATTGTGATTGGACATTTATATAACTTATGGACTCATCACCCTGATAAATCTATTCCCCACCTGGCACTGTACCTACTTATTATAATATTATTGGTTATATTTCCTATGCTTTATTTTACATCCCCGTGACTATTTTGCAACTACCACAATTTACTTATTTTATAAAATATATATGTATTTATTGAATTTACTGGTGTTACATTGGTTAATAAAATTATACGTGCATCTTGTTAAATTAAAATCTCTGACCTATAGATATCAATGAATATATTTCTAAAAATCTATCTAATCCCTCTAGATGTATTTAAATTTTACATTTCTCTGTGTGTAATGTATACAGACATATGTGCCAATATACATTTCCCTAATGACTAATAATGTTATGCATTTTTCATGTGCTGCTTTGCTGTCCATACATCTCTTTGGTGAAGTATAAATTGAGATATATGGAAATATTTTGCAAATCTGAGTGAAGGTTATAATAGGAGTGGTTTTTTTTGTTTGTTTTCTTTAATATTTTATTGATTTCAGAGAGGAAAGAAGAGGGAGAGAGAGATAGAAATATCAATGATGAGAGAGAATCATTGATCAGCTGCCTCCTGCATGCACCCTACTGGGAACTGAGCCCGCTACTTGGGCATTTGCCCTTGATTTGAACCCATGACCCTTCAGTCCACAGTCTGATGCTCTATCTGCTAAGCCAGTGGTTGGCAAACTGCGGTTCGCGAGCCACATGCGGCTCTTTGGCCCCTTGAGTGTGGCTCTTCCACAAAATACCACGTTTTTAGCAAAGGCCAGCTTAGGAGTACCCTAATTAAGTTAATAACAATGTACCTACCTATATAGTTTAAGTTTAAAAATTTGGCTCTCAAAAGAAATTTCAATCATTGTACTGTTGATATTTGGCTCTGTTGACTAATGAGTTTGCCGACCACTGCGCTAAGCCAAACTGGCTAGGGCTAGGAGTGTTTACTTATAGCATTTGTTTTTGCAATATTTTAAGTCTGAAATTATTTCTGAACAAAAAGGTTAAAAGAAAAAAATGTTATAAATATCACAAGAATGATAAATGTTAAATCATCTTTAATTATATATTACTATATTATTAATAATTACATAACATGATATAATATGATATGAATAGTAGAGTAGAGTAGAGTAGTATCATTTGGTAAACTCCCAATGATGTTAACAGAGATCAGGAAGTGGAGGAGGACAGTTTTGAAGAAATAGAAACTTAGAAAACTTCTCATCTGTTGAAGTGGGCTGAGTAAAAAAAATCAGTTTCAATCTTGATTTGCATAATCAGAGACCTATTTGTTCAATGCACGTACAAAAAAGTGGAAACCATACAAATCACTGCAGAAGACAAAGCAAACAAACCGTGTTCCTCATATTGAAAGAGACAACACAGGCAGCACCAAACATATATATAAAAAACTTAAGATGACAGGACAAACAGGATAGTTACACAAACAGTTTTTCAGATAGGGGACAATGTTTACAACATACTGTTAAGTAAAATGTGTAAGATGGAAAATGTATTTAGAATGACATAAATTCAATGTAGAAAAAAAGGGAAGCAAATACATCAAAGTACTTGTCTTTGGGCAGTGAAATTATGAGTGACTTGTATTTTCTTAATTATAATTTATGTGTGTTTTTTTCAAAATTGTCTCTACTTTCATACCAAAATATGAGTTATGTTTTTTATAAAGAAAAATATAGCTTTCTATCTCTCCCTGTTTCTAGAGTTAAATCTGATTAAATGGTGCATGAAATGACATCAAGACCTTCTGCCTAACATTTTTCACGAAAAATGTAAGTCTGCCCCTTGGGCGACATTGCCGAGGTAACAGGTTTTATCACTTTTAAGTTGTCTTACCTGGAATGCTATCCCTCACATCAATTTTAGTTTCATCTTGGGTATATAAAAGGTCATATCAAGAAATGACAGGAATAAACATTAATGTCAGTCAGTTTTGATTAAAGTAGAGAAATTTCTCCCATTTCTGAGGGGGAGTTTTTCCTTTATATTTGCAATTGTTGTTGGTGCTACAAAATGATTCCGAATCCCCTCCAGCATTCGCTGAGGCAGCAGAGAGCAGATTAGGAGCGTGGGCTCCGCAGACAGAGGATCTGGACCTGACTCCTGGACCTTGAGTAAATTGGTAACTATCTATGTGCCTCAGTTCCCTCCTCTGTAAAATGAGGATGATGATCATAATACCTACCTTATAGTTATTTTGAACATTTAATGAGTTAATATTTGTAATGTTCAGAACAGTGCCTGGTACCTAGAGCGTGGTACAGAAGTCTTCATTAAATAGATAAAATTCACTCTACTTTCCAGGCTCTGGCATTTCTATCTCCCTCCAGTCTTTTGTCCCCTTTGGTGACATAACACACAATTTCCGTATCTCTCCGTACACTGAACCGTGAGGAGCTCCCCTGGGCTCCTGCTCCCTTTTGGTCTCCCAATCTTCCAGGTACAGTGATTTTCAATCCTTTCTTGATCCTCCATCACCTCATCAACCTGCCCCTCTCCCATCCTGTGAATCCTGCTTTCTCGCGGCCCTGCTTTCTACTTTGCAGCATCACGGCTTGTTTACTGATTTGCATGTTGTTCCTCTTCACAGGGCCTGTTGGGAACAATGACTCAACCCTGTGCGTCCAGATTGGTGTAAAGCAGAACACTGGTCAGAGGTGTGTGAACTGGCGTGCGGGGAGAAAAGGGTTCTGAGCGCCCATAAAGCCAGTAAATATGCTTCTTTTGAAGGCAAGCTGCTATGTGCGTGTTCTAGTGGGGGAGGACGAAGGCAGCATTTCCCGAACTGCTTTGACTAGTGAAGCCTGGCATTTCCTCTCTCTATTCCTGTGAACTGGAAGCGCTGGCGGAATACCATTGAGGGCTGCGGCCTGGGCTGAGGAGTGGCGCTCCGTGGTGAGAGTGCCCCACAGTCCGGTGGGAAAGAACTATTTCTGAAAGTACCATTCAGGTCACACCATTTTTGCTTCGGTGACCAGAATGGGTTCACCACCAAAATCCCAGAAGAAATTCAGCCCCCTCATCTTGCTGGAGGACGGCATGCATGCGCGCATTCTACAAACACTCACGGAGGGCCAGGAGCTGTGTGCACAGGCACGCCTGCCTTCGTTGCCATGGTCACCACCGCCCAGTCTTACCCACAGCTCAGGAGGTCTCCGTGCTGAGGACTGGGAACTCTGCATCAGATGTTCAGGTTAGAGACGTTCCCCTCCTGGGGGCCCCGAAGAGCAGAGCCCGTCTCGGTGGGGCGGGATGGTGAAGGAACCAAGGAGTGTGGGTGCTGCTTGGTCCACTCTTCATGGGACACTGTTTTGGTGCCCTTGAGAACCTTCCTTCTGCCCTAACCGGTTTGGCTCAGTGGATAGAGCGTCGGCCTGCGGACTCAAAGGCCCCAGGTTCGATTCCGGTCAAGGGCATATACCTTGGTTGCGGGCACATCCCCAGTAGGGGGTGTGCAGGAGGCAGCTAATCGATGTTTCTCTCTCATCGATGTTTCTAACTCTCTATCCCTCTCGCTTCCTCTCTGCAAAAAATCAATAAAATATATTATAAAAAAACACACACAAAAAAACAAAGAGAACCTTCCTTCTGTAGTCAGTAAAGGAGCTGTATGCCTTAGAGTCAAACAAATGACAAGGGTTGATTGTAAGAACAGTGATGAGTGATGGAAATTAAAATATATATATATATATATATATATATATATATATATATATATATATATATATATATATATTTACCTCTGTGAGCACCTTCTACACATGACACCTGCTTCCTCTCTTCTTGGAGAGCTAACTCTCAGGCAGATCCCATAATAACTTTTAGAATCTTAATAATAACTTCAGTGCTCTAACCCCATCTAGGCACATGAATAGTCTCATTTTAATAGTTCACATGTTCAGTGCAGTGTCATGATTAACATTCCAAACTTTCCTTCAAGGCAGTGTCCCTTCCCTGTGCCCGAGGGGAGTCTGGGGCCGGGGGAACTGGTGGGCAGTTTTCTTCCGGCTCGTCCTCTGTGGGCATCACCTCCCACACTCACATCAGAGTTGGAGTAAGGGCGGGAGAGGAAGGGAAGGAAAACTCTGCTTGGCTGGCACAGATGTAACCGCTGGGCCCTCCTGGGGTGGTGGATCCCCAGGGTGGATTCTTTCTCTAGTGGAGCTCCCCAAAGCCCCTGCTGCCAGGGCCCTCACACTGAGATGCTGCCAGAGCCTCAGCCCAAGTGGTCACCACCCCTCCCTCATGTCCTGGGCACCTGTTTGACACCCCATCTTCTTTACGGTGTTACAGAAATTAAACAAGGAGGCCATTCTACACTTCTAACTCCTTGAAAGCCCGTGTAAGCAAACAGAATCATAAGCCAGTGTCAATTCCTATAAATGCACTTATATGGAGAAAATGAAACTTAAGACTAACCAACCACAAGCAACCAACTAGGTTTTCCCAAATGATTTTATTTTTTTAAAAAAATATATTTTATTGATTTTTTACAGAGAGGAAGGGAAAGGGAGAGAATGTTAGAAACATCGATGAGAGAGAAACATCAACCAGCTGCCTCCTGCACACTCCCTACCGAGGATGTGTCCGCAACCAAGGTACATGCCCTTGACCGGAATTGAACCTGGGACCCTTGAGTCCGCAGGCCGACACTCTCTATCCACTGAGCCAAACCGGTTAGAGCCCAAATGATTTTCTTGCTTTGCTTCCTGGTCTGCTTTCTAACAGCCTTTCCCACAGCTCCTGTCCACAAAGAGCTCCTAACCACTTCCAGTTTGGCACCGCCCAATGCCAATCGGTTTGCTCAAGTCAACTCTTGAAAAATTTAATGCGCCTCCGTTTATCTTGTAACAGTGGATATATCACATCGTCCTTCCCGATAGGGACTCCTCAGAGTTCACATCTGGTTCATGAGAAACACCTGTAATGTTTGCTGGTCAGCTAGAGAAGTGACTTGGTTTCCAGTGCAGCTCTCTCCTCTCGGCTCTGTCTCCTCAGGCCTAAGCAGCCTTAGCCTCTCACTCAGTCTTTCTGTGCCTCAACTCCAGGGGACTCCTGCCAAGCCTTCCCAATGATTCTCCTGAAGATCCCTTTACCACTTGGTGACAAGAAACATTACCCACTCTTCACTAAGGTGGAGACGCACAGTCCTCCAACAACTTTCTTCAAACACATGCTCTTCAAAAACAGTGCTTTCTTTTCACCTACCCAAGCTCTTTTATATGCTTCAGATAGGCCTGAGGTTTGCAGTTTTTGACGACTCCTTTTGCAGGTACTTCACCAATGGTCTGCCGAATACCTTGCTACAAACTGTAGAGAATGGGAACTATATGTATGCCAGTTTTATGAATGAATTTATACATTGGCAGTACTGGGAGTTGATCCCAGGCTATCTAGCTACAAATCTTATTCTTAACTACTATATTCTCATGCTTTGTTCCGGCCTTTGGGGATTCAATGAAGACTAAGGTAGAGAGTCTCACTTTAACATCCGAAAACAAATAGTATCTGATTTTAAATAACAAAAGTTCTCTGATTATTCTGTAGATTCTAGTGACTTAGAGTATAAGCATCATGAAGGCAGGATTTCTGTCCTTTCCTAAGTGCTGTATCCCCAACTCCTAGAACAACGCCTAACATATGGTAGGACCTCAACAAAACTTGGTTAAATGCATGTATTATTTTACAGATAAGAAAACTGAGGCTTAGAAAAGGTAAGTAACTTGTCCAAGGTTATTCAGCTAGTAATCCATGGAGCACAACTTGAATAACTAGTGACATAAGTCAATTAATCATAAGCAGATGTGTTTTATTAAAGCTTATTATGTGTATTTCTGTGACCTTGTATACAACCACTTTCATAGAGGTTTTAAATTAATCTTTTTCCATAGAAATCTTCTACAATTTGGTTACCCTTCTAGAATTTCGTTCAGATAGTCAGACTGGCTCATCAACCTGACCACTCAATGACCTAAACTTGGATGGCCACACTGCCATCTGGTGTTGGGTATATGACTTGCAAGTTAAATGTCTATATTATAAGCCTTTGGGGTTTTTAAACTTTACATCCACTAATTCATTTAATCTTCACAACAACTACAAAATGGGAACAATTTGTATACCAATTTTATCAATGAATTTACATGGTGGCAGGACCAGAAGTTAATCCCAGGCTATCTAACTACAAGTCTTATTTTTAACTATTATATTCTAATGTAAAAACAATTAATACTTTCAAATTCAGGATCCCACTTCTGAGTAAGCCACATAAACCTTTATTAGAAAGCAATGGTATGTAAGTGAGTAGATTTGCCTAAAACATGAATCAAGGTACAAGCACACAGAATAGTAATTCATAACTTTTCTTTTGTTCTTACAAGACCAAGGTGCTGGCAAGTTTGGTTTCTTCTAAGGCCTCTCTCCTTGCTTATAAATGGCTGTCTCCTCACGGTGTCCTCAGAGTTTCTTCTCTTGGGCTCTGTATGGTTTGTATCCATGTGTCTCCTCTTCTTATAAAACCATCAGTCATATCAGATTAGGGCCCACCTCAATGACCTAATTTTACCTTAATTACCTATTTAAAGACCCTATCTCCAAATACAGCCACATACTGAGGTACTGAGGGTTAGGACATATGAATTTAGGGGAAAGGGCACAAATCAACTGATAAAGGAATATTATCAACCAACTTACTATTTCAGTAATGCTAACTAAATGTCTTAGGACCTCTGCATCTTCACTCTTCTACAACCTGCTTATTGTCATTTTATGGGGTTATCTATCAATAACTCCACTATTCAGCTGATGCTATGAGGATGAAACTCAAAATCATTTTATTATTTACTCACACAATTTCCCCCACTCGTTACTTAATATTTGACCCCTAATCCAAGTGAGAAAAGTTATAATCTGGTATTTCACCAACTATAATGAAGTCTACTTTTTAACATTTTATCATCTCTAGTTCATAAGCACTGTGCAAGAATTCACATGTGATGTTGTTATAAAATCATAAACCACATGAAAACATTTGCCTCATTCTTTACAATTATTTCTCCTAAAGTTAATACTTCACTATCTGAATAGTTTGGAAGAGAATAACTCTCCTTTGCTGAATCAGGAAATCTAATTATTACACATCATTTATCTAATGTCAAAGCACATTAAAAAAAAAGAGGTTAAACTTTCTTAGTGCTGTACTTTTAACGCTGTACCCATTATTTTCACCATGCTTATACCTTTAAGATGCCTTGCAATTTACAGGGCACTTTCATAGAGCTTTTTAAAATTCTCATGATTCCTATTTGAAGTTAAGTATTCTTATTCTCATTTGCAGATGAGGAAATTGAGGCTCAGAAAGGTTTTTGAGACATTTCCAGGCGCATAGTTAATAATAGCAGCACTAGGGCTAGAATGCTGATTGTTATCCAGATTCAGCCTATTTTAAAGGCCTTTCTGACATCCATGCTAATGCCAATTCCTAAATTATCTTCTTTCCCAAGAGATGCTTTCATGAGAAAAGGATTTCATGGTCGGATACATTTGGGGAACACTGTCTATTATATTCCGTATTGGAATAATCACAGACTTATTATCATTCCTAAAGGCTGTGAGGGCTCCTGCATTAATGAAGCCCATTTAACTTTGTTTAATCTAAGCTTATTCCAGGATTCAATTAATCATTGAACTTTCCCCCCCAAGTAATTACTACTAACATCCAGAGTATCTGTATTAATAACTGCTCTAAATGAGCAGCTTATTATCAACCATTCAAATAGGCCTAGGTACTACTAATTCTTCATGTGGACGGGCCACAGTTTGGATGAGAGTTTAGCAAAGATTAAAGCAAGAATGTGGTCTTGAAAGAACAAAAAGAAGTGAATGCATAGAGAATGTAGTTAATTATATTATAATAACTATATTGTGTCAGATGGATTCTAGACTGACCCGGGTGATGACTTCGTAAGGTATATAAATGTTTAACCACTATGCTGTACATCTGAACCTAACATAATTTTGTATATCAACTGTAATAAAAAATATATTTTAAAAAAGTTATCTAGCAATTGGAGAGAGGAATAATTTTTTCTAAGGTACTTATTTTTACTTAAAAAATGAATTCCTCTCTTTCCCCCCTCTTTTCTATTCACTCCTCTTTATCTACTTTTGTTGATCAAAAATTCCTTATCTAGGAATTATACAGTAAAAGGATTTGCAAAGTCAGGGACAGTGGGCAGGCCTGGGTGGGGTGCGGCCTTCTACAGTGGGACAGAAGCACTGGGACATCTGGACAACCACAAATACAGTCCACACGCACTGCTCCCTCTCCCTCCAGCAAAGTGGAAGATAAAACATCAATCTAAAACGTGTATTACATCACATTTCAGTCAAGCCTTTTAGGTGAATAGTCCAGGCTGGGCACCAGATTGCAGTCTTAGTTTCATGAGTCTTCCATGAGTGATAACTCTGCTTGTGATAAGAGGTCAAAAACAATTTTGAACAATTCACTTTTTCTCTAACTATTTAATTCTTGCCTGCATGAGTGACTGTGTACACACAGAGTTTACTAAATTATTTCTTTCAAAAATGCTGTTCATTGATAAGAGAATTTGAAAACCCAGAAGCAAGATCAAAAGTCTGAAAACAACTTGTAAACTACCAAGTTATAGTGAACTTGGATTTAATTCTACAACTGACTCTCTATTACTCTTACCCCTGGAGATTAAGAATTTTACCTCGCTCTAACTGGTGTACTTTTGTACTTTGGAAAGAAACCGCTAGCCTATTGTAAACTGCAACCCTTGTATTGCTTTCGTAGTGGAAATTTTTACTAAAGGTCAACGACTTGTATCATTCATTCCAACAAATAAATCTTAACAGCAGCTAAGGCTGAAATGTCTTAAATGTCCTTTCACTTTCTCCCTTACATTAGCCTAAGAAGTATCTCTTCACCTGTTCTGTGTATTGAGGAAACAATAGTATCTTACCATGGTGGTGTGCTTTACAACTTACCAAGCACTCTCCTGAATATCATGTTATTGTTGCTTATAAAAAAAACCCCCACACCTGGTGCAGCAGGAAAGTAGATGTTATTCTCAGTTTTACCTTGAGAAAATTGAGGTTCGAGGAGGGTGGCCAGTTTGCCCAGGGTCGTGTACGGTGGAGGATAAGACAGATAGGCCTCCCAGATTGTCATCCAGTGCTCTTCCCATAACCACACCACAAAGAGTTGTGACATAGGCTGGATAAATAAGAGACAAAATTGAGTTATATTTCTTGAATGAAGAGTTCTGAAACCCATTAAGCTACCAGAATTGCTGTGCACTAACTAAAATACTGGTAATTCTAATTTGGAACAAACATGCTCATTATAAAAACCCAATGATATTTCCTGGAAACGATAGCCACTCAGCAAGGTTAGAAAGTTAAAGTAATAAACAGGGAGAGAAGAGAACTAACCCTTGAGAGATGGTTCCATGAGACAAAAACGCATAGGCACTGGGAAAAATAATGCACAGGTGTTGGGATACCTGAGTTCCTTTTCTAGCTTTGTCACTGACTTACTGTGTTTCCTCTGGCAAACTCTATAATGCCAACTTTCTTCTCTGTCAAGTAAGAATAATAATACAAGTACTGCTAACCTCCAGGGCTCTTTGAAAAAGTAGGCCAGATTATTTATGATGAAGTTGAAAAGAATGTCTCCATACAAATGAAAGGCCTGTAGTTGAATTACTTGACTAGAACTTCAGCTGTTTAAAACCATGTGAATAATAAATAGGCTTAGCATTTTTGTGTGTATTTTATTTCTGATAACATTCTGAAAAATATAATCAAATAGTGTTATGTTCCTTTGTGATGTCCTCTACTCTGTTTTTGCTTACACTCTTCTTTTTATTAAAGGTGTCATTGAAGGTGAGATATATACTCAAGGAAATAGTTCATGGTTTGTCTTTAGTCAGAGGAGAGTGAAGCAAGAATAAAAAATTAGGCAGGATTCAATCCAAACAGATTTTGTAGTACACTATTCTCTACAAACTAAAAACAGAAATTCTAGGAATCTATTCTGTGCACTTTCAGCAATCAACTTTTTAGTAATACAAGTAGGACAAAAAGGTAAGAAACCACTCTCCCATTAGCAATAGTTTAATATCATTATCTAAAAGCTGGCAATGTTCCAGAAAGATATAATAACTTCGTCTATGGATTACAAAAAAAAAAAAATGTAATTCTTTTCTCCGAGGGAGAGAGCTCCTTTTTATTATAATAGCATTTGCTAAGCTCTAATTAGGTGAAAAAAGCACTTTTCAACCTTCAGATACCTAACCTAGAAAGCCTTGAGGGTGTGAACAGTTGGATAAAACTTAGAAATGATTTGATACCTAGAAACTTCAAAACCAGAGACTTTTCAAGGGTAGAAAATGGTAATTAGTGAAACTAAATGTGCTATGGAGGTTACAGAGCAGGGTGTTAACACCAGAAGGACTAATTTGCTTTTTATTTTTTAATCCATATTTATAGCTACTTTTAATTTTATTTTTTTTTACTTTTATTGTACTTGATTTACGTTGCATAGTATTTTGATTTGGGGAATAAATGTGTCAGTCTGAATTTGGATATTGAAACTCAGGTTAATTTTAAAAAAATGCTATCACACAGAATTAGGAGGTTGAACTGTATACCAAAGCCTATATTCTACTACCCCACACTGTATCCTTTATGGCTTTTTACCCCATAATTTTTGTAGTAAATTCTTCTAATTTACTGCAAAAAAAAAAAATCATCAGAAGAAAACAAGCTGACAGGAAAAGAAAAGAAGGGGTTTAAGTGCTCTACAACAAATTATGGTAGATTAACTAATAGGCTATATTACACTTACAGTGAAAATGATCGGATTTCACAGTAGTGAAAGTTAAGCTCATGCAGCTTACCTACACCTCCTTCCCACACCACTCTCAAATGACAAGATAATAAACAATAAACCATACAGAAAGTATGAATGAAAAGTACATCAGATGAGAGGTATCAACAATTTTTAGAAAATAGAAAGCACACAACAATGTGTTTACTGGATTTCAAGAGCAGAGAGAGGCAACTGCAACCAACACAAAGCAAACTGGCCGCCCCAGAAGCAAGAAGACTGGGACCTGCAGCACTGTGGGAGGCAGGACAGGAGGGGGCTAGGGAAAAGCCAGTGGTTTTCTATTCAATGTCTATTTCTCACCCAGCCCCTTACATGCTCACCCTTCTACCCTCCTCAGAGAACACCGAGTCCTCTGAGTGTGACGGTGCTACCCTGTGATTCAGAGGAAGACACGGGCATAGAACCTGGGAAAATTGGAGCTTACACAGGCAAACAGAGGATGGGGGTTTAGGGAGCAACCTGCCCAGCGTGGAGCGCAAGGGCAGGGGACTCTCTGAATGTGGGTTCTCTGATGCCCTCGAGGGCAGCCTGGGGGCACACAAAAAATTCACAGAGCACTTTGGTTTTTAAAATGCTCAATTTAGCAAAGCTAACAATTTCAAAATTCCTAAGCATTTAAGTTGATGTGAAGATAACATTATTCCATTTGTAAATGGAGTAAATTTTAATCATTTTTGAGTGATCCTTTTATTAATATTCAATCTCATTTACTAACTTGGTTCATGATACCCACTGAAGCATTTGAGACTGCGTTTGAAATGCTTTAAATGTCTGACAACTATTCCACGGTACTGGTATAATTCTTAGAAAATCAGGGATGGGGGCTCTCTCCCTTATGAATGGAGCCCAGCTCCAGCAACTCGCCTTGTGTGTAGTCTGCAACCTCAGCTCCTGTTATGCCTCCTCAAGAGTGCCATTAGCTATAGCTCATGTTAACCAAATCAATC
The DNA here is from genome assembly GCF_951640355.1 of Cnephaeus nilssonii. Classification (NCBI taxonomy): domain Eukaryota; kingdom Metazoa; phylum Chordata; class Mammalia; order Chiroptera; family Vespertilionidae; genus Cnephaeus; species Cnephaeus nilssonii. The sequence continues at coordinate 56,285,410 of NC_137073.1, forward strand.
AGCTCTGAAAAACCCGGGATTGAGGTGCCCTTTGAATCCCTTGGACAGAAGTACTTCAAGCTTGATTTAGCTGTTGATTCCTTTTACATTTGTGATAACTTCTGGCTTTAATGTCTTGCTTTGAAGCTGTTACATGTATTTCCAAAATAAATATTTTATCTAGACTTTTTAAGTGTTTGGAATTGGAAGTTCCTCAGTCATTTTACCAGGGATTCATTCTATGATTGCTTTAGAGCACTAGATCCCTACTAGCCAGTACATTTCTTGTGGGATGGAAACAGGACTTTTTAGATTTGTATCACCAGGTTGAGCACAGTAACTGCTTTATGATCAGCACTCAGCACACATTTAGTGAAGGAATGCCTGTTCTCTGAGGACTGTGAGAAAAGCATTTGATTAATTATGGGGTTAATGGCTGGATTAGTGAGGTAAGCCTTCCTAGGGCATTTGCATTTAAAAGGGGGCTAGCTACGTGTTCTGAAAAGGGGTTCACCAAGGTTTTTTAATGATCCCCCTTCCCCCCTCCCCCCCCCCCCCAATAGGATGGCGTGTTGACATTTCAGGCACTAGATCTAGCAAGGAGGTGTTATTTTGAGCAGAAAAATTCCTCCCAAATTCTCACACCTTATAGGCAAACAGCTTTTCTGCTTATGTAGCACCCTCCTGGCCCAACCCAGTAATATGAGGTCATCTGATTCTTGTGGATCACTCACTAGTTTTCTGGGATGATTTTTTTGGGGGGGTCAAAATGAGTTATAACCTGGTTTTATGATAACATTATATCAGGTCTATTCTTCCTCACAGAGCAAGATAGATACTTATCTGTGGTTGCAGCATTACTCAGAATACAGAGGGCAAAGGTAATAAGAAAAAGGCCTTTCTTAGACTCATAACATTATAGACTGTGAGAGAGAGGTGAGAAACTAGATAATTTTACAAATCAATTTTACAGTTATCAGTTTTAACAGCCAATCCAGACAAGGGTAATAATGCACATGTAGTAGGAATATGAATCATATTCTATACACACAAAAATGTCCCCCACAGTCAACTGCTTTTACTCAAATCTATCAGGCTAGACTACCCAGATTGATACTGAGTATATATTTTTTATTGTCAAAGCATTTTTATAATATATTTCATTTGTTTAGACTAATATGAAACATTAGTTTGCATTTACAATATCAACTAATATGCAGAACTAGATGCATTCTGCGTAACAGAAAGAGGCCATTACATAAATATTCTCAGATTGATAATTCTCAAAATTATTATAATAAATATTGTAGCATGAATTGTATTAACTGTAAATCCCTCAAAAGATCCTCTGGGGAGCAAGAGGGAGTGGTAATGGGAATCAGTCCACTACCTTTTTTGTTAGTTAGGCTATCTACCAATTAGTGTTCAAAAAACACTTAACTATGACGAAGGAAGGAGCTGGTAATAGGAGGAATGGTTAAGGGTCTAGAATTCTGAGGAAGAAGAGAAGGAGACACAAGTTCAGACAGATTTTGGAATGAAGTGGCCTGTAGATGGCAGAGGTAAGGGAACTGGGGCCTAGCAAAGTCCGGAGCAGTGCAGTCGCCCAGTAGCAGAACTGAGATTCAAACTCAGGTCTCCTTTTTCCTGGGCCCTTATACATACCCGTTATAGCAATGGCCTTGGTCTTTCCTGAAGAGGCTTTGAAAAGTGTAGAGAAAACCATTATAACTAGAAAACTCAATATATGTTATTACATGCGCACATTTCATTGCCAAAGACTGGATTAAAGTATCCACCTGTCCAGTGCTCTGTGGTCTTGCCCAAGCTGTGTAATGAGCATGTGGTGGCATCTTAGTCACCTGATTCCAAGCTGGACATTTACCGTTTCTTATAGGGCTTCTGAAATGACTCCGTGTTTCCCTTGAGCTGTCTATTTATTAGACATTATTCTATTTTCATCTGTTAAAAAGTTGATTACATTTCCCCCAGGTGGAGCAGACTCTGTTCCCTTCCAATATGAGGACTATTGTATGATTTATTCTCTTTGTGGTTTTTCCAACTATCCCACTGGGAGGAGGTATGGAATATGAGACTGTCAAACATGTTCCTAAAAAACCAATGAAGAATCAGTTATACAAAATTGTGGTAGATTTTAACATTTGTGACTCCCAGGTCTCATTTTATTGTCATCAATTTTGAGCCAGGCATTATAGGACAAATTAGCATTCCTATGTGTAGTGAGAGGCATTCTTTAATTATTTGGCTTCCAATTTCTTCACATCAGCAATTATGTTGTTTTTTTTTAATTGTAGTAGAGCCTGTGTTCTTTTATTCTGTCTCACCTCTCCTTCACTTTGTTTTCTCTTTTATCCACTCATCCACCCACCCACCCACCCTTCCATCCATCCATCTTTATCACTGCTAGTGGCATTGACTAGCTTGAGAAAAATCTATGTGTTTTTGTTTTAAAGTACCAAAAACCACTTTCAGAAGGCACATTGTTATTTTCTTTGAAAAAATCATCCTTCCATATATCAAGTACTCTTAACGCATCTTATATAGAATGCTAAAGAAATAGCCTTCTTTCCTCATGGAGATCCATCCTTATCAGTTCTTTAAAATAAGTGTCTAAACTGTACAGCCATTATCACACAACTGTGTCATTCACACCACACACAATATGAAGTGGATGGGCGAGGGGGCAGACCTGATTTTACTTTGTTAAATATTGTTGTGTTTTCTTAAAACTCTTCTTTACAAATTACTGTATTGTCTTATTTTAAAGATTTTTTTTTTTTAAAGGGAAAGATGCCAGTAACCTTGGGGTATTTTGTTTGTTTGTTGGTTTGTCCAATTGTTACTAGGCAGGCTGTTCCCGTGACAACAAGAGCAACCTTAAAAGAGTATTGAGAGCTGTCTAGAACATCCTTGACAGCAAAAATGTTGAAATACCATTGAAAACAGAGGCCTGGTTGATACTTGAACTATAAACAACTCTATTACAACAAAAGAATACACAAAATGCTTCAAATATGTTCTTCTCTTTACAGTTTCCAAATTATATTTGATCCTGATAACATGTTACTGCAGGCAGGACTGGCATTATTAACTTCTTTTAAAAAATATGACTGTAATGGAAAGACATGGGCTTCTCCTTTTCCTCTTCCTCCTTTTTCTTCTTATTATAGTAACAAAAGATGTAATGCCCAGTTTAAAAACAAAAGAGAAATCACTTCCCAACAAAACATTAACCCTATATATAAAACCAATATATATTGTCTTCAACAAAATTAGAAGACACTTGTAACCTTAACCACAACATATGAGAAAGAGGTAACAAAGGGAGGAAAGGTCAGACAGGAAGATGCCTAAAGAGAATGTTTATAGTTCCAGATCTCAGTCATTAGAACAAGACTCTAAAATCAATGGCATAATCTGAGGGGCAAACCAATTCTTTGCCTGAAACAGTGGAGATGAGCGAGTGCCAGCAGTAGGGGGCTTTCTGGATACTGCCTGGTATCAAGGGAGGAGCAAGAGAGACCAAGCCAGAGGAGCAAATGCAGACACATCACATTCATAAGCAGCAGCCTGGAGAGGAGAGGGATGGGAGAAAAGAGACTCCAAAGGTGAGAGAATAAAAGCCCAAAACAGTTCCTGCAGATCCACAATCCCATCAAAGGCAGCTCACTATAACTCTGAAAGAACTGTTAGCCCACAGTGCTGACCTACCCATCATATATGTTTATATCCAATAGGTGAGCCAGAAGGAAACTTGCCTCATTTAAAGATGAGTCATAATGGAGAATGAAACTGCATAGCACTCATACAAAAACACTCCAATAAAAGGAGGAAAGAAACAGGAGAAACAATAGCAGATAAAACCATTCAAAAGAAAAAAAAAAAGAGCCCTAACTGGTTTGGCTCAGTGGATAGAGCATCTCCTGCGGACTCAAGGGTCCCAGGTTCAATTCTGCTCAAGGGCATGTACCTTGGTTGCGGGCACATACCCAGCAGGGAGTGGGCAGAAGGCAGCGGATCGATGTTTTTCTCTCATTGATGTTTCTAACTCTCTGTCCCGCTCCCTTCCTCTCTGTAAAAAAATCAATAAAATATATTTTAAAAAAAGAAAAAAAAGGAGTTCCTGAAGATGGCGGCATAGATAAACACCTGAACTTGCTGCCTCGCACAACCACATCAAAACTACAACTAAAAAACAAAACGGACATCATCCAGAACCACGGGAAGGCTGGCTGAGTGAAAATTATACAACTAGAAGGAAAGAGAAAAGCACACAGAGACTCACAGGAGCTACGGAAGTGCAGAGGTACGGAGGCGCGCGCACGGAGAGGGCTGGCAACTTAGTACACGGCTGGCTTTTCAATCGGGAGGGAGATACAAGCTCCTGACTGCTCTGAACTCCAGTTCTGGGTGACACTCTGGGGACCCAGACTCATATGGGGAGAAACTGACTGCCTGGCATTGGGTTGGAACACGAGGGCAGCTTTCTCTCAGAGGTGCTTGCAGCGATCATTGTTCCTGCACGGTGCCGTGACCTGGGGACCTCTTCGGGGCAGCCAATGCTGTTTACTCCGCCCTGGTGATTCCCTGAGACCTCACCCCACCCAAGCTGTGCGCAGAGGCTTTTGCATATGAATGGTCTGGCCTTTTGCAATCTAAAACCTAACAAACTGCAGCTGGGTCAGAGAGCCTGAGCCTCCAAAAGAAGGCCCAAGGCTGGATAGCAGCTTGCATTGCTTCACAGCTGGGCCTCATCTGGGCACCTCCAAACCCCAAACGAAGAGGAGGAAGCTGCAAATCTCTTTGTAGCTCCTGCTGGGTGGCCTCAGGCAGTGGCTGACTTTGCATCTCCTTGGAAATCCAAGAGCCAGTGTACCCAGTGGTCAGAGTGAGACCATCCAGATTACAACTCTTCACATCCATAAGAGATACACTCAGGGGGCAGACTCAGTGAGCGCCAAAGCCCCACTGAAGCAAGTCTTGCCCTATAAGGGTGTCTCCAGCACAGAAGTTCTCCCATTGTAGACACAGCTGGTCCTCACAGCCAAATGGCCTGGAGGTCAATTCCTCCCAGTGATACCAACAGCAATCAAGGCTTAACTACAACAAGACTGTGCACACAGCCCACAAAGGGGTGCACCAAGAGTGTCCACCTCAGGTAATTAGGGAGGCTGAGCTACTGGGCCCTATTGGACACATAGCACACAAAGCCACTCTATCAACACAGGGAAGCAGCCAAAATGCGGAGACAAAGAAACAGGTCACAAATGAAAGAAATGGAGGAAAGCAAACTACTGGATATAGAGCTCAAAACCACGGTTATAAGGTTACACAAGAATCTTCTAGAAACCTCTGAGAAATTTAATGAGACCCTCAAGGATATGAAAAAGGACCAATTAGAAATTAAGCATACACTGTCTGAAATAAAGAATAATATACAGAGATCCAACAGCAGACTAGAGGATACCATGAATCAAGTCAAAGATTTGAAATACAAAGAAGCAAAAACCACCCAACCGGAAAAGCAAAAAGAAAAAAAGAATCCAAAAGTATGAAGATAGTGTAAGAAGCCTCTGGGACAACTTCAAGCGTACCAACATCTGAATTATGGGGTGCCAGAAGAAAAGAGAGAACAAGATACTGAAAACCTATTTGAAGAAATAATGACTGAAAACTTCCCCTACCTGGTGAAAGAAATAGACTTACAAGTCCAGGAAGCGCACAGAACCCCAAACAAAAGGAATCCAAAGAGGATCACACCAAGACACATCATAATTAAAATGCCAAGGGCAAAAGACAAAGAGAGAATCTTGAAAGCAGCAAGAGAAATAGTTAGTTACCTACAAGGGAGTACCCATATGATTGTCAGCTGATTTCTCAACAGAAACTATGCAGGCCAGAGGGAGTGGCAAGAAATATTCAAAGTGATGAATAGCAAGAACCTACAACCAAGATTGCTCTACCCAGCAAAGCTATCATTTAGAATTGAAGGTCAGATAAAGAGCTTCACAGATAAGAAAAAGCTAAAGGAGTTCATCACCGCCAAACCAGTATTATATGAAATGCTGAATGATATTCTTTAAGAGGAAGACAAAGAAAAAGGTAAAGATAAAAATTATGAACAACAAATACATATCTATCAACAAGTGAATCTAAAAATCAAGTGAATAAAAAATCTGATGAACAGAATAAACTGGTGAATATAATAGAATCAGGGGCACAGAAAGGGAGTGAACTGACAATTCTCGGGGGGAAGGGGAGATGGGGGGTGTGTGTGGAAAGAGACTGGGCAAAAATCGTACACCTATGGATGAAGACAGTGCGGGGAGGGTAAGGGTAGAGGGTGGGGTGGGAACCGGGTGGAGGGGAGCTATGGGGGGCAAAAAGAGGAACATCTGTAATAATCTGAACAATAAAGATTCATTAAAAATAAATAAATAAAAATAAAGAAAAAAAATGAGTCCACTGAGCACATGAAATATGTGACCAAATATACTGTCATAACTCAAAGAACTTAAGGAAACAAACAGTTCATACAGAGATAGATATAGGTGGTCAGAATGACTATGGCAAAACAACCATAGGAAATGCAATATGAACTAACAGAGTTCAGAAAAGAAAAGGAAAAGAAAAAATAAAGCCATCCCAGAAATACATTAAATTACGAGAAGGCAAAGAGGAGATAAAGTGGAATGATTTTTCATCTCAATTAAGCAGGGATTCAAAATATAGCATTTAAATTGCTAAGCATGTAATAAAGGTATAAACATATTTATAGGCACAAAGTTAAACACAAGAATAACCAAAGAAATAATACAATCAAATAAAACTACAATAGAGGAAAGGCAGAAGAAAGCATTAAGTATACTAACTGGACATTGCTCAATTATCAAGGAGTCAATAGCATCTAAAAAAATTAAAATGTAATTCAAAATTAGAGTTAAGAAAACCACTAGTGGAAGAGAGACCTATAGTAAACATAGATAAAATAATATAATATGGTGTACATTGTTGATTATTCATGTTATCCATCTCTCCCACCCTTTCTACCTGAACCCTAACTTGGGTCATATATCCATCTTTTCATCACACCATTTTGTGCTGTAGGGCAGTGGTTCTTAACTGGGTGTGATTCTGCCCCCCAAGAGACATAATGTAATGTCTGGAGACATTTTTGATTCTCACAGTTTAGGGGGATGCTACAGACACATAGACCATCAAATTTCAACCCACACTACAGGTTTTGCAGCTGTGATGCAGAATAAAGAGACTGGCTCCAGACCAAAATCCTAAGAGCGATCTTTCAGGCCTTGCCATAGGCAGTTACAAAGGTGTTGCCTAGCAGGCTTCATAGAAGACTGTTCTACCCACAGTCTTCCAAGAGAGCTGTAGTCAAGGAGTCAGGCCCCCTAAGCCAGCATCTCATATGCATACCTGTGTTCCTAGCCCAGGCAACTCCAAAGGCCTCCTGATCAGGGGACCTTGACTGAGACACCTTTTAGCTGTCTTCACTGAGATTCCACTCCTAACCCGTCCCCCTCCCCCCTGCCCCCAGTCTCCGGGGTTCATAAAATGGCAGGAACCTTTTGTACAGTGCTGCCAGCAGTGAGACCATTTCCTCCATCTGAACCACATGCCATTTGATTGACTTTGCCTATTCCGTAGCAGAAAATGCCACAACGAGGAGCCAGCACTACATTTCTTTTTGGCCTCCTGCTTAGATTATCACAGTAAGTGAATAAAGACTTGCTGTTTCATTTTGGCTCACTGTCTTAACTGATGACCTCAATCCTTGCAGCTTGGCACAGGGATACTGCTAAACATTGTACAATGTGCAGGACATCCTCCCACAAGGAAGAATTATCTGGTCCCAAATACCAACAGTGCTGAAGCTTTGGGGGAACATGGCCCAGTACCATCTCCACAACCAGCATTCTCCTGGAGAACGTTGCTCATTCAGAAGTAGACAGATGACCACACAGATTGGCCCTATCACATTGAAGTGTAGCAGAGGATTTCATTCATATGTGGAATTTAATGAATAAACTGGACTAATAAGCAAAAGAGAAACAGACTCATAGATAGAGAGCAGACAAACAGCTCTGGTGCGGGGGTGTGGGTGGGGGTTATTGTTGAACAAAAAAGAAAAAAAAGAGAAAGAACTCATGGGCAGGAAAACAGTGTGGTGATTACAGGGGGAGGAGGATGGGTGGATGTAGAAACAAATAATAATTTGCCATTTAAGTCAGTCTCTGATTCTGGAAATAAAATATTTTAATTCACTTAAAAAATAAAAGTAGGTTCCTAACTCCCACTATGAGCACATTAACCACATTTTCACATACAAAAAGCTTAGATACATTCGACTGTTTACAAGACATGTCTCTGTATAATACATTTACATTCATGTGAAGTATATGAACTTACATAATTGTATATATTTGTGATTTCACATCTGGTACCTTTTAAAACACGTAATATGATTATTTTCTAAAAGTCAGTTCATATATGTTGATTTAAGGTTAGTAGAGTCTCTTTTGAAGAACTGTAATAGTTGTATTCATATGAGAATTCAATAATTTTATAACTATAAATTTCAAGCTAACGCTTTAGCAGTTTAAGTTACCTGACTGGCAATGCATGGAATTCTTATCAGGTTGTATTGTTTGGTTTACAGTTTAAGTCATTATAAGTGGCATATAATTAACTATTTGCGCAGAGGAAAAAAAGCACCAAGGATAATATTTTTTTTCACATCATAGATGAAATCACAACACAATCTTAATTTCCCTTTGAAATCTAATCACTTGAAAAAAGCATTTACTTCAAATCCTCAATCTTTAAGCTTTCTTAGTGAAATCAACTGATAGACTAGAGATAAGGATGGAGTAAAAACAGATGCTATGTATAATCTGTACTAACTACAGAATTTAGATAGTCTTCTCACATTGATGAATTCTATTTCTGAACTGAGTTCCTTAGATCTAAAAAGAACTGAAAATAAATGTTACATTTATAAACTTGTCACCTATATCTCTTAAAAAGAAACTCTAAGGATGACTTTCTTGCCAATTTGTGGAGCAAAATTTTCCTGATGAACAAAAGCACCTTATGGTAAGAAAATATATAAAGAAAACATTTTCTACAAATTAATATACAAATTTATGCACATAAAGGTGTAGCTATCCCAGCTGTATCTGTAATATTTTAAATAACACACAATAAAAAAATTCAAAGCATAGATTGAAAAAAATAATCCATATCCTATAACTCCAGTTATTAAATATTGCAGCATATATGTAATTGTAACAACTGGTGGGTGGGGGGAGTTTGTAATCTAAATGGTCAATATCTCTTTGGAAATGTACTTTTTTAAAGCCTGAAATATGTAATCCTGACCATCAAATTTCAACCCAAGCTACAGGTTTTACAGCTGAGATACAATCCATGATACTGAAAGTGAGTACAGAGGCCACTTCACAGATGCTTCATTAAACAGCATTACTGGAGCCACACTGGTACAGGCCAGCTGGGCGTTCATGTTCCTTTTCTTCCCACAGGCATACGGTAAACATCATATTCAGAACAACAGACCTCTATCACCGTAAGTTTTGCTACGCATAAAATGCTAATAAACATGGTTTTAAACATTTCCATATCATGGCAAAGGTTTCTTACCTGAAACTATACAAAGAATTCTCTAGATTTAACATATTTTTAAATGAATACAGAGATGTAGAAGAAGAAACAGAAATTACTTGCTTTGACAGTTTTTAGCCAAGGCTTATCACGTGTGTTTTTCTAATGAACACGTGATTTTTGTAAGTGTAAGGATTTCTAGCTCCGGCTAAGAAGATTTTATTTCTTCTTCCCAGTGGTTTTTTTGTGTTCATGCACTTCTGTTTTGCTACTTAAAATCTTTTTTCGGGATGAGGTATTAGGAACAACTGCACTAGAAGGTCCGCTGGTAGCTAAACAAAAAAAGAAAAAAACTATTGCTTAGATTTTCACAAGCAACCAAAGGGTAAGTAATACTGATGAGTGACAAAATAATAAACTTTATGTTGTTACTATAATGTAAATGAAACATTGCAAACATTTAATAGAGCATTTTTAACTTTTGAGAATTCAACACCAATACAGAAAAGTAATGTCAATGGGCTGCATTCACCGAACACATTTTTTCTTTTCCCTCTACATTCTTCCTGGGAAACTAATTTATTCCATCATTTTTAACTAACATCTATTGTGCTAACAACACTCAAATTCATAATTCTGGCCCAGGCCTTTCCCCTACTTTACAATCTGTATATCCTACTAGAAATCTCTATATCGATATCTAACAGGAAACATAAACTTAACATATTTAGAACCGAAGTCATCATTTTCCCAGTAAACATCTATTTTCTCCTATATCTCCTATCTCATCCCTATTTAAAAAGTTAAAAGGCTAGAAAACTAGAAAATTTATTGGCTTAGGACTCATCCTTCTACATGCAAACCAACATCATACTCTAGTGAGTTATCAAAAAGCAATTCTAAGCTGAGTTATACTTCTATATAAATGGGTAGGCTCATGTCAGACCAATCTTCCTGCACATAACAAATATTAACTCTGAATAAAGTATGAAAACAACTACCTGAAGACACTGAAGAGTGAACAAAGGCAGGCACATACTGGAAAAAAATCAACACTTGAAAGAAGTGAACATCATGAGATGGATATCTCCCCCAAACCCACCCCTAACTCCCAACTCCCTTTTTAAAAGCTTTTGGCCCAAGGACAGGATCCAGTGTGCACCATGTAAAATGGCTAACACTCCAACATAAAACTCTGTCATACTAGCATGAAGAACCAGAAGACGAGTATTGGGAAACTACAGCTGCTGGAAAGTCAGAGAGCCTCCAATTCTTTGTATAAAACAGATTAAATGTATGGCATGAGTAGAGCAAGCTCTAAGAATTCCAGCTAAGGCCTAAAAAAGTGAGTGAGAGTGGAGCTGTCAGCCACTTCAAGGGGCAGAGTTTTGCAACTTGAGGTCAGTCAAAGTTAACTCTTTGCTTTAGAAAAACCAAAACAACCCAATACTCTTTGGAGGAACATAACAGAAATAATAGAGTCCAAAGTTTCTATAATATATCATTCATAATGTCTAGGATATAATCCAAGATATTCAATATATGAAAAAACAGGAAAACATCTTCCTCCTTGACAATGGGTAAATTCATAAAGACTAATTCTGAGGTCAGCCATATTAGCAGACAAGAACTTGAAAGCAACTATTTTAACTATGTTTAAGAACAAAAGAAAATATGCTTATAATGAAAAAAATATAGAAAATCTCTGAAGAAAAACTACAAAGAATAAAAAAGAATGTCTAAAATTAAAGAATAAATATCTGGAATAAAAATTTACTAGATGGGTTTGACAGTAGAATGAAAATAACAGGTAAAAGTGAACAATAACAAGTTATTACCCCTCCCCACCTCCTCCTAAAACACCCTTCATATAAAATGATGCCTAAGCTTAACAGAAAACCAAAGGAAGACAGTCCATAAATTAGTTTGGAAAAATGTATGAGTATGCAATACATTTTATTAACAGATGTGGGGGAAGGAGAAGACAACAGAGAAAAATGCATATATATCAAGAGGCTACAGTAAGATTTTAAAAATATATATTTTAATTGATTTTTAGAAAGAAAGGAAGGGAGATGGAGAGAGAGAAACATTGATGTGAGAGCAAAACATTGATCAGCTGCCTCAAGCATGCCTCCTACCAGGAATGTGCCCAGACCAGGAATTGAAACAGCACCCTTTTGGTGCATAGGATGATGCCCAATCAACTAAGCCACACCGGCCAGAGCTACAGTAAGATTTTTTAACTGTTAGGATCAATTAACTTCTTAAAGTGTAATGATCCCACTTAAAATAGATTACACAGTTAAAAAGCAAGCTAATTGCTATATAGAATCTATAAATTCACACATATGCCTAACCTGGTTTGCTGCTTGCTTTAGTACTCTTTAAGGTAGCTGGTGGTGTTGGGAGGATCTTTGCAGGTGTATATGTATTTAAAGATATTTTTCTTCTCATTACTGGACTGGAACGTGAAGCTGTGGAGGCTGGAAAAAACAAATAAACAAAAAACAGTGGTAATTCAATAATTTTCTGTCAATTCCATCTTTACATTTTAGAAAATTTCTTATGACATGTTTCACAGATATATGTTTATACATAATAAATAATAGGGGAAAACTGACAAGACACGGTTTTCAGAGTAAATTCAGCAAATTCCTCTTTCCTATAGGACCTTCTCTCATACTCTTAGTCAAATACATGTTCTGTTTATCTTGTAAACAACAAGCATTTGACAGCATTCTCCAAGGAATGCCAATAGGAATAGAGCAACAATTTTATCTTGCCCTAATAGAAACTCAGATTCTTAAGGGACGACAGCTGATAGCATAGTTTTATTGGCTAGTAACAGAAGACAAAGAGTCCCAAACTGTTTCTCTCTCAAAAACATCAAGTAGAGATTCAGAAATAAACACAATAGATTCATCTATAAACGATCCTATTTAAGAATAAACTAACTAGATTACAAGTAATTAAATACACCATATTGTCTTCCTATATTACCCAGCTAAGATGTATCTTCATGCAAGGGAATTGTACAGATTGTGTTAACTTCCAGCTCTAACTTATCCAGTTGGCATTCCCACACCTTTTCCCTCAATCTGATACTGTCAGTGCCCCATTATAAACCATCTAGTCACCACAAAAGTAATTTTGTCCAAGGTGAGGAAAAAAAACTTTTGTAATGATAGAAGATTAATATTTTTTTCCTTGTAACACCACAAAATCAAAATAGTTCTATATTATGATGCTACTTACTTCCTTGACAAATTAGGGAATTAAGTATAAATAATATAAATACAGGGTGGGGCAAAATAGGTTTATAGCTGTGAGTACATGAAACACTTAGTTTATTACTATATTATTATTTATTAATTATTGTACTTTTTCTATACGAACAACTATAAACCTATCTTTGCCCCACCCTGTATATTGTGATTACTAAATATTAATTCTGCAATTACACTATAAAATACAGGATTCAGATACTTCTATCATAACTGGCATCCTATCTGAATATTCAGAAACAATAAGGAAACCCATACATTTTAGAAGACCTGGGTTGTAGTCTTGCTTGATCACAAATTGGTTGATTTTTTAGCAGTGTCAGTCTAAGTGTTTTCCTTTAAACAGTAACCTTTTCTCAAATGTTAAATAAAATGGATCAAAGCAAATACTCTAGTTCAGTGGTCGGCAAACTCATTAGTCAACAGAGTCAAATATCAACAGTACAAGGATTGAAATTTCTTTTGAGAGCCAAATTTTTTAAACTTCTTTTAACGCTACTTCTTCAAAATAGACTTGCCCAGGCCGTGGTATTTTGTGGAAGAGCCACACTCAAGGGGCCAAAGAGCCGCATGTGGCTTGCAAGCCGCGGTTTGCCGACCACTGCTCTAGTTGCAGAAGCCCTGAAAGACACAGTCAGTACCCCTCTCTTTCTCTGGAGCTTCCAAAAGCTCTTGGGAATATAGTTTGAAGACCAATGAACTAGATTAATTCTAAAGTTCACCCAATTCTATGAACTGCATTAACAATATTTACTTTCTTACCTAGTTCCTTTAGTAAGTAATGGCATGAAAATTTAAGAGAGCCACATAAATTGGACTACATCTTGTATCCATGATACAGAGGAGAGCTTATTAGAACTGGAAAAGGAATTTAATATTCTTCATTTATTTACCTCAGTATACACTCTGATGAACTAAATTCACTAACCACAGATATAAAGCCATCAGAAAATAACAGCACCACACAATAAACCTTAAAAAATTACCTTTTTGTACATATTTCACCAAAATATTTTCCAAAACAAACCCATTATTACTGCTGCTATTATCTTTAAGTCATTCCTTAAAAACCTTCTAAATTCTAATTAGCATTGATACCGGAAACCAAGATGGCGGCATAAAGTATACACCTGTACATGCTGCCTCTCACAACCACACCAAAACTACAACTAAAAGACAAAACGACTGAGAGAAGCCAAGATGGCGGCATAGGTAAGCACCTACACTGCTGCCTCGCACATTAATTTCAAAACTACAACTAAAAGACAGAACAGACATCATCCAGAACCACAGGAAAGCTGGCTGAGTGGAAATTCTACAACTAGAAGGAAAGAGAAAAGCTCACAGAGAACCAGAGGAGCTGCAAAGGGCTGAGGTACGGAGACACGCACGCAGAGAGGAAGGGCGGCTGAGTGCCTGGCTGGCTTTCTCTGGCGGGAGGGAGAAGGAAGCTCCCGACTGCACTGAACCCCAGTTCCGACTGCATTGAACCTCAGTCTGGGTGAGCCCCTGGGACCCAGGCTCTTACAGGGGAAATCTGGACTGTCAGGCGGAAACTCAGGGGAGCCGCAAAATGCAGAGGTCTGGAGGCGCGCATGCAAGTGCGCGCAAAGAGGACTGACTGCTGAGTGCGCCGCTGGCTTTCTCTAGCTGGAGGGAACCAGAAGCTCCTGACTGCGCCAAACTCCAGTTCTGGGAGAGAATCTGGGAATCCAGAGTCATTGGGGGAGAAACTGGACTGTCTGGCAGCAGGCGAAACTCGAAGGCAGCTTTCTCTCAGAGGTGCTTGCAGCGATTACCGAGGGACAATGAGACCCAGGGGCCTCATAGGGCAGGGCTGACAGGAAGCCAAGACTGTCTGTTCAGCCCTGAGACTGCCCCATCCAAGCTGAGCACAGAGCTTTTGCAATTTTGCAAGTCTTGTCTCATAAGACTGTCTTCAGCACAGAAGTTCTCCCGGCGTAGACACAGCTGATCCTCACAGCTAACTGGCCTGGAGGTCAATTCCTCCCAGTGATACCAACAACAATCAAGACTTAACTACCACAAGGCTGTACACACAGACCACAAAGGGGTGCAGCAAGAGTGCCCACCTCAGGTAACTGGGGAGGCCGACCCACTGGGCCATATAGGACACCTAGCACACAAAGCTACCCTACCAACTCAGGGAAGCAGCGAAAATGTGGAGACAAAGAAACAGATCATAAACAAAAGAAATGGAGGAAAACAAACAACTGGATATAGAGTTCAAAACCATGGTTATAAAGTTTTTCAAGAATTTCCTAGAAAAGGCCGATAAATTTAGCGAGACCCTCGAAGATATGAAAAAGGACCAACTAGAAATTAAACATACACTGACTGAAATAAAAAATATTATACAGAGACCCAACAGTAGACTAGAGGAACACAAGAATCAAGTCAAAGATTTGAAATACAAAGAAGCAAAAAACACTCAACCAAAAAAGCAAAAAGCAAAAAGAATCCAAAAATTTGAAGATAGTGTAAGAAGCCTCTGGGACAACTTCAAGCGTACCAACATCTGAATTATGGGGGTGCCAGAAGAAGAGAGAGAGCAAGATACTGAAAACCTATTTGAAGAAATAATGACTGAAAACTTCCCCTACCTGGTGAAAGAAATAGACTTACAAGTCCAGGAAGTGCACAGAACCCCAAACAAAAGGAATCCAAAGAGGATCACACCAAGACACATCATAATTAAAATGCCAAGGGCAAAAGACAAAGAGAGAATCTTGAAAGCAGCAAGAGAAAAATAGTTACCTACAAAGGATTATCCATATGACTGTCAGCTGATTTCTCAACAGAAACTACACAGACCAGAAGGGAGTGGCAAGAAATATTCAAAGTGATGAATAGCAAGAACCTACAACCAAGATTGCTCTACCCAGCAAAGCTATCATTTAGAATTGAAGGTCAGATAAAGAGCTTCACAGACAAGAAAAAGCTAAAGGAGTTCATCACCACCAAACCAGGATTATATGAAATGCTGAAGGGTGTTCTTTCAGAAGAGGAAGACGAAGAAAAAGGTAAAGATAAAAATTATGAACATCAAAGTGACAACAAATATATATCAACAAGTGAATCTAAAAATCAAATCAATAAAAAATCTGATGAACAGAATAAACTGGTCAATACAATAGAATCAGGGGCATAGAAAGGGAATGGACTGACAATTCTCGGGGGGAAGGGGGCATGAGAGGTGTGGGAAGAGACTGGACAAAAATCTTACACCTATGGATGAGGACAGTGGCGGGGGTAAGGGCATGGGGTGGGGGTGGGGAATCAGGTGGAGGGGAGCAATGGGGGGAAAAAAAAGAGGAATATCTGTAATATCTGAACAATAAAGATTTATTTCAAAAAATAATTAGTATTGATATCTACTCTACATTCTTTCATTTCATACGTAATTTTTGAAATTAAAGCCTACTTCCCAAAACCTAAAGTGAAATATTTTAGATCATACCAAGATTCCTCTCTGTTTCAATTAATGACTGAAAGTTGACCTCTACTATCAGAAGTGGAGGAAAAGGGAAAGGCCACTCTACTGCAGAAATGCAGGGGCATCATTTGGATAGAATACCATGTGAACAGAATTCTCTCGAAAAGCACATGTGGTGGCCCAGGAAAGGAAGGAGAGTAACAGCAAGATATGAAAGTGGCTTTCATTCCAAGACCTCCGGCTTTATTCTTCCAAGAAACGTATTTATAGCATTCTGCTTACAAAAAGGAAAATAGTGCACACAGAAAATTTTTATCTTTTTTAAGATATTATTAGAACTAGCAGGTTCTTAACTCTAAGCAGAGCACTGTCTCCCAAAACTAATGCATCTGACACTGGAAATTTCAATGTGCAGAAGGATCTCATTGAGCTGAGAATGACAACAGCCAGCTGACTCCTCACACCTAAAATGTAACCCTGAACATTTCCTAAAATGAAATCCTTTAGAATAGTACTGCAAGATGTTTAAATGTATTACCAAAATATGTTTTCTCAAATGATAAGTTTTGGAAAATCTGGGTACACAGGTTTCCTTACAGAAGAACCTTAGCTGTTGTACTATACCTCCAAGAGGGGTTGTAACTCCAAGAGGTATAGTTACAACAGCTAAGGTTCTTCTGTAAGGAAATCTGTATTATAGGAGATAACACAGTTTCCAAAACTCAATTAGCCATAAACCCCTTTTTATCACACACACAAACCAACTTCTTCAGAATATTTTCTGAAGAACATAATTTGAAAAAAATGTTATAGTCACTTCCTTCTTAGTCAAAAGTTCTTTCTGAATCAGTATGAGTAATTACCATGGGCATGTGTGCATGTATATGGAATATTTTACAATTTTTTAAAAAGTTCATTATAAAATGAGATATAATAGGAATGTTAAAAAAAGACCCTGACTCTATATTATGTTGTTGACTTCTATTGTGGGGCCTTAGATTTTTTTTTTTCCCTTTTTGCACAAAAGTTTTGAGAGGAGTCAAAAAAAGTGGTACATTACATATTACAACAAAGAATTCCAAATAATGCTCCCTTACACCCCTTTCTCTCCTAAAATTCTATTTGCTACCACTACTTGAGTTTGTTTTATAATTCTTTTTGTATTTAGATAATATCTATATCCCCCAAATCAAATAACAATAATAATTTTCCTACAGATCTCAGGGGCCGTCTGTGGAACTTCACTTGATGGAGAAGCAACGGAAGCAAGAAATTCATCCACCTGCTTTAAAGACAGGGCATTGTGAAGAGTTTCTAGAGGACAAATAGATGGCACCATGGAATACAACTCAAAGCCTAGAAAACAAAAGCAAAAACAAAAGTTGGATATTGAAAAAAATCAGTAATTAAAAAGGAAGCAGAGCATTGTTTAGAACTGGACAGTTTAGGTCTTTGTAGTCTAGCACATGCAAACACACGGATCTCTGAAGTCATGACACCAGATGCTATGCAACACAGGCCTGGAACAAGATGTGACACAGATTTCATTTTAAAGTAATCACATAGTACAGCATGCACACAATTTCATTCTGTATTTTCATAAAATCTAAAAATAATACTTAAAGAAAAATACCTGGGGAAAAAGAGAAAAAATTACAATTTTTCAGTATTTTACATTTTAACAGCAGTTCTATTTGAGAGGTGAATAAGCTGATGCCATGATGTGTCCCTGATGCCAGGATGCTAAAGGTAACACTTTTTTGAAAAACAATATGTAATTACTTGCCAAGAGTGATTTTATAGACTTTTCTAGTCTTACCAAGGCCAACAATACTCTCTAATATGAACCCAAATGAACATTAACTTATGCTGAGATTAAAATTCCAGAACATATTTCACCCACCTTTAATGAATTAACACAATAATTCTATTATCGGAAATTTCTAGCTGGGTGAAGTTAGGTCAAGTAAAAAGAAATACAAAATATACATGTTTGCATTCAAAAATGGCACAGAAATACAAAAATTTCATGAAACAAATCATGCAGATATGTGTTAATACCATCAGTAAAACAAAAGTGTTTAAATACATATGCAACCAAAATAACAAGTCCTTTTGCATCTACTCTTTCAAAAACACAAATTAATTTTCTTCCAAAGAAAATATTTTTAATAAAGTTTTATATAAAGTCTAATATTATCAATTAAAAAGTAAAAATTAAACTCAAATGGGCTACAAAATTGTGCTTCTATAATAGGCATGTGCTCATTTTAACACTGGCATATTTATTTAATTTTGGGAGAAAATATTGACCCAAGAACTGCTTAATTCTTAGCTGGAATAGGAAAAATTTGGTTAAAAAGAATTTAGCCTTCCTATGAATATAACCAAAGGATTTACAAAACTGGAATGTCTGATTTTCAGGTGCAAACCAAAGTATGACAGAACATACA
This sequence comes from Cnephaeus nilssonii, assembly GCF_951640355.1. Classification (NCBI taxonomy): domain Eukaryota; kingdom Metazoa; phylum Chordata; class Mammalia; order Chiroptera; family Vespertilionidae; genus Cnephaeus; species Cnephaeus nilssonii. Next base: position 56,304,246 of record NC_137073.1, read on the forward strand.
TGTACTTTTTAAAAAAAGCAACAACTATTAATACCATAAGAGCAGCTAAAGCACCTAAACACTAAAGAAATTAGGTTTGCACAAGTATTATTATTTTTTTAAGTATAAGATTCATGCAAATAAGTGCTAACCCTTTCTTTGCAATTAACAATGTGGTTTTTATCCTTTCCTTAGAATGTTTATAAGTCTTCTGTAACAACTATTTTCCTGCATTTGCCTGTTACTTTATAACAGACAAATGGCAATATAATCAAGTTCTTCTGGACTGCATTTCCCCACATTTATCTCCAGTAAAACATTTCCTTTAATGCACAATGAAAGGGTTAGCGCAGCAATTTAAAAAGCCACCTGCTGTCATGTTTAGAAGCTATGAAAACATACCACTGAAGCCTAGAAATTCCACAGAAGAAACGAACCAGCACCTAAAGAGGTTTAGATGTTCAGCACAGAGGCCCAGATAATAAGGTAAAGTACTGTCAGAAGAAACTTGTTTCACCACGTTCCTTGAACTAAAGATGGAGGCAGGGGTAAGTCCATGATATATGTTAAGACGGAAATAACATGAAAGTTAGGAAAAATAAAAAATGAAAGAGTCAAATGACAATTCATAGGACAGATCAGACAACACAATATAAAAAAGGAAAAAAAAAGACCCAAAAGAAATATTTCTTGAGTTGAACGAAATGCATTTTATATGCAGTAAGTCTCACAATGTGTGGAATATCCACATTCTTTAAAAGCCTAAGCCAAAGAAATATAAAATTATTATACTTTCAGTTAAATCTAACAACAGTACTTTTTTTAATAGCTTCAATAAACACAGATTACTCCTTGCAATATAAAACTTGCAATACTGGCTATAAGCACAAGCATTCTGCACAAAAACTATATTTAGTCTTAAATCTGCAAGGTCTCTTAGAATTTTATGACTTCTTTTTTTCTTGTGATTTCGATTCTCATGCAGGTTCTTTAGAAGCTGAAGTTGTATCAAATAAGGATCTTTTTCTTCAAAAAGTAGCATTTAGATAGCTACAATGAAGGGAAAACACATTAAGCTTTGAGGCTACATTTTTACTTATTGAGGATGAGATCTTATATAACCTTCAAGAAGTATTAGTGCATTGTTATTTAGGTGTGCTATTAAAGGATCTAGAAGGGAAGAATGATAAACTTGTGTTCAATCCCTTAGTTTCATACAAGTTTTTGAAAGATCTGACTTGAATTTTTGAAATACTTAGTAGTAGTTAAAAAGAAAAAAATGTCCCAGGAATAAAAATACCTTTATTCTGGATAACCATAAAAACCTGTATGTTTTCTTTTAAATTCTTAATCCTGAATTATTTAAAAACTAGAGGCCTGGTGCATGAAAATTCATGCATGGGAGGGGGGTTCCCTCAGCCCAGCCTGCCCCCTCAGAGTCCGGGAGCCCTCAGGGGCGGGAGGCGACCGGTGGTCAGGGGAAGGCGACACCCCATCACACCTCTGCTGCTGCCACTGCCAGCCTTGGTTACCTGAACCTTGGGTGGCCCTGGGTGGCTGGGGGGCTGAGGAGACTGGGGGACTCCAGAGGCAGCCAGCCTTGCCACGCGCTTGCTGCCCTGGTGGGGCTGAGGGGACTGGGCACTGCCATCTTGTGGCTGTGGGCAGCGCCATCTTTGAGGGCGGGGCAGTCAATTAGCATATTCCCTCCTTATTGGCTGTGGGCATCGCCATCTTTGAGGACGGGACAGTCAATTAGCACATTCCCTCCTTATTGGCTGTGGGAGCCACCATCTTTGAGGGCGGGGCAGTCAATTAGCATATTCCCTCTTTATTAGATAGGATGATCAGTAAACACTCCCTCTTGCCTCATAAGAACAAGCTCCATGTATAAAAGCTGCAGCAGTGCAACAATACGGTGGATAAATAATGGCCACAAAACACTTTCCTGTTCACCCGCAAAAACTCAATTTAATTGAATTGGCTTTCCAGATGTTTAGCTTAGTCTTCTTCCTATCAGTGGTTCTCCAAATTTTAACAAAAAGTAGTGGTACCAAAAGAAACTAGTTGCTTGACAACAGCAAACATATAAGTGAATGCTGGATGAAATTTTCAGAGTGCTCCAGACCAAGTTGGGTTTTGCTTCAGACAAAAAGGCAGGGATAAATGATGCCACACAGTGAAATCTGCATCCCCTGGTTCCCAAGAACGTCTCAAAGATACATCTCATTTGGCTATTTGATGAGTGTGGCTCTTTATTTGTTAAATAGCTCAATAAAACAACCATGTGTTCAAAAAAGAAATTAGGAACAAAAACAAATTAAAATTATTATGAATTAAGAAAATAAATAATACTAATTAAAAAAATTTTGTGTAGACTGATCACCTCAGAAATTAGAAGGAATTTTCAGGTGCTGATTTAATATTAAAACTCATCATCATTGTGTTCATATAAAAGTCTGATGAGTAGTGTTAAATTATTGTGTAAATTAGAGCTAAAAAGAGGAGCCAGACAGTATCAGTACTTTGGGTGAATTATAAGCTGGAATTATATGCCAATTGAAATTAAGGATGAAGAAATGAATGATACTGTATACCCCAAATATTGAAATAAAATAAAAATAAAAATAAAAAAGGATGAAGCAGGGGAGTATCTTTTAAAATAAAAGCAAAACGTACCATTGGTTGGGTGTCGAGCAAATGAGATAGAAAACCTTTTAACAGCAGAACCGCGTGTGGCGTCTGAGAAAGAGAAAAACAGGTACCTGAAATTCGTAACAGCTACCAAAAGAAAGACACTTAAAAAAAAGGGGAAAAACAAATATAAAAGGAGGTTAGTAATAGGTGACATGCAGAAAGGACAATGAGAGAAGGTAATAAGCCAAATACTAGTTAGAAGAAGTAAAATGACTTGATGAAAGAGGCAAAGTATTTAATGAAATATACAAAAGAAAGAAAAGCAGGATGAGCTGGCAACTCTGACAAATCCATGTTTTACCGACTAAAGTAAATTTGTGGATACATAAGAAAAAGTTTTCAATAAAGCTAATCCTGAAAAGGCTAATTAACACTCCTATTAACAAAAGGGACAAGCTTCCTTGAGCCTCATGTGATTGAAAAAACAATAATAACATTCTAAATACTAAAACTTAACTTATATTAACAGTAGTGAGAGGATCTCCTTCAACTAGGGATGATTCTAAAATATTCTCATCCTATGTTTATTTTTATAAATATTGCCAATATATTTTTTTCTATTTATAAGATCAATCAGCAAAAATAAGGATTAACTATGAACAAAGTTTAAAAGATCCTAGATTTATTCTTTATAATAGGGCTTATCAACTATCTAAAAGAATAATACACATGATGCAGTTCTAAATTTCACATTTCAACAAACTACTCATTGAATAAGTACTGTTAAGTCTAACTATAATTCACTCTTTGATGAAACATGGATCCAAGCTGTGGATAACAGAGAGGATTGATAGTCTTTTAGGCAAAAGATGCTAGGATTCCACTTGATTCAGTCAATGGCCTTAGGCTTGCCTTTGTGAAATACTGCCTCCTCATGGGTGTGTGCGTGGGTGTAGGTATAAGTGTGCATGTGTGCACATACCATCTATGCAGCCAGAAGAGGTCAGCTTTTTACGATGAGTACGAGCATAATCCTGTAGGTTAGGTGCGCTTGAAGAACCCCCGAGCACCGAGGTGCTAAACAGGCCCGCACAGTGAGACCCTGATGGGAGTTAGAGAAAATACATACAACAACGGGTGTTCTTCCATTCACATTGGGAATTCATGCAGCATGCAATAACATGGCTCTTACCACACGTATTTGGCAGTGCCTTGAATAGGCTCACAATTTGCTTGTAATGTCAACTTTAATACAATCAACTAGCACTATTTATCATATGTACAAATGAGGGTATTTAACACTGGACAAAATGTTGTCTTTGAAGAAAATAATATGTCCATACAATAATTAGATGTACACATACTAAAAGTATTAAAACATTACTATAAAAATTAATTTAGGATGATAAGGGATTCTGTCAGTCAATTTGCATGAGCAGGCCATAGGGGGAAAAGTGCTCCGAGCACAAATTAAGCCATATTAAATCAATATTTCTGGATGTATGTCTTTAAATAAAGACTTTCTAATTTAAAATTATCAATATTTGTTATGATATAAAACAAATCAAAGTTTACTTATTTGTGAGAAGACCAGGTAAAAACTATTCCTTTTAGGTCATCCAGGCTTAAATCAGTTTAAATTCCAATACTTAAATGACTTAAGATCTTTAATAAGACCCCAATGAAACACATTATTAGCATATAAAACACAGCCAGTATAAATTGATGCTTAATTTGTAGCAGAAGTCTTTACAACCAAGCAAAACTTTTACTACTGGGTAAGGATTAAATAAATTTCTAGCTAATACATCATAATACATAAAGGAAGGAGAAATATATACATATATACTTGTATATATGTATATATTTCTGACAAGGTATTGTGAAAACAGTAAAAGCTATCAACATTAGCTATATATAATTAACTAAAAAAATATCTTCAAGTAGGTAGGCATCAATAGACAGTTCATATACTTAGTATAAAGATCATAGTACATACATAGTTGAAACTTATTTATGCTTTTATTAAACCTAATTAGACAGCTATTTCCAGAAAATAATATGCCATCACCTCATATAGTTTATCAACAATGAGCTTAAAAGCAAATAAGCTTAGAGAGGTCTTTTTTAATGTTGCTTTGTTTGAGTGTTAGCAAAAAACCAATTGTGTTCTATAAGTCAATAAGTAACACTGCTAACTGTGCATTAGTTTTGCATTGGTTTTCCATAAGAGATGATCAAAAGGAAAATTAATAATCCCAGATGGGGTCTGAAACACTCCCTACTTAATTTTTTTTAATCAGAAAAGAGGGTTCTTTTTTGTATGTAATAGCTTATTTTCATCTTTATCAACTGGGAAAAGGAAGTTGCTTCCTACATTGAAACATGCTGGGATTTTAACTTATAGAATAAAAGATTAAAAACTAGCCTTGGCAATTGAACTAAGTAGTTTATATTGTGAGCATTCAAAAGGGTTATAAAACAAAACTAAAGGCCATTTTTAATTCATTTTACCAAAACTTTGTTGTATATTTCAAGTTTTACAACTCAACATTTCTAAATTAGTGTACATTAAATTAAACAAAAACTAAAGCATAGCAATTGGTCATGCTTTCACCACTGAAGAGTTTTACATGTGTGCAAAATAGTGAGTTTAAGGTTTGGAATACAATTTTTTCAGACCACATACCTACGGTAGGGTTTTGTTTCTGTTCCACAAGAGTTCTTGGTGTTCGTAGGTAATTAGCATTTTCAGATACAACCTGCACAAGGAAAGCAAAATAAATGAGGTAAAACAGTAAAATGAACTCAAAAGTCCATATTTCATTTGCAGCCTGTTCCAGACAGACAAAGGTTAATAAGCTGTATGATAAATATTAGTAGAAATACATAGAACATGAAGATCATGCAAGATCCCCTTCTGAAGGGAGTTCATTTCATATGAGATCCTTGCAATGAAGTGGTGCGAAGCAGGCATTCAAGAATGAAAGATCATGTATGAAGCAAGACAGATGAAAAGAAACAATTAATAGATTGATATAGTTTCACTCTCTCTTAAAAGAAGCCAAATGCCCACTCTTAAACAGCTCCTGTATTTGAAGGGGGGAAAAACAATCACAAACAAAAGAAAAGACAGACAGAGACTGTTGAGGTCACCATACAATTATTGATCCATGCACGGGCTTTATCAGAGTAACCTTTAAATATTCACAGCCTTAATGGATACCATAATCCCTTTTCCTATAATCAAAAGCATTATATTTCCAAAAGGAAATTGCTGAAATTCTCGGAAAAGTCATGTGTAACAGGCAGACCTTCCATTGTAAAAACAAAACAAAACAAAACACACACACACAAAAAAAAACAGAAAAGACAAAAAAAAAAAAAAATAATAATCTTTTAAAAATTCCAAATGTCATCACAGAGAGTCCTTCAGAAATCATTTTATTTGACCCATATTGTTGATGGGCAGACATAAATTGCCCCCTCTTATATTAAAGAAAGCATTAAAACATTATACAACTTAAAAAAAACCCAATGTATCCTTTCAATTAGATACTTCCAGACAATGGAATAACGAGAGAATGATCAGTGTTAGATGTATCCTGCTAATTAATACAGGGCCACATAAATTTTGATATTTTAAAAAATGTTCATTCTCAGCAAATTCCAAGTGGAATCTCATTTTTCAATTATGGGGGAAAGGTTATTTTTCTTACCACTGAATTATGTAATTTTGATTCTGAATGTTTTAAAAGATAATTAAGTCAAAGAAAGATTCTGTTCTTTTTAAAATTTTTACTAACAAATTAAAATACCAGGAATGTAAATTTATTAATTTTTAAATCCTGAATATTTAAAACCCTCCCAATAAAAAAGATGAACACATGCAATTTAAGTGATTTATTTCCCTCAAATATTTTTAGATATCACAAGCATTTTAAAATAAACACAAAATTAAAAAACAGAAGGATTTACTCTGATGTAAAGTAAGGGATTAGATGTCCTCAAAGATAGCTGTTTGTTGCTCTGAATGCGGGGAGGAAAAATGTTTAATGAAGTAAAGTTTAAAAACCTGTTGCCATGAGCCAAAAATACTGGATGTGAAAGCCAATGATTTGGGGGAGACAGGGGAAGAAGTGATTTGTTCCCCTGATCTGCGTCTTCGACGCCCAGTACCCACACCACTGGTATAATGCAGCCAGGTACCAGTACCCTCTGGGCTAGACACACTCAGGGGGCTCTCTTCCTGGAAGTGAGAAAGGGGGTAAAGAAAAAAAAAAAAAAAAAAAAAGCAGAGCATGCAAAGTTAGATACAACAGAGCCAATGACCAGAAAGAAAAAAAAATACAGTTTGTTCGCATTTGCTTATCAATGTTTTAAAAACTATTAAACAGTAATTTGGGAGCCAAATATTTCAATATCTGAGAAGCTGATAGGAATGATATAAATCTAATTGTATTGTGATAAAAATTGTGAGAATTACCTTATTATCTTAAATATACAACATATATTTATACTGCTTAATAGTTGTTTCTTCCCTCTTAAAACTGGAGATTTAAAAAATGTTTATCTTAGCAATTTTAAAATATGAAAGTATTCTGCTTAATTTTGTATATTCAAGAGGTTTTGTGCTATAGTGGGTAAAGTTTCCAACCCAAAGCGTGAAAAAATTATGCACAGGGTGAAAGAGATTTCAATGTATATAATGTAGAAAAGAAAATCTGTCTGCCAGACACTAAAAAAATTTAACCATTAGATGGATTCAAATGGTACTTGTTTACACTTTCAACACTAGCTGTTTATGTACACCCTCCAAAGATTATTTATAGAGTACAGTAGGCAAAACATGCAGCAAACATTCTCATTTTATATGTTTGCATGTTCAGGTTTCAGACAGTGAGGACAGAGTAAAATCTACTTGCACAAAATGAAGAGAATAGTCTTTTTCTCTGTGTCTTTTGGAAGTACAAACTTCTGATATCCATGCAGATGGCTGACGCTGGAAAGAGTCTTCAAGGTTTTACTTGAATAATTTACCTTATGAAAGTAAAAGTTTAGCATGGCATAGAAATAATCTCTTGAAAGCAACTATTTAAGTATTTATGAGAAAATATTTATAAATGTATTCTGTGTTTTAAGAGTTAACAAAGGGCAGTGATTTTGTTGAAGATTTTACAAGTACAGATGAGTTGCAAAATGATAGCTATATCAGTGTTTAAGGCTTTTTGGAGTGCAGGAGAAGACTGAATGGTGAAATTCTGAAAATCCGATTAACAGCAGATTGCTTTGTTCAGCATCAAAATCACTGCCCTGAAGTGGTAGCTTAGGTTATTTTCTGAAATTAAAGATACCTAAACATAACCCCAGGTTTCATTGTTTTTAATTAAACTGTAATAGAACAAATAACTCATGTTCTATAATTGTTAATCATCTTCTATTATAATTAACTTAAAATATTAAATTAGTGGGAACCCTGACTAGTATACAATTTCCATTATAAAATTACAACAATTTATTGTATTGGTAGATGCTTTTTCTATACATAACTGTCAAATTGAGGCACAGATATATTTGAAACTTAAGAATCATAAGACACTGTTTGTATAATTTGGGGCCATAGAAATGAGCATAATTCTTTTTTGTTGTTGTTTATATTCTTATTCATCAACTGTTAGATAATGTTATACTCTTAAGACTTGGTACACTTAATTAGCAACAAAATATATTTTCTGCCTTGGCTGGTTTGGCTCAGTGGATAGTGTCAGCCTGCAGACTGAAGGGTCCCAGGTTTGATTCCAGTCAAAGGCACATACCCAGGCTGTGGGCTCAATCCCCAGTAAGGGTTGTGCAGGGGCAGCAATTAATGATTCTCTCTCATCATTGATGTTTCTATCTATATCTTCTCCCTACCTCTCTCTGAAATCAATAAAAATATATTTTTAAAAAGCTTTAAAATAAAAAAAATATATATATTTTCTAACAAGATGTTTCTTCTGTGTTAAAGTTAAATTCTTGCTTTATACTTCTACTCAAGCATTTAGAAAACAATTGTAAGCACTGATCTCAATCAGTGCTTGGAAAATCATCTGACAAAGAATATAGATAATCTAAAATAAAGGCATTTAAAGTAAAAATGTATACAGATATTAAAGACTTACTTAACAAGCTCATTCCAACTGTTCAACTTTCCTTTTAAATGTTATTTTAGTAGCTATTTAAATGTTATTTTATTATTGAGCATAACAATTAGCTTTAGTTATTTAATTGTAGATCTTAATACAAAGGTAAATTTTTCAACTATAACTATATCATCAAATTTCAAATTCCTATATTGATTTTTGCAATCAGGCTAACAATTTAGAATTTCATATCTTAATCTACAGTATCATTGGAATCAGTTGTTGCTGAAGCATCTCTGGCAATTTCTCTTTACTTTTAACCAAATATTATTCCTGATACATTATTAAAAAATTATGTCCTTCTCCATAATTAAAGCTGTATTTTCTTTTCTGTTTTATTAAAATATAGTTAGTTTACTATATGAAAAACATGCTCTGACACATGCACTTACTTCGTTTGTAGTCATCTTCCTAGATCTTGGAAGTGGAGACTTCCTGTGTATATGAATTGGCTCTGATACCATAGGTTTGAACAACAGCACACCTCGATCAACCTCATCTTTTTTAGAAGTATGTGGTTCGTCATCGTTATCAATTTTAAAAGATTTTCTGCCTTCATTCTGTGGGAAACGAATATACCATATAAAGGTCAGATAAAACAACAATCTCTTCTGATGAACAAATTGAACCACCAATTGGTATTGTCACTGAAAATACATATACAGGTTTGCTTATTCAAGTAAATTAATAGTAATTAAATTCTTACAACAACCTAGTATTATTCTGGGTATTGTGAGACAGATGACAGAGTTGCTGACTTTAAGAAATACATATACTCTATGGAGAAATTAAACAATAATCCAACAAAAAAGCCATATAAAACAAATTGCCTAATTAAATTCCATTACATGCCCAAATAAATAAACAACAATAATACAGTAAAGAAGAGTAAAGATCAGTTTTGTTATACAGGAATGGCATCAACCCAAGCACGAACTAAACTTCATTCGAATTTATACATTTCAGAATACTTAAATTCTATGCCAAATATTTCCAACAAATGTGATGATTGCATACATAAATAACAATCATTTGATGACTCACTAAATATTTACTGAGTGGTACCATTCGCCAGGACACAGATTAATAAGATACAATCTCAGATTGCAAGACTCTCACAGTATATATAGTGTAGGAGACAGATAAGTTAAAAAACTTATACCAAATACCCGTCCATAATAGAATGGGTAAATTGGGGCATAGTTATACAGTAAAACACATATTTTAAAGCAATAAGAATGGATAAACTAAAACTAAATACAATTACATCAACGAATCTCATAAACATAAAGTTAGACAAAAGAAGTCAAACAGAAATACATAAAACCCTCATCAAACTAAGTGGTATAGAAAATAAAGAGGAACTTCTTTAACTGGATAAGAGATATCTAAAAACCTGAAACAATCAACACAGTCAACAATAAGTCACTGAAAAACAAGAGTGCCACCGTCACTAAATCTATTCAACATTTTACTGGACTTTTGTCATCATTACAATCATATACTTAGAGATACAATCATATACATAGAAAATCATATACAAAGAGATACAACCATATACATGGAAAATCCAAATGACTCTATGGATAAATTATTAGAATGATCAACAGTATGTAGTAAGGCTGCTAGTTATAAAATCTTTATACAAAAATGAGTTAAAATTCAGTATGACAATAAAAGAAAATGAAATTTACATAATTTATGATGGCATAAAAATATAAAGAACTTATGAATTAATCTGACAAAACAGGTCCAGCATTTCAAAATATCTTAATTTTATCAAAAAGATATAGTATCTAGCTAAAGATATACTAAGTCCTTGGACTAGAAGATCTAACACTGTAAAAGTGTTACTTCTCTCAAAATTGATCTGCAGAGTTTATGTAAATCTAAAAATTCCAAAAAGGTCTCTCTAGAACATTCCTCTTCACTTTAGTTTAAGAATGAACAAGGATGCCTAGTATCAACACTTCTATTCATCATCATAATGGTCTTAGGCAGTAGCACTTCACCAAAAAGCATATCCAAATGGCCAATAAACATAGGTGCTAATCTTTACTTGTCATGAGGGTAATGTAAATTTAAACCACAATGAGATAGCACTATATGCCTCCCAAAATAGTTACATTAAAAACACTGGTCATATTAAGTACGGACAAGGATATGACAGTATCTTTAAAAAACAATTGGGAAAACTATTTGACTGTATCTTCTAAAGTTGAATTTATACATATCCTATGACCTAACAATTTACCTCTAGATGTATGTTCAAAAGAAATGTGTACATTTGTTTACCAAAAGATTTGTAAAATAGTGTTCATAAAAACATTCATCTTCATAACTTGAATTAGAAAAAAAAAATGAAATGATTATCCAAGTGCAGTGGAGTAACACATTCTACTATATTTATTTAATAGAATCCTACATGGAAACAAAAACAAAGAACAGAACAGATGAATCTCACAAACATAATGGAAGAAAAAGCCAAATCTATTCCTCACCCCCAAAAAGCATATATTTTGTGATTTCATATATATAATATTTAAAAATAAGCAAAGTTAATCTATGACAATAGGTACTTTGGGGAGAAGATAGGGAGGTTGTGATAAGGACAGGGCATAATCTGGTCTTCTGGAATAATGGTATTGTTGTAGTTATGACTTGGCTGGGTGTTCAATTGTGTTCATTTTATAATATATCATTAAGGTATGTACTTAAGATTTACGTACTTTTATCAATATGTAATATACTTTAGTACAAAGTTTTAAACTGAGTATATATTTAACTTTGTAAGGTTACTATAAATATTAAAATGCAATTCTTGCCAAGTGCTTAGCACAGTGTTTAGCATGAATTAATCCTCAAGTAAAACAACAATAAAAACCAAAACCAAAACCAAAACAACGGTAGTTTTTTATCCATTCTAAATACTGGTCTTAAAAATCCAAAATAATCTAAATAAAAGATAAAATTCAACCATGCCTAAAAATGTCCACCTAAATCATAATTTAAAAATGTAAATCATCTTGCTACTCATTACTTGAGATAAGAATTCTAGCACATGATAGAAAATTCTTATAGAAACTTAATGAAAAGCTAACACTGCAGTGCTCTCTTGTGGTCACCAAGCTCTGTGGGTTTCAGCATCATTACCTCTCTTGAAGCTGGTCTATATCCATAGCCGGATGGTAAATTTTTGTCTTCTTCACATCCTTTGGCTCCTGGACTGAAGTGTAATTCAACATGAAAGCGTTCCTCTGAAGAAAGATCCTAAAAAACATCACAGAACATTTGGAAAATAAGAAACTTAAAACTATTTATTTACCTCGGGTAACAAATACATATCGATAACTTGGTTACCTTGTTAGGATCCTCATAAAGCATGATAACGATCTGAGTCATGTAGTTGAGCTCATTGACAACATTTAAATAATCCATAGCTCGTTTCCACTGTTCATCTTTTGATTCCTGAACAAAAAATATATGGAAAACATTTTCTCATTTTGTATTACTTGAAGTAACTTTATTTTTATTATGGTAGTTTGCTTAATCCTGAGTGATATCACAAAGAAAGGTGAATATTTATATGTACAAATCTTTCAAAATAACTCCACTATATTTAAGTCTCAATAAATTACTTAAGCCTAAGTAAATTATTTTAAAACTATCTTAACAACGCAGCTGGCATGGCTCAGTGGTTGAGCATCGACCTATTAACCAGGAGGTCACAGTTTGATTCCCAGTCAGGGCACATGCCCGGGTTGAAGGCTTGATCTCCAGTGGGAACGTGCAGGAGCAGCTGATCAATAATTCTCTCTTATCACTGAGGTTTCTATCTCTGACTCCCTATCCCTTCCTCTCTGAAATTCGTAAAAACATATTTTAAAAAATAAAATTAAAAAACATCTCATGAGAAGTATTAGAAACTCTTGTAGTAACTTAACGTAAGGCTTCCTGTCAAGATGGCAGAGTAGGTAAAAGCGGTACTGTCATCCTCCCACAACCACATCAACATTATAACTAAACTACCAAACAGCCATCACTGAGAACCACCTGAAATCTAGCTGGACAGAAAACCTATCACTGAAGAAGAATCCATGTAGAGACTGGTAGGAGAGATGGAAACACAGAACAGGCTGGTCCAACACACAGGTGGCAGTTAAAAATCAGTAGGGCCCAGCCTTTGTGGCTGTTGGTTGAGCATTATCCCATGCACCAGGAGATTGCTGGTTAATTCCCGGTCAGGGCACATGAATGGGTTGCAGGTTTGATTCCCAGTATGGCTATTCACATCTCACATTGCTATAATGCCAAGCCACTAGACCAGCCACTCTCCACCTAAGCACTACTCTGGAGCAAAAGCTGCATCTGTGTGTGTTAAGTGTTTGGATTGGAGATATGTGCAAAGATGTATATATATTTTTTCAAACTTGATAAGAGAAAACATAAATTAGCATAGCATTGCTAAGTTTCACTAGATGTAAATTATTATAAATAATGAGTTTAAGTTAAATACTACACTATTAGTAAGAACATTATGTAATACCTAATTTAGTGTTGCAGTTATATTTTGCTAGGTTTTAATGAACAGATAAAATGTAACAAAATTTAGTAGGATACTCCTGAATACAATATTTAAGAATTCATAAACATACACACACACACACACACACACACACACACACACACACACACACACACACACACACACTAGAGGCCCGATGCATGAACTTCGTGCAAGAGTAGGCCTTCCGTCCCCCGGCTGCCGGCACCGGCTTCCCTCTGGCACCCGGGACCCAAGCTTCCCTCACAGCCCCGGCTTTGTCCAGAAGGACATCCAGTGTAATTAGCATATTATGCTTTCATTATTATAGACTAGAGGCCTGATGCACAGAATTCGTGCACTGTGTGTGTGTGGGGGTGTCCCTCAGCCTGGCCTGCGCCCTCTCATAGTCTGGGAGCCCTCGGGGGATGTCCCACTGACGGCTTAGGTGGGGGAGTGGGCCTAAGCCATTAGTGGGACATCCTTAGTGCTGCCATGGAGGTGGGAGAGGCTCCTGCCACCGCTGCTGCGCTCTCCAGCCATTAGCCTGGCTTCTGGCTGAGCAGCATTCTTTAGGAGTGCACTGACCACCAGGGGGCAGCTCCTGTGTTGAGCGTCAGCCCCCTGGTGGTCACTGCACGTCATAGCTACCGGTTGTTCCACCATCGGGCCAAAACCGGCTCTCCGACATCCCCCGAAGGGTCCCGGATAGCGATAGGGTGCAGGCCAGGCCAAGGGACCCCCACTGGAGCATGATCAGGGCCGGGGAGAAATGCAGGAGGTTGGCCAACCAGGAGGAATTACGTGAGGGCTCCAGGGCATATCTGGCCTGTCTTGCTCAGTCCCGATTGGCCAGACCCCAGCAGCAAGCTAACCTACTGGTTGGAGCATCTGCCCCCTGGTGGTCAGTGCATGACATAGCGACTGGTTGACCAGTCGACTGTCTGTCTCCTGGTGGTCAGTGCACATCATAGCAAGCAGTTGAGCAGCCTTAGCATATCATTAGCATATTACACTTTGATTGGTTGAACGAACAACCCGACAACCGGACACTTAGCATATTAGGCTTTTATTATATAAGAAATTATATAGGATATGTATTTTTAGCATACAATATCTTTATGTTTTATTAGCTATTACAGACTTAATTTGGTTTTTACTTTTCAAACGTGCATCATTTTGCTTTCAACATGGTGAATGGTATATTAAAAACTGAGCAAAATCAAGTGTAGGCTTTACTGACTTAACCTTGAATATTTGCAATTATCCGTTCATAGATTATTCATAACACTAAATATCCCTTCCATGTTGCCAGGATACAGAAATTAAAAAAGAATATTGAATCACTTTAAAGAAATTTAGAACAATGTATTTAGGAGAAAAAATATTCCTATTGTTCATGTATTAATAGACTAGAGGCCCAGTGCATGATTGAATCATGCACGTGTAGGGTCCCCTACACGCTTTTGCTTTTGATCACGGGGAGCTGGGTGCCTGTCCGTTAGTGCACCAGGCCTTTCAGAAGCCTCCAGCGCGGCGGAGGCTTCTGAAAGGCCTGGTGTCTGAGTGGAAAGGCATCCAGCTGCCACACTTTTGCTTTTGATCGCGGGGAGCTGGGTGCCTGTCTGCTGGTGTCTGAGTGGACAGGCATCCAGCTGCCACGCTTTTGCTTTTGATCGCGGGGAGTTGGGTGCCTGTCTGCTGGTGCACCAGGCCTTTCAGAAGCCTCCAGCGCGGTGGAGGCTTCTGAAAGGCCTGGTGTCTGAGTGGACAGGCATCCATCTGCCACGCTTTCACTTTCGATCGCTGGTGCTTGAGCGGAAAGGCATCCAGCTGCCACACTTTTGCTTTTGATCGCGGGGAGCTGGGTGCCTGAGTGGACAGGCACCCAGCTCCCACGCTTTTGATGGTCCGTGGCCGCTGAGGGGGGCTACCCTGCCGTTGAGAGGCGCAGCTGGGTGTCCGCGCAGGCCCCCTCAGCGGCCGCGGATCTGGCCTCGATCTGGCCGTTGAGAGTCGCAGGGGGCGGGAGTCCCGCCCCCCTCAGTGGCAGCGGATCTGTGCCTCTCAATGGCCGGATAGGCCACCCCGAGTCCCGCCCCCCAGCCTCCCACCGCCCAATCGTGGGCGTAGCGGAGTGATGGTAATTTACATTTTACTCTATTATTAGATAGGATTATTTTCATTCCAGGTCATTGGATATTATGTTTTATGTATGGGAAATTCCATCTGTGGAATAATAAAATATACATATATTCTTCTTTTCCCCCAGTTTCTGGAACAGAGCTCCTAAAACCCTTGTAATTTTCTAAGTGCTAAGAACACTTAGAGCATCTTTTGTTCTAACATTTGCTCTTTGAGCTCTTAAATCTCTTTGAATTTTCTTGGTAATAGGAATATCATTTGTTCTAATGAGATGATTCTTTTTTTTTTTTAATTTAAATTCATTATTTAAAGTATTACACAAGTATCCTTTTTCCCCCATTGACCTCTCCCTGACCCCTCCCCCCCCCCCCCCCCCCCAGTGCTATGCCCTTACCAGCCTCTGTCTGTGTCCATTGGTTATGCTCATATGCATATACACAAGTCCTTTGGTTGATCTCTTACCCTCTCAACCCCCAACTTTGGTCATAGGTTAGACAGTCTGTTCGATGCTTCTATGACTCTGGTTCTATTTTTGTTCATCAGTTTATGTTGTTCATTATATTCCACAAATGAGTGAGATATGTGATATTTATCTTTAATTAAGGCTCATTATATGTATTCCCTGAAACCTTGCTTAATCTTATTTCCCAAACAAACCTTTTTTAAAAAGCTATTATAGAGGGATAGATTTTACCCAGGCCATATTGAAACATCAAAACTTTCAACTGGGAAGATATTGAACAAGGTTTTAAGTATATTAGTTACAGGGTCTTATAAGGGCAGTATGAGTTGGGGTAATATTTATAGTTCAAATAAGTTAATATTTTTTTAAAATTAGAAAAGAGGACATCATTTTGGTATAGAGTTTAATTTTTACTTTAGTAAATACATGTAACGTTTTTTCTTTTATTTGGAAGCACAGATTTTTAAAAGAATGAAATTGTGAGCTTTTGTTTTGAGAAGTGCAGCCAAATACAATGTATACTCAACAAGCTCTAGTTCTAACCGCCACCACCTTGGTTCAAACTATACCATCCTTCTTTAGATCATTTCGATAACTTCCTAACTGATTTCCTTATATCTACTCCCACCTATGTGCTGTCCACACAGTAATCAAATATACTTACTTCCCCTGCTTAAAACATTTCAATGGCTTCCCAATCTCCTTATGATCCAAGGCACTGGCTCTCCAAACTTACCTGTTGCCATCTATCCATCACTCATTATTATGTTCCAACTACAGGACTTCTATTGGTTCCTATGTCCTGCACATTCTTTCCACCTTCTAAATAAGTACAAAAGGGTTAAAAGGGGACTACACAGGAGACATATCCCTCCTCTCCAAAAATAATTCCATTGTTACTAGTGAATATATAAGCTCTTGCCTTGCTAATTAAGGACCACTTTTTTTCACTCACTATTTCATTTGTTAAATTTCCATGAACCTACAATGTTGCAAGGGATGCCACTTTGCTATTCTTTGTTGGAACAAAGAAGAACCCAAAACAAGAGGAAAGAACATATGAATTGGAAAATATGACAGGCACAAAACTCTGAAATAGCCTTGGAGTACCTTTGATAATAACTTAATCTATCAAGCCCAATAATAAGATAAAGAATCTAGATACCAAATCTTCATTATTTGAAGGGGTCAATGGGGGGGAGGGGAAGGGAACATATGTAATACTTTCAACAATAAAGATTTAAAAATTACACAGTAAAATTAAAAAATTACACAGTAAAAACAGGCATTAGTGATTTGATGACAAATTCAAGGAAACATTTGTTAAGTAGACTGGAATAACTTATTCTACTTACATTGCATAAGGCACCGTAGCGAAGAATAGATAGTAAAGAATGTACATGACTTTCACTGGTGAAATATAATCTGGTACGGACATGACGTTCAGGAGACAGAACACCCCTGGAATACCTAAAGTTAAAAGCAGACAATGGTAAAACAACCATATAGTCAAAACTTAATAAGCATTGAAATTATTCTATAAAATGGAATTTAATCTTACTAGAAGTAAAAGATCCCCGTAAGTAAATCTATCCCTCTTCCAACCACAATTGAGGAATATCTTATTAGATATTCCTTTAATATGAAAATAATTGGAACTAACTCGGACCTCTCTGAGATTAGTCAAAGAAGAATTAACATTAGTCAAATTCACTGCCAATAGCTCATTGTAGCTCCTCTACTAAAAATAACAGGTCATAGTACTAAAGAAATTCACAATGTTTATGCTGCTGAATGGGGTACATGCTGAATAATGTGAATAATGACACATATTCCTTTTCCCTTTTCACTTCAGTTCTTACCCAATTTGGAGGGAAAAAGAATCCTGGTTGGAAGTTAACTACTAGGAATACCTAGGCAATCCTTATTTCCACAGTGTGCCAAGTGACACATTTCTAATTACTTCATAGGAACATTAAAAAGTAATTTAGATTTGAAGTATACTAAAACAGACACCTATAGATTTAAATACCAGTACAGTCTCTTACACAGGATGGAGTTTATTTACAGTGTCATCATCTTGTGTCCTCTGAAGGTCTGAGCGAATTTTTCTAACTAGAGGAGTACAGTAGCCTTTGGCAATCTCCAGCTTTTCAGCTTTGGTTATACCATATTCCTGAACAGAAAACATATGATATTAGAAAAAAAAAGTATAATGCCGAAGAGCTCTAACAAATGCACTGCTAAATTAAAGAACTATAATAAGCCTTTTAGAAAACTATATACAACTTCTAGTTTACATTTCTGTAGCTGTTTAAGTATACTATTCCCAAAACTATTAAGTGTAATTGAAAGAATCTTTGGTGGGACTGAAAAAAAACCACCTAATAATTTCTGAAGAAGGGATGATGAATGGATGAATGTAATCTTTATGGGTTGTAGTCCAACTCAATTGGCATGTTAGGTTTTAAATGTAGAAACAAACCTAAAACAAAGATGGATTAAGAATACAAACACTGAAGCACAGAACAAATAGTCAATAAACATATGAAAAGAAATATAAATTGAAACTGAAATTTTTATCTATTCAAATGTCAGAGATTAAAAAGGCTAACAAATTATATAAAGCCTTTGGCCAATACTTTTAAAGTTTTAATTAGTGGTGGGCAAAAAAATGCCATAAAATTATCAAATTTCATGATATTTATAATTACTATAGGTTAAATAAATTTATGAGATTATAATATGAGGTATAAAGAAAAATAAATTATAATAATTCTAATAAAAATTAGTTCAAAGGAGTAGATAAAAAAATGACGATATGAGAAGAGAAAAATTCGTGATGTGTGTGTAGATGGGATAAGAGAGAAAAGGAAGAGGGCAGAAAGTGAGGTGAACAAGAGAGGGAAAGAAGGGAGAGTAGAGAGGAGAAAGAAATAGGCACAACTCTCTCCAAGTACAACTGGGATATCTGAATTTAAAGGCTACTTCCTGCTATCAGGTACTTCCCAGATGGCCAAAGATAAGTATGATCAAGACTGCCTAATAAAGAAAAGGTTGATTGATTACAAAAGGAAGACCCACAATAATGGAACTTCTTGGGGTCATTTTCCTTAAACTAAAGCTTGGTTGGTTCAATTATCTTGCCAACATAGATGACAGTGAATTAAGTATGTAAAAGGGCTATAAATGCAATTGTGTATGTACAAGTCAATGAAAGGAAAATGTTGGAATTAAAAATTACCAGTGGAAATTTTTATTGTTATCAAGGCATGAGGAAACAGATACTCTCTATCCATAAATGAGTGAGATCATGTGGTATTTTTCTTTCATTGACTGGCTTATTTCACTTAACATAATGTTCTCCAATTCCATCCAGGTTGCTGCAAATGGTAAGAATTCCTTCTTTTTTATGGCAGCATAATATTCCATTGTGTAGATGTACCATAGTTTTCTGATCCAGTCATCTGCTGATGGGCACCTAGGCTGTTTCCAGATCTTAGCTATTGTAAATTGTGCTGCTATGAACATAGGGGTGCATATATCCTTTCTTACTGGTGTTCCCAGTTTCTTAGGATATATTCCTAGGAGTGGGATTACTGGGTCAAATGGGAGTTCCATTTTCAGTTTTTTGAGGAAACTCCATACTGTTCTCCACAGTGGCTGCACCAGTCTGCATTCCCACCAGCAGTGCACGAGGGTTCCTTTTTCTCCGCATCCTCGCCAACACTTGTCGTTTGTTGATTTGTTGATGATAGCCATTCTGACAGGTGTGAGATGGTACCGCATTGTTGTTTTGATTTGCATCTCTCAGATAATTAGTGACGTTGAGCATGTTTTCATGTGTCTCTTGGCCTTCCTTCTGTCTTCTTTGGAAAAGATTCTATTTAGGTCCGTTGCCCATTTTTTTATTGGATCATTTATCTTCCTTTTATTAAATTGTATAAGCTGCCTGTAGATGTTGGAGATTAAACCTTTATCAGTGATGCCATTTGCAAATATGTTCTCCCATGCAGTGGGCTTTCTTGTTTGTTGATAGTTTCTTTTGCTGTAAAAAAGCTTTTTATTTTGATGTAGTCTCATTTGTTTATTTTCTCTTTAGTTTCCATTGCCCTAGGGGCAGTATCGGTGAAGAAGTTCTTTTGGCATATGTCTGAGATTTTGCTGCCTGTGGATTCCTCTAGTATTTTTATGGTTTCCCGTCTTATGTTTAAGTCCTGTATCCATTTTGAGTTTATTTTTGTGTATGGTGTAAGTTGGTGATCTAGCTTCATTTTTTTGCATGTATCTGTCCAATTTTCCCAACACCATTTATTGAAGAGACTGTCTTGACTCCATTGTATGTGCATGCCTCCTTTGTCAAATATTAATTGAGCATAGTGGTTTGGGTCAATATCTGGATTCTCTATTCTGTTCCATTGATCTATATGTCTGTTCTTGTGCCAGTACCAGGCTGTTTTCAGAATAGTGGCTTTGTAATACAGCTTGAAATCTGGTATTGAGATCCCTCCTACTTTATTCTTCTTTCTCAGGATTGCTGTGGCTATTCAGGGTCTTTTTTTATTCCAGATGAATTTTTGGAGAGTTCTTTCAAGGTCTGTGAAATATGCCGTTGGTATTTTAATGGGGAGTGCATTGAATCTATAGATTGCTTTGGGTAGTATGGACATTTTAATGATATTGATTCTACCAATCAATGAACATGGTATGTTCTTCCACCTGTTTACGTCTTCCTATATCTCTTTTTTTCAATGTCCTGTAGTTTTCCGTGTATAGGTCTTTTACCTCCTTAGTTAAGTTTATTCCTAGGTATCTTAATTTTTTTGGAGCAATGGTAAATGGGATTGCCTTTTTAGTGGAAACAGATATTCTCATACACAGCTCATCTGGAAGAAAACTGGTAAAAGATTTCTAAAGCTACAGAAATAGTCTTGAGATAAAAATGTATGTGAAAAAAGAGTGAAAGAAAAAAAAAATCCAGATTTCCAAATATGAGAAGTGGTTAAATAAATTACTGTTACATCACAGCATTCCACCATCCTATATAATAAGAAAGGAATATGCTAACGTAACGACCTCGTAACAACCAGATCAAGGATCTGCAGGAGGGTGGAGCAGCAAACTACAAGCGGGGGGGTGGGGGGGGGCGCGGGGTGGAGAGCTACAGGAGGGGGCAGGGAAGCAAGCTATGAGGGGGGTCGGGGGGGAGTACAGGAAAGCTGTACTGATATGAAAAGTTCTTAATGCTAAGTGAAGGGGGGAAAATCATGTTGTAAAACAGTATGCTTTTCCTGGTTCTATTTTTACAAAGAACATTTGTTACATATATAAATTTAAGAGAAAAATTATATCTGCAGATTGGAGAGGGTTCAGGCTGGGCTGAGGGACACCCCCCTCCCCCCCCCCCGCAAGTGCATGAATTCTGTGCACCGGGTCTCTAGTATTCATTATAAATATTTAATTTACAAGGAGATGGTTGGAAATTTCTTCACCTATTTAAACAATATACCAGAAATACATACACAAAAAATAGAAGACATCATCTAAAACACCATTGATACTTGAGTTTTCTTTTTATCCCAATTCTTGGAAAGCAACTTTTCATTCCCAATTCCTGAATGTTTAGAATTACGTTAACACAACATGATTATGTTAACAAATCATTTGTATATTTATTTAGCCAGTGTGATACATTTAGATATACTGAAAATCTACCTTGAAAAATGTATAACGGTAACATAAAGACTTAAGAGGGTCTTATATTTATAGTTTATCTGTTTAAAAATATACTTTTAAATCATCTCCATTGTAAGAATAAGTATAAATAAGATACACTGAGCCTGAACTAATGTCAATGCAATCCAAAACAATGAAAAATATCAGGGTCTTATGTATGCTTTCAATGCAAACTAAGGTTTACCAGAATTAACAATAACCATTCTTCTCAGACTCTTTTATAAGGAAACTTGAATGAATTCTCTATCTTGAATTTCATAACAAAAATGGATGCTGATTCAGTAACTTAGTGTTAGCTCAATGATTTTCTATATACCTTGTAACTAATACTGAGTTCAGCAGAATTTAGTGTGTTCACTTTGATGGTAATCTTAAAATACTGATTATAAAAATAGAACATTTTATTCTGTTAATAAAATATCCCATTTTGCAGAGTAAATTCTTTAATTTAGTAAACAAAAGTTGTTAGTCAACGAAAGTCCTTGTTCCTAAGTGAGTATTTTTAGAAGTGAAGTCCAAAGACATAGTCAGATATTTTTATATTCTTTTAAAAAGAATTCATGTTTGCAAATAACTGATTCATATACTATACCTAAAATTGTTTATATGATATATCTGACCAAACAAATAAATAGTTGCTCTTTCATGCTGGAAGAATAAGCTAATCTCTAACATTTACACAAATAACCACAGGTAAGTTGCATGCTGTCTAAATTCCTAGTTTTTCAAAGTTTTTAGGTTTTTCCTGGAGTTTCTGTAAATATTAGCAGAAGGAGAAGTAATATTTTAACAATTTTTACAGCAGAGTAGCTTTAAATGAGGCTATATTTGTTCATAATCTTTGTACTTTTCATGTATTTCATTCTTTCTGCCTTTTAACTGTGATTCTACATTGAAATGTCTGATCTAGTCCAATCTCCCTGGTATAATACACAAATAATCTTTTAGCAATGGAGATGCCAAAAGGGCATCCAGAACTATTTTCTTCTAAGATATCTTTTACCTCAACTTGTCTTATCACTTACCTCTTTATTATCAATCTGATTTTCTGCTTAATTGCATTTTAGTTATTTAAATTCTGACTTTACTTTGTTTTCCTATAATAAAAAGACCCATGAACACCTCTCCTTATAACTACTTACATCTTGACCTCTAAATATATTTTCAAAATATTTTCCCATAAAGTAAAGATTTTTAAAGTTTATATAGGGCCAGTTACCTTTTTCTCTCACTCCACACACATCTCCACAGCATAGGACTGGTAGATGTACAACAGCTGCCCAATAAATATTTAAGTAATTTATTCCATTGTTTTTAGTTGTCTTATTTGTTAGTGTATTATTGTTCTTTAGGAGTATCAATGCTTAATTTTTAAAAAGTCACTACAAAGCTGTCATTCAGAATTGAAGGTCAGATAAAGAGATTCACAGAAAAGAAAAACCTAAAGGAGTTCATTACATGAAATGTTTGAAGGGTATTATTTAAGAAGAAGAAGAGGAAGAGGGAGAAGAAGACGAAGGTGAGGAAGAAAAAGGATTAAAAATATGAACAAAATGGCAATAAATACATATCTATCAACAATTGAATCTAAAAATCAACATAAATGAAAAAGGAACCTAATGAACAAAATAAACTGATGAATAAAATAGAACCAAAGGCATGAAAACATGGAACAGACAGATGAATCTCAGAGGGGAGAGGTGGGGTAGATTAACCAAAGATCTTATATGCATATATGCATTACCTATGGACACAAACAATAGGGTGGTGAGGGCCTGGGGTGGGACAGGAACCAGGTGGAAGGGGACAATGGGGGCAAAGAGGAGGACAACTGTAATACTCTCAACAATAAAGATTTTTTTAACAAGTCATTACAAACTATTAGAAAATCAAATAATAATTTCATATAATAAATAAAAGGTTAAAAATATAAATTCATAATTACTTAGTTTCCTTTTTGAAGTTGTGGGTTTTAAATGAACATGAAAATCAGCTGTCTTTTAGCCACTGATAAGACATTTGTAAAGTATCTATACAACACTAAGAAAATTGATTCCTAGGAATTACTTACCTGAGGGATAACAATATCTGCTAATGCCTTTGAAAGACCATATAATTCCATTGTGTCTTCTAACTTCAAGGAACAGTTATGCTGGACATCATATTTTATACAGTCATATATGTCAGGGATTTTACTAATGTCATATCTTCCATTCTTTGTTTTAAAGTCTTTCTCCAACTTGGACCATCTACGTAGCATAAGCTCTAATGTCTCACTATGGTAAAGCTGGATATCTAAAACAACATGACATTTTTAAAATATTAAAGTTAAAAATCAAATTAAGAATATACTAAAAGATTGATAATTAGCAATTTTTTTGAATGTCAAAGATAAAATTGTTAAGGAGCTAGGAAATGTTACCATAGGCATAAGCTATTAACAACCATATATTTTATAGACTTGAATAAAGGTATATATAGGTTAAAACTCGGGTTTATAAAGACCTTTCCATATGGTACACACGTCAATAGTAAGAAACAGAAGAATTATATACAAAACTCTTTGAAGCTAATAAATTTTCAATTCTGAATTTTAACTTATTTAAATTATATTATCATTTATTATTTTATTAGATTCACATAACTAACAGAGTAGACAGTCATTACGGAAAGAAACCATACAAATTAAACAATTCAAAGATCTACTTTTACTAGTAAGTAATCCAAGATTACAAGGTTGTCCAAGTTATTAACCAGGCGTCCTCAAACTACGGCCCGTGGGCCACATGCGGGTGTTTTTGCCATTTTGTTTTTTTACTTCAAAATAAGATACGTGCAGTGTGCATAGGAATTTGTTCATAGTTTTTTTTAAACTATAGTCCGGCCCTCCAACGGTCTGAGGGACAGTGAACTGGCCCCCTGTTTAAAAAGTTTGAGGACCCCTGTTATTAACCAAGCTAGTCTCAGAGCCAAAGCCCAGGTCACCTTCTTATTGTTTGCTCTTGCTTATTATGCTGCCTATTTGCTGTTTAGCTATCTGGCAACGCTACAGAATGAACCAAATAAGAACATTTTCTTTCATGCTGTCAAGGGAAAAATAGCAACTATAACTTAGCTATTTATTCTTTTGCTGGATATATATTAACTCACACCTACATGTAGTATGAGAAGTTTTATTTTTTAAGATTAGTGTACCTTATTTTAAAATGTTTATAGTAACCAAATAGCAATTTTTATTTGTGTTATGCTCTAAGAAAAACATATTTACCTGATGATTTGGGATCTTCCATGCGATGTCTGATTTGAGAAGTCAAACTTTGTATCAAAGAATACACTTTGTCACAGGTCTTCACAGGATTTTTAATTAAATGCATTGATTTAGTAAGAGAAATGCTTCCAGACGGAGTAAGCTACAAATGGATAAAGTATATATTTTATATCTGTTTGTGCACAACTGTCCAAGATAACAATATACAAAACTGAAGAATAATTCCATACCACAAATTAAGATGGCCACATTATATAGTAATAAGATTAAGGATGAAGCAAAAACTTCAGAATTTCATGTTAAAAAAATTAAACATTAGCTATCATGAGATCATCTTCATAGAAAGTATGGCAGAAGTACTATAACTTACAATGCCATTTTATTCTAACCTACATCAACAATTTGTTGACTCAATATGAACAAATGTTGTCCTAACAATTTGACAGATATTTAGATGTAACAATCCTAAGGCTCTATCATTATAATAATCTTTTTTTCCAGTTGAGGTATTTAGAGGTTAAGCCCAAGATCAACCACTGGTATGTGAAGAGTGGGATAAAAAAGCAGGTAGTCTGGCTATAGAGCTGGTGCTCTTAAACACCATGCTAATTCCTTTGTGATAAGATTTTTTACAAGTCAACAAAAGCCATTAATAACAACATAGTTTCAAATTCTAGTTTTTACACTTAGTTTGGCAAGTTACTTAACTCCATCAAATGAGTAAGTTTCTACAAATAATACAAAGTGTAAAGTAGGGTTCTACTTCTCATTATGACGAACTAGTAGTTCAGCTTAATCTAACCATTGTAAATACATAAAAATCTTGGGCAAAGAACTTCTATACTTCTGCTTTGAGGTATCTGAGAACCTATATAATAAAAGCCTAAGCAACCATTACGGGCGGAACAACCAGAATGACCTGTTGCTATGATACGCACTGATCACTGGGGGCAGACGCTCAATGCAGGAGCTGTCCCCTGGTGGTCAGTGCGCTCCCACACGGGGAGCACTGCTCAGCCAGAAACTGGGCTCACTGCTGGTGAGGCAGCAGTGGTGGTGGGAGCCTCTCCCTGCTCCACAGCAGCGCTAAGGAGCAGCGAGCAGGCGGGTGGTAAGGAGCGAGGGGTCCCGGACATCCCCCGAGGTCACTCCCCATGCACAAAATTTGTGTACCGGGCCTCTAATAATATAATAAAGAATTATAGAACCGAAACTCATACAGAGAGTGAATCTGGCATTTAAGGCTGTTTCTGAACTGGAGACATTTGTTGATCCTGAATAGGCAGCAGAGAAGTGGAGTAGAGCTTTAATAGTCCTACTAGGCCAGTGGTGGGCAAACTGCAGCTCGCGAGCCACATGTGGCTCTTTGGCCCCTTGAGTTTTTAGCAAAGGCCAGCTTCGGAGTACCCTAATTAAGTTAATAACAATGTACCTACCTATATAGTTTAAGTTTAAAAAATTTGGCTCTCAAAAGAAATTTCAATCGTTGTACTGTTGAAATTTGGCTCTGTTGACTAATGAGTTTGCCGACCAAAAGTGAAGTCCAGGATTTCCAAAGGTGGAACACTGATAAACTCTGCCTCAAAAAGTGAGAGTGAATCAGAAGCAAACCAATCCACCAACAAACTGCAGATCAGGTTCAGGTCAACTGCTAAGTCAAAAAGATCTGTTCTGAAACTGGATTAAGGCAATCTTAGATTGCTATGTCCAAAGGCATATAGCAAGGACAAATAAAAAACCTTATTGGAAGATGTTAATATTCTATTTATTTCCACAAACAAAGTATTCAACCGTAATTAAAGATATTCAGGCACACAAGAAAATAGGACATCATGAATACCAATCAGGAGAATAAACAACAGAAACAGAACTAGAGACTAAGTAATAAAATTATCAAAAACTAAAAAAAAGAGAGACTTTCTATGATCAAAAGAAAACATTGAAAATTATCAAAGAATTGCATATTATCGAAAAAATGACAATATTATATGTAAAAAAGAAGCAAACAGAAATTCTGAAATTGAAAAATACACTGGCTGACTTTATAAGCACATTACATACAGCCAGAATTTAGTAAATTAGAGACTGGTTAGAAGATATTATCCGGAATAAATCACAGAGAAAAAAAGATGAAAAATAAAATCCAAAGAAAGGATAAGACAAAGTTCTAGCAAGCATATATTTGGAGACCCAGAAGAAAGTAACAGGGAAAACAAAACAAAACAAAACAAAAAAAAAGACTTCCCAAAACTAAAACCAAAGACCCAAGAATCCTATTAGAAACTATTAGAAGGAAAAATTAAGAAGCAATTTATATCTAGACATAAAATAGAAAAACTGCTGAAAACCAAAGATTAAATTATGCCAAAAGGAGTTATTTTAAAAAATTATCTTCAAATGTGGAATAATAAGATCAACAACTAACTTCTCAAGATAAACACTGGAAGCTATAAGATAGTAAAACAACATCTTCAAAGCAATAAAAGAAAGTAAGTGCCATCCTAGAATTCTCTACTCAGGAAAAAAGAATTCACCATCAGTAGAGTGATACTAACAGAATGACTATATTGCTCTCCAAACAGAATGAAAATTATCTTAAATGGAAACTCTAAAATTCAGAAAGAAGAAAAGTTAATTTAAGAGTAAAATCATAGGTAAATCTTAATAAATATTGCTTTTATAAAAGGGTAACAAAAATAATACATTGTGGGATTTAAAATATACAGAATAAAAATAAACAACATTACTTATTGTATCATGTAAATTGCTAGCTGAGCAAATGTTACAATGATTTGGGGCCTTACTGCTATATAGTTCAAGGACTAATAGTATTGGCATGAATTGGAAGATTATTAAAAATGCAAAATTCCATTCCCCACCCCAGATATGATGAATCAGAATCTGCATTTTTTAACAAGGCCCCAGACAATTCTTATGCAAGTTAAAGTTTGAAAAGCACTCTTTAGGGTCCTTGCATTGTCCAGGAAGAGAGTAAAAGCATGATGTAAACCTTCAACTTTTAGAAGTCATAGAAGCCTACTGCTATCTCTGGGGTAATATCAAAACAAATAGTAAAATCAAACAAAAATGTCAAACTAACAGAAAAATAAATAAAGTATCAATTCCAATGAAGCAAGAAATGAGAGAATAAACCAAAATTTTCATAAGAATTATTTAAAACACAACTATATGCAGATTTTAAGCGATATACCTAAGAAATACAGTTTCAGAAAGATTAAAAGTAATCTGATATACTATACAAACACCAAATAAGAGAAAATGACTGTTGTAGCTATATTAATCTCAAACAAAGTAAACTTTGAGGCAAAAAGTATTGATTGAAATATATCTACTCTAAATTTATATGCATCTAATAACATGGAATCAAAAGAGATAAAGCAAGAATTGAGAGGACTACAAAGACATGAAAAATACACAATTATATTAAGAAATTTTAACACAACAGTAAAGCAAGAAAAAAATAGATAAAGAAATCAAGAGGAATTTTTATTTGAACCAAAATGATTTAAACTTAGAAATAATGGAAGTATAACTTTGAAATGCCATAGGTTTGGAAATTTTAAAAATATACTTCTAAATAACCCATGACCAAAGAAGAAATCACAAAGAAAATGAGAAAATGTCTCAAATTGCATAAACCTTTATATTTTATGAATACATTTAAAACAGTGCATAAAGAAAAATTTATGGCTAGAGCATGTATTTTTGAAAAGATTCAAGACTTAATAAGCATCCATCTAGTGACATTAGTTTTTGAGAATTAGAAAAATAGCAAAATAAAACTGTAGAAATAGAAGGAATGAGACGTTAAGCAATAAAAATGAATCAAATGAAAACCAGGTACATAATCCAGAGGACCAACAAATCTGACAAATCTGTAAGTTAGGTCTTTGAAATAATTAATAAACCTGGATTAACCATGGCAAAACTCATCAAGAAGAAAAATGGTATGCTTGCTGGTGTGGCCAGTGGTTGAACATCGACCTGTGAACCAGGAAGTCATGGTTCAATTTCCAGTTAGGACACATGCCCAGGCTGTAGGCTCAATCCCTGGTCAGGGGTGTGCAGGAGATAGCCAATCAATGATTCTCTCTCATCACTGATGTTTCAATCTCTCTCCCTCTCCCTTCCTCTCTGAAATTAATAAAAATATAAAATGGTATAATGTGATAAAACAATAAGGATGTCCCTACAGATATTACAGACATTACAAAGAACTTATATAGGATATTATAAACATTTAGAAGAATATAACTTAATACTGATATAAGACATAATAACTAGAAACTACTTAATTACTCTGAAATTCATAATTACAAACTTTATCCAAAAAAAATGCCAATAAAATTTATCATAGGATTTACCAGTAAATTTTACCAAACATTTAATGAAACATAAGTACACAAACTATTCAACCTAAATAGGATCCCCTAACTATTTTTATGAGTCTAGTACAATCCTAATATTAAAAGCAGACGAAGACATAAAGAAGTAATGTAAAACTCCTAACCAAAAATATTAGTAAATGCAGCGATATATATTTTTTAAAAATACATTAAAAAGTTGATTCTAGGAACGAAAGTAGTGTCACATTCTAAAATATCATATGATGCGCTGAAACCGGTTTGGCTCAATGGATAGAGCTTCGGTCTGCGGACTGAAAGGTACCAGGTTCGATTCCGGTCAAGGGCATGTACATTGGCTGTGGGCACATCCCTGGTAGGGGGTGTGCAGGAGGCAGCTGGTCAATGATTCTCTCTCATCGATGTTTCTAGCTCTCTATCCCTCTCCCTTCCTCTCTGTAAAAAATCAATAAAAAAAAATATTAAAAATAAAAATAAAATATCATATGATGCAATAGATGAAAAGATAATGATAAAAACCAATAACTTTTCATGATAAAATCTTAGCAAAATAGGAACAGAATAGAATTCCCTCATACTGAAATGAGAAGCTATAAAAAATTACAGAAAACATCACACTTAATGGACAAGTGTTAAAAGCTTTCCTTTTCAGAGCATGCACAAGAAATGCCACTTCTATTTAATATTAATTTGAAGGTGCTAGCTATTAAATTAAGGTAAGAAAAAGAATAAAAACATATAAGGATGGGAAGGAAGAAAAAATCCTGTGGATATGCTTTTAAAGAATCAAAAAAAATCTATAGATAAATTATTAAATTAATAAATAAGTTCAATAGGTTGATGCATATAAAGTCAATATTAAAAATGTTTCTACATAGCAGCAGCAATTAGAAAATAAAACTCTGAGATACCATTTACAACTGTACAATTTTAAAAAAATTTATAAGTTTTCACAAACTACAGGTTTAATGCAATGTAGATCAATATCCCAACAGAATTTCTGACCAGATTATTTAAAAATATACATGGAAATGTAGGAAAAGCCAAGGAAAACTTGAAGAAGGAACTATGTAGGATTTGGGATCCACAAAAGAACAGACAAACATATATGATAAAGGTGATATTATAAAGTAATGGGGAAAGGACTGTCTTTGCAGTATGTCATGCTGAGACATCAAGGCATACATATAGTTAGGGAAAAAATACAAATTTATGTCCTTACCTTTGTATATAGCATACAATTTTAGCTGGACTGTGGATAAATGTGAAGAGCAAAACAGTAAAGCTTACAGATCATATATAAGAATATCTAATGCCTTCTGGTTAGAAAAAGATATAAGCAATACATTAAAATGCATTGACCATAAAGGAAAAAATTGAACTTGGAATTCATGAAAAATAGGAACTTCTGTTTACCAAAAGATATAATAAAGGCTCAGAATAAGTGGTAGTATATATAAAAAGGAGCTCATATCTGAAATATATAAAGAACTTTTACCACTCAAAAAGAAAAACACAGACAAGTAGTAGAAAAAAAAGACCAGAGACTTGAAGAGAAGTCCTCAGGAAAGAGGATTATCTAATGAAGTACTACTATACATCTACTTTCAGAATGGTCAAAATTGATTAGTCTGAAAATGACATGAACAGAGACTATGCAGAACAATGACAATTCCCAAGGAATTTTGATGGGAGTGTAATTGGGCCAATGACTTTGGAAAACAGTTGGCCATTGTCTACTGATACTGAAACATAAGCATACCGTGGGTTACAATTAGAATAGATCCAAGAGAGACATATGCTCATATGCAATAGGACCCACACAAGGATAGTCATAGCATTATCAAATAGCCTAAAACTATAACAATAATAGAAGCATATATAAGTTGTAGTATACTCATAAAATAGAACATGAGGTAAAACTGAGGCCTGCAGGGCAAATGTGGCCAGTGACACAGCCCACAAACTAAGAATGGTTTGTCCATTTTTCAAAGGTGGTTAAAAAAAAAAAAAAAAAGATTATGCAACAAAAGACCAAATGTAAACTCCAAAGCCTAAAATATTTACTACTTAGTCTTTTACAGAGAAAGTTTGCCAACATCTGAAATAAAATACTACACAGAGACAGATGATTATTAACTATTAAAATCCTCAAAAATACATGTGAATTTCACAAACAATATTGAGTAAAAGAAGCCAGACATAAAAGAAAACATATTCTATTATTTGAGGCTTAAAAAAGAGCCCAAACTACTAAAACTATAATAGAGATGCAGATTTATCCAGTGATATGATTATGAAAAAGAGCAACATAAAAAGCCAAGATAGAGGTTGCAATCGGGATAGGTACACAGAGGCTAGAGTTGTTGAAATGTTCTATTTCTCTATTTGAATGGTGATGATTATATGATACAATACAATACAATAAAGGCTAAGTGCATGTTTTTGTACTTTTCTGGGTGTATAATATTTCACATGTAAAAGAGTTGGTTAAGACCCACCTTTTCATAATCGTCAGTAGTAAAATCTCTGTCCTTCTGAAGTATTTCATGAAGTCTTGCTTTCACACGTTGCTGACAACTGCTCAAAGAGTCACTATCACTGTCCAGAAGACCATTCATGTTTGCACTTTTTACCATCTGAACAAGGATGGGTGTAAGCTCTCCCTCTAGTGCCAATAGCCCCTAAACAGATTAAGTAAAACCAACACAGTTTTTTAAAATATTATATAAAATAATAGGAAGTATCGCAATTATTTTGTTACATGAATTTTATAAGGTATAAACTATTTACAATAAATTTTATTACTAATATAACTTGTCACTGTCATTTCAGGGCTTTAGTTGAAAGTTTCAGATGTGGAAATTTAACACTGTCTTCGTAAAAATATTGTAAATGCAATATTAGATAAAAATTCTAGTAATTCTAAAAACATTGACTTATACCTTGGCAAAAGCAGCTGCAGTCATCTGCACTCGTCCTTCATCAGAGGCATATATTTTGAGGTCATGTCTGTAGGTACTATGCAATCTAAGTAATCCACAACCAGGAAATCCTGCATAATCTCCTGAAAATAAATCCTCAAATCACTTAAGCTATATTTTTATTTCACTATATTTCTATAAACATTTAATGTCTCAAAATACATAAAGATAGAAAACACAATGTATAAATTTAACCAAATTAGAGAAACTCCAAGATTTACCTTGACCTCCAGGATACATACACCTGAAAGCTCTTCCAAGTTCTTCAGCCTGGACCCTGCCTGCAGGAGTTAGTTCTCCTCCCCATTTTAGAACCAAAAGTAAGGACGGTTCTTCTCTTCGGCTGTCTAGGATACATGTGAGTGGATAAAGCAAATGTCAAATTTGTTTATTTTAAACACGTTTCAAGATTAATTTTTCTTTCTGGCCCTTAGGTATTATTTTGTTCCTTAAACGTACTTCTCTTAGTAGGCTTCTGACAGAAATACCCCTTATTCCACCTGTTAAAAATCTCAAAATCTCCCCCATACTTTGGAATAAGGCTCTTTCCGAGTTTTCTGAAAGGAAGTATTGCTTCTCCCTCACTGCTCTCATAGTGGTATAATAGCAATGTATGTAATTGTGTACACATGCTAGATTAAGAGCTCCTTGATGACGGGATCCAGATCTTGTCTTTATATCAAGAGCTGAAGTGAAGAAGATATATCCCTTTTCTATGATTAGGAATCAGTGATTTGCATAATTTTTAGGAAGATGTGAAATGACAGAGCCTAAAATTAATTATAATTTAAATGTATAGGTGAGATATATAAAAAAATGTAGCCAAGAGCAGCTTTTAAAATTAAGACTTGTGAAATGTTTAATTATTATGTTGTACATCTGAAACTAATATAATACTGTATGTCAACTGTAATTTAAAAATAAGTAAAATAAAATTTGGAATTGTGGAATCTCTATATGTCCCAGACCAAGTATTTTCTCAGACTTAGAGGAGGTACCATAAGTGAGTAATTTCTATACTTAATTTTGATCTGCCCTTTATTATGTCCTAAGTTCTGTGTTATGCTACAAAAACAAAGATATTTTATTATTTTTTATTTTATTTTTTTATATATTTTATTGATTTTTTACAGAGAGGAAGGGAGAGGGATAGAAAGCTAGAAACATCAATGAGAGAGAAACATCGACCAGCTGCCTCCTGCACGCCCCCTACCGGGGATGTGCCCACAACCAATGTACATGCCCTTGACCAGAATCAAACCTGGGACCTTTCAGTCCACAGACCGATGCTCTATCCACAGAGCCAAACCAGTTTTGGCAAAAACAAAGATATTTTAAAAACAAGCAATATAAATGCTAAACAACTTGATGATTCATTAGAAATGATAGAAAATCACCCTTCCCCTGGGGCTAGTTAATAGTTCTTTGTGCTTTACCGTGCACACTAATATTAATTTATGGAAGAACATTTAATTAACTGACTTTTAATTTAGTTATTTATGGAATGTATTTTTATCATAAAGATTAAGATAAAAGAAATTAAGCTTATTGCTATTAATCACTAGTACAATAAGAGAACACATCAAATTTTAAAATCCTATATAATAAAGAGGTAATATGCAAATTGACCATCATGCCCTCGCACAAGATGGCCACCCCCATGTGGTCACAAGATGTCCGGCAGGGGAGGGCAGTTGTGGGCGATCAGGCCAGCAGGGGAGGGCAGTTAGGGGTTACCAGGCTGGCAGGGGAGGGCAGTTTGGAGCAACAGGGACTGCAGGGGAGGGAGGGCAGTTGGGGGGACCAGGCCTGCGGGGGAGGGCAGTTGGGGGCGACTAAGCCAGCAGGGGAGCAGTTAGGCGTCGATCAGGCTGGCAGGGGAGTGGTTAGGGGGTGATCAGGCTGGCAGGCAGAAGCGGTAGGGGCAATCAGGCAGGCAAGCAGGCGAGCGGTTGGGGCCAGCAGTCCCGGATTGTGAGAGGGATGTCTGACTGCCAGTTTGGGATTGGGCCTAAACTGGAAGCCGGACATCCCCCAAGATTGGAGAGGGTGCAGGCTGGGCTGAGGGACACTCCTCCCAGTGCACGAATCTCGTGCACTGGGCCTCTAGTCTATAATAATAAAAGCATAATATGCTAATTAGATGGGACGTCCTTCTAAATGAGTCCTTCCAGACGAACCCGGGGCTGCGAGGGAAGTCCGGGTCCCAGATGCCTACCAGAGGGAAGCCAGTGCCGGGGAAGGAAGGTCTACTCTTGCACAAATTTTGTGCATTGGGTCTCTAGGAAATATATAAAGATCAGCATAGTCTAAGTTCTGTTTGCATGTATGATAATCATTACTTCAACTTCTGTATTATAAATAATGCCATTTTGAAAGTCCCAATAGATCAATCTTCCCCTGAATATCCAATTATGTCCTTGGGATAAACTCGTATAAGTAGAATTAAGGTTAAAGCATATGAACATTTTTTGAAGTTCCTGATATAAAGATATTGACATATTACTATTCAAAGAGTTACGTCAATTTATACTCCTACCAGTAGACTGAAATCCTGCCACACTATATTCTCATCAGTATTCTTTATTACCAGTTTGAGAAAATAAAATAAGAAAATACTTTCCCAATGTGATAAGCAAGAGTAATTATCATCATACTAGAGGCCTGGTGCACGAAAATTCATGCACTAGATTGGGGGGGTCCCCTCTGCCTGGCCTGCCCCCTCTCACAGTTTGGGCGCCCTCAGGGGCGGGAGGTGACCCGGCAATCAGGAAAAGGCAATGCCCCCATCACACCTCTGCTGCTGCCACTGCCGGCAGCACAAGCCTCAGCGGGCCCTGGTTACCTGAGCCTTGGGTGGCCCTGGGCGGCTGGGCAGCTACCATCTGAGGCTTGCCTGTGCCTCGGGCTGGCCCTGGTTACCTGAGTCTCAGGTGGCCCTGGGCAGCTGGGCAGCTGCCATACGAGGCTTGCCTGCGCCTTGGGCCTGCCCTGGATGGCTGGGCAGCTGACATCCGGGGCTTACCTGTGCCTCGGGCCGGCCCTGGGCAGCTGGGGGGCTGAGGGTGGGTCTGGCTGCACTGCGTGCCTGCCACCCGCCCTCAGTGGGACCGAAAGAACTGGGGGACTCTGGCAGGGCTGAGGCAATTGGGTGCTGCCATCTTGTGTCTATGGGTGCCGCCATCTTTGTGATGGTGTGACAGTCAATTTGCATATTCCCTCTTTATTAGATAGGATTATATTATAGGGCATCTGCATTTCTCCACAAAATGACTTTTCTAACCCCCTATCTAATAAAAGAATAATATGCAAATTAACTATCACACCCACAAGCCACGCCCACCAGCCAATCAGGAGTGATTATGCAAATTAACCCAAACAAGATGGCTGTGGCCATGGAGAGAGCAGGAGGGAGGCTTGGGTTTCCCTGACAATGGAGGAAGCCAAGCTTTCCGCACACCCTGGCCGGCCAAGGCCTTCACTTAAGGCTACAAAGTTTCAATTATAGAAGATAAATCCCAAGAAAAATGGTGGCAGCCACAGAACCGGAGAGAGCAGGCTAGGGTTGCCCCCGGCGATGGAGGAAGCCAAGCTTTCCACCTGCCCTGGCCGACCTAGGCCTCCACTCAAGGCTACAAAGTTTCAATTATAGAAGGTGAATAAACCCCAACAGAAATGGCTGCCGCCACGGAGTGAGCAGAAGGCTTGGCTCCATTCCAGGCTACAAAGTTTCAATTGTAGAAGATAAATATATCCCAGATACCAGGGCCTCCGCTTGGGTCACCGAGGGGCATGGCTGGCCTGCAAACCACCACAGACCCCTCGCCCAGGCCACCCCACGCCCCAAGGGAACCCCCACCTTGATCCAGGACACCCTTCAGGGCAAACCAGCTGGCCCCCACCCATGCACCAGGCCTCCATCCTATCTAATAAAAGAGTAATATGCAGATTGACCATCACTCCAACACACAAGATGGCTGCCCCCATGTGGTCAAAGATCCTGCCCCCATGTGGACACAAAATGGCCACCACAAGATGGCCAGCAGAGGAGGGCAGTTGGGAGGGACCAGGCCTGCAAGGGAGGGCAGTTGGGGGCGATCAAGCCTGCAGGGGAGGGCAGTTGGGAGGGACCAGGCCTGCAGAGGAGCGAAGTTGGGGGCAATCAAGCCTGCAGGACAGGGCAGTTAGGGGTGACCAGGCCGGCAGAGGAGGGAAGTTGGGGTCAAACAGGCTGGCAGAGGAGCAGTTAGACATCAATCAGGCTGCCAGGGCAGTGGTTTGGGGATGATCAGGCTGGCAGGCAGAAGTGGTTAGGGGCAATCAGGAAGGCAGGCAGGTGAGCAGTTGGGAGCCAGCAGTCCTGGATTGTGAGAGGGATGTCCGACTGCCGATTTAGGGCAGTCGAACATCCATCGAGCGGTCCCAGATTGGAGAGGGTGCAGGCTGGGCTGAGGAACACCCCCCCATGCACGAATTTTGTGCACTGGGCCTCTAGTTTAGTTATAAATAAATAAGTTTTCTGAAACAACCCCAGAGTAAAAGAGAAGTTCTATGAAGTTTTCAATATAATAAAATCTACCCTTTACTTAAAGGATAAAATCTACATTTTAGATAGAAAGCAGTTAACAAAACACCACTAAAAAGCAAACCAATCCTTACATATAATTAAAACACAATAGGCAGTAATAATGACACACCTTCCTCTTCACTAGATGTTTTAGGACAACCATGAGGGAGATAGGTTAATTGCACCTTACGATTTATTCCAGAAAAGTGGCCATACCTGAAAAATAAAATGGCAAGCAGAATGAATAATATTCAGTAAGTGTTCAATATGACCTCCTAGAAAACAACTAAATCCATCTATAGAAAAAACTAAACCTTATATTTATTGCCTCCTCTATTTGTAATTACCTTGTTGAATTCTTCAAAATATCCTAGTAGAAAATCTGTGGTAAAAGTAGTCATTCTAGCACCTTAAAAATGAAAATAGAGCCATGGCTGGTGTGGCTCAGTTGGTAGGAGCATCCTCCAGTACACTAAAAGGTTGAGAATTCGATTCCCAGTCAAGGCACATACCTGGGTTGCAGGTTTGCTCCTGGCCCGGTTGGGGCACTTGCAGCTTGCAGGAGGCAACCCATGAATGTTTCTCTCTCATATAGATATCTCTCTCTCTCTCTCTCTCTCTCTCTCTTTCTCTCTCCTTTCCTCCTCTCCAAAATTCAAGAAAATGTTCTCTGGTGAGGATTAAAAAAATAATAATAATACAAAAAAGTTTGTCTACAAAATTTAGACGATTTTGAAGAGATAACAGAGTATAGAAATATATTAAAACATAAATGTGTCTTAAAAAACAAAGGAAATAAATAAATAAATGAAATAAGATTGTAAGTGGTCAAAATTGTAAAGTTTATAATAGAAATACTGGTGGTACCTACTTCACTCGACAAAACATAGTTCAAAATTATTACATTTTGAAACAGCGCTGAATATGTTGTCAAGTTCGCAAAGTGAACTTCATACTAAGTAGTACTTCATAGAAGATCCAAATTTGATGTCCTCTTTTCATCTCCTCATTAAAATTAAAACTAAAACAATAAACTTCAATACAACATCTATTT
This sequence comes from Cnephaeus nilssonii, assembly GCF_951640355.1. Classification (NCBI taxonomy): domain Eukaryota; kingdom Metazoa; phylum Chordata; class Mammalia; order Chiroptera; family Vespertilionidae; genus Cnephaeus; species Cnephaeus nilssonii. The sequence continues at coordinate 56,342,189 of NC_137073.1, forward strand.
TCTCACTGGTGAGAATAAAAATCTCAATAGGCTTTCACTAATTTCTCCTCAGCTACAGTGATAAAAATTAAAAATATCGAGCTGAAGGACATTAACAAGGAAAGTCACACATATTTTCAAAAGAACATTACAAGTCATCATCAAAATTAAGGGGTTCAAAGATACTCACATCTCTAACACAGTCTTAAGTTGTTCAAGTTTTGACTTGTTTTCTTCAATGTCAGAATCATTATTTTGCCCCAGTTCCATAAGAAGTTGCCGTGTAATATCCAGCACTTCCTGTGAAATAAATTAAGAATTACATTTTTATATAACTTTCCCATTAGCAACTTAAAACTCAACAAGAAATCAAATGCACTTGCCTGTAATTGTTTTGGCTTTTTGAGTTTTAATTTCCCAGATTTATATCCATCACACTTTTCAAAAAGATCAAAAAATCTTATAAAAAAGATAGAGCACTATTAGTCATTTGCAATAATTAATATTTTCATCATATACTTAAATCAATTATAATAAATAGTAGACATAGAACTATAATGATAACAAATCATAGATATGGGACTCAGGCTCTTTGGATTTCAAATACTGTGTCCTCTTTCCCTCTTCACTATATATACTATGTTGTTTCTTTACGTTGATTGATACACTTTTATATTTCCCTAACCCATATCAAACTAATAATCACTGGATTACGTGAAAAAGTTTCTCATGATAAAAACATGATTTTTTATATGATTATAAAACAAAATATCTGAAATATATGTTCTCTGAAGTCACAACACACACATATATACTTAAAAAATATGTTTCAGTACATATTTAATGGCTCAGGTTTCCCATGTCAAATACTAAATAGAAAAAAAACATAAACTTTCATCATACTAATTTTCTTCTAGAAGGTTGGGAGGTTAATGACTATCAGAGAGCAATAGAAGAGAATAATAAACCAAGATTAAATAGAACATATTTACAGCAATAAATGAAAACTAGGTCAGACTGAGGGTCATTTATGGATACTGCCACAATAATTTTCAGATGCTGATATATACAATTATTTTAAATGGATTCTTTTTGCAACCACAGGTTTAAATATTAATGGCCAATAAATAGTAGTAAACAGTTTTTCTATATGATGTAGTAATTGAAACAGCTAATCATCTATCAAAAATAATAAATTATCTTCTGAGTATTAAATTATCCCCCTTAAAACATACTTTTGATGCCTCACTTCCATTTTCATTTTTTGTTTTGGTGTTCGATCCCCATGACGAATGACAGCTATGACACATCTAAGTTCCATCCTAAAATTAAAACAAAAGAAATTCTCAATTTGTGTTAAATAAGTTTGGAAATATGGGTTTAAAAACAAAATTAAATACTTTTGTCATCCTCCCAGGACTTCTGAGAATATTTAATATGTTAATATAAGTCTCTAAGCTGTCAATGTGAACAATATGGTCAATTCACCTGAGTAATAGGTGAGTTTCAAGCAGTAACTTTCACTAGAATGTTATGAAACACTGGCAATATTCGTTCAATTAACTTAACTCAAAATATAACTTTATATTTTTTTCTTTACATGCTAAGCATGCCAAAGTTGCATGACCACTAACTATAAAAGTTTAAGTAATGCATCTGTTGTCAACTCCTTTATTTTTATGGTTTAATTAAACAGTTCTACAATTATTCGAGCATTTTGGGGGATTTTATTTATAACAATGTAAAACATTTTTAGTCCAGGAGAACCCCTGTAAAAGCATGTAATCTATTGCTCCATCTGCAAAGTGGACCATATGAAAATATGCCAAGTAAAATATCTAATAATCATTCAGAAATTTAATCTTTATTGAAATAGCACAGACTACTGGGGAAAACTGAAGGAATTTCTAAATGAAAATATTCAAACTTACATAGTTCCAGATGTAGTTGGTACAATTGGGATATCTTCAGCTTCTAAGGGTATTGACCAGGGGATATGAAATTGTGGAGCAAGCTCTCTCATCACAATATTGCTTTGAGAAAAGTAAAATAAATAAATAAATAAAAATAAAATAAAAAGTAGTTCATTTTAAGACAAAAAATAGAGAATCATAGGAGTTAAAGTCTAACTATCTAGTGATTATTGTGACAACAGCACATAAGTAACCCAAAGAATCAATCCTGATCAAGAAAAATTAGACAAACAGTTCTAAACTGGTGTATCAGAACACACTAATGGGATGCCATAAATTTAAAAGTATTTACTTATATACCTTAGTTTTAAAAATGTAAGTCACATTATATTCAAGTAATTCACTATAACTGTATCACATCTACTTTACAAAGGTTCTAAAACCGAAGATGATCTCTTCTGTATGGTCACTAATCAATTCTTACTAATGTATTGATCACATATAAGCTATTTTAAATACCATTGCCTATTTTTAACAAATTTCTATCATATTGCTAAAAGGGTTAACAAACGTGTTTAAGTAATTAAAAAATACTTTTGGTTTTGTTTTAGTTTAGCATTTATTCATGCTAAAATTTAGTAAGTTCCCAAATTTCACTTTAAGGATAAGTTCACAAACCTTTGAAATATACAATAAAAGCTAATTGCAATTATTAAAATGCATTTTAAAGTGTAAGTTTCTTATGGCTTTGTCATATATACTTTAAAATGGTTTAGAGATAGCTCTTGTTTTGTAAGTCTTTTAAATCAGGGTATAAGATAACAGGTTAAAGAATATAAAGATGGCATTTCTGTAAGCAATAATTTCTTACATTCAGTTGATAATCTCATAAGAAAGATCTTTAAGTAACATGTTTTTAAAAAGTAGTATTATTCAAAACAATCCTAAATTCCAAATATTTCTATTTCACTCTGGTTATTTACTTCATGAATGTTAATTTTGTGCCATATAAGAGAATGAAACCACAGCATTTCTAAATCTATGAAGTTAAAAAACCTTTAAGCCTTTATCTACACTGGTCATAAATTAATCTATCTTTGATAACTCAAATTTTAAGTCATGATTTGGCATGGTCTTTGGGGTTGTCATTTTATAAACACTGGTTTTTACAGTGCTAACAAAATCCTAATCATTTGATGTTGATAATTATTTAGTTTCTGTATAACTAGCATGTATTGGCTGTAATAAAGGTAAAGAAGAAGAAATATAAAGAAAAAAATTCATACCCAAGTATTTTTGCACAATCATCATAATACTTCATGGAATTTTTCACAAAACTGAAGCCATTGACATCACAGACATAGGACTGTCCATTGGCTCGCAATAAATCAAAGCCACAAACTGTTTGCTATTTAAAATAAATTATAAAATTTAAAGTTCCATTTGAATTAATATTCACAATTTCCCAGGCTTGTTAGAACATATCAAATTATATAAATGCCAAAAAGTGTATTATTGTTTACTAGCTTACTTTATAATAAGTAAAAAAAAATGATATTACTTAACTGCACTACCCTGAAAATATATAACACATGCCATATAATCATTATTATAAAGTAGATGTAGAACAATAATGTTTAAGGGACTAAGGAGACCAAAAAAATTATACTTTTTAATCCAGTTCTCAAGTAACATTTCTTTAAAAAACAAAAGTAAAAACATATAAAGGCTTTGATAAATTTTGTGCTAGCAGAAATGACATCACTTTAATCCAAAAAGAAAAAAAAAGAAAAAACAATTTTGAAGAAATATCGCAAAAGAAATGTCAAATTATCCCTATGAATCTTTCAAACCCTGACAAGCACATACTTGTGAGTATCCAAAATAAATTTACTTTATTTGGGAGAACAAAACAGTTGAAAGGTATGCATTTCCTGTTCAAGCTCTAGGAATTTTCCTAGCTTTTATTTTATACTAGAGGCCCAGTGCATGATTTAATCATGCACCTGGTGCACCAGCGGGCTGGCTGTCCGCCGGTGCACCAGGCCTTCCGAAAGCCTCCAGCGCAGCCATGGCACAGACGCTGAGCTCGCGACGCCAGTGGCGCCGCGAGCTCAGCGTCCTGCTGGCCCAATCAGCTACCCCGGCCACCCTGAGTCCCGCCCCCTGCGCCTCCTGCTGGCCCAATCGTGGGCGTAGCGGAGTGATGGTAATTTACATATTACCATTTTATTATGTAGGATTCAAATCATCACATATTAGCATAATGTGACGTTAAGTCATGGCTTTTGAAATCTTAGTATTACAAGTTAAAATGATTTAAATATAGTTAGTAAAACGTATTTATAGGCTAATATTCCTTCCATAAAAGAGACCTCAAATTATTAATAAAGAATTTACTTATTATTTACTATCCAATACACACTCATCTTCAAGTTATATTTCCAAGGCAAGTCTTCAAAAATGTAGCTTTTGAAGTTATTAGACACAAGTTGTAAAACTTCTATTTAAATCTTTATAGTAGATTTAGTACACCCTAGCTGGTTTGGCTCAGTGTCGCACATCAGCCCATGGACTAAAAGGCACATATCTCAGTGGCAGGCTCAATTCCCAGCTCTGGTTGGGCATGTGTGGGAGGCAATCAATCGATGTGTCTCTCTCACATCAATGTTTCTCTCTATCTCTTCCCCTCCTTTTACTCACTCTAAAGAAATCAATGGAAAAATATCCTAGGGTGAGGATTAATAAAAAATATAAAAAGAATAATAAAAGTATATTTCCATTAACATAATAATAACAAAAATATTAACAGTAGTAAAAGCCTAACAATATAGATTGAGGGATGTAGTCAAATATTGGAAGTAAAAAGTTTTCTTTAAGAAATATATTTGTATCGCTTTCATGAACATACTTTATTAGATACAATAGGCTAACAGATTGGTTGTCAAGGCTAGAATACTGAGGACCTCTGTTACTCGACAACAACAAAAATTATCAATTCTATGAGTAAATAACACTTACAACCTATTTTGTTTTTAGTATGTTAAATAATAACCCTAAACACTGGTTAACTCTAGTGTTTTGAGGTTTTTTCCCCATAATTTTAATTTCTGAATAAACTGACAAAGTTCCCTTTTATGTAATACAGAAATACAGAAAAACAAAGGCCTTCATTTATTATGTATTTTTATTTTTTGGCACTACAAGAATCCCTTGAAGAGTACATAAATTGTTCAGATATATCACTTCTTTTTTCTCCGCTTATTCTCCAATTATAAGCCCAAACAACAGTTATTTTACTAAAAAAATAAAATAAAATTAGAATTCCTTTTACATAGGTCTATATGGGCTGTATAACATCTTACCTTAAATGCAAGGCAAACTTTCCAAGCAATTAATTTTTCTCGTGCATTGAGAATAACAGGGTATCTTACTTCTTTTCCTTCACTGTCTCGTTCCACCTTGCCATCAAGTGCTGGAGATTTTCGAGCTTCAGCATGGGCATAATCTGGACCCACTGTATAAACCTTTCATGAATGTTAAAGTATATATTTTATTAAAATATAAAAAATATTTGTCTCCAGATTAGGCTTTCACACATCTTTTTATTTACATGTCAATTTTTTTAATATGTTGGAAGAGGTTATAAATAATTAATTATATGGCAAAACTTGTAAAGTGAAGTTCAATTCTCTAGAAAAAAATTATACTGAGCATTATGAGGGAATACGGGGATGTAAATGATGTGATTTTTCTTAAAATATTTTAGTTTAACAAAAAGAGAGATACAAATAACAAAAAAGCATTATAGAAGTAACTGCCAAAGATGATTTAAAAAAGGGGGAAAGTGAGGGAGAGCATAAATTTGAAGGCAGACAAGAGAGGGAACGGCATTCTAAGCAAAGGTAAACACAGATAGAGGGCAGAGGCAAGAAATAGCACAAGGTATTCAGGTAAGAGTAAGTTATTTGGTCTGGTTTATACCCTAAGAAATAAGGTTCATAGGACCGACAGCAGACAAACTATGAAATAAATATCTTGTATGCCAGTTTTATGAACCTGATAATTATCCTATGGTCAATGAGGATCCACAAGAGAATTTTTAAGGAGAGGTTCATGATCAGATTTAATAAAGAACACTCTGGTTAGACAGACTGACAAAAAGTAAAGCAATTTAGATTTGTCTATAATTTTATCTTTGCCAGCAGAAATCACACATTTTTATAACACATTACAGTTGTTGCATATCTCAAAACATCATTTACGCTGATCAGTGATGGCTATTAGACCCACTATATTTTATTACTTAATGTCCTTTTAAAGAAGCTTACATATTATTATATCACAAAGTTGGTTTTTAAAAATTTTATTTCAATAAAATTTATCTCATTTTTTAATCTTATATGTTTTATTTTAAGCATTTAAAAACATTATTCTATAAAATTTATTTTTTAAAAGGGTCTATAGGCTTCAGACTTCCAAAGGCTTTCACAGTACAAAACAGATAAAGAATAGACATTGCTAATTAAAGGGTGCTCTATTTTATGATATCACTGGTAAACTCTAAATACAAAATTAAAATATACTTTAATCAACCCTACCTTAACATCAGTACCATCTGTGGGCATAAACTCTTCATATATATATGAGCCCGTTTTTCGTACATTGCTTTCTGGGGAATAAACACTACTTCTACTGCCAATCTGAAAACAAAATATGTCCATCAGCATAAAAACTAAATTCTCCTCCTCATTTTTATAATATAACCCTTTAGCATCTATTTCCATCTTAGACAAAAATAATTTGTTTTAATCCACAAATATTTAACAACACTGTGCAGCTGATACTATATTTTCTGCTGCATTTGTAATTTACATGTAAGTTAAACAGCATTAAAAAATACAATGAACCCTAAGAATAATGTTTCTAAGATCCAACCATGTTGTTGCATGTAACTCTAGTTCATTCATTTTTACTACTACAGAATTTTTCACCATATAAATATACTGTAATTTATTCATTCTCCTATCAATGTGTATTTGAGTTGTTTCAAAGCTTTTCCTACTAGAACAACATTACTTTAAACATTCTTCAAACTGTCTCTCTGGCACATGTGTGCAAGAGTGTTTCTAAAATATATATTAGAAATGGAATTGCTAGGTGAGACTATGCCCATATTCAACTTACAAAACTAACGTCAAAATCTTATCTCTCCAGCAATGTATGTGAGTTCCCACTACTCTACATGCTTGTCTATACTTGATTTTGTTAGACTTTTTAATATTTGCCACCCTAGTGGATATAAAATAGTATCATTGTGTCTTTACTTTGCACATCCATGACTATTTATGTGTATGTGGGCTTGTTTTCCAACTACTTCCATCTTTTTTTATCTTTGCCAATACAAAGTAACTCAATATCATTATCTTTTATTACTGACTTGCATTTATTTTATTATGGGTGCAATTTTGAGCATACTCGCAGGTATATAAAACTTATTTGTATTACTTTTTCTATGAACTATCCATTTTGGGGCTGCTGATATTTTCTAAAATACTGCTGATATTTACCGAAATTTTTCATATGACAGATATGTAAATGAAAGGTAGAAAGAAAGCAAGCAACTTCTTGACATTCTGTAGGTAGAAATTTTGCATAAGCAACATTAACTAAAATGATGCCTTGTTTTTCTAACATAGTATATTAGTTTTAATAATTTATATCTAAATGATACATTCTTAATCATAGTTTTAACAAATAATTGATTACTTTTAGTAAAATTTATACAACAATGTATAAAGAACAGTCTTCACTAGGATAACAAAGGTTTACCTTTCGAAAAAGTCTTTGACTTCCACCACCAGCAGATGTTGGATAATAAATGTAAACATTGTGATCTTCTGCACTAACTGGCTTCTCTACAAATGGCTTTTGAAAAACTTCCCCATTTACTTCTACATGATCTTCCCCTTCAATCAGGCTGCATTCTATAAATCAAACATAATAGCAAGAAAAATTAAAGTACTAATTTGATTTTACTTTAAAACACTTATGCAAACAACATATACCAACACATGATATATGGCTTTAGGAACTATAGTTCTTCAAAATATGTTGAAAGATAGAAGATAGCTTGTTTAAAATTTCTTACTTTTACCTTTGGGATTATTTGGATCACGGTTCAAAATTGCATAACGAGGAAGTAAAATACCTTCAGCCTGAAGAATACTATATACTTCTCTCCTGAAGAAAAAGGAAAACAAACATCCTTATTGTTTTATAGTTGTTTCATGAGTATATCATTGTACTCTTCATAAGTATATTATTACTGTTCTACCACTAAAAAAGAAATGTATATTAAGTCTCTTTATTTTTTAAATAAAGAAATGTCATTTAAAATATTAAAAAATGTATTCAGCAATTAGAACAAAAAATGTATGCATAATACATTATGTGGCATATTAAAATACTAACTTTTAAATTAAGAATGTAAATGTATAAAAAGAAATGGTTAAAGTTGCTACATTGCAATGACAGAATATTACCGAACCATTAAATCTTTACACTCTACATAAATTTAATAACATGGGAAAATGTTTACAGTACAAGAGAACAGTGATCCTAATTTTGTAAAATATGAGTGTCGGTATATATCACTTTCTATATGAACAAATATGGTAGATGTAGTGGTAGGGTTAAATGTCTTTCTTTATGCTTCTGTTTTCCAAACTTTTAAAAATGAATATGCATTTGTATATGTACATATATTTATAATACATAAACATGCATTAATATGTAAACCTAAGAAAAATGTTTAAAAATTTTAGATATTAATAATGTTACTATCTGAAAGAATAGTAAAAAACAAAAATAGAAAAACAAATAAACTATAGGGTCATATACTTTATAAAACCCTTTCATATATATAATCTTATATTGTAATGCTAACACAAAAGAAAACAGAATGCTAGTAAAATTATAAGGGTAGCCTTTAGACTAAAATATCAATTAAATGAAATACATTCATATTTTACCATTTCTCTTAGAAATCCATGCTTTTGGCCTGTTAAATTTTAAGATATATAGTGAAATGTTTTTCAAATGGTTATACTTTACCATTAAAAATAATCTAATTATAATGAGTAAAGCCCTAATTTCCTCATCAGTCACATGTTTAAGTAATTGTTCATCATTTTCAATGGTTTGGTAGGCTTTGGAAATTAAACAAACCTGGTATAAGTCCTTGCCCCACTACTTGTGGAACTAGTAACTTTAGGCAAATTTACCGTATTGATATGCTTAGATCTCAAGTTTCTTCATCCATAAAACTGGGTATGAATACCTACTTCCAAGTATTATTTCAAGGATACCACAAATTAAAGTATATGAAAACACCTGATCCCATGTCTGCTTACAGTAGATACTAAATTGAAGTTAATTTTCCTTCCCTTAATTCAACCAACTTCACCACTCACTCACCTATCTTGTATGAGATACTGCATATTCAAGTCATTGATTACAAATGGATTCCTGAGTTTTGCATAGGCAACTGCTTTGTCCAGTGGAAATCCTAAGAACACATATCATTAACATATTCTGTACAATGTTAAGATAAGCTGAGATCTATAACTTTATTGACTTAAATTTAAGCCACTTCCCATCAAAGTTGAATTTCATTATGCATATTACTACTTTCTTTATAGGTGTGGAATAATAAACACATAAAACTTGATTTGACATGTACTATTAAATAAACTTTATTTTTTCGTAGTTAATTTGATTGATAAGGCATAGCAAGACAGTGATTATATAACCAAATTTAGAACACTGACATGTTAGTCACTGCTTGATTATTTAAAGTCACCTGATAAAGGTAAGATTACCTCATAAACAAATAGAAATCTCTATATAAATAAGAATATCACAGTCACCTGGTGATTTTTTTAAAAAATATATACATGATTCCTCTTCTCACTTAAAATATTTTGATGCTTATATATATATATATATATATATATATATATATATAAATTAGCTGACAGTTCAAAGAACATATACATCTTTAAAAATAGCAGCAAAACAAAAATTAATTCACAAGCAACAGATATATGCTCAAAATATAAAATACAAGAGCAGAATAACACTTGCTGCTACTACTAGGTCAGTGTTAAAATATCAGCTATTAACTCCCTAAACTTTCTAGACTGGAATAACTAATTATATTGAAAACAAATCAAATGGCAAATATAGTCTTTAAAAATCTAAAAAGTTTTAATGATTATATGTCACTCTTTGTATTGACAGTAGAAGCCTATAATTTTATCCATCAATTCACATTATTAAGAGAGGCAGTCTACTTTGAGGTTAAGAGCATAAACTGGGGTTCAAATCCTGGTTCCACCTTTCACTAGCTATGTGATCTTGGGCAAAAATTTTTTAAAACATCTCTAGGCCTCTGATTCCTGGCTGTAAATGGGTATTACACCAGTCTTACCTAGTAGGGTTTCTGAGGAATTAAATAAAAGTGTATATAAAATACTTAAAACAATACCTGGCACAGCAAGTACTCAATAAATGTTAACTGTTATTATTTCTTAAGTGACAATATTTTAATGGATATTTTATCTAAGGAAATGGGTAAAAATCAGCAAGCATGCATAACTTTAGCATTAACTATATTATACCCGTGAAGACCTGTAGGAAAGAAGTATTAAAGCATACGGAAGGTAAAAATAAAACAAAATGCTACAGTCAATTAAGGAAGATTTATTCCAAAATTACTCTTAGTTTTTAAAATTTAAATAGAAATACTCTATACCAAGAATCACATGACCACAAGTTACAAACCCTTTTATGGAGACTCTCAGAATTCTTCACTTGTAAAGATGTCTCAATGTCTCTAATTTGAAGGCTCCTAACAGAATTGAGCAACAGTCAACCCCCTGCTTTTGTTGTTGTTAAGAGGAACTTTTTCCTCACCAAAAGACAGCATATGGGATATGACCTTAGATAGCACCTACTTTTTATAGGCAAATAGGTTTTGTAGAAAGAACCATGTGGTAGTAGGAGAAGAACACCTTACCCTCAGGGATAAGCAAATTTTAAGGTTCTCTGAAATGATGTACTTCAGTTTATAAAGGAGACCAGGGCCTTGGCTTCTCTAGAATAAAAATCAATATAGGCTGTGGAAGCACAAAAGGTCTGAACCATGGTCCATCTCCATCTTGCTGAAGGAGATGCTTCTTGAACACTAACTAAAGTGAGAGTTTAATACAGCTGGGGACTACATATTTGGTAACAAGAAGCATATATTATAAATATATTATAAGTGAGTACATATCTCCTATAATTCTTAGTGAGAAATTCACTTAATTCACAGTCTTAGGTTATAAATTTTCAGACATACATTTAACAATAATTTTGCTTATTAGACTTATCATGAAGAACTACTTTACTAAGAAGTAAAACTTAAGCTTAATGATATTTCAGTTTGATTTATAGAAGTAAAACCTAATATTAAAATTTTAAGTTCTTAAGAAATAAAGTATGAATATATATATATATGAGAAATAACAGATCATTTCCTATCTGGCGAAAGCATAAGGGATTAAAATGTTAAATAATTCAAAAATTTATCCTAAAAAACTTAGAGGACTTCATCAAAACCTTACTTTTAATAGTGAACACTGGAAACCATGTAATTGTTAGGATATTGGTTAAATATGCTATTGTACTTCCACACAATGACACACTAGAAAAGAATTAAAAATCAGGTTTTTAAAGAATGATATGGAGAAAAAAAAACTTCTGATATAACTAGTGAAAAAGTTAAACATAAAATTACATATACACTATAATACTAAATATATTTCTAAAAATACACACACAAAAAAAGGCTGGAAAGAAATATGTAAAAATGTTTATATCACTTATCTGTGAGAGTAGATAAGTTTAATTTTATTTTTCTAATTTATCTAATATTCTACAATTAACATGTATTAGTTTTACAATCAGAGATGATAAAAGGGGGTTTCCATCCCCATTCTTTAATACCTTTAGAATGGAAAGAAATAAGACAATCACATAAAGGCCAGTTTTCCACTGGTTCATTCAAAATAACTTCCTCTTCAAATACTATTACTGTAATATATTTAAATAAGGAGATCCTTTCAAGAATTTCCTTCATTGGTTTTGATTTGGATTTCTTTGCCATGGAACATATTCCAACCACAATCTGCCTTTCCGGTGGCTAAAACAGAAAAGAAACAAAAAAATCAGGTTGACTTAATAAAAACTCCAAAGTACAGCTATCTTAAATCTTTCTCAGAAGTAGATGAGGCTTGTGATGAATTAATAAAAAATGACACATTAACCAAAAAAGGCATTTTTCAAAATTATATCATTGTCATAACACATATTAACAAAATAATAGTTTTCTACAAAGCTCTGCAAAAAAATTTAAAATAAACTTTCAGAACATTGTTACTAGTTTCTTTCAAATTTTAAACTTAAACAAATTCTCCTTTAATTGTCCCTAATATTTACCTTCTTCACCCCACAAAGGGGCAAATAAAAGACAAACCCTATCTAATCCAAATAAAAGGCCAATGGGAGTGCAATAAAGAATTCTCTTGACTAAAATATGATGTTGTTCTGACTACAAAGCTACACAGTATTAAACTATTTTTGTAGATTAAGTATGAATATTAGTTGGTCAACTATGACAAATTAGAAGGAAATTTTAGAGAAGGCCACACTGCTAAGCAGTGTCAATGCTCTTTGACACCCCAATCATCACACTCTAATATTCCTATTTAATCGTATTGTTCCTCTCTGGCACCACTGCTACAGTTCAAAGGCCATGATTTGGCCTGTAACTAAAAAAGCAGAAAATGAAAATAATAACTTATGAGTAGCTCACAGATTTATAAAATTACTCAAGATTCATTGAGGCCTTTGCATTCAGGTGCTTAGAGTTTTATCAAATATATAAAGAAAGCTGTATCCAGTTTTTCATTGAAATTCTTCTCTCTCTTCCATTTTATATATTTCATATGACATTATAATCTGGGCTCAAATTATACTAGAGCTCAAAAGTTTTATTAGACTCTAAAAATAAAACTGGATAACATCAGAATTAAATTGGTATTTTTAGCCTAGAATTATATTTCTTCATTGCTCTAATTCATATAAAATTCAAATTGGTATTGGATTTGATTGTAAATCCTAACTTCCCTGGTATCTGCTGTCTTTCTCACTGTGATCATCCACTTTAATGTCCCCTTATTCAATTTTTTCCTGATGAAAAGCTTCGGCATAGTTCATTATGATGTTCCTAAAGTAGATTTCGTAGACAACAAAAGTGCTCCACCTAATATTGCATACTGCTTTACAGTTTAAAAAATTAAAAGCTAATTTTTATTTGCTTATTGTAGATCTAAGTTTTATTTGCTTATTGTAGATCTAAGTTTTATTTGCTTATTGTAGATCTATTTAATGAATAGCTGATCATTGCCTAAGATGAACTGAAAACATTACAGTTTAAAATGTACAAATAAACCTATATTAAGAAAAAATAACAGAATTTTCCTATTAGGTAAAATCTTAGAAGAATGAAAATAATTTTTAAAACAGGTCTAAATTATTTAGTTAGATTTAATGTCTAAATGAAATTCTTTGAAATTTTAACAGAAGAATAATCTGAAACAAAATGTTTTAACAATTTATAGGTCAAATAAATCATATCAAGCTCCTCAAAATGACAACTACACATCATGAATATAAACAATTTAATTAGTTCGAATAGTCCAAGAACTGTATATTAAGCACTGAAGAGTTAGACATATAAAAACTACCTGTCCTCAAAGTTCTTTGAGTCTAATGGGGGACAGAGTAATAATATAGTATATTATGATACATGAAATAAAAGTATATATGTCAAGTTACAGAAATAGTATCAAGGAAGAAGTGTTCAATTTTCTCATGGGGAAAAAGGGCAAGAGTGAATATGAAATCTGAGCATTGTTTCGAAGAATGAAAAACTGTTCACAATGCACCCCCAAATAAAGGCATCTCATAGAGACAAAGGAGTGCATACAACAGCAAAAAGGCATGATAAAACATGGAATACGTGGTACCTTTGATATTGCTAAAACATAAAAGGTAAAAGGCATGAGAGACAGTACAGGTCTAGATACAGTTGAAAAAAAAAGTCCTTATGTGTAAGACTAGACTTGATCTACCAGTGGTGTTCACAGTGTGTTCAGAACTCGATAGAGAAAGGGTTAAGTGCAGTAGAAGCTGAGTCAATAGTTCTTTCCAGTCTAAGTCAGCCAGAGAAGCTGTTTTTATGTTTTATTTACTGACCTTGTAGATAAAACTTCAGAGGAAGAAGTTTTGGCGGGCAAGAAAAGCTTGAAAATCTTTTTTTTCTGGAGTGAGGTGGGTGGTGGGATAGGTTTTAAATGAGTGACAGTCTGATTTGCATTTTAGATATGTGTAACTGCACTGTGAAAGAATTTAAAGAGTCATTTAACAACTATTTTGGTCTGTTTTTACTGCTTTTACAAAGTATAACAGGTTTTTGTTTTAAGACAAAATTATTTTTTCAATTAGAAATATAAGAAACACAAACATAAGTTTGTATTTTAAATCAGTTCTCAGAGTTAAGCAATCTCAAGTTGTAAAGAGAAAACAATGACAAGAATAATATTGAACTAATGGAACTATAGCAAAACAAACATAATAAATTTGTCCTCAAGATCCAACATGGATGTACATTCCTCAAGATTCAACATGGATAAACATTCTAATAGATAAGAGAACAGAACTTGCTCACGCTTATACATACTTAAACCCACATGCACACACAATCTGTAGATATGTAAGGTAGCCTCTCCTTCTAGCCACACAATTTATTTAATTCTGATTAGTTAATAAATAGGGATATCTTATGGTCAACCACCACCTGTGTTGATAACATGACAAACTTAAGCTGGTTAAGTAGTCCTACTTTGGTACCTTTGAAATTATTTCCTTCTTTAACTTGATGTATTGGTTATATATTTCTACATACAAACCCTTTTGATTTATGCCACTTTTTCAACCTAATCCTTTGTTGTGCTAGGCATATCACTGAATGACACTATAATAGGAATCATTAAGTAATTTAAAAGTCTGAGCCCTAATTGTATTTCTTGACACACCATAAATTCAATGTCGCTCATAAAATACACTTTTTCAGTTTAAAATATTCCCAACAAATTTCTATATGAAAAAGTCTTCACAATTTCAGATAAAAGACTAATTCACCTTAACAATGACCAGTAAAAAATCTATCCTATATTGGTCTTTTCTCACCCAAAAACAAACAACTTACAGTCTCATCCTCCTCCTCCTCATCTTCATCTGCATGGTGGAAGAAATGTCGATAATTACCAGGGTTGATTTCTGTATCTTCAGGCCCAACAAAGAATCTGGCGGATCCGCTCATTTTTATTTCATTTGGTATAGGTTATAATTTAAATGTGCTATATTAAAACTGCTTCTACATAAATAGCATCACAAGAATGCATTCTCTTTATACCAGCTGACACATAGGTCTGTTGCAGCTTATTTCTGCTTATACAGTCACTTGAATTGTGATGACACTTAGCTGGCAAATGTTCTTTTGTTCTCAGATATCATTGCTTCATTGTTGATGCAGTTTAGAAAACAAAGATAGTGAGGCTATTGCTTCAGTGAGATGATTCAGCAATCCTTTTACCTAAAATACAATGAAAAAAATAATTTTAAATGACGCTTATAAAATCTGTACCAATAACTTGAAAAGATATTTTCTTCCATAAAATTAAGAAATTAAGACTCAGATCTTCAATATACAACTTTGTAACTGGACAAACTGATACAAAATAACAAAAAGACTAAACACTAAAATCCTCAAGTGCAAAATTACCTAACAAATTAGGAAAAAAATATTTAAATTGTAACAAAATTACATTAAAAGCTAAATTCCTCTGCATATAGTTCAGTAATATCTGAATGAAAAACAACAGATAAAAGGTAATGAGGTTTAATAAACATTGACCCCTATCCATCAGTCTGAAATTACATTAAATCAATTCTTTTTAAAACAGTGTATCACTTTATTGGGGTGGGGCTGGAAGGGGAGACACCATGGTGGGGAACTAAATCAAGTAAAGGAATACAAGTGCAGGAAGCAATAATGTTAAAATAATAATACACAAAATGGATAACTGCAATTACTTTCTTAAGAGGACTCAACTCGTGGAAGAAAACCTTTAATTGCTGTTGCAAAAAAAATCTGTATAAAGTAGAATTTGGTTTCAGCAACATCAGTAGAGAATATGTTCTAGAATTTGGAGGTATCTGGACATAATATCCTGGCAGCAATTTAATAGAATAGTCCCAAATGATTAGGCTGAGGCCAGCACCTAGGGGGGTGAAAGCCATGTGTTCGGGGAATTTTGGATGATACTTGGAGAAATATTACATTGTGCATAAACCAAACTGAATTATCACAAGTGTTATAAAGTTTCATATAGTAAACGTTTTTTTCTACATGCACTTCAATTTCACAGCAAGGGTGGCATAGGATACTTAAACACAGGAGAGAACATTCATGCAAGATATCTAACTCCTTGATATAAAAAGTATTCAATTCAAAATGATTACACTATCATTGAGTCTAGGGCTTTCTGCAACTACAAGGTGGTGGCTATGGAAAGCATGGCCCCTGGTATCAATATCTAAAAAGCAGCACCACCTTCTTCTATGTGTGTTCTCTTTTTGCATTTTTTTTCTCCATTTTTCTTAACTCTGCTGTTGTTACTGCTTCTTAGCAAAACTGGTAAAAACAAGGTTGTAATCATTGAAGGTAGCATTCTGACAATCAAGACATTTAAAACCTTCAATCTTCTGGGGAGAAGAAAGCATTGTGTGCCACTTAGAACTCTGGTTCACAAACAAGATGGTCACAAACTTTCCTGGTCTCAAGACTTCCTGATCAGGTCATCATAGTAGGCCCGACTTAAGTTTGTTTCAAAGCTAACGTAAGAAAATTCTGGTTCTGGAGTGATGTGAGTAGTCCAATAAGTTCCATATCCGATTCCATGCCATTCATTGAATGCCCACAAGGATTAAACATTGTGGCATCAATGACAGAACCTGGTATCAGGTCATGAATTCCATTCTAACGAGTGGCATCCTGTGCAGTAACACCATCTTTAATGTAGAACTGGTCCATAACTGCTGGGTCAAGCTCACTCATCAGAATTTTCAAGGTTTAATCTGGCTGACTGACTAACCCTACTCTCTGGGAAATCCAAAGTATACAACAGTCAGAAGTCATACATCCCATACAATGTGCTGCTCCATTTGGGAAAACTGCAATAAGAAGCTGTATTTTCCCCCAGAAATTCCGGCGTCAGCACCCTTGGTGAGAAGGCTTCATGAAATTCTTACGAGAACAAAAGCAACTTTAAATTGCGTCCAACCCACTGTGATCCCTAGTAAGTTTCAACAGGGGAACTAGTGCTTTCAACACGAGGATGATACCACATATCTTCAAAATGAAATGTCTCTTAGAGACAAACGTGTTACTCTCACATAAGCACACTTATAATTGAACATTGCACATCCTCGAAAAGTATGTGCTAC
This sequence comes from Cnephaeus nilssonii, assembly GCF_951640355.1. Classification (NCBI taxonomy): domain Eukaryota; kingdom Metazoa; phylum Chordata; class Mammalia; order Chiroptera; family Vespertilionidae; genus Cnephaeus; species Cnephaeus nilssonii. Next base: position 56,359,759 of record NC_137073.1, read on the forward strand.
TAGATCTTGGGATGGTGCGAAGATTCCCAGATCCTTGATTTGTGTCAGGTTGTTGCCTGGAGAACCAAACCTCCAGTAGCTGTTCAGTCCCTTTAAAAAAATGTGCAGCTCCTTCACTGTGAGACTAGTGAACAATCAATAACCACAGAAAATCAACTAAATTAAATCTCTTTTTCCCACTGCTGCTGAGGATGGTTCCAGCTGTTATTACTAAAGTTCAGGTTCCCTTTTTTTTGTTGTTATAATTTTATATTAACTTTTTCTTTAAAAGGATGAATAAAATTTTCCCAGCTTTTGTGATTGTGTGTGTGTGTGTGTGTGCAAGTGGAACATGAGTCTGTTGGAAATAGAGGCAGATACACTTACAGTTCAGTCTCTTGTCATCTGCTTTTCCCTGTTAGAACAGAGCCAGAGCGAGCTAATGTTGCCTGCCGCACTGAACTGAGGAAGCTGAATCAAAATTTAAAAGGCCCCAATTTGTAAAAGTACATTTTGCAAAAAAAAAACAAAAAAAACACCCCAAAAATATATGTATAGTTTTAGAGAATATAACTATTCTGCATTCTGGTCTCATATAAATCAACAAAACAAGATTAGAGTGAAAACAGTATTTGATTATATCAGCCCTTAAACCTTCAGAAGTAAAAAAACTGGCAAATCTGATAAAATTTATAGATTCTCTTAGAAAAAAAGTACATGTGCACTAAATCCTTCATGCAACTGTATGTGACGGATTGCCATCCAAACTCCTCCACATAAACAGATGCCCATGAACATCAGTTTAAGAACTACACACATCAGTGATATATCTCAAGGCTGTTTACAAGTACTTGTCCCTTGGTCATATTAAAACTTAATTACCTATCAAGATGAAACTACATATCAAATATTTTATTGATTACTAGTAATATAAGAACTTACTTGATCAAATATTCTTAAGAAGAGTTGAATGCTATGCTAGATAGAATTGCAAAGCATAACTCCGAAAGTTCTATTCCCAAATAGCTAATTCCAGTAAAATGGGGTGATAAATCTGAGATTATTTTGACGATTAAATGACAATGCAGACACCATAGCAATTAGCATATGGTAAACATAAAGTAAATGTTAGCTGTTTACATATAGTTGTTATAATGATGGCAGAGATTCTGACCTAAACTTAACTGGCACAGAATACATACCATTTTTTCATCTCATGGCACACATAAACTAATTACTAAAATTTTGCCGGACACCAAAAAATGTTTTAATTTTTGCTGACCTGACAAAAAATAGGTATAATTTTGATTCACGCACACTGGACATCTATTGTTGTGTTGGCTCTTGTCATTTTTTTTATGTGACAATCTAAGGGAAAGGAGATCAGTGCCCCTGACTAAAGGTATTGCATGTTTTAAAAATTCTTGTGGCACACTGGTTGAAAACCGTTGCTTTAATCACTTGCTTTAAACAAGCCCATGCTACAGTAAGTTCAGTATTTCGGTTTCTGAAGTACTGAATTCTGCATCACAATACTGACGCTCCATAAAGACAGAGATCTTGTCTGTCTTTGGTTAGACACTCCCCAAAAATTTTTTTTAATGAATGCTTTCAGCCATTGCAAATGTTAGTCAAGAACCTGGAAGCGATGAAGCATATAGGCAGGACAAGAGTAGTATAATAAGCAAGCATGCAGAGGCTGGAGTCTGAAAAACCTGGTTTCCCGTACAGGTTCAAATGTTTAACAGCAGCAGTAGTTTCTTAGGGCAAGTTATGCGACCTCTCTCAGCCTCAGTTTCTTCTTCTGTAAAATGAGGATAATAATCTGCTTCATGGAATTGTTGAGGGGTGTAGGAGGAAACATGGAAAGCACTTGGCACACAGCTCAGGTCAGCTATCCTTATTATTTTATCTGCCCGAAACAAAAACTTTATTTTTCATTGTAGAATTTTTCAACAGTAAAACAAAAGGCTATCGCAGCGTAGAGCAACCAATGGTAAGGCGCTATAAAGTCAGCCATGCTTCTGACTTCCAGCTAAGCCTCCCAGCACGCCAGGCGAGTGTGACCCGCAGGCTCCAAAGGTCGCAACTCCCCCAGGAAGTCGCTGAGAACCCGGTCACGGAGATCGAAGGGCCGCCGCCCTCGCCCCTGCTTCCTCGAAGCGCCAAAGGATGCAGCCCTCTGCAGCGGATTCGGCGCGGTCCTCAGTCCTTACTCCGCAGAGCTGCCGCGCACGGGAATGAGGGCGGAGGCGGCGATGGGCAGGGGGATAGAGGCGGAAAAATGAAAACAAAAATAGCCATTTCTACCCACGTTTAAGTCCCCAAACTCGAGACCGCCTACTTTGGTGGAGCCAGACCGCAGCCTGGAGCACCGGCGAGAAGCTCGGCTGTTCCCTGCTCAGCTGACACCCTCTGGTATCCCAAACCCAAGAAATGAAAAAAGGGAAGCAATGGAGGAGGAGAAATGAAAACGCGAGACGACCCGCAGGGCGGTGCTGTCACTCCTCCACGCTGCCCTTCGCGCTGGTCCCCGCCCTCCGAGGCGCGCGTGGCTACGGCTCCGCAGAGCTCCGCGGGAGACAAAGCAACTGCCCGGCGGCGGCGGCCGGCGGCAAACCCTGGGCGACCGGGTTCCGCGTCTCGGTTTTTCTTCCGTCTCGGGACCCTCACCTGCCACGGCTGCGGTGGTCACGCGAGCGGCTGGAGATGGCCCACACCATACAGCTCTCGGTGTCCCTTTCAATCCCGAGGGCAGGGGTGAGGTACCGGCCCAGAGGCTCCAGCTGTCAGCGCGGACGCGGGTCTTCTTTCTTCAGTAACAGAAGAGCCACATGGAGGGAGCGCAAGGAACTACTACACCGGAGAGCCTGCGCCACGCCTCCTCGCCCGCTTCGGGTCTCACTCCGACACCTCGCCGGGCAGAACCATTTCCCCGCCCGAGCCCAAGGTTCCGCCCTCCCCTTCTTTGACCGGAGCTCCACCCCCCACAAGCCCCTCCCCTCTTAACGACTTGGCTAGTTCCGCTTCCGGCAGCACCAGATAAGTCGCGAGAGGGAGCTTAAATCCTGTCGCTTGCATTTAGGACCACTTCGGTGAGTGGTCGTTCAGGTGTGCTTTGTCATACCTAATGGATTTTGAAGCGAGGCGTAACCTGACAGTAATTTCCAAGCCGTGCCCACCGACTAGCCTAGGAAGGGTGTAATTGGACGTTGCGCAGGCGCCCTTGGGGCGGCAGGGCCTGGCGGTGTCCCGTCGGCAGCACAGACACTGGGCGATTTCCGTGTTCGGGCCTGGGGAGATGCCTGCTCGGTGGAACCGAGTTTTGCTTAAGGGTCGTTTTTCTGTTTGTGCTCAATTTAGCCGGACCTTGCCTTTAAGATCTAGCCGCTTGAACACGCTCTGGAAATGCTCCTTTAAAGTAGTGTCCGCGTCTCCGAGTGAGTTCAAAAGTTGAGTGCTGCACTCGGTCGACATTGAAGAATGCTCCCTCCTGACTGGAGCAGAGCTGTCATTTAATCTGAAATATTACCCTTCTGCCCCAAATTAACGTCTCCTGTGCGGGGAGAAGCGCTAGCTCAAGGGAGAATCCTGTGTCGTTGTTTTGAAGGAAAAGGACCCATTTTATCTCTATGGGTGTTCCTTAAATGGGCGTTTCTAACCTAAAGTAGAGAAATAATTTTCAAAGTGAAATGCATTTGTCACACGTGACTTCATTTTTATGCATTTGGAGACGAAGACATTTTGGTTAAACGAATGTGTACGTTGAGGTGAAGCGCAGATGACAGTGAATTGTCTGGTATGTTTAGATTTCCCAGTCTTGGACGCTACATAAAATTGTGCTCTTACATTTTTTTAGAAATTAAAATAGAAGAGTCAAGAAGTAAAATTCTGATCACAAGGTAACATGCTTATTGAAATATTACTAATTTTGAGTTCTTAATTTGGAACATAGGCATATAACTTGTAGAGGCTTTAAATTGGTGGCCTTGCTGGGTTTTGCCCTTGGTGAAACAGTTAAATCCTGATTTTTATTTAAAGTGACGCTTCACTGCCTTTATTGCACACACAAGAAAAAGTTATTAAAGGAATTAAGTAATAAATATTAACACAGATATTCATTGATTTTATCTGATGTTGTACAAGGGATCGAGTGTAAAAAAGTTCAGCCAAATATGACTGACATTTCCTCTTGCCAAGCTAGAAGTTGTAATGAGCCACCTTCATTAGGACTTTTTCTTGTTTTGACTGTGCTAATTGCTTATTAGGGAAGAATTTCACAAACGTTCCTGACCTTGGCGGTAACGGTGGAGCTGGAGGGTACTGCGCCTTCCCCAAAATGTCAGCCCTCACAGCTCCCTGCGCTTGTGGACTGGTCTGGTGATCCACTGGGTGTCAGGATTTCTTCTGAGAGTCTATGGAATGGATCAATGAGGATAGCCTCAAAGAATGTGTATGTGGAATCTTCACCAGCCCAGTGGGATTTCAGGACCCTCAGAGCCCCACAGTGGCGTCCTGATGGTTCCTCAGCAGCAGACCGAACACTTGGGCAAATTGTAGCTGGTGAACACCGTGATGGACAGGCTAGCCGTAGGTGGCACCCTTAGGAACAGGGCCCTTGCGGCCACCACGGCGCACACGAATCCCATATATGACATAACCTTGCTTGGCCTTGTAGGCCAGCCTGCGCGCTCTGTCGGGCGGGTGGCAGCTGAGGAGGAAGCACATTACATGGGACTGTTTCTTCCTCCATAGCTGCTGGATGTACTTGTAAGCGCCCATCTTGGTTTACCTGATGGCTGTGGCCAGGTGGAAAGGAAGAGCAGTACCTTTTCTTACTTCTACTTGTTTTAATACACAAGCAATTATTTTAACAAAAATTCCTGAAACAGAGTAAATTCAAAAAAAGCCTAATATAATCTTCATATTTATTGCTCAAACCACTAAATTGTCCTTTGTAAATGATACTTTCATTTAATAATACTTGGGCACAGCCCTAGCTGGTTTGGCTCAGTGGGTAAAGCGTTGGCCCGCAGACTAAAGGGTCCTGGGTTCGATTCTGGTCAAGGGCACATGCCTGTGTTATGGGCTCAGTCCCCAGCAGGGAGCGTGCAGGAGGAAGCCAATCAGTGATTCTCTCTCATCATTGATGTTTCTCTCTCTCCCTTCCTCTCTGAAATCAATAAAAAATAATAATACTTGGGCAGAGGAAGATTATGTATATTTGTTCTGAATATTACAGCTTAAAGCCATTTTCTTTTATATATATTTTTTATTCCAGAGAGGGAGGGAGAGGATAGAGAGATAGAAACATCCATGATGAAAATCATTGATCGGCTGCCTCCTGCACACCCCCTACTGGGGACCCAGCCCCCAACATAGGCCTATAGAATGAAACCTTGACCTCTTGGTTCAGAGGTCAATGCTCAACCACCAAGGCACAGGGGGAGTGGGGAGGGGTTTCTAGGGACCAAATGGTGAATATACTTTGAAAAGAAATAAAAAAATCTACTGGTTCTTTAAGTTATTCCTGTATGTAAATACCAGGTATTAGCAGCAAACTTTTAACCATCTATTTAAAACACTACTATTGTGAACTGATTTTCTTCCTTTTCCATTTTCTATTTGTCCTTGTCATCTGTGTCTACTTCCAGAACTATAAGCTTGTGAACCCCTTTAGACTATAATCTCATTATACTAGTGAAGTATGCAACTGTTGAGTTTTCTAGGTTTCATTGTTAGTAAAACATATACTTTGCCAGAAAACATTAATCAACCATTAAAGAAAGGAGTGAGGTTTTAAAATCTTATTCCTTGTAAAGATTTTGAGAAGTGTTCTCTCTTACTTTGAACAGCTTGCTATGGATGATAATACTTACGTATTTAAACAATCCTATATAACAAAAGCCTAATATACAAATTGACCGAACAGCAGAATGACTGGTTGCTATGACACGCACTGACCACCAGGGGGTAGATGCTCAACGCAGGAACTGCCCGCAGGCCCCAGGCCAGACAGCGGCGGGGCCCCCGGATCGCCCTGCTGGTCACCCCGCAGAGGGAGGTGACCAGCGGCAGCAGTGGGGTCAGTGAGTGGGCAGCGCCAGGCCAGCTAAGGCGGTTGCCAGTGGGGGCCTCCCAATTGCCCTGCCGGTCACCCCACAGATTGGCGCTGATTGCCGGCCAGGCCTAGGGACCCTACCCGTACACGAATTTCATGCATCAGGCCTCTAGTAATTATGTATTGATTTACCATTTGTAAAAGACTTTTTAAATCCATTATCTCATTGATCCATGTAATTGTGAAAAAGGTGGCATAAGTATTATGTCCTTTTTCTAAATGTGGATACTGAGGCTTAGGTAACTCACTCACTAGAAATGCTGACTCTTAAAAGCCTTATCTTCTTAGACACACCGTACTAACAGTGCCACATGTATGCAAGTAAAGTAATGTTTTCCCAATGTGAACTTTGGAACATGTGGCCTCTTTTAATTCAATGCTAACACTTCTATTAGGAAATGCAAGTAATACTTTACTTATTGACAAATAGTTGAATGATCATTGTGTCCCAAACACTGTGTGAAACAATGTAAGCATTAAGAATTAATAAGACCGATTCCTTATTTGTAATTTAAATTATTTATTATAAAATCACTTTATAACTTTTACTATCAATTCTCGTCCTTGGTAATACTTAGTATTGTTAGGTTTGTTTTGCTTAGTTGTTGTTTTTGCCATTTTGATGGGTATGTACTGGTATCTTATTGTGGTTTAATTTGCATTTTTCATTGTATAATGGTGCTGAGTATCTTTTCATGTGATTATTTGCCACCCATATCTGTGTACCTAAACTCACAAAGATTTTCTTTTTTGTTATCTTCTAGAACAGGAGTGGGGAAGCTTTTATGTGCCAATGGACCATTTGGATATTTATAACATAATTCCCGGGCCATACAAAATTATCAACTTAAAAATGAGCCTACTATACTTGATCAGACATTTAATTGACTCACTCCTAATGCCTTTCAGGGCCAGACCAAATTATTGTGCGGGCCTAATATAGCCTGCGGGCCGGACGTTCCCCACCCCTATTCTAGAAGTTCGATAGTTTCAGGTTTTACCTTTTGGTCTGTGACCCATAGTGGGTTAATTTTTACAGTTGGTGCAAGATATGAGTTGAGGTCATCTTTTTTTTATATTGCTATTTAGTTGTTCCAGCAACATTTCTTGTGAGTATTATTCATTCGCTGTTGAATTACCTTGGTGCTTTTTTCAAAAATCAATTTATAATTTCTGTGTTGTTGTTTTTCTAGACACTCTATTCTGTTCAATAGGCCAACGGCTCTCATTTTGCCAGTACTACACAGTCATGATTACTACAGATAAACCCCTAGATATTGCAGATTCAGTTCCAGACCACTGCAGTAAAGTGAATATCATAATAGCGAATCACGCAAAGTTTTTCTTTTCCCAGTACATATAAAAGTTACGTTTACACTGTGCTGTAGTCTGTTATAAAGTACACAATAACATTCTCTAAAACAAATACTTACCTTAATTAAAAAATACTTTATTGCTAAAAAGTGCTAATCATCCTCTGAGCCTCCAGTGAGTCATCTTTTTGCTGGGTGAGGGTCTTGCCTAGATGTCGATGCTGCTGACTAATTAGGGTGGTGGTTGCTGAAGGGTAGGGGGTGGCTGTGGCGGTTTCTTAAAAAAGACAAAAATGAAGTTTTCTGCATTGAAAACTCGTCATTTCATGAACAATTTCTCTGTATCATACAATGCTGTTTGACAGCATTTTGCCCACATTCGAAGTCTCACAAATCCTGCCACTGCTTTATCCACTAGTTTACATGATATTCGAAATTCTTGTCATTGCAACAATCTTCATAGCATAGGTTTCATCTCAAGAAAACACTTTCTTTACTCATCCATAAGCAGCAGCTCCTCAAAAAAAAACCACAAAAAACAAGCAACTCCTCATTGTTAAAGATTCATCATGAGATTGTAGTAATTCAGGCACATCTTTAGGCGCTACAGCTAATTCTTGTTCTTTGCTCTTTATCCCCTAGACTTCTATGACAGAACCTCTTCTGGATTTTTTCCTATTTCTCTGGCTAATCTCATGTTGCTGAGGGATTTCCAATATACTAGTGTTTGGGAGAGAGAATACAAACTAGTAAGTTGAATCAAGTGGTGCAGATTTTATGAAAGTGGTGCACGTACTGTGGGTGCACCAGGGGAGGTGTGCACAGTTCTGCCTGAGAGGAAATAGATGTGGTCAGGAAGGATTCATAGACGAGCGTATTCATTAATGGGAATGTTAAAGGATAAGGATATATCTGCTGTTCTTCTTACTAGGTGCCCTGTCCATGAAATCCTTCTTCCATTGCCTTAACTTCATCTACAGGCTTAGGCCATCCATGAGCTCAGTACAACATGTTCAATACTGCCATTGTTCTCCCTAAGCCAGAACTTCAGAAATGATCCCAGCCTCTTAATTTTATTCCCTCACACATCCAGTCAGTCACGATTCTTAAAAAATGTATCTGTCCATTTCCACTGATATTGCTTTGACTCAGAATTTTATCATTTTTTGCCTGAATTATGCAGTTGTCCCCTAACTGTACTGACCTTTCTGTTTTTCCACCCCAATCCATCTTATTTGTGCAGAATGGACTTTGTGGGATAGAAAGCTATAAATGCAGCCTGTAAAGGTCAGTCTCCTAGGGCTCAGCAGCAGAGAGAGAAAAGCCGAAAATGATTCTGAATGGGGTGGGGGTGGTGCCAAACAGAAAACCAGCACAGGCTCATTCCTTTCAACTGAAAATATGAAAGAAAAATTTTCTTTTTAAAGAAAACTAAAATAGAGAAGTTTTCCTTTATTTTGGCCTATACAACCAGATTTTTCTTTATAACATAGAGAAGGTATGCATAAAATAAAAAATAATTTCTGTTCAAAAAAGCAGCTTATGTATAGTTCCGAAGAGTGCATGAGCTCTAGAATAACTATCTCCTTTCTTATTATATGAACATTTCCGAAACATACCTTTCCCATAAATGATTTGAATAGGGTTCTTTTTTGCATTTTTCAATGACCATAAATAAATGTAGAAGTAATATGAAACTGAATCTCTCTCTTTATAACCTATCGTTTATTTAAATGTCTCATAACAGAACCATCCTATATAAGTAACACTTTAGTTAATGGTACTGAGAGACTTTAAACAAAACTCTTTGAAGTATACTTTTTCATTTCCTTTTTTCCCCCAGTATGTGGAAAATTGTCAACATTTCTTACCATGTAGAAAGAGACAAGGTAATTTGTCATAATATATCTCAAAAATAACATTTGAATATTTTAGCTCTTATACATCATACTGTTCCTTTTATGTACTACAATACAGTAATCTCTCTCAGGTAATATTTTGTGAATATTCAATTCATATGTAAAGCAGAAGTGTGACAGAGTCTGAACTGAAAAAGCAACTGAATTATCTTATCATTTAAATTATATATATATATTGAGCTCAGAGAGAGGAAGAAAAAGGGAAAAGAAGAATAGAAACATCAGTGATGAGAGAGAATCCTTGATCTGCTGCCTCCTGTATGCCCCCTACTGGGGATCAAGCCTGCAACCCAGGCATATGCCCTGACTGGGAATCCAACCATGACTTCCTGGTTCATAGGTCGATGCTTAACCACTGAGCCACATTAGCCGGGCTAAATTATATCTTAAATATCTTTTACCTAGGTTCATAATGGTACGTAGTGGAAAAAACGGTGAACTTCATCTTAAACAAATTGCATATTATAAACGAACTGGTGAATATCATCCAACTACACTACCGAGTGAGAGAAGTGGAATAAGAAGAGCTGCAAAAAAATTTGTCTTCAAAGGTAAAATTAAGGCCCCAAATCTTGAATATCGAGTTAATATAGATGCTTCTCCATATGTGTTCTTTATGGAATCCTGAGAGTTTCTGTAGTAATTGGTTGTTGCCAAACAATTACTAGTTGAATTGATGATGCCACTCAGTCAAAAGCAAAATAAAAATCACACAGAAGTTAACTGAAGGCCATGAAAAGGGCATTTAAATTTATAGATAGAAAATGATACCTTGGGATAAAAAACAATAACATATACCTAAATTAACCTTGCCTGCTTTTCCCCCTCAGGTGGTTTCTACTCTAATGATGTATTTTGAAGCACTTACTATCAATGAAAAACTTATTTGATGCTTAATATGAAAATGTTGACAAAGTTAACTTGTTTGTTTATTATACTTATTTCTGTGGTTCCCTCCTTTCACTGCTATTAAATAATTTCTGAATGGGTTAAATATTAGGCAGTAGAATATATGTATTGAAAGTTTATGATAATTTTTGCCTCTTTGCCTTCTTCCAAAGAGGAAGGGAAGTTTGGAATGAGATAAGTAAGAGGTATAGTCACCAGATAACTGAATGTTGGTGCTATTAATGAGAATTTTGGCTAGAGGCACAGAATCAGGCTTTCCTCAAAGAAAGTCAAGAAAATTCTATGATTCTATATAATAAAAGTCTAATATGCTAAGTGTCCAGTCGTCCGGTCATCCATTCAACCAATCAAAGCGTAATATGCTAAGGCTGCTCAACCGCTCACTATGATGTGCACTGACAACCAGGGGGCAGACAGTCGATCAGTTGCTCTCTCGTGCATTGACCACCAGAGGGCAGATGCTCCGACTGGTAGGTTATCTTGCTGCTGGGGTCCGGCTGATCAGGACTGAGTGAGATGGGCCGGACACAACCTGGAGCCCTCCTGTGGTCTCTCTCTGGCTGGCCAACCTCCCGTGTCCCTTCCCAGCCCCAGTCATGCACCTGCGTGGTCCCTTGGCCTAGGCTGCGGCCTCTCACAATCCGGGACCCCTCAGGGGATGTCAGAGAGCTGGTTTTGGCCTGATCCCACAGGCCAGGCTGAGGGACCCCACTGGTGCATGAATTCGTGATAAACACCTATTCATTTCTCCCTGTGTACATAACTCCCTTAAGCTTAAGAACAGACATACTTCTTAGACTAAAGTGAGGATTCATTGATTGATTTATTTAATCATTTTTGTAAAAAATGTTTACAAAGTTCCTAATGAGCTGGTCATATTTCAGCCTTGGAGATACATTGATGAATAAGAGAGTAAGGTTTCTGCCCTCAGGTTGCTTAAATTCAAGTATGGACTGTTCCACTGAGCATGTGCTTAATTAATCATATTAGTAACTTAATCATATTAGTAACTTAATGGTGTAATCTGGATTTCAAACAGTTACCTCATCTATACTGGAGAGGCGATGGTTCTCTCCCTGCTAGATTCTTGTCAGGTATCCTCCAAAGGAAAGCAAACTATCTTGAGGATTAATGTTCTCCCACTTTCTGGCTTTACCAACCCCACCTCCTACTCAAATCCAGAAAAATTTTAAGAGAGGTGGTTGCTTACAAAAATAGAGTTATTCTGAAATACTATTTCAGAAAATTCTGTTCCTGAAGTGGCTTATCAGTACATAGTTTGCTAATTCATGCCATTTTTAGAAGGTGTCTGCAAGTATTTTTCTAGTTTGAGTAACCCATAGAAAGTTAATTTCATACTTCTATAGTTTCACATGCTTTGGTGAGCAAGCTAGTTAAGTAATACAAAGTTAGAGAAGCTAGTGCTCCTCATATATATCTAGTAAGTCTAACAGCTGAGAGCCTTTCAGATTGTATGTTAGCATCATTACAAATATTCTGTCTTAGAGATAAAAAGGTTTTTAATTTTTTTAAAAAACCCTCATGGTTTAAAGAAAAGGCCGTGATTATCTTAAAATTATATAGATCTCTAAAAATTGCAATTATATTTTTGTCTCATTTATTCCAGATAAAAAGTTGTTTTATGTTGGAAAAGACAGAAAACAAAATCGTTTGGTTATTATTTCAGAAGAAGAAAAGAAGAAAGTCCTAAGAGAATGCCATGAAAACAACACTGGAGCCCATCATGGCATATCGAGAACCCTCACTCTAGTGGAATCCAATTACTACTGGACTTCTGTGACCAATGATGTCAAACAGTGGGTATGGCTCTTATTTAGAATATTTTGAATAATGTAACTGTAATAGATATCCAAAATTCATTATTGCTCCAGATTTATTCTGGATAGCAGTTTTCATTAACCAGTTAACTGCCACGATATTTTGAATTTAATTTAAAAAGGCCCACTGCTTACGTCTATAGACACTTATGGCGTACAAATGGTTTAGTATCTTTTGTGTGGGTAATTTCTGTACAGAAACATTTTGGGTGTTTTATTTTCCTTCAGAATTCTTCTTTAAAATCACTAAAGTATAATATGAACTAGAACAAAGCATTATTTAAACATTATATTTAGACAGATTTTTTAGAACCAGACTTCCATCATTTATCTTCATTGTATAGGCAGAATATAAATGGGGTTGAAATTCCTTGAACTAAATGACCTCATTGATGGCAGTCATCCAATCTTTATGTGAATTCTTGAAGTGAATATGTTCATGAAAAGTCAGGTCCTATGTGTGCTATCATCTTCTGTGCCCATTTCATCTTGCCATAGAAAATGTCAAATACGGTAGAAACCTAAAACCAACTAAATGCAAAGTCAAGTTGTGAAGATAATGAAATTAGTCTGAGTTTTGTAACTTTATAACCCACTAGAACATTCAACTTCTTATAATAAAAAAGTCACCCAGAAATTCTGGGATTCTTGCTGGTAGATGAAATGATTTCTACTCTTTCTAGTATACTCAATTTGCAAATAGTAGGAATTCTTTGATATGTATATGAGATCCCTTTAATAATTGTAATAGTGCATCAAAAGGATGGTCATTTTAGGCATAAATAATTAAGCCAACATTTAAAAAAGTATCATTTATGAGTTATCAGTTTATGAATCTATGTAGGTATTCCAAAGACCTGGACATTTGTATTTGCCTTTAGAATCTGTTATAATTCCTTTACAAACATTTGATGAAATATTTATCAAATTTGAGAATGGATATGATTTTTGGAAATAACCAGGTTATTTGTATATAAGTTATAAAATAAAAACTTTGATCAAAAACAATTACACATCAATATCTCTTTCTCTTCCTCTCTCCCTTCTTCCTCCATCTCCCTCCCCCCCCCTTTTTCTCTCTAAAAAATAATCAATGAAAAAGTAACTATAACTTAAGAAGATTGTTTTAAAATTTTGTTTAGGAGTTGGTTTGAAACTAGTTTCCAAAGTGGAATTCCAGAAATATGTTGAGCAATGACACCATCCATAAGTTCATCAATTGATCTCATCTCATTCACATGAACGCTCCATGACTTTTTGTTTTTGTCCCTTCTCTTTTCCCAGAACCTAAAGGAATTTTTGGTATCTATAAATATTGTTTGAATAAAATTATGTGTTCATAAATATTTGTTGAAGTAGATGTATGAATTAATTTACTGGAGTGGTAATTTTTTAAAAACATTTTGCTTTAAGAAATTACTATATATTCACATACTGATTTCAAATTATAGCAAAGTTGTCTTAAGATCTATTCATTTCATAAATATTTATTGAATGTAAACCAGAATTATGTTCCATTTGAGTAAAACTTCTTAAGAGGGTCATTGAATAGTATAGCAACTAATATTTACTTATTATCTTGAATAGGAGGTTTTATTCTATTCTAGAATAATCCAAAAATTTCTTCTTTAATACACAAAGTACCTATTAAGTATTAAAGTTTTAGATTTATAAGACTGCTTTTATTATGTTGACTATATTAAAATTTACATGTCTTTTCTTCACTGTGTGCCTGTTTTGCAGGTATATGCTTGTCATCATTGCCAAGTGGCAAAAAATACAGTTATTCTAGCACCTAAACAGCACCTCAAGGTGGAAAATCCATGGAGTATAGTTACTGTTGATCTAATGGGTCCATTTCATATAAGCAACAGACGTCATGTATATGCTATAATCATGACAGATTTGTTCACAAAATGGGTTGTGATTTTGCCTCTGTGTGATGTTTCAGCATCAGAAGTTTCTAAAGCTATTATCAATATATTTTTCTTATATGGACCTCCTCAGAAAATAATAATGGACCAAAGAGATGAGTTCATTCATCAGGTAAGACAGCTGAGGTCTAAGCTCTAAAATCAGTAAACATATTCTCAGGTGAGGATTAAACAAACAAACAAAAATCTGAGTAAAGAATTTTATTACATCTATATTGCATATTTATTTATTGACATAGATAATTATGTAAAAAATAGGTATTGAAACACTAAAATAAAAACCCATAAGGTTAACCATGGAATTATTTTTTAAGAGGAATAAGATTATAGATTTTTTTCTTAATTTTTCAGTTTTATATGTATTATCAAATTGCTTTTATAATTTTAGTGATTAAAATATGCATAATTATCTGTTGCTTTTGTCATATAAATTACTAGTGCTCAGCAATAATTAGTTCTTCTAGTCTTCAAATATAGATGGCTCCTTCTAGTCTCTTGCAGGTAGAGAAGTCCAAGTAACTAGATCTAGCCAAAGAAATTGAGTGGATGGATGTGTGCCACTTTTACAGCCCGAGGTAGTGAAAAACTCATGCCCAGTTCTTCAATCTCCCAATCTTACTCTTTTCTCTGGAGAATTGACAGAATATTCCAGATACTATAGTAGAGAGTGATGGAATTTCTCTCATCCAGAATTGCTGAGGCACCTAGTGGAGAATAGTTGCTTTGGAAAGACATTCTGACCTACAACTGACTTTGAATGAGCAAACCGTAAAACTGTTGAATTAAGCCACGGAAACTTGAATGTGTTTTGTAACTGCAACATAATCTTGCCTAACTTGACTGACACAGCAGTAATCTGCAAAATAGGGATGTAAGACCCTGTTTTGTTTGATGACAATATTAGAACTTCTGTTTATATTTCTTTTTTATCTAATAAGAAAGAAATACAGCTTTACTAATAATGTGGACAGATTGATAATAGCATCCTGAGTCAATAAGGCAAATGATTGTGTGAAGGTATCATAAGAGAAAAGTGAGAGTCCTGACTGGTTTGACTCAGTGGATAGAGCATCGGCCTGCGGACTGAAGGGTCCCAGGTTCGTTTCTGTTCAAGGCCATGTACCTTGGTTGCGGGCACATCCCCAGTAGACGGTGAGCAGGAGGCAGCTGATCGATGTTTCTCTCTCATCGATGTTTCTAATTCTCTATCCCTCTCCCTTCCTCTCTGTAAAAAATCAACAAAATATATTTTTTTTGAAAAAAGAGAATCCTCAATATATAGGAATCTTCAGTGGTTCCCTGTCCCTTGCTTTTAGCAATAATTGAATTTATGGCTATCATGTAATTTTCAGCAAAGTGAATCATCACAGAGTAGCCAGGTGGCTTAAGTTTCTTGTAATAAAACATGATAATATCAATAATGCAGTCACCTATCAACCACAAGAAAATGATAGAGCTGACACTTCTAATTAACTTGTGGTATTAGATCTTTCATAGACACATTAATGAAATGAAAATAAGTATGAACTAATCCAATCTGATAGGAAATTGGCCCCCAAAATTCAAAATTATAAAGAATACTATTTGGAAGTATTTGCTTTTACCTCTGTTAATGAGGAGCCTCACCTTAAGTGCATATGGTGCTTCAAGAAATGAAATAATGATAGCATAAAGCCAATATAAATCACCAGCAGTTTTTCCAGTCATGTTTAAAATCATGATAATCAATCCAGCACTTTGAAAATTTTACCAAAAGTAACAGTAAATATTTATAAGTCTCTTTTAAGAGGTTTAATAATACAAAAATTTAAAAATCACACATGATTGGGAAAATGTGTTCTTTTTGCTGTGATTTAAATGGCTTAAATATTACAAAGAAAGCATAATGACTACCAAATGTTTTATTTTGTCAGCAAATACAGAAAACACTGGTAAAGTATTATAATAAGATTAGAACAGTGTACACAAAGTGGGAGATTTATCATATAGTTGGATGAAAATACACGTTTCTACTGTAACTTGGCTTAGAATATTTGCTAATTGTTTCAATAAAATATAGATTTTTTAAGCCTCTGAAGAAATGAGAATAAACATTTTCAAATGTAAAATTACTTCTTTAATTTTATTTTTTTTATTTTTATTTTTATTTTTTTTAAATATATTTTATTGATTTTTTACAGAGAGGAAGAGAGAGGGATAGAGAGTTAGAAACATCGATGAGAGAGAAACATCGATCAGCTGCCTCTTGCACACCCCCTACTGGGGATGTGCCCACAACCAAGGTACATGCCCTTGACCGGAATCGAACCTGGGACCCTTGAGTCCGCAGGCCGACGCTCTATCCACTGAGCCAAACCGGTTTCGGCTACTTCTTTAATTTTAGAAATATGTCTTATGGAAAACAAAAATTGTAACCACTAGTGGGATGTCTGGTTTAATGGGAAGAAAAAAAGGCTATTGGGGTAAGGATATCAAAATAGCATCTCACAAATGGATTCACTGCATCATTTCTAGGCAGTTTCTTGAAAGAAAGAAGTTGAAGCTATTCCACAGGTGCCACTTAAAACTACTGATATGACCCCAGATTGAAGCTTACCCAAATACACCTATTCTCTGGGATTTCTTTTTAATTATTTTTTAATTAAAAGGAGATAGCTTACTAGTACATAGTATATTAGCTAGAAATTTTATTCAGCTGCAAGTAACACAACACTTCTCCTCCTCCCAGTATATAAATTTAGGTAAAAGAAGGCCCAGGTTGGAAGGGTAACTCTGAATGTCATTGGGAACTAATGCTTCTAGCTTACTGTTCCCCCATCTTCAAGAGGTGACTGTGCTTCCAGTATGGCTGCCAGAGCCCATGCCATAAAGTCTACATTTTGGTCAGAAAGAGGGGAAAGGTAATGGGAAAAAAAAAGCAAAAAAAAAAGCTAGTACCAGCTTAGTCCACCCAACAACTATTAAAAGCCCAACAATTGCACTTTGTAACTTTTTTTATTATTATTATTTTAAAATATATTTTATTGATTTTTTTACAGAGAGGAAGGGAGAGGAATAGAGAGCTAGAAACATCGATGAGAGAGAAACATCGACCAGCTGCCTCCTGCACACCCCCCACTGGGGATGTGCCCGCAACCAATGTACATGCCCTTGACCGGAATCGAACCTGGGACCCTTCAGTCTGCAGACCGACGCTCTATCCACTGAGCCAAACCGGTTTCGGCGCACTTTGTAACTTTTAAAAAAGATTTTTTATTGATTTTCTTTTTAGAGAGAGAGGAAGGGAGAGGGAGAAAGAGAGAAATATTGATGTTAGAGTGAAGCATCAATCAAGTGCCTCCTGCACTCCCCCTACTGGGATGGAGCCTGCAACCCTGAGCATGTGCCATGACTGAGAATCAAACAGGCAACCTTTAGGTGCACAGGATGACACCCAACCAACTCAGACACACTGGCCACGGCTTTAAACTCATTTTGACTTCTTTTAGGTCGTGTACATTACAACAACAAAAATAGTAACATTAAGAGTTATAAATTGCCAAGAACTGTTTTAAGTCTTTACATTTACTCATTTAATCCTCAAAAGAATCCTGCGTGGGATTTTCCTGATTTTACAGATGAGGAAACTGAGTACACAGAGGTTTGGTGAGTTGGCCAAGGTCATATAGCTGATAACTGGATTATGTGACTAGTGTTTTTTAGAAACTATCTACTGAATTAAAATGTTATTTGTACTCAGAGTTGATGTTAAATTCTGTTCTTCCACTTCCTTGATGTATGTGTGTCCCTACCAAGGCACTTAACTTACCAAAGCTCCAGCTTCTTACCTTTAAAATGGGATTAATATTACCTTATATGATTGTCGTAATGCATAATGACAACAATATAAAGCATCTAGTCCGTTGATCAGCACATAGGACTCAATAAATGATAATTACTATTTTAAATAAAAAACATGTTTTTATATAAAATGGCCATGGTCAATGCAAAAGGCAAGTTTCAATTTCTTTTGAAACCTTTTAATCAAGGGAAAATAAAATAAAATTTTAAAGTCAGCTTTGTTTTATATATTTTTCAGATCAATGTTGAACTGTGTGGATTGTTTGGCATGAAGCAAATTGTAATTTCTCATGCCTCTCAAGCTGTTAACCAGACTGAAGGTATACCCAACACCATCAAAACATTTCTTTCCAAACACTGTGCTGACTACCCAAACAACTGGGATGATCACCTGTCAGCTGTTTCATTTGCCTTCAATGTAACTCACTTGGTATGTCCCTTTTTGTAATTCTATACTTTTAAGTTATGAGTATTTCTTGCCAAATAAGTGTTTTATTGTAAATTGTTGTTTATTTTATTTAAAACAGGAGCCTACTAAAAATATGCCATACTTTCAAATGTTTAATCGAAATCCTTATATGCCTGAGACTTCAGATGTTCTCCACGAAGTGGATGGTGATGATACAAGTATGTTTGCCAAAATTCTAAGTGCAATTAAAGAAGCTGATAAAATAATGGAGAATAAGACAACTTCAGTGAGCCAGGTGATTCTATTTAATAGAAAACTCTATAACAGAAAAATCTATAAAGTGATATTTTAAAATTCTGTAGCATACACACACACACACACACACACACACACACACACACACACACACACATCTGATACATCCTTAAACCAGATTCTTTTTCCACCAAATTCTGTTTGTCTTAATTAAACATGGTTCTTACTAGCTATGAAATTCTGAAAGACATTTATAGAAAAACCATGCATTTTGGAATCAAGTAGAGCAGAATTCAAATCCCTCATCTTACTGCTTTCCAGTTGTTTGACGGGCAAATTACTTAATCTACTGCAGTTTACTTTGTTTGTAAAGTTGGGGTAATGCTGACTTTCAAATATTATTTTAAGGATTAAGTGGGATTCATACCTAACTTTAAAGTAGCATCTTAATAATTAATCATTCATAGTATTATCTGCATTTACCTTCAAGAAGCTATAGCTCTTTCATCCCCTTTGTTCTCTTTCTCTTTTCCCCTGCCCCATACTTGTAGATGGAGAATAACACTGTTGATGAAACACATAAAAACAAAATCATTGTTAAAAAGAAACCAAAGCAGTTAAATCCATTTCATCTAAAAGTGGGTCATGAAGTTTTAAGGCAAAGGAAAAACTGGTGGAAGGATGGTCGTTTCCAGTCGGAATGGGTTGGTCCTTGTGTCATAGACTATATTACAGAAAGTGGATGTGCTGTTCTGAGAGACAACACTGGGACTAGGCTTAAAAGACCTATCAAAATGTCTCACCTTAAGCCCTATGTAAGAGAATCCAGTGAACAAGGTAAATATCTGTCACTTCTCTATACTTTTACTTTCTTTGAATGAGGAGAGAAGTTAAAAATAAAATGCCACACATTTTCATTTTTATAAAACTTGGTATAGTTTTAGATCCTAGGTAGTTTGTTTTATTAGAATATCTCTTTTGGAACCATCAGGCTTAAAAGATTTTATTTTGATTGCTAGTGTGCTTCTCACACTTTCCCATTGTTCATGTGAGAGATACTGAGCCAATTCATGGAAGAATTATGTGTTCTCTAGTTTCATATTCAGTATTTTATGAGCAACTTTGTGTCTCATTTTAGCATGAAAAAACAGCAACTAAGATAATGCCAAAAACAAATATACTGTCCCAAATCCTGTTGTGAGATAAATTTATTAGAGGACTTAAATGTGATTAGTTTTTAACATTGCATCATAGTCAGGTGGGTATGGGGGAGGGGGCAGAATGGGGTGTACTCAGAATGTTATAAGGTGCTATAAGAAGAGGTGATAACACCCTAAACAAAATTATACTTTCCCCCAAATATGGTACTGAGCAGTCAAGATATCCTGATTTCTTTAACCCTTTCTTTCATAGACTAGAGCTAAATGACATTTTGCTATGGCTTTCAGATTAAATCCCACTTTTGTGAGACTTTTGTTTTGTCCTAGGGTATCTGCTCCCTAGAGTTTCTCTGGGGTGGATAACTGAGAAGGAGTTCATTGGTACCTTAGCCATTTAACTTTGCCTTTTCCATAAAGAAAGATAAAGCATCAATATTATTTGAATATGAATAACAATTTATGGAAGATATAACTTAGTATAGTTTTAATCTGTATAAATAGCTGAGTTCTGTAACAGTCTTAATAATAATTAGAAGAGCACCAGATAACCTACATTTTATAGGACACTAGAGGCCCAATGCATGAATTCGTGCATGGGTGGGGTCCAGCTGGCCACCTCCCCCAATTTGGGGGGAGAGGCGACTGGGGGTAGGGATAGCTGGGGGGAGGGGCTGCAGGAGGTTGGCTGGCTGCAGTGGGCATCATAGTGACCGGTTGTTATAGTCATCCCAGCATTCCAGTCGCTTGGCTTTTATATATATACTAGTGGCCTGGTGCACAAAATTTGAATTCTGAAAGCTCATGGTACCTTCATTCTCTTTGTTAGAAGATAAGCACTTTATTTCTTGTGTTACTTAATTCTGAGCTACCCTTTATGATTTCTCCCTTCTGTAGGAAAAGTTTATGCGGGTACATGTCCTTTCTTCTTTAGCATGATTTTCTTCTTAATGTTTGACGTTCAGCTTCTTTCTAATGTGTTAACCTCATTAATACAAAATTTATATTTAAAGTATTCCTGTTTCAGGATCTGTTCCAACGTTTTGCAATTTGCTCTTGCCAAAGAAACAAGCCAAACATTTTGCTACTCCTGGATATTTCAGAATCCAATTGTGTATAACAGTTTCTAAACAGAGGCTATATACTCTTTGCTGCTTGCTTGAATTCTCTGCAGATACTTTTTCCAGTATATAAATAAAGTTGCAATTCTAGTACTAGTGTATACATAAGAAACCTGAGATTGGTGGGTAAATTTGTTTTTCTTGTTAACCAAGAAAGTGTTGATCTGGCCATCTTGGAATCTGGTTCGTGATTACTGTTTGGTCCTTTTTATGTTTCTCTTATTTGCAGCAATTCAAAATACAGTGGAACTTCAGTTCTCAAACTTAATTCATTCCAGAAGGCTGTTCGAGGAGCGGTTTGTTTGAAAACTGAATCCTTTTATTCCATTAGAAATAATGTAAATTGAATTAATCCATTCCAGACCCCTAAATGATTCCCTGTTTTAACCCTTCTTACATATAGTACCTGTCTAATGTACTATTTAATCTATAAATAAACGCTTCCTAAATTCATTGAACCATCCCCTAATAGCCTTAATTTTTTTATTTTTTAAAAAATCCTCACCAAAGTATATTTTTTTCAATTGATTTTTAGACAGAGTGGAAGGGCGGGGGGCAGGGGAAGAGACAGAGAGAGACACGCACATTGATTGGACCCTTTGGTCCAAGGGCCCACTCTCTAGCTAGGGCCTTAAATGAATTTTTCAATGTATCACTGCCTCTGGAATGCTATCACTGGCTGACTGCTTTTTGTTTATCCAGTTAGCAACAGTTTTCCTACCTGTCCAATTGCCTGTGATTGTTTTAAGGCTGTTTTCACACCCTTAGCAACATTAGCACTCTTTGTTTGTTTGTTTGTTTATCCTCACCAGAGGATATTTTTCCACTGATTTTTAGAGAGAGTGGAAGGAAAGGACTAGAGACAGAGGGAGAGAGAAACATTGATGTGAGAACACATGGATTGGTTGCCTCCCACACCCGACCAGGAGAGCCTGCAAC
Organism: Cnephaeus nilssonii; assembly: GCF_951640355.1. Taxonomy (NCBI): domain Eukaryota; kingdom Metazoa; phylum Chordata; class Mammalia; order Chiroptera; family Vespertilionidae; genus Cnephaeus; species Cnephaeus nilssonii. Next base: position 56,381,493 of record NC_137073.1, read on the forward strand.
GAGGGATGTCCCCTTGACCTGAATGGAACCAGGACCCTTCAGTCCTCTCACCAATGCTCTATCCACTGAACCAAACTGGCTAGGGAATATTAGCACTCTTGATGGTTTCTTTATGTTTCAAAATTGTGCTAATCATTTGATTTCCACAGCAACAAAGCATTCTGCCCTTTGTTGCCCGAGAGACGCTTTTTGACATGCTGAGGTATCAGTATGAAAGGGTTGTCAGGTCTGAAACTGAAGTTTTGGTTGACAACTGAGACATTTTTTCTCAGTGAACCATTGATCTAGAACCGAATTGTTGGAGGTGGGAGATGTTCCAGAAATGAGGTTTAACTGTAATGTGATATCTGCAGTCTTTTCTTCACTATCACATATTTTCCTGAAAATCTTCACCTCAGAAGCTGATTTTAAAGAGTCTTGAACTAAATTTAAAGCAAACAAAATGTCTTTGAATAAGCACCCCATTCTTTTATTTGACATAAATTTGGATGAGCTATAGCCAAAAGAACTATGAATTTGTCTGTACCTGTCATTGCTACTTTTACCAGCCTTGAGGTTTTTGTATTAAAGGCTCACTGTCCAAAGCAGATATGCTTCTGATGCCAACTTCTTATCCATTCTTATCCACATTCTGTACTATGTCTACAATGTTTCCCATTATTATTTTAGTAAGTCCTATTTGTCATTTTGTTTCTCTAGTCCAATGACAGGCATCTTTTCAAGATTAATTATTTTAATAAGAAATTTAATGATATACCATAGTGTCTCTTTATAATCATAATGTTCCCCTTTGAAATTAAAAATGTTATTGAACCTTGTTTTATCCATCATAGATTTTAAATAGTTTCATTTGTTTGTTTTGTTTTGGATAGGAGTTATTGTGATAGATTGTATTTGCCTCCCTCAAAAGATATAGTGTGATGGCCCTTCACAATTTGTAAAATGGTTTTCATTATATGTTGTTTCCTATTGCTGCTGAACAAATTATCACAATTTTAGTGGCTTAAAACAATACCAGGCCGAAACCGGTTTGGCTCAGTGGATAGAGCGTCGGTCTGTGAACTGAGGGGCCCCAGGTTGGATTCTGGTCAAGGGCATGTACCTTGGTTGCGGGCACAGCCCCAGTAGGGGGTGTGCAGGAGGCAGCTGATCGATGTTTCTCTCTCATCGATGTTTCTAGCTCTCTATCCTTCTCCCTTCTTCTCTGTAAAAAGTCAATAAAATATATTTTTAAAAAAAAACAACACAAAAAAACTATACCAGTTTATTACCTTTCAGTTCAGTAGCTTAGAAGGTCCAACATAGGTCTCACTGGGCTACTAGTAAAATCAAGTCATTGTCAGGGCTCTGTTCCCTTCTGTAGGCTCTAGACAAGAACCTGTTTCCTTGCCTTTTTCACCTTCTAGAGGCTACCTATACTGCTTGGCTTGTGGCCCTCTTCCTCTGTCTTCAAAGCCAGCAATGGCAGGTGGTCCTTTTCACATCACATCACTCCAGCCTTCTATCTCCCACATTTAAGAACCATAGTTTTGGGGCCCAACCAGATAATTCAGGATAAACGCCCCATTTTAACATAAGCTTGTTAGTAACTTTAATTCCATCACTATCCTAGTTCATCTTTGCCATGTAAAGTAACATAGTCACACATTCCAGAGATTAGTACATGGAGATCTTTAGTGGCCCATTCTTCTGCCCACCACAATATGGACTACACCCATGAAACAAAACAAAGCTTAGTCTCTATATTATCAAGCCCATGATCTTGACTTTATTTAATATAGTTTATGCAAAGAGCCTCCCTTTGGCCTTTTACGTATATAATCTGAACTCAGTCTATCAGTTCTCTGTTGTTAGTATTGGTTATTTATTACAACAACTATTGTATTATAACAATAACTATCAAATTATTGTTATTTTATCATGAGAAGATGAGTATGGCAACACATTCTAATGGTTTTAGGATTATCAGGCCATATACACTGAGTGGCCAGATTATTTTGATCTCTGAATGCATAATAATCTGGCCACTCGGTGTATATCCTATATAATAAAAGGCTAATATGCAAATTGTCCCCTTGACCAGGAGTTCGACCAGCAGGCAGGCCAGCCAACCGCCCATGTCCACTCCCTGGCCAGGCTGGCCGGACCCCACCCATGCACTAATTAATGCACCAGGCCTCTAATACACACACACACACACACACACACACACACACACACACACACACACTGAGTGGCCAGATTATTATGCGTTCAGAGATCATAATAACCTGGCCACTCAGTGTATAGGAATAGTCAAGTCACCTCTCTTATGAATAAGAAAATTAAGTATTTTGAAACCCTATACTTTTCTTTCTATTTGAAAAAATATATTAATCCAAATCACTCAGATGTCTCTGAGGCTTTGACTTTAATTTATTTTTCTCCTTAGGACTATTTATTTATTTATTTATTTATTTTTTACGGAATAGTTATGGGGGTGTAAACTACAGCATAGGGAATATAGTCAATAATATTTCATAAATAACTGTGTATGGTATCAAATGGGTACAAGGTTTATTGGGGTGATTAGTTAGTAAGTTATATAATATCTAATCACTGGGATGTACACCTGAAAGTAATATAATATTGTATGTCAACTATAACTTAAAAATGAATTAAAACAAATAAATAAATACTTTAGAAAGGGTAATATGAACACAAATAAACCTGAAAAAGCCTAAAAATAATTTGCTGCTTAAACTTATTTTTTACTCCTTAAAACTGCAAAAACTGAAATATTTCTTTCATCAGACATAACTAAGTCAATATATTGAGGAAAGAAAAATACTTAGTCTCTTGTGTAATGGGACTGAGTAGAAAAGTCCTTTAAAAATGTTTGTTTAGCCCACCCAGCGTCGCTCAATGGTTGAGCACCGACCAGTGAATCAGGAGGTCAAGGCCCGGGTTGTGGGCTCAATCCCCAGTGGGGGTGCACAGCCAATCAATGATTCTCTCTCATCATTGATGTTTCTATCTCTTCCCCTCCCTTCCTCTCTGAAATCAATAAAAATATATTTTTAAAATGTTTATCTCTCTATAATGAAGACAGGACTTATCTTGTTCTTTTTTATATCCCTAACTCAGAATTCTAGATCAGTACCATCCAATAGATATACAATGCAAGAAATATGCAATATGTAATTTTAAATTTTCTAGTATTCACATTTAAAAAGTACAAATAGATGAAAATAATTTTAATAATATTTCTTATATAACCTAGTGTATCTAAAATATTATTTCAATATGTACTTAAGGTTTCAAGAGTCACTGTTCTGGTAATTTTTTGTAATCTTTTTTTGAAGTTAAAGAGCATTTCTATTGGCTCCAGTAGACAGACCATCGTAGGAGTTAAACATATTTGACCTTTCTGAATGAATGAGAATATTGTGTGTTTTTTTCCCTACATAAACAAGGCTTGTAATCTCCAGAGTAGTTTTCTATTACATTTGTGTAGAATTTGCTGAGTATAATCCTTATTACAATAAGTTACTTATCTATATATATAAAAGCCTAAGCGATTATTTGACCGGTAGCTATGATGCAGACTGATCACCAGGGGGCAGACGCTCAATGCACAGAAACACTGAACAGACTGATGAATCTCAGAGAAAAGGGGGGAAGGCAGAGATTAACCAAAGATCCTTTATGCATACTAGAGGCCTGGTGCATGGATTTGTGCACCGGTGGGGTCCCTTAGCCTGGCCAGCGGGGGCTGGGCCAAAACTGGCAGTCCAACCTTCCCCAAGGAGTTCCGGATTGCGAGAGGGCACAGGCCAGGCAAGGGACCCCACTGGTGCATGAATCCATGCACTGGGCCTCTAGTTTAAAAGAAAAAGTGTGTGTGTGTGTGTGTGTGTGTGTGTGTGTGTGTGTGTATCACATATATAGAGTGTGTATCACATATATAGAACCTCTCTTCTAACAAATAAGTTTGGTAAAGTCCATTTGTTACGAATTCTAATATAACTAGTAAGTACTTAAGCTCAAGATCTATAAATGCATTTCTAACATATCAAAGTGGTAACTATTTAAATATATATAAACTTTCAAATTCATATATTATTTTATTCATTCTCTGGAATGTTTAGTGGGTAGGAGAATCCAATGAAAGTTAATCTTGCTAGTTAATTCTTATTACTTGGGATTTTGTTCTTCATTTAGCATTGTTTAATTTGAAGTGATGTTTAATTATAATTCTAAAAGGCAAACTTATGTTTCTTCTTTCAGACAGTCTTTATCTCTTACAAAGTTCAGTAGTGGCAGATCATGACTACATTGGAATGCCTGAAATTCCAGTTGGAGCATACCAAGCCAGTATTCTGGTAGAAGACGCAACTATTGGTGTAGCCGATAATGAACTATTGACATCAAGCAAGGATGGTGAATTATTAGAATATAGAAACACTAAAATCTCTCCGTTAATAGAAGATAATAGTAATCTTGAAAAGCAGACATTCAGTTTGTTGGACTCCTCAAACCAAGTCCTTGAGTACTTAAGTTAGTAAATGCCAAAATTTATTTATAGTGCTTGTTAAGAATATATAACTCCTTGAAACTTGATATTTTTTCCATTGAAAAAGGTTGTATAGAAGTGTCTGGACACACTCTTAATAACTAAATTCTGAACATTTATTTTATAACTATTTATTGATCTAAAGTTGTACCTTTTGAATGTTAGTGCATATATATAAGGGCAAAGAAAGCAAATAATATATAAAATTCACTTTTTCTAAAAAAAACAACAGGTAATGCTTGTTTCTTAGAAAGTGAAGTAAATTTCAGCTCAAAACTTTCAGATCTTTTGATATGGTACCATGTTTCCACTTTTAATTTTTAAAAAATATTTCTTTAAAAAATAAATTAGAACTACCTTGAATGGGATTAATAAATATTTATTCAATCATAACAATGAATTAAGTGAAATTTCTCTCTGTGTCACTGGAACATCTAAAAACAATATTGTAGGGCCCTAGCCAGCATGGCTCAGTGGAAAGAGTGTTGGCCTGTGGATTGAAGGGTCAATTTAATTCCAGTCAAGGGTATGTACCTCCGTTGTAGGCTCGATTCCCGGCTCCGATCCCCAGCTCTGGTTGAGGTGTGTGCGGGGGCAGCCAGTCTATGTGTCTCTCTCACATACATGCTTCTCTCTCTGTCTCTCTCTCTCTCCCTTCCACTCTTTCTAAAAATCAATGGGAAAATATTCTTGAGTGAGGATTAGCCAAAAAAAAATTTTTTAGAAATAATATTGTAGGAAAATATTTAGTTATTTAATGGGTTCTTACAGGAGGGATATTGACAATTTTACCTTGTTAGTCTCAGGATTAGGATCTGAAACTATATATTGATTTGAAAACATTTGTGCATTTTCATAATATATTTTAAAGCCAAAATCGTTCATTAATATTTTTCTACTGTCTTAAGTAAATATTAAAAAATAAGTGAATATTAATGATAAAATAACTGATATCAAAGATTTTAAACTATCATTGCTATGATGTTTATAATTTTACTCAGCAAATATTTGTTATAAATCATTTGAAGAATACTGTGGAAAAGTTAAAAGATGAGTCAGGCCTGTGTCTGATCCTCATAAAGGACTTACAGTCTGGCAAGGAATATGGACCAAATAAGCCATGTATAACACAAGCACTCTGCGAAGATTTGAGGTGAAGTTATGCACATCTTTCCTACTCACATTACAGTGGTCAAACCTTCACACACTGCTAATGAGTAGAGTTCTTTTTGTGGTGATGACAATGTTCTGAGGTTAGTGGTGATGGCTGCATAACTCTGAAAATAATAAAATTCATTGAATTATACACTTTGTTTGCAAATTCTCTTAGAGGCCATATATGATGAAAGTTATTTTCCTGGTAAATAGTCAATACAAGCTATTCAAATAAAAAGCTAATTTTATTACTGAAATCCCAGTATTCTAATGTAGAAATTTCAAATACAGATTTTTAGTAAGCAAATGCACACAAATTATATATACACACATAGTCTTTTCTCTAATGTTGGCAGGGCTCTGTCAAGAGTGAAAATAGAGGTCCACATACCATATAGCACCTGACTTTTAGAAGTGATAATTCTAGCTAATAAACTATTCCTATCCTTGGCAAATATGCCTTCCTAAGGTTTCCAGAATTCTTGGGCTCTTCAAGACCTGTATTAATGAGGGGCAAAGCAGGGAGAGCTGGTCTCAGAAAGCTTTTTGGTCCCAGCTCTATCCTCTCCCAAGGAAAACCCATCCCAGCTTCTGAATGCCCCTCGACCAGCCCAGCCTAGGAATGTGCTCTCCAGCTCTCTACCCACCCTCTTGGAACTGACCAGAAAAGCTGTCCAGGGGAGAAGGGCCATGTCTCTAGGCCCTATGGTTTCACCCTACAGGGAAGGACATAGACTCCAGCAGGCAGAACCTAGCCCTCAAGCAAAGGGTCCAGAGTTGGGTCTCTCTTGCCTGGATTTAAAGAGGTTTTCGATAGGATGAATATATAGTAAAATTTTGACCAAAAAAAAAAAAAAAAAAAATCCAGAAATGTTTTTATGAGGTTTTGTATGCCACCTTGTGGTATTACTATGAACACTTAAAATTTAGAAGGAAATGGAAATGCTGAGCTAAAATGAAGGAAAAGTATATTCTAAATGAGAATAATTGCCTGGTTTGAAAAGTTTTTAGATATCATAGTTAACATTTCTTGTGTGAAATGTTCTAATAGTGCTATCTAAAAAAATTTAACTCACTAAGATTGATAAAAGTAAACTTACTACATATTTACCTGTCAGATTCATTTAATAGACTCAAAAAAAGATATGTATTAAATGCCTCCCATGTTTCAGGTACTGTTCTGGCACTGAGGGTATATCAGTGAGAAACAAAAGGCCCTGCTCTCCTAGAGTTTACATCCCAGTTGCGTAGTGAAATAGTGACCAGCAGTTTTAAATATATTTCTTTACTTACACCCAATCTTAAAATGTCATTTATAGCCTTTACACAGGCATCTTGTTGGGATCCCTACCTGAAGCCTTAAAAAAGCATGTGTTCTGTTCCCCTTATTTTTGGACTGTGTAGAAAGTTGTAACTATTATAAGAGGTTTAAAAAGGACTGGGCCTTATATTGGAAAATAAAGTTAAAAAGTAATAATCTAAGCATCCAATTTAATGTGTAAAAAGAACAAGTGAATAAACATTAAGAAAATAGAAGGTTTAAAATAAAAAAAGATAATAAAAATTAGTGAAATAGGAAATAAATATATAATATGAAGAATAACTAAGCCAAACATTGCTTCTTTGAAAATACTAATAGAGACAAATCTAGTAAGCTTAATTAAAAAAATAAGCCTAGAGAATTCATAAATAAACAATATTGTGATGTAAAAGAGACAGAACCGTGTATAAATGAGGATGTTCAAAAGGGATATTACAACTTTTCCCAGTAAGTTTGAAACTAACAAAATGGATACATTTTGGAGAAATTTAACTTGCAAAAGTGGTTCAAGAAAAATAAAAGAGGAAATAGTAAGCCAGATGATTTTACCAAACATAATAAAATTTAAGGAATATGTACTTTTAATCTTACATAAATTTTTTCAGAGTATAGAAACCGAAGAAAGACTCTGAAATCTTGGCATGAGGATTTTTTATCTTGATATAAAAATCTGAAAAGGACAGAATGAGGAAGGAAAATAACAGGTCATTCTCTCATGAACTAAATACAAAGACCTGAAAAGAAATTAGCAAACTGACTCTAACAACCTATAACTATGCATTTTAACCAAATTGAGTGGATCTCAAAAATGCGAGGTTGGTTTCATGTAAAAAAAAAAAAAAAGCAATTAATATAATTAATGGCTACATTTCTAAGGGTCTTGATAAGAAGGAGATGAAACACCTAAAATGATTTCAACTGAAGATAAAGAACTGTTTAAAAAGGAGGATTAATGGAGCACACAAAGGATGGTGAACATTTGGTGACCAGCAGTAGCCAGAAATCTGTAGGCCTAAAAGGTCAAGAAGAGGAAATGCCCAGTGAGAGATGGGTTATGGAACAGGGTTTAACCAGAGTTTGTATCCACAGAGGAATGCAACCTCTGTCAGAACCATAACAAATCAGAACTGTGACAACCACTGTGAAAATTGTGATAATCCCTCTGGAAGCTGGAATGAGAATGGACTGAAAAAGCAGTGGAGGACTAGTTAGGAGGCTGTTGCAATAATTCAGGTGCTAGATGATGATGGCATTGGTAGCAATGGAGATGGTGAGACATGCTTAGTATCTGTTATATTTTGAAGCTAGATTAAACAGAATTTGCTGACATTAGGTGCAGGAATTTAAAAAAAAAATAGAGAAGTATATGATGACTCTAAGCTTTTCAGGCTAATCTATGATGACTAAACTTTTTTTTTTTAATATATTTTTATTGATTTTTTACAGAGAGGAAGGGAGAGGGATAGAGAGTTAGAAACATCGATGAGAGAGAAACATCGATCAGCCGCCTCCTGCACCCCCCCCACTGGGGATGTGCCCGCAACCAAGGTACATGCCCTTGACCGGAATCGAACCTGGGACCCTTCAGTCCGCAGGCCGACGCTCTATCCACTGAGCCAAACCAGTTTCGGCTAAACTTTTTTTTTTTAAATTTAAATTCTTTATTAAGGTATTACATAAGTCTCCTTTTCCCCCCATTGATCTCTCCTTGGCTGCTCCCATCTCCGAGCACATGCCCTCACCTCCCTACTGTCTGTGTCCATTGATTATGCTCATATGCATGCATACAAGTCCTTTTGTTGATCTCTTACCACCCCCACCCCCTTGCCTTCCCTCTTAGGTTGGACAGTCTGTTTGATGCTTCTATGTCTCTGGCTCTATTTTTGTTCATCAGTTTATGTTGTTCCTTATATTCTACAAATGAGTGACATCATATATTTATCTTTCTCTAACTGGTTTATTTCACTTAGCATAATGCTCTCCAGGTCTATCCATGCTGTTGCAAATGGTAAGAGTTCCTTCTTTTTTTATAGCAGCATAGTATTCCATTGTGTAGATGTACCACAGTTTTTTAATCCACTCATCTGCTGATGGGCACTTAGGTTGTTTCCAAATCTTAGCTATGGTGAATTGTGCTGCTATGAACATAGGTGGTGCTTATATCCTTTCTGATTGGTGTTTCTAGTTTCTTGGGATATATTCCTAGAAGTGGGATTACTGGGTCAAATGGCAGTTCCATTTTTAGTTTTTTGCGGAAACTCCATACTGTTCTCCACAGTGGCTGCACCAGTCTGCATTCCCACCAGCAGTGCACGAGGATTCCTTTTTCTCCTCATCCTTGCCAGCACTTGTTATTTGTTGATTTGTTGATGATAGCCTTTCTGACAGGTGTGAGATGGTACCTCATTGTCATTTTGATTTTCAGCTCTCGGATGATTAGTAACTTTGAGCATGTTTTTATATGTCTCTTGGCCTTCTGTATGACCTCTTTAAAAAAAAGTGTCTATTTAGGACCTTTGCCCATTTTTTTTATTGGATTGTTTATCTTCCTTTTGTTAAGTTGTATGAGTTACAATCTCCTATAAATTTTGGAGATTAAACCCTTATTGGAGATAACATTGGCAAACATGTTCTCCCATGCAGTGGGCTTTCTTGTTTTGTTGATGGTTTCTTTTGCTGTGCAGAAGCTTTTTATTTTAATGTAGTCCCATTTTTTTCATTGTCCTAAGAGCTGTATTGGTAAAGATATTGCTACGACATATGTCTGATATTTTGCTGCCTATGGATTCTTCTAAGATTTTTATGGTTTCCTGTCTTACATTTAAGTCCTTTGTCCATTTTGAGTTTATTTTTATGTATGGTGTAAGTTGGTGTTCTAGTTTCATTTTTTTTAATGTATCTGTCCAATTTTCCCAACACCATTTATTGAAGAGGCTGTCTTGACTCCATTGAATGCTGTCTCCTTTGTCAAATATTAATTGAGCATAATGGCTTGGGTTGATTTCTGGGTTCTCTGTTCTGTTTCATTGGTCTATATGTCTATTCTTTTGCCAGTACCAGGAAGTTTTGAGAACAGTGGCTTTGTAATATAGCTTGATATCTAGTATTGTGATCCCTCCAACTTTGTTCTTTCTCAGGATTGCTGTAGCTATTTGGGGTCTTTTTTTTTTATTCCAGATGAATTTTTGAAGAGTTTGTTTAGGACTGTGAAACATGCCATTGGTATTTTAATGGGGAGTGCATTGAATCTATAGAGTGCTTTGTGTAGTATGGGCATTTTAATGATGTTGATTCTACCAATCCATGGACACGCATATTCTTTCATTTGTTTATGTCTTCCTCTGTCTCTTTTTTCAACATCCTGTAATTTTCTGAGTACAGGTCTTTTACCATGACTAGACTTTTTAGGCTTACATAACTGGAAGGATGGAATTGATGGTAACTGAGATGAGGAAGATTAGAAGGAGCAGTTTTGAAGAAACGAGTTCAGTTTTGAACGTGTTGATTTTTGAGATGCTTTTTATACATTCAAGTGGATCTGTGGAGTAGACATTTGGATATGAGTCTGGAGTTCAGGAGATAAGAAATCAGCATTCATTTATGCACAATTCAGACTTCCCAAAATAAAACTTGAATTAATCTGTGTCCCTTTGGGGCAGCCAAGGCATTCTCTCCTGCGGAGATCTGCACTTGCCATTGACCTGCCACACTTCTTGTTCCTCATTGCTGAGGCAGCGATCCAGAGCATTCTGTGATTGATTAAACACAATCTATGGCATTATTTATATTACCTGGCAGAGCAAACAGATGCTGAAGCAGGTTTCCCAGCTTTATGAATGATGGCAGTAGAGCATTCCTCCCCTTTCCCCGGTGTGATGGATATAGCTGATGCTAACACCACGTTTCAGGGACTACAAATAACGCAGGCAAGTTTTCAAGAATCTCGTTCTCATTTGTCAGTGGAAACTGAAAGAGGCAAAACATTAGTAACCTATTATTTTGCAATCACGTAGTACTTTGGCTTTGCTAAGGAATTCACAATCCAATGCAATTTATATAGAATTTCTGAGGTTGTTCCAATATCACTTTTCTATTTTAACCTCAATTTGCAATTTGAAAACTGCAGAGAGGAGAATTTCCTTTTTCCAGAATAAGAATCAGGATTTCTTTGGAACATCTTTCTTTTATTCCACCACACAAAGTTGAAGTTATTAACCTTTAGTGATGAACTTTCCTTTGAATTCCTGTCAATGCACCTAAAAGTCTTAGCATTATACATAATTTTACTAAGATACCTAAATTATCTAGGTCATTGGGATACAGGGCTTTACTGAAGCAATATGCCATTTCAGTTCTCTCTGAGGAGGAAGCTGTGTTTGGCTCTAGTGGTAGAGTTTAATTCCCACTATGATAAATGACTGGAAGGTCATGTGTAATTGGAGAAGACAGTAGTCACTGGGGGCAGGAAAGAACCAGAAAGCCCAATGTTTTCTGTTCTTCCCTCACAGGAATTCAACTTTCCCCATAGCTACCTTCACATCTCTCCCCTCTGGCATTTGATCATCCGGCTGATTTCCATGTTCAAGACCATACAACTCCCAGCAGGCATGTTGGTCAGGATACCCACCTGCCCCACTGGGATAGAGATTCGCTTGCACATGGTGGTTGCCGCTGGACTGCTCATCGAGCTCCCACCTCCATTCTGTCCAACAATACTCACCCAACTTTTCTTTTTTAAAAAAAGCTGAACCTAATTTTAATAAACCCTTATTTCTTAAAATGGCACTAGATTAACACAATATGCAAATGATTTTGAATGACATCACGTATGTTATTTTTGCCTCTTGAAGTGCTCGTGTAAAAAACAGCCAAACAATTTCATGACTTTTTGGTCTCTGGTTAGAGAATAGTGACTCTTAGCAAAGAGGACATAGATACTGTCGGTATCTGTGTGAGACCTGACATTGCAGATATTTTCAAGTGTCTGGATGCTTGGCATGATGCAGACATAAAAATTGCATGACTAGAAGCATTTTAAATTACTCTTCTTGAAAACAGAGCCATAATTCACTGAATAGCACCTCTTTAATGAGGGCACAAATCCACACACATTTTTTACTGAGTTTTACCAGCAGATGTCAGCCATACCCTGCACTGGTGGTAACTACCCTGAAGAAAGTTTTATGAGGAATCCATGTGTGTGGATGGCTCTTTCATCTCTCCTTCCCTCCATCTCTTTTCCACTCTTTCCTGCTATCACCGTCAGTCTGTCTAACCAATCAGTCATCTATTGATCTGTCATCTACTTAGTTACTTATACTGCACATAGGTATTCTATCTAAATAATGAAAGTATTTTACGGAAAAGAAAGTTTAAATATTTACATATACAAATGTGAAAGTAACACTAAAATGCTTTCTAAACTTGGATCTGGAATTCAGGCTTTTGTTAGCCCAGTCACTTAGGTACTAATGCGATATATTTAGCCTTTGTTTCAGAGTATACTTTCAAGTGTCACACAGAACCTTTGCCTTTTGGAACTTTTATTAGATTCGTATTGTTACTCTGGAATTATATTCTTATTGGAAGAGTATCAACCACGTATTGAGAAAACTATGCAATACTTGGTCTTCAGAAAGGCTTTGGGTGATTTAAAAAGCTAAGTATTAGAGAACTATGCAAAGAGAAATTTCCTGTTCCAACAACTTCTACTTAATTTTTTTCTATCTAATGCCTTCTTGAACTTGAACATTTACCTTCAATGATCCTTCACCAAAACTTTGTCAGGTGCCTGGCTCTGCTTCCATCACTGATCTTAACACAATGAATTTATGCTTTCTTCCTCCTCTGGATAGTGAGCTATTTGAGGTTTGGGAGCTTAGCAGGCAGCTATTGATAAATGAATTTTATTCTCTAAACAGGGATTGCAGCCAGCCTGTAGTCGATTGCTGGTTGCCTACTCAGCAACCATTCTCTTCTATCTTTCTTTCCTATCCAAATTTTGTTTACAAGTCAAGCACTTCTCTTTTTGGAACCATGAAATTGAGGAAAAGTTAATCCCACCCAAACTTCATGCATGGATCTGAGTGGTGTAAAATAATCCCATTCTGTCACTAAGGATTAGCTCAGAAATGACCATGTGATGCATGTGAGGGAAATTTTTCTTAGAGGGTCCAAGGAAAGCTTTCCTCACTACTGAAAGTGAACTGCAAGATGGGCTAGTGGGTAAATCTTTGCAAACCCATTGTCATTTCTGAAAAAGAAAAATTGTTCCTTTATGTCTGAATCTTTTGCGGGGGGTGGGTGATATAGATGTGTAGAGAAGTAGGGGAGTCTCAAATTTGCAGACACCTACCAAAGGCATTTTCATATCACATAGAACACTTTAGAGAATGAAACCAACATGGAGGAAAATGCCCATACTACACAAAGCACACATTATCCTTTGTGTCCCTTGTTCCTCTTACTCTAGAGTTTTTATGATTGTCAGTGAGCCAATAAATCTCTCTCTCTCTCTCTCTCATTTTACACAAATACAACTCAATGAGATTAGTGTTTTGATTGGGGAGGTCTGTCTAGGCAGCTGGAAACATGTGTAGAAGCTGGGAGGGCAGGAGGGCATGGCCATTTCAGAAGGAAATTTAATGTGTTCTGGGAGTGCAGATGGTGGGGAGAGTTTGGAAGGGTGAGATGATCCTGAAAAGGTAAGCAGGCTTCTGGGTAATGAAGTCTCCTTGGTGTTCACCTCTTTTCTAAATTGAAACAGCAAGTTCAGGGCCTTACTGAAATTCTTAAAGATTTATGTGAATCTTAAGACTGTTGGTAAATAGAATAAATTTACTTAATTAAAAATTAAAACTTTCCTTTGAAAAACAAGGTTGAGAGAATCAAAACAACCCACATGCTGGGGTAAAATATTTGAAAATCAAATATCTAATAAAGGTCTTTAATCCAATATATCTAAAGAATAACACCCTATTTCCTAACAATTAGGACTACTTTGAGTTAGTCCATATATTAAAAGTATAATCTATTTTCTTTGTCTTGTTTAATAAAGGACTTTTTAAAACTTTTACTAGGCAAAGTAGATTTAGAAGAAAAGTGGTCCTTTCTTTAAAAAAACACACAAAAACCCCAGTTCTCACATCTGTAATCATTTTATGTCCCCAAGTAATTCAATAAAAATTAAAAGGCAAAGGATTCATTCAACTTCATGGTGTGCAAATACTACGATTTTAAAAAGTCATAGTCTTGCCCTCCAAGGTTTGTAATCGAGTGAGAGCTCAAATAAGCCTGTAAATGATAGCAGTATAAAGGCATAAGAGGAGTACATGGAAAATGCTATTAAACCTCTGATTGACAAGCACTGAGTTTTTATGGAGAAGGTGATATCTGAGTAAGGGAGAAGAAGGCCAAGGGACAATGCTGGTCATATTAGGGGATTAGCAACAGGGCTTGAGCTCAGGGTAGTTAGAGGAGTAGCGGTAGATAGGCTGGATAGCCAGGTTGGTGCAGCAAAATATATTTCTAAACCATGAGGAGAAATTTGGATTTAACTGCATCTGATCAATGTGCTGTTTACAGGTTGTCCCCCCAAAATGTACACACACTTTGAATTAATTTAATCTCAAAAGAAACATCAATTGAGCTATCAGCTGTTAAAATATACATCTATATCTATATATCTACTAGGGGCCCAGTGCACGAATTCGTGCACCTTGAAAGGAACTGTGGGCCGTGAAGCTGCAGTGGGCACAGGGGCAGGTCTCTGCCCATCCTCTGTGCCCCTGCCCAACCCCTCCCACCGTGGCATGCATCCACTGACAGCACAGAGCAATTGGGACCTGCACCTGCAGCAGGTGTGAGCCATGGTTGCCAGCCCCAATCGCCCCTCAGGAGCAGGGGGAGGTGGAGAAGCCTTGAGGGGCAACTGGGGCTGGCAGCCACCGCTTGCACCCACTGACGGCACCAAGCGATTTTTTTGGCAACTCTAAGAGAAGGAAAGGTGGGAAAGCCTACCATCAAAAGGCTGGTAATCGACTTTCTGCCAATAAGAAAGGTAAAGACTTGAGCAATTAGCTAGGAAAATAAAAGGTATTTGACCATAATTGTACCATGAATTTGGGGAGCATGCTACATTGGTTACAAATAAAATGAGGGGAACATTTTATGCCGTTGAGTAGATGCTGCTTGGGCTGAGAATCAGCAAGACTCTCAGGCTTTCACAGAAGAATGCCCGCTAATGAAGGCGAAAGGACAGAATTAGAAATTCATCACTATAATTACCACTGATGTGGTGAAGGGCATAAAGGAGCCATCAGCGAGGACAAATGTGTTCTTCTTTTGAGAAGGAAGATCACAGGCATTTAAAAAAGGAAGTTTCTACTTGGGGAAGGCACCCAAGTTACATTTTAATAAGGGGAAGTAAACATATAGTAAGTGATAATTTCAATCAGATCCTCTTTGGTGTCAATTATGAAGGAAAGTAAATCTATGTTAAGTTAGATTTTCTATAGAATATAGGTGAAAGTTACATATTTTACAAAGTAGCATTGTCTTCATGATTAGTCCAGTCCAGCAATTTTCAACCAGTGTTCCTCGCGTGTGCCGCAAGAATGTTTAAAACATGCAATAACTGACTCCTGCCTCAGGGCCACGGACCTCTTTCTCCCTCAGATTGTCAAATAAAAAACTGATAATAGCCAACACAATAGCTATTTGGCGTGAATGAACAAAAATTAAACCTACCAGCTTGTCAGATAGGCAAAACATGTATTTTTGGTATGCCGCATAAATTTAGTAATTAGCATATGTGTGCCATGATATGAAAAAGGTTGAAAATCACTGGTCTAGTCAATTAAATCACTAATATCCCAACTACTATAATGCCTGGATTAATAAGTTCTAGAGTCTGATTATCCTGAAAAGAACCATCATCAGCTTCTTACTAAATTGCATTGTTGGAACATGAAAAACATGTTTTTAAAATTAATTTGTAGTCACTTTAACAAAGGAATATTACTACGAATACATGGGAATTTGAGTAAAATTTTTTTTGAACGAAAACTATTAGTAACCTACACTGGGATTCACGTGCCTATGTAATTTGAGATGCGGTTTTCCTCTTAGCTCTGATCACCTTTTATTAAAGTATTTACTTTCTGATTGATAGACAGGCAAAAGCTCTCTTTGGATTTTAAAAGAGAGCCTGGTTTTACACATGTATGTAAACTGTTAGGCTGGCTTTTAGTTTATATTGGATACATAACAAAATACCTTTTTAATTTTAATACAACATTTCTTTGGCCTGAAGACATTGAAAAGGTTTCACGATATCTGTGGTTTGTGTAATTTACACAAAAGTTGTATATAAAACTGAAATATGCAAACATTGCAAAATACACTCGGACAGCTAATGCTCTGAAAACACTTTATTACACAAGTTACATTCAGATTCTGAAAATAGTGTTCTAACAGTGGAACCATCTAAAAATAAGACATCCCAAAAACACACCAACTGAAGAAGAAAATTTAAAAAAAGAATTTAAATAGAGACTTTTTTCTTTCCCTTGTTGCAATATAATGCTAGTGATTTTAAAAAAATAGGAGATTTAGCAGCTTTGTCATCAGGCTGAGAATGCTGAACAGGAAAGGCACCAAAGAAAGACGGTGGCAATGGAAGCGCTATTGGGAAAATACTGTGTTCAAGCAGAGTGGGCTTATTTACACCTACAGAAAAGTCTCAGAAAGGTAAATGAGCAAGCCTTCCATCATCAATTAGTAGTGTGATGGAAGAAGAGGACAGTTTCTCTATTCTATGTCCATATATGAAGACCATGGCACTGTTATGTACTTTTAGGAAACTCCTCAACTAGAAACAGAGGCCAACTAAACCCAAATGAAGTAAATAAAATGTGTACAGTCCCGCACAGACTTGTACAGTTTACAATTAAACACACAAAACTCTAACGTGCTAACGGGAAAAGAATTGGCATTCTCGGTACATCTCCTCAGCCGGACCAAAGCCGGGCGTTCAGGAGGAGGGCGGTGCGGGCGGGGGCAGCGGTGCCGAATACTCCTCTTCCGATTCACTCCCGTCATCGTCATCTTTCTCTTGGTCACTGCCCTCGGTGCTCAGGCGGTCAAACCCTTTTCGACTGTAGCCTTTACGGCTCGCAAAGAAATTTCCAAGGTTTAAGCCTCCACTTCCCTTCCCTGAAGAAAGCAAATAACATAGAATTGAGATGAAGGTCACACAAATGACTCAGTTTCTCTGCATAGTCTTACATGGTACAGTTGGAAGTTGGGGATGGGAAAGGGTAGATATTAGCAAAAGAGAAACAAAAAAAGATTGACATACAGAGACACTTATCCTACAAAGTCAGATGGGTACTACACACGGTTATTGAAATACAGAAGGCACAAACAAAGCTCCCGGGGACTATGTGTTTCTGCAGGATTGTTTCAGATTCACTTTTCACCTCCTGCACGTTCCAGGCTCTGGGGAACTGGCATCCCACAAGCAGCTCTCCATTTCAGTGAGTTTATGAAAAGGTCATCTTCAGATGACAGGCACTGACGTGCCCACAGGAGTGACAGAAAATTTACTGAAGACAAAGTCAGATAAAAGGCAAGGGAGGAGAATTAGATAATACAGAATGGCAAGGTGGAAAAAAGAGACGGGAAATTCACCGCCATAGCCACACACTTCGGTTTATAGTTTGCATTCTGCGTTCAATGCTGGGGGATGCTATGCTGCACACAGGGGTTTCATTTCCAGAGAGGAAATACGAATTATCTCCTTGCTCTTTAAGAGACATGAGCTTGCTGACTTTGAACCAAATGTGAAGGATTTTAAAAGGTCACGGGCATACCTCTAAGTTTTCCCAGCACTCTTCCTGAACTTGACTCGAGTTTATGTTCAGAATCTGCTAGAAAAAGATGGCACATTTCAAAAGGAGCCCCAATCACCCTCCTCAATCCATGGGCTCAACTTTCAGTATAAATTCAGGAATTCATAAATAATTAACAGGGTCTGGCTCTGGCCTGCATGCAATTCCAAAGGGGAAAAGGTAATCTAGTATCGTGATGCACACAGGGCCATAGCTGGGTTCGACGCCTGCCTGCTCTCTCACACGCTGTGCAATCTCAATAAATTACTTCTCTGAGCTTCAGTTTTCTCCTCTGAGGAAAGAGGGGTCAATGACACTCTCTACCTACCTGTAAAGATTAGGGGCACACTGCACGTAATGTACTTAGAACAGTGCCTTACCGTAAGTATACAATAAGTGCTCAATAAATATTACTTTCCATGGGGACAAAATTAAATTACCAGTAGTTTGTAAAAATCGGGAAGTTTTCATTATTACAATTTAGAAATATTTGTCTTAGGCTTTAGTCTTTTTTTTGAAGAACAGTACATGCCCTGCTTGAGAAAGCTTGGGGCCCATGTACATCATTCCCCCATTATACGACCGAAGTGAAAGCAAGGGACTGGGAACCCTGAGCATTTTCAATCAGATGAGGTGACCCAAGTGTTCCCCATGGGGCTGCCTATCTCCATGAAAGATCAACTTCCTTTCTTTCTGGGGAGGCAGAACGCCAGCTGGACTTCATTTTTCTGTTTCTGTGTACCTCCCTGCACTCTCTACCTTGGCTTCCACCTCCGTAAGAGCTGTGCCAGGGAAGCGAGGCTTGCGGCTCTCCTATGAAATCTCTAGCCAGGGATGGAGGCAGCATTATGAAGAAAGCTAGCAGGCAGATAACAGAGGAGAGGTAGCATAGTGGGTGGGGAGGGGAATAGGGAAGAATGGAAGAAGAATCTATTAGGTCTGTTAGAAAGCCAACACATTGGACTGTAAGTTCTACAAGGGTGCAGGACAGCCCTGAGCTGGTTTTCCACCCCCTGAGCCTACTACAGTGTCTGATATGGAGCCAATACGCAATCAGGGTATGCTGCATAAACGGGGTCCTTTATGAGGGTTTCTAAAACCCTCACAGAGTGGTAAGATATATCAAGAACAAATGTTGAGAAAATGTGAAGTTGATTTCCTTTTAGAACTAAATGTGCAATTAAAACTGCAATTTTTACTAAAGAAAATGTGATTGCACAATAGTAATTTCCTATGGTTCAACCTGGGTCTCTGCCTTCCCAACACGCACGTGTGGACTCAGCATTCTGTGACCGTGCCACGGCAGGGGAGGCCAGACTTTCTTGATTCTCCGGTATTCCTTCATCCAGTATAGTTTGCTTTCCGATAGTACTGCTACCTGCCCAGTCCCCACATGCACCCGATACTCCTGGTAATTACCACTGCACTTAACACACTTGCTAATCAATTTCATGGGTCATCTTTTTTTTTTTTTTAATGTCATCTCTCTCTTGTGTGTCATCTATTCTGTAAGCTCCATTTATTTCTCCAATAATTATTTGTTGAAGCCCTAGTGCCAGGAACTGTTATTTGTCCTGGGGATACACCAATAAACAAGACAACTTAGCCAGATTCTTGTTCGTTTGAAGCTTCCACCTAACTCCATGAAGACAATGACTAAGTTTCTTTATCTTTGCCCCTGCTGACCGAGTTCCCTACCCATAAGAGGGGCTCAACAGAAGTGTTTTTTTGGGAAGAGTTAACTGTTTTTGTGCAAGGCTTTACCAATTGTCTATGAAGAGTAAAAGAAAGTCCAAGAAAGACTCCCTTTCGCCACCTATTAAATTGAATCCTCTGGGTTTTGTTTCTGTGTCAGGGCTTTGCTGTGGGCACTGAATTCCTGCCATGGCCGCTCTGGCCTGAAATAGAGTCAGATGCTGTCTCTTGATCAAATGCTGCCTCCCCCCCCAAATCCATGGACTCCTTTCCAGACGGAGCTGTAGATTCTTGCCTTAGGCCAGGGGACCCAGCCAAGGGACTCCTTCTGAGATGTGAGAATCACAGGCCGAATTGTTTGTTTGTTTGGATGTCCTAAAAGGAACTCAGCTCCTGGGTTCTGTACTATGATAATAATTTCATAAAATGCTGACTCCAGTTTTGGAACCTGCCTTGTATGGTCAGGAAAGGTGGACTGATGGCCTATTTTATGACTATTTAAAAACTACCAGATGGTTTGTTATAGAAATAGTTGGTTTCCTGAGACAGCTGAGGTTTAAGACAAGTATCTTTTTTGACTTATGACTTTTTTTTTACTTTGTTATTCCTTAATAAAAAGCACTTACTAGGTACCAGGTACTGAGATAAATGCTTTCTGTACATCATTTCATTTATTCCTCACACAACCTGATTGAGTCTTTTATTCCAACTTTACAAATGAGGAAACTGTGGCCGAGAGAGATTAAGTAACTTGCCCAAGGTCAAGGAGCTAAGAGCAAGAGCCAGGACCAGCAGGTGGGGAGAAATACAACTCCCAAATAACAGCCCCGCTATTTTGAGAACTGAGCCTGTTTCTAACAGCAGGGGTCTCCTCTGTCTGGACCCTGCAGCTAATGTACCCTGACTGCACTTGCTATAAAGTATACATCAATTGGGCTTAAGCCAGTTGCTAAAAAGCAATATTAAAGGTTATATTTTAATCTAACCACCCAAATATCCAAATTTCTGAGGCTCCAGATACATTTTCTACTGTGATACTAACTATAGACAATATTTGGAACATAGACAGTAATGTCAAAAAAGGCAGAGAACACTTAAAAAAAAAATCACAATGGAACTTTAAGGCCAAACACTCTTTCAAAAGTAGGCTCCAAGTTCAAGGGGCTCATTTTACTTGCCTCCAAAGGCCCTTGATTTTTTCCACCGAATAAACATGGCAATGGCCAGCAGGACAACCACCGGAATAACCAGAAGGGTTGTAATGAGAACAACAGGCACTCCGGAGTCTGGCTCTTTGATCAGTTTCTGTTTCTCTTGTATCTTCTGCAATTCTGAGGAGGCGGGTTTGTTCTCCATTTTGGTGTCAACAACTGCCTCGGATTCTTCAGGGAGAGAAGAGTTCACAATATTCAACTGACCCAAAGATTCCAAAGCCCTCCCACCACGCCTCCCCAGGCAAATCAACAACGGCTCCCAAAGAACTTGCTGAGTGCAGTGCACGCGGGTTCATGCTTCATTGTCTGAATCTATGAAGCTGGCAGCGCGTATTGTGATGGGCAATACCCACTGAATGGCTTTTCACCTTTAAATTGTTTTTCTGTTGTTCTATGTTTTATTTCCTCTTAGCTGGAATTCCACACAAAAAATAGCCCCCTTTTGCATCTTTTCAAAGATAAAATGAACAGGCAGCATGGTGTAAGGGATGGAACTGGTGTGCAGGCTGGCGTCAAGAGGATCCGGCCTCTGACCCCTGGTGCCTGTGCAACTGGCTGCGAAACTTTGGGCAAGTTACTTAAGTGATCTGGGCCTTAGCAACCTCATCTGACACTGTGATGTAATATACCTCCTTTATAAAGCCGCTGGGTACAAATGTTACCATAAAGAAGTTGTTTAATAAGATTTTGTGTCCTTGTATCTTTACGAATCTCTTTCATGTTCAATGAATTATTTGTACATTGTATGCACACATTTATTCTAGGATTAAAACCTGGGAAGAGGAAGTGTGTCCTTTTCGGGGTCTGTTTTTACAGTTCCCAGCAAACTGTAAGTGCACACATATGCACTGTATATCCTTTTGAGGTTGATGAAAAGAACATACAATGATTTTGTGATATTGGCAGGTTTTAGGCAGATATCAGACCTAAAGAACTATTTGGGAAATTGATACAATGACACTATGTAAGCTGATGCAGGGATCTTAATAACTAGTGATTTAAAAGTGACTTGAGCCTTGAGACACTCTTGCCCTCAAGAGGCACAGATGTGTGTTGGTATAAAAACCCTACTGTGCCAAGTCTAGAAGATATAACCATGTTTGCCAAAACGCCCACAGTTTCCGGAACTTCAATTTCTTGTGATGCCCTTCTAACCTATGATACAGAATGAATCATATGGCCTTATGGACATTTTGATAAAATGGCAGGGATAGGTGGTTTAACATTGTCAGGAAAACCTTTGGTGAATGTTTAATATATGTAGACACAGCTTAGTAGATAACTGGACACTTTTCCAAGGAAGCATTTCTCAAATTACTTAAGACACTGTAAACACAATTTTTGATATACACAAATGGCAGGTCCCAGCCTTTTGCTTAAATGTTCTGAGCCAGCCTCCTTCATGTCTCATTGATACCTATTGAGCACTTAAAGAGGTATCAGGCATTGTTCTCATTTAATCATCACACCAAGCCCATGAGTAGGCACTATTATTATCACTGTCTTACAGATGGCCTGTCATAGTCCTCATTTCCTTCCCTGCACTACGGTTAAGAGGAGACAATTATTTCTCTTCTTTTGTCAAATGAAGTGGCTCTCGAAACTTCAGTGGAGAGAAGGGATTGGTTCATAAATCTAGATGGTTCAAATTTAACCTTTCTAAGTCTCAGTTTCCATGAGGAATATAAATGTGACTTGTACTCTTCCTAACCACTGTTTTGTTTTCGTATTACTGTAGAAGAGGTATACAAGTTGTTCAATATTCAAGCTTATTCTACCTTGAAGCAGGAAAATACATAAAACACAACAGGATTTAAAAAAATATATAGGCCAAAGTTACAGGTTGCCAATCAAGAATTGGTTGCCTTGGAAGAAAGGTTTATTTCTTTTTGAAGGTGACTGCAAACAGAGACATTACTTAGCCTTTTCTACCTGCCATTAAGTATGGTGAGGCTATATCAACTATATCTAGGTTCTTTCATAAGGCAGGACTAGGGCTGTGCTACGCTATGGATAAAGTAAGTGACAGCCTAAAATAATCAGTTTAGCACTCATAGAACATGTGCTGAGAATGAGGCAATAAACTTGCTAAAATATAAGATACATTCCTTGCACTTCTGAAATTCCTCACCCCCGCTGGGGCACTGAGTGTCATCATCTTTTACTGTGCAGTGGAGCAGGGATAAAGGCTGTGCTTTTGGTGGGACACTGGCATATCTCTTTTATCCCTGGTAACTTTATTTGAAAAGTTAAATTCCTTTCCTGAGTTTCTTATCACCACAAATTCTTTTATCCCCACAACTCCCTGAGGACACAACACTGGTTCTGAAACTCTGCCCTGTGAACATTCACCGTTGGGATGAGTGTCATCCAAGGTGACTCGAATTTGGAAATTTACAATTAACATGTATGAACAAGTCTATTAAGTTTGGGATGGTGTTTCTCCCTCTTTTGTAAGGAGTGGTTTAAGTTGAGCTTCCGGATTTTGGTAAAAGACAAACTCTGGAGATCCAGCATGATTTATATTCCTTTTTGAAATAAGAAAGTAATCTTAAAAAAAAAAAAAGGTTTAATGAGTGTCATATGGGTTCAAAAAAGAAAAGAACAACTTCATTTGAGTTTGGACATTCCTAACTATTAAAATGGGACCGTCATGACACGACACTTCAACAAAATTTACTATTGGAACTGCTGCATTCTGCCACGGACCGGGAGGGTTTCCAACCAGATGACTCAGTGGGCGGACTGAGGAGAGGCAAAATGAACTACAGGGAGGAGCTCAGTTCACCCCTCACTGGTCAGTGTGGTTGGGCTGTTCTCAACAGGCCAACCAGTACAACCTAGAGAGTGTGTGTGTGTGTGTGTCCTATTTAAACAGAGATGGTTTGAGGCCACTTTGAAATACCAGAGGATTCAGAGTAATCTACAGCCCTCTCCAACCTATAGTTCTTGGAAGAATTTACGGTGAGTCAATTGGTAGTATTCATCTCTCCTCAGTGGTACAGGACTAGTGGGTAAGAGCCCAGGCTTTGGTGCCAAACAGACTTTGGTCAAAACCTAGCTTTGCCACTTACTATCATAGTAGTAATTCTTATCTTCATGTCTTTATATATAAAATGGAGATATTGCAATGATCACATTGTTGGTGTAAGGATTAAACTTGATAATTCTGTATAGCCCATTGTTTGTGCTCCATAAATGATAGCTATCCTATATAATAAAAGCCTAATATGCTAAGTGTCGGGTCATCCATTTAACCAATCAAAGCGTAATATGCTAATGATATGCTAAGGCCACTCAACCGCTCGCTATGACGTGCACTAACCACCAGGGGGAAGACACTCTGACCAGTAGGTTAGCTTGCTGGGGTCCGGCCAATTGGGACTGAGCGAGATGGGCCGGACACGCCCTGGAGACCTCCCGTGGTCCCTCCCAGGCTGGCCAACCTCCTGTGTCCCTCCCTGGCCCCGATCGTGCACCAGTGGGGTCCCTCAACCTGGCCTGCACCCTCTTGCAATCCAGGATGAGGGACCTACCCCTCTCCCCCGAGTGCACGAATTCGTGCACTGGGCTTCTAGTTAATAATAATACCATTCCCAGCATATCTTTATTCCAGAGCAAACAGAACTTATCAATAATTCTATATATAATGATAAAAATATAGGGGCCTGGGAACTTTGTCATATGACTATGGTATGAATGCCACTCAGCAGTGTCACATAGGTAGAATCACTACAAATGCCAAACAATTGCTACTTATTTATTTTATAATATTATCTTACCCCTTTCAACCTTGAGCCGGCTATATTTTCTTATCTGCCTACATAAACTCCCTAAACTCCCTCTTGGTTCTTGCTTCTTTTCATCTCTTTCCACCTGCTTTCATGAGAAAGGAAAACAAGTAAACCTAGGGTTAAGTCTGAATATCTAGGTGAGTCATTTGTAAAGCAACTAATAATGGAATCACTTTGCTACTTAAACATTAGGAGCATCTCTAGTGAGTTCTTAACTAGACACAATGATGTTCAAACCCTATGGATAGCAGACAATGTACAAATATAAACTGGTTCTAGGCAAGAGAGAAAATAACTTGACAGAGATTCCATATGAACCAAGTGGTTGCTTACCAGCAGCTTAATCTTATCTACCCATTCTTGATAATATATATCAATGTTATGCTTATCTGTATATATGTATATGTATGCACACACACACACACACACACACACACACACACACACTCCTTACAGGGTGTAAGTCTCTTAAAGTCAGGCACAGTTTCATTTCCCTAAGACCTATTACAGTGATTTACACATAGATGGCTTTCAGTAAATGCTGGGGGGTCTAAATTTTACTTAGAAACTTGGGGAGCAGCTAATCTTCTCAGGCTCTTACAATATTAACTCACCAAAGGTATTTTCCACTCCTTTAGATTAGAGCCTCTTAGGAAAAGGCCTTTTCCAGTACTTTGAAAAGTATTTTTCTGCTTGTCTGAGGTTAACATACTTACAAGTTACTAATTTATTTTTTTCCTCCCTGAATGTTTCTGGCCCATTTTTAAAAATAGATTTCTTAATCACTTTTCATCACCTGAAATTAGTGAATTTGAACTTATTATTACTACTCCATTTATTAGAAAAAGCGATGCTAATGTGTAGGTTTAAAGGTTCAGGATACAGCAGAAATGATTGATAATTTAACAGATTCTATTTTTAGCTTGATACTATTTTAAGTGCAATTAAGAGCCATAAAATAATTCAACACAAATAGCCTTGGGATTCACAGTCAGAGAGGAACCTGACCAACCTTTGGTTTCCTCGACCTCAATGCCAGCCTTCTTAACGGACCGATGTTCCATTTCTGTAACACAGCAAAGAGACAGAGCATCATAACCCCCAAAAGGACAATGGAAAACTTAATTTTGATATTAATTTTGCTCAGTAGAAAATATTTCCTTAATTTATCAAATTCATTCTCATATTAGAAAAGAGTTTAATACCAATCACTAATTAGGTGCCAGGTCTAGGAATCCTGGATAAAATCTCCTAGGGGAAGTTGAAATATTTCTAAGGTCTTCATATTTAAAATGAGATTTTCCTTTTTGATTTCTGAAATAGCAAGTCGTTCTGTTTTCATGTGACATCTTGGAGATAGCTAGTCCTGCCATGTCCATCAGTCTTCTAGCTGACATATATGGATGTGACTAGTTAAACACTAGCAGGCAGATACAAAGACACTTGTTTGGTCCCGGATGACAGTCTGATCGTCCCAAAGGTACTACTTTCCTGGTTTGTTATTTGGTTACATTCTGGACTATGCAGAGAACTTTTCTGTTTCGAAGCTGAAAGCTATACTGCAGTGCTTCTCAATCAGGAAATACATCAAAACCACCAGGGAAGCCTTTCTAAAATGCACGCATTATCATTCCTCTTCTTTCTGTTGATCTCAAGTGGGGTGCGACCATGTGTATTTTGAAAAACCCTCCCCCAGTGACTCAGATATACATCTCTGTTGAGTACTAACCATGAGGATGGTATGAAGAGCCTAAACTGGAATCTTAATGAGTTCAAGTAGCATATTCCTACCTGCCAAATGAAGATATTGGCTAGGTTTCTGAAAGTCTGTTCCACTTTGAAAGGTATTCATTTATTTCTTTATTCTGAAAAAACCTCGGCTCAGACATGCGATTGGGAATTATCCATCTCTCTTTGCTCTCCTGTCTGCCCACACCTTCTGGTTCCTCTTGAGAAGGCAGGTGGTGGGAGCCGCACTTGCAAGGGGGATGGGAAGCTGCTGCTGGAGGGGAACAGTTCTGGGCGCCGCGGTGCACTCAGCCCTAACTGGGGCTTTATTACAAAACCAGCAAAGGTGACTCAAAGGATAATTCTGAAGACAGCAGTTATCAAATCTACTTGGGGTCCAAGACCTGTATGCTACCCAATTTCTTTGTTATCGCTTGTTTTTCCCCTTCTTATAATTTGCATTTTTTCCCTGTTTTAGTTAGCATTTCCTATCTCCATCAAGTCCATGTTTCCTTATTATTTCTCTATCGAAAGCTGCCTGTTGCAGCTCTCATACCACAAATTTATCATTCTCAGTTCTTCGCCCTAATTCTACCTTCTCCTACTGTTTAGACCCTACCATATTTTAA
This sequence comes from Cnephaeus nilssonii, assembly GCF_951640355.1. NCBI lineage: Eukaryota > Metazoa > Chordata > Mammalia > Chiroptera > Vespertilionidae > Cnephaeus > Cnephaeus nilssonii. Next base: position 56,408,476 of record NC_137073.1, read on the forward strand.
AAGGATTTCTGGACACTGAGGTTTGTGGCTTACTGAGCATCTCGCGCTCTTTAATTTAGAAAGCTTACTTTTTTTTAGTCTGATATCAGAGGCTAGGTTAGTATACTTTCTAATTAGAAATAACGTCCAAATTGCAATCAGAAACTCCCCCCCCCATACTCCCTTCTTGATCCTGATAAGAGAAACTCTTCTGTCCCGTACATACTTTTGAGCTACATGAAAACATAGCAGTGCAGAATTCTGAGTAAGCTGAAGCCTAAAGGAAAAATGCAGAGCGCCCCCTGTTTGGAATGATGCGTGTCTGACACTGATGCTGGCATACTCAGTGCTCGGCAGCCGCGGAGAGCTGAAGAGTCACTTGGGGAGTGATGCCTGTGTGGAAACTAGTCAGCCCGTCTGTCTTGCCAAAGCCATCTCCCCCCCTCTGGAGAGAAGCGGGAATTAACATTGGCGTTCAGTATAGCAGACGTTACTTCAGGCATCAAGAATTTCCTGTGGAATATCTGTGGGAACGGGGGGATAACTGCCAGCAAAAAAAGAGTCTCTTTCCACTTAAGAAATTTAATTTAATTCCTGAAATGAATACCAAACAACTACCACCTACACCTTGATTTCCCTCTCCTATCGATAAAAAGAGAAAGAAATGCATTTTTTTCCACATGTTTTTTTAAGCAATAAAACTGAGGGGAACATATGCACCATAATATTGCTAAAACCATACTTTCAGTTGTGATGAACTTCCACACGGTGTTGGTGTGAGCGTCTCCAACGTACACAGTCCCGTCTTCAGCGGCAGCAATATCATGAGGCATGTCAAAGTGCTGCCCAAACAAGAAGCACACATTAGGGTGGCAAGCCCGTACTTGAATTCTCCATAAACAGGCAGAAAACCCCACAAAACCACCCAACAAAACAATGAGCATATTACTCAAACCAAAAAACAAAACAAAACAAAAACAAAAAAACCACAAGCAAAAACAAAACCAGTAATTCCCATCAAAGCAACTCTAGGCCAAAGAGAGTCACTCATTCATTCTCTGGGCCCTGACTCTGCCAGGCACACCTCTGTACATTAGGAAACACTAAGAGACCCTTACCTCTGACTTTCAAGTCTTTAAAAGAGTTAACATTTACAAGTAGAATTTCTTTTTACAGTGTTGATTACTTGGTGTTGCAATATCTACCCATTTATTTATATTTATTTTAATAACTATCAAATTTGCCTGTTTAAATCTATACAAGTCAAAAAGACCAGGTATTAAATTTTGGCTATTATCCTGATCAAATTATCATGTGCTACCTTAAAAACTACTTATACATCACTGTTTAGAGAAGTCATTTCAAAGATTCAGTACATTCAGATTCTTTCTTTTTAAATATGTTCTTACTGATTTTTTGAGAGAGAGAGAGAGAGAGAGAGAGAGAGAGAGAGAGAGAGAGAGAGAGATCAGTTGCCTCCTGTAAGCCTCCTACTGGGGATTGAGCCCGAAGCCCAGGCATTTGCCCAGACCAGGAATTGAACCAGTGACCTTTTGGTGTATGGGATGATGCTCAACCAACTGAGCCACACCAGCCAGGGTGAGATCTAAAATGTATACCAGGAGAGAGGCAACAGTGTAGGGTTTTATACTCTGAAGCCCAGTGTTTACAATATCTTCAGTCAACAAAGGAGTGTTGAGTGTTACCTCCAGTACTTTCTCAGCTTTGGTATCTACTTAGCTACTCGGTGTTTCACTATGTCTTTCTTCATGACATATTTCCATTTCAATCATCACGATCTCAGTCCGAGGACAAAGGAGACAGGGGAGCACTTTGTAGAAACCACACTTTCAGTTGGACCCAGGGTCACCACCCAGTTCCTAGAAGAGCAGCCTTAAAACATGTGCGGCAGCCATTTCCATCTGCCTGCTGAGGCCTGCGAAGGTTCCATGTGGCTGCCAGTTGGCAGGACGTGGAGGATGCTTTTGCCTTTGGGGCCAGCCAGGCCTGCCTGAGGGCACAGCTCTCAAATATAGGACCCGTGAGTATGAACAGGAGCATTATCCCGCCGGTGGGCTTATCAATCAGCATCTGCCCACTTTAGTTTGCTGAGTACAACGGCACTAATGAGGCAAATTGCAGTGCTCAGTTCACTTTAGGACAGAATACACGCTTTGGAGATACTATTGTGCTTTAAAATTCAGCAACAATTTGTCACAATGAAAGGAAAAATGAGACGGCAGTGCCAAGGAGGCTCAATCCTTCATACTACCAAATGAGCTGTGACAAATGTGCATGAGGACAGAGAGCCAGAAATCAAAACGCTGCCTTGCTGAAACCTCGCAAGCCTGTCATTAAATGTTCATCTTTATTTTGGGTTCAGCTAATGGGTGGCAACCGACTTGCAAATTATAGGCAGTTCCTCTTCTATACCAAAATATGGTCTTAAAAAAATGGCTTTGCAAAACATATGGTTGTAAAGTGCTCCATATTTTCTGGTAGAAACTATTATAATGGGGGGGGGGGAGCGATAAGGGTGAGAGGGGATATGTGAGCTGTTCATCACTGAATCACACAGTATGTCATCAGTTCAAGGCAACAATAACAGTAAGCCTCTATCTGGTTCTCACACTGACACAGGGAGCCAAGAGTTCTGTTAGAAATACTTTGGGGCCACAGGAGGAGTTCAGGGGAGGCGTAGGGGGCGGGGCCTCGGGATCTATATTACTACTGCAATCAGAAGCACTGAGGTGGTTTTTAATGAACTAGTCTATTGTTCTGCATTATTTGAAAGAGAAAATTATGTTGTGAGCTTTCAGACTTCAGAGTTTAAGAGATTCAAAGATCTTCTGACTTAGGCTTTGTAAACTCTTCTTCTGAGGTTCTCTGCCCCAGCGAAATAAAATAGGAGAAGAGAATGACAGCATCCTCCTGGGCCACCCGGTGACAAAGCCCAGGACAACCTGCACCCTCAACATCTGTTATTCTGCCTTAAATACTCATAAGGATTTTGTGTTCTCTATAACATAACTTGTTTGCTATAACACAAATAATATTGAAACTTACTTAATGTTAAGTAAAACAATTCTCTAAGAAGTTGCACCAAGTTCATGTTGAGGTTGAAAAGATCCCTTGGCAGGCCAATGTGTGCCTCAGAGGAGTAAGAGGCGAATCACAGTCCCAAAGACCTGGGTTTGAGGTTCAGGTGTGCTTCTGACTACGTAGCTTTGGATAAGTAATTTAACCTATGGGATCCTTTTAGCTCAATTATTATTAAATATTAAAATTTTAATCTCTATCATTTAGCTCAGAGAAATAACACAAATCTGGGTCTACTGGGTTTTTTTTGTCATTATTATTGGTGTTTTGCATGGAGGGGTGGGGATCACTTCCCTCCTTTTCCACATGGGCTGCCTTTCATAAGAGAGAAGGAAAAAAAAAAGAAAGACAGCCTGAAGAGTGTGTGTGAAAGCAGACAATAAGGACCATAAGTCTTTCCTCTGATTATTGTGTGTGTGTGTGTGTGTGTGTGTGTGTGTGTGTGTGTGTGTGTGTGGAATTTGGGGGACAACTATGTGCCTTGCCCTTATAGCTTTTTGACACTATTTGACAGAACCATCTTATATATTGTCCTCTGTCTCAGCTTCCCTGCATAGACATAAAGATGAAGATCAAACGTTGGAGACAAAAACTTCTCTGAAGAATGTAATAGTAGAAGAGGGAGAATCGAAACACACGAGGAGACAAGTAATGGGTGGGCACAAACAGAGGCGCACACCATTACGTAAAACTTGACTTCTGACTTGAAGGAAGAATATCTTCTTATATAGGAATCAATACACCTCATTATTTCCTTCACCCACACTTAATCTTTGTGATGACAACTTAATTAGGTGACAATTCAGAGAGGTTCATGAACTGATTTTTCAGTTTACTGAGTTAACACAGAACCAATTCTATATTCTGGTGTAATATCAAGTCTTGTTTATTGAAAGAAAAAGCAAATTTCACCTTGGACTCTCTTTTCAGGTTTGCTGTGCTGATCCATATACAGTGACTCATTCATCACCAAATGTCTGATGAATGCTGGTGTTTGGGCACAATGCTTTCTGAAATTTTAATTCAGGGCTGTTCACATTTTTGTGAGAGTAAGGTTCATTTAGAATCTAATTTCTTGCTTAGCATTTAGTTTTGATTTCAGGATGCATATTTGAATTAAAAGTTAATAGCTGGTCGATACAGAAAAATCAAGGCAAAATATTGCAAAATGAAGACCTAAAAGAAAGTTAATGTTCTCACTCTATTAGTAGGTAAGAGGAATTTAGCTCAACGTGGCAAAACGATGAAGATGGGACAACCAATAAGGATCTGAAACACCAATGAAATAAAATATGTTATCAATGTAATTAATTTCCTTCTGAAGAGCTATTATGATTTGATATTTGATTACTTATTGCTTTTCAGGTGAAATACGTCTATGAAAACTTTTATTTATTACATATGAACCAGAGGCCCGGTGCCTGAAATTTGTGCATGGGTATGGTCCTTAGGCCTGGCCGGCAATCAGGGCTGATTTGTTGGGCTACTGGCCGGGCGATCAGGGCTCCCCCCCTCGCCCCCCCACCCCCCAATGGCACTGCCTTGGCTGTTCTGGGGCCTGTGGGCTGGGGCAGCTCCTACGTTGAGCGTCTGCCCCCTAGTGGTCAGTGTGACCAGTCGTTCCACCGGTCATTCCACCAATCGATCGATTTGCACATTAGGCTTTTATTATATAGGATAGAAACCCACACAGGGAACTTGTACTGGAACCTTTAGTTCAGATCCAGTTTGCTTCCAATCAGATTCTGTAGCTCTTGTTAAAACTCCATTTGAGTGAGAGGGCATGTCCTATTTTGTTTATCATCATATCCTTAGTGTATAGGATAATGCCTAACACAGATTAGGCACTGAATAAATATCTCAAGAATGAATTCTGATAAACCCCAGACTAGCTGTCAGTATTCTAACAGGCACATTTCTAAAATATCGAGGCATTTTAAAGTATTTTTTTAATCTAGCAAAGTTGATATCTTAAAGAATACTATAAGCATTATGAGTATAGAGATGCAATTTGCCCGGTGGCTTAGGATACATATTTTGATCCAAATAAGCCCAATAAATCTTTACATGTTTTAAAAAATAAAATCTATATATGCTTTAAAAATTCAGCCAGCAGCATTTTAGCAGGCTGAATTTTCTAAAACTGAGGTACCACCAGTATATTCGGGCAGTGTGTGTGAACATTCTGATCATTCTGGTCATATGCAGAGAAAGTAAACTGAGAAAGCAGTGGGCACACTGGGCCACAGTTCCCGTGTTTGTAAAAGACACTGTTAGAGTAAATAGTGGTAAGCCCTTTGTGAAGCCCAAACTAGCCTTTCGTCTCTTACGTAGGCCAAGTCTTTAGGACTTGAATAAATTCCAGGAACTGCTATTTTCAAGTCTTGTTGCTCAGTGTAGTCATAGTATTAAAAAAGCAAACAAGGTTTCTGTTGAATCTAAGAGAACTATAAAAGTACAGTTTAACATACTGTGATATCTTCTCTACTAGGATGAAACCAGAAAAGCCTAATTTTTTTGGTATTCTAACTACAGTAAATTTAAACCTGCCACTGTATGCAGAGTCTATTAACAACCTTAGTTCTGCATTCAGTGTTAATTTGCAGCTGAAGAAATTGATCAGAATACAGGACATTTATTCTAAATAAAACATTGTATTGGAGCGTGTCCAACCTACCTAAGAAAGTGATTACATCTCCTTCAAGTTTTTAAGAGATTATTCAAGTATAAATTGAATGTTAGGGTTTGCATTTTAATTCTCTCACATAAAAATTAATTTTCTCTCATTATATGTGAATACCTTGCGCACTGGCTTGAAGATGTCTATAATTTCCCCACTGGAAAAGTTCATCACAAATCCTTGTACTGGTTCTTGATCCCCAAAGTGAGGCTTCCCATTCACCACAAAGAGCAAACCTGTGACAAGATATTCCATTAACTATTCTTTAAAATATGGATAAGACTGGCCTTCAAAGACATGTATGTACATTTACACAAACAATAAATATTGGGTCAATCTGGTCCCTACAACTGGCAACCAAAGTAGAAAATAAAACACTTAGCAAATGTCTTCTTCTGAATAATAATAAGATCAGGTTATGAGAATAAGCTCCTTGTAATAGGAAAATCAGAAAAAGCTAGGCCTGTTCCACTTAGGAAGTCAGTGGAAATCAGGAACACATAGATAATATATATAGATATAGATATTGATATAGAGATAGATGTAGATGTAAATATAGATATATGACATAAAAATATAGGTATAGACACATAGAGATATCACAGGCATCCTAAATAGGTATTGGGAAGAGTCAGGTTATTTAAGCAAATCATTTTAGAGTATCAGATCTTTAAAAAATTATATAATATCTGCTATAGTTAAGAGAAGAATTAGAGGAAAATATGCTAAGGACATAAGTTATAGTATAGGGAGAAGAATGGTTTGAAAATGTGAGATGCATATTTCAGATTACCAAAGATATATATTTTTCACAATTTAAAAAATTAAACCATTTTATTTTTATTAATTCAACGAATACTCTTTTTAGGAACATTTTATTTCTTAGTATAGTAGTGTTTATCCAAAATAATAGAAATTATGATGTCTTGGTTAAATAAGTACTTCAGATGATGAAAATTACATTTTCAAAGAATTAAAATATACACAACACTAAACCACTATTGAAGATATTTTTATCTTCCTTTAAGGATTTCAGAATAGGGTTCTTTAGCATATCACAGTAAAAAAATCAACATTGTGAAAATCAAATACTATTGTGCAATATTGTAAAGAGAATTCCAATTGTAATACACGTCATCTTTGGTTTAAATTCTGTTTTTAATCAGATTTCCTCTCATCTTCTCTCCTGATGCTTTTCTCTTCACATTTGATTTGTTTTTATTCACTAGGAACTTGATCACCCTCTTTATTAGGTCAATGGTCTTGCCAAATTTATTCTTTAACCATGAGGTAAAAATAAAAATGAGACTATCTCTTGTAAGGATATTAATGATATTAATATCACTTTTTATTATTTATTATTTATTCTGTGGGGAAGCCAAACTAGCTCCTTACCCAGCCACCTGCATCCCTTTATTTCATGTCCTAAATAAACTGGAGGCTGCTTGGGGAGATAGTAGCCATAAGCAACTTTAAAGGCATAAAAATATAAATATTATAGTAATAGCTGTAAATAGCAATGCTACTTTAATATAGATAGATTTAATAAAACTTATGGCAAAATTATATGCACATTTTAGAAATTAAATATTCTTTCAAAATGTTCAGTAAGTATTCATTATTTAAAGAAATATTATGCTAAGTTATCTTGTAGTATGAATCAAGTGGATCTTATTTTATGAGTGTAGATAATTTTTTTCTGGTTTTCCTAAAGTCAAGAAAATCTATTTTGCAAATGAGAAAAAATTTCCAAATTTTATTGGTCATTCCTCCTGGCATTTAGACATAAGCCTCACTTTACATATTTATCTTTATTAAAAAAATTGGTCACCCCTTTTAAAAGTATGTCAGAGGTATTTTGAATACTGATTTTATCAGGCATATATCATCTGTTGATGATGTGAGAATCCATAATATTAATTATTTACTAACTAGAGCAGATGATCATAATCAAGGAAAAATCAAAATCAATATTTGGGAAAACATTTTTAACCCATTACAAACAGTAAAATCTTTGAGTTCTTCATTATTTTCATATAAAACTCCAGTTGAAACTGATTTACAATGAACTAACAGTTTAAAAATTATTTTAAGATCTAATATATAAGGTATCTTCAATCCTTTAAGAAAAAATTTTAAAAAGAGCATGTGAAGCTAAGACAAATACTTTTTAAGAACGGAGTATAGTATGACAAAACACAAAAATAAATTAAGGTAAAATACCTGGTATATATGAAATTGCAAATACATTTCTTCCAAATGATGCATGCTTAATCTCTCGCACAAATTCTTTGGTGTCAGTTTTAAAACACTGGATCCGACCATTTTCCCTGTCTGCCACACATAATTGACCCAAATGAGGCACAAGGGCCAAGCTGTGAGGAACGGTAAATTGGCCTGGTGTGGGATTGCTCCCTGAAGATTCTACAAAACACAGAAAAACCTCAGATATATAATTTGTAATAGCACCAAAAGTCTGACTCTACAGTTTTGTTTTCCAGATTCATGACAGTAAACCATTAAATATCTGGAACCAGGGGGAAATAGGGTAAAGCAGTTTATACATTTATTCCATTAATATCTCTTACCCACAAACACATTAGATATTTACTCTCTATTTGGATAAAATCTGGGGGTAGAAGTATTCTTTTTCCTCTTATAAGATGTAGGTGTGTGTGTGTGTGTTCGCACACGCGCACACGCCAGGTAGATGCATATAGAGGCCCTGTTTACTACTGGGGACAATGGCATCCTAAAGGACGTGAGGGGTACCAAGCTCCTGTTCCTAGTGATACTGGCTAGGAATTACAATTAGAGTCTTATTGGGTACCTTCTCCCCACTGTGTGATGAACTTCCCACTTGGAGAAAACTGCACAATCCGACTGTTGCAGTAACCATCTGACACATAGATGGCTCCGGTGTCCGGATCCACGGCCACATCGGTGGGTTGACAGAAGTGATTCTGGTCACTGCCTGGTTGCATGCTCCTTCCCAGGATTAGCAGGGGGCCTGCCTTGCTGTTTGGATCCAGTTTGAACACCTTTTTCAAAAGGAACAAAAGCCTCATTGCATGGTTATTACTGACACACACCCACGTGGCTAAGAACACTTGCACAGGCAATGGGAGTGTAAGCTCCCAGAGACTTACTTAAAACAAGATACTTTTTAAGAACTGGAAATCATCTGGTCCGATTCCTTCATTAGATAAGGGAGGACGATAGAGATTAATTGGTTTGCTCAAGGTCAGCCAGGTAATTATTAGTGAGTGAAGACTAGTACAAGGATGTCCTGTTCCATCCACACCTATTCCATGCACTCATCTTTCCTTAGCTAACAATGCTCTCCAGACAATACATGAGCAATAAACGCTTACCGAGATAATGTCTGAAGACCCTGGTAGCTATGTCTTCTGAGTTCTAGCATTTCCACCCCTGCCCCCCTAGTTTCTCTAGTTCTTTGCTGCCTACTCTAAAAACAGGTATCAAATGTGAATTTTGCTTCTAAGGGAAAAACTTATGACTATTCTGTGATTGAAATATAACTTCTTTTAAAAGGGACAGAATTTTAATGTTTAATACATAAACATGATTGTACCAGAGACCTAGTCTTCAATTTAGTGAAGATGAGGAAAAGAAAATAGAAAGCACAAGGAATGAAATAGAACTAAGACCTGAGGACAGAGAAAAGCAAAGAAAATATGGAAGCAAAAAAGGAGGTTGGCACTAAGGTTCCTGCCAATTCAAAGGAGAGAGGTGACTTGATCATTTACGAGTAGCTTTTCCTAGCACTAACTTCTAAGAGAAATATTTGAGATGGGGATGCTCCTTATAAACTAACTGGGTCACAGGAATGATGCAGGTAAGGCAGAGCGTTTTGAAAGCAATACTTCATGATCTTCTATTTGAATAACTGCCAAATGGAAGATAAATTACCTGATGCAGAGCCACGTCAGTGACCCAGTAATTTCCATCTTTATCCACACTCAAGCCATGTGGCAAGTAAAACCTGCAAAATAAGAATAACTGTCTTAAATATATATTAATTTCTAAAGCATGTGTACAATGAATGTTTTGGTAATTAACCTATAAAGACAATATAAATTAATAAATTGATAAATGTATACCAGCATTACAATAGAAAAGACCAAAATGAACTGTTAAATGAAAATACTTGTTATAAAAAGAGATATCCTTAAGATAAATCTTAAGCAGTAATCATTTAAAATTTTATATAAAATTACAAATATTTATTGTAAAGTATGGTATGTTAAATAACGCAAATAACATCAATTTAAAAACAATTTCTCATGATCTCACTCATTTGTGGAATATAATGAACAACATAAACTGATGAACAAAAACAGATCCAGAAACAGAGAAGCATCGATCAGACCATCAAACCTTAGAGGGAAGGTAGGGGAGGGTGGGGAGAGATCAACCAAAGGACCTGTATGCATGCATATAAGCAAAACCAAGGGACACAGACACCAGGGGGGTGAGGGCATGAGTGTGGTGGGGAGTGGGGGGAGAAATGAAGGGATAAGGACACGTATGTAATGCCTTAATCAATAAAGAAAAAAAAATTAAAAAACAAGTTCTAAGATTATAAATATTAACCTCTTAGAAATGTGCACAAACAAATTTGTCTAGAGAAATAGAAATTGATTTATATAGTTTGAATCATTTAAATACACTGCAAGATAATATAATTCTATAGTAATATAGGACATCAATATATGACTCAAAAGCTTTAAGAGTGCCTACTAAAGACAGTAAAACCCAAAGAAAACGACTTCCAGCAGACTTGGGCTGTGCCCATCCAAGCAAAGTGAAGTGGTGTGCCGGATAACCATTTAAAAAGGTTAATCTATTTAACAATCAATTGGGATGATCTGGGTAAGCGAATTATAAACTAATGTAGATCAAAACTCACAGGCTTGGACAGAATTAACAAACACATGGACAATATCTTAATATGGTGTGGTCAAAAGACATCGGACAATTTCCAAGCTATGTTTGTCAGCGTCTGGCCTTAGCATCATGCTGGCACTACACATTTTTTTTTTTTCATGAGCCAAGGCTGAGATATTAATTCACTGAACTAGATCTCTGTTTTGGTGACTGAATGTAAGAGTTATGATATGATTTTGACATAACACGCCACTGTTAGCCAACTCCATTTAGCAGCCATTGCTCTGCCCACCTCTTTAATTCCTTTCTGGAATGAGAATGCTCCTGATTAATGGGCGGGGCATCAAGGAGACAGGTTCAGAGTGGTGGAGCTGGTTTTAGAATTCGTCCCCTGACTCACAATCTTAGAATCCTATAAAAATCTAATTATTGCCATCTCCATAAGCAGCTGCATTCAAAGAGGGGGCTCCCTGCCTTTCAAAGAAGCTGGCTCTCCCTGTGCCCAAGCAGATGGAGAGGGAACAGTTCCTGAAGATGCCAGGTTCAAATGGTTGAGGACACTCTGTAAGCAGGTGACCTTTCTTTCCATGACCATAAAGTGTCAGCCAACTTTTTTTTTGGCTGCCAAATGCCATCCAGGAATAAGATCAAATAATGAGTGGCTTTCAATGCCAAATTACCTATGCATACTAAGGAAAGATAAAAAGGACATTTGTTCAGTCTTCACTTTGAGATGGAAAGACAAATGCCTTCTTTCTTAACAGTATTTACTTGATGAGTTTGGTTATATAACTTTTCTGCTGAATAATTTTTAAAAAAATCTTCAGATGTAGCTGAGCACAACTCCATTAGCTATGTGTATCCATGGCTCTCCCAAGCCTGACTACCTATTAGAATCACCTGGGGAGTTTTACAAGTATTTTGATGTCCAGGTCTCATCCCAGACTATAGGTGAATCTAATTTTTTTAAGCTTCCGGGTGATTTTAATATTCAATCAGGTTTTAGAATATGCTACTTAGAAATTGAAAGATGAGATGGCCCAATTAGTCTCCTGCTTTTTTGTTGTTAATCCTCATCCGAGGATATTTTTCCCCATTGATTTTTAGAGAGAGTGGAAGGTAAGGGGAGAGACACACAGAGAGAAACATCGATGTGAGAGAAGCACATCGATTGGTGCCTCCCACAGGCTCCCCAAATGGGGCCAGAGATCAAGCCTGCAACCGAGGTATATGAGTGTCCTTCACCGGAATCGAACCCACAACCCTTCAGTCTGAGGGTTGACACTCTAACCACTGAGCAAAACTGGGTAGGACAGCCTCCTGCTTTCTTGAGCTATGCTTTCTCACCACCGCTATACAACATACTCTTCCCAAGACCAGACCCAGTGATACACTTTGTACCCAACACCCTATGTAGTACATGCCTTAGTAACAACATAAACACTTCAACTCACAGATTTTTCCCACTGGATTGGAGAACTGCAGCAGTATTTGGATCAATGACAAGAATAGTGTCTTCTTCAATTGGCCCAAGTCCTCTTTGCTGGTAAACAAACTTGCTGTCAAAAGAGCTTTAAAAAAGATTAGAATAATAAATAAATAAACCAAGTCAAAGAACTTGAGAATGCAGACTATTTACTTGAGATTCTAAATACAGAGTAAAAAGAAGAGCTCAGATGTATCTGACTTCACTCTGTCCTGGACGGTTCAGATTATACACACAGCAGAAGCCTGAAGAACTGTGCCACTCAGAATGGCCACGGAGCAGCATGGGAGCTACTGGAGATGCAAAGTCTCAGGTCCCAGTGAATCTGAATGTGCAGCTTCACACCATCCCCACGTGACTCATAGGCACGAGAGTTTGAGGAACACTACCTGTAACTCTTAAAGTAACTAATATTTTTTAAAAGGTCCTCAAAATATTTTAATAGTTATTTTATTTCAAATTACAAAAGAAAGCATAACTTACTTTAATTTTCTCTGTGATGATAAAGGAAGTATAAATGATAGCAGGAAGGGTAGTGATAAAAAATGGGTTGCTATTGTACTAGCCATAGATACAACATACAAATCATATGAAAAAAATCTGAATGACATCAAATATTTATGGAGACATATTGGTACTTTGGAAAACCAACAACTAGACTGCTCAAATCTGCATACAGTACAGCTGTTGATCAGTTGGTTGGTATTTTTATGGAACTTATGTAGAGTCCCAGCAGAACAAAAATTTCAAAATATAATCTGTTGCCAATAAGAATATACATCACACAATTATGTAAGCATCTTGACTATTATAGTCTTTTGGGTATATTTTTCCTGAAAGATAACAATAAGTCCCTGAGGTAGTTCTTATTAATGACCCATTCAATTGAGTACAAAATATTGATTCAGCTTTGTCAACCTAAAACTGAAGTAATACTGGTTACATATGTCATTATGTGTAGTTAAAACCACACAACAATATGTAGAAAAAATATACATAGGTTTATGAAGTGGAAGTGACATCACTAACAGAGCAGATTTTATAAGAGATTCATGGGATCATCATTAAATTGAAACGTGACATTTTATTCGTAGTGCACAAGGTGTTATTAAATCAGGAAAGTCTGGTAAAGGGCAAACAGGAACTCGCTCTCTTTTACTACTGTGAGATACCAAAGAGTTTACGCTATATCTGAAAGTATTTTCAATATGAATTTTTATACTAAAGACATCATAACTAATTTTCTAGAGAACAAAGGTACCAGGTTCAGTTATCAATGATGTTTTCTTCCCAACCTGACCATGAGATTGGCTATCAGTTCAGCATATCTGAGACTCGCAGTATGCTGTAAGTTTCACATTCGTGTGTAATAGGACGAAGTCTCTTCATTTATTGTCTCTAATAGTGTAAGTCTTATATTCTTCATTATTTAGAAATATTCCAGTGCTTTGCAATGGCACAGTGGCAATCTAAATTATGTGAGAATTATGCTTTCCCTGACTATAAGAAGTTAAAAATCTGGTTTCACTTTTTCTCAAATTGAAATTTTTAGATAATTGTAGACTCACATGCAGTTGTAAGAAATAATAGAGTGATTCCTTGTACATTTTACCCAGTTTTCCCAAGCGTAGCATTTTGTACAACTATAGTACAATATCATAACCACGATACTGATACTGATAAAATCCACTGGTTATATTTAGATTTCCCTCTTATATTTCCTAATTGTTTTTTATTCTTGCAGTTTATTTGCTTGGGCATGGAATATACTAGTATATTACTAGTCCCCACATAGGAGTTAGTAATATGGAAAGTTGCCATATCTTCATAATTCTTACCAAGTGCTATCACTGAACATGTAGACAGTGATCTGACCCACTGCTGGCTGGTAGTAATAGTGCAGTCCAACTGTATATCCCGATAAACCGGGAGCGGATCAGACCTCGGCATACCTAATGTCACCTCTTATTTGTAAAATGACAAACTGAACAAGAAGCCTAATATTTTTACCTGTTCGTGATTTCCTCAAGAAATGGGCTGCAATAATTCTGGAAGATAACTGCCCCCTTGGTTTGTCCTGTCAATCACTTAAATATTCACCGTCAGTCCTAAATCTCTGGTCCTAGGGTTCTACTATTTTAGGAAATGACATTCGTACAACTTATAGATCGGGAGAAAGTACAAAGGAGACCCCCTCCCCCAGGAATAGATACTGAACTCTAACTTAAAATTATTTTTATAGTTCCAGCTTATTTCTCCAGCACTCAAATATTTCAAAATGTAAACTTTAACTCACTGGAAGCCATGTCTCTCAGAGTCAAGAGCCTGAAATGTTGAACTTGGCTTCTAAAAAACCAAGCTATGGTAAGGAAGAAATATAAATAACCCAGATCCATATCCTATGTCAGTCAGATGGAATGAAACTGTTGTAGCTGATAAATAGGTAGGGGAAAAACATCCTTTATCAATGGCACTGTTCTGTACTGCCCACAAATGTAGGAAAAAAATGTATCAAGTCATTGATGCTTTGCTGTCATAAACACAATTTGTGTGTGGGCATCTCTACTCATAATCTAGAAATGTCAAATTTCTAGTGGTGGTAATATATAGTAGCTAACTCATATGAGGATCATTCCCTTTCATTTCATTATTCACTTGTTGGTGGTGGTATAGTAAATTGTGAAATAGCAAATGAAGGAACCAAGAAAAAAATAAGTAACAAAACTAAATAAGCTACCGAATAAATAAATCAGGTATTTTAAATAAAAAATTGGATACACAGAAAATATCAGATCTCAGTTTATCAAGGTATCTTTCTCAGTAGCATATCACAATGTAACAACAATTTAGTTTGTGTGCTTTTTTAAGACTTTTGGTTATCATAAATTACCCTCCTGTCATTAGTGTGTACAGAGGGCATTTTATGTGATGCTTTAGACTAGCCACTTTTCCTACAGTATATAGCCTTATGATTATTATTCACGGTATTACTATCATTCTGCTATATACATTAAAGGATCTCAGTGATTAGACAAGTTCTTGAATTTACTGTTTAGAGAATCTGTTCATTTAAAGACCACCTCTCAAAACAGAGAAAAAAATACAAAGTAAATATGACAAAACAAAAAACAAAGATGACATCCTACTTATTTTAGCATCATTTAAATATATCAATTTACTTCAGAAACGTAAAAAGCAAATAATAAAATTCTAGAATTCTTAAGATGATTACAGCTTTAAAGAAATTAACCACAATCTCTCTCTCTCTCTCTCTCTCTCTCTCTCACACACACACACACACACACACACACACACACAATCTGCCCAATAAACTAGTTCATAAACTCTGTTGTAATTCACAGAAAGGTAACCTTTGAATAGCTCACAAATGGATGTCAAACTACAGAGCTGGCTACAGGGTTGCTATAGCAAAGTGCTTATTTGGTGTTCTAAAGCAGCTAGCCCGGGTTATACGTTGCAGAGAAGTCTTTATTTCAACCACATTTAACTTTTTACAGGATATAATAATACCCTGCACATTTCACCGTGCCCGGAGCGCTGCTGATCTTTGTTTGCTTCTTAAGAAAAAGCACTCCGCTGAAAAGACTGAACTGTGGCCTGTGGGCCGGAATTCATCAGTTCTTTATTTTTAGCAGTTTGAATCCACCACTAATGATTTTGCACATTAGCAGCTAATCAAACAGTTTAGATAAGGCCGGGAAGAAATGCTCTGCTGTGGTCATACAGAGAAAGAACTAGAGTAAGGAGAAAATAAACTTCTGTGCCATCAATCCAAATTAAGGGAAACAAAATAAATAATAGCAACTGAAGAGAGAAATAAAATATAATGTTGTAATTATATAAATTAAGAAGCTGGGGAGAGAGCCATAGGTTTTCAAGTGAGAATTTAAATGGAAATGTATCCTCAATGTTAGGAAAGCAAAGACATACCATACAAAGGCTAGAGGTTTTAAATGGAGTAAATTTAATACTATGTTAAAAACACTTACTTCTGAATATATACACATGGCAAAAACCCCCTGTGAGGAGAGAATGTGGGCAGAGAAAGAAACCAGCGCGAGTATTCGGTGCCCTGATGGAGCTAGCAGGAGAGATGTCACAGGCAGGAATGAAAAAAAACAAAGGACGAGGTATCAGGGCACTGGGCTCTGGTCCGTTAGGGCGGGCACTTGGGGATGAGTCACTTAGCACTGGTTTTTGTTACTCAACAGAGTAAGGCGCCTATTAAAGGCCTTATTTTTTGGACTAGGGAACTTGAGAGTTAGCGAGTTCAAATGTCTTGATGCAGGTCTCAAGGCTAGGAAATGATAACCAAGATTCAAACCCAGGTCTCCTGTCTTTAAAGAAGAAAAAAGCGGTCTTCTCTTACTGGGAATGCACTCTATTAAATTTAACGTAAATGTGGGAGACACGGAAGAAGTTACCTAACCAAGAAGAATGAGAGGAAGGGGTGTAAAACTGGAAGCAAGTAGCTAGAGGACAATGGGAAATGGCAATCTGTGAGAGAAGGGTGGGGAATGGAAACGTTGTTGTTGTAGATTCCTTACAATTTTCTCTCAGATAGTAAGGTACTAAGGTACCGCTCAGTCACTTCGAGTTCTGTTTTCCAGGCACAATTAATTCTTAAGATATGAAAGAATTTGCAGATGTAGATGCAGAACCTCAAGCTGGTATCTTAAATGAGTCACCAGAAAACTAGTGAGGCAAATCTTGAACTGAGTTTCCTGCCAGTTAGGAAGCAGATAGATTTCTGAAATAACTGATCTTGTCAAAATTCTATAAAGCATTGATGAAGAGAAGGACTGAGAGCTATCTGGGGGGCAAGTGGAAGAAGATTCCCAGAAGACTACATCTCTAAGAACAACATTTGTTTAACCAACCATTCGACTATTCAGATTTTATAAACAACATTTATGAAGATATGACAGGCATGCTCATCCAACAGATCGAATACAAACAAGGCTGGGAGGGATAGCTCACTCTCTGGTTAATTAAGAATAAAATGATATCTGAAAACTGAAACAGTGCTAAATCTACTGAAGTGAAATGTAACTGGAATAAAGTCTTGCATTTAAAAAACACTCTATGAGTATAAATTTCCAGTAAAAACTTGAGCACAGTTTATAAAACATATTTGGAGATCTTAGCATATTATGAGTCCAACACAAGGCAACAAGGTGGTGATACTCTTGCTGAAGCAAAGTGAATACAATTGTTTATACTAATAGATACCCAGAATGCACGTCAAGGAAAGTAACTGTATTGCTGAGCAGATACTACGTGAGGTGTTGTGGCCACTTCTCAACCAAACCCTTTAAGAGGTTGGGAAACCAGAGCACTTTCGGATGAAAGTATCATGTCAGCATCAAGACTGGGTGAGGGCCTGCGGGTATTCAGTCTGCAGAAGATAAGGCTGTCTTCAAATAGGCAAATAACTGCCCTGGGTAAATGGGAGTAAATTCATTCTGCATCAGGCTGTCACGAGGTGGAGTTAGGGACTCAGATTTGAGATTAACATAATGAAGACCTTTATGACATCTGGATGAGTCCCATAATTGAAGAGTAAGTCTCATCTCTAGGGAATTTCTTGGCACTGAAGTAATTCTAGCACTGGCTGACTGTAGATGATTTTGTAAAGAGATGTCTGCATTAGGCAGGGAGGAGCTGGAGATGAACTATTCATGGTATTACTACAATTCTGGTGGATATGTGCCATTCTGGGTGCCCAATGTCTACTGCACTATTTTGTGCTAATGAAACCTCATTTTTCCTTTAGTTGACCCAATATTTTGAACTTCTCTCTCAGCCCATTATTTTTCGATGACATCAACTCTACTTTCACATTCCAGGAATAGAACAACAACAACAACAAAAAAACCTGAAGCTAAGCCAAAGAGTGGATTTCATTCCTCTGCTCACAAAGACTGGTTCAGGGATGGGGGAGACATGGCCTCAGTCAGACTGAAGAATGCTAAAAGACTCAATTTAAGAATTTTTCTATTGAGTTATCAGGGACATAGACTCTATCTTCACTGTAACTAGTATGATAATGGATTCTCAGGGCCTAAGAAAAGAGCCAATTAGGAGAAAGTGTGTTAAAAAACAGATCCCATTGATACTGTGTGGGCCATCATACCCTTGAAGTTTTCATTTATGCAAACTAACAAATTTCTTCTTTTCCTAAACTACTGTGTGTTGGGTGTTCTCACTTAATGGTAAAAGAAAGACTCGCAAGTGATACAACTCCCGAGATCTCTTTCAACTCCATGTGAAGAAATAATAAAAGATATAAAGGAAGCACATTTTAACACCTAAAAATTAGGGGTAAAACACATGGTTAGGTTTAGTTGGTATGTGATGTGAGTCCTGCACAGTAGAACTTTGACCATAGCTGGATAAATAAAAGAAAGGCCAAGAAGTGAGTCTTTGACAGTGGGGGTGATTTTAAGATAGAAACCCAGGAACAGCTGTTACTGAGCCAGGAGCTACCCAGCTCCTACTGGGAAGCATTTAAACATTAAAGAGCTCTAGCTGCCATGCTGCCCTAACACCAGGGCAGACAAGAGGATCTTTAAAATTTCATTACACCCTGCTGGTAATAGGTATTTCCTATTTTAGCTGGAAGAGGCTTCTTAAAGTAGTCATATTGAAGTAAGAGACAGAGAGGAAGGAAAATAGAAATCAAATTGAGAAAGGGAGTGACAATCATCTTTCAGGATGTTAACTGGTTTATTATTATTATTACTAGATGCCCAGTGCACGAAATTCATGCACTGGTAGGGTCCCTAGCGGCTGGCAGTGGCTACCGGGTACTCCTTCCCTTCCCCTGGCCGGTCCCACCTCCTGGTCAAACTCCCGGAAGAACTCCCGCTTGAGGGGATAATTTGCATACTACACTTTTATTATATAGGATTTTGGTTGCTATGCTTATTCAGCTTGGTTAAGTAGAAGAGTAAGAGCTGATCAGGGATACTGGGTAAGAATGAAGAGTAATAGTACAGACAGATGGTGTGATGATGTCAAAGGAGCTTTGGGTAACAAGTATAATTAGAGATTATTATTAACTCCAAGCATTGTCTGATACTTAAAGAATAACCTTCTAAAAATTGGGGGACAGAGAGTGTATAGAGTACTTAGCTTTGGTTGAAAGCAAGCCTTAGCCTTATGGAACCTACAATTTTGTGAACATGAGCAATGTCAGGATAGGAAAGACTCCAAGAAAAATTAATGTAGGATTTATCACTACTCTATCCAAGCAGTGGTAGCAATAAGAATGCAATTTCCACACCATCTTAAATTTCCATTGTCTCTCACCAGCCCATCATAAATTCTACAGGAAAGTGCTTTTTTCTTTGTACAGTTCTTGGATACTTAACAAGGGAGAAGAAAAACTATGTACTCCATTTTATTTTATATAAGGTGACTTGTGTATGCAGGATGGGTGATCATGTGTGACTGTTCAAAGAACAGAGCTCACAAATCCGAATCTATTTTTCTAAAAAAAGAACATAACAATGAACAGAGCAATCCACTTCTAATTCCCCTCATGAATGATAAAGCAGACAGTTGCTGAAAGCAGAGAGCTGAGAGCTGGAAGAGCATTTCCTCACAAGCACGGCTGCAAAGGGTGCTAGAGGCCAACTGGCAATACAGGAGAGGCGGAAGGAACGAGGGAGAACAAGGATTCTCACACCTGAAAGATAGAGATGAAGAAGAAAGGAGAAACAGAGATGCAATGAATTGAACCAGCGCATTTGCTCTGAAGAAGTCTAGCGTTTTAAACACCACCATTTTGTTGGTGCCATGTATGAGGGTAAAGACACCAGGGCTTTGGCAATGACACTGGAATTGCTGTACACATGACACTGGGTATCCAGATGAAAGCTAGATGCCAGGAAAAAGCAGTTTTTCAGTTAGAACCATATGTCACAGAAAATGTTCTTATGTGGTTCTTGTTTCAGAGTCTAGTGTCATCTCCTGCCCAGAGCTGCCTTTTACTGACTCCCTTTTTGTAATAAGCTAGTCCAGCCTCTGCTGTTTACTTGGAATAAATATAACATTAAAATGGAAAACTGGGCTTTGTCCAACTCAACTTTAGCCAGCTGAGACAGCATCAATGGGAGGAAATGATGCCGCAATTTTCTTCTCTGACAAAATGAGGCTAGAAATCCGTGCAGAAAATTTGGCAATATTCATTAAAATGAAGAATATGCTACAATGAATAGTAATAGTTTGCCTTTAAAAGCACATGTTAAAATACCATTAGATGTTCAATACTGACTAAGACGATGTACGAGAGATGCATGAATAGGGATATTGAGTTCGATTGTTTCCTTTGAACTCTGAAGTGATCTCTTTCTCCAATCCCATTTTCAAGTGTGACAACTGGAAAGGACAATTAAACAGGAACAAAGCGACCAATCTACTCTGAAATGCTGATTGCATTCCACCTTCAACTGCACAAAGAAAGCTATCGACATGTGTCTGTGACACAGCAGGTTTAGCATGAGGGTAATCAACATCTCTGAAAACGAGGGAAAAGAACCATCGAAGTACACATGTGGATCCTCAATGTTCCGGACCCCACAGATGTATTCTTGAAAGGAGAAGACTGATCCACTTAATTGATAAGATATCTTAAAATGTACCTTCTGATGTAAATGTGTGATAAAACAAATCAATAAATGGATATTCATTACTCAGGAAATTTAAAATAACCAGCTAAATTTTGGAGCAGTCTTTTAAAAAAATTATGTAAATGTGTTTATAACCCTGTAACAGGCAGCATCTCAAAATGGGTACTGATTTTTTCTACGCCGGTGGCGGCCAAACTGCTCCAGCCACAGTCCCTAGAGGCTACTTGCTGTCACTGCGGAGGAGCAGTGCGAGGGAATGGGCAAGTCCAGTGGCCTTAGAACAGGCTGCACCCAGTATCAGGAAACAACAAAGTGCTGTATTATAGTCAAAGAGTAACTTTTCACACACTTCCTTTGAAGTCTTAGAATTCCTCAGCCTATTTCTTAACTGCTTTCAGGATTATTCTCCTTAGAAATGTGAAGGTAAGCTTAAAGGGAGCAAAACATGGTAGGTAGGCAGAATCACATTGTTATTGCCTTCTTTTTATAAACTAGTTGATAAAACCACTACTTTGTTTTATCCACTGAGCCAAACTGGTTAGGGCATAAAAAACCACTACTTTGTTTTAAAATGCACTAGAGTTCCGCTCTGTTACTTGTCATACAATAAAAGAACAAATATATTTTGCTCACACAAATCAAGTTCAAAAAGAACCTTGAACGTTCTCTCAGCACTATTCTTAGTGTAATGACAAGTGATGCATGCTCTTTTTATTTTCTTTTACTCTTTGAAGGAAAAATATTACTTACTTTCCATCCCAGACATGGTCACCTCTGTGGAAAATCACCAGGTTATTCTTAGGGTCCACTGCCACCCCCGAAACCTGGCCTGGTAACAAGTATACTCCAGGCCAATCCAGTGCCTCTTCTACATGGAAATCTACAAAACAAATCCGTACATTTAGTGTAAACAAGGAAGCTAGTACAGCCTCATGAAGATTCACATTGGTTATAAGAAACTCATGCAGTAACGTCACTCGGTGCAAAGAAAAAAATAAATCAAGCCGTGCTCTACATGATATGCCACATGCACATGCCAGGTAGCCTCTGGAGCTATGAATCAGGTAAGCGACTGTGAACTGCTCGGGAATTACATGCTCTCTTGTCCTGTTGATAAGATGCCTATAAAACCTGCTTACCCTTAAATCAGGAAGAACAAATGTGAGACCATTCTTATTATAATTAGTATCTTTGGAAAATGTGGCCACATGGATGGCATCACTTTAATATAAAGCTTTTAAATGTTGTAAATAAATGCCAAACATGGCCAATTAAGCATCTCTCTCTCTCTCAACTCTTGTGTACATTCTGATGTTCAATATACACCAGACCCTACAATAAGCCATCCCTGTACAAGGAACTATATAAGATGCCAATTTCATTTTTTCCTAATTTCAGTGTTCCTATGAAAAATGGGAGTGGGGAGACATCCTCTTTCACTGCTTATATTTCACTGCTTCCTAACCTAAGAAAAAGGAAAAATCACAGAAACTCTGTGACTGAATGACTTCCAAGCCATTCTTATTTCTGACCAGAATACATTTATAGAGAATAGCTGGGTTCATTTGTGGTAATCCCTTTACAGACATTCGAGTAAAGAGGTATGATGTGTGGAGTAGCTACACTAAGGATATATAGTTACGAAGATGCTATGAAATCTGTTGTATCAGTGTCAATATTTCTTCCCCTCCAAAATGCTTCAACAGAGATGCTGAGAAGTAGAAAAGAAGCAATTCCAGTCTCATTTATCCTGCCCACCCTCTGGAGGACGTAGCAACACTGCAAAATCTCCAAGACGCATTAAAGACGAGGAAGAAAGGGAGGGACAGGGCTTCCATAATTAGCTTCTGGGAACTTGAGAGGACACCAGTGTGAGAATAAACACTTTAAAATAATTCTCTTGACTATAAAAAATAGTACTTTTTCACTTAAAATATTTTACCTTTGCACAATTACCATTTTTCTTTCAAAAAAATTAACAAAGCATAGCACAATCAATAGGATGTTAGATCAGTTCTGCCTACAAGCTTTGTTGAAGCATCTTTAACAAACATCCCCTTAGTGTACCGTGTAGGTGAGGCATTATGCTAGATTCCGGGAACACACACACACACACACATAAAAAAAAAAAACCCACCAGAAATAAAACATCGTTTTTGGCCTTGAGGAACGACAAAATTAGAAACAAAAGAAAGCAAACATGTATGGCACAACGTAAGGCAGGGAATGTGGGAGAGAGAGGGTCTATAAACCTTCCTGAGGCAGGGCTGGGAGAGGGGAGGGTTAAGGTCAGGCCTGAGAGGTTTCCCAGAAGAAGAAACATTTGTGCTTGCACTTAAAGGTAAGTGGGGGGTTCACTGAGTATAGAAGTCGGGGGAGAGCATTTAGATCAGAAAGATCAAAAGAGAGGATGCTTATAACTGCAGAATGTGTTTCAAGTTCTTTATGTAACAGGGAAAGAATGCTTGTGTACCGCAGGTGGGAATCCGGAAGCAGGAGGCAGATGAACAGACCCAGAGATCTAGGTTAGACTGGAAAATGTGTTGTAGACAACATGAAGGAATATGGATTTAAAAATGAATGCATCTGTAGTTCTGAGCTGTGGTGTCTTGCTCTATACTATGATTAATTTTGAGGCATGCTGCAAGTACCTTACCAGTAGCAGTAAAGCACAGAGTTTGGGAATAATTTGCTTTTGAAATATGTTAGCGCACACAAGAATGTCATTCTCACTCACGTGTGCTTTGATATGCCCTCTTGAGTTGGGGAGAAGGGGGGCAGAGTTACAGCTGGCATTTCTAAATCTGTAAACAGTTCTGGGCACAGCAGTGGATGTGAAAGGGGCTGCTCAGATGAATAGCATTCATCATTTATCACGCTTGTCATAATAGGAAGAAAGGACACAAATTGCTGCTACAGGCGGTTGGGAGCCGCTGAAGGTTTTTAAGCATGGAGTGACATGATTAAAACCGTGTTTATGAAAGTAAACTATGGAAATAGGGCATAAGCATAATAATTAGAGATGTCTAGATGGATCAACAGATGGATAAATCATTCCCCAAAGAAAATGTTTTAAATTATTTTAAAGGTGCTTGAATTTCAGGTTGTACTTCATTCATTCTCATCTCGGTTACAGCGTGTCTGTTTGGGGGTCATGATTCTGTACTCATTCGCCATCTCCTGAGGATACTGGATAGGCTCCAAGAAAACCTCGAACCTCATGACAATATACATGTCTAGTTGCTTTAGTCAGATTTTTGAAGCCCAGAGTACGACAAAACTAGATGGAATTTCTCGAGGGCAGGGACCATGTCTTATTCACTGTTTATTCACCAAGGCTTGCACGGGGCCTAGCCTACCGCAATGGCCTAATAAGTGCACGAACCTGAATGCGATGCTGGTATTTCTTGCTTATTATGTTTTCAACTAGCGTTTAAGCAGCCTTATAATTAACTTGTACTACCCCTTTTTTACCCCTGGCACTACGCTAGAGACATTGTGAAGCGACTCAGTAATAAAGGCTAATTGGCGAATTATTTTCATTAAATACAATAAATAGATATTATGGTTCCTGGAACCTTTCTAGTCAGTGGTTCACCAGCTGGTACTGGAAGCGAGGTGCTCATGAAGGTGCAGAGATACTAACTCTGATAGAAAATACGCAATGTCCAAAATTAGTACATTGTTCTGGGATCAAATGTAATTTTTTTTTTTATTGTTGTTATCCTTCACCTGAGGATTTTTTCCACTGATTTTTTAGAGAGAGGAAGGGAGGGAAGGATAGAGAAAGAGAGAGATGTGAGTGAGACACATTGATTGGCTGCCTCCTGCACATGTCCCAACGGGGGCCAGGTAAGTGCCCTTGACCAGGAATTGAACCTGAGACCCTTCAGTGTTCAAGCCAATGTTCTGCCACTGAGCCATACTGGCCAGGGCTCAAATATGATTTTAATAAAATATTGGAAGTGTTGTGTAAAGAACTTTAACCTAGCTATGAATGATCCCAATGATCATTGACCTTAGATTGATAAGTGCTTGAAAGTCTACAAAAATCATTGACTAATGGGTTGCTAACAAACTATTTTGTCACATATAAGAATCTTTTTTGGTTGGAAATTTTCAAGAAGGAAATTTCAAGTAGAAAACTCAGTGTAAATATGTACACATTTATTTAAAAATATATGCTTTTGGTGAATTTTCAAAACCTAAGGTGCCATCTGAGGAAATATGTAAGAGGTCTAACACCGAGCAAATTGGCTCCTTTAGTACTGAATCACTGCGAAGGAGAACTGTTTTGTGCATGGCAAGAATGTTTGTAGAAATTATATTAAATTTCATTAAAAATATAATTGTACATTTATTAAGATTACCTACTCAAGACCTCAAAATATTCAGGATCTAGGTCTCTGAGTTAACTAGAAATTCTATAATAAAGGAAAACTGTTCTCATCTGTGAACATTAGCTCAGTTAATTGATGTTTTTGCTTCCAGTGTCACCATCTTTTAAATTATTAGGTAGTTAAAGGCTATTTGCTTCAAAATTAAATGATCAAGAATCAAGGCAATAATTTACGACCAGTGGTATGTGTATATGGAATTAATACAGATGTTTTCCCAATCCCAGCCCACCTCTACATGAGAATCATAGAAGGCCAGAACATACCGGCTCATCCCAGATAATTTTCTTATATCATAGAAAAGAAACCGTGGGCTTGAGCCAGACTTCAGGCATCAATGTTAAGGATGGTTATTTTCTATTAATAATAATGATTTCTCTAATGAAGAAAAATCTCAAATCCTTATTAAAGAAATTGTATGATAAAATATATTTGGGTTCTAACTTAAACTTAACATTAACAATCACAGAGAAGTTAAAATTTTGAGTTCAGACTCCTCTTAGCTTTTATTTAAGAAGTGATTCAGTACATGATTAATTAATTTTGTAGACTTACAGTTTTAATTTGAAAATTAAATACACATTTCTTACACATGACCTTGGGAAGCTATTCCCAACTCCAAGAGTCTGCTGCTCTAAATTCGGATGTCAAAGAATAGGATTATTTCAGAAGAACCCTTGCATTTATTATAAATAAAGGTAAATGTGCAGCCTCATAATCCACCATGAATTTAGAAAAAAGTTACTACTTTCAGAAAAAATGAAACATTACTATTAAAATTGTATTAATAAATCACTAAAAGGATTAATGAATTACACCTTTCCAAGAAAAGATTAATGTTAATGATCAATGCTGCTTTCATATGAAATTATTAATGAGCATTTAAAAGGTCATTCATTTATCTGTTACATAAGGACTAAAGGAATTAGATAACGTTGAGAAAAAAATATAATTTCCAACCCAGAACTATGACCTAACCTGAGCATAACTAGGCTCTTCACATTTAATCTTATGGAAAGGATCCTGATGAAATTATTGGAAGACCACAACAAGAACAAAGGGAAGTGGTTGTATTTTCTACACTTGCAAATTCTCCTCTAGTGAGGAGAAGATACATTATTTTGGTCAGGGATTGTTATTCATCCGAGGTGCAGGAATAACTGTAATTAACTAAAAGCATAGGGAAAATATTTACCTATGTCAAAAAGAGAACAAGAACTAATTATAATGTTTCATTTAATGGGAGTGAAGTGAGGAAGAGAGTTAAGACATAAGTAGGGGTTCAAAGCATTAGAATTTATTTTCTTTTTAAATAAGAAAATTAGATCAGCATTTTGCAAATGAGATCATCTTGGTCAATTTGTTTGGATAGTGATTGAGAAAGCATGACCAAAGGTAATATACAACTACAGTTATTATGATCATAGATGAGATAATGGGATGATTGGAAAAAGGCAGTCATCTTCTTATCTATCTATCCATTATTATCTTTATTTTATTGTGAGAAGGAGAATAACAAAATGATTAAAAAACAAGACTTGGAGCAAGTCTGCCTGACTTTAAATCTTGGTTCCTTGAGCTATCTCCTTTCAATGCCTCAGTTTCTTTCTCTCTACATGAATTTATAAATACCGTTCTTGTTATGAGGATGAAATGAGTTAATGCATCTAAAACACTTAGCTTGGCTCAGAGTAAGGGCTATGTATGTGCTTGTGTTTGTTATTCTCTTCCCTTCCAGCGATTAAAAAATCAGCCAAATGAATGCCTCATTTTACTCTAGAAATACTTCAGATTTGAACCTAGAGGTAAGCATATGGCTGAAATATGTTAAAAAGTTGGACTCTTGAGTTAAGTAAAACTTGTCCGCAGAAATTAAATTCAATCTAAGTGTATCATAGAATACTTAAAGACTCTGAGTTCTCTTATCTGATGGAAAGCATCACACAAATACAGATTATTTTAGATGCATCCAGTGGTGTGTAATATATGCTGAATCAGGCTTCCATGTGCTAGCAAATAGTAGTGCAATCAAATTTGCCAAAGAGAATAGTTACTGTGGTTTTTAATGCATTGTTCAATGAATCTAGATTCCAGAAGGCAACTAGAATAAAGACAGCTAACATTTTGTTTCTATTCTATTAATGCTGTCTCAATATAGATATCAAACTAGTGATGGAAATCAAAATAATGTTAGGCGTAAAAAGGAGTGCATTTGCTTCTCACTTTACCAAGTTGAATATTTTCACACTGTGCATCAAATACCACAGGCAAATATCAAGGCAGATCAATATAAGTAATCAGAGATTTGAAGAGCCATAAACCCCATTATGATAGAAATCTGTCAAATCATAATTTATCAAATTAGAGTGCCAGACTTTGCAGCTTTCCTACACATTGCAAGAAAATTCTCTCATAAGATGCTGCTTAAGTTAAAGTAATTACTATTTAGTTCTACTGCATTGGTGTTTAAATTTTTGAAATTTTCATCCAACATGACATTAATGGTAGCAATAATAATCATAATTGTTGTTAACGTATTACAACAATTATCAAATGTTTTCTATGTGTCAGAAACTGTTCAAAGCACTTTCCATGTATTATTTCCTAGGGACCACAGTTAAATGGTGTTGCCAGGATTCAAAGCCAGGCTGCCAGCCTCGAGTCTGAAGTGTTCTATGTATATCATACTACCTCCATGGAGTGGTTTTCAATTTTTTGTTTAGACAAATGGAGAGCTACTTGGGCGTGAGGGTGGGAGGAAGCTGTAGTGTGTGCTCCTGTGCATATGTGGCGGGAAGGCTGCAGCTACTTCCTGCTTGAGGCATCCTCTATCCAACAACAGTTGGAATGCCTATCTGGGCTAGCTGAGCCTGTCAGGAGATTTCTAATACTGCTTCACAACTGTTGGGAGGAGAGTTTTCAGAATAGACTCTGAACCACCAAAGGTCATGAAGACAAGACTTTTAAAAAGAGGGGTTTTGTGATGGCTACATTCTTAGAGACACATTGAAGGCACTTAACCATGTTATTCCTTAGAACGCCAAGGACTTTCTCAGCTCTGCAAAGCTGGAAGATGTCAGTCTATGTTGCTTTTCATGAATCGTAGTGCTCACTGACACTTAACCCATAATGATGTGGAAAGCTCAACTTTAAAGGCATTTGCCAGGGTCTGGAACCAAGTGAAATTCACACCAACTGGAAGGTCCACAAAATGGTGCTGCCTTTGAAACATTCAGGTAGTTCTGGGCCTAGCATATTGCATTTCCAAAATCTGGGGGGGTCAATGAATCTGAAGTGCTGCTTCTGAAAATGCCCCGGTATTGGGCTGTGCTAGCACCCCGAACTGGGGATATGAGTGGTAGTCTCAGCTTCTGAGTATGAAGAGATTTGGAAAGTAAATGTATTTTGGGGATTTTAAGCACTTTTTTCTTAGGAAAACAGAGTAGGTTTCAGGAATGTAATGTCTTAAGTCAAACTATGGTTTTTTCATTGACACTTACAATGCCTATAAGTGATGATGATGTTTTTTCAAATTGAATAGTAACAAGCAAACACAAGTCCTGGAATAAAACAGGCTGAACTCTAATGTTTAATACTTAAATAGAACTGTATTCTAACCCGAGGCCCTCTTGCCTTTTATTTTTATGTTGTTTGGACTACAACTTATTGTCCTTAATACAGAGGTTCAGATGGATACCCCAGTCTATTCATGAAATGGAGAGGGACATACACTGCCGATTTCTAGGTATCATACTCAGGAGATGCAATTCACGGTTCTTTGGTAGGATTTGAGAATCTAGGTTTTTCAGAAGCACCCTAGATTCTGATGCAAGGGGGTGTAGGGACCACCTCTTGAGAAACACAGTTTTATTCAATAAATTTAGAATCCGTTAGAGCAGAGCTAATGTTTAAATAGGAAGAGGTAAAACATCTGGGTTCCAGTTAACATCTCATAGACACCATTAGGCCAGTCCCAAGGGACAATGCTAGAAACTTCTGTGTCAGAAAAAACAAACAAACCCACATGCTAATTTTTTTCAATTATAAATACAAATCAGCTGGGTGTTGAATAATTTATGACTTCCTGCAAAGCTGTATTGAAAACATCAAGCTGGCAGCCTGCGCCATTCCAGCCCACGCACAGGAAGATGCCATGCATGGCCATCGGTTACTTTTTGGAGATGATCTCCACATGCTGTATTATCTGGCTTTCCACATTAGCAAGTAACACGAAACACAATCAATATCACAGAGGCCACAACACAATTAAAGACAAAGAAGAGGCATCCATCGCTTGCTGGTACAGAAACCTGAAGGGAATAAGGTATTGTCCTCTAATTATGGCAGCCAGTCATGGCTAGAAATAAAGATAAATCTGATAGTTACTCCCTGAATGGAGGTCCTTTCAGAAATAACTACTTGACTTTCCAATTAAGGTAGTAATTAATGATGGAACTTAAGGAATCAAAGTCATAAGCACAGTTACAATGTACAAATCAATTGGATGAGAAGTAAACGATTCCTTTGAGAGGAAGGTAAATACCTTAATAGAAGGTAGTGTGTTATAAGTATTTCATACACTGGGAGTTTACGTACCATGTTTTTGAATTTTCAGTTTCTTTCCATGGAACAAAATGGAGAATGTTGATATAATAAGAATTTGTTACCATGAATTTTATATGCTACCATCCCCAACACGATCCAAGTATTTCTGATCCTGGTAATTCTGGCTCACCAGTTGAATGGACTGAATTTACGTAGTATTGGACCAAAACACAAAGAAATACTCCTCAAACCAATGTGATATCCGAAAACCCAAATCTGATTAACACTTTTTCTAATAATAAGTCCTTTTTATTGATGAGTTTTTTCACCATTAATTGTTATTCCCTTCAGATTTTGCTACAGTGCATTGCAGCATTTCACATTTTATTCTTCGAAAAAGCCCTACACGCACCTCCTGTGTGTTCTGATTCCCAGGTGCCTTCACCAGGTAGGGGCTGCAGTACTGAGGAAACTCTGCTCTCTGCTGGCCTCAGAGTAGATTCTAGTCTGTGAAACTTGTGAATTCTGTCTCTGACAAGAATAGCATTGCCCCTCTCCTCATGCTCTGCACTCTCTCTTGCATCAGATCGACCAAGGTCCTTCTTTTGGACTACATTTGCAATCTCTGCTACCAGGTCTGACTCTGATTCTGCCTTTTCTGTAGGATTGTATTTATGCACATGAACAACATCTTCCCTTTCTCCTAGCAGCTTGGAAAGCAGTGAATAGAAATCACCTGTGAAAAAAAGAGAAGAGATAAGGGGTGGAGGGTTGATAAAATTCCAAAGTTTACAAAATTTTGTGTCTTAAAAATAAGTGAAAGAGAAGGTTGCTCTCAAACTTTCAAGCATGGAGGGGGAAAAAAAAGATGATCTTCCAGAAAATGAAAAAATAATATGCTTCACATTTCATTTTATACACCACCTATTTCTTTCTGTTATCTCAGGAGCCAACCATACTGGAAAATCTCTATTAGCATTTTAGTAGAAACAAAATAATGCATATATGATTGTATAGTGCTTGCATTTTTCAATAAATGGTTTTCACAGTATAGTTGGATTGATTTGGAAGTTAATAGTCCATCAGATTTCTAAAAGAAAATATTATCAACAGCTATATCAGAAAACAGTTATCTTTACCTACAAAGCCTTTGAGGTTGTCTTTAAAATACTATTAAAGTATAATCCACAAGAAATTAAATGTATATTTTTGAACAGTTGCTATAAAACAAAAAATCTAACAGATATGAATCAGCTTGGCAATTGGAAAACCCGTTATATTGTGCTACTATAAGTAACTCTATTATTGACTTTAAACAATAAGTGAACAAATTCCAGAAAAATAATTTTGTGAGAAAAGAATACTTTTAAAATCAGTTTCAAAAAAAAGAGAGAAGATGTTAACAAACTAATATAATTGGAATGATTCCACACTAAAGTGTATTCCATGTCTTCCAATGCTAAAAAGTAAACTTGGATAGGATAATCTACTTCCATAAAAATAAATTATTTATAAAAGATTATGACAGATATAAAACATGCCATGGAGAGTTCAGGAGTATTTTAATCCTCATCATTTACATGTATGGCTTCAAATCCATTTACAACAGCTGTGTAAATGGGAAACATATGTATGTTCTCAATAGAAACACAAATCTGGTTTCCTAAGCCAAACCCAAAGGTAACCTATAGCTCATCCTTTTCCTTACTCTAAGTACTGCTAATAAAATTACTAATACGATGGAGTCCTATTGCTTGTTTTAATTACATTTCCAACACCATCAGGTAACATTTGTAAAATCTTTCTTATGGTCATTAGGAAATGAAAATGATGACTGATTTAGCCATGGTATATTTCACTAAAGAATATGTTATTAAGAAACTGGTATAAGGAGGATATGAAATCTTTCCAAAATGATGCTAAGAGACCCTGTCATGTTTACAAATATTCTTGGGTTAATGATTCCAAGTAGGTTTTCAATTCTTGCCCATGAAAGCAGCTTATCCCAGGTGAAATCTTCAATCAGAAAATAATTAGCAGTTAATAGGGCCAATCTCAGTAGAATGAACAAAGCAAATTACAACTCAACCAAATCTGTTAGGCCACAGTGGCATTCTGCCTCATAAAAGAGAAATTAATCCATCACTACTAAATTCTCCTGCCCCAAACACTACAGATGACGAGTTCAACATGCTGTTATACAGTGAAACATTTTACATAGAAAATAAAATACAAGACTATTTCAGGGACAGAGAAACAATATAATTTTAAAACTTGAATCAATGCCATTAGGCTAATATTGATGGAGGGACACAGACTCAGAACTAGGCATACATTCAGTTTTGTCAGTAAAAACCTAAAATCTGTGGTAATGTACCAAACACAGAGCACTCAGTTCCTCTGAAATTATCACTTACAATGATCACTGGGTTAGGACAACAAACATTTAACAATGTAACAGGCTTGGCGGCAGACAGGCTGCATTGGTCTTGTGAGAACAGAGCTTCAGAGAGGCATCCCGATAAACAGCTGCTGCATGGGACAGAGACCACTAGATGGCTATCTCTTACATTCTTATACACAAACCAGAAAGGGTTTTCCCCTCTTCTGGTGTACAATATATATAAAATCTTGACATTTAACCATTTTTATTAGTCATATCATGATCCCGATTTAGGGAATATACCTAACCTTGAGTGTAACGGATGGAGTAGAATATAAACGAAGGAAGCTTTGTGGTCTCTACCACAACCTCATCTCTCAATATTCCTTTCTTTCTTTCCATACACAAAGGACGTTCAGTTCCATCAACTCTTATATGGTGCTTCTTCTTCCTGGGACATTCTTTCTCTAGTAACCAACTCTCTGCTCAACCTTCAGCTATTATGTAGGCATCACTTATACCCAGGAAACCTTCCTTGACGATCAAATAAGGGGTCTCTATCATGTGCACCTACAGCACTCTGGTTTTCCCCTGTATTGTTATTGCCCAATATCTGGTCTATATTTCACACCTGTGTTTGAATCCAACTTTGATGCTTGGTAGCTATTCTGTGCATTTAAGCAAGTTATTTAACCTTACAAAGATAATGACAACTATCTTTAACCCTTTGCACTTGGATGTCGAGTGTGACTCGACATGGTTAGCAGTAGAACAAAGGAATCAAAAAAAGCAAACAAGTGCAAAGTGTTAAGAATTGTTTTTTAGATTTATAAAAGATCGTTAATGTAATATGCCCAGTCCAATGTATATCATAAAACAGATATTACTAAATTATCCTACCTAATAAAAGAGTAATATGCAAATTGACTGTACATCTGCTACAAAGATGGCGGCCGCCATAGCACCAGGGTGGGACACTAGTGTCCCACTCACAGGCCGCAGAGGGAGGAAGGGCTGCAGAACGCTGGGCTCAAAGCCGCCGCCCGCGCCCATGGCCCAGCAGACAGAAGCCCAGCTGACAGAAAGCGGGCAGTGGGCCGGGGGTGAGCTCTGAGCCGCCACAGCATGACTTGGGACACGCCAAGTGGACAGACGCTGGGCCAGGGAGCGATGCTGTGCAGCTTGGGACACGCCTCCGGCACAGCAGACAGAAGCCCAGCTGACAGAAAGCAGGGAAGCTGGACTGGGGGCATGCCCCTGGCAGCCCCCCGCAGTGCGGCTTGGGGCATGCCCCCAGCCCAGTGGACGGAAGCCCTGGGGACACAATGCAGGGGGTTCTCTGTGCATGAGCTGCAGAGGAAATACCTTTTCTGAAGGCCCATTGGCTAAGCTCCCTGTAAGCTGCCTCTCACAGTGTTCTTGGTAACTTGAGTAATAAGAATCCAAGAAGGCGTTCTAAGGTTTTTCCACCACACTCCTGGAGGAAAAACTAAGGTGTGCTGCTGGAGGGCTAAGAAATGTCATAACCTGCCCTAGCCAGTTTGGCTCAGTGAATAGAGCCTTGGTCTGCCCACCACAGGGTCCAGGTTCAATTCTGATCAAGGGCATGTACCTAGGTTGCAGGCTCCTCCCTGGCCAGGGCCCAGGTCAGGGCTCATGCAGGAGGCAACCAATCGAAGTGTCCCTCTCACATTGATGTTTCTCTCTGTCTTTCCCTCTCTCTTCCAAGCTCTGTAAAAATCAATGGAAACATATCCTCAGGTGAGGATAAAAAAGAAAGAAAGAAAAGAAATGTCATATCCTATGAAAGACACATCTTGAAAGTGCCTAAAGAAAGCTGTCATTTTTTTCATGGTGAAGGGACTGGAGTTCGTGTTGATGAAAACACCTTGGCGGCTGTGACAGTGGTAGCAGCAGCGGGGTGATGGGGCTGGCGCCTTCCCCTGATCAGCCCAGTCACCTCCCACAGAGGAAGGCCAGACTGCAGCTTAGGCCCGCTCCCCATCAGTAGGACATCTCCTGAGGGCTCCCAGTCTGTCAGAGGGGACAGGCTTGGCTGAAGGACCTTCCCCCAACCCAAGTGCATGAGTTTCGTGCACCAGGCCTCTAGTCCTACCTAATAAAAGAGTAATATGCAAATCGACCGTACCTTTGCTACACCCACAAGCCACGCCCACCAGCCAATCAGAGCGAGTATGCAAATAAACCCAACCAAGATGGCTACAGCCACAGAGAGCAAGGTTTCCCAGGCAACGGAGGAAGCCAAGCTTTCCGCCTGCCCTTGCTGGCCTAAGCCTCCACTCAAGCTACAAAGTTTCAATTATAGAAGGTAAACAAATCCAAACAGAAATGGCGGCAGCCACGGAGCTGGAGAGAGCAGGCCAGGGTTGCCCCCAGCAATGGAGGAAGCCAATCTTTCCACCTGCCCTGGCCGGCCTAGGCCTCCACTCTAGGCTACAAAGTTTCAATTATAGCAGGTGAATTAACCCCAACAGAAATGGCTGCCAGCCACAGAGCGAGCAGGAGGCTTGGTTCTGCTCCAGGCTACAAAGTTTCAATTGTAGAAGGTAAATAAATTCCAGATACCAGGGCCTCTGCTTGGGTCGCCAGGGGGCATGGCTGGCCTGCAAACCACCACAGGCCCCTTGCTCAGGCCGCCCCATGCCCCAAGGGAACCCCCATCCTGATCCGGATGGGCAAACCAGCTGGCCCCCACCCGTGCACCAGGCCTCTATACTATCTAATAAAAGAGTAATATGCAGATTGACCATCACTCCAACACACAATATGGCTGCCCCCATGTGGTCAATGATCCTGCCCCCATATGGACACAAGATGGCCACCACAAGATGGCCAGCAGGGGAGGGCAGTTGAAGGCGATCGACCCTGCAGGGGAGGGCAGTTAGGGGTGACCAGGCCGGCAGAGGAGGGAAGCTGGGGGCAAACAGGCTGGCAGGGGAGCAGTTAGGCATCAATCAGGCTGGCAGCGGAGTGGTTAGGGGGTGATCAGGCTGGCAGGCAGAAGCGGTTAGGGGCAATCAGGAAGGCAGGCAGGCGAGCAGTTGGGAGCCAGCAGTCCTGGATTGTGAGAGGGATGTCCGACTGCCCGTTTAGGCCCGATCCTACCTGGATCGGGCCTAAACGGGCAGTCGGACATCCCTTGAGGGGTCCCAGATTGGAGAGGTTGCAGGCTGGGCTGAGGGACACCCCCCCTCCGTGCACGATTTTCATGCACTGGGCCTCTAGTAGCTATTATAATTACCAGTGAAAGATATAAACTATAGTTGCAACAGGCACCTGCTTCAATCTATTACTTATCTAAAATTAAGTAATTTGACTGAGTGGGTTTGGTATTTGGAAAACACGATTGTGGTAGTCAGGAAAAGGAATGCAGCATAGTTAGTCACAAGAGAATCTAAAACACTACCAGTTAAACTCCAAGTTTGTAAGTTGTCTGCTTGCAATAACTTTGTCATGCCTCAAAAGGCATTTTTTCTGTTTAGTAAAGATCACACCCTATTCCCCACCATTAGCATGGAAATTCCTCCGGTTTACTTTTAGGAATATGGTGAGATCAAACTAAAAAATGAAAACACTGAAAAAATTGGCCCATGAGTTTGTTTTGTTTTAAATAAATGCTTTAAGATTATTGGATGAAAAAAAATATGTATCACCACTTTTAGACAGCATAAAATCTTAATTGTGACAGGCATTTTTATTTTTAAAATGACCAAGAACCTCTTGGCAATCTTTCAGAATATAAACTCCCATTTTCCCACATATATCACCAGTATTTCATTACCTAAAACAAGCAGCCCTTGTTACGGCTAATTGTTCTGTGACTTCTATGGGACAAGGAGAGTAAGTGCATGCTCATCAGCAGTTTAACCACTGACAAGTATGCCAACTAGCCAAACTGAGAGGGAAATGAGGAATGAAAAAATAAAAGCACTTCTTTTTAGATTTGAATGTTTTGCTTTTTGACCGAGTCATGGCTGGTCTATTTGGGTTATTGACTGTTTACTTATTACTAATCCACAACATTTATCCTGCTAGCCTTAGAGAAATAAAACGCATGACCACGGTGACCTGCTTAGGGATCAAAAATAAAGTGAACATATTTTCCTCTTACAGGACTCATCTGATTGAAAAACTATAAAAAATGACATTTTATAAAAAAAAAAAAAGAAAAAAAAGAAAATGAGGGGGTGGGGGAGGGGTGGGGAAAAAAAAAAAAGAAAATGAGACAAATATTTTCTAAAAGGAGAAATTAGAAGATAATGGCTTTTGCAACTACCACTCACACAGATCTGTATCGGAAAGCCCAACCACGTGATAAATGATCATTCACATCTGCCTATTCTGTTATTAGGAAACTTAGCTTCCCAGAGCCTTGGGGGGTATTTAGAATGGTGTTTGATAGATGAGTTCAATAAATAAAGACTTTGAGCTGCTCATAAATCATAGCAGACTGATAAATTTTTAGTGAATGGCAATACAAACAAGAATTGTATCTTCCTTAAAACAGCAAAGTGGTATTGGGAGTGCTCAAAATTAGCTAAGAAGATGCTGCTAAAGTCATTTGTACTTTATTAAGAAAAGAAGGGAGTATCCTATTTTGAAAAGAGTAAAAAAATATAAATTTTAGCTACTAAGCCTAGCCTTTGTTTCACTGTTATCATAGTTTACCAACTATTACTTTAATAAGCTTTTACAGTAAACTATTGTCATTTTTAACTTGCAGCCTTGTTCCCTTAATTTGATAAAACATGCCAATGATAAATTCATTTTTGTGAGCATAAAATCACTGTGAAATTACTGTTTCACAGAAGGGGTCTGAAGACCTTTAACTATCTGGGGTCATGAAGTGTTTTCCCTCTACAAATTGTATTTTGTCATAGTCTCCCTGCCTTGGGAATATAGTAGCTCACGATGACCTTTGAGTAGAAAGATTGATTATATGTGGGCACAAAGACTACAATGAGAAGAGTTTGGAGCAAAGTGAATAAAACATGTTAAAGGCCCTTTCTGCAGAAAAAGAAATGCTGTCCAGAGTGTAATGTACATTTACAAGGACACACTGGTTTTATAGAATTTGACTTTCAATTTTGCCTTGAGTTTTTTCCAATATATTGAATCTTCCCAACACAACTGACATAAATTTCAATCCTACAGCTATACGCTGAATTTTAAAGGAGAGGAACACTCAAATCCAGAACTCTTAAATGCAGCTGGTGAGCCTTTTAGTTTCAGCCCATATTCCTTGCCTAAACAATGTTGATACAAAGCTCATATATAAGAAACCATAATGGGAAAAAACATAAAGGGAATGTACAAAGCATGCTTTAGTTTTCTGAAAGTGTTAACCATTAACACATAAGTAAGGGACAAGTGTGTGAGTGTCTGCTCTGGAAAACTTCAACACTGTCATCTTATTCTGTACAGTCTCCTAGGATTCATTTCCTGCACCCAGAATCACTGTCTAATTGGGTTTTATTGTTTAGCTTATTGTACTTATTACATACATAAATAATTCTTCAATTACAATGCTTTAAAAGATGAGGACATTTCAATTTGTTTTGAATATTTATTAGTGTTGTTTTGCAGGCAGGCAGGCAGGCATAATCAAGTCATTCACAGAAAAGCTCACCTATAGGCAAATAGACTATTTTCAAAACAGTTCGGGCAGGGATATTATACAGCCATTAAAAAGTGTGCTTGCCAACCTGCTGAATGGGAGAAGATATTCGCTCTTGACACACAGAAAAGGAGTTAATATCCAAAATTTATAAAGAACTCATATGATTCAACACCAAGAAACAAACAATCTAATTAAAAAATGGGCAGAGGACCTGAATCGACACATCTACAAAGATGACATACAGATGGCAGCAGACACATGAAAAGATGCTCAATGTCACTAATAAGGGAAATGCAAATTAGAACCCCAGTGAGATATCACCACACACCGGTCCAAATGCCAGCAAGTGTTGGTGAGGATGTGGAGAAAGGGAACCTTCATGAACTGTTGGTGGGAATACAGATTGGTGCAGACACTATAGGAAAATAGTATGCAGGGTCCTCAAAAAAAATAAATGAAATGCCTTATGACCCAGCAATTCTACTTCTGAGTATATATCTAAAGAAACCCAAAACACTAATTCGAAAAACTATATGCATCCCCATGTTCATTGCAGTGTTTTTTATAATAGCCAAGATATGGAAGCAACCAAGTGTCCATCAATAGACGAGTGAATGAAAAACTGGTGGTATATATATATATACAATGAAATATTACTTGAACATAAAAAAGAATGAAATCTTACCATTTGCAACAGCATGGATGGACCTAGAGGATATTGTGCTAAGTGAAATAAGTCAGTTAGAGAAAGACAATTATCATATGATTTCACTTACATGTGGAATCTAAAGAACAATATAAACAAACAAACAAAATAGAAACAGACTCATACATACAGAGAACAGACCGATGGTTGCTAGAGGGGAGAGATGGGGGAATGGATAAAAAGGTGAAGGGATTAAGAAGTAAAAATTGGTAATTATAGAATAGTCATGGGGATATAAAGTACAGCATAGGAAATATAGACAATAATATTGTAATAACTATGCATGGTGCCAGGTGGTTACTGGAAATATCATGGGGAACATTTATAAAGTATATGATTGTCTAACTAATATGCTGTACACTTGAAGCTAACACAAAATAATACTGAAGGTAAACTGTAATTGAAAAATAAAATTAATAAAAATTAATTTAAAAAATTATGTTTGCCAATAATTTTTACAGTAGAAGAAATATTTAAGAAATAATACTGTTAAAAAGAAGATAAAACTATGCATATATTTAAATACTGTTAAATAATGTGCATATATGGATAATACATATTTTACACACAGATATACATATATACCCTTATTTCTAGGAATTATGTATGATTTTTATTTGCTTCTTCATACTTTCCTGTAATTTCTGCATCTTCTATAATGAATATTATTTCTAAAGTCAGTCAAGCAGTATTTTTAAAATACTTAATTAAAGCCTTATTAAAATGTTTCCCATGTTGCATGATCCAGACATCCTGACAGGTAGAGCTGTATCATATAATAAGGTCATCCAGTGTCTTCACGATTACATCTTTTGAGACAGAGTCTGAGATACAATTGCCTTACCCCAATTTTGGTCTAGAAGGCGCAAGTAAGACAAGGATGCTGCAGAAAGCTAATGTGTTGTGAGCAAGCACAGGCTGAGCTACATAGATTTGCACAACTCAGATATTTCTTTCAAACTCTAATTTGCAATCAGGATTAATATTCTGGCAAAAAATTAATAGC
This sequence comes from Cnephaeus nilssonii, assembly GCF_951640355.1. Taxonomy (NCBI): domain Eukaryota; kingdom Metazoa; phylum Chordata; class Mammalia; order Chiroptera; family Vespertilionidae; genus Cnephaeus; species Cnephaeus nilssonii. The sequence continues at coordinate 56,447,966 of NC_137073.1, forward strand.
TAGCAATTTTAGTGATAAGAATTTCAAAGAAAATAAAATACTTAGATTGCTCCTGGGGAAACAGAGTATTAGATCAACCTGTGTTATTTAAATAGATCGCTGGTTTACTTTGAATTTTTTTCCCTCCTTGTTAGAGGTACCTAAAAGTTCCTGCCAATTTGAGGCACAGTTACATTTCTTGTTTTCAGCTTATGAAATATGAGTATTTCTCTTTTTTACTACCTTAATAAAGGTTGTGCCTTCTTTCCAACATAATGCTTATTATATACCTTCACTTTTATTCCTTCTATCTGCTTTCCAAAGTTTTAAAATACAAAGCAAAAAAAAAAATACTGTTTGTCTTATTCATGTAGAACTATATCTAATATTAAGGCACTGATTGATGGGCACAGTGCCTGCCTTGGAGTGTATGTCCTCTGATGTCTCAGATCTTTTCCTTCCTGCACCTCAACTGTTTTTTTTTTTCCAATGAGGGTTTGACACCTTCTGTGTAACCAACATAGATGCTGTTGTTCAGCTTGTGGCTAAGACAACTGAAATAATTCAGGGCTTTTATTTATTGGAGATTTTAAAATATTTAAAGAATCAATACAACCTGGAAGAGTATTTAGAACATACATTATTTTGGCCTGAACACCAAAAAAAGGCAAAGGGTTAAGTTGAGGGCTTACTTTAAAAATCCGCATACATGGCAAAATTTATATGAATAATTAGAACCCTTCTATTAGCTACTCTGTCAATTTAACTCCTGATGAAATGAATGCAAATAGACATTTGTGCAAACAAACATCACCGGGAAACACTGGATACTCTCTTGGTAATAAGTAGATTTGCCCTGTGTATTGCAAGGAGATAGATTGATCTCATTAGACTATGGACTATGGTGTATAAATACGTATCTGGTATATTTCTATACTTCTCTTTCAATTCTAGACCAGTGGTCCCTAAAGACCAGTAGAATAATACACAGGCTACAGGGGTCACTGAAATGACTTTTGGTGAGATATTTGTTTTCACAAAATCTAGGAGGTGATATTCTGATGGACCCACTAATTTCAATATATGAATACTCAGCCTATTTTCTTCAGTATGAAAATTGAGTCAGAATAATGTTTTCTTACTTCCAAAGTAAAATCACTTCATAGAATTTTTATTCATAAATAGAAAGAAACAGTTACCACAGGAAAATAATTTCTTATGTGTTCATGTAATTCTTTTCTGGAACCAAGAAGACTTTGGGTATATTTAAACTTCTTAATACTATATATGTGCTATCAAACACAAAGGGGTATAAATAAATGAATGGCAAAGTATAAAAATGTTTTAAAGGATTTGGTTTGCAGGCATATATGATACTCGCTAAATCCTATTATTTAGAAATAACAGATTAAATCTAAAAATTAATGTTCCTCTAGCAGACCTCTGTGTTTCTAATCTTTCAGAGGTTTCAATGTTCCCTTTGATCAACTCAACTAACTTCAGAAAGAAAACATAGTCTAGCCTCAATGTCCATAGGAATTTACCATTTTATAGGATGTATCTTCTAAATGGTAGCCTCATTACAAACTGCACTGCATATGTTGGTATTTGGAAATGTAATCTAAGATGACTTCAATTATTTCAAAAGCATACATTTCAAACATGTGCCGTGTCAAAATAATTCCTTTTAAGTCTGATTAAACTTCAGTACAAATATAGTTAATACTGTTAATTCTACTTTATTTGGGCTGCAATTACTGATTTCCTTACAAATATACACACAGAGTTGATAAATTTAGCTATTTAAAATTATATTCAATAGTTTAGTATAATCCTATATAATAAAAGGCTAAAATGCAAATTGACCAAACAGCGGAACAAACGGTTGCTATGAGGTGCACTGACCACCAGGGGGCAGGCACTCAATGCAGGAGCTGCCCCCTGATGGTCAGTGCACTCCCACAGGGGGAGCGCCGCTCAGCCAAAAGCCAAGGAATGGGCCTAAGCCGTCAATTGGACATCCCCCGAGGACGCCAGGACTGTGAGAGGGCGCAGGCTGGGCTGAGGACCTCCCCCCCCAAGTGCACGAATTTGGTGCACTGGGCCTCTAGTTTAGTATAAACTACTATAAAATCATCTATTTTTTTTATTCGACATAAAAATAGAAACAATTTGAGATAGTTAAGATTTGGAAACAGAGGTAAGTTGTATTTTTAAGACCACTTGTTAGAATGAGATGTTATTGAATATACTCCACATAATTTAAAATCTTTTATATTTATAGTTTACCCTATACCCCTTTCAAAGTGTTTTTTTTTTCATTTCAAAAGTCTGGATTCTTTAATTTTGCAAATACTACTAGTGCAAGAGTGATAGTTTTTATTTAATAGAATACATTTTGAAAAATTCCAATAGTTGTTTACAAAATCCAAAGTGTCAGAGATTTCTAAATGTTGATAATAGAAAAATCCTATCTATTTCCTGTACACTTTATGTTGCCATTGGAAGTGTTTGCATTAACACTAAACTAATGTTTTAAAATACATAATATCTAGGCCCCAAACAACTTGATAATATTCTTCAACACCTAACACAAAGTACTAACTTCCAAACAACTGGCAATAAACCAAGATTCCGGAGAGCAATTTCTCAGTGCCAGCATATGCAGTATTTAACATACAAGTATCAAATATTCCACTTCAAATAAGTAGAACCCAGGAAGAATGATGCCTTTACTCATCAGAGGGCAACTTAACACAAAACTACAAATGCATAAAATAAGAATCCTTCCTACCTTACTGAAGGCAGAGAAGAAAGACTTAAGAGAGTCAAGAGGTGGGTTTAATTCTTAATTTCTTTTTTTCTGGAACCTCAAATATAGTTAATGAACACATCATACTAAATATATAGGAATTTAAATGGTAAAAGTTATTCGATTTCAAAAGCAGACCTCTAATTGTTTCTAATGATTATATTTGCATCATATATAAGAGTTACAATATTAAATAAATGAAAACAAAGACAGAAAAATCTAATGGGACTAAATTACACTAATGAATTTTACTTGCAATGCAACCAGTAAGTGCAACAATTGACCATTTTCTCATAAATTACGCATTACATGAAAACAGCAATATACAATGTTGGAGGCTGATAAAGACGTAAAATACTTCAATAACTTTAGAATGTGGTTGCCTATTTGGATAATGAACATTTTTATAGGTCTAGCTACAGAAATAAGCATACATACCCTGTTCTAACACTTCTTCTTGTTTTGGCTGCTGAAGTAAAGAAGTCTTATCTTTGTTCTCTGTTTCTGTAAAGGATCAAAGAAACTGAGCATAAATCTGTAGTATATATTACATGCTCTAAGTAGTTTATTGGAAATATGCCACCAACATAAAAATATTATTCAGGGTCTTGTGTTTCATTAAAGCAACAGTATTATGAATTTACATGTAGAAGTACTCTAATTCACCCAGAAAAACTAAGGTAACCACCAGTAACTTAATAACTGGATCTACTACCCTTTCAGTCATATATAAATGATACAAAATTTTATACATGCAATAATAAAACTGCCCATATTTATTTTTTTTAACTAAATTTTGTAATATTTTAAGATTTTAAGGCACATTCTTTAAATATATCAGGATCTTAATAAATGACCTGATTGCTATGTTAACTTCTTTCATAAATTTCCACCAGAAATTATAAGTTTCTCTGGTATTTTAAGAACAAACTTGCAAAACTCAGTAAAGTCTCAGCATACTGCATTTAATAAAACAGGGTGTAGGTTTTGAAATTTTAATCTAAAAAATGACCATCAATATGACTGTTTTGCAATAATTCTGAGAATGAGACAAAAAAGGCCAAGACTAGTAATGCTTCATAAATCAAGAATTGTTCTGTGCTTGACAAGGCCCATTAAACAGATGATTGAGGGTATGACTGGAAACGATAACCATTTTCATTGGCAAACTCTAGCACTCTTTAGAACATGGTATATAAATTCATAAATTGCGTAAGTCATTACTGGCGATGGGTGGAATGAAGTGGGGAAACTAGAAAGTACAATTTAAGTAAAGAAAAATCTAAAACAATGGAATCAACCCCCAAACTAATATCTTGCATCACTAGTTGAGATTTTTCACTTTAACTGTTTTGATGGGGGCATGTCAGGAGGGAAGGAAGGATTTAGAAGAAGGAAAAGAGGGAGTCAGATTATGGGAGCACATGTGATTGTTTGAGAGAGAAGAATGATTTTAAAAATTAATCATCTAGTCAAATGAAACGCATAAGGCAACAGAAAATACAAAACCATATGTTACTTTAAATGACACCAATTTTACCTTTGTGATGTCCATGCATCATAACCATATCAGACTTCACAGGAATTGGAATATTGGCCTCTGGTGGTATGTTTCTGAACATATCCGGAGCTACATTCTGTGTACAGGTCATGAAGGAAACTGCATGCTTGGCTTCCATGTAATACATAATGTATAAGTTGCACATTTCATCATTAGATGTGCCACTGCGGGCAGAAAAAACAGACACAACAAATCAGCCAGTCACATAAAACACCTTCTAATGCAAGAAAAATGCAACCAGTAAATCTGCCAGAAATAGATTCAAAGGTGAAAATATTGTGCATTTATTTTATGTCTTTCATTAAAACCCATCCCAGTTTTCAGCACCAAAAGCACATTGTCAAAGGCAGAGTTCCACTTAACAACGCAGTACCCATTTGCAGTCACTCCATGGATATCACCAAATACTGCACATGGAAATAGCATTGGAGAAGCAGGGAGATAACTGTCTTTCCTCTTCTAAAGCCTTTTATTCTTTAGTCTTTATTCCATTTGCTAAAATTCGGATTGGGCAAAGTACTTCGCTCATGGAAAAATCTTAATTATTTACTAGGTAACAGTAAAATCCAGAACACTTAAATGTCGTATATTATTTACAAGTCTTTAAAAATGACTTTTTCCATTTAACCCTGAGAGTCCGGGAAGTTGTTTTTGCTTACTGCCTCCTCCTCCCTTGTGGTCAGGTGAATCATGAATCATGTGTTGATACTAAGACATCATAATTGTGTCCCTGATATCTGACATGGTACCTTGGCGTCGACAGCAGAGAAAAATGGGGCCTCGGATGATAGAAAAGGAAATCAGCCCCAATATCTTCGAAGGGCTCAGACCTGAATGGGATCTGCTATGCAACTGAGTGACTCGCTGTTACAAACAGATGCAACAGGGAGATGGGCATTTCCAAGAAACAGTTCCCAGCAATATAAATAATGCCTAGTGGTTTAGAAAACATGTATTTTTTCTTCCTAGGTTCACATGGGTTACTATGTATTTCTTTCTCTTCACTATTATTAGGAAGGAATTATTTACACCACCACAAAACTTGTATATACCAAGGCAGGTTGGGCACAGGAATAGTCCATGAACTCTGACAACGTTTAGCAAGCCTATGCTAATAAACGAGTTACACGGTGGACTGTTTGCAGGACAGAAATGCGTCACTGTTGATTTTTCCAGCCATGTCATGCAGCACTCACTTCCTCTCCATAGCAACAGTAATGACATCAGCAAGGGGAAGAAAAAAAAATCTTTTCCAAACAGGGATGTGGTTTCTCTCAGCTCTGAAAATTGAGAACCCCTGAAAGGCCACAGGCATGAGCCCCTGCCCTTGGGAAGCTCTGTTGATGCTTTAAAAATAATTTGGCTTTTCACTCTCTGAATCTGATACCTGTAAATGTACTTGTCCCTCCTGTGGAATGTAAGCAAATGTTGAAGTGCAACCCCAAACAAACACCTGTTCCCCACACATATCTTCAGGTGTCAAAACACCATTCCTAAGAGTTACATTTTAACAGCCTTGGAGGTGGTTAGAAAATTGTGTGCTCTACAAGGAATAGCTGGTGCTAAAGTAATAAATCAGAGCCTCTCACTATAATGCCCTCCCTCCCCTGTTCAAAATGAGGAAAAAATGTTCAGATCAAGAGAGAGAAATGATGGAAAAGAATTTTAAATTGTGGTTCCTGCTTAGAAAACCTTGAGTTATCTAGCAGACAAGGAAAGCAAAATAATCATATAAGCTTCTCCAATTAATGAGAGAAAAAAATTAATAACTATATAATAATAAATAAACTTGTAGCTGATCTATGGACAGATCCATCCATATTTTTTCTGCTTGGGAATACCATGCCCATGTTTGCTCTAAACATGTGATTTAGTGATACAGCCTTATCTACTCACCAATGTAGTTCATTTAAGGTACTAATTCCTATTTAAAATAGAGTTAACCAAATAATTTAATAATCTTTGCTATTACAAAGAAAATTTCATTAAAGAGCTGAAAAGAAAGTAATATTTTATTCCTTTCCATCTGTAATTAAACTTTTAGTCAAGCTAACTTTGAGCTCTTATCTGAAACGATTATATCCTAAACATGGGTGGATTCCAGTCATTTTTAATGCTAGAGTTTGCCTATTTTATTTCACATTCATCATTCTTTCACTCAAAAGAAGACAGCAACCCCCAAACCTGACTTTAGCCAGAGAAATTGCTTTCAGTATTCCTACAGGAGAATTCTGACACCCCAGCCCTTATTTTCCATAGAGAACAATTCTGTAATTCAACTCTGTGAATCTGAATAACTATTAACATGAGGAAATATGGAGGGAGACTGTGTTCACACATCTGCCCTGACTCCACTGAATGGCCTTTTAAACATTCCCTAACGCTAGTGTGATTCTCTAAATGATGATTGCGGGCATCACTTATATTCCAAAATTACAGTGTGCATTCCTTTCACCTTCTTGCATAATAAAGGCCTTTGGGGATAAATACTTCTTTATGCCAGCTAGTTTAAATCTGACAAAGGGTGGCGAGCCTGGACATGGACTTCAATAAATATTTGTTAAATGAAGAAAGAATGAATAATCTATCTTAATAAATGTTTACAAATTACTATGGCATAAACTGTTAGCCCTGATATATACTATACTGCCAAGTCAGGTCAATTTTGCAAACTCAACTGATCTATGGCATTTAAAAAAATATTTCTATCATCTATCTATCTATCTATCTATCTATCTATCTATCTATCTATCTTTCATCTAGCTACCATCTATCTAGTATCTAATTGACTGATCCATCCATCCAGGTTCATGAGAGTTTCTATAAAAAGTAATTATTTCACATTATAATGATATATAATAGATATTTAAGTGCCAAGTGTTCTGAAATGCACCATTTAAAAACCCCTAGATATTACTGTACATATACCTTGACTCTGTCTCAGACAGTGACCCTCCTCTTTGATGATTCACCCATTCCTAGCCCCTGTCCCTTACTAGTATACTCAACAGATGTGGGGCTTAAAAATAATCAATGATGGGTACTACTAACTTGGGAAAGAAACTGCAACATTTTAAAGAAGTTATTTTACACAACTTTTGTTTCCTAAGATGTTTCATGGTGGCTTTAAACTTATACATTAAGGAGTTATTGATCATATAACTATCTTTGCATATAATGCATTTTTAATGACTGAAGTGTTGTGCTTGGTATCTGTGCATATTCACTAGACATTCTTATATAGACATGAAATAACTAGTTCCACATGAATAATATGATTAACAAAACTGACCAATTCTTAAGAATTAATTTTAAATTTTAGCATATAAACTTTTAGGCAAATTAGCTCACTTAGTTTAATTGGCTGACAATCAAATTCTTTTTTTTGCTTGTTTAAACTTGACTAAACATTCAAAATAAATTTAGGTGTTAGGTTAAATATAAAATATGTAATGCACTCAGGTGTGGAATATTGTTTCCTCATAGGTTAATTAATACTATGTTGTCAGTTTATACATTAGTACAATTTTGTCTAGGAGATACTATTCATATTTACTAATTTAAAAGAAATATACTATACTTGGATTAAAAATGTTACCATTAAGTATATTTATTGATCTGTCTTGTCTTAAACCCACCTATTTTTAAATGGTTTTATTTTGAGATAAATCCCAGGAATGGAAAATCAGTCCTTATTTTTTAAAGTGTGTTTTTGTGGTGTTTTTTTTAGTTAACTATGATTGTTCTAACTAGGCAACATTTTCTCCAATCCAGTTGAGATTAGCTTGTATTGGGTGGAAGAATCACTCAAATGTAAATCTTCCGAGTAGGCCACTGATGATACAATTTTCCTTTAAAACCTAGTTTCCAGATGGCTGCAGCATAAGGGTAAACACCTGAAGTTGATACTTCACCCAGTGCATGGAAGGGGTATCTACTGACCCCAGACTACCTTTGGATACGTGGCGTTTGTGCTACTAGTAAGTTGGCTTCATGTTCAGGACTCTAACACATGGGTTGAGGGTAGAAGGGAAGGGAAAAGAGGGAGAGGAGAATTACAGAGTATCATTTAATTTAATAGACATCATAAAATACTAGTTTTCTTTTTTTACTGGTTACATTCTCACTGTGATTCCATAGTAGCCTATGGTAGTGGTATCCATTACTTTACACAACAGAACACTGCTGCTATTACCTTTCTAACACTAAAAAGCATAGTAAGTGCTATAGGAACGTTAGGCATTATTATGAGAATTTTATTCATATGTACATTTATTCAAACTTGTCTTACTAGTTTACTAGTATCATTCCACTGGAAGAAAAATGCTTCTTTAATATAAATTAAATATTCAGATTATGGACTTGCTCAATAACTTAATTTCCTGTAATTTCTTTGTTCCATTTATCTTACAAAATGGCATTTCCTTTGGCCCACATGATATTTACAAAAAGACAGATTAGCATAGTCATTTTCGGATATTATTTTAAAGCAAAATGCACACTATAAAAAAGACAGAATTATTCTTAACTCATGGAACTGCGAGAGGCCTGCAGAGATCACTTTGTTCTCTCATTGTGGTATACGAGGCTTTAATTTCTGTGGTTAATACTGCCTCACCGAGGATACTCAACGGGTAGAATCTGACCAAAATTACAAGATCCCCCACCCCACCGCCAAATTATAAAGGGATGCCCAAGCAAGACATTCTACTAACTCCACACTTAAACTTGCAGACTAACACATAGAATGTGTTGAATGGGTTATTTTTACTACTTGGTGTACCTATTACAAAGGTTGATAAGATAACCAGTGGCATTTAAGTAAAGTTCCTGGGGCTCTACAGTAACATAAATCAGAGAACAACTGATCAACATCTTCTGAATTATATTACTTCACATATTTAAAGGCTGTTAAGAGGTGAATTGTCAGACTCCTTACATCTAATTACGTCTATTTTGTCAACCCTTTTCTTACCATTACCATTTCATGTAATTCAATCATGTTATTGCTTTCCTCAAGTCTCTTTCCCAAATTTATCAAATTTATCCAAAAGTAAAGGTGTTGGAAGCTCCTTGTTTAATATATAAATTAATAATTTAAAAATTTACTTTTAGCCCTAAAATTGGTAGTTAGTGATATATAAAAACTCTTTTAGAGTAACTAAAAAAAAATGCTACTCCACCATCTCAGGTGTCTTTTTCTTTTACGTGTATCGGTACTTTTTTCTTTTCCCCTGACAACCGACACCTAGTACTGTCATAGAGAATCATCTTCGGTGCATCTCATGCTTGTTTTCAGATGTCTACTTTCTCTAAGTTCTCACGGATCCAAAGATAAATGCTTTAATTCCTGCTTCCAGGTGGCATCAATAAATATTTTATAACTTAGTTTAACATGGAAGGGAGGCTCCTTGTTTTTTTTTCTAAAAAAAAATATGAAAAGGGCCTTTAACCTTCATTTTTAATTTTGGCAAAAATTTTTGAAAGAGTTCACAGTGCCTTGAAATTTTAGTTAGTGTTATAAAATATACTTATTTCAAGGAGGCTCAGTATTTTGAAAAGTATTTGATAGTCTGACATTCTCTTTTGCAAAGTGCTGAGTATTATTATTCTCATTTGGTATAATAAACTGGAAACATTAAATATATGGAAGTTTTGACAGGAAGAAAAAAATCATGGTTGTGAGTAATTGGTGTGCACTAACCAAGTGCGGAAACCATATATTTGTCTAAGTTTGAACAGGGCAAAATGACACTTGAGGGGGCAAAAATTCATAATCATTATATTTTTCTTTAAGATGAGTAATATAAACTCGGTGGTAACCGTACTAATGTAGAGGCACGATATTGAAGGTCTTGAATAAGCAGGAAGAAATGAAGCATAAAAAAACAACAACCATGTTCTAGAGTTTATCCAAATCAATCAGTTCTAGAATGATACAATGCTATAGTTTGTTGTAGTTGTTCATTATAAAAAATAACGCAATTCGCCGAAACCGGTTTGGCTCAGTGGACAGAGCGTCGGTCTGCAGACTGAAGGGTCCCAGGTTCGGTTCCGGTCAAGGGCATGTACCTTGGTTGCGGGCACATCCCCGGTGGGGAGTGTGCAGGAGGCAGCTGGTCGATGTTTCTCTCTCATCGATGTTTCTAACTCTCTATCTCTCTCCCTTCCTCTCTGTAAAAAATCAATAAAATATATTTAAAAAAAAATAACGCAATTCATTCACAAAGGTAACTGTCACCTATAATCATGCCTTGTCCCAATAAAAGCTTTTTAAACAGTGAAATCTGCAGAATCATACCCAATGTGTGTGGCTTCTGTCCTTCCTTCACCAGTGAATACACATCTTGCTGCTAATATGTCACCGAAACTTACATCTACTGGGTGCTCCACGGGGTAGAAAGCCTGCCAAGAATCAAACATGAAGATTCATTAAAATTACCAATAAAGTCCAGAAACACTTGCTTTAATAACATGAAACTTGGAGCATCCTGGGTAGAAAGTATGAAGAGACACACCTTCACCCCACCTCCACGCCCCTCACCAGCACCACCATGCTTAGAAATATTAAGAGAACTGATAAGAACACCACCAAGTTCAAAGTTGTATAAAACTAAGTTATACACAATAAAGGTAGATTTAGAGATGTTTAGAGTCTAGAGAAATTCACAAGGGTCCTATGAGAGCTTTTAAAATTGCTATTTGCTGCTTACTATTTTTTGTCTTCAAAATTAAACTAGATTCTACACACCTGTGGCAGTTGGGGGCTCTGGCGTCCAACCAGCGCCCACTGTCCATTTCTTACTCTGTATCCACTTACTACCTTACCTGAAATGAACACAAATTATAATTATGTAATAGAATGAGGTATTAGAAAAATAAAATCATCATTTGCTTTCTTAACTCAAAATAAAATCTAGATATTTTCAGAACTCCAAATGCAAGGTGTTTTAATGAAAACTGAATGATGAAAAGTCATACAGAATTTCAAAATATTGAGCAAAATCACTTTCACCGAAACAGATTTAATGTCAATTTGCATTTTATATTTTTAGTATTAGCAAGCACAATGGTAAATATTTATAATTTAACAGGTAGTTTAATGTTCTTACCTAAATGATGAGTGTGAACTCTATAGGCAAAGACATGCATTGGATAATTATTATAATGACATGAAATGTCAGAATTCACCACTGTTAGAAATAAAAACAAAGAAAAAAGTCACCATTCAACTCTAAAAGTATGTACAAGATATTCACAAGCTGCTAGGCATGGGGCTTTTCTTAAGAAGTAAACGCACTCGCATATACAGCAGACACTAAGCACTCATTATGTAACAGCCACTTTACTAAGATGAGTTCAAATCCCTTTGTCTTCACATTTTATAACATTCATAAACAAAATGACTAGGGCCAAATCAAAATATCTTATCAATGAAAATAATGGCTTAGTTTGTTACCTTTATCATAAAATTTGTACAGTTGAAAGGCTTAAACATTGTTTTTCTTAATTCATTTTATTTTATTATTTTTTATCCTCACTCGAGGATATGTTTATTTATTTATAGAGAGAGGAAGGGAAAAAGAGATAGACAGAGAGAGAGAGAGAGAGAGAGAGAGAGAGAGAGAGAGAGAGAGACAGAGATCATGTGAAAGAGAAATATTGATCAGTTGTCTCCCATATAAGCCCCGACCAGGAATCGAACCCACAACCTAGGTATGTGACTTAACTGGGAATCGAATGTGACCTTTTAGTGTACACAATGATCCAATCAACTGAGCCACCGTCCAGGGCTGTTTCTTTTATTTTTAAAACAGAAGAAATTTTGAAAATTTGATTGCAAACACCTAAGACATCTAGATTCACAGTTCCTAATGAGAAGGGGCCATTCTATATACTTTTCCTTCCTTAGAGTCTAATGCATAGTAGCTATTCAATAAATGCCTTTATATTAAGCAAGTGAACAGTTACAATGGGACCGTATTTGTCATTAACTTTAAAAGATTCCCAGTAAATCAAATGAAAAATATTTAATACGGCACTTTCCTCAGAAGATCAGACACAATGATAAATAATATTTTACTTATTCCAGTAGTTTTTTGTAAATTTAGGAGAATCAGCTATTATCCCCATTTTACAGATGGGGAAATAAACCCAATACTGTATATCTAAGTTCAATGAACTTGGATAGGGTTTTCTTAGGAGCAGCTTTTAACTTTAATGCAGATATGTTTTTCCTGATATCAGTGGAGTCTCTTGGCATAAATTAATTAAATAATAATAAATAAAGCACTTTTCAAAGCAAAAAAAAAAAAAAAGCTTGCTAGTTTCTTGATTTTTGAACATAATATTCTTTGCAGTAGTTTATTACACAGTATTTTATGAAATTTATTTTTGGCATCTAAAAAATAGGTGATTGATTTCTAAAATACTAGTACTCAAGATTTATTCTTTAATTTATACAACCCATTACCTACCCAGGGCCTCAATGCTGAACATCTCAATAAAATAATGGAAAACAATAAACTACTGTGTTAGAATCATGTAAAAATCTATTTTTAATTCAAGGGTAATAAAGAATTGATTTATTTTTCAGGGACTTAAAAGTACCAGTCATTTCAAAAGTTTATAAAAAGTATACACTAACTCCACTCCTATAGATTAGGTAATGAGGTAATAGTAAATACTAAAAGGCCATTACTCACCTTTCTCTCCTGCTGGTATAACAGTGTCAACAGACATCATAAGGTACATGCCAGCAATTAAGGGCTGTCTGCAGAAAACAGTAATATTTATTTCATCTACTTGAAAAGTCAAAACTATTGCCTTGGAAAAATAATGTACACTTCAATATATTAGTCTATAAAATATAATTCATGTGAAAATTAAAACAAGATAATATTTTAAAAAGGTAGAATTTTTTTCTGAAAAATAACGTATTTTCTTGGGCAAATAGCTTAATACACATATTTATGGCGTGGTGAATGTGGCACCATTTAAATGGGCAGCATTTAAATGGCTCCTGAGATGGTTGATTGTATCAATGTGGCTAGGTTTAGTGACCAGCTGTTTGGTCAAATACTAGTTTGGATATTGCTGTGAAGGTATTTTTAGATATTATTAATATTTAAATCATTGACTACGAGTAAAGCAGATTACCATCCACAATGTGGGTATGTCTCTTAAGAGAAGAGATTGAGGTCCCATGAAAAGAAGGATTTCTACCTCCAGACTGCCTTTGAACCCAAGATGGCAAAACTGACTCTTGCCAGAATTTCCAGCCTGCCAGACAGCCTTTCAGATTTCAGACTTGCCAGTTCCCAAAATTGTGTGAACTAAGTTCCTTAAAGTAAATCAATCTCAATCTCTCTCATGTATATGTAAAGAACTTACAAGCATATATGCATAACCCATGGACACAGATAACAGTGTGGTGAAGGTGGGGGGGTCAATGGGGAAAAAGAAGAACATCTGTAATACTTTTAACAATAAAGACACATTAAAAAACACACCATTATTTTGGTTCATTTTCTCTGAAAAACACTGACTAATATACCTCCCAATGATTCCCAGCTTTCGTATTCATGCCCCTGTCTAATCCTCTTCCCTTGAGTTTAGGTTGACCTAGTAACTGAACCCAGTAATTAGTTATTTCTAACGAACAGAATATGGCAAAAGTGATTTCGTGGGTTGTTGTTTTTTTCCCCCCACAGGAGTCAGACTATGAAGATTTGTGGCCAACTGTTTTCTTTACCTATCAGACATTCATTATTTAGTAACTTATGAGATTAGGCTATGAAAAACACTCAGCCTGCCACCCTGCTTTCTCCCTTGCTGGCTGTGATGGAAGCCAGCTGCCACGTTGTTGTGAGTTGCCCTGTTTAGAGTCAACATCGCAAGGAAATGAGGGAGTGCCCTAGCCAACAGCCAGAGAAGAACTGAATCCTGTAACAGCCAAGTGAGTGATTTTTGAAGTGGCTCCTCCCGGTCCAGCCCCCAGATGAGTGATATACTGACCAACAGTGAGACTACCAGCCACAATTAGGATGTGCCCAGATTCTTGATCCACAGGAAGCAATAAGTAATTGTTGCGTTAAGCCACTAAATTGAGGGTAATTTGTTGACAACAGATAACTAAACACAGTGGATTTCCCCCTTTCATGCTCTCAAAGATCTCAAAAGCTGTCACTCAGCTAAGATAACTAGAAGTACTTACGGCAGGCGTGTGAGATGTAAGGACACACCAGAACAGTCCTTGTGATTATCTGAAACACACATACAAAATACACATCCTAAATATGAAAACATGCAAAATAAATCTCAAAATAAAACATTTTAAAAGATTATAACTCAATACTAACAAAAACTATGTTTCATTTGTATAGTGCTTTACAATTTGCAGAGTATTTTCATATTCATGAATTCATTCAAAGTATCATTTCAAGCACGCTGTGATTTTTTCTTGGCTTATCAAACTGACCAGTTATCTGCTCGCCTGCAGACATACTAGATACTAGGAAGCTGCTGCTACTCTCTGTGTTGTTGAAATATCCAGAAAAGTTGTTCTATGGGATTCTAAACAGCTACTTTTTCTTCTTTAAAAAATAGAAACCACATGGAATCTCCTTGTTCGGTTCCTAAGACTTGATCATCCCCATATTCTAAACAGAAACCTACTCATTCTTATTACATCCTAACTTCAGTGGAAAGCCTCCAAGTATCTCTTTATCTTTGCCAAGGACATTTCAGAAACCTCTTACAAATCCTCCCTCTTCTATCTTCCATTGCCTTCCCCAAGTAGAAATTAGGTAAAAATTTAAGTCATTCATCCAAGTCCTTATCTGTGATGAACTTGCTGATGTCTCACAAGAGACCACGAATAGTAACTCATAGTTATTCATTCTATTTCTGTCCATGCTAAATTCCTTCTACTTTGCATTTCATTCTAAGACATTATAAAACTTTATATCTCGATGTTGAGAACTGATTTTAATAGAAATAACTATTGCATTGTGTACATGTGTAAAATTGACAGATTTATGCTAGAAACGAAGAAGTGTGCTAATAAATAACACCAGATGGAGTAGTTTCTTTAAGGTAATTTTTTTTCTTTAGTTGTAATCTCATGAGAAAAACAAAAGAGCTTCATAGAGATATATATAACAGTTAACAAGATATGCATTTTGATTTATCATAGACAAAGTTTAGAAAGTATAAAAAACCATATTTAATACTTTGCTAATAAAATATAAAGAAAATTTCTCTGTTCAGAAGATTATTAAGCTTGATCTTAATAAAGGGGGTTGAGGAATAAACTTATGACAAACACTTTATATTTAATACATTGTTTGTTGTTGTTGTTGTTTTTATCATTTTACAAAGGAATATCTATCCAAGCTAAAACAATTTCAGTAGGGTGCTATTTTTGAAATAATTTCAGTGGTGAACTTTAAAGAGATGGGAAAATAACTAATAGTAGCAATGAAAAACAACCACTGTTTTATCTCATTTTTGCCTATGTTTTTAAATATAGAAAGAATAAATGAGTACTGTTCTTTAATTTATTAAAAGAAACATTTTATTTTTGAGAACAGATTTCCTAAATGTACTGCATGAGATTTACTAAATTTGCCGAGTTTGTACTACTTTCAAAATGACTTCACCCAGAATTATTTAAGTAACTCCACTGATCAAATGAGAATGGTGGAAAAAATACCATTCATTCATATTAAATGAATTCTAAACTCTAGAGCTTCACCTAATTAGCTTAGTAGATTTCAGGGGAAACATTTCTCATGTGTAAAAAAAATCATACCTATCTTAAAAGTTTACTTTGAGAAATGGCAGTCATCCATCTAAGTAATATTTATTGAGCAATCGTGATATTCAAGCCCTGTCCTATACACTGTGGATACAGTGAAAATCAACATATTCAAGTTTCCTGCCCTAATGGTACTATCCTCTAACAGGAGTGGAGCCAGGGGGAAATGGGGTAGGAATAGGAAAAAACAAAACCCAAATATATAAAGCAGATAATGTCACACAGTCAACTCAACAAGGTAAGAGATCGTGGGGTAGCCATTTTATCTACTGTGGTCCAAGAAGGACGGAGTGGCCATGAGGCTGGCAATTATCTAGCAACACAGAGCAAGTTAAAAGTCTGTTTTATTCTCTGTCTGTAAAGAAGCCATTGGAAGATTTTAAGCAGTAGAGTGATGGACCCTGTAAGGTGTTCACCTAGCACAGTACCTGGCACTTGTTAATTCCTGGATGTTGGGTTTGTAATTTTTTTAATTTTAATTAATACCAGGAAAGAGTTTGTTCCTTGTCCAATGTTTATCCAAGCAGAAGGGTAAAAAGTGCAATGAGAATTGTCACTTGGTTTTACATTACATCTTTGCATTGAATGAATCAAGTGAATCACATTTTGATAACCAACTTGGTTGATATTTGTCCCATGACTTAAAAAAATTAAATGGAGCCGAAACCGGTTTGGCTCAGTGGATAGAGCGTCGGTCTGCGGACTGAAGGGTCCCAGGTTCAATTCCAGTCAAGGGCAAGTACATTGGTTGCGGGCGCATCCCTGGTAGGGGATGTGCAGGAGGCAGCTGGTCGATGTTTCTCTCTCATTGATGTTTCTAGCTCTCTATCCCTCTCCCTTCCTCTCTGTAAAAAATCAATAAAATATATATTTTTTAAAATTAAAAAAAATAAATGGAAAAAACTAATAAGTAAATTAACACATTTCAAGAACTATTAAAGAAGTTTATCATTGAAGTTGAAACATGTCTCCAAATTAAGAGCAGCAGGAATGTTACTATTGCCAGTAGCAGTGCATCTTCCTGTTAGATAATGTTTTTATTAGAATTGTCTAAATTGAGAGCTTTTTACTCAGAAAAAGAATAGCCACTGCTATATAATTGTTGTCTACTTGATTCCTTCTTTAAAGGTGAGCCACAGTCTCACCACTCACTCCACTGCAAAGACGTAAGTTTTCTTTTGACCCTACATGTTTATCAACAACATGTCATATCCTATAAGAAAGTCAAGTATATCACACAACAATAACAAAACGGCTAAAAACTCCAGTAATAATATGATGCAATCAACAAATTTTTTTGAGAAAAATATACTGAACATCTGACTTACATATCCTACCTAATAAAATAGTAATATGCAAATTGACCGCACCTTCGCTATGCTCAAGCCACGCCCACCAGCCAATCAGGGTGAGTATGCAAATTACCCAACAAAGGATAATTTGCATATGCTGAGGGAGGGAGGAGTGAAGACTGAAGACAACTTGGAAGAGGGAAGAAAAGTGGAAAGCAAAGTGGCTGCCAGAGGGAAAGCCCGGGCAGGGCGGGGCGGGGTGGGGCGGGGCGGAGCAGCGGCCGCAACAGAGGCGGCAGCGGCAGCACACGTGGCCGCAGTGGCTGCTTGCAGGATTCTTCCTGCAAATGGGCTACTAGTTTTATAATATAATGACTTTAGGAAAAACTGGATTTTAGAGGCTCTGAGTTTTGTCCAATAAAATGGAAATCTTATATCGATAGAGGGATGTTGAAAATAAAGACCCACAATGAAAATTTTGCCTTTTTACAAAACAACAACAACAACAACTACCAGAAAACAAAATACACAGAAGGAAAATTAGTGAAGAGATATACTTTTAAAACCACACTAGAGTTTCTAAGTCATGGCTGAAGGAATTTATAGCAAATTTATCTGGCCAGTTTGATACTGTGTGTGAGGATGAATAAAACTCTGCTGTGTGTGTGGGTGCATGTGTGAATAAGCATGTATTTATTGTGGTTTAAATTATGGATAACATTTTATCATTATTATTATTTAACCATGGGGTGAGAGAATTACAATTCTAACTGTGTGACTTTAAGAAATTCTGTTATTTGGTAATGGATATATACACATTTAAGTGATATTTTAGTTGAACAAAATTCTAGATGTTATCTCAAAGCAAACACTTATGAAGCATATTTGCATATGTTTTTGACATTATTAGAGTCAACTGCTATTCATATAGTCATTATTTCAAAATCAATTTTATTATTGCAAATGAATGTGATCTTTTCTAGTACAACTTTCTACAGTTTGACCAAAAGGGCTCATATGCTTGCATATACACAGTGGGAAGTCTCAGTGGGAGCAACTAAAACCCCCTCAAACAAGGTGGTGTGGGGTCGGAAGGGCTCCTGGATACATAGCTAGCTATTCCTATAGCAAGCGCAGCTTGGGAGGGAGGCATATTTCAGCCTAGTGTTTGGTGTGAAGATTCTGACCTTCTAACTCCAATGTGATCCTTGCACAGTGATGCATTATTATTTCCATAACCTCTATACTGATTTTACTTCTGGTGAACTCAGAAACTTCAGCAAGTTTTGCATATTTTACCAATGATTTCCAGTGCACTCTGACTTTGTCTGCCCTTCTATTGTAACACAGTGCTTTAGCCACAAGATATGAAGCCTCGTAAGAATTCATTCATTTCCATTCACTAGGCTATACATGAAATCTGTCTGACATGCATAATCATAAAAATGAATGACTAAATATGTCTATTTTAACTAAATACATCAATGCTAGTATTTTATCACATAAGATGAAAAAACAAAATCAGTACTGAGATAGTTTAGAAATATACAAAGAATGAACTCAGAATATCAATATCATATGCTGGCTGAAAAGGGTAGTTGAAAGGACTGATTCTGTGACTAAAACGAAAGTAAATAAGAGAAAAGAGAGGAGGTAGATGAAAAAGTTAATGCAGGGCAGAAGACCACAGAAATGGATTTCCATAGCTTACAAAAAGATGGGAAATGGTCTGAAGTTATAGAATTAAATTTCTCTGAATGAAATGTAGACTAGGAAGTGGAGTACTCCCTTTATTTATATTTCAATATAGATATTGTACAATATGTAAGAATTATTGCATGGAAAATTTAGAATCTGTGTATTTTAATCACAAACAATTACTGGACCACAGTGCCTTGTAAGATCATCATCAGATTTCAAATAGGTCAGTATTGAGTTACTTTATCTAAAATGCATAGAATCTAGAAGGCTATCTATGTGATAATTAATAGATGTGTACTCATAATCAATACTGATACCACTAAGAAATTTCAGTCTATAAATGAAATAATCTATGTAAAGAATACAGCACTCTATTTGGAGCACAGAAAAAAAATCCAATAAATTTTAGTTATTAATACCATTATTCTTTTTATTGGCAGATTCAAAAAAAATTTCAACACATGGATAGTTTACTTTAAAATTATATTTCAGTCATAGGTCTGGAATTTCTTTAATTGAAGAAACCAAAGCACATCAATTTCTCCAACTAATAGCATAGGAACAGAAGAAAGGGGAGAGCAACCTGGGAATTCTAAATGAGTAAAGAGATGGTTAAAAAAAGAAATTAGAATTGAAGTGGTATATTAAAGAAATTGCAAAAAATAGATATTCTCAAAATGGGAACAGAAATGCTGATTCAGAAAAGTCTGAACTAGGTCGAAACAGAATAGAGTCACCAGTGAGATAAAGACATTTTTAGTAAGAGACCATTATGCTAAATGAAATAACCCGTCATAGAAAGACAAGTACCATATGATTTCACGCACATGTGGAATCTAGTGAACAAAATGAACTAACAAGCAAAATAAAGACAAGACTCATAGATAGAGAGCAGGATGACAGCTGTTAGAGGGGTATGGGGGCTTGGGTGGGGTGGGGTTGAGGGATTGGACCAAAAAAAAGAAAAAAAGAAACCTCATGGACACAGACAACAGTGTGGTGATTGCTGGGGGGAGGGGGAATGGGGAGAGGTAGAAGAGGGTATTGGGGGGGATAAATGGTGACATATGGAGACTTGACTTGGGGTGATGAATACACAATACAGTCTACAGATGTTGTGTTGTGGAATTGTGCACCTAAGCCTGTATAATTTAGTTTTAACCAGTGTTACTACAATTAACTGATTAAAAAGGGTGAAAAAAGAAATAACCCCATGGTCTGGCTAAATCGAAATTCTTGGGTTCGGAACAATAGGACTGTGAAGAAGTTGATAATGTATTGTTTTGAGGTCCTTCCCTTGACCAGACACAAGATAGTCTGCTGCTTTCTGAGTTCTGGGCTAGAAGTCAGTTCAACAGGATTCTATGTTTGAAGGAAAGAGGGTGAGGCCATTTTTATATTGATGGCAAAGTTGTTTTCATCTGTATTTATTCACTTATCCTACACAACTGTCATCGTGCAAAAACTGTGACAGCTCTTCTTCCCAGGCAGCTTCATTTACCTTATTTTAGTTTTCTTATTCCAACATAAAAGCATTCTCTCCTTCACGGGATTGGGTGACAGGCTCACTCTCTCGCCAAGGTATACTGGTGAATACTTGACTTTTAGCTATTAATGTTCTGTACTTACAAAGGATGGAACCCGAGACATCCCTGTTAAAGAATATTTCATGATTGCTGTTCTCCTTCAGTAAGACATAGTTTCAGCCTACTGGATTTCAAGATATGGAGATAGAAATTTCATTCACTAGATAGGTATCAGATGACATTAGAAGGCATATTTCATTATATTCCATAATCATGACATATGTATGTACTAGTAGCTTTTGCAGTGGTGAAGATGCTAACACTGTAAAACTTAAAAGAATCATTTTTAAAAAAGAAATGTAAAATAAAGTCTGGTAATGCCTTAGAAGCATATAACAGCATAGGGTAATACCTCTGTACTGGTAGTTGAGTGGTAAGACTTCTAAGGAGTAGTCTGATAATGAAAGAAACAAGTATTTCCAGACACTGGATGACACTTGAAAATAGCATTCAATCAGAATCTAATCTCCAGAAAGATGAACACTGGATGACCGCTCTCACAAGGGGCTCCGCTTGCTTTTTTTTTTTTTTTTAAGAAATTGCTCTCCTCTGCTCAGACAGAGATGAATACACAAAGCAACGTATTTATCAAACATACAGACTCACAGAATTTCAAAATTGAAAGCGATACTGGTTATAATGGAGTTCAACTCTTACGCTTTCTAAATAGGAAAAAAAAGTGATTACAGAGATTTAGAGCATGAGCCAAAGTAATTCAGCTAACTGGTGACACCCGGGGTACCAAAACTAATTCTCCAGTGTAAACATTTAGTCAACATTATTTATTTAAGAAGAAAAAAAGAGTTGCATGTATTAGAGACTTCCAAAGCATTTTAGCTTTGAAATATCCTTAAGCTAAGATAAAGGAATTAAACCAAATGGATAAGTAACCAGTGGTACTCAAGACATCCATTTAAGCAGGAAGTTCATTTTTCTTAATGGAAGGTGGATGCATGGAATATGAGGTTATCCATTCCAAACTATTTAGCCTGCTTTTGTAATAAGAGCGTCTGGTTCCTGCTTGGATTGGTAGCTAAGTAGTTCAGGAAGTATGTGGGATAATGCGTGATAATAACCCATTACCTCTCAGGTCCTTAGAAGTCTGTTGTTGTCTCCTAATCTTCCCCTCTAGAGATAGCCCGCTATACTTCATGAGCTCATCTCTTCCTGGTTGTTTCCTGCTTCAATCAAAGGATAGGCTAACCATCGATCCTGAGGGAACCTATGTAGTGTTATGAACTATATCCCACTAATTGGAAAGAGAGTTGTAGAGTGGATTTCAATTCACTGCTCTCTCCTAGGAAGGTACAGGTAAAGGATAAAGTACACCCATTACCTACTGCCCCAACCACAGTGTTGGATAATGAATCCCTTCCTTATGGAAGTCCAGAGAAAGCATGCCTGGAACCACTGCCAAGTCTTATGGAAAAACAAAGAGGTAAACATCTCTGATAATAAAAACATATTCTAGCAACTGTGTAAGCAAATAGTTCTAAACGGTATTGTACCCTTCCACCTTCTCAGTGTCCTGAACGTAATTTAAAAGCTGCCTTCCTGACTTTCTCCCTGTCTAGAACAAACAAAAATGAATCAAGTATATCTCAGCACACACCAATAATTTTGCAATAATATATGCACATAGATATTGTAATAACTACATGAATATTCAGCTGGCTTAATATTTACCTTATGGTTCTTTGTTCTAAATTCACAAAAATCAGTGAATGGGATAGATGATGTTTTCCTAATATTAAATCATGGCTCCCAAGGAGACCAAGAATAGGAGATTACTTGGGGATTCATTTCTAAAGTCTGGGAAAATTTCATATAATAAAAATGACTTGGAAAACCCCTTAGGAGAGAGTAGAGTGAGGAGCCAACAAAGCCAGTTTCCTGAGCACTGGAACAGATTGCTGTCAGGTGTGCTGGCTGGGCCATGTTGTTAAGAACAAGTTATTTCTGTAGAATTGGACCGTGTTTCTACATAGAGAGTTCATTTCTGTACATCGGAAACCCTGCAGCAGCAGAGAGATGGGCACAAGCATGAGAAGCAAATAGGAAACAGCAGAGGGAACAGCTGACCGGGTTCTTTCTGTGTTCGCTCTGGGCACAGGCACATTACACGGAACCCTGGGTTTAAGAAAGCAAAGACGCAGCTCCTTTATTGCTTCTTGGTACCACCTGGATTTTAAGTGCAGGTCCTGAAGCCATTTGATAGCACTCAGTAAAAAGATGATCCTCTATAGTAACCAGAAAATGCATATATTAAAGTCTTTCATTGGAGTTTCTTCAAAACAAAATCCAAGTCACCAAATTTCTCGGAGGGAATGAATGGATCCCTGAAAGCATACTCTCAGAATGTCAGGACTCCTCCGTTACAGATACACTGATGTATAGTAGTCTCCATTCAAAAAAGCACAAACACCTTATGCTGTCAGGACAAATGCGTATCTGCTTGGCAAAGGTACCTGAAATAGGGGCACTGTTAATACACGACACAAACAGCACAGGTTTCCTGGAGGCTTCTGAAAGCTGACTTAGCAGACAAGCTTCAGTGCTAAATAAACCAGCACCATGAAAAAAATCCTTCAAAAAAGAATTCCTTTTGAAGCTGTCACTGCAGTGAGCTAGCCTCTTTTGATTTTGTATTCCCTGAGATGGGACTAGAAATTACTAGCTCCCATTTGTCCTGTGGCAAGGAAGGGAGAATGCATTTACCCATCCTGCAAGACGATGAGTCTCACAATGATGGTCTCTGCTGTTTCCAAGAGAGATCAAATGGAAGGCAGGCAGGCAGGCAGGCCCGCCAACGTGCTTTTATGAGCACTCTGAGTGTGGAGGATGTTACAGCACGACTAATGTCAGAGCACGTTCCTGTTTCCATATTTTATGAATGCAAAAAAAAAAAAAAAAAAGAAAAGAAAATCTACAGCAAAAGCTTAGGATGTACAGTTTTTCCCCTCAGAATTATGAACCTGTTTCAGAATCATACTTCTAAGGAAGTAAAATTAAAAAACTAAACCACGGGTAAATACACTGCTCTTAAAAACATGGCACTGAATTTTTAAATTATTGATAGGTTCTTGAACTTTTTTTTTGAACCATAATATATAGAAAAATGTACAAATCAGAAGGTACAGCTATAGGAATTTTAAAAAAACAAACACATCCTTGTAAGCAGCTCCCAGATCAAGCATCAAAAGCCCTCCACTTGTGTCCTGAGGCATTAAATTTTAAATCTTTACGTTTAGGTACAGACAATATTTAACTTCTTCCTGAAGGAGTTTTCTTTTGGCTAAAACCAAGCACATTTAAGCAGCTTGTCCACTAGCTTCATGAGCTTTGGTTGGATAATTTTAAATAATATACTTAACAAATATTTTTAATTTCCCATCTCTCAGTGAAAAGTCCTATCGACCAGTTTTTACTTCTGTATCTATACTTTTAAATATATATATATATATATATATATATATATATATATATATATATATATATATTTCAGAGAGGAAGGGAAAGGGAGAGAGAGAGATAGAAACACCAATGATGAGAGAGAATCATCGATTGGCTGCCTCCTGCATGCCCCCTACTGGGGGTCGAGCCTGCAATCCTGGGCATGCGCCCTTGACTGGAATCAAACCCAGGACCCTTTGGTCCACAGGCCGACGCTCTATCCACTAAGCCAAACCAGCCAGGGCTATATCTCTATTTTTAATATATATATATATTCATTTTTAAAATGATAATCTAAAGTTTCTTTTGCATTATTCCAATTATTGTCTGTTCTTTCCACTGAGGGCAGAATGTACCTGTAAAAATGTAGGAATGAAAAGAGTTTAGAGCTTTGATCAAATAAAGATTTAAATTTAATTTGAGATATAAAGCCTAAAAACATATTTCTCACATAAAATCCTCAAATCCTCTATTATGAATTTTTGAATCATTTTAAGAGTAATATATATGATTTACCTTCTTCACACCCTTTCAAATTCTCAACTATTTTGTGCAACGTTTTCTCCCTCTTTTATTTAACTTGCATCTCTAAAAGCTCAGGAGTGATAAATAGAGGATACCTAGGGGCAACACCATTCCATTTTGTTTTGAAAATAGTAAGTTATCTTCTGCAAAAGCTGTAACTTAACTGGAATATGATTTTTGAAAGTCAACCTAAAATCAGTGGCCACATTTTCAACCCAATTATCTTCAACAACTTAAAATACTATTGTGTATTGTGTTTAATTTTCCAATGAAAAAAAATCCAAAGCATATAATTTACATATAATTATGCATTCATGCATCCTTGGTATTAATTAGGGAACACACTTTGAACATTATAGCTCATATATTTGTTTTAACATTAATTTGCAGTCTTTCAATATATTTATGTTGTAGTGTGATATGAGGATTCATAAAGTAACACTTAGAAAGCAATTCTGAGCTGAAAAGTCATATAAAATGCTAGGTATCATTACTCTACTGGTATTAATGGAAAAACACTGAAACCCCCAGGTGAGCCACATTATCTCTTAAAATTCCCTCAGATATTAAGCAAGGCTTATACTGTAAGATAAAGGTTCAGTGTAGAAGAGCTTGTGGGTACTAATTAAATTTCTCTTTTCTTTCAGTTATTAGTAATTATTAGTAGGTGGTGCACTATAGTTAAGTTTGCTATATAAGCATAAGGAATACTTGTGAAGAAATGGGGCTAGAAAAGTGTGGGGGAGAAGAAATATCCCTGTAAGACGTGAAAGTTTTCAAAGTTGGAAAAAGGAGAATCCTATATAATAAAAGGCTAATATGTAAATCAACTGAATGGTGGATCGACCAGTCACTATGATGCGCACTGACCACCAGGGGGCAGATGCTCAATGCAGGGCTGTCCCCTGGTAGTCAGTGTGCTCCCTCAGGGGGAGCGCCGCTCAACCAGAAGCTGGGCTCACGGCTGGCAAGCACAGCGGGAGTGGAGGGAGCCTCTCCTGCCTCCACGGCAGTCGGACATCCCCCAAAGGCTCCCAGACTTCGAGAGGGCGCAGGCTGGGCTGAGGCCCCCCCCCCGGCCCCCCAAGTGCACAAATTTCATGCGCCGGGCCTCTAGTTAATATATAAAGAAAAGAAATGGAGAGCAAGGTGAAGGGTTTCCAAATTGGATGACGAAAAGAGTAATGTTCCTGTTGGCAGAAATAGGGAGAGTAGAGGGTATCTTCCAGGCCCAGAAAAGGTTGAATTTTATCTTTCTAACATATTATTTTGTAAATTTCATTCAGTGTTATTTCAATGGTTTTCAGCAAATGCTTTTTTGGTCATGTATTTATTTAGAGTATCTTTTCCATATTACAAGTAAGTCAATCAACTGCCATAAAAAGGAATTAATAGTAAATAGGAAATGAAATGTGCAAATCCTAGCATTTTTCTCTAACGACTTCCATCTTTTACTGGAGTTCCTACAATACATATGTAACATGCCAGGCAATGAGGGGAGCAGGGAGGGACAGGGTGAGGGGTAGGAAAGTAGATGGAGTATGTGTGGAGTATGTGTGTGTGTGTGGGGGAAAGCCATAGATAGTGCTGCTAGGGCTCTAAACTAGATTTCACAGAAATTTGATTGCATCTCCTAATTTTTATGAGAAAATGGACTAGTAACTTGATTTTTCCTCTCAATTTCTTTTGGTGAAAAATGAAATGTTGTCTGCTATTAATTTAAATAGCATTAATTACTTGATGATTGTGTAGTCCTGACCAGCTTCAAAATAGGAGTTAATTATGAATGATTTAATAAGCATGAGTTACCAAGGGGTAAATGAAGGCAAAGTATAAGGCTTTCTCAAAAAGCGATAAAGTCTAAAAAAATGAAATGGTATTAGGGAAATTTTTCCCTAAAAACTAATCATTTAAGCAAAATTTTATATTATTCAACGTTAAGTTGCTTTAAAAACACATTTTAAAGGATGAAAACATTCTGAATATATTCTTTAAAAAGAATACTGTAGTGCTTTGCATATCTTCTCATAACCAAATGAGTAAAAATATAATTCCTGATATTTAATGACCATATTTAGGTATTAAAATAAACAGGTGTCCCATGGAAGGCATGAGAATAAGGATCATTAGATTTCCATACCAAAGATGATTTGCAAAGTTGAAATGCAGGGAGCTAGAGAATCAGGGCACTCATATTTATGTGAAGAGAGTGGCAAGAGCAAAAGAATACTTCAACATAATAAGCTCCTTTTGGATCATTTGAGAGGTACAGAATAGTTCTAAAATCATTCCCACGACTCACATCAAGCTGCTGTGTATAATGAAGGTTAGAGAAGAACATGAAGAACATCCAATTACAATTCTTCTAAAATCAGTGGGATTATCAAGCAACCTGATTTAGAAATATCCTTATATGATAAGGGAAGTGGATTACTTCAAACATCAGAAAGAAAAGGCATAAATGAGATAAGGTAAACGACTCCAGTCTTTATTCATATTTATTCTATTGGGCATGAATAAATCCATTCCTCTCTGTTCCCAGTGGTTCAAATGACTTCCAGAAACACTGACTCCATCACTTGTTTTATATTGTTAGGACATGAACTTTGGCACATATACGAACTAGAAATCCAACACAAATTAAATTCGTTTAGTTTTTAATAGCATTTGTCTAGTAACTATACCACCTTAGGCAAGTCATTTAACCTTTCTAAGCATCGATTTCCATTCTGTAAAATAGAGGGGCCAGGCTAGATAATCCCTTCCAGTTGGGTTCTCGTGCAATCAGCCTGAAGACTCAATCTCTGGTGCTATAAAAACCAGTGCTTTAAAAACCAATTAGCTACGACACCTAAGATCTATAGTTTTTACTCTTTTCTTTTCGGGAGAAAATAAAAGAAACATTGCTTTCTTTCCAAAATGTCTTTTCAGCCATGTTTCTATCTTTCCCCTATATTTGGAAGGGCCTACGAGGCTATGGAATTTCATGCACCTCAATGTTACCTTCTTGCCAATCATTTAATCTCAAAGTCAGTCTGGTGGTTTCTGCTTTTCATTTTCTAGTCCCTGTCACCCATACATTCCACTTAAAAAGAAAAAAAATTGGAAAAAAAGAAGGGATATAATATTATTTTTGCTCATTCTTCAAAAAGGGTTATCAAGCATAAGTGTAAAAAAGAACATTTGCACACCTATATAAAGGGAGGCGGGTGTCCAAGAAAGTCATATATGCATTGTAAGTGACTTCTACTATTACAGCATGTTAAAACCCAAAGACCAAATTTTGTGAAAAAGAATAAAAATAAATTCTTCTTCACATCTCTAAGTAAAATAAAGTGCTAGAATAACCAGATAGCAATTAAATACATTTTCTTATTTCAAAGCTCCCCCTTTCTTAAGAGAATTGAGGTTTAATTATACATATTTTGATAAATGCAAATGATTCTGCTCCTATCTCAAGCCTCAGGAGACTGCCCTGACATACCTGTACCAAAGGGGAAAAATACAGAAGTAACTTCAGTGCTTACTAGGACAATTTGAGCTGCAGTTGTCAAACTTTGGTTTGCATAAAAATCAACTGGGGAGCTTGTTAAAATTTCAGAATCCTGGGCTCAGCAGTGTGCATGGCTCTCTGAAAAATATGCCTATGTGTATAGATACATTTATTATATTTTTATTAATATAATTTTTAAATAATAAAATATGTAATGCTCTTTATTATAAATTACATATAAACAATTAAATATCACAGCATTAAAAAAACTCTTTTGCTATGGTTGGTATTGATGAGTGAGTGGTTAAGACAAAAATGTTTATGGATATTCGTGTTTATTGAAATCACAAAGACATGTTGGAAGTGTATTTGCTCATCACTGATGTGAGCAGAATCCGTGCTGTATTGGATAACAATTTCTAAATGCTAGAAGAGCATTTCCTCAAATTTTTGGCTATTCAGAATAATCTGTATTATTGACATCTTTTCCCTTTCTTAAATCTAAACAACCAACAAAATAGTTTATCAAGCACTGATCTGTAGCATTTGCCAATTCCCATGGTGTCATTTTCCCCACCCTAATGGATTTCAAGCTATCAATGTGACATCACTGAACACTGGGCTGGGAAGAGATGAGCAGTTAGCACATCATTTTATAATATTTTCACAATAGAGACACAATAGATGTAAATACCCTCAAGAAGATAGAAAATAGTAAAATGTAGTAAAATAACTGGATGTTGATTTTTGAGTATTCATAGCCTTTATTTTTAATGATGGCTATAATGAACAATCAGCTCAGTGTGGTGACTGCGAGATATAGGGGATGGGTAGAAGTGGGAGAGGGTATATGGAGGATAAATGGTGATGGAAATATAATAAAATAAAATAAAATAAAGTAAAATAAAATAAAATAAAGGGGAAAAAACAATCAGTTAATAAAGTTCCTGAAAATTATAATTGGCTCCTGTGAGTCAATATGAGGCAGCTCCAGTACACCACTACCTAGACTCTACTTATTGTGCATCTAATTCAGTAGGTCTGGTTGCAACCAGCAGTTTTCCTTTTAAAACGCACCTCAGGGAGATTCTGGTGCAGATAGTTCTCAGGTTAGAGTTTGAGAAATCCTGACCTAGACTATGTACTTTTGAGGTAATTCTACTCAGACCTTCCAATTAATTCAAATCCTTTAATGAAATAAAAGGAATATCTCTGTTTAAGCAAACACTGGGCAAACATTTTCAAGTATGAAAACATCTGGTACAGGTAAGAATATGGGTCTCATTTATTCACTTTAGATTGCAAATTGGAAAAACCGTTTTGTCGTGTTTGGTGGAATCTGTTCAAGTTTAAATGCTCCATGACCCAAAAATCTCATTTCTAGAAATCTACCTTGCAGTGGCAATACATAGTTACCTAAAACATTTCTAATGTTAACATTCATTGCAACATTACTTGTGATAGCAAAAAACCCAGGACTTAAACGTCTTTAATAGAAAACAGGATCTATAAATTATGGTACATCTGTACAACAGAATACTAGGCAACTGTTAAAAATAATGAAAGAGCTTTACATGTGCTGCCTTAGAAATAAGTCCAGGGTA
Source organism: Cnephaeus nilssonii (assembly GCF_951640355.1). Taxonomy (NCBI): domain Eukaryota; kingdom Metazoa; phylum Chordata; class Mammalia; order Chiroptera; family Vespertilionidae; genus Cnephaeus; species Cnephaeus nilssonii. Next base: position 56,477,793 of record NC_137073.1, read on the forward strand.
CAGTAAGTTAAAAACAACAGCAGGTGCAGATCTGTGGAGAGTTTGGTCTTATCTTTGTCCAAAAAAAGAAAAACGTTCCTATATGTATGTCTGAGGTTTCTGTGTGTATAGAGAAATGTTGAGATAAGCCTATGAAAAACTGGCAGACATAAATGGTAGTTATTTGGAGGTGGGGATGGGTTGAAAAGGGAAATAGGACTGAAGAGATATAATTCACATACCATACAATTCACCTCTTTAAAGTGTACATACAGTTCAATGGTTTTTATTATCTACACAGACATGTGCAACCATCACCTCATATTATAGATTTTTTAAATTGTAAGGCAGTATGAGTGATATTTTACTTTTATTATTTTCTCAAAAGATGCAAAATAAAGTTTGAGAGACTATTTTAATGGGAAAATATTTCAATTTATCTAGAGTCCTCCAACCTGTGTTAGTATTTTAACTGATATATCATGTATCAAGGAATAGTTTTCTTTGTTCTAATACTAGAACTATTTGCAATTCTGAAAGCTGAAAAGCCTAAAGTTTTTTCATAATAAAGTTTGACAGAAAAATCTGATCTAAATGAATGTAATGCTACTTATGGTCTATTTATCTATGATAGTGTAACTATTTGAACATTTTGCTATAGGTGAATATTAGTGTATTTGATCAGAGATGGTGCCTCAGACCCTCAATGTAATATATAAATTATGTACTTGAGTATTTTCAAAAACGTTGTAAGTTCTTAATACTAAACAACATCTGGTCCAAAGTATTTAAATAAAAGTTTGTACTGCTTATAAAGGGCCAAAGTATTTAAATAAAAGTTTGTACTGCTTATAAAGGGCCAAAGTATTTAAATAAAAGTTTGTACTGCTTATGAAGGGCCAAAGTATTTAAATAAAAGTTTGTACTGCTTATAAAGGGCTATTAGCGAAATAGGAAGTGGGCGTTGGGGAGGGAAGAAAGCAGACTTGCTGAATGGCACAGGCACCCTATGAATGGTCTTGGGAGAGAAAAGGGAAACAGGTGAAGTGCACCCTTCCTGGAACCACATGTCTATATTTATTGAGGATGCGGCTTGTTAAAGCAGGTGGCTGTCCCTGGTGTTGTGAATGTGGAAACATGGTGTGTGCCCTAGAATAAAAAAGATTAGGCATGCTGGACCATGTGCATGCCAGGGCCCCACTCAGGGAAGGCCAGGCTGAGTGCAGGCTGAGTTCGAGAAAGGTGCCATCCATGCCTCCCAGGGTAGAGACTCAATGGCTTTCAGGCATCTCCCTGGGGGTAGGGAAGCTTTAACAACACCCTCCATATCTGTAATTTCAAAGGAAATTCTTAGGTATGAAAAATAATCCAGAATGCTTGAAAATACAAGGGTTTAAGCACCCTGATGCAGAGTATCTCTCACTTTGCAGAGGAGTGAGAAAAAGCAGCTTGTCTATCTCACTGGAAAGCATGCAGGGGGAAGCTGCTAGGACAGATTTAGAAAGGACAACAGTGAGAGCAATGGGGAGCAATCTTCCGAGGTTTCCCGCTATCTCAGCAATCAGGTAGCAAGGAGTCAAGAGCGCTCTAATGCTTACACGGGAGTCACAGGAGTCTGCTTTATCCTGGAATGAAATAATTTTAAATGTAGCTGCCCTGCCACTGATCTACGCTCCACCTTCTTAAAAAATGCATTAGCAAGGGATTTCTCCTGGGCTCACAATTTCGAAGCTTTTCCAATAGCTTCCTGGCGGTCGTCTTGTAAGGCAGAGATGCAGGGGAATTAGGATTCCTCTGGAGTCCTGCTTTGCCTCCTGCCTGCCACTGTTTCCAGTCCCTTGGGTTCCCCTACTACTCCTTCAGCCGCGGTGTGACAGGAACTCCCGCTGTGTGTATGTGCACATGAGAGCGGAGTGTGTGTGCCTGAATGCAGGTTCCGTGGCCGGTAACACGCACCTGTTTGGGCCTAAGCTACAGAGAAGCCATGATGAAACAGCACAGAGAGGGCAACGAGAATTCAAATCTGAAAGTCACCAAGGCCAGGCACTAGTGTTCCAAGATTTCATTATTCAAAAAATTCCCTTTAAGGGCTTCAATTCAGACTCTGCTTTTTTAAAATTTACAAACAATGGTAAATATAGCTACCTAGATTCTGCATCTAACACATCAATTTAGAACCAGGGAGAAGGAGGCCAATAGGAAATCCATCCGGCAACAGGGAATCTCTCCACTCGGGGTGGTCTTGCCTGCTTTCAACCCCCTCCCCCACTGTACTGAGAGTGTACTGGCTCATGTGATTACAGTTATTGTTTTATTTGTTCCCATTTGTTCCCATTGGACAGTGAGCTACAGAAGGCGGAATCTGTTCTTAGTCATCTTTGCCTCTTTCCATGAAGTGCTCTGTTTGAATTAAGATGAATTGAAGTGGTAGCTTGACAACAGAGGAAGCTATAGAAAATCTAGAAAAGCAGATAGAAAAAGGCAGCAAGCCCAGTAACATGGAAAAACTCTACTCTTAAAATTTTGAGGGAAATCGTTGTGCAGTAGTTGATATTCAGAATGATATCCCAAAACTATGAAGAGAAGGGGGCCTGGGATAAGAAGTACAGTTAACATTTTTGGCTCTATGTTGGACACAGCTGTAAGCAGTTAAAATATACCAACTATTTTAATTTCATAAAGCATATGCTAATTTAGGAAAGATTTATGCCCAAATATTTTAAAATTAGAGTATTTAAACAGTTAAAACCTCACCTTTCTGGAAAACTTGACTACTGAAAATGATTCATTGTTTAAGCGTTCTAATTAGAATTTCATGTGATTTATAATAACACTAGAGGCCTGGTGCATGAAATTTGTGCACGGGGGGGGGGGAGGGGTGTCTCTCAGCCCAGCCTGCACCCTCTCCAATCTGGCACCCCTTGAGGGATGTCCTGGTAGGATCGGGCCTAAATGGGCAGTTGGACATCCCTCTCACAATCCAGGATTGCTGGCTCCCAACTGCTCGCCTGCCTGCCAGCCTGATCACTCCCTAACCACTCCTCTGCCAGCCTTATTGATGCCTAACTGCTCCCCTGCCAGCCCGATTGCCCCTAACTGCCCTCCCCTGCCAGCCTGGTCACCCCTAACAGTCCTCCCCTGCAGGCATGTTTGCACCCAACTTCCCTCCCCTGCAGGCCTGGTCTCCCCCAACTGCCCTTTCCTGCAGGTCCAGTCGCCCCCAACTTCCCTCCTCTGCCAGCCTGGTCACCCCTAACTGCCCTCCCCTGTAGGCATGATCGCCCCCAACTGCCCTCCCTTGCAAGCCTGGTCCCTCCTAACGGCCCTCCCCTGCTGGCCTGATTGCCCACACTGCCCTCCCTTGCAGGCATGGTCCCTCCCAACTGCTCTCCCCTGCTGGCCATCTTGTGGCAGCCATCTTGTGTCCACATGGGGGCAGCCATTTTTGACCACATGGGGGCGGCCATCTTGTGTGTTGGAGTGATGGTCAATTTGCATATTACTCTTTTATTAGATAGGACTAGAGGCCCAGTGCACAAATTCATATATGGGTGGGGTCCCTAGGCCTGCCCAGCTATCAAGGCTGATTGGGGCCATCTCGCCCAGTCCCGATCAGGGCCTGCCAGCTGGGGGGAGAAATGGGGGAGGGCCTTGGGGAGGTTGGCCAGCTGCAGGAGGTAGGCTGTGGGAACACACTGACTACCAGGGGGCAGCTCCTGCTTTGAGCGTATGCCCCTTGGTGGTCAGTGCATGTCATAGAGACTGGTCGACCGGTCATAACGGTCGCTTAGGCTTTTATATATATAGATAACCCCAGGAATTTGGAGATGAAACTTCTTAGAACTCACATAAAGGAGAGTTGAAAACAATCCCCAATTATCATTCCTCTCATTTAAAATATAAATACTAAATACCCAATCCTAAGGGAAATAAATCTTATAGCTATATACTCCTAGGAACATGTTAAAATTTATGTGCGTGTGTTTGTGTATGTGTGGTCTGTATCCTTCAGAAGGAACACCAGTTAGTTTTCCTAAGCATGACCGAGGCTTATGGATAGTAAGCAGCATGGACATTTTGCCAACCCAAAGAGAGTCAGAGCCTATGCACACAGGAATTTTAAGAGCATCAGTTCCGACCGGATTTCTGGTTTGAGAATGAGTTACTGTTGGAGACTAGTAAGCTAATGCCAGGCCCTCTGGAAAGGAGAGGCCAAGAGTTTTCTTAAGATTTCCCTGGGCCAAACATCCTGAAGAAATGTGGAAAATTTTTGCAGCAATCTCAGAATTGTCACTTTGGAAGAAGATTATTGAAAAAACATAGAAAGAAAAAAAGGACGAAGAGGAAACTCTAGTTCCCACTATTCTAATCTCCTTAAGTACAGGGACTTATCTTGTAGTTTCTTTGTTTAACTGAACTACAAATAACAAAACTGCTGTGGAGAACAGGACACACAGATGAAAACCAGGAAACTTCTCCAGCGATGTGACAGACGTGAACACGGTTCTGTCTAAGCATGATGAGAAATTACAATACCCTGAAAAAGTAACCAATATACTCTTCATATTATGGGCAACTATGACGACTATGCATTTCGGGAGAATTTATGTCCCCTTAAGTATTTCACAGGGACTATAATGACACTAGTTAACATTTATTTAGTACTTACCAGGTACCTTTATAAGAACCATTATGATCCCACATTATAGAGGAGGTGAGCAGGGAGGTTTGGAAACTTGGTGAGGGTAACAAAACCAGCAAGTGTCATTGCCAGGCCATCTGGTTCAATCACCTAACCCCTGCACTATGCTATTGCCTATATGGGACTCTCATTTCTAATTAGATTACATTCTGTTTTCCACAGAATATTAATTTATAGAAAGCCTGCATTTAAAAAAAGAACTCATGCTGGCCTTCCGGGGCCCCAGGCCTGGCTCACCGTGGCCTCCTGGAGCCCCAGTCCTTTCTTCGTACAGCCAGTAGTAATATTTCCATGCCCTCAAGACTAGGACTGAAGTGGAAATCTGATTGGGTTACTGCTTGGCTAATAAACTCTCTGAGTGCCTTCAGAATCAGGTCTGAACAAGAATCTTTATGGTCTGGTCCCCACCTTTCACCTCTCTTCTCATTCCTTGCCACTTCCCCCTTTGCGTTTCACAGAGACGCCAAATGACCACCAGTTCCTCGAGGACATGAGGCTTTTCACTCTCCTGCGTCTACGCAGTGCCTTTACCTTTGTCTGGATTCTGTCTTCTCCTTCCCCTGTCTACAGGGGGCCCCTGATCACTGTTCAAATCCTTGCTCTGGTTCCATCCTCTAAGACGCCTTTCACAGACGACGGGCCCCTTCCCTTCCGGGCAGACCCGTCCACTGCCTTTCCACAGCCTCCAGGCCTGGAATGCATTTCTACAACTGCCTATAAACTCTGGTTTTGTTGTTCTTTCCCCTGCTGGAATATACTCAACGCCCAGGGGCAGGAAGATTAGTATACCCAGCACAGGTCTGACACTCCGACTGACATGGCATTTAATAAAGTTGGCTGCTTATAAATGATGTTTTTACAGCTTCACATTCTGTGCAATTTCCCAAACAAACAAAAACTCAAACAAAACAAACATTGCATGTTATCCCACAGAACTCACACCCAATTTTTTCCTACTAACAGAGATCATACCCAGTTGGCTTCAGGTTATATTCTCCCTGATACTTGACCACAGTCCAACAAATTTTAGAAGCAATTTTACCTTCACTATTGGTGCTTCATTAAATAAAATTCCTAGGCATGTACCTTGTCTAAAACCTTCCCTGTGTGGAAAAAGGCTCATACTCTTATGCAAAATACTCCCCCCTTTTCAGAAGAGTGCAGTAATTTCCACATAGCCTTAGTCTGTTTCTGATGCACAATTTATGTCATCATCAATAGTTTTAACAACATTAAGTTCAAATCTTCACTGATACTAATATGATTATAAATGGGTGTATAGTACATATATAACACCTATGATGTATTTTTAATCATTAGAAGATATGATGATATAATTATTTTCCACTTCTAGGTGCCATCTGAGGGCAAGTGTATGATCACAGTGTAGAAACTTTTAAGAGTACAAGTCACTCCTTACATAAATCAAATCAGGCATATAGAGATTTACATGAGCTCTTCTCTGTCAGGAGAACCAGGGAGAGAATGCAATACACTCACTGGCAGGTACTGAGGGACTTAGCATAGTGCTTCTACTTGTGGAATTTAAAAATATGATGTTAAAACATTCTGAAGGGGAAAAAAATCCACACAATCCTGTCTTTCATGTTTATTGACTGTTCCCTATTCTTCCTTGTTCTTTATAATCCTTGCAAACATACAAGCGTACATATAGTTTTATGTAGTATATTTAAAACTTTATGCTTAGCTATTTTTGTTGTTATAACATTTATTTAACTAGTCCCCTATTAAGGGATATTTGTTAACTTCTGGTTTTTCATATTAATAGTTAATGGTGCATAAATAACTGTGGGTAGGTACATAATTTTTTTTTAAAAAAGAAAAAAAACAACCTCTTTCTTTAGGATAAAAGCCTACAGCAAGATTTTAATGTTCTATGTAAAATGTATATAATATACTAAAATTGCATTTCAAAACACTGCACTAATTTATAAAGCTCCCCAAACTCTTCCAGATTCATCCAAACCCTGGCAGTCCTAGGTTTTAGAATTCAATCTCCACTCACCCCTAATTTAATAAATGTAAAATGATCTCTCATTGTTTTAGTGAGATTTGACATTTTCCCATGTGTTTATTTACTATTCTAAGACATGCATCACTTAAGGCACAAGATAACACCTAATACAACTGAGTGAGTTACATGAACGAAAATTGTTTATATTTTCATTATATTACAATAAGGTCTATGAATTACAGCACCAGTAATCTTTCTACCTCATACCTTCTTTCACAAAAATGACTCTCGAAAAAGTGAAACATAAAAAATTAATATAAAAGTTTCACATCAATCTTTTATATATATTTACATAGTAACTATCAATACTTTTTAATTACCCCTAGATTAAACAAATTACAAATTCCTTTTTTAAAAAAACATTGTTGAGACTATTAGAGATGTCCCATTTCCCCCCACTTTGCCCACCTCCACCCAACCCTCCCCTTCCCTCCCCTGGCCTTCACCACACTGTTGTCTGTGTCAACACAGGCTATGCATGTATGTTCTTTGGCTAATCTCTTCACCTTCTTTTTTCCAGTCCTCCCACCCCCTCAGACCTCTGTCAGTCTGTTCCATGTATCCATGCCTCTGTTTCTATTTTGTTCATCAGTTTATTTTATTCATTAGGGTCCACATATTAGTAAGATCATATGGTATTTGTCTTTCTCTGACTGGCTTATTTCGCTTAGCATAATAATCTCCAGGCCCAAATTCCTCATCAGTAATAAATTAATTTACATTGAATTATTGCAGCAATATATTTTAAGAAATAGTATATATCATCATTTCCCCAGAGCATCAATGCAATACCTGTTAGGACTACAAAGCTAAGAGGAATTAGGTTGAAAAGGAAAGTCTAGGGGTTCTATAGAGGGATATAGAGCAGGGAGCGGGGAGCATGTGTGGATATGCTAGTTGTGTGGTCAGGGAAAGCCTTCTTTGCCTTTTTAGAAAAATTACAGTATTGTCAATGCTTTGGAAGTCAGAACTCTGATGCCAACATAGTTAATTTTTAGAGCACATAATTTCTGTCTTTGTTCCTTAAACACAAACATTAATTATTCCTTTGTTTTCAACAAAACCTTGTCTTAGCACTACAGTTAACAATGTAAGATTAGGTTCTGTTCCCAAAATGAAAAGCTATTTATATATAACTCAAAGCATGTTTTAATATGAAAACAAGTTTTATTTGGAAGCTGGATTCATGGGCTGGTCCACAGGAGCTTGCTTAATTGATGATACATCTAATTGAAGTACTAATTGTAATTTTTCAATGACATAAAAGTATTTTTTCCAACATCTTTTCCCAGAGGAAGATACATTTATTGTCCCCATCCTGGATGCTGAGAATCTGTGGAACGTCTCAGCTAAGGCCCCAGAGGACATTAGTAGGCGTAGATGGACATGTACTTCTAGACTTAGATGTGGGACAGAAAGCTAATATGTCTGGAGAGGGAAATATATCCGGTTAGTTAATAGAAATATAATGTTAAAATAGAGAACTTGGAGAAATATGGGTAAGTCAGCAAGACGGTATGAAAACTGACAAGCCAAGGAGAAGACTGCTCAATGTTTACACTCCCATGAACAAAGGAGAGTGCACCTAGAATTCAGCTGAAGTTTAACTAAATACGGCAGAAGAAATAACAAGCACCAGTCCCGGTTGCCTTGGGAACAGGGACCCTTCCTCATGTTAATGATTCTATAACAAGAAAAGGAGCATTTAAATGAAGTGCATAGTAATCATGGGCAGAGCAGCAGGAGCCTAGTGTAGTGCTCAGCAGTGGGTGTCTAAGGGGTGGGTGGTTTTTGCAGGAATACAGTGGTCAATGGCTGAGTTCGTTAAGTGGAATGTGTGGATTATAGATAAAGCACTGACATGAGCCTGAGGGTTTGAGAACCTCCCTGGTATTGCAAAACTTGCTGATGCTCCCAAGGGCTTGCTTACAGAATTAAATAATTTACTAGTCCCTACACTCTCTGACCATGCTGCTTGGAAGGAATCTCCTAATGGAAGCGGGTAGATAAAATAATACCTTGAAAAGCCAAAGCACCCTAAAGTCAGCGTAGAAGAAAGCACAGTGGGATGCATAAGACAATACGCCCTTCAAAAGAAAAGTCATTTCCCCCCATTGGCCCAAATGAAAAGAAACAAAGACAGTTGTTTCCTAGTGGGCCCCGAGGGTGTGGTCAAGTCTTCCTTTTATTAAGTGGATAATAGTTAGTATATATATTTTAAACAGCACAGTCGTGAAAGTTGTGCTTAGTTCCAATATTTCAAAACTTACCTCTAAATGCACTAATGTCCCCATAGTGAACTTGTAGTACAAAGTATTTACTTCCAGTCTCTCCTCCAACTCTGAATCCAACACCTAAAGATTTATAAAAATGTGATAAATTAATATTTTAGAAATGGAAGCCTAAAATGGAGCTAATCTCAGGTTACTGATCTGTGAAATCCAAAGGGAAATAAAATAGCATATCGCATATGAAACTGTAATATGAAAATGAAAATAAACTAGGCATTTTCTGATAATTTCTAATATAACCTATCAATCCTTCTCAAAGCTCTGATAGAATTCTGTGCATAGTTTCCCCCTCAGAACCAGGGTAACCACCTACACTTTAAGAGGACAATTCGCTCATTTTGGAAAAAACAGAATAAAGCAAAACAAAATTATTTTCTTGATTATGCAAGACATTTTACTTTGTATATATTCATACTCATTTTTATTTGCTGACTGAATATAGGAGCCTCTCAGAGAAATTACTTTTCTTTCCATATGAAAACAGGTATCTGCAAAAATGTTAGTGAGGAAACTGTTACCAACTAGATTAAAAACTCCAGTATGCCAATAAATTTTTGGACTCTGAAGGGTTCCTAATAGTCTTACTATTAATAGAGTTTGCTAGTAAGCTAAAAATTATCTACCGAGAAAATATTGAGAGGTGGAGAAATATTTTTCTTTCTGCTCTACTCATGGGTCTTTAAAATGTCAACAAATAAATGACAGACCCCCTTATTAATTTCCAAACTTGCTTGGTGGTGGCTGCCTGGCAAACTATAGAGCGGATTCTGAAGCAAAGCAAAACAGAGGTCAGTTAGAGCTGACAGGAGTTACTGAGGCAGGAGAGGACTATGTACTTATCAAGCCCCCTTTTACGCCCCCACCCCCGCTCCCGCCCCCTATTCTGTAATGGAATGGTGCATTTGCTTTGATATTAAAAAACATTCAGGTAATAAAAGAGAGTCTGATAATTCACTCACACATTGGAAGCCATAAACAGTTAGAGGTGAAGTCAGAAAGCCAGTGAGGTTTGGCATCCTCCTAAATACCCAGGTTCCAGGACTATAAAAAAAAATCTGTTTGCTGAAGCAGCAGTTTATTTCATTCCTGCCTGTCCTGGCCTCTGAACCTCTCCTGCTGTCCAGAACCAATGTGCCCGAGGCCAAAGGTGTCTTGAGGTGAACTTGGTTGTTTTCTATCTAAACTGTCATGTGGGCAAATTACAGGGAGAAAGAGTAACTCCCTAAATGAAATCTTTTCAATACAAAGCAAGCCATACCGTTCTTTCTTAGTGTGGAACTGCAGAACGGAACATTGTCAACAACTGTTGGAAAGGACATATAATAAAAAGTACTTTGGAATCAGAAATCAAGCAGCTTAATGTAAAACTGTCCAAGAGGCCCCAGATGTACCTTTGGGGAGTCTGGTAGGGGGAGCATTTCTTGCCCAGGCATACAGGATGTTGGCTTTGTCTGTACAGGTTCCTTCATCACAAAACCTGAAATAAAGGAAAAGTAGCTATAAATAAAGATTCAAATAGTAAAATGCATAAATCACTCACTGTGATGGGGGGATAAGAGAAAATGTTACAAAACAAAGTAAAATACTACATCAATATATTTTCATTGTAGTCAGATCAGCCTTAAGATCCTAATAAAGACTGAAGCAAAGAATATTTTCAATGTGAAAAAAAAGCACATGCAAAAGGAGATTTTTTGTTTGTTTGTTTGTTGCCTAATGTAAAACAATCCTGTGCGGTAGCTATACAATTTCTAATTCAGTATGTTCATATGTGGAATGTACATGAAGTAATCAGGTAGAAAAAATAAGCATCACATAGAGAGTCTGAATAAACCAAAGTTAACGCAGAGGATATTTAGAAGTGGGCTAAAAGGAACGTCACACCTTTCCGCTTCGGGGATCAATGTTATCAGTAAGTCTTTGGCTGCTGCAACAAACAGTACGCAGTGCCTACGCTCATTAGGGTGAACAATACAAGCATAGCCCACTCAAAGGGTTCAAGAACCCTTGGACTTCTTTAAAGTTTATGAACATTGGTGGTGTCACAAGATGTTTCATGTTGTGCAAATCACTGTATCTTAGTGAGCCTCAGTTTTCTCTCTTGTAAGATAGATATTTACACTTACCTCACAAGAGTTACCCAGCAAGTCAAATGAGATGTATATGAAAGCACTTTATAAACCTCAAAGCATAATACCAGGGTAATGCATTACTTAACAAAACATTCACGTTATCTGATGATTCACTGTTGAGAGGCAGGGCTGGATGGGGAAAGGAGCACAGGCAGAAAGAGGTGAATCCCAGAACCTCCCTTAACAGCTGTGTATCTTGAGCAGGTCTATCGGCAGAGACAGCCCGTACAGAAACCTCTCTGGAAGGGCTGCGATGCTGATGTGTGTAAGGCGCCTGGTACAGTAACTAGCACACTGGTGTAGATCCAATTTCATAAATGGTAAGCTGACTCCAAACCACATAAGCCCCCACCCCCATTACACTATATCTCCTAATGTGTTCTGTTATAGAATTGGATTTGTTCAAAACCACCATTAGGTGACATTTTTATGCTGCTTTTATAAATCTATGTTTTGAGAAATTAGCACCAAGCAGGGTCAGAATCAGGAGTTCAGGCAGATCTGAAAGATCTGAGGACAATCAAGGGCAAGGTCAAACATAGCTTCTTGGGCAGAAGGCAGGCTCACAGAGAAGAAAATGTGTACTGCCCCTGACCTGGAGGGGAAGAAAGGGCAGACCCTGGTGACTCCCTAAAGGGGTTAGAAACCAAGGCAAGAAGCCTGAGAACAGCCAGGGCACAATCAAGAAAACCATTGGTGAGAAGTACCTTCCTACTCAGAGGAAGGGACTCCTAACCTGATTCTTGCTTGTAGTCAGAAATGGGGTGAGATAGGCAGTGAGTGCAGACAACTGGTACCTGTCTGAATAAAGGGTGAGGGGCCAGGAACCGGAGCTCCCCACAGGTTATGTACAGCAACTATTCTTGTTAGGAATGGCCTCTGTACGGCAGGCTGCAGAAAGAAACTGGGTAATGTGCCATGTAAAACACATCAACCGGTGGGTCCTTACTGTTCACTGTCAAGAACGATATACTTATGGTGAAGGATCATTACCTTACCATGTGAGACACGCACTGGAGCAAATGTCTGGGACGTCCTTGTGCCAAGTGTGCTGAAAGGCTGAGGGTCCTGGACAGTGCCCAAAGCACTTGGCCTCAGGCTACAATGACTAAAACATGGAGATTGTCTGATGTGATGAACTTTGTATCTCACCGCTGTCAGCTACTAAAACTTAAAGATCTGCGTGACAATTTTTATAGCTTTCAACAAAGACCATGAATGTACAGTGCCTAACATCACTGTGACGACAGTCTTAGTTTAAACAAGATAATTATTTCCTCTGCTGTGGAAGTCGATTCAGTGCGTGACTAGTAAGAACCAGAACGAAACAGTGAAATACAATCGAGAGAACTGGTTCAGTAAATTTTTCTCAGTGACATATCTGATTATGTCACTCGCTGGCACAAAATCTTTCAAATGCTTCCCAAGAATCACAAAATCCAAACATGGTAGCATAAGGCCTTTCATGATCTGGGACCTTGTTATAGCTCCAGGAAAAATAAAAGCTTATTCGTCATGCCAAGTGGCTGCCAGGGTCTAATCTCTCTCTTCCCCACTGTTCCTTTGCCTGGAGAACACCTTCCCAGCTCTCTGCCCGAGAAACTTGTGCTTCTCACCTTCTCCTTCAAGATTCCGCTCATGTCTTCCTCCTCGGGGAGCTTTCTCTGACCCCCACCCCATCCAACTCCCATTCGTTAACCACAGCATTCACCCTACGAATCAGCGTATTTATCTCCTCCTCAACCAGGCTGTGCACACTGAAGTTTGGGGTCATATCTTTTACCCTGCACTCCCAACACTTACAACCCTGCCTGGCATTTAGTAAATATTCAAGAAATGCTTGGCGATCTTAACTGCAAAGTACAATGTTAACTTTTCATATACAAATACTTAAAGAATTGAATTGGCCTAAATTTTATTGTACTGTCAAGTATAAAAATATTTTTTTAAGTTTAGTTAAGAAGTTTTAACAAAAATATTACATAACAACAAATTCGAATTATTGCTTGCCTGGTATTTGGTACAAACAAGCTTAAGTTCATTCTCACAAGAATATTGCAAGTAGGTTGTACTTTACAGCGGAATAAGCTCAGAGAGGTTAGGTAACTGCCAAAGGTCACACAGTGGAGCCATGATTCCAGCCTCTGGCTGTCATACTTCCTTCTGCCTCAGTTTGTGAGAATGACTTGCAGGCAGAGAAAGGTACTGTCTGAAGATAAGCTTTGATGACTACTGTCATCTCTGCACTACCTTGCAAGTTGTGCATGCAACTTCTAAAACCAAATCCTACATCAGTTCTTCTGACTTATCCGTTCTGGTAAAAGAGCTTCAAAAGCAAACTTTGGTTTGCTTTTCAAAATCCCGTTTTATGATTTTTTAAAGAATGTACTAAACTCAAGACTGAGCAAAGAATGATTCACTGGAGGGAGCTGGGATGTTGAAACGAATCCTAAAAACCCAATGAGTGAGAGGACTAAGGGAGAGGAAATACAAGAGGCCGAGAGCAATGGATTCTATAGTGGACGACACAAGAGAGTGGCAAAGAGCATTGGGCTTCAATCCCTGCACCTCCTCATTTTCAGATTTCCATTTCCCATTTTAAATAAAAATAGCATCCTATTTTCTCCACATAACAGGAATGACAGGATAAAGTGGATATTGTATATTTTGGCTCTCCAAAAAGGGTCTTAACCAAAATAGAATTTTTACTATCCTTCTTTATTTATTAATATATTTTTATTGATTTCTGAGAGGAAGGAAGAGGGAGAGAGAGATTGAAACATCAATGGTGAGAATCATGGATTGGCTGCCTCCTGCATGCCCCAGCCAGCAACCTGGGCAAGTGCCCTGACAGGGAATCGGCCTGTGACCTCCTGGTTTGTAGGTTGGCGCTCAACCACTGAGCCACGCCATCTTGGTACTCCCCTTATTAATAAGAGTCTGAAGGTTAGGAAGCAATGTAACCAACCCTTGATCAATGGCTGTTGTAATTTCAGGCCTCATCAACCAGGCTCCTTATTCTTTCAGCAGCTTCTCCTAAAGGCTCCTCCAGATTAAGCCAATTAATTGTGAAAAGATTCACATAGCTCCCTTGCGGTTTCCTAGTATTCACTGCAAAAATGATGAGAATTAACATTTGAAAATAAAACCATTCCGGATTCCTGAACCTTTACTGTAGAACCTTTTCACCTCTAATCCATGGGGAGACCATTCAGATGGCATGAATATTTTTAGACTATGCCAAGAACTGAAAAGTGCTAGCCTGTCATTTTAAATTATCCAAATAAAGCACAACTGACTGTTAAAAAGTACTCTCTGGTTGTAGCTGTTAAAGGCTATTTAAAATCCAAGGTTACTCAGGGAAGATCAGAAATGATAACTCATTTCTTCTTTTGGCTAAACAAGTTTTTTAAAAAACGTGTCAGGCCCTCAAGTTAATAAGTCTCTGCCTTCTCTTCCAATTTTAATGCATTAAGCCTCTAACAGAACCACAGGAAAATGAATCCAAAGTTAGAATGTTTCTTTAAGAAACACAACATAAAATCAATCAATGGCATATGTGGGATATCTTTACCTTTCAAAACTGCATCCAGTGAGTCACGTATTCAAATTTCATTAACTGTTTTATAAAACCACAGAACATAATTTCCCATTCAGACAAACCCTATGTGAATTTCAATGCAATGGGTATCCATTAACATAGTATCAGGATATTTAATGGGAAAGCTAAACAAGAGCATTGATGTATCAGCAGCAGCCTGATAAACAGTGCCACAATATCCACAACCCTCCATGAGATTAGAGAAGCAATAAAGTCCATATGAGCAGTGTGTCTGTTTTGTCCATGCCGAACTCTCAGTGCCTAACAAAGTGCTTGCACATAGTGCAATGTTTTATTAATCAATATTTTATTAATAAATGAATAAGGATAATAACTACCACTTATTCAGTACTCCTATGTGCCAGGCACTGTGCCAAGCACATTATTTACATCCCCTTATTTTTCATAATGGCCCAACTAGGCAGGATTAATATCCCCATTTTACAAATGAGGAAGCAGTCCAATACAGGTTAAATAATATGAGTAATATTTATTACAACTATCAAGGAGTAGAACTGAGATTTGAACCAAAGATGTTCTGCTTTTGAAGTTCTGGTTCTATGTTAAATGTTAGATGTGAGAGTACTGTGCTATAATATTGCTATTTTGTTTAACATAAATACTAGTCTTCTGAGGCAAAAAAAAAAAATGTTCAAAATTACGTAATGTTTGTTTCTATTGAAACTGTCAAAATGGTTACATCCATGACATTCTATTCTCTTAAAGTTGGCACCAGTCTACTAGGAATTAGTCAGTTGCTATGAAACTCTTATCAACACCTCTAGTCCAGGCACCTAAAAATTAGCCAAGAAATATGATCACTGGTGACTAGGAGTTAGAACAAGATGCCAAGTGTATTGTAGTGATCTTTTATACTCTCCTGCTATGCAATATAATGTGAATATATTATAATATTCAAGTAGAATAAGGAAATGAATACAATTAATGTTAGTCTATAAAAATGTATGTCTAAACTCAGCTACTATACTCAAAGACACACTTTACAGTGTTTAGAACAAGGAAAAGGGTAGATTTTGGAGACTATATTATTTCTGTTTATACTGACAAGGATGTTATGTATATTTAACTTTAGAAGTTGGTTATGGAAGAAAATAAGAGGGGATTGCAGAAGGCACAATGTGAATCTTACTGCATAGTGTACAGAGGGCAAGTAGCTGGATATAGAGTGGATGCATAAAGGCAGCAAATATCATATTCAACCAAAGGATCATTGTCATCATGAGGGAGGCAAGGAACTTTTAACAACATCAACCGACAAAAGAGTCATTTAAATGAGTAACCAAGCAGGGTGTTTCACATACATGCTTCTCTCTCTAAATATATTTACGTATATGTTTTAGCTATTTTCTCTTTCCCTTCATCAGCATCTGTAACTCTGTGGAGATAGTGGCATTTAAAAAGACACAGCAGGTGGTTAATAAATAGAAGCAATGGAAAGGGATTTACGCTAAAGCTTCATAGGATGGTGAAGCACTACTGCTTTAGCTGGAGAATGATTCCAAGTTAGAACAGCTAAAAACAGCCTCATTTAATCAGCTGGGATTCTTCTTCTCAAAAAAGATCAAACAACCTATAGGAGCCATATTTCATTTGTAAAGAGTACTTGGTCATGATAAGCGTCATTAGGAATAGTTTCCAAATCAAATATGAACTGCTATGACTAAATATAATTTCAGCTCTGCATAGAAGATCACGCCAAAGTACAAAGCAGGATACATAAGAGGCCCGTTCACTTTAATCATGGAATATTATGAACACAATCCTGGGGTGGACAGTCATAAATTGCTTTAAGCCTTAAGTGCTTTACTCAGCAGAATAAAGGTACACAAGCCTGTAGGATCTCACACTACAAAAAGCCAAAGTACTCCAGGATTACCTCACATGCCAAAGCAATTTGTATGAAGAAAATACCAGGCTTTTCAAATCCTGGAGCTCTTTGTAGTTAACCATTCATTTTAAAAAATTTTTTATCGTAGAAGTAAAAAAAAGTAGAGAAAGTTTTCATAAAATAGATAAATGCAATATTTCGATTTCCTAAAATTTGCTATTTTTTTTTAGTGGAGAGCAGTAATAAAATTTTTACATCTAAATGACTCCGTTTTCACCACCTCATTTCCTTACTGACTTTTAAAAGCCCCAAAGAGTACCTGCTCACCTATGGCTCCTATGTAGCCAACACATCTGAGGAACTTAGAATGCTCTGCTTTGAATGAAGTCTGCAAGCTCAAATAAAGTCCAACAAGTCATGCGATAGCTATGCTTGCTCCAAGCTTGGTGCTATTCCTTTCCATTGGTCTCGAGATGTTTTAATTGTTTCTTTTCAAAGCCTGAGGAAGAAGGTGTGTGGGGTGCATCTGACAGGCACTCTTGCCTTCTCTGGGCCAGGAGAGCTGCTGCTTTTCCACCAGCTGGTCCTGATCTGCATCCTCGAGAGATATGTAAATTCGGAATTGAGCACCAGGCCCACTCTAACCATAAAGGGACCACCCTACAGTATATTAAAAGGTTCACATCAATGTGTGCAATTTAAATGCACATGCATATAATTAACTAGACACATTACCAGTGTGAGCTGCTAATTTGGAATGAGACACAAAAGACTGGAATATGTGCAGAGGAAAAAAAAAACTTTAAAATTAAAATGACTACATAATGAAAACTGCTTCATGCTGTGTCTACTATTTTCATGTAAACTTAATATAACTGTAAATATATTTTAATGAACAGTAGAAAGAGGCAATTACAAAGAGCAAAGGAGGGCACTGTAGCGGTGAAACATCATCAGAATAGCTCTTTGCCTCGATATTAAAAGTGCTGTTTGAAGACAGGGGATGAATTATAACTTCATAATTTCAGGGAAGATGTTTTATTTTATTAGAGACACAGACCTATTTGCCAACCTGCTGGCAATGAAAATGGAGCAGTCAAGTGAACACAGGGAAACCCTATCTAACCAACAGTGAAGAGAGGAAATCCTAGCTTGATGTTTTGGTATTAAAATATCCCAATATTAGCTTTTCCTTCTTTCACTAAAACATCCTTACTTTTCCATAAAGACTTCTCTAGAGTGTGAATAGGTTTTTGATATTCTGAAGCATCAAAGAACCATTATAGTTATAATAACCAAAAATATAGGTGAAATTTGGAAATCTTTTAAGTACTGTCTGTATCTTAGAGCAACTGAAAATTAGATTTGCATCGGTAAAATGAGTGTGATAAATTCCACAACTTAGATACTTTAGATAAATAATGCAGGGCTTCAGACAGTGATAGATTTTGGTGCTTGTATTATAATTCAGGTGGGACAGATAAGAGGCTAAGCAGCTGGAAAACATCCGCTGTCTGTTCCGGGGCTGAGCCTGTGCAGTGTTGGGGGTAGGGAACCAAGGATATACTTGTGAAGCAACTGAAAAGTTCATCCATAAAATATCCTGAGAGCTCTAATTCTTTCAAGACCAATGAATTTTGCTAATATTGGGGGGGAGGGGGGAGTCTATCCCATCTTTCAATCGAGAGTATGGCTGGGTTGCGGAAGTCAGTCACCAGAAACAGTTTTACTTAATGCATATCTCCCAGTTTTCATATTGAACAGACAATGTATATATCCTACTTTTAAATGTCAGATGAACACTTTGGGCTTGGTTAAGAGGAGATGAATAACAGCATCGATTACTGTCCTTGTTTTATGGTTACAAAGTCAATTATAACAAGCCTATTGATTAAGTTGAAATACGGGCTGCCAGACAGATTTTTAAAATCTATTTAAAATGCTATGGGTATAATGTCATTAAGAATTCTAATTACTTAATGATGCAACCCAATGGCAAAACGCTGCACACATCTCCAACTCCTGATATGATGCCTTTCAATCTGACTCAACCTTTGCATGCAACTTATATGCATAGAACTATGGAATTTTATAGATAAATGATCTAGTGAGAGTATCTTGATAAAATGAAAAACCAGGGCCAAACCACATGCGACAGGTAACATGCCCAGGGAATCCAGCCAGTGAGTTCATTACTCTTTCTTTCTACTATGCTGCCTTGTCAGTAATAATTTTAGCAAAATAGTATGTGTGGCAATTACGTTACTCAAAATTACTGTTTTCACTTTCATTTACAATTTGCTTTGAGTTCTCTTTCCTCAACTTAGAAGTCCTTTGGATTGACTTAATATCAAAATAGTATATTTAAGAATATGAATAAATACTTTAAAATAGCCAAAATAATGTGTTGGCTAATAGCCAAAATAATAGTATATTTAAGAATATGAAATAATACTTTAAAATAGCCAAAATATTCCCTTAACATGAGAACACTGAGCTAGGCTTAGTTCATTTATATATTTTTCCTTAATAATCAGAACCATAATAACGTGTAAGTGACGTTTTACTTTTTCACTCTTTCTCTTCAATCAGGGTGAAGCTAAAGCAGATTCTTCAAGTTCACATCCCTTCTAGCTATTTTTAACCATTTTAATCCAAATGTAAATTTTGCTAATTTCAGAAAAATTATTTAAAAAAAAACATTAAAACCAAAGGATGTAATTGGTTAAATCAGATTCAGAAATGCTGTCAGAGAATAATCTTTTAATTCCAACATTTTATTTACAAAAATCTACTGGAGAGCAAAAACTGGAATGTTGATATCAAAGGATATTAACTGTGATTTGCTGACTCCATTTTTGCATAAATTCAGTCATGTGAGACAGGTTCCTATGTGATATGTCCCTTTCATCAAATACTCAAGCCTATTAACAAATGCTTTGATGTTACTTGGTCCATGGAGATTTCCACTAATTTCCCTGTGCTTTTAACAGTTCCAAATACATATAACAATTGTTTATTATAAAACTGACCAGAAAGCAGTTGCTACAGGCCTCGAATCAGCCTAATGCACACGAGGATGCGCAGAGAAGGGTCTATCAACCTACGTGATCATGCAGCAACAGGACCACAGAACAGACCTCTTCCCAATGCAAAGGAAGACACACTAGTCACTCTGCGCTGTTAAATATGTAACAGGGTTCTGACTATTAGTGCAAAATGTGAGGCTTAAAATGCACAGTTATTTTCGAAGTTCACTGATCTTCTTACCACCGAAGAACAAAATGAAAGGGAAGATCTCAAGCCATAATTATGCTGTAAGCTTCTGGGGGTAGAAAACATATCTATTTATCTTAGAACCTCCCACAGCATCTGCTGCAGTTCTGACATATAACAAGCATTTAATAGATGTTTATTGATTGTTCATGACATGGTATTAAGGCTCACCACAGTGATTAAAATAAATTCTAAAACTGCAACAGTTACTTGAATAAATAAGACACAGTGTGGTGAAACAGAAGTAACTGGATTTGGAACCGGACAACCTAAGGTTAAATCCTGGTCTGACACTAACTGGCTGTGTTACCTTGAGCAGGTTACTGAATATCTGAGCTTCCAGCTCCTTGTCTGTAAAGGAAGGGTGATAATACCTGCTTTGCAGAGATGTTAGGGTAAAATGAAATGGTGTCTGGAATAAAAAAGTGCTCAATGAATACAGCCAGGGTGCTGTCTTCATGAACATAAAAAAAAATAAAATAAACACCAGAGTACCCATTATCTAAATTTTTAGTCTTTCTTTTCAAGCTGCATGCATCCTAACACACACTCTCTGTGACAACAGACATATCTTTATTAAGTCAATGTCAAAGACCGACGGATGTGCTCCAGAGCAGAGGAATAACTGTGATGAGCAAAACATGAGCACGAAAACACACACACACACACACAAAAAAAAAAACACAAAAAAAAAACAAACAAACATGAGCACGACTTGTTGCAAAAGAACCAAGTTCTTTTTTAAAGAAGAAAATATTCTGCCTATTTATTAATCAATTGTAGAATACTTGCACAGATGCACTCTGTACTTAGTAAAAACACACATTTTCTACACCCCTTTCTACTATGAGCCCATTATTCCTTACCAGTAACTTCCAGTGGACGAAGGCATGTTGCATCCAAAAAGTAACATATGATGGACAGTATCCATGCTGGCACGAGGTTTGAAGTCAACTGTTAAGAGAAAATAATACATGAATATGAATGCAAGTTACACTTCCTTGTACAAATGTCACAAGAGACTATTCAACGGTTCAAACAGCTGTATAACAAAGATGTTTTGATGCTCTTAGGATAGAATGCCCTCACTGTATAAGTTGTCTCATTCCTTAAGATGAGCACGATTTGATCATTTAATTTAGTACAATAGTAAACTATTACCTAACAAAAAGAAAATAATGAGTTAGTAGGCTGAAACTACACATACACCCACATACACTTTTAAATGGAAGGCCCCTTTTAAAGTGAAGAGAGCATTATGTGGGTATAAATGAAAGCCCCAGGCTATGGATTTACAATATATTTCATCCAGATATCAGCAGAATACTGAATGCCATAAAACACACAGCACCACACGGCACGAAACAGAAACCACAGTGAGCGGTCAAACATGAGCAAAAGGATTCATAATGCAGTACAAGCTTATTACCATCTTAAAATTACAGAAGTCACTGGGATATAATCTGGAGAAACAATTTACTAGAAAAGTGGAAAATATATCTTTATAAAAATACATAAATGACTGTCCAGGATGAGTGTTATGCACTTGTTAAAGGGATACTGAAACTTATTCAATGTCCTTTCTCTTTTTCTCCTAATAATAGTGGTTGAAAGACATTAAAATAAACAAAAATCAGTTCAGAGGAAAAGCAAAGAAAGAAATCAAAGCTAAGTATACTATTATGCATGATCAATATTGAGCACAAGCTCTCTTTCCTGGGTTGGGTTTGGCTCATCTTCTTTAGTCTGCATTCAAACTGCTGTCTTATGAGGTAGTTTACAAGTCACCTTTACACAGAAAAATGCTAAATAGCCTCAAATGATCTTAATTCTCAAGTATGTATAAAACGGTATCTTTTAGCTCTTTTTGTCTGGTTGATAAAATTAATAAAGCATCCTTTGCTGCTAAAATATGTATCTGAGACACACATATTTATAAAATAAAAAATGTTCTACTATAGCACCATGACTTGCAAAGTGTGGTTGATCAGAAAACACAGGCTACCTACTAGGAGACATCTTGACTTACAACTTTCAGGGAAAATAAAAAGCTTTTCATTTATTGTGCTGGAAAGAAGAATTTAAAGTCTAAAAAAAACCCCACACATTCATTTTAAAAAACTAACAGGAGAAGGCTGGAAAATGGACTTCATATAACCTGAGGCTTTGTTTTCTATTACAAAAGAACACAGTAAGCCTAGGAGATTAAAGAAGATATTTGGAAGGAAAGAATCAATTGGCAGTTACAACAGTTCACAAACCATAGAAAATCATATTGTTACCAAGCCTTAGTTTGTTAGCAAGAGAAATAGAAAGAAGAAGAGGGATTCCATCTCCATAAACTCTCAAGCTGAGGGCAGGCTCTGCTTCCTTTCTCCCATAATCCTCTCGCGATCATCCCTGGCAGAAGGAAAACTGAAAAAGTCCCGAGGTGGGCTTTTTGTCTCTGTCTTTTTATTTTGGTACTAGAGACCCAGTGCATGAAATTCGTGCATGGGTACGGTCCCTAGGCCTGGCCTGGGATCAGGGCCATCTTCCCCGGCTGCTGGCAGCCGGCTCTGTCCCCTGCCACCACCCAACCCCAACTCCCCGTGCGCCATCGAGCAATCGGGGCCTGTGGGCTAGGGGCAGCTCCTGCATTGAGCGTCTGCCCCCGGTGGTCAGTGCGCATCATAGCGACCAGTCATTCCACTGTTCGGTCAATTTGCATATTACCCTTTTATTATATAGGATGTGCCTCAGTGTTATGGGGATTACTTTGAGCTAAAGGCAACTGAGACCCTGCAGGCTCAAAGAACTTTCTGACCCCCTCCCTTAACTGTCTAGATCAATTTAAATTAGGAACCTGGCCCATGATGAGAGTCATCACCATAAATGACTTTTTACCTTTGTATATGGCAGGGCAAACTAATAACTGCTGAACATGTGGTTTCCCTGCAATTACCTTCTGAAGCCCCAAGCTGCATTACCTCATCCCTAGCTCAGAACATCTTATATACCCATATTTCCCTTCTGTCTTTGAACCTCTCACGTATATAAGGTCTCTGACTCTACATATGTAATTAAATATGGTCATTTTGTCTTGTTAATCTGTCTCATGTCTATTTAATTATTAGATCACTGAGAGCAGAGGAAAGTTCTTCCTCCCCCACGGAAACAGATCGATATCTTTAAGTGGTAGTAAAAGAAAATTCCTTAGAGTTCCCTTTCATAAACACTCTCACTAACTCATACATTCTTTCAAAAACTCAAGATCTAATTTAAATGCTAAGTAAATTATTAGTACAGAGTGAAAACAGGCACCCAACCAACTTTTTCATATCCTAACGGAAGAGTATATTGACGTATTTGCATTGTTACAGCTCAAAATACAATTTATTGCAATTGAAAAATACCTCCAGCAAAAAGAATGTCATATCAAAATGTAAATCTAAAACAAACAGTAGATACATAAAATAAAGCAGGACTGGGACAATTTCATCGAAGGGGTCAACTGGGAAAAGACTGGCTGACAGGTTCATTTCCTGGGTTTCTCCATTCCTATGTATATGCCTGGCTGTGCCAATCCAGACCCCACCCCTCGTCAACAACAGTGAGGACCACTGAGTAGGCTGGAGCTTTCAACACTACACAAGACAGAATATGGAAAGATATTTTAAAAGCACATCTTATAAGAAATTCCCTCTTCTTTCTTTTTCTCCCATCATCCACCAAAGAAGTAAAGGATCCAAGGGGAAGAGCACTAGAGGCTAATAATGAAGACAACTGCACTTATGTGTGTGACTCTGACAGGCAGAATAAACAAAGGCAGCCTCCGGATGGGGACAAACGGGCATAAACACAGCCTTGTGAGCGTGCTATATCTGATTAGATTAAATGTGCCACCGACTCTTCTAACTCAGTAATACGATGACAGTTGCTAAAGTGGAAATGGTACTTCAGTCTCAATGGCTGTTCACAGTTCAGATTGCCTGAGGCAGAAGATCAGGGAAAATTTTATAGGCAAATAAGTGTGACTAAGTCCTGGGACCCAAATTCTCCTGAAGGACTAAAACTCCAGAAATAGTGCCTCATGCATATTAATTAAAGGAAATATGATGACACACAGTGCACAGGTTGAAAGATTTCTCAAAGGATAATGCCATCTGAAATGAAAGACTTGAAAGTATGTGTGTGGGCGACATATTGAGCAAGGAGATAACTGGGTCTATTTTCTGGAGTTCTAAGCAAAATTTGTTGTAACTGTATGAGGTTGTTGGGGATTTATGGCCTCTTTTAGCTAACATCAGACTACAATCAGGGCCATAAAATACACTAAGAATGTGAACTAAGACAGAATTTCATTTAACTCTTGGCTTTCTATTTTTCCTTTCCAAGAAGATATCCGGATCTGCTTGTCAACATTTGACATATCTGCCAGACCCAGGACGTGGAAAGACTTCGAAGAACACAGATAGCCAAGTGGAGGAATGAGCGATTAAGGAGACATCCATGTACATACAACCAATCCTAAATTACTGTTGATAATGTGGAACACCCTCTTTAGCTAAAAGTACGCAGTAGGGGAATCCTATCTAATGAAAGAGTAGTATGCAAATTGACTGTCACCCAAACACACAAGATGGCTGCCCCATGTGGTCAAAGATCCTGCCCCCATGTGGACACAAGATGGCCACCACAAGATGGCCAGCAGGGGAGGGCAATTGGGAGGGATCAGACCAGCAGGGAGGGCAGTTGTGGGCGATCAGGCCAGCAGTGGAGGGCAGTTGGGAGGGACCAGGCCTGCAAAGGAGGGCAGTTGGGGGCAATCAAGTCTGCAGGGGAGGGCAGTTAGGGGTGACCAGGCCGGCAGAGGAGGGAAGTTGGGGGCGACCAGACCTCCAGGGAAGGGCAGGTGGGGGGCACACAGGCCTGCAGGAGACAGCAGTTGGGGGGGACCCAGGCCTGCAGGGGCGGGCAGTTAGGGATGACCAGGCCTGCAGGGAAGGGCAGTTAGGGGCAAACAGGCTGGCAGGGGAGTGGTTAGGGGGTGATCAGGCTGGCAGGCAGAAGCGGTTAGGGGCAATCAGGAAGGCAGGCAGGCGAGCAGTTGGGAGCCAGCAGTCCTGGATTGTGAGAGGGATGTCCGACTGCCCTCTAAGGGTCCCAGATTGGAGAGGGTGGAGGCTGGGCTGAGGGACACACCCCCCCCCCCCATTCACGAACTTCGTGCACCAGGGCCTCTAGTATTATATATAGGCTTTGATAATTAACCTATGGAAAAAAAAGAACTGATTTGCAGATGCAAGTTTAGATCTCCAGAACTTAGGCCTTCTAGAATTGCTGTGTGATATATCATTAGAGATAACTGTTGTTAACTCTATTTCTTTTTTCCTCCAAGTGGGGAACATATTATACACAATAAAAAGTTTATTTTGCATACTGTGGGTATTTTTCCATGTTACTAAACAATTTCCATCAATAGTACTTTACCCTTGGTTTTGTGCATCAGTAGTACCTTGTTCAAAATACAGGTGCCCATCGTCAATGCTAGATCAACCTTGCCCCTTTCTTCATCAATATTTCATTCAAATCTCCCGAGGTCATTACAGGCAAGTGTATCTTTGAAAAGTTTCACAGATGAATAACAGGGGACTCTGACTACAATCAACATTTTTAGTGCCTGAATATACTATATAGTGTGAGCATACTAAAAATCCAGTTAATTCATCTTAGTTAACTTGGACTGCCTTGCTCTTTTACGTGCATAGGACAAATAGTAAAAACAAGGTTTCTTTCAAAATAAATATATAAAAAAGTTTCTGAAGGCAAAAGTTAGTTGATCCTTTAGAGTTGTTTCAATATTGAGAGAATAGAGAGGTGTAAGGTTTAAGAAACAATAATGTGAAGAAATTGTCATAATGAAAAAAATTACAAGCAGGCCTCCGAATTTTAGTATCACTCACATAAATATGTCTTTATTTCCAAAAAATACATATTATACTTCAAAAACCATTCATAGGAACTGAGGATAATGCTCTAAATTGTAACTTAAGTGTAGGATATGATCAGCCTTAATGTGTGTCATCTTGCAGTTGAGCCAAAAGGTTCAGAAAAATGTAAAGCTCACAGCAATACTGCCCATTGGGCAGCATGTTAAAAACCCACAGCAATGGCAGATTATATGATCTTCTACCAGCTCCCTGTGTATCCATAAAGCAATTCTACACAAGCAGAAAGACCTTTTGCTTGAACATTTTAATCAGAAAATTTAATAGAGAAATGGTCATTAACTCTCACTAGCATGGACAATAACACACAATTCAGAAAGCATCCTTAACGTGGTTTACAAGGACTTTAAGCTACTGTTGCCAAATTATCCAAGAAATAAGATACCTGAGCAAGTCTACAAATTGAACACAAACTAAAAATTAAATAAAATAACCCTTACTTCCAAATAAAGGAATTTTAGCCCATGAGAGGGAAGGGACAGGAGTGGGCTGGAAGAGGTTAACGGGGGAAAAAGGAGGACCTATGCAATACTTTCACAATAATGATTAAAATAATAATAAAAAATAAAACAGAACTCCTACTAATTTAAAAAAAGGAATTTTAGCACAAAAAGAATAAAACTTCTAGATGATATACCTTTTAAAACTGAACTTCTTGGCATATGCCAGAACCAAGGAAATAATCAATAAATACCCTGTCAGCCAGGCTATGCAAGACGAAACAGCAGAAGCTCTATTAAGCTCAGTTTTTGTGATGTCACTCCTATAACAGTCCCCTATTACTTTACCCCAGAACTGAATCCATATCCGCCCTCTTGCCTTTCCAGGTCATGCATGATACTGCACCAGTCGGCTAGCCCACCACGTTTCTAACATGACTGCTGCCAACCTGCATTCGGCACTCACATCAGGCAGCCCATCTCACTTAACAGCCAGAATCACTAACATTTACTGAGGGCTTACCCTACGCCAGGCTCATTTACTTCTCACAACAACCACAGGAGCAGGTCTCTTTTCCCTCCCACAAATGAGCCTGAGGAGAGAGAGGCCCAGGAACTTGTCCTCGGCCATGCAGCTAGCAAGGAGCACACTCGTGTCTGGCGTGCTCCTCCATTGCTCAGACCATTGGCCGCTGGAATATTCTCCTCCCCTCTGCAGACCTTCCCCGAGCCAGATCAAATCTTGCCTATCTCTCTCATGAAATTTTCTCTGACTAGAAAAATTCATACTGATCTTTAGAGAAGTTGCCCCCGTTCCCCCATGAAATAGCTGAATCGGCTACTTCAGCATCAAAGCACCACAAACCCTTGCCACTGAAGGACGTTTACACAGCAATTCCGATCCAAACCCGGCTTTCTGAATTGAACTGACCATTTTACTGGGGGTGGGATGATGGTGGCATTTTGATATTACTGCATTAAAAAAACTATGTCCACATGTTATATATGTGGTGACAGAGTAATTGCATGAGGATGGGGACTTACACACACACACACACACTCACACACACACACACACACACACGGATATAATTGACATATAACATTATAATTGTTTTAGGTGTACAACATCATTATTTGATATTTGTATATATTGTAAAATCATCACCAAGATAAGTCTAGTTAACATCCACCAGTTATGTTTGATAATCTCTACCTGTATCTAATTAAAGACTTTCCTAAATCTCAGCTATATAAAATACAATAAAATGATTCCTACTCCTCTCCCCTCCCTTTTTTATTACTTGAGAAAACCCCGAGGTTTGTTGAGGGTCATGTTGGAAATATGGGCATCTGGGTGACCTAAGGATGGAGGACATTTAAGAAATACTCTGAAACAAGGTCCATAGCAGCAGCTTTTCCTTCATGATATGACCAAGCAAATTAGGTTTTGTCCATTCATCAGAGACCCTAGAATAGAGTATCTTATTTGTGCTATCTCAGCTCTCTCCACGTAGCTTTCACTATGGAACTAGAACAGCTTCCTAGGGTGCCTGCTGGAAGGGACCCAATGTTCATGTGGGAGACAGAGACTACATTATTCATTCTGAGGAAAATCCTAGGTGGAAGCAAAAAGGTGACAGAGTGATTGCATGAGGATGGGAATTTACACAGACACACACACACACACACATGCACACACATACTTTTATTTACTGCTGTCAAAGCCATAAAATGTGGATATATGAGTATTATAACTGTGCCAGACCTTGATCTTTATAGTCACACTATGTACTAACCCATGAACATGATCAAAATTAGGTTGTCCCTGCAGGTTTTCAAGCATCTCAGCATCACCTTAATGTGTGCTTTGTTTAAGAAAGGCCACATTTGGAAATAGTCAAGTATAACTGTGCAATTCTGCAATAGAAATTGTTCTACATTCAAGAGAGAAGCCCAAGAAAACAAAAAGCAATGGATCATTAGATTAATTTCATCTGTTTCTAAATCCCATGGCTTCTATCTCATTTGTATAGAGCATTTTGATAGATAGGGACCTGCCATCATTCACTAAGGAAAAGACACATTTATTTACTGGTCATCCATGTGAAGGAAAGCAAGTGGATGACGATGACAGTCAAATTTCTTGGCTGAATGGGCTGCTGTCAGAGCCAATTCCTCTGAGTGTCTGTAAAACACCTTTTAGACAGCCTCACAGTTCAGTGGTCAAATGCAGATTTTATCAGACCGTCACCCATCCCGATTCTGGGATTTCTTAGTAAAACAATAAACAAAAGCAATGCTCTAGGGAGAGCTATGATTTTGTTCAAAGTATACAAATTATACTTATCTTCATTCTAGTATTTCCTCAAACACCCACTTTAATTCACACTTAATAATTCAACACAGACAAATGAACACATCAAATGTTGTGTATGCTCATATGTAAATGTGACAGGCATATGCACATATAAATTCCATGACAACTGTGATGGTGTTTTCTCAAAATTAAGAAGTATGTTTATCTAAAAAGAATTACCTAATTAGTCACACAAGCATAAAGCCCAATTTATGATTTTTTTCAAATGCAACTTTGGTTTTTAATACCATCTTTTTAAAAAAATATATTTTTTATTGATTTCAGAGAGGAATGGAGAGGGAGAGAGAGACAGAAACATCAATGATGAGAGAGAATCTTTGATTGGCTGCCTCCTGCATGCACCACACTGGGGATCGAGCCTACAATCAAGGCATGTGCTCTTGACCAGAATCGAACATGGGACCCTTCCGTCCACAGGCTAACACTCTATACACTGAGCCAAACTGGCCAGGGCTTTAACATCATCTTAATAAGCAATCTGAATTGTACTCTTCCTTTTGTGATTTTTCCCACCAGAAATCTGAAAAGCAAAAGGAGAAAGTCCTTTTCCTATGCCCTGACATGTGTAGTCATGCCTTCCAGAATTCTGTCAGGCTGGGGTTTCCTTGAATTTGTGTCACACCTCACATCCCCGTTAACTGGCACACAGCAGAATTTATGAACAAGTGGCTTTTCTTAAAAAACACATATTTACTTACATTCAAACAAGAATATAATTTAAGGCAAAAAGGTAAATTGGCTACTATTCGATATGTTGCCTTAGAAAATGGCCAAACAAAACACTTGTTCAGTGTTCACTCGTGTATTATGCAAACAATTACTGAGTCCCTACACACCCTGTGGCACATGTCCTACTGGCATTCAAGCATTTTAAAGGCATAAATAATAAAAGAAGAAAGTATAAAGCAATAAAAGTGACTTAAGAAATGAATAAGCCAAGTATTATAGGTCTTTACAAGTCTTCATTTCCAATGAATAAGGCACCCTGCAACCTAGAATTTAGGACAACCCACAAAAAGGCTTCATTCATGAAAAAGCCTTGGTTACCACTACCGAACTTTCACTTTGGGAGTCTGGAAAAGTTATGTATGATCACTCTCCCAACATACAATCTAAACATGCAAGCCCTTTTCCTTTTGCCAATCTTTAAAATTTCACGTGTATTGAAAGAATAAGATGGTTCTTATTCTTTCATGAGGTTTACTTACTTGTGGGCAAAACTGACCAGAGTGTTCCCAGTAGGGAGTGAAGGTGAGGGAATGAGAGAATAATTGTATTTGATGTGAGGAAGACAGAGATGTGCTATTACTGTATTTCAGTTCCATCTATCCACTTGATAACTTCTTTTCTTTCTTTCCTGTACCACTACCCTCGCACCCAAACCTGTTAGGATTTAAATGGCATACAAGTAGGGTAGCCAGCAAAAAGCTTGGGCATGTTCCTTAACCTCTCTGACTCTGTTTCCTCTTCGGTAAAATGGCTTAAAAATACAGTGTCTGGCAGGCTATCAGTAAACAATGGCTAGTGGTGGGCTGATTATATGAACACAGATTCCATACAAACTATTGTCCTAACACCCAACTAAATCAAGAACGCTGATGTTCCTGTCTCTGTTTCTCTAACTCTAAAATGGGACTAACTTCAGGGTCATCCTAAGAATTAATGAGATAGCATATACAACATTTCCTTATATAAATAATTTGTGGTACTTCTCTTTGGTTTTCTATTTTAGGTGCCTACACATAAATTTCTGTGGTTGCTGGATTATGCAAATAATGGTAATGAGAAATCACCTGGGGGTAGTACATTAAAGGACTTACATTGAAAATGAAACTATTTTGAAAAAGAGACAAAATCTTTACTATTCATACAATCCTCTGAGCCATAAAGAGAAGAAATACTAAAATTACTTATTAATCGTATAAGATCCTTTAAGGACCTTAGAACTGGGAACAGTTTAATCTTGGAAGAGAGTTGCCTGAGAAAATGCAGGAATGTTTAGTACCCTGGTTCTACTATAGCCCTTTATGTGTCTCCCGTGAATATTTTTCTTGACTGAATATATTCACTTGTACTTTTCAACTTTAAATTATGTAAAAGCAAACACATTTATATTAAGAGAGCCGTAACACATTCCAGGATATATATTTATAGTCCTTATAGTCCCCAGCTCTGAAATCATATACCACCACTAACCTCCAGAAACAAACCAGTAACCAGTATTAATGTGAGACCTGTAGTCCTGTTGTGAAACATGACCTTCATGTTAACACAGATGTGCAGAGTGGCCTTCGTTCAAAGCAAGTGTGAAACAGGAGGAAACAAGACTATCTCTGAACTTGCACAGAGAAAACATAAAATTAGTAAGGAAAAAACGTTCATGTAAAATTCCTTTTATGAGTAACTAGAGGCCCGATGCATGAAATTCGTGCAAGGGGCTTGGCCCTCACAGCCGTGGCAGCTGCCTCAGCCCTCGCAGCCGTGGCTTCGTCTGGAAGGTCATCTGGAAGAACATCCGGAAGGTCATTCAGCTGCTCGGTCTAATTAGCATATTACACTTTTATTATTATAGATTATTATTTTCTTCTAGACTGCCAAATATGTGGCTATGAAATTGAGATTTTTAATGCTGACATTTTAATTATTTATACCTAAATCACATTTGGTGTTCCTCAGCATTCTACAATTAGGAATCTAAATTATTTTTCTGTCTCTAGAGTTAAAGTTCAGGATCTGGGAACACTGTCCTAACTTTTTTCTTGGTGATTTTAATTATTATACAGAGTAACAACAATCAGGCAATGGTCAACTTCCTTCAACTTTCCAAGGTCTGATTTTCATCTTTAGCTATTAACCATGGAGGATATTCTGTTTAGAGAGTTTGTTATAGGTGTATTTTCTGTTGTGATTACCACCAAAGTATGTCGGGGGAAAATAAAGGCACATTGCTCTGGCCTTGCAGGTCTACAGTGCATATTCCCATGGGGAGCACCTCATGGAAATTCATCCTCAGCTGGCTCCAAGGCTACTGGACACATTGTACAATCCAAATAATAGCTGCTTCAGACAGCCCACTTGAAGATTAGTTTCAAGGGACCGAAGTACAACTCTCATTATCATCACTTTCTCTCCAAAATCAACACTTCAAACCAGGAAAGTGAAGTAGGAGGAAAAAGCAAATCCATGAATAATTTGCCAATCACACATCTTCCCTAAACAGTTAAGAGTCTGCCATAAGGCAGGTCTAAATTAAAACAACCTAGATGAAAACAGATGGCGCTTTGTCATTTTTCTATCTGATTTGAAGATCCAGTTAGGGAAGGGCTTGTCATTTACAAGTCCTCTTATTCTGTAATACAGACAACAAGAACAACATTGCTTCCGTCCTCCCACCATCCCTCCTTCTCTTCTTTCAGTCTCTCCTTCCTTCCTTTCTATCCATTTACCTGTCTAACAGGTAAAATATTACATCCTCCAATGTTGATTCTAAGTGCATTCGATTTACAGCATGACCCAGCAAGTAAATAAACAGTCTGTTGAGTGAAGCAGAATTAAGCATCCAGCCACAGACAGAAAGTCAATACAATACAAATGGGACCACATGGTATTGGCAGCCATTGACATCTGCATGCAACTGCTTAACTACTATTACTCATGCATCTCTCCAGATACAGTTTGTAATCCTATCTCTCAGTGGCTCTCGCTAGTTGGTTTCCACATTAGGCATGATAAATGCATTTTAGAAACTGACAGTAAAAGATTAATACGCTCATAACCATCAAAGAGGACCTTTCACTGATTTCAAAGAGCTTGCCCTCCCTTCAACTGCCAACCACTACCCCATCCAATTATTACTTACTCACGAAGGCTTCCTCATCCATTGGCAAACGCATTGACATGCAGAAGTATGTATCAGACTATTAAAGAAAGAAAGACAAAATTCAAATTAAATTGCTGCTAGTCAGTAAGAAATAATAACTAGTCAAAGCATAGGCTATATGACAGGTGAAGTTGCCTGCCGCACGCGAGGTGCCAGGTTCGCGAAGGGGCTAACTGTAGAACTTAGGTAGTCTAAACGTTTTTCTAAGACTCTTCAAATCCTATTTATAAAACCAATTATCATGAGCAATATTTCTAGTATGTCACAGTTAAAAGGCAACATTTTAGATGCTTCTATGAAGAGTGATACAATTTATTAATGCATCTGATTTTAAAATGGTAGAAAATTGGTTTTGAACATATTTGCTCTTTGAAAAATTAAGGATTTAATGTCCTGATTCACTTTACAGTTGTCCAAATGTTAACTAGAAAAGTACAATGAGTAAAGGTTGGTGTTAAAATATGTTATATTTGGTTGTTCTTCCTTATTTTAAACATTTATGTAGTTTATTAAAGGAATCGACATTAATTCAATTATTCTTTTTTTCTAATTATTGGTCTTTTATCTAAATGGCTACTTTTCTGCTATCAAATATATTAACATCAAGAATTTTTAGTGATAAAAATTGCAATTTAAGGAGAATGAGCTTCTTTTGATCTATGCATTCCTCTTCTTTAACGGAAATCCATATTCAGTGAAGTATGTGCTATGGTTGATAATTCACCAAATACAAATAGAGACAACTCATTTAATAATTCATACTTCATGGATTATCACTGCACTGTGCTGGATCAAGAGACTACACAACATGAATAGAGATCAGTTGGGTTTCTCTAAACCTACTGGTTAGCACCAAAAGATTGCGGAATTGTACCTCTTATTTTATTTCTGTGTTGGGATTCAAGGATGTTCAAATACACATCAAGCAAGTATATTATAATTTGAAAAATTATAGAAATATGACTCAGTCTTCATTTCTACTTTTGTATATGCCATTTTGTTTCTCAATTGAGCAAACTTTCATTTCTTAAAAGACTTCATAATTATTTCAATTCACTCTTATTTTGCTAAGAAAGAAATGTACTGGGAAATGTTGAAGTTTCACAGTAAGGAGGTTAAGCCACTGAGTATCTAAAACCCATGAAATATACTGGCAAAGTAATGTTCAAAGATCTCACAATCATGTACAAGATGGCTCATAAATATTTTCCAACCTCTGAGTTACTAATTTACAAAATATTCCTACTCTGTTCTAACAAACAAACAAACAAACAAACAAAAAAAGAATAAGCTCAAGATTCTTTTCTATTTGCTCATCCTCAGCCATGAGTAAATCACCACTGCAAGATATTTAGTGGCTAATTGTTACCAGCTGCTATTGTTACCATTACTATTTCTAGCGAACAGTTATTGAATGCTTATCATGTGCCAGGCATGGTTCTCAATGTTTTATTTGTATTATATCATTTAATAAATGAAGCAATACAAATGACAGATAAGCAGTATTATGAACTCCACTGTAAAGATACTAAGAATGACATTAATTGAGAACATAGTATGTGCCACTACTGTTCTAAGCACTTTACATGCATTAATTCTTTTATTCCTTAAAACACAATCTTATGATATAGGTAATATTGTTATCCCCATTTTAGAGATGAGGAAACTGAGGTAGACCAAGGTTAAGTAACTTTAATTTGTTCTAACCAAAACCTGACAACAGGCAGATAGGCTTCTGAACACCCTTCTTATTAGTGCAGTTACTTAAGGAAGCTGGCAACAAATCTTTTCTCTGTCTCTTTGAGATCTAAAGCTTCTACCACCTGGAACTGTCTTCTCATACTCAACGAAGTACTTCTGCTCTGATTCTCAGCCACTGGATGCCTTGTTCTAACTTACATCACTGCTTCCTCTCATAAACATAGGAGAAGTTTGTTATTCCTCTGGTTAAGTGCCAAGTCACATGGACCAATTACCCCATCACCCCTCAGTCCCTATCTCTTAACACTCCCAGCCTTTAAAAGGTCTCCTGTCTTTTGTGTCAGCAAAGTTGAGTTCAGTTCACATTTCTTCCCTATTGCAATAGTTAACATTGAAGAAGTCTGCCTTTACCATTTTACTGTCCACCTAGTTTACTTTGACACTAACAAGTGCAGGAGCTGATACAGTGTGTATCAAATCAATAATTAGCCTTCAGCTGAAAGCTCTGAAGACCACAGTTCAATAGAACAGGGACTAGCTAAAGGTATTTAATTCTTTTTTCTGCAACTGTAAAAAGTACCAGAAATTTTGGTCTGGAGTATTCTAGTTCCAGAGTTTGGTTTCCAGAATTAGATTGAGAGCTCAAGATCCAGGAGCTCAAGATCCATGTAAAAAAGATACACCCCGAAGGGTCATTTACGTGGCACAACTGGAGAAGCCTACTCTTAAAGATGCTGCAGGGCCAAGTTCTGTCTGTCTCCCTCAGACTGGCTGAGTATGAGTGAGCACTCTTTCTTTTGTTCACTTTCTTCTCCCAATTGTTCCCTGAATGGTCTAACAGGCACTGCAGCTTTTTTTTTTTTTTTTTTTTTTTTTTTTACAGAAATGGGAACTAATTCACAGAAATGTTTTTGATCTACCTAAGGCCACCCAGGTAGGTAGTGTATAAAAGTATTTGAGTTTATGCCTTCATGACTATTACAGATAATTATATATCTTTTTTGCCACTAATTTTTTTTCATTTTTCAATTACAGTTGATATTCAATATTATATTACTTTCAAGTTTTAAACTAGTTACATTGTGATTCTGGAGAGTCTTTCTACCTTCATACCTCTGTTTTTGTAACTATGAGACTAAATCCTATGTTTTAAATAAAATTTAAGGTTCTTCATAATTAAATGAACAACTATATTTTTAATAGGATGTGTAACTTGATAAAGAATGGATAGGACAATGGCCTTTCCCAAACTATTACAAGCTCATCAATACGGATTTATTTCTTTAGCATGTCACCATGAATAGTGCTTTAAATTTAAATTTCATGCTGTAAGCAGTTGGTTTAAGAATTTAAGACTATAATAATGTGTTATCACATAGTTAACTACCACCAACCCTGGGAATGAGAAACACACACACACACACACACACACACACACACACACACACACACACAAGCCTCCTGAGGCAACAATATTAAGAAAAGCAGAATGATGCATTTCTCAAAGTAATAAAATCATCACATCACTAATATGTGCAAGTAACCAGTTGTGTTTTTCTTTTTTTGCAAGATGAACACCAGGAACAATATTTAACAATGCCCTGATCAGGTAAATATGACCCCACAACTTCTGTCATTCAACAAGATAAAAAGATTCAAATGATTTAAACATACGATTGGTACTTAGCATATGATACCTTGAGGGAGAACCCTGATTGTGCCTCCTACTACAATCTAGAAGATTTCCTTCATAATTATTTCCCATGTTAATGCCACCATGTAGGTATTACTGACACTCATTTAAAGATGGAAAAACTTAAGTTCAAGAAGACAAATAAATTGTTTGTGATTTTCAAAAATTTCTGGAAACGGATGAAATGGAATTTGAACCCAGTTCACTACAGCACTTCTCTTTCCACTATGGGAAGACAGATATTAAAAAAGGGGAAGAGGCGGGCAGAGAATAATCAAAGAAATTATATGTATGTATGCATAATCCATGGACACAGACAATAGTGTGGTGAAGGCCTGGGGTGGGGTAAGAGCCAGGTGGGGGTGGGGGACAATGGGGGAAAAATAGGGGACAGCTGTAATACTCTCAACAATAAATATAAAAATTTTAAAAAGGCTATTTTCAAGCCCCTTTAATATTTGAAAAGAAAATGTCAGTTCTTAGGCACAATGTTAGTTGTTTACTTGATTAATGGGAGAAATAAAGGAATCAAAGATGTATAAAATTTAATGAGAAGTTTTTGTTCAAGTCCTCGAAATTTCCAATAGCACTTGAAAACATTTCATGAAAGCTTGTCAACGAAGTGCAAAAAGCCAGACTAGAGCCACAGCTATCTAATTCTGTCACTATTTTGATTCTGCAAAGTAAAGCTATTTGAAAACATATACATAACTCAGATCAATGTTTCTCTCTAACACATCCTGAAGACACAAAAACAGCACCTTCTGCCCATTATAGTAGTTCCTTCGTTCGAACACACTGTCCTAGAAAGGATGCTTCTATAATTCACCCCAAACTACCAGTACAACCTTTCACAATTTTCCATATATCATCATCACGAACCCTATTTTCCTCTCTCTGGGAAGAACACTGTAGTTGAGCTCGGTACCAGGGGACTGTCTATAAAATACTGTAGATTCAAACTGCTAGCATAATGCTCAGCGGCACAAAAAGGAAGGCATATCCTGTGAATGTACACAGCCAGTCTCCGGTGCTGTCTGCTGTGGCACATCAGCCAAATCTAATCTAGAGGGACATGATATCGCTGACGCCTCTTTACTGCTGCTGTTGGGAATGATCCTGAAAAAGCACATTTTTTTTTTTCCCTGACAAAAGAAGATAGTGTGCTAGAAATGAAAACAAATGTGCCTAGTAATAAAGAACTCCTACTATATTCTATTATTACCAATTTTAAGCTGAGTTCTCAATGCAGACAGTACCAGTAAGACCTTGTTTACGTTATTTAAGAAAAGAGTTCTCTTTATTTTGATTTAGTCATTTGGGAGACGACAGAGATACAGTGGTTTCTATGGAATAAGTAGTTAATAACACAACTGCCTATTTAAATCAATACGGGACAAACAAAACCATCTGTATACTATTACATGGGAAAACTGTTCACATGAAACCAGTAATTTCTGTTTGGGGAAACCAGAGGTACCATTCAGATGCTAGTGCTGAACACTATGATCTGATCCTGACTGGATAATATCCTCACTGCCCTTTTATTGTTCAGGCTTAAAGAATCCCTGCGGACCACCTTCCTTACAGAGACTGCTCAATGTGGTGACACAAATAGGTGTATAGATAGACAACATGATCCTTTTGCTTATTTTGCGGCTATTTGCAAATTGGTTGTAACCCATAGAGATATCACATTGTGTACAGTATGGTCTCTGGTAACTTTTCTCTTGTTAGCTAACCAGAGCAGTGGAACCATCTCATGGTGGCAACTGTGACTTTGTGCCTGTTCGAAATAGGTAGTTACCTCTCTACTAACCCAGGTCATACACATTTTAAATCCAATCCAGAAAAACTGTGAAGGATCCATCCCTACACATGTTCACATACTCACTCTGGGTTAAATTACTTAAGTTCTCTAAAGAACTGGTGGAAATCTCCGGGACGGACTGTGGTTCTTGCCAGACCAATAAGACAAAAGTACAGAAAGTGTTCAGTTCTCTTTGACAAGAAGGTAAGTTATATTGAAAGGAAGAAAACAATTGGAAAATTATTGTTTTTTTAAAGTTTTCTTTGAATTGATCCAGATAGAAGATACAATCAAATTGCTATTTCCCAAGGTAATTTTAGTACATGTCTCTTAAGCTTATACTGACTCAGTGGTCTTTGTACTTTCAGCCTTATCCTAGTGTGAAAGAATTAGAGCAAAGGAAAACTATACCAAAGTATAGATGATTTTCTGCAGCAAAGAATTCAGGTTTAAAAAATTTACCTCTCTGAAACCAGAGCTGAAGATACTTACAGATTTTCTTTTGTTAAGTCTTTTGTTAAGTCTTTCTCTTAACATATAAATTAAAAAATATGTTGTCCATTTTTTATATTTATTAGGCTCTGGAAGAAATAGTTACAGTGGAGATTTGATGTTAAATCCTTCCTAAGTGACTATAAAAGAGCATTCTCCAAAGTGCTCTATTCTTGTCCTTACCATTAAGCTAAGCTCCATTCCCAACAACTTTTTGGATGTTTATCCTAACCTACAATGCAACCTTGTTATAAAAATGTCTGCTGGCACCCTAAGCATTTAGAATAATATCTGGCACATACTGGGAGCTCTATAAATATCTGTTGAATTTTGCATGAATCACCTTCTTCCTTTGGTGGCAATAAACTCGGTTTAAGAAAGGCTGAACTGAAACCTGTGTTATAGATGCTGCCTAATTAGGGTTTTACACAGCGTCCCTTTTTCATAAGAATTTTATCCTTCAGTAGATTCATCCCAGAATCCCATTTGCATTTTTAAACTATAATCGCATTGTGGCTGATGATGACAAGATGCTCCATGCCAAGTAGCTGAAATGGGAGCCGCTTTCCTGGCAAGGGCTCTTCTTTGGGAATCACCAATGCGTACTAGCAAATGATGAAGAAAAAATATTTTGGTGAGGGAACACCTCTGTCTTAGAGCTCTCACACAGTTTCATTTCAGAGGAAACCAGGAGCATACTGATAATCCTATATACTAAAAGCCTAATATGCTAAGTGGCTGGTGGGCTGTTAAACCAATCAAAGCGTAATATGCTAATGATATGCTAAGGCCACTCAACTGCTTGCTATGACGTGCACTGACCACCAGGGGGCAGACAGTTGACTGGTTGACCAGTCACTATGACGTGCACTAACTACCAGGGGGCAGATGTTCTGAAAGGTAGGTTAGTTTGCTGCTGGGGTCTGGCCAATCGGGACTGAGCAACAGAGGCTGGACATGCCCTGGAGCCATCCCACAGTCTCTCCCCGGCTGGCCCACCTCCTGTGACCCCTTGGGGGATGTTGGAGAGCTGGTTTCAGCCCAATCCTGCAGGCCAGGCTGAGGGACCCCACTGGTGCATGAGTTTGTGCACCGGGCCTCTAGTGGTCTATAATTGATTACCAAGGCCCAGCAGGGGGTAACAGTGGTGGGATCCTTCTTGGCTCCCTGGTTATAGGGGGAGTTACGTGAAGGGAAGTGTACTGTTCTGAACAGGGAGTTGCTGACAATCTATGCTACTCACCTCCCCTAAGCTTAAGCCAGTGGTTGATGCTTTTCACCAAGTTTCCCTAAATGTGGAAACTGTCAATTTTCTGAACCTTGTGTCAACAGTCACTAGCCACACCTATGTTCCTCTCCTTTAGCACAGCTGACTGGAAAGGAACTATATTTATCAGTCTGTTCAGCAGGCCTGACCATCTTGAGGGAAATAAGAGAGGGAAAGCTAATTCAATTCTAGGTAAAATGAAGACAGTTGCGACTTCTGCAAAATGATACTTTTTCTTTAAAAGAAGAGGTACAACAGGCATGGAGTACTTCTGTTTAATGATGAAGTCACACATTTGGTTAACTATGATGAAGGGCAGGATCATTCTGCTTCTCTTCACCTCCCTCACAGTGATTCCATTACCACTAATTTCCCTCAGACTTGCAACTCATAAAGAAAACATTATAGCAGGTTTGCATCCTTTGCCTTGAACTTCTAAGAGGCACTATAAAATCAAATACAAAAATATTCTTTGGCCAAAACCGGTTTGGCTCGGTGGATAGAGCGTCGGTCTGCGGACTGAAGGGTCCCAGGTTCGATTCCGGTCAAGGGCATGTACATTGGTTGCGGGCACGTCCCCAGTGGGGGATGTGCAAGAGGCAGCTGGTCGATGTTTCTCTCTCATCGACGTTTCTAACTCTCTATCCCTCTCCCTTCCTCTCTGTAAAAAAATCAATAAAATATATATATATATTTTTAAAAAAATTCTTTGGACCCCTCTTTGCTTTTCCTCTGCAGGTCATAAATATCTGTTTCACAATAGGCGTTACAACAAAGCTCCTTGTTTGCTAGTCTGTCTCCTGCTATTGGCCTGTGTTTTAAAGGCTGAAGCCTTGATTTATTCTTGTTTGTATTCCCAAAGATCACCTGGCATAAGAACTGGGTATGCAGTGCATGTTGGTTGAATTGGTCTGTTGAATTCTCTCATGCTACATGACTAATAACCTTTCATAAAGGGCCTATTCCTCCTAAAATAGCTCCAGAGTATTGAGTCACTTTTTCCTTTAAGGACTTTATTTATGCTTTTTAAAAGGCTATCAAACCAAGTTTATCCCACTGTAATTTTCCAGCTTCCATCGAAAGACAAATATTCATAATTCAAAGAAAGGAACGACTCTACAAAGGTTGTCTTTTCTTTGTATTTTAACTCCCAGGGGTAGATACTTGTCATGTAGTTAATGGGGTTTTTGTAATAATGAACCAAATAGCTTTAGAATTGCAAATGCCCACTTCCCAGACATGTTTGTACTTGTCATCAGTTCATTTTACATTGTAAACATAAATACTGCGCTTCCGTGCGTATTGTCCTCCTTTAAGCCAAATTGGAAAATTCCTAATACTAAGTGAAAAAGTAAATTTAATGCTTTAAAATTTGCTTTATTTTCTTATTTTTCTGAAAGTTATATACACATACAACCTAAGTACAACAAAACTAAATAATCTTAAATTATCATTATATAATTAGCTTTCTATAGTCGGTGACCCCTAGAAGGCATTATAAGAAAATTTGACCTTTTATTTCCAGCAGTACCTCTGCAGAGGCCAAAGGAGAATATCCAGCATGTAGAGAACTTCCCTGCTTTTATACTCCTGCTTTGACATTTTAAAATCAATAATAATAAAAGCATAATATGCTAATTAGACTGGACGTCCTTCTGTCCTTCCGGACGAAGCTGGGGCTGCGAGGGAAGCCTGGGTCCTGGGTGCCAGAGGGAAGCCGGTGTCAGCAGCTGGGGGAAGGAAGGCCTATTCTTGCACGATTTTCATGCATCGGGCCTCTAGTATTTAAATAATGATAAAATGGAAGCCTCCAAAAGAGAAAGTGACCCTAGGCTTCTCTTAACATCTGAGAGGCCCTGAGCAGAGAAGCTGAGTCTCTATGCAGGAGGGGAAGAATCAGATAAACAAAGGTAACAGGAAGATCCCCAGAGCTGAAAACTCCATTTGAACAAAACCCAGAGATGGAAGCAAGCATGGTGAGGCAGAGGCAGAGTGGTGACTGGACTAACAGGCACAGAGGTGACACTTCAGGGAGTTCTGAGAAAGGAAACTGAGTAGGCTGAATAAAGCCAGGAAAAGAAAGGGATTGGGAGATGAAAATTTAGATATGGCTAGTGACTGAAGTGGGAGGGGCATAAAGTGATGAGGGTAGTCCTTTAGGAAGAACACTTGGAGGGAACTGAGAATGAGCAATGAGGATGCAATGGGAGGAAGTCAATGGAGTCTGGAAACAAATCAGGAGGTGTCGCTACCCATTGGGGTTAAGTCTGTAACAGGAGAGGAGCAGTGGAAATCCAGGCAGCCAGCCAGCCACTGGTCTCATATATCTAACAATCCCACAAATATTCACCGAGTCCACTATTGCCAGGTCCTGGACTAGACAGGGGCATACAATGGTGAGCAGAAACAGATGTTTCCTGCCCTCACATGGTCTGATGAGGAAACAGAGGCATGATTTGAGTAAGGACATGAACAAATGTAAAGTTGCCGTTGTAAAGGGTACCCTGAAAAGAGGCATGAGGTGCTATGAGACCTATGACAGCTCTCTGAAAGGTGGGGGTGGGATGGAGAAGGAGGGGGTGGGTGGGAGGTGGTCCAGAAAAGCTCCTCTGAGAAAATGATGCTCAGGGTGAGGTCTGGAAGCTGGGAAGACATTACCCAGTGCAGACAGGGAGGGTGAGCAAGAACACAGCAGGGGCAAAGACTCGGCAGGCAGTGTAGGAAGCACAGGGAATGAAGAGAGGAAAAGGAACAAATTTGAAAGACATTTCAAAGGATGAAGGAAAAAGATTACAGACACCTAGAATTTAAACCATTAAGGAGGTAGACAGTCTAATGTGGTTCCAACCATTTTAACCAAGGAGATAAGATGTTTAAGTGCCTAATCAACCTGTATTTGCTAATGTGCTTTGTGTCTTGACCAAAGAACCCAACCAATAAATATTTAATCTACACAAATATTTATTAGGCCCTGTGCAAGGCACTGGGAATATCGCCTTAACTAGACAATCTATATTACATCACATGGATCATCAGCAAACTTGCTTTCCTACATATACTCAAGAGCGGAGGAGCTAGGCATAGATTCATGAATGATCAATTAATCAATGAATATTCACTGAGTACCTTCTATGTAAAGACGTTATACAAAACACTCTGTAAATAGTATCTTGTCTGCAGCACAGGCAGGAGCTGGCTTCTTTTAAATATAGATGTTTGTTTGCTCAGTATGAGCCTGAACTGACAAAAATATGCACAAGGAAGAATACGATGTAGTCACTGGTTTCAGGGACCCTTCAGTGTGAAAGATTTAAAACATGACAATGAATCACTGAACGCACAATACAACAGGTCCGTAAGAGTGATGCAAATTATCATGGCCTTCAGACCAGATCAGTTTCAGGCAATCTGGTAGGTTCACAGGGAAAGGGAACCGTACTCTGTAAGTTAATGAATGGGGTCTGATTTCAGAAAGTGAAGATGCAGGGCAAATACATTTTAACAGACAGAATAATGTCAGGAGATTCAACAGCATCTAGGAATAAAAGGTGCAGTGTGGTAGAAAATGGGGGGATTCAGGTAGGAGATGCAGAGAACAGAACTTAAAGCAGCACTGATGGGGACCATAGGGTAAAGAATTTAAAAACCATTTTATATTATGGAATGGTTAGGACAACAGAAAAACAATATAGAGACTATTTGTTTTAAACTTCTTTGACCGCATTACAGTCACCTTCTTAATGCCTGCATTTACCAGGCTGCCAATCTATTTTCTTTCTTACATTTACTGTGTCTGTCTTCAAAGTTTGAGGCAAGTAGTTTAAACAATAAAATTTCTGTGAATACTGCCTTAGTATTTAAGGAAAATACATTAAGGACAAAAAACTAAATACTTTAACATGTCCAATATGGAGAAGCTAAATATTATAACTATTATATAACATCAATTGCAGAAATAGTGAGGTAAACAGAGAATTTCCATTTTTATAAAAGCAAAATGATACTCATTTGGAAGCAAATGATTTAACCATAGTTCAGTACAGCATACCATACAAAATAATTTTTATTTCCATAAATGGTGAAGGCTAAAATATTTTAGTGGTATTTTCCTGCTTGTATTTAATTTGATGTCAGTTTTTGTTAAGAGTTTTGGATTCTATTTCCAAATTAAAACATTTAAAAATAATCAATTAAGCTTTTTCAGTTATATATAAAATTATTTTAAAAAAGGATGAGAGCATTAACTGTGTGCACATCTGAGATCTATGAAAGGAAATATTCCAATCTCTCAGAAACATCATTTGCCCTTCGTAAATTGATGTTGCCATGGCAAATGTTTTCATTTAGTACTGCATTAGCTGAGGGTGGGAGGATGACACAATGTACTCATTATTTTTAGATGCCTTCCTCTTTAAAAATGCTCTCAGGTTTGTTGGGTGGGGTGACTTTTGCACACTAAGACACAGCTATTCCTTTAATGTACATGTCAGATTTGTCCCTTTAGACTTGATTAAGTAAATATATTATCTGTGAAAAGCAATCTGTGCCTTAAAAAAGTGTGTTCTGCATTTTTGCTTAAAGAATGCAACATGAATGCAGCATGGTTCCTAATGCTCCTCTTGAATAGGGTTATTGAAATATTAATTCAGTTTTGGAAGATTATATGTTTCTAGGAGCTTATCCATTTCACTCAGTTTG
The DNA here is from genome assembly GCF_951640355.1 of Cnephaeus nilssonii. Classification (NCBI taxonomy): domain Eukaryota; kingdom Metazoa; phylum Chordata; class Mammalia; order Chiroptera; family Vespertilionidae; genus Cnephaeus; species Cnephaeus nilssonii. The sequence goes on from NC_137073.1 coordinate 56,522,009, forward strand.
TCCAACTAGTTAGCATATAGTTGTTCATAATATTTTCTTACAATCCTTTGTATTTCCAAGTCGTCAGTTCTTAGTTCTCTTTCATTTCTGATTTTATTTTGGTGGTCTCTAGTTTTCTTGAAGAGCCTGGTTAAAGGTTTGCCAATCTTGTTTATCTTTTCAAAAAAAGCAGCTCTTTGGTTTAATTGATATTTTGTATTGTTTTCTTTTAGACTCTATATCACTTATTTCTATTCTGATCTTTATTATTTCCTTTCTTCTACTCATTTTGGGCTTTTTTGTTGTTCTTTCTCTAGTTACTTTCGTATAAAGTCAGATTGTTTATTTGATATTTTTCCTGTTTCTTAAGGTAGGCCGGCAATGCTATGAATTTTCCTCTCAGGACTACTTTCGCTGTGTTCCACAGATTTTTTTTTTTCCTTCTCATTTTCATTTGTTTCAAGGCATCTTTTTATTTCTTCCTTGATCACATAGTTAACCCATTCATTGTTTGATAACATGTTATTTAGCCTCCATGTTTTTGTGTGTTTTTCAGTTTATTTCCTTGTGATTTCTAGTTTCATACCATTATGGTCAGAGAAGATGCTTGATATGATTTCAATCTTCTTAAATATCTGAGACTTGTTTTATGTTCTAATAGGCAGTCTACCTAAAAAATGTCCCATGTGCACTTGAAAAGAGTATATATTCTGCTGCTTTGTGGTGAATGCTCTGAAAATATTAACTAAATCCATCTAATCTAGCGTGTCATTTCTATAAACATACAATCTTAAAAAAACTGAAACAGGCAGAGTCAGAGAATCTGAATAGACAGATTACAACTAATGAAGTTGAAGCAGTAATCAAAACTCTCCCAACAAACAAAAGTCCTGTACTGAATGGCTTCATAGGCAAATTTTACCAAACATTCAAAGAAGAACTAAAACCTATCTGTCTCAAACTATTCTAAAAAATTTAAGAGGGACTTCCAAGCTCATTTGTAAAGCCAACTTTATCATAATTATAAAACCAGATAAAGACAACACAAAAAAAGAAAATTATAAGCCAATATTCCTGACTAACATAGATGCTAAAGTCCTCAACAAAATATTAGCAAACAGATTCAGCAATACATTAAAGAGATCATACACCATGATCAAGTGGGATTTATTCTGGGGATGCAAGGTTGATACAATATCTACAAATCAATAAATGTAATACACTACATAAACAAAATGAAGAAAAAAATCACATGACCATATCGATAGATGCAGAAAAAGCATTTGATAAAATCCATCTATTTATGATGAAAACTATCAGCAAAGTGGGAATAGCTCAACAAAATAAAGGCCATAAATGACAATGGGCAAATACTAAAAGCTTTTTCCTTATGATTGGGAAAAAGACCGGAGTGTCTGTTTTCACCACTCTTACTCAACATACTACTGGAAATCCTAGCCATACCAATCAGACAAAAAGAAGAAATGAAAGGCATCTAAATTGGAAAGAAATAAGCAAAATTGCCATTATTTGCAGATGACATGACACTATATAGAGAGAACCAACCCTAAAGATTCTACCAAAAAATTACTAGAACTGATCAATGAATTCAGTAAAGCAGCAGGATATAAAACGAAATATGCAGACATCAGTTGCATTTATATGCACCACTAATGAACTATTAGAAAGGGAAACTAACAATTCCATTTACAATTGCATAAAAATAAAACACCTAGGAAAATAAATTTAACCAAGAATGTAAAAGACCTGTACTCGGAAAATTAAAAGACACTGACTAAACAAACTGAAGAAGATACAAATAAGTGGAAGCATATTCTGTGTTCATGGAGAGGAAGAATTAACATCATTAAAATGCCCATACTACCCAAAGCAATCTATAGATTCAATGCAATTGCTATCAAGATACCAATGGGGCCCGGCCAGTGTGACTCAGTGGTTAAGCGTCAAACTATGAACCAGGAGATCAAGGTTCGATTCCCAGTCAGGTACATGCCCAGGTTGTAGGCCCCATTCCCAGTAGAGGGCATGCAGGAGGCAGCTGATCAATGATTCCCCCTCATCATTGATGTTTCTATCTCTCTCTCCCTCTTCCTTCCTCTCTCTGAAATCAATAAAAATATATATTTTAAAAAAAGAAAAAGATACCAAATGGGGCCCACCTGGTATTGTTCAATGGTTGAGCATCAACCTATGAACCAGGAGGTCAAGGTTCGATTCCCAGTCAGGGCAAATGCCCGGAGTTGTGGGCTCAATTCCCTGTGGGGGGCATGCAGGAGGCAGTCAGTCAATTATTTTCTCTCATCATTGATGTTTCTCTCTCTCCCTCTTCTTTCCTCTCTGAAAAAGAAAAAAATCTTACACACACATACACACACACACACACACACACACACACACACACACGTATATATAATATACTAATGAGGTATTTCACAGAATTAGAATAATCCAAAAATTTATATGGAACCAAAAAAGATCCCAAATAGCAACAGAAATCTTGAGAAAGAAGAACAAAGTTGGAGGAATCATGCTACCTTATATCAAACTATACTACAAGGCAACAGTAATCAAAACAACATGGTACTGGCATAAAAACAGATATAAAGATCAGCAGAATAGAAGAGAGAGCCCAAAAATATACCCACACTTTTATAATCAATTAACACTTGACACAGGAGGCAAAAACATATAATGGGGTAAAGATAGTCTATTAAATAAATGATGTTGGGAAAATTAGACAGATATATGTAAAAAATAAAACTAGATCACCTTCTTATACCACACACAAGAATAAACTCAAAATGGATTAAAGACTTAAATGTTAGACTCGAAACCATAAAAATCCTACAAGAAACCATAGGTGGTAAAATCGCAGACATTTTTTGTCGCAATATTTTTTCTGATATATCTCCTGAGGCAAGGGGAAGAAAAGAAAAAATAAACAAATGGGACTACATCAAAGCAAAAAGTTTTTGCACAGCAAAGGAAACCATCAAAAAATGAAAAGACAACCCAATGAAAGGAAGAACATATCTGCCAAAGATATATCTGGTAAGGGGTTAATATCCAAAATTTGTAAAGAACTTATAAAACTCAATACCAACAAAACAAACAATCTAATTTAGAAAAATAGGCAAAAGACCTGAATAACATTTCTCCAAAGAGGACATACAGATGGCCAACAGACAAATGAAAAGATGCTCAACATCAATAATCACCAGAGAAATGAAAATTAAAACCATAATGAGATATCACCTCACACCTGTCAGAATAGCCATCATCAATAAATCAATAAAAATAAATAAATAAATCAACAAACAAGTGTTAGTGAGGATGTGGAGAAAAGGAAACCTCGTTCACTGTTGGTGGGAATGTAGATTGGTGCAGCCATTGTGGAAAGCAGTATGGAGTTACTTCAAAAAACTAAAAATGGAACTGCCTTATGACCCAGTGATTCCACTTCAGGAAATATATTCAAAGAAACCCAAAACACTAATTCAAAAGAATATATGCACCCCTCTGTTCATAGCAGTGTTATTTATAATAGCCAATATTTGGAAGCATCTTAAGTGCCCATCAGTAGATGAGTGGAAAAAAAGATTTGGTACATTTACACAATGGAATACTACTCGGCCATAAAAAAGAAATTTTACCTTTTGTGACAGTATGGATGGACCTGAAGAGTATTATGCTAAGTGAAATAATTCAGTCAGAGAAAGACAAGTATCACATGATTTCACTTATACATGGAATGTAATGAACAAAATAAACTAACAACATAGAAACATACTCTTGATAGAGAACAGATGGACAGCTGTCAGAGTGGAGGAGGGTTGGAGGCTGAGTGAAAAAGGTGAAGGGATTAAACAACAAAACAAAACAACAACTATAAAAATAGACAACAGCACGGTGATTACCAGAGGGAAAGGGGTAGGTGGCAGGGGTATAAAAGGGTGTAGGGGGGATAAATGGTGATGGAAGGATATTTTTATTTAGGGTTGTGAACACAATACAATATACAGATGATGCATTATAGAATTATACACCTGAAACTTACATAATATTATTAAATAATGTCACCCCAATAAATTCAATAAAAGAAAAACACACCCAAAAAAGAAATATTAATTCAGATTACATATATCTGAAAATAAGTAAAACAAAGAGGACTTCTGTGATGGCTGATGAGTGCAAAAGGAAACACTTTTTACTAATGTGGAAAGATAAGCATGATTGCCTTCCACAAATATTTTCAGACTGACTAATGGAAGAATGACCTCCTGCAAATCTAGCTCTACTTGTTTTTAAACATGTACTAAATTTCCTAAATTCTTTAATTAATCAGGACCTCTTAATAGCACTGTTGCAAAGTAGAGGAATAGTACTTAAAAATTTATTAGAGGCATTTTGTGAAAAACCCCTCTAGAGATTTCTAGAACATTAAGGGTTTATATCAGAAAGGTAGACAATCCTTTGTGTTGGCACTCTTTTTGTTAGTGATACTGTTTATTTCTTTATTAATTTTTAAACATTCTATATAATAGAAGCCTAATATGCTCTGTGTCTGGTTGTCTGGTTGGCCATTCAACCAATCAAAGCGTAGTATGCTAATGATATGCTAAGGCCACTCAACTACTTGCTATGATGTGCACTGACCACCAGGGGGCAAATCTCTGACTGGTAGGTTAGCTTGCTGCTGGGGTGGGGCCAATAGGGACTGAGCAAGAAGGGCCAGACACACCCTGGAGCCCTCCCCCGGTTCCTCCCCAGCTGGCCAACCTCCCTCATTCCTCCCCAACCCTGATCATGCACCAGTGGGGTCCCTCGGCCTGGCCTGCACCCTCTTGCAATCTGGGACCCCTCGTGGGATGTTGGAGAGCCAGTTTCAGCTTCATCTGGCAGGCCAGGCCGAGGGACCCTACTGGTGCATGAATTCATGCACTGGGCCTCTAGTCTACACTAATAAAAGAGAAACATGCAAATTGATCATACCTCCACTATGCCCACAAGCCACGACAACCAGCCAATCAGGAGCAAGTATGCAAATTAACCCAACTACTAAGATGGCTTTGGCCATGGAGCGAGCAGGAGGCTTGGGTTTCCCTGGCAATGGAGGAAGCCAAGCTTCCCACCCACTCTGGCCGGCCCTGGCCTCCGCTCAAGGCTACAAAGTTTCAATTATATAAGATAAATAAATCCCAACAAAAATGGCGGCAGCCACAGAGCTGGAGAGAGCAGGAAGCTTGAATTGCCCCTGGCGATGGAGGAAGCCAAGCTTCCCGCAGCCCTGGCCTGCCCTGGCCTCTGCTCAAGGCTACAAAGTTTCAATTATAGAAGATAAAAAAAATCCCAGATACCAGGGCCTCTGCTTGGGTCGCTGGGGGGCGTGGCCGGCCTGCAAACCACCACAGGCCCCTTGCCCAGGCTGCCCCACGCCCCAAGGGAATTCCCACCCTGATCCGGGACACCTGTCAGAGCAAACCAACCGGCCCCCACCCAGGCACCAGGCCTCTAACCTATCTAATAAAAGAGTAATATGCAAATTGACTATCACTCCAACACACAAGATGGCTGCCCCCATGTGAACACAAGATGGCCGCCACAAGATGGCCAGCAGGGGAGGGCAGTTGGGAGGGACAAGGCCTGCAAAGCAGGGCAGTTGTGGGAGATCAGGCCAGCAGGGGAGGGCAGTTGGGAGGGGCCAGGCCTGCAAGGGAGGGGGTTGGGGGCAATCAAGCCTGCAGGGGAGGGCAGTTAGGGGTGACCACGCCAGCAGAGGAGGGAAGTTGGGGGTGACTGGGCTTGCAGGGAGGGGCAGTTGGGGGGCACACAGGCCTGCAGGGGAGGGCAGTTAGGGGTGACCAGGCCTGCAGGGGAGGGCAGTTAGGGGCAATCAGGCTGGCAGGGGCGCAGTTAGGCATCAATCAGGCTGGCAGGGGAGTGGTTAGGGGGTGATCAGGCTGGCAGGCAGAAACGGTTAGGGGCAATCAGGAAGGCAGGCAGGCAAGCAGTTGGGAGCTAGCAGTCCTGGATTGTGAGAGGGATGTCCAACTGCCCATTTAGGCCCGATCCTGGTAGGGGATATCCCTTGAGGGGTCCCAGATTGGAGAGGATGCAGGCTGGGCTGAGGGACACACACCCCTGTGCACGAATTTTGTGCACTGGGGCTCTAGTTATAAAATAATAGGTGATCTCTTTAATGCGAAAACAACTTACATATATTGACCAAAATTGTCATCCTGCTCTATTGCTACCTCTCCAGGGGACCAATGTTTACAGCTTAATATGCCTCCTTTCAAGTTCCGTTATGCCCAAACAAAAATATATAACCAAAGAGTCATACATGTATACAAATTTTGCTATTATTTATTTTTATTAAGATGGGATCACACTCCAAACATGACTCTTCAGTTTGATGCTATCAATTAATACACAATGACAATACTTCTAAGGCAAGACATGTAGACGTGCTCAGTCTTTCACTTATTACATACTATTCTATAGGATAATCTCCCACAATTTTAAGGATATGAGTAGTTTTACTTTAGAAGACAATTCCAGATAACTTTTCTTAAGAGCTTATGGCACTGCATCCTCTCACTGATATATGAGACTATAGCTTTTCATCCTCAAAAGCTCTGTATTTTATAGCTCTTTTTAATTTTTTTGCCAAATTAGTGGGTGAAAAAACATGCTATACTTTTTCTTTAATTTTAATTTATATGATTATCAACAAGGTTGAACTTTTTTCATTCTGTTAATTTAACTTTAATACTCATTTGCTTTTCTTTTGGGTTGCTTCTCAGTCTCTGGGACCTCTTTATATACATGGTATATTAGTTCCTTTTCTGTCATGTGTTCTTGGTTAAATAATCTCATCTTTAAGAGTTTGTGTGTGTGTGTGTGCATACACATATAAAATCTTTTTACCTTTCCAGTCTCTTCTATAGTTAGTGGTCTGTTCAGTTCTTACTAGTAGGTCAATTTGGATGCCTAAGTATTTTCTAGAAAATTACCCCTTTCCTCAGGATTATAAAATGTATTGACATAGAGTTACATATAATAGTGTCTAAAATTTTGTCTTTACACTTTCTAATAATTAATCATGCATAATTTTTGTACTTTCTTATCCATAGTTAGGCTTGTCATGAATTTATCCATTTTAATGGATGTTTCAAAGAAACAGTTTCTTATTTTGCTTATACTTGTTTTTTATCCTATTAATTTCATCTTTTATCTTTAGTCTTCCTTTTCATTGACTTAATTGCTCTTTTCCTCATTTACTAAGTTGAATGTTTATATAAATTTACTTTTATTATAGTTTTCATTAAAAAATAATTTTAGGCTATCAATTTTTCTCTGAGTACTGCTTTTGATGGATCTCATGGGTTTTGTTTGGAAGTATTTTCCTTATCAGTACTCTCTAGATAATTTACAATTTCAATTTTTGTTTTTTGCTTATCTCAGAAGTTGTGCAGAAGAATTATCCTTAATTTCCTTGACATCTCTTCATAGTCTATTTCTAGTTTTATTGGGTTGTTATCAGAGGACAAGATCTATAATATTCTATTGTAGTAAAATGAAGTTCCGTAATGTCTAGTTTTGTGATTTTAATAAATGTTCTATATGCATTCAAAAAGAATATATATTCTCTTCCTAAAATTTAAAATTTATATCTACATAGATATTAAATTATATTTACTATACATTATTCTGTTGACTGATATAGTCACATGCTTTATATACATCCCTTTTGGAGTTTATTTGATATACCAAATATCCATAATTATATTTTAACCAACTTCACTTTGAACTTTTGTTTCACATGTTGGGCAGATGAAGAAACTGAAGCTCACTAAGGTTTACGTATCTTGCCTACAATTTTGTAGCCAACAAGTGGTAGAACTAGAGTTCTGAACTGCTTTGTAAATATAATGACTGATAGGAGAAATGAGGGATGAGAGACACAGGAGTGAGAAAAGATTGCAGGAAAAAAAGGGTTTTGGAAATTGTTATAAAGTTTGTGGTTTTAAATGGGGTAGCTCTTGAAGGGGTACAGAAGGGTGATGTGATCTGACTTCTGTATTTATCAGATCTCTGCAGCTGCTGCATAGAGCACAGACTCTAGGGATGTTAGGGTACAAGGAAGACAGTTAGGAAAGCTACTGTAATAATCCAGGAAAGCGAGGACGGTGCTTGGGCCAGAGAAGGAAAGATGAGTATGCGGAGAAAAGACTGGATTCTGGATATATTTGGAGGGTAGAAACAACAGGATTTGCTGGCATATTGTTTATGGGGTATGAGAAAGAGGAGCCAAGAATCCCTCCAGTATATTTGGCCTAGAGGAACTATAACTGAGGAATTACCATTTACTGAGATGGAGAAGTCTGAAATACAATATTCCAAAACAGAAACCCCTTGTTTATGACCATTTACTTATGAAAACCAAATAGGTAACAAGGAACAAAGTGCTATTAACCTTTCATTGGTATTTTTATTCTCTATGTTTTATAAGTCAGAAGACAGTTTGTGAGCGGCCAAAGGTTAAATCCATTTATTAGCGTAAATGGCATATGCAATGGTTTCGATCAAGGATCAGGGAACTGCAGCCTGTGGGCGGCTGCTGTTTCAGTAAATGAAGTTTTTTATTGGAACACAGCCAACTCGTTCATTTACATACTGTCTATGGCTGCTTTCTAACTGCAGCGGTTACAACTGGGACCATATGGCTCTCAAGCCAAAAATATTTACTATCTGACATTTTAAGAAATAATTTGCTAATCTCTGGCTTAGATTTAGACAGGCACAATCAAAATTGTGTTGAACTAAACCAGGTTGATTGCAAGGTATCTTTTAACAGCCTGATGATCAGGAATATTGTACCAGAATTCATATTAGTGGCATTTCTTTCTGGACATACAGTAAAAAAAGGATTTAGGATGGAGCCAATAATTTTTATTTTGGTTGTTTAACAAAAGAAAGCTTTTATTTTACAACATATGTGTAATAAAAACATGTATGAATGTGTACATATCCTTCACATTTAAAGCCATAAACATCATGCATACATAAAAAAATATATAGTAACATTCTCTGGGAAACACATAAGCCATTAACAGATTGGCAGCACAGATTATCAAATGAGCATGGGTTTCAGATTCAAATAAATCTGTATTTAAATCCCTGTTCCTTTATTTACTGGCTATTTGGCTATGGACAGATTATTTAATCTCCTTGAGTTTCAATTCTTTATAATAAATGGGAATAATAGTACCTTGAACAGTTTTTATGAAAATTAATGAGAATGCTTATAAAGTGCCTCATACAGTAGTGATACATAATGAGCACTCATTAAACATAATTTCTCCTTTACAAATTTACTAGAAAAAAGAAACAGAAAAGAACTCTAAATCTTATTGAGAAAAGAGGTGATCATAAAGGAGTCTCTTATAGTGTAGGTACTTTTTCTAATATTCTCTTAAATTTCATATTATTCAAAAATATCAAAAATTAATTGAAAATAAAGTCTTTTTATGTTTCAGATTTTAATAAACAAAGGTCCATGTATATTTGCAGTTCTGAACCCAGGCGACATGTTTAGATTATTCTCACAGAGGAAAACACTGTTAATAGTTCAATCATATCTTTCTGAAGTGAACACTAAATAGGTTTTAGTAAAAATAAAGAGGAATTATGGTAATTTAAACTTAAACAATAGGCATTGAGCTACATGCAACTTTAACCTGCTGTTTATAAGCTTCATTTAACATTTTTTGTTTTCTATTAAATTTGTAGCATTGAGCCTCACTGATGAAGCAAGGGGAGAATTATACAAATAAATACAAGTTGAGAATTTGACTGACACTAATCCTGAGCTTTCAAATTAGAAAGTGGAAAAACCAATTTCATGTGAGACAGATAAGTAAACAAAACAAGAGCCTGGAGACTGTCCTTTCTAATAATCAGCTTCTCCATTGGTAAAATAGATAAAGTTACTTCCTCGGTTTGTGGAAAGGCCAGGGTATATAGCATTTTAATCTCTTTTGTTGCTCTTCTTCCAAACTTCGGAATTTTAGAATACGCATTGCCTAAGTCTTTCTAAATAAAAAGCAAATGCTGGTCCAGAATTAGGATATTCCTCGATTTTCTTCCTTAAATAACAAGATCACCATGCTACTTTGTTTTTTGGGGAAGGGAGACAAAACTAAGAATGGAGAGAAAAGAAACACTAAAAGCCATGAGTCATGCTCATATTTAGACAATGACTTAATGCACCCAGGGTCTATTTTTTTCTAAGCAACCAAAACGCACTGGTGCAGGACTGGCTACTGGAGCCATGGCTCGTTCACACTCATGGCCTCACAGTTTTTAACATTTCCGAACAGCTCCTCTCAACCAAATGGCCTTGTGTCAGAAAGCAAAAGAAAGGGAGAGATAGAAACATCCTACTGGGGATGGAGCCCACAGTCTTGGTATGTGCCCTAGGGAAATGAACTGTGACCTCCTGGTTCATAGCTCGACACTCAACCACTAAGCCACACTTGCTGGGCAGCATTATTTTTTTAATGCAAGTATTATTATATACTAGTAACTAAAGAGAAGGAGACAAGAAAATCAGAATCTTCAAAGAACTAAAAATTATTCCAGTAAAGCATCACTTTTTTCTGGAGACCTTGCTAATGTTGTCCTGAATTTTAAGCACTGACTGGGGCTATTCCCCCCCCCCCCCATAATAATAGGATTAAAATATCTAGATTCAACAGATTATAATTTCCACAAAATCAGCCAGAAGCCTAACTTCTGTTTAACCAAGTGACTGGACATGAAAAAGTTAACTTAATCAATGTTCTGATTTTGAGAAAAATTAAGGTACCACAGCAATTATGCACTTAACTTGTATATTACCTCTTTGATAAACATATTCTTAGCAAATACTGGTTTTAAGTGATGTTATGATTATGCCTTGACATTTTAAAATTTATTTCTTAAATGAGTGCTGTTAAAACAACAACCCTGTAAGTGCTAGGTTCTTATTACATGATGATATGTATACACTACTGAGGCAAGGGGAATCTCTTTCCTCTTCTGTTAGAAAATGAAAATGTTAAAATATATTAGTAAACACTTTCTAATTAATGTTCACTTTTAAGAAAAAAACAAAACAAAGATAAACACTGGGAAACTTTTGAAAAAATTTTGTAGGAGTATTTTGTTCATTCTGGTTTTATTTCAGTGACTACATTCTTTCATATTATTTTAAAATAAGTGGTAACTTAAGACTAATCACAGGTTTTTCAACTTGCTGCTCTGGGTTATCTGATGTGATCTTTAAACTCAGAATTGTTCCATTTCCTGGGGTTCCTGGCGATAGATTTGTATGCTCATAAACACAGAGAAGGCTGCTTTCTGATTTCAAAGTGTGATCTGTGACTCTTTAAAAAACAAATAAAGAACAAACAAGTGTATGCATGCATATTAGCATAACCAATGGACACAGACACTGGGGAGTTAGGGGCTTGCCTGGGGTGGGATTAGCTGGAGGGAGGGGACAACTGGGGAAAAAGGAGACATATGTAAAACTTTAGACAAAAAAAAAAAAAAAAAAGAGGAGGGGGGAGAACAAATAAGAATTTGCAAGACGTTTAGAAAGGAAAAAGTAGACTCCTCCACAGTTTTCACACTTCTCCCAAATAAGAGAGGAACATGACTACACTGATGACTATAAAAAATGGAAAAAAACACACTCGATTACATGATTTCAAGTTATTATGTTCAAAGAAAATATTTAATTTAATATTTAATTTGTAAAATCATATCATTTTCAAATCGGTTTGCATTTATAAGTCCATAAGCCAAGAATACAGAGTATCTAAGTTGAACAAGTAACAGATAAATAAAATACTATATAAACCTAGGATATGAAGGGACTTACATTAGAAAAGAGTAATTTTTTAAGAAGGTTAATGTACAAAGTCCTCAGCAACATCAGGAAATCCAGGCTAATTTCAAACTGTTATAAAAAAAATTAAGGCTTCATACCGATGAAACTGCTTTTGATAAGTTCTCTTCTGAGGAGTATAAAAGATATATAAGAACTTGGAGAAAAACATCCATTCTCGGTGTTCTTTGATTCTCTGATCATAAGGGATATTTAATGGAAATAACTACCTAAAAATAAGCTCACTGAAAGATTTACTTCCTTGCTTACTTTCTCCAGGTTTCCCTTGTCCAGGTTCGTTTTATTTTTGTTTTTTTTTCAGGTTCGTATTTTCTATTTGGCTACCTTTCCTCTCCTTCAGAATTATTACAATGCCTTACTTTCTCCATGAAGTCATTACTGAAAGCATAAGGGTTGGCAATTTCTTTCTCATCTTAAGGCTTATTCACATTTTCCTCAACACATATCATAAAAATAATGAGTTCACATTTTCCGAGAACTTACCATGTGAAGGGCAACTGGAACATGTACTGGTCTTACCTTGCTTAGACCCCAGAATAATCCTGGATAGATACTACTATTACCCTGTCTATGGATGAAAGAGCAGGACTAGCAGGTTAAGAAACATAGCTGACCCCTGGCCGGGTGGCTCAGTGGATTGGCGCATCATCCTATACACCAAAAGGTTGTAGCTTTGGTCCCTGGTCAGGGCACATACCTAGGTTGCAGGTTCTATCCCCAGTCTGGGCCCATATAAGAGGCAACTGATCAATGTTTCTCTCTCTCCCTTCCTCTCTCTCTAAAATCAATAAAAACATATCCTCAGGTGAGGATTTTTTTTTAAAAAAAGAAGGAAACATACCTGTGTTGACACATCAAGAGCTGGGACAAGAATGCTGTCAGCCCGGCCCCAAAGCCTACATTCTAACCCACTAGATGTTGCTTAGATTTAGACAATAAATCTTATGTAAACTCCTGGTAATTATGCCATATTTTATTTAAAAATCAACCCCTTATGGAATATTTAACACATCAAACTGATGATAACACCTTACTATGACCATGAACTGGCAGTTTATCAAATTGTTAGGTTTGATATGAGAGTTGGTGACAGCAAAAGCCCACAAGTGAGAAAGGAATCACATGAGGAAGAAAAGTGCTAAAAGAAGAGTCAGGAGATACCACCACTTCGAGGCACTGCTGGGTATGAAGCCAGTGCCATTAGACAACAGATTCTACCCAGGGCTACTTCAAAGCTGCTTACTCTTCTCCCTAATCTTCCCAGAGCCTGAAAAGAACACTGATCAATGAGAAATTTATGAAAGAAGACAAAAATTCTAAATTTCAAGTCAGGGAAGAAAAAGAGTAAGCTCACTTTGATTATAAAATTGGTATTACAATTGATAATAAACTACTTTCCCCGGACTCTCTGGAGCTAGTTTAACGGGAGCAATTTTTAAAGCCTGCTCTGAAGTTTACAGAATAGCAGAATGGACTGCAACTCAGAGAGGCCTGACACGACTGGATATTCTTTGGTAAAACATTAATCTAGAACATTAATCATCAGTAAAAAGTTAGTTAGCTGTTCTATCTATATTATAGGTGAGGTTCTCTCTGCCTCTATTCTACATCTGCTGTTTCTCTATCCACGGCTACCGAACAATCTCAAGCTTCCCAAGGAAAGGGCTTACCCAAGATTCACTGATGTATCTTTCATTCTTGCCAAATCTTAAGGTGTGCGTTATTATAAAATCTATTGAATGAACACATCTCTTAATCAATTTGGTGTGCCTCTATTACCAACTCAAGTTCTGGTTCTCAGTCTTTCCTTTCTTTTAATTTTGTTGTTTTTCTTGATCTCCTGCCATTAAAAACAACGTTTTAACTCCTCAATGCTTTCCTTGTTTTTATGATTTCTTTACTCCTCTCTTCCTGATATAATTTTTAACTGTTCTGTTCTTCATATTATAGTTATTCTTGATTTCTTTTTCCTTTTATTTTTGTTCTTGATCATTCTATTCTCTTTTATTTCTTTTCTTTTGGCCTACTCTTCTGATTCCCTTCCATCTTTTATTTCTTTCCTCTAGTACTTTATTTTTCTTTCCTTGCTTTTTTTTTTAATCTCCTTTCCTCTTAAGGATCTGTGTTAAATTTAGTTTCACCTGCATGTTAAGAAAATAATACTTTCTTCATCAAAAGTACTCAGACAATTAAAGCACCGTGTCTTCGTTACCAAGCACTCCAAGTTCAGGAGGAAAGGGATATGGGGTTTCTTTATCCACTTCCTTCTGAGTATGCTCAATAAGAAGTATAACTACCATTTCTCATGAAGGTTATAAGTTATAATCTATATGTCAACCAAATCAAGTCAGTAAGTACTCGTGGCATACGGTCAGTAGAGGGTGATGGGGGAAGTGGCAGAAACTTTAAACAGCCTGCTCTGAGCTGATCAGACAAAACAAGTGAATCACTTATCCAGGTAGGTAGTTTCAGTTGCAAGTCAGAGAAAACCCAACTGGACCTGGTTGAAACAAGAAAGGCTAACATAGGTGCAAATTCCCTAAGTAGCATTGCCACCAAGAACCTATATTCTTTCAGTCTCTCTGCATTGTCTTCTACAGTATTAGTTTTATTCTAGGCATGGCTCCGCTCATGAACTCAGCCAATCCTAGGGCTGGCTCACATACAACAGAAAAATCGATCCCCAGCAAAAGTCCTAAGATTTGATTGGACTCGTCTTGATCAGACACCTTCTTCTGAACCAATCGCTGTGAAAGGGGAGGTGGGTGGCAACAATCTGCTAATGCTAGTTCATGTGCCCCACTTCTGGATCCTGGACAGACAACTCCTGGGAACCACATAGTCTCAAGAGAAGGAGCAACAAAGAATTTTATGTTGGGAAGGGAACTAGCACATTTCTACTGCATGAGGCAAAGCTGAATGCAGATAGTACAAAATGACAAGCCTGTAATTTACTAAATATATATTCTTTTTCCATGGAGTTATTTTGATAATTACTAGTATAAGATTATAGTAATAATGAGTAAACACATTTTACTTTATGAAAATGGTGCTCCTCTACATTTTTTTAAACAATGAATTCCTCTAGGAACTCTTTCTGAGAATATTGACCCCAACACAATTACTTCTTATGATTGTTACATAATTTAAATGTTCTTACTATAAAATAATGAGAAGAAAAAAATAACAGAATAATGAACCACATGACTATTTGAGAAAATAATGATATTCTTGGGAGGGAAAAAGGTGCAAAAGATCACAATGGTTTAAAAAAAAGTAATATAAAGTCAGTTAAGCAAATATAGGAGGAAAATCACTTAAAAATGAGAAAAGACAAGAAGAAGCACACTTCACAAGTGAGCAACTGTCAATCACTCCTATTCCCAATTTCATTACAGCTCTTCTGACTAAATATTAAATAAAGACCTTATGGAATTAAAGGCCAGAACATTAATAACTGAACACACAGAAGAGTCATCTGGCTGGGCAGGGGTTAAGGGGGTGAGGGTAATTTTCAGAGTAGTAAAAGAAGTCAATTATAGATCGTTAGATTATATACAGGTATTCAAATAAATGAATGTCAATCCTTAGTTCCCCCAAAGAGGACTATGTATATTTTCTCGAGCTTCTGAATGTCAACTTCAAAGGAATTCTCCCCAGTAAGGAGAAGACTTTTATTTTCCCAGTATTTAAAAAGACAAGAAAATAGAATTTTATCTGCAACAGTGAGTCATCAGCCACTGCAGTTCTGTAACATGCAGGTCTCTCCCTGTTGCTGCAGCCCTTAGAAAGGAGAGGACTATCTTTTAATGACACAAATAAATCCCTGCACTGCCTGCTTGCAAAGCATAATTAATTCTGGCCTTTTCATGCTTAATGAAACACCTTAAACACATGAGAGAAGTGAGTTTGAGCTTCTTGTGTATACTTAAAACAGGAAAAGCCCTCGCCACAACCTAGTTCTACTCAAAATGCTATATGTGACGCTTGTATGAGTTCTGCAATCATTTCTTCACAATACATCTCTTAAAACAAGCAAATTGTGCTACGGAACACTTACAATCCACCACCTGTATGAACAATTCTCTGAACTTTTAAAGTGTGAAATATTTTATTTTTCAGATTCTTGGCAGTAAACACATGACTTTGGCTCTTAACTTGTGGCTGTGATAGAAGGGTATTTAAACAAAGTAAACTCTGAGATGTAGCTGCTCAATATCATTTCCTTTTATTAGAATAATTTTTCATATTTTAATACATACTACATGTTGCAGTACAGAGGCTATTATTCCACTGAGAATTTCAAAACGTAAATTTTCAAGGTTCCATTTTCAAACACAACTAACAATAAACAATATGAGTAAAATTTTTGAAAAAATAATTTAACTGAAATATTTACCTTGAAAGATGTACTCCTCTCTATAATAGTCAATTATTCTAGCCCTGAAGAGTCTTGAAAGCAAATGCCTCTTTTTAAAGAAGTTACTACTGCTGTAAATGCAGTTTCTTTGCTTTAATTATAAATTGTACATAGAACAATTGAATAATAAAATATAGAATTCCCCTCACCTGTTTAGGTGTAACCCCAGGCATTCGAATATCCAATGCAAAATCAGATGAATCGATAGGAGTTACTGGTCGGGTGGTACCAAGACATTCATTGGAAAATGATCTGGTAGTTTCTTTAAACCTTAAAAAAAAAAAAAGTAATTTCAATATCTTTGAACATAATGGAATTTTAACTTGACATGAGAAAAAATAAAGGGATTCTATGACTGTAAAATTAAAGATTACTGATTTAGACCTGATGAAAAGATGTGGTAACTACATAATATTCTAAAACATTCTCAGAATTGGATGTTATAGTCCATGAGCAACATATGTCTAACTTGTAAACAAAATATAATCAAAGCAAACAAGCAGGTTACATTTAAAACTCAATTCAATAAAAACTTGTCAAATTATTTGTTTCTAGTTAATGAAAATACAGTATTAATTAGAAATTATCACAGACCTGACAATTTTCTAATGGAAGAAATATTTAACATTTTCGTGAGTATTTTATGAGTGCCCAGTATTACTAGTCAGAAACAAAAACCAACAATAATAATGCTAGGAGGCACAATAGGAGCGGGGGGGGGGGGGGGGGGGGCTGCGATGTGAATTACAAATGTATAAGTGCATAAATATTTAATTATGTTAATTATGAGGAGTGTGTATACAGCTCAGTGTCTTCTCATGAGCTATTACAGCCCACGATCTGATTCTCCCCATCACTTACCTGTATTGATATTTTATTCTCCCAGCTATTCTAAAAGAAGGCATTCAAGTCGAAATGCCTAGATGTAGTTTCTGAAATATCTCCCCAAGAGGGAGCGATTTGTATTGGAAATCACAACTTCTAATTGAAGTTTGGAAAGCCAGTGCAGCTTGGCTTACACTACAGAGGGGTTGTTTTTTTCCTGTAAAGGGGACTTCACAAGAAGTTACGGTGCTAAAATTCCAAGTCGGCTCAGCAAAGTAAAGCAGCCTTGCCTATTGCTCCGACACGCAGGTCCCTAAAAGTGATCGCAATTTCCCACAGCATGCACAGACACCACCCCAACAACATCCCGCCTGCTACAACAACAACGGCACACACACCCACCTCTTAAAGACCGAAAGTGGGCTTCGGAGCCCCAGACAGCTGCTTTGAAACACGAGGAGGAGAACTAGCAGGCTCCGAACGCCAGCCATGTCCGCGCCGCTCCGGCCCCGCCGGGAGCCCGGGCAGCGCAGCGGGCTGGGGCCGCGGTGGGCAGCGGCCGCTACTCCATGGCCGGGCGCGGCGGGCGTCCTGCGGCGGCCACGCTCCACCCGCCTGCGAGAGCGGCGAGCAGGACCCGGCGAGGTGTCTGGATCCCTAGCCTCACGCAGACACCCGTGGGAAGGCGGTACTTTTGTCCGGTCCGCAAGCGGAAGCTTTCCTCCTTCTAGAGCTGCTTTTTTTCTTTTCCTTTTTCTTTTCTTTTTACCCTGGTGCTGGAGCTAGACTTGCGGGTCCCTTATCGCTGGGGAATGACAGGGACTGTGAGGGATATCACACCAACCCGCGTCAGTCATCATTCAGGACCTGCAAAAATAGAAGCAGATAATGGATGACTAACACATTACAGCATTTGTCCTCAGCAAATCCCAGTTGAGGTTCTTTAATACATTCGCAGTTTCACAAGCTTGAGCCCAAGCCTGGGGAAAATGCTGGTCAGTGGATCTCCCTCCCCCGCAACAGCCCCCAAGATTTCACAAAGCCCCAATGGTCTCTCTCTGTTTGGCTCTTTCTTCCTACCTCACACCCACTCTCTTCTTTTCCTCCCGACTTTTCCCCCCCTTTTCTCTCTCATCCATCCCACTTTCGGTATTTCTTCTGACTTACTATATCATTCCCTTCTATCATCAAAAATGCACTTAATACTCTGCTGAATATAAACAAACTTATTTACGCAAATGACAGGCTAAGGGCAAAAGAAAGGGGGCGCTAAGAGAAGCAGAGACAAAGCACTTGGATACAACAGTAATCAGATGGAAAAAGATGTTGAACACAAAGGCATGTTTATGTACATGTACCACAGAGCTACAGATCTGAGGAAGAATACCCCCTGCCAAGAATGAGCACCACAGAAGCAATCAGTGAAGTTCCCAGGATTATTTCAAAGACAACCAAAAGTCTACAGTTAACATGATATATGACATACAAATGCCTACTGAATAATTATGCATCTAATATACAAAGTAGTAATTACTTATAACGTAGGCCTCCCAAAACATATTCTTCCCTGAATAAAGTTTGGAAATTTACAATGTAATGCGTGCAGAAACAACAGGGAGAATCTCAGCTGGCCTCCAAATGAATTTATCTACAAAGGGCATGATTAAGAACTTAGAATTAATATAAAAAGAGGCCATGCAGAACTGGTGCAGCATCTCAACATTTTATGAAGAGAATCAACTAAGCTAAAATCTAAACTATGCATGTTTTGATATTACTGTTGTCCTGCACGTATTTCAGACTATGTGTCAAGTTTGTAAATTGTGGTCAGAAGGCATTGTTTTCAAATCATTCACAACATAAAAATGCCATAAAGATTTCTTAAAGTTTAATTTTAATCACTGATCATAAACATAGTTTGGGAAACCTCAAATCCAATGGCCAGATGAATAACATCAGTAAGATCACAGAGAAGTGCTCCACAATAATACATGAGCCTCTACTCTATCCTCAGGAAATCGCAAGATAGTGAAGCTAATCTAAAAAACAAACAAACAAAAAACCCCAAAACTAAAACAAAAAAGCACAAACTAAAATTAAACGTGAAGACTTCATGGTCAAAGCTTTCTAGACAAAACATGAGAGAATATCCAGCCAACCCGAAGATGCTTGGGGCTGGCTCAGCAGCACCGGAGGACCACTGCTAATTTACATAAGCAATGATATTTTTAAAAGACTGATGATATTTGTTTGAACTTTCTCTTTGGCTTGCTGTTTGAACTTTCAGGGGAAAAAAAGAAAAGAAAAAGAAAAAAAACACACAAAAAACTTCAGCTTTGTCCCAGACCCTGGGTAAAGGAAAGAACTCCTTAAAGGGGAATAGAAACAATTGGCCTGAAGGCGATGCCAGCAACAAAGTAAAATCCTGTCTGATGACAATCCTTAACATTCCCTGAAGTTCTTGTTTTTTAAATACATGTGGAGTAGGGGTAATATTTTATTATTTCATGCAGAACAGGATTCAAGGACAGTCTTTCCAGTTGGCAGGGAAATGTGGTATTATACAAACACTTGAAAACAAATTTAGTATTGAAATTCTTTAACAGGAACACATCTTAAGTACTAGCCTTTGAAAAAAAATTCCACTTATCTCTGATTGATTTTATTACCTTTGATGTGCCAAAGCACCCACTACAAGAAAAGGGAACTGAAGTTGTGGGAGGAAGCAAAGCTGATATTTGCAGCCATGAACAAAACACAAGGTCTTATAAGCATGAAAGCCAATTATGCTTCTTGGTACTTGATGCCTTATAAATGAGAGACAAAATACAAATCATCAGATGAAAAAAAAATCATGTCTAATCATTTCATTTGTTATTTTATAATTCCTGATAATTTTTAAATATATAATATTCAAAACAATTTAGTAGTCTTCTGATTTAGCATTTTAAAAATTCAAATATATTTCTTTGAAATAATTTATTCCCTTATATGTAATTCCATATTCTGAATAAAATATTGTAATATGTTGGGGTTTAATAAAATGAATAAGACTAAAAGAGAATATAGCCTATTATGGGAGATGAGGACTTGACACAATGAATATAAGGTATGTTTACAATGTTATAAAACCAGTACTGTAAAACGGATTCAGGGAATTTTGAGGTAGGAAAGATCATTTTAACCTGCAAGAGGAGGGTAAGAAAGAACAGAAAGGTAAAGCAGTCTTCAGCGGAAGAGGTGACTACTGAGGGGAGCGTGGAGGGTGGTTGGGTTTCCACTGTAGGAGATGGACATGGGCATTCCTGGTGCAGAAAAGGGCAGGGGCACAGGAGTCCAGGTGGGAGCAGAGGATGTGTTTAAAAAATAAGTAATGCAATATAGGTTCTGCCTCCTAGACTCCAGCTGTAGATCCAGGTTGACTATTTTATTTGTAATACAAAGCAAATATTCTGTTTACCGACCCATAAATTCTTAGTAAGAACAATTTACAGTTTATACCTGTACGGATATTAATTCCAGGAGCAGTACTATTACATAGCGCAGTCAAGCCTAGTATAAAGGACCATAAAGCTAATTTGGCTTTTACAAAGTAAGCAGTCCATTCCTTTCAATTTTCATTTGAAAAAAAAGAAAAGAAAAGAAACCCCTAAAGAGCTGAATTTTGTAATTGGTCAAAGAATCAAATAAATATATTGATCATTCATTCATTGATTTATTTATTCAACAAGAACCAGGATAGCTTAGTGGCTTAGAGCTTGTAAACCAAAGAAAAACTACACCTGGACTCCTGGCTCCACCATTGACGAGCCTTGTGAAACTACTGAGTATCCAGCCTCTCTTTGATTCAGCTTCCTCAACTGCAAAGTGGAAATAATCCTACCGCCCATATCAGAGGGTTGTTACAAGGAATAAATTAATTCAGATTCTTAGAAGAGTTCCAGACACATAATAAATATATACTATTACTATTGTTGCAACACATATTTATTGAGTACCTCAGACTATCTTAATGCTGGGGATGGTAATAATTGAAACAGATCAAGTTCCCACTCTTTCCAGTGGGGGAAAAACAAATGAAAGTAACTACCAAATATAAATTTCATTTTATTTTAAGGAGGTTCTATGTGGTTTCCTACAATGACTTATGATTAAACTGATTAAAGGGTACATATCCATTCACATAGCAATTTGATTCCAGGGATTTATTCTTGGGCAAAAATTGAACAAGCGTATAAACATGTTGATAAGGATATTTACTAACACTGTTTATAATAACAAAGAACTGGATGTTTATAATAGCAAAGAACTGGAATCCATTTAAATGCCCATCAATGAAAGACTGGTAAAAGAAGTTATTTTGAATACTATACATTCCTTTAAAAACATTTTTTAAAATATTCTATATTTTTCCTTTTTGCTACTTTTAAAACATTTTTCAACAATCTCAAACTTACAGAAAGTGGAGAACTTTTTTCTTTAATTGTCTGAGAGTGAACTGCTGGTCTGATGATGCCTCGTCACTTCTGAATACTTTAGTGTGTATTTTCTAAAGTACATCACACTAAATAACCACAATACAGCCACCAAAATAAAAATATGCAGATTGACACATTACTATCATCTAATCATCAGTCTCCAAACTTTGCCAACTATCCCTATAAAATCCCTTATATCAAAAGAACCCAGAATCAAGCATTGCATGTAAAGTCCCCATGTCTCCAGTCTCCTTCATTGCAGGACAGTTTCTTAGTCTGTCTTTAACTTGTATGACCTTGATTCTATTAAAGACTTCAGGCCAACTTTTGTTCAGAATGCCTCTTAATTAGTGTTTGTTTTCCGTTTCATCAGGACTACATTCAGGCTGTACATCCCTGGCAAGAACATCTCACTACATCTGTATCAGTGTCCAACCCTGCATATTAAGTTATTCTAAAACTTAGTAGCTGAAAACCATAAACATTATTTTGCATGCTTTATGTGCAAAATGGTTGTTCTCTAATGAGGCTGGTTCTCTAATGAGGGTGGTTCTCTAATGAGGGTGCAATGAAGATGTTGGCAGGGCTATAATCATCTGAAGGTTTGACTGGGGCTAGAGGATTTGCTTGCAAAATGACTCACTCATATGGCTGGCAAGTGAGTGGTGGTGAGTGGCAGAAACAATACCTCCTCACTATGGGGCCTTCTATCTAGGACAGCTTGAGTGTCCTTACAATATGGCAGTTGGCTCCCCCAAGAGTGAGCAATGTTTCCTAGGACCTAACATCAGAAGTCACATAATTTCTGGTTACCCAGGTCAAGGCTACTCAGTGTGGACAAAAATTAGCCAAGGGCATGAATACTAGGACACGAAGATCATCTTCTTGGAAGCTGGCTACCATAGCATCATATTAGGTGGTACAACTTTGATTTGTCTCATTACTAATGATATAATTTTGATCATTTGATTAAGGTGGTATATTAGACATTTCCACTATAAAGTTACTAGAAGCCCGATGCACAAAGATTCGTGCTAGAATGGGCTTTCCTTTCCCTGGCTGCCGGTACCGCCTTTCCACTCTGGCCCAGCCCCTTTCCGCTCAGGCCCCGGAGCCGCCTCTTTCTGCTCCAGCCCCGCCTTCCCACGCTGCCCAGAGGCCCTGAGAGAACGGGGGTGGGGCAGAACGCCTGTGTCATCGCCATGGTGATGACGAAAGCATCCCGCCCCCCGTCACTCTGTGCCTGTGTATGCAAATTAACCGCCATATTTTTGGGTTAATTTGCATATCACTCCTGATTGGCTGGTGGCATAGCGGAGGTACGGTCAATTTCCATGTTTGTCTATTATTAGGTAAGATCATTTTCCCTTTGTAATTAATATCTTTAGGGAGAGAGGTTATTTTTGACATTTTAAATACTCTATTTCTTATCAAACTCTTATTCATTTATTTATTATATCCTAATGGGCTCATGTTTTTTATTTTATTCAATGGGTTTTGATCTGTTACTAACTTTATTTACATTACTTACATTGATACTCAAATTGTCTTAGTTGTGGTTCTTTTTAGCTAGCTTTGGTTCCTTTTCACATGTCTCATTATCCTTTGAGCACTTGCTTGCTTTTCGCTCCCTCTCTCATCTGGCCTCAAAACCTTAACCTAGGTTTTTCTCTCCTACTTGGCTGCTGACACATGGATACGCTCTTTATTCTGTTTGGACTGTGACACCCTCTTCCAAGCCACCAGCCCCACCACATTGATGCCTCCTTACCCGAGGTGGACTCGGTACCCCAGGCCAGGTCACTGCTTAAAGGCCTACCTTGCTCCACCCCACATAACAGCTTTAGAACTAAATTGTTTAGAAAAGAAACGAAAGATATTAATTTTTAAAAGTGAAATTATAGAACAGTATACACACATATTTAAAAATTGAAAGTAATATAACCTAATTGTATTTCTAATCGTTTTATATGGGGACAACTGGGGGAAAGGGAGGACTTTTACTTCCTATTTATACTAGAGGCCCGGTGCACGGATTTGTGCACATTGAAAAGAAATTAATTACAAGTTGGCGGGCAGGGCAGGACTGGGCAAGACGGGCTGGACACGCCTTGGAGCCAACCTCCCACAGTCCCTCCCCAGCTGGCCACACCTGGGGCAGCGCCGGGGCTCAAAGCGCATCTGCAGAGTGAATGGGGTCCCTCCGGCAGGTGGGGCTCCTCAGCCTGGCCTGTGAGGATCAGGCCAAAACTGGCAGTCCGACATCCCCCAAGGGGTTACGGAGTGTGAGAGGGCACTCTGCAAAGTTGCTGTTGCTCAGCAGCTTCTCATTGAGGGCCTGCCCCCTGGCGGTCAGTGCAAGTCATACCTAGTCGGCCAGTCACTTAGCCTTTTATATATATAGACTAGAGGGTCGGTGCACTAAATTTGTAACGGGGGGTGGGGGGTCCTCCTCAGCCCAGCCTGCACCCTCTCCAATCCAGGATCCCTCTCACAATCCTGGACCGCTGGCTCCTAATCGCTCACCTGCCTGCCTGCCTGGTCACCCCTAACTGCCCCCTTTAATGGCCTGATCACCCCTCACTGCCTCTGCATGCCAGCCTGATCGCCCCTAACTGCCGCCCCTGCTGGCCAGGTTGCCCCTAACTGCCCCCCACTGCCAGCCAGGTCGCCCCCAACTGCCCCCTCCCTGCTTGCCTAGTTGCTCCTAACTACCCCCCGCCGGCCTGGTCACCCCTAACTGCCCCCCGCCCTGCCATCCAGGTTGCCCCCAACTACCCTCCTTTGCCAGCCTGGTCGCCCCTAACTGCCCCCCCCCACCGGCCTGGTCGCCCCCAGCTCTCCCCCCCCCACCCCGGCTGGCCTAGTCACACCTCACTGCCCCCCCCCCATCAGCCTAATTGCCCCAACTGCCCGCCCTGCCGACCTGGTTGCCCCTCACAGCCTGCTGTTCAGACATTTGGTCGTCCCTCACTAACCCCCCTGCTGGCCTGGTCACCCCATGCAACCTGCTTGTTCAGTTGTTTGGTCATCCCTCGGGCTGGCCCTGGGCGGCTGGGGGCTGAGGGGACTAGGGGACTCCGGAGGCAGGCGCGAGGCGCGGCCGGATGCCTGCTGCCCCAGCAGGGCTGAGAGGACTGGGCGTCGCCATCTTGTGGCTGTGGGTACCACCATCTTTGAGGGCATGGCAGTTAATTAGCACATTCCCTCCTTATTGGCTGTGGGCACCTCCATCTTTGTGAGGGAGTGACAGTCAATTAGCATATTCCCTCTTTATTAGATAGGATGCTTTTGCAGTCTTTTAACTTTCAAAAGCTTATATTATTTTTGTAACCAGAAGAAAATAGGATTTTATACATATTATATACATATATGTGTACATTTAAAAATATTTTATCAAATGTGACTCTACAGATTTCAATTTACATGTAATATCTTGTGATGTTTTGAAAAAATAAATAATTATTTTTTTGCTTGACAAGAACTTTAAAAACTAAATTTTATGATGCTTGTGTAGCTGTAATGCAGGGTTTTTTAAGCTCAGCACTAGAAACATTTTGCACTGCATAATTCTTTGCTATAGGGGACTGTCCTGTGTATTATAGACTGTTTAGCAGATCTCTGGACTCTACCCACTAGCTTCCAGTTGCACTCCCTTCAGCTGTGACAACCAAAAATGTCTCGACCATACTTTGCCAAATGTCTTCCGGAAGGTAAAATCACCCTGGTTGAGTGCCATTGTCGTAATATTGTTCAATAAGATGAAGCTTAATTTGTAAGTCAAATGTGATGTAATTCCCTTCAAATACATGTAATGAGACATAAATCTCCTAAAATAGTTTGCAAATATGGAACTTCTAAAGAATGGGGGAAAATCATTATAGCAAGTAACATGTATTGACTATATGCCAGGCATTGACTTTATGCACATTATCTCACCGAGTTCTTATGACTTTTTTTTAAATGTTCACCTGAGGATATATTTTTATTGATTCTAGAGAGAGAGGAAGGGAAAGAGAGAGAGAGCAGGAGAGAAACATCAATCAGTTGCCTCTCATACATGCCCCAACCACAGATCAAACCCACAACCTAGGTATGTGCCTTGGCCAGCAATTGAACCTGCAACCTGTTTGGTGTATAGGATGACACACCAATCAAATGAGCCACCTGGCCAGGATAGGTTCTTTTGACTTTACTTTCCCATTTTACAGAGGAGGGATTTAAGGTTTAGAAAATTTAGGTAATTTTCTCTGGTTACAATGCAGTAGAGCAAGGATTCAAATACTGGCTTGCAGACTCCAGAAGCTATCTTTTCAACTCAGATTCTTCAACACAGAACAGGCTCAGTACATTGACAATGGTTATTTTTATAAGTACAACAAAAGGCAAATCCCCTGAATATGATCATATTGTAAAATAATAATTGCCAACGTTTATTACGCAATTACGACCAAGCACTGTATACGGATTAGCTGATCTGAATCCTGACAAAACTGTATGACATTTGTACCATCATCATTCCCATTTTACTGAAGAGGAAACTGGACACAGAGGGACTTGGTAACTTGCCCAGGGTATATAGCCAGGATATAAACACAGGCAATCTGATGTCTAATAGTTAATAGTTAAACCCTTTCGCTATTCAGCTATAAATTAACCGTCTTTTTTTTTTTCCATTCACATATTAGGAAGCATGAACATTTCCTCTACAACCTTACCAACATTACTCATTTAGATAACTCAAAAAGAACAAATGGAAGACCTATGACTAGGGTCTAAATCTGATCAAAAACAAGGTCTAGTTTGGCTTGCAAGAATTGTCCTCCCCAACTCCTCCCGATTTTGAATTCTGAGTAAACGTTTCAAAATGAAAATTTCACATAAAAACCAAGATTTCCAGTGTCTCTTGAAGAGTTGTGAAACGTGGCATCACCAGACCTCCATTTCCATATGGCAACAATTAGCTGAGCAAATGTCCTCCTCCTGAGACAGGGCCAGCACTCTGCGGAGCACCATGGTCCCCACCGCTCCGTTTGCGCCCAGATCCTGAAGCCCAGAGCAGGTATTTGAACTGCCACTCAGCACTAAGGCACAGTTGTCGGTCTGTTCATTTGTTTTTGTTTATATACGTGGCCATCTTTTCTTATTAACATTATTAGGTGTACCCTAAGATCATCTGTGAAGTGATCCCAGAGTTATAACCTTTATGTGAGGTCAACTTCACTATGTGTATAGCATAGAGTTGGCCACACTCAGATACACTAAGTTGTTGCTTGTTTTCTTTTAAGGCTCTGTTCATCTTCATTAGCAAGGCACACCAAATTGAATGTCAGTTTCTGCACATGGATTTGTTTAGACGGCAATTCTTGGCCTTTTCCATCTCATGGCGCACATAAACTAATTACTAAATTCTGTGGCACACCAAAAAAATACATTTTTTGCCGATCTGATAAAAAAAAAAAATAGGTATAGTTTTGATTCATTCACACGGGACTATTGTTGTGTTGGCTGTTCCCATTTGTTTATGTGACAATCTAATGGAAAGAGATCAGTGCCCCTGACTAAATAGCCAGGTATTGCATATTTTACAAATTCTTGGGTCACACAGTTAAAAATCTCTGGTTTAGCTTAATCCCTTTTAACATGCAGACAATTTGAAGTGTCCTTCCCTTGCAAGTCAAAATTGGTTAGGTATCTATTAGAATATATATGTTAAAAAAAAAATCTCAGGGGTAGCATTCAGCATATGATTCTACTGCAAAAAAAAAACACACAAACAAACAAAAAACAAACACCAACTTGCCAAAAGTAACAAATTTTATTTATTTATTTACTTATTTTTGTCTCCAGGGTCAGTAAGTAGCAGATGCCCTTTAAATATGTCCATTAGTCATCAAATCACTGAGTCCCGTAAATACTTCCATGGGGGGAAAAACAAGAGACATTATTCTTAATTAAATTTCTCAACTTGGGCTAATACAAATGTTACTTCATAACACATGTATCTAAATTCAGTGCTGGCATATTTTAATGTAAGACAGCACAGATCCCTGTGTTCCAATCGGCACAAATCTTTAGTTCTAAGGACTGCACTGGGAAGTTCTCAGGAGACTGGTGCACTGCCCAGGAAATCATTAACCATTACTGATGACATCAGAGAGTGAGAACGGTTCCTTTGTATGCTGCTCATTTGCCCACTGGGTATCTTATTTATTTATAAGCTAAGAACGTCACATAGACTTTAGTTTCAGAAAAAGAGCACAAAGCACTTCTGTAGTTACCACCTGTCCTTTAAAAAGTCTTCTTGAGTGTGTGCATGTGTGTGTGGCGGGAGGTTCGGGGGTTGAGGGGGTGGGAGACAGGCCATTAGCCTTGTCCTGCAGTAATTTAGCAAGGTGTAAGTCCCCAGTGATTTCTGTCCCAGCTCATGGACGAGTCAGCGATAAGGGCCTAAACTTCTAGGCTATCAGCACAATATGCCACTTCAAAAAATAAGAAGCTCTTGCTCCTCCTCTCAGTGAAGTTTTTGAGAAACTATTTTGAAACTAATACCCAAGACCTGACTAAATTTCAAATATCTGGGTTGTTTTTTCAATGAAGTCTGAATCCTGGGATGACCCACTGATTTAGGTACTGAAAGATCTTTTGCATTACCTTTGTAGAGCTTCCTCTGTGGGTCTCTGCATTATTATTTTCTTCTATTTTTAAGAGGAAGTTGGTGTAGAACCAGGGAGGGTGGGAGAGTAGTGCCAGGCTCTGGGCTTAGATGGATGAGGTCTGAATGTGGGGATCTGCCTGTCCTTCTGCCTTTCTTGCAGTTAATGAACACATTTTTAATGAGCTGTCCTCTTTTACAGGAGTTTTTTTTTCCTGTTTATGATTCCACATCCTTGGGCATAGTTATTCCCAAAGCATTTTAATACATACTTTGTTAAATGCCTCTTAGTGACTTCAGAGGCAGGAGCTGTGAACTATACAGAAAACCTGGTTCAGATCCAGAACATGCAATTACAAAATAAGTATTCTTTTTCTTGATAAGTAAAAATCCTATAGGAAATGTCTACATTTTCACTCAAAAATAACACTGAACTTGTGTGTGTGTGTTTTTTCTTGTGCTACTCCCATAGAACTATTTCCTCCCATAGCAGAATCATATTTTCAAGTGATATTCATGTTTCCCATTTCAAATATTCAAATCCTTACAATAAAATGCCCATAAACATACCCCTTTCTATTATAAAAGTTTTGCTATCCTTTCTGTTAAGTCTCTCAGCTGTATAATTACAGTACTTAAAGTGAAATCCTATATAATAAAGAGGTAATATGCAAATTAACCCTCACACCCTCACAAGATGGCTGCCTACAACCAGGCCAGCAGTGGGGTTGGTGAGGGACAACCAAACAACTGAACAGCAGGCTGTGTGGGGCAACCAGGCTGGCGGGGGGGGGGGGGGCATGAGGGGCGACCAGGCCAGCGGGGGGGGGGGGCAGTTGGGGGTGACCAGGCCAGTGGGGGGGGGGCAGTTAGGAGTGACCAGGCTGGCAGGGAGGGGGCAGTTGGGGGCAACCTGGCCAGCAGCAGGGGGCAGTTAAGGGTGACCAGGCCAGCAGGGGGGCAGTTAGGGGCAATCAGGCCGACATGCAGAGGCAGTGAGGGATGATCAGGCCAGCGGGGGGGGCGGGGGGGGCATTTAGGGGCAACCGGGCAGACAGTCAGGTGAGCATTTAAGGAGCCAGCAGTCCAGGATTGTGAGAGGGATGTCCGACTGCCGGTTATCCCCCGAGGGGTCCCGGATTGGAGAGGGTGATGGTTGGGCTGAGGGGACCCCCCCCTCTGTGCACAAATTTCATGCACCGGGCTTCTAGTCTACAATAATATAACACTTTATATAATTGAGAAACTTATGGGAATTTTTCCTTAAGATCATGAAAAAACTGTCAAAACATTCTCTAATTTATATAATTCTGCTCAATTGAGTTTACAGTAACATAGAGGGATCCTATGAAATACACACTACACATTGCCCCCCTCATTCCATCTCAACTATATAATGTCAAAGCCATTAACAAAGCAACATAGTTGCTTAAAAACACTTTAATGTTTTTTATTTTAGGGTACAGAATCTACAATAAAACTTAACTTAATCATAAAAAGACCATTTGAATTTTTAAGTATGCAATTCTCGATTGAAAGAAGCACAATGTGCTGAAGTCATTTATATTCAGATATTTTAAATTCTGGTCTATAGTAGTAATAAGAGTTTTCTTTGATTAGTGTCCCCAAACTCCCCATGAACTGTCAATGAAGAGTTTCATAATTTTCTTCTGGCTGAAGAAGATCAAAGCATTCTTATGTTTCCTAAAACTCTTTGACACTGGTGCACAAACAGGTGTCGAGTTTATTTCACTGCTACTAAACTGTTTCTTGCTATACAGAGTTTAGGGAGAAGTGGTTCATTTTAACAAAGTGCTTACAGACTGGCTTGCTCTTCCCCAATTTTTAATTTTCTTTACAAGGTGTCCTATAGTGATTTGTGCTAG
Organism: Cnephaeus nilssonii; assembly: GCF_951640355.1. Lineage (NCBI taxonomy): Eukaryota > Metazoa > Chordata > Mammalia > Chiroptera > Vespertilionidae > Cnephaeus > Cnephaeus nilssonii. The sequence continues at coordinate 56,552,232 of NC_137073.1, forward strand.
ACCCTGGAACTGAAAGTGAGAGCTGAGGAAACCATGAGACCCATGATCCTGCAGGCTAGAGAACACACTGGGCACAGCCCAGGGGTGTCGCTGTCTGGCTGACTTTATTTGCCTTTTCTCTCCATTTTTGAAGTTCTATGCCCTAACCTTGAGTTCAAGCATAACTAAAAGTTGAGTTTTTAAGTCACAGAAAAATGTGAAATCACCCAATTGTTTTTGCTAATTTTAAGCAAGATAAAGAAGCCTACAGACAGTACAGTACAAAGAATTGATTTCCATCTTTTAAGTATGAAAATCCCTTTTTAAAATCATAACATTTCATGTTCCTGTACACTGTATAAGGATACTACTAATAATGAAAATGATATTTAACATTACTGAGTATTTGCTATATGTCAGGCAGCATTTTAAATACTTTTCATTCTTAAATACTTTTAAATACTTTTTAATTCTCACAATAGCCTATGAGCAATAAAACTATCCCCACTTTACAGATGAGAAAATAGAGGCACAGAGAGGTTAAGGAACTTGCTTGACATTGGCGGATTTTAGCAGTAGGAGCTATTAACCTGCAAGTTACACTTGATGGAAGCTATACATCTAGTACATGTTTATTAAGAAAATATGTAAAAGATAAATAACTATTATTGATTTAGTAACACTTTAAATGAATCTATATTTTATTCCATATATAACTGAAATCAATATACACATAACTGCAAGGCATGTTTTCCATCACACAATGCCCACTTCCTGCCAGTGACTCAGACTCCACGTCCAATCTCCCTCCTCCAGCTCATTCTGAGCCAACACATGGTGTAACATGCAGTGCAGACTTGCACTTGAAACCAGAAATCATGGTTCTAAGCCCCATTATAGTATTCACTTGACATTTCTGAGTCTTGGTTTCCTCCTGTATAAACAGGAAATATTGATAAATACACTACCATGGGGCGAGCATGAGAAACAAAATAATCTGAGGAGATATAAATTCTTGTTAGGGTTTCCTATTCAGCTTTCTTGTAACGTCATAAAAACTTCATTTCTTTAACATGACCTTTTCTCCTTTCATTCCTTTTGCTTCAAACTGGCCTGATCCAGCACTCAGACGGACGTGTCTCCTTCTCCCTTGCACATCCACCTCTTTAATCATTAAGCCCTCAGGACAATGAGGTTCTGATCAGCATCAAATAATCTTAGGAACAAAAACTGTCTGAAGTCCCCGGAGGCAAAGTTTAGATCAAACTAAAGATAACATCTAGGCCTCAGTTGTGTTTCTGCTCCAGGCCCAGAAAAGCTTAGAAAGGAGACAAAGTAACACTATGGCTGACATTAGGAGCAGATGCCCTGATCAACTACTCCATCCTAGCACTTAACAATCAGTAGAGACCACGACCCTGACCATGACCCTAACTCCCTTAATCACCGTGATTAATTCTTTTCCCCCCTGGAAGCAATCAGGGAGCCAGGTCTTTAAGCAGGAGCTCATTGTGACTCCAGAAGTGAGCCACTTCCTGAAAAGTTTTCCCGTTCTTGTCTTACTGGGCTTTGATGCATGCAGGGGATCCCTTTTGTCCAGTAACATTTTCAATAGATAAGTTTTAACATATTTCTTTTATTTTTCTAATTTTTCACTGCTCATTCTTATATCTCACCTTTGAGTAGTTTCAGAGTACCACAACGTCTTCAGATGGCAGACAATGAATCACTGAGTTGCGGGGGGTAAGGGGAGAGAGGAAATAGGGCTAAAAGATTCAAAAGATCCAAATTTAAACACTCTTCCTAATGCTAAAAATAAGAGAAAAAACAGTAACTCCACCATTCAGCAAACATGTAACTAAAATCTTAACCTAAATCATTTGAGATGTGCTCTAGTAATTGTGAAAAACAATTTATATTTCAAGGAAATTACCAGTGTTATGTCCAGATTATTAGGGAACATTTATTGGATACTGGCACTGACAGGTACCAATGTCCTGGCTTCAAATTCATTTGCATGACTTAAACTATATAGAGGCAGGCTTGTGGAACCAACTGCACACAAAAATCAGTGGTGGAGGTAAATAACCTAAAACCAGTTAGATATTTTCTAGGAACAAATAAATATAAAATAGTAGAGCCAACTAGGTACCTGGGATTTAAATGAGACAAATAGCTTCTTATTAGTAACTAGAGGCCTGGTGCATGAAATTCGTGCACGGGGGGTGTCCCTCAGCCCAGCCTGCACCCTCTCCAATCTGGGACCCCTCGAGGGATGTTCGACTACCCATTTAGGCCCGATCCCAGTATGATCGGGCCTAAACGGGCAATCGGACATCCCTCTCACAATCCAGGACTGCTGGCTCCCAACTGCTCGCCTGCTTGCCTTCCTGATTGCTCCTAACTGCTCTGCCTGCCAGCCTGATCACCCCCTTAACCACTCCCCTGCCAGCCTGATTGATGCCTAACTGCTCCCCTGCCAGCCTGTTTGCCCTTAACTGAATCTCCCCTGCAAGCCTGGTCACCCCTAACTGCTCTCCACTCCTGGTCTGATCGCCCACAACTGCCCTCCCTTGCAGACCTGGTCCCTCCCAACTGCCCTACCCTGCTGGCCTGATTGCCCACAACTGCCCTCCCTTGCAGGCCTGGTCCATCCCAACTGCCATCCCTTGCTGGCCATCTTGTGGCAGCCATCTTGTGTCCACATGGGGGCAGCCATCTTTGACAACATAGGGGCAGTCATCTTGTGTGTTGGAGTGATGGTCAATTTGCATATTACTCTTTTATTAGATAGGATACCTGCCTATTTCTTTATAGGAATACTGACATAAAAATGTAACATAATTGCTAAAACCTTTAAAAATTGAAATGTGCTATGTGACTACTAAGTATTACACAAGTACTAAATGTTATATGAGTAATAAGTTTACAACTATTTACTTGATTCTATTTAATTGAATATTTATTCCTAAATAGAAGAATTATGTGAATTACCTGCTGGAAGATGGTTCTTTTGAAATGAAAGTTTTCTCAGCTTTTCAAATGCAATTTTAAAAGGCCATATATATGCACACATTTTATTTTTTTTAAATGTTTCCCAAGATAATGAATTTCTATTATCTTAAGGTTAACTCTCAAATGGTAAAGAAATCATGCAGATAAAAAAACTTAGATCATACCACTAACTCATGACAATATGTAAAACTAATAAAGCAAACAATTTCCTTCTAGTCCAGTAATTCCACTTATCTCTTTTTAAATGGCATATTCCTAAAGACTGCATAAAAACAGAAAACAAATAGAAAAAATAGGAACTTAAGCTACTATTTATACTACTAGAGTCCCAGTGCACGAAATTTGTGCACTCAGAGGGGGTGGCCCTCAGCCCACCCTGTACCCTCTCACAGCCTGGGAGCCCTCGGGGGCAGTCCAACTGCCAGCTTAGGCCTGCAGGGAGCGGGCCTAAGTCAGCAGTTGGACATCCTTAGCACTGCCATGGAGGCAGGAGAGGCTCCCACCACTGCCACTGTGCTTGCCAGTCATGAGCCTGGCTTCTGGCTGAGCGATGCTTTCCTTGTGGGAGCGCAATGACCACCAGGAGGCAGCTCCTGCACTGAGCATTTGCCCTCTGGTGGTCAGTATGTGTCATAGCAAATGGTCATTCCGCTGTTGGGCTGAAACCGGCTCGTCAACATCCCCCACCAGTGCATGATCTGGGCTGGGGAGGGACACGGGAGGTTGGCCAGCCGGGGAAGGATTACGGGAGGGCTCCAGGGCATGTCCAGCCTGTATAGCTCAGTCCCGATGGCTGGACCCCAGCAGCAAGCTAATCTACTGGTCAGAGCATCTGACCCCTGGTGGTCAGTGCACGTCATAGTGAGTGGTTGAGTGGCCTTAGCATATTATTAGCATACTAGTAGCCCAGTGCACAAAATTTGTGCATGGTGGGGGAGGGGTCCCTCAGCCCGGCCTGCACCCTCTCCAATCTGGGACCCCTCAGGAATGTCTGACTGATGGCCAGTAAGTACAACACAGATGAGTAAGAGCCTATAATCTGATAAATAAAATTATTGGGAGGTACTGTTTTGAGGTATTATTACATATTCCCACACATTCTCCTTTGTTTTCTCTTTTTCCTCTCTCCAAGATAGTAGCTGGTTCTGCCTTTATTGCTAATGAAGAAAGATTCAACAGAACATTCTGGATGGTGGCTACCTGGGTATAGACATAGGTAAACATTTATTGAGCTGTACAATTGAGATTTCTGTATTTTACCTGGCATTTGGCTCTTGTGTTTGCATAAACATAAGCAGTGGCTGCTAACCCACAGGTTAGAATCATTCAGGGACACTTAAAATTTACTGTTGGCTTAATTTACTCTCCAAATCAGCAAAATCAGAATCTATGAAAATTGAACAGAATGGGAACACTAATTTCTGAAGGGGTAGACTTGTTGTTTGGAATATTTTACACACACACACACACACACACACACACACACACACTCCTCAAGTAATTCCCATGAACAGCTATCATTGAAAATCAACCCCCAAGGGAATTTAGAGTCCTTGTAAGGGGGCAGAAGAATTCAGGCACAATAAATAGACAATTGTGTTGCTAGAGACAGCAGGAAATGTAGGCCTTCCCTCATGCCCTACAGCAGCCTGAAAAGCCTCGCGCTGCCCACCTGGACTCCCCAGGCCTCCATCTGAACAGGACTTTTCCTGCAGGGCCTGGCGCTGCCTGTCCCGCCTCCTGGGTCCCCTATGGACCTGGACCCCTCATTTGGGGCCTGGTGCTGCCCGCCCCGCCTCCCCCAACCCCCCGATGGACCTGGACCCCACAGTTGGGGTCTCAAGCTGCCCGCCCCACCTCCTCAGGCTCCCTATGAAATGGGACTTTTCGGGCAGCGACTGGTGCTGCTCACCCCGCCTCCCCGACCCCTGATGACACAGGACTTTGCAGGTGGGGACTGGAGCTGCTCACCCCGCCTCCCCGGGCCTCCGATTGGACCTGGACCCTCAGTTGGGGCCTGGTGCTGCCCGACCTGACTCCCTGGGCCCCTTTGAAACAGGACTTGGCAGGGCGGGGACTGGAGCTGCCCACCCCACCTCCCCTGGCACCCCATGGACTGGGACCCCTTTGTTGGGGCCTGGCGCTGCCCGCCCCCTACTCCCCAGGCCCCAATGAAACAGGACTTTGCAGGCAGGCCCTGGCGCTGCTCGTCCCGCCTCCCCGGGCCCCCGATGGAAGGGGACTTTGCGGGCGGGGCCTGGGGCTGCCCACCCCGCCTTCCCCGACCCCCGATGGACTGGGACCCGCAGTTAGGGCCTCGTGCTGGTTGGGTCCATGATCGTGGCTTGGGTCAGCGCCCGCTGGTGGCGGTGAGCACTGACCAAAGCCCCGCCTGCCCCAGTCTGCAATTCGGGCTTGGGTTAGCAACCGCCAGTGGCAGCAGGCGCTGACCCAAGCCCCGCCCCACCCTGCCCGCCGCCTGCGCTGCAGTTGCAGCCGCAGTGGCCTCGTGCGCAGCCACCGCTGCCGCCCACCCCGCCCCGCCTGCACTTTCCCTCAGGCAGCCACCTTGCTTTCCGCTTTTCCTCCCTCTTCCTTCTAAGTTGTCTTTAGTCTTCACTCCTCCCTCCCTCAGCATATGCAAATTAACTACCATCTTGGTTGGGTTAATTTGCATACTCACCATGATTGGCTGGTGGGCGTGGCTTGACTGGTGGGCGTGGCTTGGGTGTAGCAACGGTGCGGTCAATTTGCATATTACTCTATTATTATGTAGGATTACGCTTTGATTGGTTGAACAGCTGACCGGCTGACCAGACACTTAGTATATTAGGCTTTTATTATATAGTATAGAATTAATAAGGATACAATAGTTATAGGTTTAGAGTGATTATATTTATTGTTACTTTAAAATACATTAAGGGCATAGTCAAATTCTTTAAAATTGACAAAATAAGACTATAAAATAATCAATGGATCTCATAATCAGCCATGAGGTATATCAAAATGTACTTAAAAGAAACTGAACATTTTATCATTCAATATGATTTTCAGAAAAATTTATGTCTCTATCAATGCATTCAAAATTAATGGCCCATGCTTGACCGGCAGGTCATTTCCACTATCATAATGGCCAGCAAATGACCACTTTGTTAATTCAGGGATGGATACCAACTGGGAAGGCAACTTCTAGATTGGTGATGGTGGTATACATCTAGGAAAATACTGTACCCATACTGCTCTTTATGCAGGGTAGAATTTGTATTTTATTTCATGTTATCTTCCTCTATGATTAAAGAGAAGATAAACTGAATGACAGGAATCAAAGAATAATATTGTTAAATATAAATGGAGTTAATTCAAATATAATATACTTTAATTATCCTATCAATTAGGTTAAGGTAAAAAAAGAAGTGAATTTATTCTTCCATAGATAATAACATAGCACTAATGTGCTGTCTTTTTCTTGAACTGAAGGCCACAGAGTTGTTTTAAGATACTAAAAAATACTATTAATTGTTTCATTCTGATTAAGCAAAATTAACATTTTGGATGGCCTACTTCACTCCTTGTTCCTGACACTTGGTTATTGTCTCCTTATCTTTTCATAAAATACCGAAAAATTTATTGCTATCAAAAGAGGTCAACATCTTTTATCACTAAGTTTTATCTTAAGGAAATGCTATTTTTAAAATCAGAAAAATGAATGGATTAAGCAGTATTAATTTGCCTAAAAGAAAATAAAACTGATAAATTTTCCCTTTCATTTTGATATTTAAATCACTATTGGTGTAACACTGTAATGAGATAAAGGTTCATTAAGACAGCCTTTGTTATGTAAAAACAAAACACACTAGAGGGGAAATTCTTTACTGAGCTACAGTTATCCTCCAAGGATATAGCAAATGAGACATCATTAAAATATTTAAGTTTAATTATTCAACATGTTCCAATACAAAATCAAAATACATATGCACACACCTAAAGATTTCGTCCACTCCTGAAACTCTGAATTTTCCTCCTAAGAACATTAATAAAATTATATATCATTTTAGAAATAGGAAGTACATGTTTAAAAATGATTTTTAAAATCAAAGCAGTATATACACATAGTTAAAAGTCAAATAGTACTAAAATCTTACAATGAAATAGCAGTCCTCTGCCCAAATACCCCAATTCCTACTTCTCAGCAGCAAGCTCTGCCACCCTTTTAGCAGACTATTCTGGCATTTATCTTTATTTTTCCAAATGTGTTGATGTTCCAATTTACAGATTCACAGTTCTATTCATTATCTATTGACTTTTTACTTTGGAAGATGAGAATTTAACTCTCTTGTACTCCCCCCTGGCCTCGCCCCTTCCCATCCTACCAGCTTTCCAATAGACATCTCACAATTTTTAGTAAAACCTATATTTAAATTATTAAAATTATATAAATATTGTTTTCCACCGAGCCAAGTAAGTGTACTATGATTGTTACATTTCTTGTACACTTTTTTTTTTTCTAGAATTCAGGAAATACAGCATGGTTCCTGAGCCATGTTTGAATAACTTTATTTTAACTTCATCCTTCATTGTATTTGGCTATATACAGATTTACAAGATGACAATCATTTCTTCTAAGAACTTTAAAGGTTTTACTCCTCTATATTATTTCTTATATAGTCAGATGCCATTCTGATTTTTCATAATTTATCTGTGATCTTTCTCAATATCTCTCCTCCTTCGCTCTCACTCTGGAAGTTCTTAAAATTTTCTCTTAGTCTCCTGTTCTAAATGTTTACTGATATGCACTGATATGATTCTTTTCTCATTCATTCTCCTTGGCATCTCATTTATCTTGCTATGCTGTTTTAAGGTGGAGACTTATGAACTACTCTATTGATAAATATTCTTATATCTTCCCTTGATAAATTTCTTTTCTTCAATTACCTCAGTTCTTTTTTTAGAACTCCTATATTTGGAGTTCTTTCTAGTGTCTCTCTGTTTTGTTTTCATCCTTTAGATATTTCCTCAACTTTATCTTTCAACTTTTTTTTTCTAGTTTCAGATCTTTCTATTTTCTATTCCTCTCTACATTGTTTGTTCCAGCTGAGTTCATTTTTCTTTCTCCCCACCCCCCCCCCTTTTTGAGTCCTCTCTTTCAAGTCAGATACCTCCCTAAGTCCCCTTTTACCCCAGAGCTTTTCAATTAACTAGAGAAGAAGCCACCCCTCTCCTGAACCAGTGACATGTGCTGCCAGTGTTCTGAGAGGAAGGCAGGGAAAGGAGGCCAAAGTGAGCTCACATTCATCCCTGGTTTGAGCCCCCTACTGCATCCCTACTTTCCATGATACTGCTGCCAGCAAGGCTCAAAGCTTCTGTGTTGTTTTTGAAGCCAATCAGCTTGTTTCTCATGGGTCTTGCCTCTCAGGGCACACAGTTGAAGAAGCTACTACTATTAGTAAATCTGTTATTAGTCCTCTACTTTCCACTTCCCAAATATGACACACTTGGCTGTGGAAACTCTCCTATGCTTTTTATCTTTGCAGGTTTATAACTTTTAAGATTCCTTTTCTAACCTCTTAGAGGGATTTGGGGAGGTAAAGGAGATAAAAACCATGTACGCAATCTGCCCAGTTGAACGTGAAGTCCCAGAAGTATAATTTTAAAGGAGATTATCTGGAGATTGTTTAGTTCCCTCATTTAATAGACTGAGGAAAGAAACAAAGGTAGGTTAAGTGTTCTGCTCAAAGTTCCTTCTCTACGTTCAGAACAGAACCAGGGACAAAATGTATCCTGTCTCTTTGTCCAGACTTCTTTCAACTCCCAATGTAACGTCTTCATAAGAAAAGCATTTTGTTGACCTTCTGGATGAGGGATAAACAATATACCACTGAACCTTTCATAAATTACATGATTTAAAGAGAAAACTAATAACAAGGGGAGCATACGTTGAGTGCTGCATGTAAAAAATAGTAAGCACCCAGATGTTGAGAGAAGGGGAGGTCCCTGAGCGTAGGACAATTTCCAAAGGCTCTGTGAAGCAGCTGAGATTTGCATTTGATCTTGTGACAGGCACTCCAGGTAAAGGGTGAACAAGGGCAGTGTTTTGGCAGAAGGCTTATGTCGGGAGTAGTAAGGGAATGGGTGCTTCACAGACTTTCACTGAGGCCACTTCCATGGAAGGTAGAATCCACTCCTACAACACGTCCCTTTCTCATCCTGCGTTCCAACAAACGCCCAGGACACACTAACCACCAGGATCACTGTTTGCTCTTCTGAACTCCCCATCTGTACCGGACAATAGGATTTTATAGACTCTGTCATTTGTATTGTGAAATCAATGGGTAATTTTTCATGTTTTATATAGTTATATATCTGATGGCTGTTTTCAAACTACATACCTTGCTACAGCTTCAATAGTTCTCTATATAACTATAATTATAGGACAAAAATATGGCTAAGTGGGCCAGGTCAAAGGTACAATCTTAAAAATACAACTGAAAAACACCAAAAGCATCCAAAACTTTCTACTTATCTTTCTTCCTATGTCACATTTCAAAAGAAATCTGAGAGCAAGAAGAAACACTTCTCATTAACCAATGCCATGGACTACACCACCTTGCAGAATTACAAAGTCACTATTTTGCACAGCTTTATTCATTTCCATACAATATTTTTGTTCCCAGAAGGTAGGAAGCTATCCTATTAATTGAATGACAATAGGTACACTTGGATATTTGTCTAACTGTCTAACATGTTAAAAAACACACACAAATCAATGAAAATCCCAATGTAGCTTATGATAGCCGATAAATACAGAAGGGACAGAAAATTAACGAAAGACTTAATTAGAAGCTAATTTACTTATATCTACTCTGAATGCAATAATTGTTTTCTCGAAAATACTGTGTACGTTAATGACTTTTATTTTATAAAAACGTGTGTAGATGCCTATCCCAAACTGAAACTATTTTAAGAAAACTGTTTCCTAAACTAAATGGCTAAAAATAGAACCGAAAAGAAAATTCTCATTCATAAAAGTGCTAAATGTCTTTAGTGTAGCATCTATGCCATTAATAAATTTCACAAACAGCAATAATTTTCACAAAAGCTCACAGTGCTAATTCTCAGCTTTGGGGTTTTGGAAGATACACATTTGTGTTCAAGAACAGTAACATATAATAAGGGCCTTCCTCTTTCTGCCCTATTAAGATTCCTGCGGCTAGCTATTACTAGGCTTACTTTTCTTAACTATTTCCGTTATTGCACACTTCCACAAGGAGTAACTGGCTTTTTGGTAAAATCTTTAGACATGGCTTTGCTGTACTACAAATGCCATGTATACAAAGAGGGTGCTTGGCAAAATAAATAAGCAATAGACCAGGAACAAAACAATCAGTACAATAATCTAGTATATTGGGATAGTATGTTAATCTCAATAGTAATAAACTGGTTGTTGGCCAACTGTGGCTAATTCAATTACATGGCCTGATGATAATGAAGTCAAAAGGGTATATCCTTACTCCTGCCCTCTCCTTCACCTTCTGTGTCAATGTTCTGCCTTCAAAACATACATATGCACATAATGTGGACCTGCTAAATTTATCATGGCTAGTGCCTATAAATCTAAACACCACCAAAACATGAGCCCTGGCCCACAAGAGGAATTTAACAGGAGCATGTGCCCAGATCAGACAGGGATCAATCTATCACCACTTCTAGAAAAACACAGTGGTGCACACCTATTGTGCACCACCAGCTACCAACTGTGAATGCAGTGGGCATCAACATTCCACAGGAGCTCTGTGGTCCCTTCTAGCTAGGCTCTACAATTTTGATTCTGTGGTTCTAGCCAAACAATTAAAGCTCTAGTAATTTATATATGTGTCATGGTAACAAGATATAAATTACACAACAGGGCTGGCAGAGTAATATTATTACAGAATAATAATGACTCTCATTTCTTGAGCACTGACTGCACGATGGTGCTCTGCTTCTTCCTTTTCACTGCTATAGTCCTAGCATCTAGAACAATGCTTAACAAATAACAAGTGATCAGAAATACTTGTTGAATAAATGAATGATGAGTGTTATAGTGACTCACAACAATCCCATAAGCTAGGTTTTATTATCACGCTTATGGCATAAGTGAGAAAACTGATGCATATGAGGTAAAGTGACATGCTCCAGGTTACTTAGCTATTAAATAGAAAAGTCAGTATTTGAAACCAAGTTCTATAAAATGCCAGGGCCTGCCCATTAACACCCCCTGACTCCCCACTTCCTTGCACACACTACCTCTCACAGTGGTAGGCCAGCACAGGGAACACCTCTCCTCTCCTTCCCCAATGGAAGTAAGCTCTTCCTCCTACTGCTCTGAAGTACCAGGACACTTTATTTGTATTGCCCTTGGGATTCTGATCAATTCCTTCTTCGTTTTGTTGAAAGGCAGGGGAACAACCATTTATTAAACACTTATCACGTCCCAAGCACCATGTAGGTACTTTCAGGAATGTTCCCTTATTCATAGTTCATCACAATCAACTGGGTAGGCATTTTCTTTTAACCTCCATTTAATGAGTGAAGAAAATGAGAGTGAGATCTCTTGTCAGTTATTTCCCAAACTTACCCAATAACAAGAATCTGGAAGGGGGAGAGTTGCTTGATATAATAGCAGGCCGTACTCCAAATCTTTTGACTTAGAATGTTGAGGCAAAGAGCCTAGCTTTGTCTGACTCCCAAACTAAGTGCTAGTCCTTTAGGGCAGGGATCACATGTCAGCATCTTTTTTCTCTTCACTGCATATACTAGGCCCAAGCTGTGTCTCATCTTTCTAAAGCACAACAGTCTAAGGTACATTCCCATTCTTCCCCCAGATAATCATAAGTAGCAAGCATAAGAGGTATCACTAACCTCTTGTAGATGGAAAAAGTAATGCACAATCAAGTTGTATGGCTCCTAGTTAAAGAGAAAAAGGAGAAAAAGAAGGTAATGGAGAGAGAGAAAGGGAACATATTTGAAAAATTTTTAAAAAATTACCCAATTCTTCTCTTTGGGTAAGAAATCATGCTTATATTATTCTGCAAATTCCAGGATGAAGCAAAAGGTTTGTCAAGAGGATCATGCAAGATATTTGCAATAGGTTCCTCAAAAAAACAATATTTTTCATTGGCAATAATCAATAAAATCATTATCATGTTTTTATTCCCTATTACAGAACTGGTTCTGTAAGATAAATTCTCAAAATAGGGCATCATGGAAGAATTTAAAGGAGGTGGTATGTATTTAAAGAAAAAAAAACCCTCTATAATTCTCAGATTGATTTTAGCTTTAATTGAGTTTCTTTAGGATATTCCCAGTTAAATAAGTTTTCCTAGAAAAAATTTGCCCCTTATCATCTAAAGCGCTCTCACTGGAATAGTCTTAGGAAGTTGTTGAGCTGAATGATATTAACCTAAATGTAATTTTACTATCTTTAGCTCACTCCTGTAGATAAATTTGCACAGCAGAAGGGATTTAAAAATCTTTCTTTTACAATTTATTCCAATTTTTTCTTCCCAAATAAACAAAGAGTTAAGTCCCCTGAACCAACCAACAACAACAAAAAAGATTTTATTATAATCCCAGTGAGAGCATGTCTAGTGAAAAAAAGTGAACTTGCTCTTCTTACTTGGCATGAAACTGTGAGAGGAAAAACAACCCTGAAATTTGGAGAATTTCTCAATATGAAGTGAGATGTTATGCCTAAAGTCTGAATACCTTGTACTCTTTGAGTAAAGATTAAGTGAAACTGTGCATTTAGGAGCACAGTAAAGAGAGGGACTAGGGAGAAAGCAGAAGGGTCATCTACTTCCAGGTAGTCAAATCAGACAGTAGCACCAAACACGCACTTTCAACCTTGAACGGTACTCCCCAGCTGTACTAACTGACCACTTGACTTAACTGGGCCAATCCAGATATCACTCCCTCAGAACTTGAAATTGTGAAAATGAGATGTTAGTTGAGTTGAAAATACATGCAGAGCCAGGGCCAAGTTGACAGGGTAAGCCAACGTGAAGCCGAGAGCAAGGTGAAGTGACAAAAGAGTACAGAAGGCAGAATATCACTTTGTATATCAAAAGAGAATAAAACAGAGAAGAGTGATAGAAATCAGACAACACCTGGGAGCAACCATGGTTCCTGACTGTCCTCTTCGATCCCCAGTGACCTAATATATTTCCTGTCCTAGAGGGGAATGTCCATGATGTGGCCTGCTCTTTCATTTATATAAACATTTTTATTTGCGATAATCTGAGTGGGTTTCTATTCTTTGAAACCAAACAGCCTTGACTAAGACAGGTAGCTTCACAAAGTACCTATCTGAGCTAAGCAGCAGGTGTTCACCAGGTGGCCAGTGGAGAATGAACATCTCCAAAAGAGGAAGAGCCTCTAGGTCAACCTTGAGGCAGGAGAGAGCAAATCCAGTTCTAAGAACTACGAGTAGTAGGTACAGACAGAGCATGAGAAACACGGTAAGGTGAAGGAGTCGGGGAGTAAAGACTGAAAAGACGGCCAGGAGCCAATGCAGGAAGGACCTCGTGATACTTGCCAAGGTACTTAGTCTTTATCCTGTAATGGATGGGATCAGAGGTGTGTTATAGAAGATCATTCTGGCCAAGATGTGAAGGCTAAAGTGGAGGAGGTTGGGGCAAGATTGGAGGCAGAAGACTAGTGAGAAAAAGAATTCTTCAAGGGTACCTTTGTATGTCATTATTACTTCCACCATCAGGAACTATTTATTCTAAGGGAAGAGGGAAAAGAAAAGAGCATTAACTTGGTCCTAAGAAGAAAGTTAGCACAACCCCCTGTGAAATAACCCTCTGTAGGTTGGCCAGTGGTGTAAGTTGCACAGGATTGCACCCTTCAGGCCTATGTTTTAAAGAAACTTCTAGAAACCCAAGGGGTTGGTGACCCATGAGCACCACCAAAAGTGCCTTAGTATCTATAAAATACAGATCACAAAAGAAACTCACACTTGGAAATACCACACAATTTCACACTTCATTTTCCTAGTTCTCAAAGTCATTTATTAATTTCCCATCAAAACATAAAGCCACATCAAGGTTTAGTTACCTCAGAAGCATGGCACCTTTCATAAAGCCTGATAAAAGCTTTAATAATTAAAGACTGACTTTGAAAGAAGGGCACCTAAAATTCTTTGGCTCAATGTTTTTGTGCAGTTCAGTAATACAAACGGAAAACATGAGTATCCCTGAATAAATGGAAGCTATGGATGTCTGATCCTAATTAGTTTAGATAACAGGGCAAATCAAATCCCCAGATATTTAAAAGGATGGAAATGGAGCTGTCAGGTTTGATGACAGGCTAGGCTGTGGACACAATAAACTTCCCATCTTATCAGTAATTTCTCTTACATATGAATGTAGGAAGTAGACATTACACTGACAAAAAACAGCTGAGTGCAAAGCACCTCTTTAATATTATGCTTTGACTTGAGTTTGTCTCTTTCCACACTTAAAATGCCTGTCAACTGTCCAATTATGGATGGATCCCATGCTTAAACTACACCCTGACAATGGTCACCTTCCTCTCTCATTCCATGTGCCACTGGAGTGCGGTATGCTAACCACATCTGAAACACTGTTTGTTGTGTAAGGTATTCTTTAAGTTACTTTAATTGCCAACAGCCAACATAGAGATTCCTTTTATTCTTACTGTGCAGTGAGTAATCCACCAATAATAGCTTTAGCATCACCTGGAAGCTTATTAGAAACAAGAGGCCCGGTGCACAGATTTGTGCACCAGTGGGGTCCCCCGGCCTGGCCTGTGGGGATGGGGCCAAAACCGGCTCTCTGACATCCCTGAGGGGTCCCGGATAGTGAGAGGGCAGTTCTTGGGTGACACACCCTGGAATCGGGCTCCCTCCTCTCTGGTTCAGGGTGCGTCACCCAAGAACTGCAGCTGCCAAGTCACCGCAGCTCGGCAGCTCCTGTGCTGAACATCTGCTCCCTGGTGGTCAGTGCGCATCACAGCTACCAGTTGGAGCATCTGCCCCCTCCTGGTGTCATATCTACCAGTTGGATAGTTGAACAGTCAGACGGTAGCTTAGGCTTTTATATATATAGATAGTCCCAGGCCCCACCCAAGGCTGATTGCAATCTGCATCTTATCAAGAGCTCCAGGCGATCTTATGATATTTGAGAAGCACTGCCAGACATTTTTGGAAAACACAGTTGAGGAGAGTTTGACCAAAACCTAAGATCTGATCTCAATATTCTTTGCTAGTCGGAAGAAATGGCTTCCAAGTCCTGCAAGTAAAAACGACTGCTATTTACATTGAGCGGGACTTTCCAGGAAGATGGTATGTGCTGTGGAAACACAGACAAACCTTGAAGCCAGAGAGCTCTGAGTTCAAATCTAAGCACTGCTACTCATATGCAGTGAGACCCTGGGCAAGTTACTTACCCACACTGTTGAGTCTTTTGTCCCTTTTCCCTGAAGTTGAAGGGACCATTAGTTTTTTGTTTGCTCTTGTTTTGTGTGCTTTTTAGATCATTGCAGCTCATATGCAGTTAGAAGAAATAATAGAGATCCCATAAACCTTTCTCCTGGTTTCCCTCTATGACAACATCTTGCACTAGTACAATAGCACAAGAAGGAAATCTGCTCTCCATCCCTTATGTTTGCCATTTCAAGAATGTTACATCAACAGAATCATACAGCAGGGATTCTCCTGAGATTGGCTTTTTCACTCAGCATAAGTGCCTTGAGATCCATCCAAGTTGTTGCATATATCATTAACTCATTCCTTTTTTACTGCTGAGTCCTATTTCATGGTAAAGATGTACCACCGTGCAACTGTTCACCTTTTGAAGGACATTTTGATTGTTTCCAGTTTTGGGCTTTTACAAATAATGCTGCTATAAACAGGCATATACAGGATTCGGTGTGAACATAAATTTCTATTTATCTGGGACAAATGTTCAAGAATGGAATTGCTGGGTTATATGGCCATTTTGTGAGAAACTGCCACACTCTTTTCCAGAGTGGCCTATGCCATTCAGATTCCTACTAGCAACATATGAGTGATTCAGTTCTCCAGACACTTGACATCATTTGGTGTTAATACTTACTCAATCAAAACAATTACAAATGTGAGAAAAAGCAAACAATGCACAGGCTGTCGCTGTTTATAATTTTAGCTTGTATGATAGGTATGTACTATGGTAGTGATATCTCACTGAGCTTTTAATTTGCATTTCCCTAGTGGGTAATGATGTTGAGCATCTTTTCATGTGCTTATTTGCCATCTGTATGTCTTTTTCAGCGTAATGTCTATTCATGTATTTTGTCCATTTTGTAATTTTTTTTTACTGTTGAATTTTGAGAGTTTGTTATATATTCTAGAAACAAGGCCTTTGTCCGATATGTGGATTGCAAAGATTTCTTTCAGTCTGTAGCTTGTCTTTTTATCCTCTTCACAGGGTCTTTTGTGGAGCAAAAGTTTTTAGTTATGAGAGGTACAATTTATTGATTTTTTTTGTTTTGTTATGGATGTGCTTTTAGTGTCAAGTCTAAGAACTTTTCATCTAGCCCTAGATTCTGAGGATTTCCTTCAATTTTTTTTTCTAAAGGTTTTATAATCTTATGTCTTACATTTAACTCTGATACACTTTGAGTTAATTTTTTGTATGAGCTGTGAATGTTCATTTGCTTGTACCATCAATTTTGACCTGCACACTCAACTTAATAGAACTTTGCAAGAAAAAAAAAATCAGAATCATTACACTAAATGTACATATTAAATGTAAGAAACCACAGTTCTAGAAATATTAAAATGTTTCACCATGTCCAGGATCATATCTGGTGATGCATTTGCTCACAAGTTAGCAATCCCTGATGCTGTAGTGGTTTCTTTAGAATACCAGCCCGATGGTAGAACATTGTTCAAAAATACCACTGACCAAGCTGTAATAATTCGTTTTCACATGGTGTTACATTGACTTGCTTCTTAGGACTATTGATGAATTTTTTATCCTCCTCCCTTAAAATAGCCCCTGATGGTGGAATAAGAATGTTTCTAGATTCTGAAACTACCCAAATCCTTATATTATTGTGCATAGCCAATGGAGAAGTTATGTCTGTCTCAAAGTTTGCTCATAAAAGTCACTCAAAACAACCTGTATATTAATTGTTTGCTTCTTCTCACATTTATAACTGTATTGATTCAGTAAATAATGCAATGACTCATTACATTTTTGTTGTTTAAGACGTAAGAAAACATGCCAGTACTCAGAATGTTGTGAAAAACTACCTCACACAACACCCTGTATATCAATTCCATTTCTTTAAATAAAGTAACTTCTGCTAACAATGTTGCATGTATTCTTCAGTCTATTTTCCATGCATTTATATGTACAATAAGTCCTCACTTAACTTCCTTAATAGGTTTTGTGACTATAAGTAAAATGCCGTACAATAAAACCAATTTTGCCATAGGCTAATTGATATAAACAAAAATTAAGTTCCTTGGGCATCTCATTGATCAAAATGACATTAAACATACCAATGTTGAACAAAACAATGTTATTCAAGGACTTGCTGTATGTGGATGACATTTACCTAAATTTAGGTTGTATTTTGTAAAATCAAATGATTATTTTCTCTTGTGCTTGTCTCTCACTGTTAAGTCCTTCCCCCACCTTGAGATTACCTGAATCATGGTTTCATTTTTTGCAAATAACTATTGAATCCATCTGTAATTCGTTTTTGTGTATGGCATGGAATAGGAATCAATTCTTATTTTTCACAAATAATTACCCAATTTTGAGTATGGCTATATAAAATCCTATGTTGATAGTCCTGACAGATTCTTTGTATCTATAAAAATGTAAATATATTTTCCAGATACTTATTCTGTTTCACTGATTTACTATTCTTTTTTGGGGGTGGGGGGTGGGATGGGTCAGATTTTAACTTTATAATGAATACCTTTAGACATCTGACAAGTCAAGTTTTCCTTGCATTATTTGTCAATATTTAATGGCTATAATTATCTCTAGCTTATTTTTTAAGACAAATAAATGAATCTATATTTTCAAGTTAAAAAAAAAACCAACAGTCCTAGTGAGATTCTGATTATGACCAAATTTATAAATATTACAGAGTGCTCTGTATTTTTGCAACTATTCATTTATGTCCCTTGGCAAAGTTATAAAATATAGATTGAGAGAAATTATTGAGAATGCTCTCTAACCTTACTTAAAAAACTAAATTTCATGCCTCTCTCTTTTAACCTTTAAAGCTCTTTAGGTCTTTATGTACAGACAACAAAACCACCACAATATTCAAAAACAAAGAAATCACAGATGCATATGTTCTAGTAACTACTTAGTTTGATTTTTTTAAATAATAAGAAAATAATTATCCTTATGATACAAAGTAGAGAAACAACAGGCTCTCTGTGTATATATTTGGAGGCATTTGAGAATGAGCAGGTGGAGATGGTAGAAAAAGCCAAGCTCGATTTTGAGTCCTAGAACATATAAATAAACAGTGTGTTATTACTCCACCTGCAGAGGACAACTGCTGTAAGAAATGCAAAAATATTTAATCTGGAAAATGAGATGGTATTAACCCAGCAGTTATGCTAAAGACAACTGTTAGCATGAGTTGCCTGAAAAAATTAGGAAACTTCACTGTAAACAACTGAATTTTAATGAAGCTTATTATGGGTGTTTACTATTCCCAATGACAAATTGCCTTAAAATAAAAACAGCTCGATGACACACTATTCCTACACTGAAAGAGACAAGTTAAAATTAAATAGAGTATGTTTGTTCTACTCTTACAACAATTAAACTGGATTAATTATTAAGTGAAAATATCCACCGGTGACAGAGACCACTAGCCTTACACTATTCCTTTTCCTTTTCTGCCTTCATTAACAAGAACCCAAATTTTTGGCTGGCCATATTGCTGCACAATTAAAGGACGACATATCCCAGCTTCAGCTGCAGAAAGGTAAAGCCATGTGGCAAAGCTCTGTGTGTGCCTCCTTAGCTCCTTCTATCCTGCTGGCTAAGGGGACATGTGATGGCTGGAGGTTTAACAACTACTGGACCATGCGGACAGGGATTATATCATAAAGATGAAAGAGGGGTGAGCTGGAAGGAGTCTGGGTCCTTGATGATATATGGGAAAACCATACCATCATCTTATCTCCAAAGGAAATAAATCTCTTTCATTTGTGATATAAATTAACATATCTTATTGAAGATATTTTCATTTGTTTTGTTAGATGCACCTGAACCCAATACCAAATTGATTGATTCTCTTTAATGGTTATAGACCTTTTTTATTTTCTATTTCTTCTTGCGTTCTATTGAAATATTTTCCCAAGACTGTGTACATTGGGACAGTTTCATTGATTATTTCCATGAAATAAAAAGAGCAGTGAGTTTAAAGGGTCTTGTTTAAACTCCCAGTTCCATCATTTACCAGGCATTGTGTTCCAGGCAAGCCTACGTAGACTCTGAATCTGCTTCCTCATTTATTAACCAGACATAATAAGTCCTAGCTCAAAGAGCTCTTGGGAGTATACTTAATTGTTTGATAGTGTACTGCAAGCACTATAGACTATAGGACATTATACTCTTATAAAACATTACTCTAAAACACAAGTAAATGATAATTATGCTATTCCACCACTAAAGCCTTTGGCTATGGGGTAGGAATTCAAATTGCAGATTCTTGGAGGTGGAAGGTCAAGTAGTTTAAGAATCTGTCATTACCCACCAATACAGACCACCCAAAGGACCAAATATCCACTACATCACGATGTAGCCCTCTCCGTCTTTGGAGAGCTGCCCTACTTAAAAGTTCTTTATGCTGAGCCACAAGAGCCTACTCCCCACAGCCCAATTTGGTCTACTTTTTTATTTTCTTGGAAAAAAATAAAGTTTTTGCTATAACAACCTTAAAATATTTAAAATCAATTATAATCTTCTTGCCAATAATGAAAAGAATTTGGAATTAAGACAGGTGGTTGTGCTATGTGAGGATTGCTGTTCTTATAAAAGAGACCCTGGAGAGCTCCCTCGCCCTTCCTCCACGTGAAGGTGCAATGTGAAGATGGCAATCTATGAATCAGGAAGAGGGTTCTCACCAGAAACCAAATCTGCTGGGGCTTGATCTTGGACTTCCCAGCTTCCAGAATTGTGAGGAATAAATTTCTGTTTTTTATAAGCCACCCTGGGCCTATGGTATTCTACTATAGCAACCCAACTGAACTCAGGCAAGAGGATTATGAGCTATTCTGCACTTCATTCAGAGGTGCCTCTAAAGCCATACAAGGTGTTCTGAAATTGATATATAGTATAGCGAATCCCCTTTGTTTTCTTTTCAAAGGGGAGATTCTCATTCCTCAGTTCCATCTATAAATTAATGAAGAACTGTATTACAGTTAGAGTCACACAGAAATCAAGAAGTATATTAAATCTAGATAAAACATGGGATACGTTGCAAGATTATAATGGTAACATTTGACTGAGACTCATAGGTGGTCAGGGAGTGAGCACAGTGGTTATCAGTAGATGTTCCCACTTAGATGAAAGAGCTGCGGCTAAGCAGCCACAAGGAGGCAAATGTGGTTGAACCAAGGTGGGGCAGGTCAGGCAGGTAATGGAGAATGAATCTGTAGGGCTTTAAGGTCACTGCAAGGACTGTGGCTTGTGCTCTGTGTCAAATGTAGAGTCACTGCAGAGTCTGAGAAGAATGACATGATTGGATTTCCATTTCAAAAGGATCACCTTGGCTCCTTTATTGAGAATGAACTGAGGAAAACAGAGGAGCAAGGGTATGAGCAAAAAAAAAAAAATTATTTTCTGATGTAATTCAGGTGGTTCTGTCCAGGGTGGTTGAAATAATAAGTGCAGTAGTCACCCCTTATCCATCAGGGATATATTCCAAGACCCCCAGCAAATGCCTGAACCTGTGAATAGCACCAAACCCTATATATTCTGTTTATTCCTATACATAAAGTTTAACTTAAACATTAGGCAAAGTAAGAAATTCACAACAATAATAAAACACAACAACTACAACAATACACCATAATAAAAGTTATGTGAATGTGGTCTTTTTCTCTTTAATAATTGATCTGATAACTTAGGTGGCTACTAAGTGAGTAAGAGGCAGGTAGAATATACAGCGTGGATGTGCTAGAAAGTGATGATTCAGTCGCAGGTGGGACAGGGCAGGATGGTTTGAGATTTCATCATGCTACTCAGAACAGTGCATAATTTATAACTTATGAAACATTTTATTTCTGGAACTTTCCATTTAATATTTTTGGATTAGGTTGGCAGTGGGTAACTGAAACCATGGCTAAGGTTAAGAGGAGAGACTACTGTGGTTGGATTCTGGATATATTTTGAAGGTAGAGAAAATAGAACACCCTAATGGATTGTATGTGAGATGCAAGAGACCTAAATTAGAAGAAATCTCAACCAGGAAAAGTAAAGAAGAGACAAGAAACAAATAAATGGGGTTGTAAGAGACCTAGGGAGAGATCTGGGAAAAAATATTGATGAGTTCCTGTTCTTCACCTCAGCTAGTGATAATAAAAACCATGACCCTTTAACACATTGAAGAATATACTCCAACAAGAAAACAGAACACTTCATTCAGAGGTGCCTCTGGAGCCAGACAAGGTGTTCCAAAATTGATATATAGTATAGTGAATCCCTCTGGGTTTCTTTTCAAAATGTAAAGAAGAGGAAAAGACAAAAATGCAGTAATAAAATACAGTGCAAACCTTGAAGATTGATATCATCCAAAGCCACGGGCTAAAGATATTCTGTATAGTGATATTTTTTACAATAGCATCTGTTTTTTATAGGTCAAAATAAAGACGACCTGTTCTGTCTTACACCATATTTAATGTCCCCTGTGTCTTGGAATGCCAGAACATCTCTCTTTGTGAACTGTCACATCTCTGCTGATGGCAGCTTTGTCCCGGCAGCAATGATTATTAAGCAGAGCCACTACAAAGCATAGAAGTGAACAAGGAGGGCACCAGAGAACAAAAATAAAGAATGAAGTGAGGGCGCTAATATTAAATCTGATAGGGGAAATGTGTAGTACACTCTTTAATTATAATAAATACCTATATTTAAAGGTGACGGGTTTTTTCTCTTTTTTTAAAAAAATATATATGTAGACTTCTGTAGGGCTAATTTAATTTTCCTTCATTTATTCTCTCTTTTCCAGTAATCTAATTGCATATTGTTATACTGTGCCAACAGCTCTCCAAGGAGAAGAGGAAAAACAAAACAAAACACACAAAACGGTAGAAACCGGCACCCATCTGCTCCTTTATCACTGGCACCATTTCAATGATGTTTATAATTCTTTTTACAGTAATGAAGTATCTGCTCAGTGGTTAATAATTCAAAATACAGTAAAACTAAACCAAACAAATGGTCCCAATGTAAGAAATCAGCATAAGAAATAGGTTTGGACATAATGCAGTAGCTGTCAGAAGGAAGAAAAGCAACATGTTTTATGGGCAGAGCACCGAGGTGTAGATTAAAAGATCTAGTGTCTAGTCAAGAATGGCAGTGGGCATTTTTTTCTTCTGAAAAATCTGATTACATTACTGTTAAATCATTTGTTTGATGTCTTATTAATCAAAAATTGCCTTCTAGGAGCTACCTTCTACCCCGCTATTTCAACAACTGGTAGTTCTGTTGGATCTGTTACATCATCATGAAAGATGGATTTCATCGGTGTCAATCCAAGAATCTCTTCTCCACCTCATCTACCCAAATCTCCTTAACTTTTCACCTTAAGCTTCTGCATTTCAAAGACAGAAAGAAGGATGCTTCCCACAGCTTATTCACCAAATGCATCAACTGGCACAATTACTTACATATATACTTTTACTTCCAGCCACTAAATATATTTCAAATGCACCAGGATTGGAAATAACTCTCACATAGAGAGGGTTTAACTCTTTATAATAATAAATCCCTGAAATTCTGGGGCAGAGAAATAATGATGCTACATGGAATCCTTGAATATAAACTTGAAAACAACTGGGACTGGATTTGATAGAAAGTAAATGAAATTTCACATGGAGAGGACTTCTAGCAAGGTTCTCTCTCTTGACCTAGATGGTGGTTCCATAGAAGTTTATAGCTATTCTTTAAACCATCTGAGCACTAGACATGCATCTGTATGTATGACAGACAGCTGGCCCTACATATCCACAGGTTTTGCATCCACAGATTTAATCAACTGCTGATCAAAAATATTAGGGGAAAAAATCCCAGAAACTTCCAAAAAACAAAAATTGATTTTGCCATGTACCAAGCCCTACAGTGAGTCCATATGCATGAAATGATGGTAGGCATATCTTGCTGTAGCCTGTATGCAAATATAGGCTACATGCAAATACTACTCCATTTGATATAAGGACTTTAGCATCGCAAATGTTGGTATCCGTGGGAGTCCTGGGATCAATCCCCTGTGGATACCAAGACATAACTGTATGCCACATTTAAAAAGTAATAAAATTTTCTTTACAAATCTTTTAGGAATTTAAATACTTAGGTATACTTCTAATGAGATTCAGGGAGCTGGAGGTGGTATTTTAAGGTACGTTTCAGTCTCTGATTCTATATTTATTACGTATTAGTCAATCCATCACTGTCAACTCTCCATATTAAAAAATATTTCAAGGTGAAAAATCAGAAACTCCGTCTTAATCAAAATTTTAAAGCAAGAATTAAGGACATTCATGATATATGTGTTATCACTCAGGAATGTGACTATGATAAGAAGCTGCAAATTTGCCCTCTCTGCCCTATTTTCTTCCTATTTTATTTACTGATGATAAACAGAAACTCATTATGAATGAACTATCCCCTTTGAACTCACAATAAGTTAAAAACAAAACAAAAGCAGACATCAACCTTCAGAGTACAATTACAATAATGCTACATTTCTCTTTTAAATAATAAAAATTATCATGCGAGTAAAGCCTTAAGAATTTAAATAAATTTCTCTGCCATGCATGAAGAAAACAAAATGTAAGAAAATTATCAAATTATAACCATGTCTTTTCTTCCCTTATTTCTATTATATTTCGCTGAATTTATCTGTTTACTGCCTCATAATTAGCACTTTAGAAGGAACTGTATAAAAATGTTCTTAAATGTTTCTCTTTTCACACATACACACACAAAAATAAAGTGAAGTATTTATGTTGCTTATATTCTTCCCCTTTTTTGAGAGTAATTCATGTCCAAAGAACATAATGGCCATTATTTAAGAATGGTATAATTAAAAAGAGTGAAATCATATGTAGACTTTAAAAGACTTTACCAGTAATAGTGAAAAATGCCATAATATTTAAAGACAATCACTGGTAATCTGTAAATCGGTGATACTTTTTATAAAGGCAAATGGAAAAATGGCAAAGAGTTTTAAAACTGTAAGAATGAACTCAAAGGTGACGGAAGAAATTAAATTAAAAATAAATAAATAAGAAGAATGAACTGCCCTAACCGGTTTGGCTCAATGGATAGAGCGTCAGCCTGCAGACTCAAGGGTCCCAGGTTCCATTCCAGTCAAGGGCATGTACCTTGATTGCGGGCACATCACCAGTAGGGGGTGTGCAGGAGGCAGCTGATGGATGTTTCTCTATCATCTATGTTTCTAACTCTCTCTCCCTCTCCCTTCCTCTCTGTAAAAAATCAATAAAATATATATATTTTTAAAAAGAATGAACTCACTATCATCAATTTCTTTCCATCTTAGGAGTGGGCAAATAAATAAAAGCATGTGTAATTAAATATTCAAAATATAATTTGTTTTTAAATGTTGCTTTAAAATGTTTAATTTTTTTCCATGAAAAATTATAAATACCTATACTGATTCCTATAAATGGGTGATGACATCACCCACATAAAATATTTCTTCAGGCCCTGGCATTTTTCTCAAGTGTTATAGTATAATTTAAGGTAAGCCACATAATGGATTGCATTATAATGAATCATAGATCTTCAAATGACTTATCTAATTTCACTTTACAGTCTAAAAGCACATACATAACCATGTTGTTTCTCTACATGTCTCTATGTTTCTTCCTATTAATTCTAAATGTGGTTCAGCAATTGGCTCCCTTTGCTTGAAAAAAATCTAAGTAGTAAAAAACAGGAAACATTATTAATGTAACTTTTACATTTCCTTTAATTGACAAGAGTGCATAGTTACTTAAATTAACCCGTTACATTACATTTCACGATTTCCTTCAATCACTTGGGTATTAGAAAGTAGAGGGGTGCATTTGTGGGTCAAAATTATCATAAGAGCAAGCATTATAAGATTAAACAATTTATTAATTTGGTTTACAATACAACACAGTTATTGAAATGTATTTGCTTCAGACACTGTGTTAGCCTCTGGAACAACAAAGATGACTAGAAATGATGCTTACCTGGCTTTTATTGGAGTAGGTGAGGTTGGCATTTTGGAAAGAGATGGAAAGCAAATATTGCAAGGCCTATATTAAAAGCAAGTACAACATGTGTGGTATGAAGAGGAAGGAGCAAGGGGCAGTGAAAGGCTCAACAAAGTCTCCTAAAATACATAATAATTAGTGACTTCTCAATAGGAAGTAAGAAAGTGTAGGCATATTAGGAATGTCAGTCCATCTGCTGTCTGGTATATCCCTGGAGACAAAGAAGAGTATAGTGTGCCATTGGCTTCAACTATGGGTAGATAGGGGCTGTGAATGCACCAGGCTGGTATGAATCTGTAAGCTACAGGGAAGGGGAAAAAAGCACAAGAAGGAAGATATGGCTGGCTCTCTCTTATCATTCAGATTTCAGCTTCCCTGCCTTCCCTCACTCCCCAATACCGTACTGCACAGGTCTCTCACTACTCTCTGTCTTGGCCTACTCATAGTGAATTTTTTCATTTGTTTTAAGTTGTTTATCGTTCACCTTCCTCACAAGATGATGTTTCAAGAGAGCAGGGAACTGCATTTCCAGCCCCTAGAACAATACCTGGTATACAGTAGGCACTCGATAATATTGCTCAGTGGTGAAATTAGATCAACAAGGAAAAAGAAAGATCCAGAGACAGAGAAACATCCATCAGACCATTAAACCTCAGAGGGAAGGTAGGGGAGGGTGGGGATAAGGGGGAGAGATCAACCAAAGGACTTGTATGCATGCATATAAGCCTAACCAATGGACACAGACAACAGGGGGGTGGTGAGGGCATGAGGGGGAATTAGGGGGGTATTGGGGGAATAAAGACACATATGTAACACCATAATCAATAAAGAAATTTAAAAAAAAAACAATAAAATGACCAAAAAAAAAGAAAAAGAAGAAAGGAAAAAGAGAAAAAGAGAATGTAAAGAATAGTCCACATTAAAAAAAAAAAAAAAGACAGGAATAGTGCACTATAAAGCACTGTCTCAGATCAGAGGTCAGCCAGGGTACCAATCCCTCAGTCCCAGAAACCATTCCCTACCAAAAGGTTCAAAAAGAACATTTCAAAAGGACTCTGCTTACCACATATTCTACATACTGTAAAAGCTTGTCAGATTGGAAGGCAGAACATTGATTGCATTTTTCACATACTGCTACCTCAACAAAAAGTGAAAAAAGATATATTTTAATGGGGATATTATAATTGAAAGCTTATTCAAGTAAGTAGGTTTTTCAACATAAAATATTAATCTGGTCAATAATCATATTTGTAAGAAAGAAATGGAGTATTATTGTGTGAGCCATAAGTTCAAGTTCCTATCCTGAGTACTTAAATATTTTTTACAAACATCACTATATTAATCTGCCTTTTTTGCATTTTACTGCTGTTACTGTTCAAAAATTCAATCTCCTAAACAAATGGCAATTCAAGAACACATTCAAATTCCAGTGATATATTATTCCTGTGACTACAGAGGTATATTTGCCCATTCAGTCTTTTTTTTTTTTTTCATTCAATAGCTGTTATATATCTCTGAATACAAAATACACACTCTGCTTTCTCAACTACTATAACAGATAGCAATTTCTACAATCCCTCATCCTTTCTCTGAAAACACTTAAAATATACTTAAATTTAAATTAAATCACACCGGAAAATTATTTATGCTATTTTGTCATAACTTGAATATTTTATTTTATTCAATGTATCTTGTAGGTTAAAAGTAAAATGTCATGAGCCTCATTATTTAAATTCCATATAGGAAAAGTACCGTTGCCTGAAATATTTTGACATATACAAGACAGCACTGCACCTAGTATTATTGCCCTGCAAGATTTAAATATCTTTTGGTATTATAGCTCCCCTGCATTAGGAGGGGTTCTTCCAGTTTTAATACACTTTTTTCTATTTCATTTTTAGATATATGAATCCAGCAAAGGGGAAAAAATGAACTACTAAGGAGAAACTCATAAATGCTCTTGCATATAAACAATTTCTTCTGAACAATTTACAGATTCAGTTCCAATAACAATGAAGTCTTTTTCAGCTTGACAACCCAGCCACCACAAATGATGGCTATACTCTTTAATGAGTCAGCAGTTGAGTAAATTTCTTTAAGTGATCCCAAATCCCATCCTCCAGAATAGATGGTTCCTGGTTATTGCTTAGTTTGTACATACTCAGTGAAGCCAACATACACACTCCTGAAAAGGGAAGAGACCAGCTACATGACTCTGGGCACGTCCCACAAACCTGGAAACTACCAGCCACTAAACAGGCTATGTGAGGGTTAGGTGTGGCAATACATATAAGAATGTCCTGAAAACTATAAAAAGCCATATACTGGTACATGCAAGATTCCTATTATTACTAGTAATGACTAAAAAGTGCAACATGTCACTGATTTATCTTTTTTCCCTTCCATGTCAGATTTGAACCACAAGGGGGAAAAGTGCAGAGACTGAAGATAAACCAAAGGCCCCTTTGCACTGGTCCTCATTTACCATACACACAGCATTAAACTCACAGTAAGCAGACAGACACCATCGTCTCATGCCCAGGTTGTCATGATTGCTTCCTAATCCGTCTCCCTGTTTGTGCCCTTGCCACCTTATAATCTGTTCTCCGTATGCAGCAATCATAATGAGCCTTTAAAAATAAAGCTGTTCACATCACTCCTCGGCTTAATACCCTCCGCAGCTTCTCATCTCCGTCAGAGTAAAAGCCTAAGTCCCTAGGCTGGCAAGCAAGGCCCTACAAAGGCAGCCTCTCGGCCCCTGCCCCACCTCCTCCCCCCTCTCCCCTGCGGAAGGCACTCTAGTGGCCTCCTTGCTCTTCTTTGCACAGGCGTGCCCCGATTCCAAGTCTTTGCACTCGCTGTTTCCGCTGCCTGGATAGTCTCACCCCATGTATCCATGTGGTTTCCTCTCTCACTCACCTTCAAGTCTCCGCTCAATTGTCACATTCCTGGTAAGGTCTAAAATTGCAAGCCTACCCATACTCCTGGCATCCCCAGCCCTTTTCCTACTCCAAAATAGTCCCTTACACTATGGCCTACTTTACTTATTACTTTGCCTAATCTCTGACTGCGAGCCCTATGAGAGTGGGGATTTGGGTATGCTTTGCTCACTATTGTACCCCCAATGCCTAGGGCACTGGCCGACACATAGCAGCACATCAGTAAGTTTGTTAAATTAACAGATAAGCAAATTTCACATCATATACATGTGTGAGCTACCTGTAAACTACAACACAGGTGTGGAGCAAAAGTAGGTTTACAGTTGTGAGTATGCAAAACACAACTCATTTCTTTTATTATTTACTTATTAATTATTGTATTATTTTCCATACAAACCACTGTAAAGCTGCTTTTGCCCCACCCAGTATTCTAACAAGCTCTGTTGAACTCAGGTTAAGCTAAAAGAAGAGGAGGGAACATGTTCTCACTCATATGTGGAATCTAATGAACAAAATAAGCTGAACAAAATAGATCCAGAGACACAGAAGCATGGAACAGACTGTCAAATCTCAGAGGGACGGACTGGGGGGGGGGGGGAGGAGGGGTGAAAGAGATCAATCAAAGAACTTGTATGCACACATGCATAACCCATGGACACAGACAATAGGGTGGTGAAGGCCTGGGATGGGAGCCTGCGGAGGGCTAGAAGGGGTCAATGGGGGAAAACGGGAAATATTTTTTAAAAAAGAGAAATATTACACAAATAATCACAAAACAAAATAAACTAATTATGTGCTTAATGTATCAGTAAACTGGCATGGCTTGGCCAGAGTAGCTCAGTGTTTGAGTGTTAACCTATGAACCAGGAGGTCACCATTCAATTTCTGGTCAGGGCACATGCCGGGGGTTGTGGGCTTGGTCCCCAGTAGGGGGCATGCAGGAGGCAGCCAATCAATGATTCTCTCTCATTACTGTTTCTATCTCTCTCTCCTCCCTTCATCTCTGAAATCAATAAAAAATCTCTATATAATAAAAGCCTAAGCGACTGTTACAGCAGAATGACCACAACCAGTTGCTATGATGCGCAGTGACCACCAGGGGGCAGACACTCAACGCAGGAGCTGCCCCCTGGTGGTCAGTGCGCTCCCACAGGGGGAGCACTGCTCAGCCAGAACCCGGGCTCACAGCTGGTGAGCACAGAGGCAGTGGTGGGAGCCTCTCCCGTCTCCACGTCAACGAGCGAGCAGGTGGGCGGTAAGGAGTGAGGGGTCCTGGACTGTGAGAGGGCACAGGCTGGGCTGAGCCCCCCCGCAAACCCCCACCACCAGAGCACAAATTTTGTGCACTGGGCCTCTAGTATTAAAAAATAAAAATAAACTGGCATGACATTCAGGAGAGTTCCAATATATTCATAAAATTTTTTATTTAACCAAATATCACTGTAGCATTAAAGAACACATTTCAAATCCATCTTTTTAAAAAACAAAAGATGGGAACCATTTAATGCCAAACATATTCAATAATTAAATTAATTATATATGCCTTTGATTCTAATCAATATGAAATCAAGATTGCCACAAAAACAAATATGAAATTCCAGTACCTCTGCATTTTGCTCCCACAATCACATAAAAGTAAAGTTTGTATTTTGGCCCTTACACTCTATTAGCTTACTGATCAATCACAAATAGCTCAATGTAGGATGTTTTCTCAGGAAATGTGGGCTCCTAGGAACAGGAGTGGGGAACCCACCATCCTTCACCTGGGTAAGTCTGGGCTTCACTCATCTGGAATGTGAAGAAACCAATCTCTAGCTGCCTTTCAAGTACTGAAGGCAAATGAATCTAATATTAAAAAAAAAAAAACACCAACAATGTCTTCTAGGAAATTAATATCTTGCAAATAAGATCTGGCAAAATGTTAAGCTCATTAAGACCTGGTATCAAACATACTTTTATGCCATTTTATCTCAGTGGCCATAACAAAACAGAAAAGTGCAGTTGTCGTTCATACAGTGTTTCATCCCCACAATGTGTTCCTTCCCTTCCCTAATATTCTGTGGCTCTGATGACCTTTATGTAACAAGTTTGGTACTTGAACTGTTTCTTGTATATCCATATTGTTTCAACATAAGAGCTCCTTAAAGGCAGAAACCCTCAATTAATAAATACTCAATTTGATGAGGATAAATCCCTGTTTATAACATCATCTAAGAAAAAAAACAAACATGGCTTATAAACAACTAGAGGCCCGGTGCACAAAAATTCATGCACTGGAGGGGGTGTCCCTCAGCCCGGCCTGCCCCCTCACAGTCTGGGAGCCCTCAGGGGCAGGAGGCAACCTGGCGATTAGGGTTAGGCGACGCCCCCATCACACCTCTGCTGCTGCCACTTTCAGCAGCACCAGCCTTGGCCGGCCCTGGTTACCTGAGCCTCAGGCGGCCCTGGGCGGCTGGGCAGCCACCATCTGAGGCTTGCCTGCACCTCAGGCTGGCCCTGGGTGGCTGGGAGGCTGAGGGACTCTGGAGATAGGCGTGGAACATCTGGGCCCGCCTGGGGGTGGGCCCGGCCTTGCCGCACGCCTGCTGCCCCAGCAGGGCTGAGGGGACTGGGCGCCACCATCTTGTGGCTGTGGGGGCCGCCATCTTTGAGGGTGGGACAGTCAATTAGCATATTCCCTCCTTATTGGCTGTGCGCGTCGCCATCTTTTGTAATGGCATGAGGGTCAATTAGCATACTCCCTCTTTATTAGATAGGATGGGAAGCAGAGCTAATAAAAATGGTATATTTACCTCTACCTTTCCTCAACATAAATGACTCAAGGAAGGTGCAATCTGTGTATACAAGGGAGAGAGAGGGAAAGAGAGGAAGAGACGAGTTCCTATAAAAAATGATGATACTATAACAGAGTACCAAAAAATTCATTTAGCACCTTAAAGTATTTTAAAAATTGTACCACATTAGCACAGCAGTAAACTTTTTCTAGTTAAAATGAATACTGCATGGGGAAAGAATTATCATTATTGTTAGATATTTACAGTGTGCCAAGAAGGATACCCAGGGAAATGCACAAACTACACCCATTGGGCTTAAAAACTACATGAAGTATAGCTGTATTGTGCCTAACATCATAATAAAAACAATTACTCTTAGCTATGGATAAATATATTTCTATTCCACACACATGGATATATGCATGTTTTGACAATTACCCATAAATAATTCAAGCTAATTCCCCAAGATTTAATCCATGTTGAAATGTGTCCTTTAAAAAGCGGATAGCACACTTGGCAGAAAAGCTCAGTAATGAAGGGTCATACTTTGAAAATATGCATATGAAGCTACATTTCTCTTTTCTGCATTTTGAAACATGAATAATAAGCATGGTATTTTTAACAAGGTAATTTTCACTTTCTTTGCATATAATAAAAATGTCAGAATCTTAACCCTTTATGCCTACATAATGGATTACAAGGTTTAAAAAGTGTAATCAATATAAAAGTTTCCATGAGGTTTATAATAAAAGGACTATGATAAATGAAAATGAGATTAGAAACCCAAAGAACAGGGTCTAATTCAGGCTCTGCCACAAAGTAGCTATGTGACCTTGATCTAATGACCTTGAAGAATGTCAAATTTATGTCTTTCAAGTAGTAAAAATCCCAGTGGACCAGAGCTCACATAGAACTTGAAAATTATCTATCTCCGGACTAGTAGCTACTGTTCTGAACTTAGTATTATGCACTATGAATTGAGAGCCTTGACTTCTGAGTTACCTCGCAACCCTAAGACTCTCAGGTAACCAAAAAAGCAGAGTCAAAGGGCTAACAAGTGATGAAGACATTGTTCCTGTAATATTTGTGAGACTCCTTTCTGTCGTCCATTTGTTTTTCAAAGTAAAATGTTCAATATGCCATGTACAATATTCTTAATTAATAGTAGACAAGTATTATTCAGCAACATACTAGTAGACAGTGTACTAGGGGAAAGAGGCATGAGCCACATTCTTGGCAACTTGAACATTTGATGGTGTCAAATCACCCGTTAGGATGCTACCTACGATTACTTAACTTCTTATGAACATGAATTCTGATTTCTAATATTATCAAATTTCCAACAGAGACCTCTACCACCCAAAGTTAATGATCAGCACTTTCTAGGATATCTTCTCACCAGAGGAATTTCAGATAATAGTCATGGAGAAGAACAGATAAGCAGTATGAGCACTATACCTTAAAAACAAAACATGAAAAAGTCAATAAACAATGATGAAAGTGACCCAACAACCCATTTCAGTGGTGAGGTGCCATGCACTGTATAAAGTACTGAGATATATACAGTATAGTGACAAATTAAGCCACAACCCAGCAAATATTATAGTTTTCCACAAAAAAATCTAGCCAAATGGTAGAAACAGTCTCACTCTAATGATTTCAATCTTCTTATAGTGAAAGACAACGAAAAGATACAAAGGAAGATTATGTTACTCTTACATGAGTAAACAGGAATGCAAATATAGATATAAATAGTTCTAGGCAGAGGTAACATTCAAAATATTAAACAACTGGTGCTATATAAGTACTGATCAATCAGAATGAATACTAGCCATAAATATGGTCACACCAGCACATTCCAACCAAATATAAGCCCTGGTTACAGACAGTAATAATTACAAAGTAGACTAAGAGAAATTTATTGATTTGAGAGAAAGAGAAAGAGAGAGAGAGAGAGAGAGAGAGAGAGAGAGAGAGAGAGAGAGAGAGAGAGAGAGGTGAGAGAGACACATTGAACCCGTGACCCTTTGGTGCATCGGATGATGCTCCAAATAACTGAGTCAAACCGGCCAGAGTAGATTGAGAGAAAATTATAGAATATTGACCCAATACCAGGGCCCAGAAACAGGAACTAAATAAATTTCTTTCTAGATTCTGAGATTTCTAAAGGCAGTACAACATACAGCCTATATAAATTTGGATAAGAGACAAGGTATATTCAGGATTACAGTTGGCCCTTGAACAATATGGGTTTGAATAGTGTGGGTCCAGTAATACCCAAATTTTTTTCAATAAATACTGTAAATATATTTTTCTTCCTTACGAACCTATAAAATAAAAGCCTAATATGCTAAGTGTCCAGTCATCATTCAACCAATCAAAGTGTATTATGCTAATGCTATGCCAAGGCCACTCAACCACTTTCTATGACATGCACTGACCTCCAGGGGGCAGACAGTCAACCAGTCAACCAGTCGCTATGATATGCACTGACCACCAGGAGGCAGACACTCTGACTGGTAGGTTAGCTTGCTGCTGGAGTCTGGCTGATCTGGACTGAGCGAGACATGCTGAACACACCCTGGAGCCCTCATGTGGTCCCTCACCAGCTGGCCAACCTCCCACATTCCTCCCAGGCCCCGATTATGCACCGGTGGGGTCCCTTGGCCTGGCTGCACCCTCTCACAATCCGGGACCCGTTGGGGGATGTTGGAGAGCTGGTTTTGGCCCGATCCTACACGCCAGGCTGAGGGACCCCACTGGTGCACAAATTCATGCACTGGGCCTCTAGTTTTCTTAATAATTTTATTTTCTCTAACTTACTTTATGGTAAGAATATTATATATAATACATATAACATATCTATTAATCAACTATTTATGTTATCAGTAAGGCTCATGGTCAATAGCAGGCTATAGTTAAGATTTTCAAGACTCAAAATTTATATGTAGATTTTTGATTGCACAGGGTGGGGGTGGGGATCGGTGCCCCTAACCTGTGCATTGTTCAAGGATGGGCTCTATTTCTCACAACTACCATTTTCTAAAATAAAAAAGCTCCTATCTGCTGATTTTTGGCTCTTTTATTTAAAGACTACATGTTAAAGATCCAAAGGGGGTATTTATCTATATGAAAACATATAGTCCCAAAATTTAGCAATTTTAAATTGTTAATTATAACTTTCTAAAGCTTAGCCTAAACAAATAAAATGAATTTTTTCTAAATTGGCATATCTAGAAAACCTTTTGTATATTATGACTTTTAGCCAAAATCTGTACTTCCCAACCTCTATCACAAGGGTTTTACTGTTATATCAGCAATAGCTTACTTTTGCTGGGAAAGTGTGGCTTGATGGTTAAGCATCGCCCCATGAACCAGGAGGTCACAGTTCGATTCCAGTCAGGGCACATGTGTGGATTGCGGGCTCAATCCCCAGTAGAGGGTGTGCAGGAGGCAGCTGATCTATTATTGTCTCTCATCATTGATGTTTCTATCTCTCTCTCCCTCTTCCTTCCTCTCGCTGAAATCAATAAATAAATTAAATAACTTTATGAGGTAGGAACTTCTTATCTGCAAATGCTATTGATTAAGTCATGTATTTTTAGCCTTGGCTGAGAGCCATATCATACCACCTTAGAGATTATGCAGTTTCATTGCTTTTTGTTTGTTTTGTTTTTAATAAAAAGCAATGACCAATGATTAAATAAATGATCAAGGCCACAGCTGATATCAGCACATATTCAATTTCAAAGCCAAACCCAAACTCAAACATTTACATTTTAATTTCCATCTATGAACTAGGGAATTAAACTTATTGAGCATCTTCTACATGCCAGACATTGTCAGA
Organism: Cnephaeus nilssonii; assembly: GCF_951640355.1. NCBI lineage: Eukaryota > Metazoa > Chordata > Mammalia > Chiroptera > Vespertilionidae > Cnephaeus > Cnephaeus nilssonii. Next base: position 56,587,299 of record NC_137073.1, read on the forward strand.
TGCAATTCAATCTTATGTAACCCTCAGCACTGCCCTAGATGTATATTCCTAGCCCATTTTATAGATGAGAAAACAGAAGCTCAGAGAGGTTAAGTAACTTATTCTAGGCAATAAGAGAATGAGTAGTAACTTGGGGATGTGATGTCAAACTCAGTGTTCCCTAGGGTAAACCTTGTGGTTTCCACTGAACAGATACAACCAGGAGCCATCAAGATGAGGTAAATGTACATATAGTCAATATAATACATCCAAGAAAAAAAAGAAATGAAGAGATCATTTTAGAAAAAATTGAGAACAGTTCCAAAAGAAAAAAAAATAATACAGTAAGTATCAGTTTTACCATGCTATATTTGTTTTCCTCTAAATTAATGTAGCTCAAGAGTAGTTTTTATATTAAACTCTTAGTGATCTTCAAAAGATACTATTGTCGAAACAGGTTTGGCTCAGTGGATAGAGCATTGGCCTGTAGACTGAAAGGTCCCAGGTTCGATTCCGGTCTAGGGCATGTACCTTGGTTGCGGGCACAACCCCAGTAGGGAGTGTGCAAGAGGCAGCTGATCGATGTTTCTCTCTCATCGATGTTTCTAACTTTCTATCCCTCTCTCTTCCTCTCTGTAAAAAAAATCAATAAAATATATTTTTAAAAAAACCACAAAAAACAAACAAAAGATACTATAATTTATATTTCACATTCCATTGGAATACTAGTGATAAAAAATGTGCTTCACAAAAATAAATTGGGATATTTCAAGTATATAGACATTTTGTAAAAGCAATATTTACTTATAATTTAGTCATTAATCATATTAGGACATAATTTTAAAAATGAATAAAATATTTGAATATGATCAGGAATCTGTCATGAAACATCTTTACTAAGATTTTTATCTTGTCTCATTTTCTAAGGATCGTAATGGCTCAAATGCCTATATTGTTCCTCCAAGGAAGTAACAGATGGCTGTTGAAAGAGAATAGAAAAGAGAAGAACCAAATAGTTCCTTGAATTTTATTCCTTTTATAATGAATTCTAACCAAACTAACTGGTTCAGAACATTTTTAATTACCAAGTGATATGCTTAAACTAAAAATAGTAGTATATCTTAGTATACATATTTTTTTAAGTAGTAAAAATTAAGGACAGTAAATTTTCCACACATGGTTGACTGGCTTATAAAAGCATCTATACATCACTGTATTCTAAATTTGGGTTACACATTCCTTTAGTGATGCCATCATTGAAGAACAAATATGATTAGCAACTGATTTTAACTCTCTCTTAGACAGACTACTTTCTGTTAAAATCTTTGAGTTTCCTAATCCAGCAAATAAAAAGAGGTCTGAGGTCTGCGCTTTCCATCCCGACTGCCAAGTTAGATAATAAAACTTGTCAAAGAGCACAGCATTACTAGCCAGAACATTTAGAAACAAATTTGTGTCCTTAAGGTTGCAGTCCCAACAGAATGCTAATCCCATTACCTTAAGAAAGGTTTGAGGTAGACTCTCTAAATGAATTGCAAGAGGTTGGCAATCCCTGGTCCATTTCAAATGCATTCTCTTGACAGGGTACCAGCAGCTCAGTGTCCTCCAATGCTTTTTTCCTCTCAAATTAAAAAAAAAAAAAAAAAACACCACAAAAACCTAGATCAGTGATGGCGAACCTATGACACGCGTGTCAGCACTGACACGCGTAGCCATTTCTGATGACACATGGCCGCTGAGGTGGCCGCATGCTGAGGATGAAACATTTGCTGCTCCTGAGGATGAAACATTTGCGAAATAATGTTTTTTCCTCAAAGTAACTTTCCTCAAAGTTATGCTCAGTTTTCTGGCGAAGTTTGACACACCAAGCTCAAAAGGTTGCCCATCACTGACCTAGATATATAGATTCATACCAGCTTTTCTTGTTTTACACTAAATCCACCAACAAAACAATTTAAATTGTTATTAATTATGGAAAACTATAATCAATTAAAGAGTTCTAGAGATCCATTCCTCCTCAAGGCCCTTGTGTCAGAAAGCTAAAACATTACTTATAGAGGGGGCATTACCCATTTAGGAAGAAAACTTCTCATTCTACATAAATACTAAGCTTAAAAATTATGCCGAAACCAGTTTGGCTCAGTGGATAGAGCGTCGGTCTGCGGACTGAAGGGTCCCGGGTTCGATTCCGATCAAGGGCATGTACATTGGTTGCGGGGACATCCCCAGTGGGGGGTGTGCAGGAGGTGGCTGGTCGATGTTTCTCTCTCATCGATGTTTCTAGCTCTCTATCCCTCTCCCTTCCTCTCTGTAAAAAATCAATAAAATATATTTTTAAAAAATTATTCTTATTTATAAGACAGTGTGTGAAGTAACAAGATTTCAGGTAAAAGTAAATACATATTGAAATAGACATTAATAACTTTAAACAAAATTAAATTTAATTACATTATTTTAAATCTCCAGATGACAATACATTTGTAGAGATTAAGTAAAAATAGTGTTAAAACAACAACTATCATTTTTGAGGTCTTACTCTGTAACAAACAGTTTGTAAACACTGTATTCTTATCCTTATTTTAAGTTGTGAAAAACAATAATTTATTGGGTTAGAAAATTTACCCAAGATTACAATGCCAAAAAATGATACAGCCAGAATTCAAAATCAGGTCTAACAATGCACAAATCACTTTCATAAACCATCTCATTTCTTTCTCATATATTCTAACTCTAGAAAGTAGTATCATTTCTCTCATACTTTTATTAGCTGTGGTAAAATTGAGACTCAAAGAGATTCCATGACTTGGCTAACTTCACACAGACTGATGACTCCACATTAAATGGTCTTTCCAGCATTAAATGTCCAGCTGACATTAAAACCTGGCATTCAGTATTAAATCTCACACACAAACAGTACATGGCCTGGCTCATATAAGATTGTCCGTGATTCTCTTCTGAGTCATTCTCCTGAACTATTAAGAATATATTTGATTTCAGTAATATTTCATCTCTCACCCATAGCCTAGATCTAAAATTTTGCAATGTTGAAGGGAAGATAGCAGTGTTATAGCATCTAAAATTGCCTGTATTAGGGAGTTCCATTACCCAAGGATTCTTCTCCCAAGTTCTCTAAGGAAATGTTTGATTTTAAAAATAAAACTATTAGCCATTTAATTCATGTATTTGGAATGGCTTAAAATAGACTCGTTCCTTTTTCTGTTAATCTAACAGAACAGGCTGCTGTGTTACAGGCCAGGCGCCTGCAGGGCTCTCACAGAGGATCAAGGCTGACGTAGAAAAGGCTCTTCCTCTCCAGCTGCCGAGTCTCTGGGATCCTCAGAAGCCTCTCATCAAACCAGTACCTATATCAATAGTGGGCCATTTCCTGACAAGCCTAATTTGGCATCTAGACACAGGTTTAGACCCAGCAATAATATGCTAACTACATGGATTATAGCACAAATGTTTATTTAGAGTGAGTCTTTATTCCAAAGAGCTTACATTTCTTAATTAAAAAAGCAAAGGTCAATAGAGCTGATGAATTTTTAAGTGACTTACTTCTACTGTCATAAAACTAATTATGAAACATGTCACCTGTACTTAATACTGTTTTGAAGCCTTCTTTTCCTCACTGGAAAAAATAAAATTAGCTTGTATTAAGCAGAAAGCATAAAAACTCACAAATACAGTGGCTATAGCAAAATAATAAACTAAATAACAGGGACAGTAATCACATGCCAGCTATCACACTTATTCCCATAATAATTAAATGTACCCAGCTCTTTAATGTTGTAAGTGTTGGGAAATATTTAAAGACAAAAACTTGGAGATTCTATATTTAGTGTGAAGGAGTTTAAATACACAATTATTTATCCCTGGGACTATTACAAATGACAACTTCCATTTGTACAGAGAATAAGATAAAACAATGCAACTATAAAAGTTTTGGCTGGATTCATTATAAAATTCTACACTCCACAGGTTTATAAAAATGTTATATGAGTAAATGCTACAGATTCAGAAATGCTTGTGGAAACCTTATCCCGTGGAATATCTATTTGGTTTCATATAACTACTGTGCTCACGAACACTTGTCTCTTATGTTCCTGAATATTTATGAATAACATGGTCTTTAACTCAACAGCGTTTTTCCTGGCACAGCTCTTCTTCCAGATGCAGCATCAAGTATGGTCTTGAATTAAGGATCAAGTAGCATCCTTAATGCTGCTTCCCTACACCATCTGCTAGTTTTGTGGGTTTTTAATAAATAAAATGTTATCTTAAATGTTTCCATTTCCAGTGTTCCTAACAACAATGAAGTAAAAATGTTAACTTACTGCTTAGTAAACTAGAACATACAAAGAAAAGATAAAATAATGTAAGTGTAAGTATTTTTTTTCCCCTAAGTAGAGAACTGGGGAAAACTGCTTCCTTTTTTATGGTCAGACTCTATTTGAGATAGTTCCCCTTCTGTGACTGCACCATCACAAGTTCGGACTCTGCTGTGTGACATTGGGTCTATTAACAGTTAGCCTGTCAGCATGGGATCTAAGGGTTTATAGTAAATTTAAACTCAGAACCAGTAGAAGTTAGAGCGTGAGCTGGGGTCATTTTAAGTTTCTTTCCTTATGTCCATTCTTGGGAGGAAAAATGCCCAGGGGAAAAGAGAGGATCCAAACTCTGATTCTTAGTCAAGCACGCTAAGATTACTTGGTCTTAATTGCTCTCGCTGATTGTAGTTTGGCATCTGCTCCAGGGTTCCTTCCAGGAATCAAGTCACAGATGCAAGAGAGCCTGAACCACCCAGTTGTTAAGTCTTTTCTGTCTATTTCCCACACCAACTTCTGCATGATGGTCACACTCAAAACATTTTAAGAAGAAAAGAATTATTTTAAGTTTTGACTTAAATGTTTTTAAAAACTGGAGTATCACATACCATTGATTCCTATTTATGTTTTGAAAAAAAATAGTTTTTCATTGTCTTGTAACTCTCTTCCCTGAAGTTTAGTAAGATTTTATAGCCATTTGTTACTATTCCAACTCAGTGTTGTGAAATAAACATTGTTATGTTAGTCTATTCTGTAACAGCTCCTGATAGTTTGAAAACCCTCTGCTGTGGTGACAAAATTTATAAATGTAAGGGATCTAACTCTGAAGTAGCTAACGCTTTTTCTTTATATTTTCTCTCTCTTGATGACTCTACATACTTCATTCATTCATCCTCTTCCCCCACCAAAATTTTCTATTCCAAAGAAATAACTTTTGAGAAGTTTTTGGTTCTCATATATTGTACAATAAATCCTGTAAAATAACCTCTATCACATCCATTTGGAAAAGCTTAACTATTCATAATTCAGAAATTATGGGAGGTTGGCAGTGGGAAAACTTCTGTGTTATCCTCAAATTACATTCCACACCCAGCCACTGTGTTTTATGGCTGTGCTAAGAGGAGTTTAACCAACGAAATGTAAACAGGGGTAACATGCTCCAGTCTCGGCACCCTGCTGCTGGCGTTTAGAATTTAATAACCCGGGAACCTTAACAAAGGGGCGATGCAGGGCTCCCTTCAGAGAAGCCTTGTGTGGTGTTCGTGCCCAGCTGGGGATTCATTCGCCTTGGGGACTGGATTCCCACCGAACTATACCAGGAAGAATCAAAATTTTGAAATTTGTACCAAGTACCTTAGAAACATGTTTGTCTCTTCATGAAAGTTTCCAAATCCCATCCTTGTATCCCTACAACTTCAGACACTGACACTGTCCATAACCTATTCCTGCTCTATTAAAAAAAACGCTTAGATGAACTACTTTTTATAGATCAAGATCAAGTCGCATTAAACTTCTTGGGCAGTTTGGAGTTGGCTCTCCTGGGAGCCAGGGCTATCATCACATGAGTGACAGTTCTCACATCCTCTCCCCTCCCCGCGCCTGAGCATGTGAGACCAGTTTAAATTTATCGGCTGGGGCATGGGAAGTGAGGAGCAGCCTTCTGAACCACACCTTGGTCACATCGGGGCTTGTGTCCCTTGTCCACCTCAGTTTTATTCGCCACACCCCACGTACCGATGCCGGTGCCACCATCCCACCCTCTGTTGTTACCCTCACGCTCTAGGGTCAGTGCTGCCTTCTGGGTTTGGGAAACAAGTCATATTGAGCATGGATTTTAAGAGCTTAGGGGACTGAGGTAAAAGGAGACCAAAAATAACCAATATTAAATCAGCATGGCCCAGAACTCACACCAGCAAAAATCTAGACTGCCCAACTCTGTGAAAGAAATTGGGATAGTGTGGATTATGACGGACATGGCTGCCCTCCCTCCTCTGTGCTTCTTTCCATGCTCAGTACTCGTCATTCAAGCTGAGCATTATTCCAACTTCTTTCATCTACTCCCTCTCCTTCAATCTTTCCACCTTGTTTAATGCAAGACATTTTAATCATATTATCTTCTAGCACTGATGTCATCTGACACAGCAGATTACCCACTGCCAACAACTTTTTTTTTTTTTTTTTTAGTTTTAGACTGGACAGAACAAAAGAATCACTTTCAACCAGCTATTTGCAGTGAAAGAATAGTTTAAGATTTTAACCAAAGGTAAGAATTTAAATTAAGAATACAAAGAAGTATGTTAAAGAAACAGTCGGAAGTATACAAACACATCATCTGTCTATAGAAAAGGGGTGGGAGTAGATGGAAGTACATTTAATTGGTTACACACATAAAGTTGTAGCATAATAGTGACATGAACTCAACAGTTCTGTAGAACTAATATTTATGGAGTGTTAACTATGTGCCAAGAACTGTCGAGATGTGTGAGCCTCCTACAGTAACTGCCAGATTTAGAAAAGAAAGAAAGTAGGGAGGGCCCTTTGAAGAAGTGGCAACAGCTATTTTTTTTAAAAAGGATAAAAAGTGTACTGCAATTTTAAGATGACCAGAAGAAAAGAAAAAAAAATCAAATGGTCTCATAGATATTTCAAGAATAAAGATAGTGAAGAGAAGCAAAGTAATAGTTTATCATACACAGGGTCTGTTATTGGGCTGTCTCAGACCACCTTCCTAATGTAGCTCACGAGTCTAGAATCTGTAGTCCTTACTTAGAGTTTGCTATTTGGAACTTCCACACTGATTGGAGATTCAATTTTTAGCATGCCTCATTACATTCCTTAAACTTTTTTCCTTTGCTGTGTGTTTGAATGAAATGCATATCTTAAATATATAATTCAGGGATTTCTAACAAATTATACACCTGTGTCAGCACCATATCAGTAGGCAACTTCCACTGCAATCAATCCCCACACCCTATTCTTGTTTCTTTCACTATATGTAAGTTTTCCTTGTATTTAACTTTTTATACATATTTTAATATACAATTTTCATGTCTGCTCAGATAGACTGTTAGCTCCTTATACCACCAACTTTTTTTTTCAGAGCTGGCAGGGACATTAGAACTTTTAGCCCAGATCCCTCATATTACTCACAAGGAAACCAAGAATCAGAGCAGGATAGAGTGAAACTGGGACTAAGACAAAGGAACTCACATTCCCTTGGGACTGTGAGTGTTCTGTCATGTCTTAAGTAAGAGATTTGCTTTTCTACATCCTAGTCCAGGTGCTCAGCAATCTCTTTTAACTGGAAAAACAATTAATAAAATGAAACTTCCTTTCCACTAAGAAGTATTTTCTTCACGCTGTCTCTAGGGTACCATCCGCCTTTAGACACAGATAGAGGGGTATAAACAGGGATAAGGCGGAGGGGCCCAGGGACAACCATGGCAGGGAGTCTGTGTGCGGGGGCGGGGGGGGGGGGGGCAGGGGGATGCCTGTAATAAACAGTCTCCTCCCTGCCCAGTCTCTCCTGACTACAGTTGCCCTTCTCAGCTCCTCTTCCCTTAATTTCTCATCGTGAGGTGCTCTTCTCAGTCTCCTCTGCTCCCCTTTCCCTGGGATTAAATCCAGAGGCGGTGGGATGGGGGAAATTCATTCCACACTCAGGGCAGTTCTAGGAGCTGGGTGGGCTCAAATGGCACTATAGTAATACAGTAATCTGGCATTCTGCCTGGAGTAACCCCAATCCCGCTACTGGATTAGCTGGGTCATTTTAGGCAATTTCCTCATTTGCAAAATATGGTAACAATAATAGTACTTTTCTCATATGGTTGCTGTGAGAATGAAATGAGAAAAGTACACAGAAAAGTGTCTGGCATGCAGTAAGTACTCAATAAATGTTGACTGTTTACAAATGTACACGCTATAGAAAATGTTGCCTCAATAGAGGCGGCACAGAAAGAAGAAACAGGCTGGGAAAGAAGACAGCGCATGTTTGAGCAGGGGAACCTGAGGGAGGGAGTGGATGTTCACCCAGTGCGGGCCCCCCTTTCCCTTCTCTGAACCTTGCACAGCACTTTGTTTATGGTACTTATCCCAGTCTGTTGCATCGAAACGATTACATCCTTTCCCTCATGAGAATGTAGGCTCCCAGGGATAAATGTTTACTACATAAACTAAAACACATTTTAAATAACCAGTTATTCTTTTCTTTCTTCCTTCTCCCACCCCTTCCCTTGAAAATTTCCAAGCCTGAATAGAGGTGATTATATATTCAAACATAATGAGAGGTTAATTCAAAGCTTATCTGTAAAGGTTTCTGGTAATTGATAATAAATTTCTATACAGTCATAATTATTTCCCTTCTTTTCTGTTGGTTCACCTCCAAATGCATTGCGTTTTTCACTCCAACTGTGAAGAGGTTAGGTTTACAAATTTAAACACCAACTTCTTGCCAAAGTCCAAAAGTCACTGTTGCCCATCAGTGGGTCTCCACAGGAACCATAAGTAATGAGTGTATTCCAGGGTTTTTCAGGATGTTTTTCTATCTAATTCTTTTATACTTTGCTCTAACATTCTGTGAGCAATAGTCGAATTCATTCAGTTTCCCCCATAAGTACTACATAGCATGTTTTTCATCTTGGCAACCATAATTATTTATCCATTTGGACAGAAAAGGGGAACTCAAATCAGTTTACCATTATTTAATTATGTATAGAATTCGTGTTATTATGTATAATACATGTGTATTCTTTACAAATCCAGACTATATGTTTGCGAAAGCAAACATCTCAAAATATAGCTCTAGGACAATAAATAATTATCTTTTTCATCTCCTTTTTAAAGATGTCATTTTTTTCTGTGCTTCCAATGTCTTTTTTTTCTTTATTGATTAAGATATTACATATGTGTCCTTATCCGCCCATTGCCCCCCCACCTCCCCCACTCATGCCCTCACCCTCCCTGTTGTCTGTGTCCATTGGTTAGGCTTATATGCATGCATACAAGTCCTTGGGTTGATCTCTCTCCCCTTACCCCCGCCCTCCCCTACCTTCCCTCAGAGGTTTTAAATGTATGTTTTTCAACATAATAATCAACTCACATTCAATTATCTGCATCAAAATTTGATGAACATAAATTTTAATCCATTTCTTATCCTAATATTTAAATAAAGAAGTATCATTTATCATAATCTATTTCTAACAGTTATAAATATACAATCATTTTTAGATTAGCATATTCTTCTAAAGTGTTGTAGTGTTGTAAGAGGCAGCATACTCAAGTATTTTTACTTGTAACAAGTGCTGGCACTAATGGTTCAAAACATAGGACCCCAATTTGAAATCATCTCTAACAACGTCGCTAAAAACAAAATGCCCCATCCACTCAACTTATTTAGAAACGAACTTTTTAAGATGTAGTGATTTCGGAATGCTGTAAATATTTTAGTCAAAGAAAAGGAGTGGTGGACTTCAAAAAACTTTATTAATGAATATTTCTGTAAGTTGCAAACCAACTGTCATGTTATATATTATGTGCAAAATTTCAGAGCTTCAGAAAGAGTAATATACTCTATTTAAACTGGCTCGATTGATGATCAGGAAATTCCGCTGCAACTACCCTCTCCAAGCGGAGTGGAGGCAGATGGTGCTGATGTGTTCAGCTGAGGGAAGTGTTGATCACAGAGAATCTGCCAATCAAACACTTGGGAAAGAAATGAGCTCCATCTGTGTTTTAATTACTACAGCAAAACCATCTAGTGTAATTGCCAGAGCTGCACATTTTCATAGAGTACAAGAGACATAACACGTACTTTCTTTCATAAATGAAAGTAAAAACTGCCACATACAGTACTGGCAAAAAATAGAGCACTGTCAACTAAGAACGAAATCTAGTGACAGTACAAATATCCTCTCAAAAATATTTCTATTTATTTCTATTTTACCGGAGCTTCATGTGTTATACACTTTCTTTAAGGCAATTCTAATGTACATGAGAGTCATATATGTATAAAGTAAAGAGAAAAAATCTGAAAATTATTATCCATAAATTTTGGACAACTAACAGTAATCCTACTAAAATGCAATTAAGTGAGAAAATTTACAAATGTACATATTTATATTTTATATATTTGTTAATATATTCTTATAAGACTTTATTTTATTAAAAGAAATAACAGAACTTTCAGAAATTTTCTAACAAGTGACATACTTCATTTTTCTCCCAAATGATGTCAGGTTGTTTTGCTGTTGTCCTATCTTGTTTTCTGTTTGCTATTATTTTTTATAAGTGAATTTGTTCTGGGACTCACCTTATTTCATTCTGGTGAACAGAATATGGGAAAGTGCAGATATAACTTAAAGTTGGCACTTCTACCCAGGGGGGTGGGTTTCAGGAGCTCTCTGTAACTAGACCGTGCAAGCCGAAAGGATTGCAGGGAGGGATCACAGGGGAAGAGCTCTCCTCTGTCTCTCCATTTTTGTATTCTCCCAACTCAGACTTCTCTTCGATCCTCTCACTAGCACTAAATATTCGGTATCAAAGATTAGAGAGTAAGTTCAGTGATTCATAGCAATCTCAGTGTATCAGTTATGTTTTGAAATTTGACAAGGGCTATGAGCACATACAAATATTGACAATGAAAGTATTTCTAAACTCTTAGTGTGCACCATAACAAAATGTATTCATTCATCCAATAAGCACTTATCAAGTGCTTATTACATGTTGAGAGTTCAAGTACAAAGATGAACAAAGATGCTACCTTAAATGATCTCAGATCAGTCTAGCTAAGTGGCCAACGCCATAAATAACTGAATGTAAAACAAAGACACATATGATAAGATGTATGAACAAGGGACATGACTGGTGGCAGAGAGGAGGGAAAAATTAATCTTGTTAGGATTCAAGGTAACATTCAGAGAGCTAACTGGCTTTCATTGGAACAGTAAGGCAGAGGGGAAGAACATACCAGATAGAAAGTGGCATGCGGCCAGGCAGGGACACTTCATAATGCTTTCTCATGCCTACTTAACTCTTGGGACTGGTGATCGATAAGGCCAAATGCTACCAAGAGGTTATTTGGGATAAGGTCTGAAAGGGCACATTATATTTAGCCATTTAATAATTTTTGATGACTTTTTACAGATTAGTTCCAGGTATGAAGCAGGTTGAAATGAATTAATAAGCAGTGAAGGGGGTAGCAGTTTGAGTGAATGATAAGTGAAGTAATTACAGTTTGGCAGTGAACAGAGAGAGAAAAGAGGGAGGAGGGGAGGCAGGAGAGGGAGTAGGAGGAATAGGGAAAGGGAGATGGGTGATTTAGGTTTAAGATTTGAGCATGTTAAAATGTGACAGAAATGGTTGCTATTAGTGATACTGTACAAGTTTGGTTTATTTTTATAATTAATTGAAGAATTATGTTTCTTTTTACATTGAATAATCAGAAAGTTTGTACAATCATATAGAAAATACTTAAGTTCAGCTAAAATAACCCAGTTTATTTTTTCTTATCCAAATTATCCTCCACACTTAATGCTGCCTACCTTCTCATAATTTTATTTCTCATTTATAGCCCCAGAATACAAGACAGTCAGTGTATGCTACCTCTCCGTCACATTGGCAAAGACTTGGTCTTGTGTTGAGACTTTTCAGATTTACTCTGGAATTCAGATATCAACTCATTTTCAGATTTCTATAAATATGGATAATTCAAAATTGAGTGCATTAAGAGAAACACTCTCAAAATGTTCTAAAAACACAAAACTTGAAATAGGTCTCACCATTATAACCCTAAAATCATCACCATTTTATAATTATCAGAACCTTGATCCTCAATTAAATGCTACCTCATCCATCAGGGTTCCTAGGTAACCAATCTAATACTGACAATGAAACTTTTCAATAGCTGGTCACCTTTCCTTTCCTTTCCTTATATTTTATTTTACTTTAAATTTTTATAAGACTAGAAATCACATCACCCACCCTTTTCCATGCTCCAACAAACTGTAATTCCTTTGTAAAGAAAATATGTTCTACATATAAAAGTTATTTATTAGACCCAGTGACTAAATCTGCAGTAGAATAAAATACATTGTACAGTTATACTGCTACATTAAAGGTTTATTTCCCCACACAAGTAAATGTACATATTACTTGATAATTTTATCACTGCAGCTAATAGTTCTATTAAATAAAATGATGAGGAGGCAGCTATAATCCATTAGAGTAATGAATAAAAGTTTCAGGAAATAATAGATTCTTTACACGGGAGAGAGAGGGATTTTAAATTAATAATTTTTTTAAAAAAGAAAACCCTGGTGAGTGACAGACATGTGAAAGTAAATTCTTTGCCGAAACCGGTTTGGCTCAGTGGATAGAGCGTCGGCCTGCGGACTGGAAGGTCCCAGGTTCGATTCTGGTCAAGGGCATGTACCTTGGTTGCGGGCACATCCCCAGTGGGGGGTGTGCAGGAGGCAGCTGATCGATGATTCTCTCTCATCGATGTTTCTAACTATCTATCCCTCTCCCTTCCTCTCTGTAAAAAAAAAAAAAAAAAAAAAAATCAATAAAATATATTAAAAAAAAAAAAAAGAAAGTAAATTCTTTGACATTTATAACCCTTAGGAACTAAAAAATGACTCAAGGCTACCAAAAGTCAACCAAAATTAACTATTTTATACTTCATTAAAAACAATCAAGAAATATCACATAAGATTTCATAATCTGCTATACAGGTACTCTATCCTGTCAATGTTCAGGCCAAAAAACTTTGGAGTCATCCTCAGTTCTTTCACATCCCAATCCATCAGCGAAAACTCTCCCCTCTACCTTCAGAATATATTCAGAACCTGCTCTCTTGTCTCCATTGCTCCCTGGTCCCTATCACTTCCTACAGGAGTGAAGCAAAGCCCTGAGGATGTGAAAACCTGGGCCTGCAGATACCTGGAGGAAGAGACTCCGGCTGGGGAAGAGCAAATATAAAGACCCAAAGTGGGAAACATGTTTGGCTTATGATAGGGAGAATGCAGAAATAAAGTCCAAGGGATAGACAGGCACCAGCTTTTTTAGGACTTGACTTTTACTCTGAATAAGAGAAGAAGCCATTGGAGGTTTTTAAGAAGAGAGACATGATCTGACATGTTTTCAAAGAACCACTTTGCCACTATTTTGAGATTAGGCTGCAGAAGCATTAAGGCTAGAGGCTGTTGCAAGCGCTAAACAAGAGCTAATGATGACTTGGACCTGAGGGGGAGAAGTGGAGGTGAAAAGTGGTCATCTTCTGGATATATTTTAAAGGTAGCACCAACAGGATATGGATGGAGTATAAGAGGTAGAGAAGAGGAAAGGATAACCCCAAGACTTTTAACATGAGAAACTAGAACAGTGCTGTACAATAGGAATATAATATGAGCCATACACATAATTTTTAATTTCCATGTAGTCACATTTAAAAAACTAAAAGGCCAAAGATGAAGTCAATGTTTAAATTACTCTTATTTAGCCCAATAAACAAAATATTATTTCAACAAGTAATCAATATAAAAATTATTGAGATATTTTACATTTTTTAACTAAATCATTTAAATCTGGTGTGTATTTTACATTTACAGCACATCTTAATTTGGACTAGTCACACTGAGTGCTCAACAGTCACATATGCTTAGTGGCTATCATACTGGGATAGTATAAAACCAGAATAATGAAGGGCTTGTATTCTTTCTTTTTTGTAATGGGAATACTAGTTATAGTTTATATAATGGTAGTAAGTCATGGAAGCAATTCAATGTTTACTAATCTAATAAGAGTAGTTAATAAATTATGGTATAACCAAGTAGCTACTAAATGCTAGGTTTCCAAAAAATACTTAAGGGTATACAAAACATGTTCAGGAAATGTTGGGGGTGGTAGGGTGAAAGAAAACAGTATACACAAAATGACATTAACAGTGGTGGTAAAAAATAAACATCCTCATCCACATGAGCTTGGAAAGACATATACCAAAATGTTTCCATTGATTATTTCTGGGATAACTGAGAGGAAAGATTGTAGAAAGAGCAAGTTCAGCACAGGAAGATGACCAGTAGTCTGGGACACACTATGTTTAGGGTGCCTATTAGATGCACCTCAAGTTGTCTACAGTTCAAGAGAGAAGCTCAGAAAGCAATATGAGTTTGGAAACTGTCCGTGTACAGATGGGATTTAAAGCCAAGAGACTGCATTTGATCACTGCGAGAGTGAGTTTCAACAGAGACGAAACCAGGAGCAAGGACTGCATCCTCGGATATTTCAACATTTAGAGTCAGTAAGGTGATGAAGACCCAGCAAACAATATAACAAGAAAGGGAAGAAGAGCAAGTTAAGCTTGAGGAAAACCAGAAGAATGTGGTAGGCGTAGAGAAGGATCAATTGTTTCAAATGATACAGAAAGTCAATTCCGAGGAGGACTGAGAGGTGACCACAGCAATGACCTGACAGCCACTCATGATCCTAACGTGAGCAGTTTTGGTGGAGAGGTGGGTCCTGAAAGGAATGGGTTCAGGAGAGACCAGGAAGAATTGTACTGCAGACAAATGCATGGACCGCACTTGAGCACTTTTGTTGTAAAGGGGGACAAAGAGATAGGTGTGTCTGTATCCGTGTGGTATCATACTCCTTGTATTCTCATCTCTCCCCCTAAAATGTAAGTTCCTCGAAGCAGGGGATGCCTTAATTCTCTGAGCCAATATCGCTTTTGTGGCAAAGAATTAAAAATGTGTGTCTAGCAGTAACATAGTGGTTTTGCACAGGCTGGCAGACTGACTTCTGAGGTAAACTACTGGATTAACGTGAGAGTTAATTCATGATTCAGATCAATAGGCAAAAACCTCAACTCAGAGTAAACACTTCTGAAAAGTAACTGCAATCTGATAATTACTGGCTGTCAGGAAGCTTAAGTATAAATTTCTGGATAACTTAGTGAAAGCTTTCATCAAGAATGACCTTTTTTCTTTTTCCCAAATCTCAAGGTTAAAAACCACTAACTCCTACATTTCTTTGACTTAAGATGAAAAAAATCTTCAGGCAGATAACAAGTGAGATATCTGTTATAACACTTAAAACCAAATCAATAAAAGAGATTGTGACAATGAAAATACACTGACCAGAAAAATCAATTATTCTTCAATTTTCAACATTTTACTAAATCTGTACAAATTTCAAGCTACTGTTTCTGCACAGTCTTTCAACAATGGTTAAACCTAACTGGAAAAGACTCATAGAGCTAACATATTAGGAGGAAATTCTAGATAATTATCAAGTCTACTTTATGGTGATTCTTGGCATAAGAACATCATCCCCTTTAAGTTCCATTTATACAGCACAAGTTGTTTCTAAAGATTATGTAGGGATTTTACTTTAAAAGTTTAGCAGTCAAGAATAAGTAATGATGGCCAGATAATGGGCAGAACAGAGAAATAGTTGCAGTGATAAAAAAAAAAAAAGCGTAAGGTTTTGAGGTTTTTAAACCTGGGAATTAACTAGTTGAAAAGGATAAACTGGTAAGTTAGTGGAGAAGTTTCAATTTGCAAATATGGCGATCTATTTTGCTCACCAAAAAAATGCCTGATAAAACACACAATATAATTCGGCTGGTACTGCTTCTTTACCTTGTCCTATAGACTTAACAGGACTCCCAATTTCCACACAATCGCAGTGTTGTTTCAGTTCCTATTTTTTGATTTCCAATTGTATCTTCAATGTCTTCTCTCTATAACCAGCTGTGCCCCTTCCCTCTGCCTGTTCTCTCCTTTAATGTTACCTAACTTCTACCCATCGAAAGGAAATACTGCTGACTGTACAATCAAAGGTCTGCAGGGGGAGTAAATGGGGGGCGGGGGGGGGCGCAGAGGCCTCAGTGTGGAGCATGGTGCTTTACACTCAGTAGGCACTCAATAAACAGGAGCTGGGCTGCTTACAATAAATGTTATCGGGAGCCTAAAGGAAGATGGAAACAAGAGTAAAGAGAAGGACTAGGATAGGAATCACTTACAGAGTAACTCTGTGTATGTGAGTGTATGCACGCTGCATGTTTGTGTGTGTGTGAGAAAGAAAGAAAAAGATATTTATGAGAGCACACAAGAGAAAGAAATATTAATTTTAAAGTCAGGCGAATGGGACTAAGAGAGGTGGGGGGATAAAAAACTTAACAGGGTAACAGGTCTGCATCGAGAAAACACATCAGGCCCTACCTGGCTCAGTGGATAGAGCACTGGCCTGCTGACTGAAGGGTCCTGGGTTTGATCCCGTCAAGGAGGCTCGATCCCCAGTATGGGGCAGACAGGAAGCAGCAATCAATGATTCTCTCTCATCACTGATGTCTCTCTCTCTCTCTCTCTCTCTCTCTCTCTCTCTCTCTCTCTCTCTCTCTCCCCCCCCCCGCCCCTTCCTCTCTGAAATCAATAAAAATATATTAAAAAGAAAACACATCAGTTCATTCAGAATTTTAGGATAAATTTACTTTTCAGTTGAATGCAAATAAAATGAATTTGCCACTTGGTTAAAATTACCATGAAAATAAAACAGTAATTGTTATTCAATGATAAGAACATTTTCCTCCATATATAGTTCTGCTCTTAGATGAAACTCCTTGAAATCTGAGGTTACATTGTCCTTTGATTAATTCTGCATTGTGCTTAGTGCACTGTCAGGTACATGAGGGCATTCGATAGTAATTACTAAGATTGCATTTTGATTGAAGACTGACCTTTGCCAGTAAGGAAAACAATGCAGCCTGACTCCTGCCATATTCTAATATTCCAATTGGTGAGTCATATTCTTGTGTCACTTTCTCTCCCAGGACTCGGGAAATTTTTTAGCTTAAATTAGTGGTATGTATGTGTTATTGGGAGGTTTGAATTTATAAACATCTTTTGGTTGTTGAGCTCATTCCCTTAGTTAGGAATATTGAAGGCTGACTAATGGTCCCTAATTGCACTCACCCCCCCTCTCCTGTACTCTGTCATAGAGAAAAAGCATAGATTTTCCAGCATGGCTATGGCTCCAGCCCCAACATAGGCTTAGGATTTTTGTAAAGTCATCTATGACAGATAGTAAGCCCCAGGCCTGGGCACAGTCCTCTCTTATCTTTCCCATCTCCTGGACAGTCCTACAAAGCAGTGGTCACAGCAACTATCCCTCAGAAGATGGCAAGCATCTGCCCTCATGCCCTCATACCCTTCAAGGTATTTCTGCTTGATCTTGACCTTTTTTCTCCATAATTGATCTAGGCCACAGATTCTGCTTGCGGAACAGGTACCCTTTATTTAAATTAATCATCAATCCAATGAAACACAGGATGTAACAATTCAGTATTAAAATGAAAATTCTGCATATAATTTTAAAACCTGTTTAAAGGTGTTTGTTTTCTATTTAATTACATTAGCACTTGAAATGGCTACCTTAGAGACATTAAGAGTGCAGGAGGGGGTGGGGTAGGGGAAATTGGTCCACTTACAGAATCTCATTTCCATATTAGAAACTCGCAGAAATAGGGGCACTCCACAAAACAATTTTGTTCATAATTTCAATAATTGTTTTTTAAAACAATTATTGATTAAAGTCAAATTAAAGCAACAATTAAGTTAAAGGAAATCAACTGATTGCAAGGTCAGTGAGGAAATGAGTAGAGCTCTCTCAGTGGTTCTCAGGTTGCAGATCCTCTAGAGCAGGAAGGTGGGATTACCGCCTAGTTCCTTCACTGACTTGCCATTGCTTTACTTCCATTCCAGGAAAATCCCCCTAGACCTAAAGTCTCTGAGCTAGCTTCCAAAACAGTCCATTAGAAATCATAAGAGTCTTTGAAGTTTTTGATTTTGAAGTCTCCTTCCATCTTATCAAATACCATTGACCAAATACCATTCAGAACCTCAAAACTCTCTTCTCTCCATTAGCTCCTTTATCTCTGATCTCTCTCAAAGATAAACTTTTAAGATAATTTTTAACAAAGTTAAAGGATCAGTAAAGCAACTGAGGCAGTTTAAGATGATTTAAAGATGAAACAGTCTCTTCTATCACAGAGAAAGCAGATGCTTGGTGAAGTTTTTTCTCTCTTGTTCTCTCTCTTTCTCTTTTTTAAGGAAACAAAGATTTGATCTCCACTCACTTTAATTTACCATAGCTGGGGAAATTCGGTATTAAAATGAAAATTCTGCATACATTTTAAAACCTATTTAAAGGTGTTTGGTTTCTATTTACTTATATTAGCACTTGAAATGGTAACTTACTATTGATAAATAAAAGAAACTGAACACCGAAGTGAGTTTAATATATGCATAAAGTAAGAAACTCTTTCAACTAAATATACGTTTTTATTTATAGAGATATTTTCTATAGATGCACAGCTATTTTATCATTTAGCAAATTGTGTAACTAGCCGCTTTAATTTTGACTTCATTGTCAAGTAACATTTTCTTTTAATGATAGTATTTTGATTGACAAATCCCATGGTGGCATAAAATCAGATTTTGCTTTTATCTAGAATCCTAAGATTGTTGTAGTCCTTTAGTACCAAAAAGAAACAATCTTAAAATAATTACTTCTTACAAAGGAAGGTGCCTTCCACAAACCCTTGTCTTCTAAGTCAAGGTCCTACAGCACTGTTCAGCTGTCCTCCAGAAAATAATTCTAAAAATAAAAAGGAATACCAGCAGGAAAGCAGCTGGTTTTCCTTCCACCTCCTTTACTTGAGAGAAGCACAGCAAAATGCAATGTTAGGCTTCCTGTCCAAAAGTAATATACTAAAGTAGTTCCTCTTCTGCGTCTTTCGCCACTAGTGTTTAGCAAAGAAGGTTTAGAACCTACTACTAGGAATAAATTATCTTATACTTAGTGTGGATGGACCCATGTACCATGAAGTGGCTCAAATTTATGGTAAACACAGGATGTGAACAATAACAGAAACTATTTTTGCAGCTGTTGGCCTCAAGTGTAGCATTACTGATTAGGATAATATATTGTGCTTTACTAGGGAACCATGTAGGGCATACCTGCCAGATTCATCAGCTGAGTCTTGAGACTCATATGGCTTAAACCCAGATGTGTGAATGACAGTATTATTCAAAACTCAGGGTTACTAGATCTCACATTTGGGTCTCTAGTGGCCCAGCCATTACCCTTCAGTTTCTAAAGAAACCCAGGCTCATTCACATAGGAGTTAACTAATAGAATTTGTGCAATCCCAAATCAGTTTTGTTTAATTAACTTCATCTGATCTCAGTGTCGCACTAAAAATATTAAACTGAGAATAGTGTCACTTTATAAGGCTCACATCTGTACCTCAGAGTTTTGAATGTTTGGGCTGGAGAAACATTTCTTTCTAATCTGATTTTCCTTCATTAACTCTCTTGAGGCATGTTAATATCCTTGGGGAAGATTGCATCCATCCAATTAGGTCAAAATTTCATGGTCTTAGTTGGCAATCACCAGTGTAACCTATAGTTGTCAGTAAAAATATATGACTTGTGAATTCAATATTGACGGACTGGGCCATACATTTTGCAGTCTTTCTGTGGTGGGCAGAATGATGATCCTCAAAGATGTCTGTGTCCTAATCCCCAAAGCATGTGAATATGTTACTTTACATAACAGAAATAACTTTGCAGATGTGATTAAAAATTAAAGACTTTAACATGGGAAGATTATTCTGGGTTATCCAGATGGGCCCCATCTAATCACCCCAGTCCTTTAATGTGGGGAACCTTTCCCAGCTGTGCAGAATCAGAGATGGCTGTATGAGGATTTGGTCTGTACTTCCTAGCTGTGAAGATTAAGGAGGGTGGCCATGAGCCAAGGAATGCAGGTGGCCCATAAAAGCTGGAAAAGACAAGACAATGGATTGTCCCCTAGAGCCTCCAGAAAGAAATGTAGGCCTGCTGACACCTTGACTTTGTAGTTCATTGAGATCTGTGTCCGACTTTTAACCAACAGAGCTCTAAGATAATAAATTTGTATTCCTTACACAACCAAGTTTGCAAGTCATTTGTTATAGCAACAAAAGAAAACTAATACACTTTCCTAGCTATTATACTGTTTTAATCACTTCTTTTGTGGGAGAAGTTGCCTAGGAAAAAAGTACTCAATTCCAACTAGTGAGAGTACTGCCATTCAAAGGAAAAACCCTCCTGTGAGTGTGGGCTTCCAGGTCCCTGACCTGGCTCTGCCGTTAAATGAACATAGAAACTGGGCAAAGTGCCCGGTCCGTATGGCTCAGTGGTTGAGCATTGGCCCATGAACCAGGAGATCATGGTTTGATTCCTAGTCAAGGCACATGCCTAGGTTGTGGGCTCAATCCCCAGTGGGGGGTGTGCAGGAGGCAGCCAATCAATGTTTCTCTCTCATCGATGTTTCTCTCTATCCCTCCCTTTTCTCTCTCTAAAATCAATAAAATATATATTTTTTAAAAGAAACTGGGCAAAGCACATAACCAATTTCTCACAGCTTGAGTTTCTCTCCTATCATTGGACAAAATATTTATTTCCAGGTCCATGTTCCCATTCAGCTTCCTCTAATTCTTTTGGGTGCTGGTTTGTTTTAACTTATCATCTGCAGAGAGTCAAAGTGATCCTTTTTCTGTCATATTTATATTTCTTTGTCTCATGCTTTACCAAGTCTACAGACCTGGCATTTTATATTTCAGCAGGAATAAGTTTAAATATCTGTAAAAGTTAACACATTCTTATTATGACATAAAAATAAAATGAAAATTCTGCTAAACCAGTTTTTAAAACCACCCTGACTAAAACTGCTTGGAAACATTTTCTGACTAAAGCATGAAGAAAACCGTCATCTCTATAGCGCACTCGATATAAAATGCTACTTGTATCGTTCAAGTTGGCAGGAGAATACTTGCATGACTATCTTAAGGGTTCAAAGCTGCATAAGTATTTTTTTATTGTAGAGTTAGCTACTTAGATTAAATTATATCACCAAAAACATTAATACAACAAAGAGCAAAGCCCTGATATAATATATCCTGAAATGTACTAGTCTTCTTTTCAATATAAACATTCTGAAAGTGTTTCAATAAAAGGGTTTTAAAAATATGGAAACAGTTTATAGAGATTCAATTTCTTTACTATTTGACCCACCATGACCTAAATTAGGTAGTATCATAAGTTATCTCTACTTTTTTAGGAATTTGTTTTAATAGCAATTAACTGGCAAATTTTCAAACAAAAAAACAGGATTAAGTCTGAATTTAGAAAAAAAATTAAAAGTCAAAGCATTTTAGCATGCTTTCAGAGTAGAAAGGAATTCACTAAATACGCATTTATGATATTTAAGATAGAGATATCCTCACATATAAGCAACTAAATTGAAAATTTTAACCTATTTTTGCACTCTCACAGCTGTATTTCTCAGTGATTCTTTATAGCAAGGGGAATGAAGAGGATAACCAGTCCACTAATACAATCCCACACAAAAAGCAAGGGAAAGTTAGACAGCAGGGGATATTCCGGAAGACTCCAAAAATAAAATGCCAGTTTCAATCGATGTCCCTCTATAAATGGACAGTCTAAACAGTTTACCAACATCTCAAAAAAAGCCATCTGTCTCTCTCCAACACAGAATAAAGGTGAAGTACATAAAGACATGAGAGAGCTCTGCACTCCATCCACGACATTCTCATTCTTTTTTTTCTTGCAAGGCTATCCATTGATTAATTAGAAACTGACTTTACCTACCTCCTCCATTTAGACACAGTATTACATTCTTCGAAGGATATACTGAAAGAGTCCCCTGGGGATCAAGAATAAGGAATCATGCATGACTAACATATGAACAGAACTCTCAGAATGGAGAGATTCAGAAGCTGGTAGGAAGAAACCCGTCTCTGTGCCTCATTCATTGTCTCTTTCTGAGGCATACTGAGTGAAACAACTGAAACAGAAGACTAACTTTTCAAGGGAAATATTTGTCCATGGCTCTTTTATTTGAATGTTATATAAGTGATTCTACAGCATTCTTCCCATAAAGCTGAACCCAGTTGGTTTATGCTTAAGAAGCCTTGCTATATTGTATGGAAAACTTTCATGAAGCATTAATTTCATTTATCACAAGATAGGGGCATTATTTCCGTTATCAAGTTGTGAGATATTTTCACAAACATTAAAAGTATAAAATAAGTATGCAACCATGGTTATCAATATACTTTCTACTTCATATGTCGCCCCATAACTAAATCTTTGTTCTACAGTGAAAGTTTTAATTTCTCTAACATAAAGATTCACATCCTAACTTGGCCCTTCTTTCTAATAATATGTGCCACTATCATCTTAGACCTTTGAAATGTTAATATTGCTTAAGCTGGATAAAACTTATAAAGTATCAACAAAAAAATGTAATTCACACACTTGAAATATAGCCCCATTTGTGCTGTGACACCAGTCAAAATACTTTAAGAAATTTACATAATTCAAATATTAAAAATTAAAAGCTCAATCTTGTTTGCTATTGCTGCCAACCAGGGAGAGTAGCAGGCACTACATTGTGCATTCAGTTATTTTTGTCTGTCCCACGTGTGCAAGCGCGCGCGCACACACACACACACACACACACACACATATTATATATACACAT
Source organism: Cnephaeus nilssonii (assembly GCF_951640355.1). Taxonomy (NCBI): domain Eukaryota; kingdom Metazoa; phylum Chordata; class Mammalia; order Chiroptera; family Vespertilionidae; genus Cnephaeus; species Cnephaeus nilssonii. The sequence continues at coordinate 56,610,215 of NC_137073.1, forward strand.
ACACACACACACACAAAGTATAAACTGTGACTATTCTAGAAAATTGGCTTGAAATGCTCCAAAACATTATGATTTCAGGCAGTAGTATATCTTGGAAAGCATGAAACCATTCATACGCCTAAAACAGAATAATAGAGGCGTTTAGTAATTCTCTGATATGCAAAAGAAGGCACTTACCCTCCATTTCTAGGGACGTCTGAAATCGCACTGGAAACCCAGCAACGAGAGAGGGGCTTTATTGCAGGGTGAATCATCCCCACGTAGATGCTCTGAACAACCCCTGTATGCATACTGACATCATCAGGAGAGACTTGGAGGCAGAGGATACTATGGTAACCAAGCAATGTGCTGGGAGACAGAGCCTTTAATTGCTTTAACAACTTCCTGGGGCTGGAGCTACCAGGCTTGGATTTGCTAAGTAGGAAACGAAGGTTGTCACAGAGGGCTGAGTGTGACACAGAGCAAGGGACTCAATGAATTCTGAATCTATTCATTGCGATGTGACTTTTTAATGACAAATGTCATTACATGAATCCATTAGCAATATTCCTCTCACAACTGAAACTCTGATGAAGTCACAGGTCAATAAATAATGCTCACAGGTAGCAATAGTATAAGTATTCATAGATGGTTTTCTCATTTAACAAACATTAATATTATTGTATTAAAAACATCCTTTTCCTTGAGGTTGAATACTTGATTCCCCCTGAAAAGAAAGCTCACATCTGTGCATTGAGAGGTCAGTGTGCTGATAACAATGAAAACTGATTCTCTCTATTTACTTCTCCAGGAGGTGGCAGCTGCCGGGTCCATTTATCTCCAAGCTCCAGTAAAACCCTGCCAATACATCACTTATCCAGAAAACACCTCCAGCAAAATGCCTAATTATGACACTCTAGATAAAATCAGAGGAAATCTGCCATCTTACTGCTACACAGTCTTCTTGATTAAGTCTCTTCTATCACAGCAGAATTACTTCTACTTCTAATAACCCCTAAGCTACACATAATTTAAATCTTCCCTTTGAACTATTTGTCCTGCCCTGCTTCTGTCACCTACATTCATGGGAATACAACCCCCTCTTAAAAATACTAGGTTTAAAGTAATTGCTTAAAATAACAATGCTTCAACATCAAACTGAGTCTCTAATGATATATCATGCTTATTTGATCAGATGCAATGCTTTCATAAGTATATAATTTATTACCTGTACTATGCAAACTATTGTTTTCTTCTCCATGAATATTGGATTGACATGTTTTCAAACAATACCATGGTCTAACTTTTCTGCTGCAAATACTGTAATTGTAAAGATAAGCAAGTAACTTGGCAGATCCTCTTTAAGATAGTCATAACAATAAAATATGAAGGCTGTCATTCGGTACTGTATACTTAGATCTAAGCTATTTCAAAGAAACTATTATTATTTCTACTTCAATTTAGATGAAGCTAAGCCCGCCTTTAATGTTTCCCTTGTGATAAAAAAAAAAAGCATACAAGTGAATTGCAATAATACTGCTTACAAAAATAGTCAAATGGAATAAAACAGCCCCACTGTACAATGTGGAAAACTACACAGAATTTAAACCTGTTTGAAAATTTGGAGGGAGAATTCTGAAAGAATAGTAAAGTCTGCCCTCACAAAACCCACAATAATTTGGTTTCCCTTAACTTAGGTAAAGTGAAAAAGCTTTACAACAAAAACGGAACTATTCCTCTATCTACTCACTTGATTTTCCTGAGACCCTGAGTTTGAGAAGCAAAACATGCAAATTTTATCATATCTAAGTGGAAATGATACATATACAAAATTTGCCACGATACAAATGATAATAATCTACACACACACACACACACACACACACACACACACATACATCATATATACGACTCAATTTTTAAAATAAATATATTTGTTTATTTAAATATGTATTGAAAAATATATCTAGAAGATACACACCCAATAGATAGGGGTATTTACTTCTGGCCGTTTCAATAAAAAATTGAGAGTCCTCCAATTTTTATGTTGTATATTTTTAAACTTTTAAGTTTTTTTTTTTAACCATTGGATATGAATCACTATTTAATTTGAAAAATGGAAATTCATTTCAATGTGTTTTAAACTTGCAATCCTGGTTTACCTCCTCTCAGAAAAGAATAAGGACTAGATCCTAACATACTAGCCAGACTATTTCAAGGTGTCTCAGACAACTTACTAGGGAGATGATCCACCTGTCTAAACAGAATTAAGATGGGTAAAGCAAACAAAGGTTATCTATATAACACACACCAAGAAGAGACAGGTGTATCGACTTTTTCAGAGATGGATGGTCATAAAGAAACAGTCCAACAGTAAAGCTGGTTTGTTAGCTTTTCTTTTAAAGGTACTGATTTAAGAAGAACCTTCCCCCAAAATAAGACCAAACCAAGAGGCCTCTGGCCACTCCAAAAGCTGAAGGGAATAGGAACGATCACCAGCAGGAGTAGAAATCAAGTGCCAGTGAGACAAACGGCCCCAGGTGGCCAGACTAAGTGTCCAGTTAAAGAGGCTTGCTTCAGAAAAAGCAAGGGCCTAATTTCCCCCATATCCATTTCCTAATTCTAAGCTTCCTTTTGTTTTTATTCTCTTCATCTACAAAAACAGCTCACTATGTCATGTTCTCATAAGTATTCTATTTCCTCTTGACACTCCAACTAAATTTTCTGATCAGCGCAACCTCACCACTTTCTCAGAGATCATAAACTCTTTCTTAGGTGGATAACTTCTTACAAAAGTCACCACCTCCTTTCCTTGGATTCCTAAGGACAGCACAGAGAGGCTTTGTGAAGTGCATACCCACATTAGGCCATTCAGCACCGCGCTGGGAGCAGGCACAAAATCTACCCAGTAACAGCACTAGCTCCACCAAGCCCTGACATATTTCCCCTGGATAACTGTATACCCCCCTGTATCTGTCCTAAACTTCAGAAAATCTACCTATTTCCCAGTGGATCCCAAGGCTTCAATGACATCTAAATAATATTATAATTTCTCAAACTGAAAGAAAACAAAAGCTAGAAGGTGGAAATAGTCTTTCACGGGGGGGAAAACATAGCACATTTCCCAAAGAAATACCCCTTGACTGTCAAGGTATTATAAATCTCATCAACTCCCATGCAACTACCTTAATCCTTAAATTGAAACTTGGGGTTCACCAAGGTCCTGAGCTTAACTTGTTTCTTAAACAAAAGTGAAATCATGTTGGCAAGTGCCAATTCAGAAGCAAATGGGGATTAAAGTGCTACCTCTGAGGGGTTATTTGGCCAGGATTTCTAAAGCCTTGACCAGTCAGTGGCCAGCCTGCCTCCTCTCCCAAATCACCTTTCTGATGATAAGGCCAAACAGCCTTCATCCTAAGCTAGTTTTGCCTCACAATTTATGTTGAACTTCCTTCTAGTCCAGATGAGCAACATTCTTGGCTCCTCTGGTCTTGATACAACACGTTCCCTAATTCCAGTGAAGCAATATAAGTACTGAAAAAAAATCAGTGGTATATGGGATTTTATGATTAGCATTTGGGTTTAAATTAAGTTAATTAAAACAAATGCATATTAATTTGATGAAAAAGTATGACAGAACTTCCAATGGCAAAAAGTTCTAACTCTCCATCACCCTTAAACCCAGTCTGTGGCCAAATTTCACTGATCTGTCACCTCTTTGTTCCAGTCCCAGGCTGTCCCCTCCAGCTTAGATCTGCTCCAGTCATCTCATGACGCTCTGGTCTCCTGACTGCAGTGCCTTGCTCCTTACCATTCTATGTATCACTTTGTCCTTGACGAACTTCACAACCATTGCCCTACCAGGTTACTACGAAACTCCCAAATCCCCAAAGGCTCCCCCTGTGGTCACTGAGTCAAGTGCAGATTTCACAGCTTCAACAGAAGCCCATCTTTGTCACTCTGGGCACCTGGAGCTACAGCCAATGAGACGATCTGATGCTCGAATACGTCTCTGTATTTTCCCTCCCCCAGGCCTTTGCTCTAACTGCTTCCTCCTCCTGTAATCCCACACATACCTACCCATTCCTCCCATCACATTCCTTCTGTCTCTCCTTCCCACCAATCTAAACCCTAACCAACTCTTTTAAGACCCATCTCTTCCATCAGGAATGGGTTCCTCCTCGGAAATTCCAGTGTTCTCTACCTTACAAATTGCATTTAAAACATTCTATTGCCTATTATCATGCATCTTATCTTCCTACTCATTTTAACCTTCTGAGAAGTAGAGACAAAGTCTATATTTCCTTCTTATTCTCCATCTAGCAACATACCTTACATTTGGCATTCGCTTTGATAAATACTTATCGAATAAATGAACAAAAATGTTATGTCCTAATTATATTCATTTTACAAAGTATTTTAGATTATTCCACTTGGTCTTTGAAACAACTTAATGTGGTTGAAATGAAAATAAACAGAGGCTCAAAATAATGCTGTCATTGCATTTGTGTCACATAGCTTTTAGGCTCCCTGATTCCCCAATACATTCCTCACCTAGACACCTAGTGCTAATGACAGCTAGAAAGGAGGTGCCCTCATATTCCCTTACAGTGAATCCACTGAAGAACTAAAGCCAAAATTGCCTTCATTCTTTCTCTCTTACCATTGACCCAGGGCATACTCATTCACCATAACATTTTCAAGTCAACTGACAAGGCTTGGGAGGAATACCTGTTGTTGCCCTTTTCTCTTCCCTGTATCTAGCTAATGATATCCTGGAGAGGCTGCCTCCTTGGCTCCCACCCACCTTCTCAGAGTAACTAACACTCTGGGCAAATCCCTAACTTTTGTAAATGCCAATTCCTAATTTTCAAAAAGAGAAGAACAATGCCTAAAATTGTAGTTATGAAGACAAAGATAATGCATGAAGTACTGGCACATCACAAGCCCTTAAAACAATAATTAAAATTAATGATAATGAACAAAACCAGAGAATGGGATTACACCACCTTCCCGAAAGGCTTCATCAGTATTCTGGAAGAGTGTGGTAATTGGGTAATGAAGAAGCAGAAGCTGGCCAATAAGGGCCTTTAAGAACTTGAATAATCGTGGGGGCGGAGGGGGGGTGTAGATTTTTTTTTGCTGTTTAAAATGAGGGTATTGCTGAAGCCGGTTTGGTTCAGTGGATAGAGCGTCAGTCTGCGGACTGAAAGGTCCCAGGTTCGATTCCGATCAAGGGCATGTACATTGGTTGCGGGCACATCCCCGGTAGGGTGTGTGCAGGAGGCAGCTGGTCGATGTTTCTCTCTCATCGATGTTTCTAGCTCTCTATCCCTCTCCCTTCCTCTCTGTAAAAAATCAATAAAATATATTTTTAAAAAAATAATAATAATAAAATAAAATAAAATGAGGGTGTTGGTCCTTTCCAGTTTAACATTTCTATGTGCTATGAAGCACCTAGTAGCAATTTTCTCCCACACAAATATTTGCCCTCTTCTGCAACCAAGCCCAGCAGAGTGACCAACGTGTGGGTACTTCACTCAGTTCAGACTGTAATAGACTGAAATTATTCAAAGTTTTATCCTTAAATAATTTTAATTTTGCTTTCATTTAAGAATCCAGGACTAGATTATCCTTATACTACTCGGAACTCACCCACAAGTCAATTAACTTTGATGTTTTCCCAAAACTAAATATGGATTATAAAGCCTTCAATGTTTTTAATCTAAAAGTCAAAGGTATTATAGATGATAGCTTACTCTAATGCCAAAAACTTATTTCAACATTTCATGATTCTAATTTTGATTACAATTCCCAGAGGAAGCGCTGGATTAAGTTCTAATATACTTTTCTAAAGAAGCCAGTTTTAGATAAGTTCCCATTTTAGTCTCTCAATTAGTGGAACTTTAAAATACCTTTTCCCTAGGACACAAAGAAAGAACTTAGAGTGAAATGTAGAGCATTTGTGTGAATCTAAGCATAGATATTGTTTTCATGAGATAAAAGGAAGCATAAAAAGGGTTAAAGATGCTGCCGACAGTCTGAGAGGACCAACAGAGCCAAAAAGGTCTGACAGCAGGATGTGGGTTATAATGCTTCTGAATGAAATCCTTTTGTGCAAGGGCATTGCAAAGGGCATCCATGCAGGACTGTGTGTGTTTGGATTTAAATTAATCAAGTCAGTTCCACAATGCTACGATTCCTTCTCTTTAACTGGTTAAGGCAGGCTTACTGGCAGTTCCCAAATGATGTCAATAGCTTCTAAAAGGTCAAATGCAATGAAGCACACCAAATGTCCTGGAGTAAAAAGTGCCAATAACTTCTCCCTCTATAATCTGCTGGGTGTAACTTATTATGCGGTTGATTATCCCATTTTAATCAACTGCCCTGGTTTTCTTCTTTTCATTTCCCCCCAAAAGTTAACACATATTTATACATTTTATGATACACATGACAAACTGTCTTTCTTATTCTGCAGCATGCCTGGCTAAAAACAACATAAATGGTCCCACTGCAGCACTGGGGGTGGGGGATGGGATGGGAAAGGTATGGAGGTAGAAATATTCTAGTCAATAGGGGCCAAGTACAACCAAAGCATCATCTGTGTTATTAACACAAACTCACAAAAGAAAGCTGCAGCTATAATCAATGGTAATGTCAAGTAACAAATGCTCAGAAACAGCATATATATAAAAAGGAAGAAACCAAGTCAGGTGGAAATTTTCATTTGAGTTCAAAATCATGAATTCTAGGCCTTTGGGAGCTTCTTTGAAACCCAGTGTTTGTTTTTCCCAGGCAGTGAGGGTTCAAATGCATTCTTGTAAAATATTAACCATGGGTGTCTTGGGCACTGAGTCAAAAGGAAAAAGGAAGGGAGATAAGTCAAGTGTACTAGAGTATGAAGTAATCAGGACCAGCTCTTCTCTGACAATGCTAGACAAACAATAATTGCCAGCCCAGGGACTCAACGAAAGTTACAAGCACTCAACACAGCCCCCGCCCTCCTATCAATGTCCCTAATCTTCAACTGCATTGTTGCACAGGTTTTTAGAGCCCAGCATTGGGTCTGCATCTCAACTCTGTCACTTCCAATGCCCATGATCTTGGGCAAGCTACTATACCTCTCTGGGCCTCACTTTGGTCACCTATAAAAATATGGAAATAAATAATCATACCTCTGAAGATTGGTAAGCCACGCACAGTTTCAGGTCTTTGGAGTACAGTGTTGAACAAGCCACACAAGGCCACTGCTCTCAGGGAGCCTGCATTCTGGGTTGGGAGATAAGAAAAGTAAACAATTAAATAAATAACATAATTTTATATATGTGGAAAAGGGTTCTAAAGAAACATATCATAGGATGATGAGATAAGAAACTGACTGGATGGGAGAATGACTTAATACAGTTGTCAGAGAGAAACCTCAGGAGGGTGAAGGCATGAGTGTGGGGGGTGGGGGCAAAGGGGAGGTAAGGACACATATGTAATACCTTAATCAATAAAGAAAAAAATAAAATAAGAAATGACATTTGAATAAGGAAAAGAAGCAAGATGCATAAAATAAAAGGACAGAGCCTTCCAGGCATAGAATCAGCAAGAACAAAAGTCGGAGACAGAAATAAACTTAGAATGCTCAAGGAACATAAGAAGTCCAGTGCGGCTGAAGGATAGTGAACAGTGAGCAGTAAGTTTAGGCACCTGTTAGACAATTAAGTGAAGGAGACAAATGATCAACAAATTAATGAATGGGGCCTGGGTTAGATGATGAAACTGGACATATAAATTTTGGGGTCAGCTACTTAACACAAATCTCTGTAAGGCACCTAGCATGGTACCTGAACACTATGATTATTGATAACTAATCTCTGCATTCCCTCTTTTCCAAGTAACTGGCTAGATATTTGCATTATGGAGACTGTTAGCAAAATAGAAAGAGAAAAGACAGGTAGAGTTGCATTACCTCAGGGATAACAAATATGTTTCACATTGACTGCCAATTCTGCAAAATAGTAGGAATTTCCTGGTGTTCTGAGTTGAGCAGGATTCTAAGGCCAAGCAAGAGCCTGTGTGATGATCTGTTCCATTATATGCAAAATATATAAATGGTAATAGATTTCCAAGGCTCTGAAATTGGCAGTTTTTGATCACTATAATTTCTTCATATTTAGTAATTATTTCTCATAATAATATGATTAGATGCCATTACTATCCCTATTTTCTTTTTTTAAATAAATATTTATCATTCAGATTATTACAATTGTTCCTCTTTTCCCCCCATAGCTCCCCTGCACCAGATTCCCACCCCAACCTCTGCCTTTACCTGCCCCCACTGTCCTCATCCATAGGTGTACAATTTTGTCCAGTCTCTTCCCACACCCCCACACCACTTTCCCCCCGAGAATTGTCAGTCCACTCCCTTTCTATGCCCCTGATTCTATTATATTCACCAGTTTATTCTATTAATCAGATTTTTTATTCACTTGATTTTTAGTGAATCTAAAAATCAAGTGAATCTAAAAATCAAATGATAGGTATGTATTAGTTATTCATAATTTTTATCTTTACCTTTTTCTTCTTCTTCCTCTTCTTAAAGAATATCGTTCACCATTTCATATAATACTGGTTTGGTGGTGATGAACTCCTTTAGCTTTTTCTTATCTGTGAAGCTCTTTATCTGCACTTCAATTCTGAATGATAGCTTTGCTGGGTAGAGTAATCTTGGTTGTAGGTTCTTGCTGTTCATCACTTTGAATATTTCTTGCCAATCCCGTCTGGCCTGCATAGTTTCTGTTGAGAAATCAGCTGACAATCGTATGGGTACTCCCTTGTAGGTAACTAACTGTTTTTCTCTTGATACTTTTAAGATTCTCTCTTTGTCTTTTGCCCTTGGCATTTTAATTATGATGTGTCTTGGTGTGGTCCTCTTTGGATTCCTTTTGTTTGGGGTTCTCTGCAATTCCTGGACTTGTAAGTCTATTTCTTTCACCAGGTGGGGAAGTTTTCTGTCATTATTTCTTCAAATAGGTTTTCAGTATCTTGCTCTCTTTCTTCTTCTGTCACCCCCATAATTCTGATGTTGGTACACTTGAAGTTGTCCCAGAGGCTCCTTACACTATCTTCATATTTTTGGATTCTTTTTTTCTTTTTCCTTTTCCGGTTGGGTGTTTTTTGCTTCTTTGTATTTCAAATCTTTGACTTGATTCTTGCGATCCTCTAGTCTGCTGTTGGATCTCTTTATATTATTTTTTATTTCAGTCAGTGTATGCTTAATTTCTAGTTGGTCCTTTTTTATATCCTCGAGGGTCTCACTAAATTTATCGGCCTTTTCTAGAAAATTCTTAAAAAACTTTATAACCGTGGTTTTGAACTCTATATCCAGTCGTTTGCTTTCCTCCATGTATTTCATTTGTGACATGTTTCTTTGTCTCCGCATTTTGGCTGCTTCCCTGAGTTGATAGAGTGGCTTTGTGTGCTAGGTGTCCTGTAGGGCCCAGTGGCTCAGCCTCCCCAGTTACCTGAGGTGGACACTCTTGGTGCACCCCTTTGTGGGCTGTGTGCACAGTCTTGTTGTAGTTAAGCCTTGATTGTTGTTGGTATCACTGGGGGAAATCGACTTCCAGGCCAACTGGCTGTGAGGATCAGCTGTGTCTACGCTGGGAGAACTTCTGTGCTGGAGACACCCTTATGAGACAAGACTTGCTTCAGTGGGGCTTTGGTGCTCACTGAGTCTGCCCCCTGAGTGTATCCCTTATGGATCTGAGGAGTTGTAATCTGGATGGACCTACTCTGACCCCTAGGTACACTGGCTCTTGGATCTCCAAAGAGGTGCTAATTTAGCCTCTGCCTGAGGCCACCCAGCAGGAGCTATGGAGAGATCTGAAGATTCCTCTTCTTTGTTTGGGTTTTTGAGGTGCCCAGATGAGGCCCAGCTGTGAAGCAATGCAAGCTGCTGTGGGGCCTTGGGCCTTCTTTTGGATGTTCTGGGTCTCACTGACTCAGCTGCAGTTTGTTAGGTAAGTTTAGGTTTCAAAGGACCATTCATATGTAAAAGCCTCTGTGCTCAGCTTGGATGGGGTGGAGTCTCAGGGCGGAACAAACAGCAATGGCTTCCCGACAGCCCTGCCTTAAGAGGCCCCTGGGTCTCAGTGTCCCACGGTAATCGCTGCAAGCACCTCTGAGAGAAAGCCGCCCTCAAGTTCCACCCGATGCCCGACAGTCCAGTTTCTCCCCGTATGAGTCTGGGTCCCCAGAGTCTCGCCCGGAACTGGAGTTCAGAGCAGTCGGGAGCTTTTGTCTCCCTCCTGATTGAGAAAGCCAGCCGCATACTCAGTTGCCAGCCCTCCATACCTCTGCCTTCTGCAGTTCCTCTGAGTCTCAGTGTGCTTTTCTCTTTCCTTCTAGTTGTAGAATTTCCACTTAGCCAGCCTTCCTGTGGTTCTGGATGATGTCCGTTTTGTCTTTTAGTTGTAGTTTTAAAATTATTGTGTGAGGCAGCAGTTCAGGTGTTTACCTATGCCGCCATCTTGGTTTCTCCCCCACTATCCCTATTTTCTAATTAAGAAATGTGAGGCTCAGAAAAAATAATTCACATGCCCAAAGTGACCAACCTTCAAACAGTTAAAATCTGGTCTCCCTAACTCTTTTTTTAAAAAAACATATTTTATTGATTTTTTTTTTACAGAGAGGAAGGGAGAAGGATAGAGAGTTAGAAACATCGATGAGAGAGAAACATTGATCAGCTGCCTCCTGCACACCTCCTACTGGGGGTGTGCCCGCAACCAAGGTACATGCCCTTGACCGGAATCGAACCCAGAACCTTTCAGTCCGCAGGCCAATGATCTATCCACTGAGCCAAACCTGCTAGGGCTGGTATCTCTAACTCTTGAGATCATGATCTTACCCACTGTGATTTGTACATGCACATTTGTACATGCACATTTGTAAATATCTGTTTTCCGATGGTCTTAGGCTCTACAGCAGCGTTTCAGGGTCACCTAAGACCATCGGAAAACACAGATATTTACATTACAATTCATAACAGTAGCAAAATTAGTTATGAAGTAGCAACGAAAATAATTTTATGGTTGGGGGTCAACACAACATGAGGAACTGTATTAAAGGGTCGCGGCATTAGAAAGGTTGAGAACTACTGCTCTAACTGTACTTTAAGAGTCTTTCCAGCCGAGCCTAGTTGGAGCCTAGTATCTGGTTCCAGTATGGAATGTCTTATACAATCATCAGTCTCATTCTGGCATATTCTCTGGTTTCTAAATTCACATGTTACCTTCTGAAGAAAGCACCCAGGCACAATTATTTTGTGTTGATGATAATGGAAAACATCCTAATTTTAAAAATGCCAAATCCTATTTGATGTACAGATTAGGTAATCTTTAAGCAGGATGACTTAATTTTAGCAACTGTCAGTATTGTTTAGCAATCACCTACATATTCTTCATCCTACCTTATTCTTCAACAGATAGATTCTCATAGAGCTGCATTTAAAAACACAAACATACACACTTTGTTAAATTAAGTTACTGCTACTGCTATTATTGTTACCTTACCCACAAAAAGCAGATTCATACACTTTGACTAAAGAATAGAAATTCCGTCCTAAGGAATAAGAATTCTAAGGATTGTAGGGCAATGATAAGTAAAAATCCTTTACAGATCACAGACTAACCACAACATAGGCATCAAGGGTAAACTATATTTAACCCTGAATTGCCTTGTCCTTTCTCTCCACCCCATGCTGTTTTTTTCCACCTATTTTCTGTGAGAGGGCTTCATAACAGAGCGGGGGGGGGGGGGGGGGGAGAGAAGTAAGCCATATAATACATTGATTTGATTCCAGCAAACTAACCAGAATTTGAATTTTTATTAGCAAAAGCCATATGCAAAAGCAATAATACACTATACTTATCAGAGTGGTTAGTTTTATTCATGAACCCATGCTGAGTTAAAAAAAGAAAAATGACAAAAAAACTAACTTCAAAGCATTGCTGAGAGATGATTAACTCTTTAGCCACAAATGAGAGTGCACACACTCCTTTGATGTGTGAGAATTTTTAGTGCCTAAATTTAAAGAAAGGATATCTACAATACAAGTTTAACCATTTTAAAAAATCCAATGATACACTTCTTTTGCATCTAGAAAACCAGTAATTACCTGAGGGAATAAACAAAATTGGAATTCAGCCTCAGAAATTAAACCTTAAATGCAAAGCACACATACAATATTCCTCCCTCATATACAGTTCAGTGGCAAAATGCCAGCTCTAAAATATTCAGTACAGAAAATATAACTCTTTCCATTGTCATTTTTTCAGAGTACTTTGGGCTCAATCAAGCTGCATACACATCTTCATCTCAAAAATTCAACTACACTTAAATTGAAGTGTAATTCAGTACACAAACTATGCAACACATTATTGCAAAGACTACAGTTGTATAAGTGCTTGTGCCAATACTTAACTTGAAATAAATGTTGACAACGATCTAAAATTGCTTGTATGCATGAATATAAGCCTAACCAATGGACACAGACAACAGGGGGGTGAGGGCATGAGGGGGGAGTGGAAGGGGGGTAATGGGGGAATAAGGACACATATGTAACACCATAATCAGTAAGAAATTTAAAAATAAAATAAAATTGCTAATCTTGTAGCCCTGAATAAACTCTATCATTTATAGAGTATATGTCATGGTCTATTTTTACACAAAAAAATGAGAATTATTATTGAGTATGTATAATTCTTAAAGGTTGTGTGAAAATAGGCCATGAAATATATGGTATAAATTTCAAGAGAAAATGGAAATTCTTAAGAAAAAATGTGTGTAGATTAAAATATGTGATTTTTCAGGGCAATGGCCCAAAGACATGGGAGAGATAGAAGGTTAATATCATGCACCTAAGATGGCTTTTAACATGAAAATATATCAGATCCATTATTTGCTAAAATACTTGTATTTACCAATCTGAATATATTTAAATATTATAAAGACCTAAATACATACAAGAAAATAAAATGTCCCTCAAAATTATTTTGCATACAGTATTCTCAAAATGAGTGAGGTTACCTTTTAAATGGTTAAAAACATGATACCTCAAAAAGGAAATACACTCATCATGCCAGAAATTAATTTATAAATAAGATTTAATGATGGTCATATAATTTAGACCATTCATATTGGATAAAGAAAGCACCATGTCTACTATGAGAGAAATTAATACACAAAAGAACCAACCAGCTCAACACTATATGTATATTGTTGTCTCCTTTTCCAATAAAAGTAACAAATTCAATAAGATTCCTAGGATTCTTAGGACATTCTCTCTTACCATTCAGAAGTCTTCTGGGGACTGACCAAGCAGTGCTTTTGTATCTTTAAGACATTCTATAAGTGTATTTTCATAGAAAAAGCAAAACACCAGCCCCCAAAGAATCCACAAATCTATCCTGTTTAACATTTTGACACTTGACAATGAAACATATGGCTCTCAATCATTACTATATTAATAGGTTCTATCAATAATTATTAGATAATTGGTCACTCAGCACTTTATACAGCCAGGTACTAACCTAAGTGCTTGATACATCTTAATGCATTTAAACCTCACAACAACTTTATGGTGTAGGCCAGTGGTCGGCAAACTCATTAGTCAACAGAGCCAAATATCAACAGTACAATGATTGAAATTTCTTTTGAGAGCCAAATTTTTAAAACTTAAACTTCTTCTAACACCACTTCTTCAAAATAGACTCGCCCAGGCCGTGGTATTTTGTGGAAGAGCCACACTCAAGGGGCCAAAGAGCCGCATGTGGCTCGCGAGCCGCAGTTTGCTGACCACTGGTGTAGGCAATAGCCTATTGCCATTTTACAAGTAAGGAAATCAAGGCACAGAGAGGTTAAACAATTTGTTCCTAGTTAAATAGATAGCAGGTAGCTACATTTCAATGAGGGAAGCAGAGTTTGTAGAATGTGAGGTCCTCTAATGAGATGGGCAAGCAAGGGAAAGAAAATGGAGGCAGAAGTACAAAGAGACTCAAATGAAAGAATGAAATAGAGAAAAATGCTTTCTCTTTCACTCTTGTCTCTAATCTTATCTGGCTGATTGTGGTGTGCTTAATAAATGAAAAGAACTGTAACCAGGTTTGCGAGAACAAAGATGACTCCCACCTTAGACACCAGGAAGCTCACAATTTCTTGCCTTACCTAAAAGATTGATGCTGCTGTGTGGACCTGCAAATACCCCATCTCAATGCCCAGGCTCTGAGATGAAATCTGATGGATAAATACACACTTTGGTACAGTGTCAGATTCATGGGCTGTGCAGACACAGGTGGGTGGGTGTATGAGGGTCCCAGACTATTCCCCCATGAACCTGGCTCCAGCATGGACGAAGGGCACCTGGAGACTCACCTCATGAAGAGGATGAGGTTCCCAGGCGGTTCGCTCCACAGGTTTCATCTCTCCTGGTGTTGCCCTCATTGACTTGATCCAACTTAAACTTGCTTGTAAAAAAACCTTCATCTGGCTCCCCAATATACATGTCCATTGTCCCTTACAGGGGCCCTAATCTAAAATCGATCAGCAGATCATGGGGGCAGGGGGAGTGTTGACGCCGTTGGGTTTTGGGGTTTTCTTTGATTATTTAATAAAAAAGACATTTCTCCTTTAAGCACAGTATTGCAGGCTTCTAAATCTTCAAGTATACATTAAACAAAATAACTCTTGGTTAATAAAATATGAATGCAAGCAAAATGCTCCTGTCAAAGTGGAGAATCTAAAATATTTCAGGAACCACAAAACCCCCTCTGATAATAAGGTTGGAAAACATCCCTTTTTCCACACCCAAAACAAAGGAAATTGGATCCCTGCTTTAACTGGAGACTGTTGCTATTTGTTTTGTGGATAAAGGCCAAATTATGCATATTTTTGTGACTTCAGTAAAGAATCAAGGTCAATCACCAGATATTCTCCCACACCAACAACACGGCAGCAACATGAATACAGATGTTCCTTATCTTTTTCACCGTGATTTTTAAAAACTGGTTTTTCCTCTCAGAGCAGCTAAGATTCCTTTGTCAAAAGGGTACCCATTAAGAAAATCACTTAGCTAATAAGCAAGGAAATTAGCTAGCAAGTCTGATACAAAACAGACAGCAACAACACCAACAGCAATCTGTACACACAAATTAAGGCAGTAAAGAGTTGTATGGTAAGTACTTTGAAACTGTTCCTGGAAATCAAAATCGCAGCATCACTACTTTTAGGGGTCAGACAACAATTTTACATTTTTCTTCTTGTCTCACTTGGTTCCCACAAAAATCTCAATAATAGTTTTAGAGTTTTATCTAAGGATGTGCAGAAAAAGATAGCGGCAGAAAGATAAATAAGAAAAAGAATCAGGCCAGAGTAACTCATCTCCCTTTCCAACCAATTTTCTCTTTCTTCTTTCATTTGGCAATGTTTGGAGGAACCATCTAACACTTGTTTAATTTTGAGAAAAGCCTCATAACCTAAGTAAACAACACAATGGAAATAGGACTTTTGAATCTCATGAAAGATGATGCCAGGGAGGAGTGAGAGGGGAAGAGGCAAGAGGAGGGGGGAGAGGGATAAACATGGATTTGCTGTTCCACTTATTTATGCATTCATTGGTTGATTCTTGCATGTCCCCTCACCAAAGATCGAACCTGCATCCTTGGCTTATTGGGACGACACTCCAACCAACTGAGCTACCCAAGCAGGGCAGAAGATGTCAGATTATGAAGCACCTGGTTAGAGTGCTTCAAGCAAAAATTTCATATGCGAATTTTCATAGTTACATATTACATGCTCAATAGATATATATTTTTACAGATGGTAACCTTTAATTTATTCACATAATTTTTATAGAAAATAACTAACCAAATTGTAAATTTCATATTTAATCAAAGTCTTCAGTTTTCTACAAAAATTTATTTTTCTTAGAAGGCTATATTTAAAAATCATACAGATTAGGAAGAATCTGCTAATTGTATAAAATTAGGTACATGGATATGTTCAATGAATTTTTTAAAAAATTAAAAAATGTCCATTTGTTAAACCAAAAATTCTTAGGTAAATATAAAACAATATATTCAATAAGTTTCACATTTTGCTGATTTAAAACTTCTAAATTCTAAATGTAAGAATAATCTGCTTTAACTTTAATCACTTCACAAAACTGATAAATTAATTCTGTACATAAATCTAGGATTAAAGTGTTGCTCTAATTACTTAATGCATTTAATGTTTTCAAAATTTTTTTTAAAAATCTTTTACTAGTTCAGATTTTTAAATGAGAAAGGATATTACCATAACACTGCTGAGCTTTAAAATAAAGCCAGTACTTTCCATACATAATATACTTAAAATACTGAACTTAACCAACAGCTGTTCTAATTAAAGATTTTCCAATAGTTTCAAAAATTTAAAAATTTCCATTTATAAGTTTTGATTTCATTTGAAGTATTCCTAGATACTTCTGACTTAACTTATATGGATATTTAAATATATATCTATTTGTTTCTTCTAGGAATTTCTTCTACAAAAATTCATAAATTTATAAAAGGTCTCTTATGTAATTTTTAAAGTAGGACTAATATAGTATTTTATTGTAAAAAGAAAAGAACGTATTCTATTCCTATGAAGATTAAGACTTCTGACCTTGAGGCCAAAGGGGAGATGTTTAGAGAGAGAAAAAAGTTATTCCCATGTTTGATTAATACTAAACTCCAGTTGGCAGTACTCTTAGCTTATTTGCTACCCAAGACCGGTGTGTTATTTTTTTCTAAGATGGCTACAGAAAGCACATATCCTGCTCATGACCAAATTGTTAGTGTGAGATTATCATAAACTTCAAAAACTGTGAAGCTGTATTCTGAAGAATAAAGCAATGACAATTATATGTACAAATTCTTGACAAAATTATGGTTTGTAGGGTTCCTTTACATAGGGAGCACCTCTAATATACCGGGGTGGGGGAAAGTAGGTTTACAGTATGAGTAACTGAAAGTTTATTCTTATATTTTTATTTATTAACTAGAGGCCCAGTGCATGGATTCGTGTACTGGTGGGGTCCCTAGGCCTGGCCTGCGCTCTCTTGCAATCCAGGACCCCTCGGGGGATGTCAGAGGCCTGATCCCCACAGGCCAGGCCAAGGGACTCCACCAGTGTACACCTCTAGTATGCATATAAGATCTTTGCTTAATCTCTTTCCGCCCTCCTCCCTCCCCCTTTCCCTCTGAGATTCATCAGTCTGTTCCATGTTTCCATGCCTGTGCATTGAGTGTCTGCCCCTGGTGGTCACTGCGCATCATAGCTACCGGATGGTCAGATGGTCAGCTGGTTGGCTGGTTGCTTAGGCTTTTATATATATATAGATTCTTTTGTAAAAATATATATTTCATTGATTTTTTACAGCAAGAGAGAGGGATAGAGAGTTAGAATCATCGATGAGAGAGAAATATCGATCAGCCTCCTGCACACCTCCTACTGGGGATGTGCCCACAACCAAGGTACATGCCCTTGACCAGAATCAAACCCGGGACCTTTCAGTCTGCAGGCCGACGCTCTTTCCATTGAGCCAAACCAGTTAGGGCTAGATTCTTGTATTATTTATTTGCATTACAACTGTAAACTTACTTTTGCCCACTCCTGTGTTTAGGAGATTTCAAATTACAAAAATTAAGCTTGCCATTAACTTTTATGTTAGTACACTGTTCCCATTCCTGTCAGTGGAAAATGGGTGAGCACGTGTCATGTAAAAAACTTAAGGAAACTGCACACCAAGGGTTCCTAATACAAAGAGACTTCTACAGTCAATTGCTTGATAAACAGATAAAGAAAAAGGCTTGTGCAGCTGCCAAGCATCTTTTATACAAATACACTTCATCTCCTGGAACTTGGTATTTGTTTTGAAAGTAACCTTACAGTCTTTTCACATGCCCTTTATCACTACTGAATTGGAGAGCAATCTATGACATAAATATTTAATATACCTTTAATATTTTTCTCAATATTATGATTTAGGCATTATTTTTGTCACTCCCATCCCATCCAACATATACATAAAACCACATATATATACACATCAATGTTATACTTCGGATATCTGAAGTGAGTTTCCTAAATTCCATTCATACCATGTTCAAATATAAATGATAACCCCAAAGCAAAATGGCTCTATTTTTCATTCATGGAGAAAACAATTGGAGAGCTGCTCAAATACTCTGCCTGTGAGAAACACAATTCTACTTAATAGTCAATTTATTATTATCTTCCTTATTAGCATGGGTACAACTTCTCTTAATGTTTGCATATTGCCTTAGTAAAAATGTCAATTACTGTTGTGTTTCAAAAATACTTGACACAGACCCAAATGAAAATGTTCATTATAACTATACTACCCTTCAAGAAACTCCTACAATCCTATATAATAAAAGGGTAATATGCAAATTGATCCTAACAGTGGAACAACCAGGAATGACCAGTCACTATGACATGCACTAAACATCAGGGGACAGGCACTCAATGCAGGAGCTGACCCCTGGTGGTCAGTGCGCTCCCACAGGGGGAGCTCTGCTCAGCCACAAGCTGGACTGATGGCTATGAGCACAGCAGTGGTGGCAGGAGCCTCTCCCATCTCCTCAGGAGCGCTAAGGATGTCCGACTGACGGCTTAGGCAGGGTGTGGGCCTAAGCCAGCAGTCAGACATCCCCCAAGGGCTCCCAGGATGCCAGAGGGATGTCTAACTGCCAGCTTAGGCCTGATCCCCTGGGGAGCGGGCCTAAGCAAGCAGGTGAACATTCCCTGAGGGGTCCCAGACTACAAGAGGGCGCAGGCCAGGCTGAGCAACGCCCTCCCCCCCCCCCCGCCGAGTGCACGAATTTTTGTGCACTGGGCCTCTAGTCTATATATATAAAACCCTAATATGCAAATATTGAATGGCAGAACAACCAAACAACCGAACAACCGAACAACTGGTCGCTATGATGTGCGCTGACCACCAGGGGGCATTCGCGGAACATGGTGGGCGTCGGCAGCAGGCGGCAGAACATGGAATATGGCAGGCATAGGCCGTAGCAGGATGGTGGAGCAGGTGAGCAGGGGCGCCAGACCAAGGTGGGGCACCGGTTGCTGTCATCGGGGCGAGCCTGTGGTGGTTACTGAAAATTCTTTGCTCCCATGTGCCGCGGTCCCACTGGGCACCTGCTGCCGGAGCCAGAGTTGCCGCTCGCTTCCACTGCTGGCACCCAGCACCGGCCCCGATCGCTCACCTCCCCCAACTCCTGAGGGGTGATCAGGGCAGCAGCTGCTGTTCGCACCTGCTGACAGCCCCAGCCCCATTCGCACCCGCTGCTGGCGCTGGCCCCAATCACTCCACGCCGTCAGCGGGTGCAAGCGGGGCCGTTGCCATCAGTGTGTGGGAGCGGCGGCGCTGGGAGCAGGGCTGTCGGCAGACAGGGGACTTGGGGGGGGGGGGCCTGCAGTGGGAGGGGTCAGGCGGGGGTGCGGAGGATGGGCCGAGACCTACCCCTGTGCCCATTGCACACAGCCTTACGGCCCACAGTTCCTTTCAAGGTGCATGAATTTGTGCACTGGTCCCCTAGTGTCATAAATAAAACCCTAGAAACAAGCTTTCTGAAGTTATCTAGTATATCATAAAACTGAATGCTTTACAATTAAATAACGGGGTAAGTTTTTTCTCACCTAGTGTTGAAGGAAATGAATTTACCATATCTACCTTGTATTCAGAAACAAACCTCATATAAAGTCATAATTTATCTAAAAGGGGCTTTTTTTAAAAAAAAAAATTCTCTTTATTATTTTTCTTGGCAACATTTGGCAAAACTATGACAACAGAAAAATCCATTGGAGAAAAAGTACAGCAGGTCCTTGAATGAAGTCTTTTTGTTAAAATGTTAATAAGCAAAAATAAAATAAAAAAAATTTGGTTCCAGGCTGGGGCAACTGTCTATGTGGAAATACATGTTCTCCCCATGTCTGCATAGATTTTCTCTGGGTCCTCTGGTTTCCTCCCATATCAAAGCCATGAACCTCAGGTAAACCAGCGTGTCAACGCTGTCCCATTCTGAGTGAGTGTGGTGTGCCTGTAAGTGTGCCCTGCGATGGAAAAGCATCCTGTCCTGGGTGGGTGCTCACCTTGTGCTCTGAGATGCTGGCATAGGCTCTGGCTACACGGTGACCATGAACTGAAATAAGCAGGTTGGTAAAGAATTCTCTTATTGTTACTCATCTTTTTAAATGTATGTATAGCTCATATTTGAAGTTTGGTGGTGCTTTTGTGACCAGAAATATGCTATATGAACTTACTCTTGTTTATATCAATTAGCTTATGGCAAAATTGGTTTTGTTAAATGTTATTTCACTTAAAGCTGCAGTTTCCAAGGGCAGTTGCAAAAGAAACAACAACAATCAGGTTAATATCTTTAACGTATAAATCCGTCTTCCAATAGAAAAGAGGAACACATCAGATTAACCTTGAAATGCATATGCTTAAAGGATCTCTCACCCCACCTCTTAGATCTATTCCCAGGATAACAGTCAAATCACCCTAATGAGAATTAGAGGATTGAGAATTAAAGGATGGAATATTTTCTGGGCTAGACCAAATGTTAGATCACAAAACAAGTTTCAACAATTTTTTTTTCTAACAAATTTTAGAAGACTGAAATTATATTAAGCATCTTCTCTGATCACAATGGTATGAAACCAGAAATCAATAGGAAAACTAAAAAACACACAAATACAAGCTAAATAACATACTACTAAATAATAAATGGGTTAAAAACAAGGTCAAGTAAGAAATAAAAAAAATACCTTAAGACAAATAAAAATAAAAACTCAATAACCCCAAATCTATGAGACATGGTCAAAGCAGTTCTAAGAGAGAAATGCATAGCAATACAGGCCTACCTAAAGAAATAAGAAAAATATGAAGTAAACAACCTAACTCTAAATCTCAAACCTAAAGGAACTAGAAGGAGGCAAGAATACAGAATGGGGTAAAGACAGTCTCTTCAATAAATGGTGTTGGGAAAACTGGACATATACATGAAAAGGAATGAAACTGGATCACTTTCTTACCTAATATACAACAATAAAGTCAAATTGGATTAAAGACTTAAATGTAAGATCTAAAACTATGAAACTCATATTAAAAAACATAGGCAATGAACTTTTTGATATCACTCATAGTAATTTTTTTGGAAATATCTCCTTGGGAAAGGGAAACAAAAGAAAAATAAACAAATTAGACTACATCAAACCAAAAAGGTTTTGCACAGCAAAGGAAACCATCAACAAAATGAAAAGACAACCTACTGAATGGGAGAATATATTGGCCAATAATATATTAGGTAAGGGGTTAATATCCAAAATATAAAAGGGACTCATACAACTTAACACCAAAAACAACAACAATAATCCAATTACAAGATGGGCAGAGGAACTGAAGAGACATTTTTCCAAAGAGGACATACATATGGTCTATAAACATATGAAAAGATGCTCAACATCACTAATCACCAGGGAAATTCAAGTTAAAACCACAAGATATCACCTCACATCTGTCAGAATGGCTATTATCAATAAGTCAATAAACAAGTGTTGGGAAGGATACAACATACAATGTTGTAAACTGGTACAGCCACAATGGAAAACAGTATGGAGGTTCCTAAAAAAAATTA
Organism: Cnephaeus nilssonii; assembly: GCF_951640355.1. Lineage (NCBI taxonomy): Eukaryota > Metazoa > Chordata > Mammalia > Chiroptera > Vespertilionidae > Cnephaeus > Cnephaeus nilssonii. Next base: position 56,631,931 of record NC_137073.1, read on the forward strand.
AGTGTTCGTTGATCGATGAAGAAAGATGTGATACATATATACAACTGAATATTACTCAGCCATAATAAAGAATGAAATCTTGCCATTTGCAACAACATAAATGGACTTAGAGGGTATTATGCTAGGTAAAGTAAGTCAGACACAAAGAGACAAAAACATATTTCATTTACATTTGGAATCTAAAAAACAAAATAAATAAATAAAAAAACAGAAAAAATTCATAGTTACAGAGAACATTTTGATAGTTGTCAGATGAGAGAGTAAGTGAAAAAAGGGAAGGGATTAAGATGGTACTAGAATTATAGGAGTGGTCACTTTGTAAGTTATTAAATGTTTAATCACTATGTTGTACACCTAAAACTAATATAATATTATATGTTACTGTAATTGAAAATTTTTTAATATTTAAAAAATTTAATTAAAGAATCAAGAGACTTCAATGAAGCTACTATTATCTATCTTATATAATAATCCAATGTAATAAAAAGGTAATATGCAAATTGACCATCACTCTAACACATCCTATATAATAAAAAGGTAATATGCAAACTGACCATCACTCCAATACACAAGATGGCTGACCCATGTGGTCAAAGATGACTGCCCCCATGTGGATACAAGATGGCTGCCACAAGATGGCCAGCAAGGGAGGGCAGTTGGGAGGGACCAGGCCTTCAAGAGAGGGTAGTTGTGGGCAATCAGGCCTTCAGGGAAGGCAGTTGGGGGGGTCCAGGCCTACAGGGGAGAGCAGTTGGGAGGGACCAGGCCTGCAGAGGAGGGCAGTTGAGGGCAACCAGGCCTGCAGGGGAGGGCAGTTGGGGGCAACCAGGTCTGCAGAGGAGGGCAGTTGGGGGCAACCAGGCCTGCAGGGGAGGGCAGTTGGGGGCGACCAGGCTGGCAGGGGAGTGGTTAGGGTGTGATCAGGGTGGCAGGCAGAAGCAGTTAGGGGCAATCAGGCAGACAGGCAGGAGAGCGGTTGAGAGCCAGCAGTCCTGGATTGTGAGAGAGATGCCCGACTGCCTGGTGGGATCGGGCCTAAATGGGCAGTCGGGCATCCCTCGAGGGGTCCCAGATTGGAGACGGTGCAGGTGACTGAATGACCCAACGACCAGTCAACCAGTTGCTATGATGCGCACTGACCACTGGGGAAGACGCTCAATGCAGGAGCTGCCCCCTGGTGGCCAGGGAGCTCCCACAGCCAACCTCCCACAGCCCCTCCCCACTTGGCCAACTGGCCCAATGGCCCCGATTAGGGTGGCCAACCTCCTGCGGCCCCTCTCCCCAGCCAGCCAACCTCCCATGGCCCTAATTGGCAGCTAGGCCAAGGGACCCCATCTGTGCATGAATTCGTGCACTGTGTCTCTAATAGTAAAATATGCACCAGGATGGCCACAAGACCCACTGTGATCTTTCTACCTCTATAAAATGGGGATAATAGCACTATTGATTCTAGAGGTAATCTTTCAGGCAAATAAATGTCCATTTCTTAAAATATTATTATTGTTTTATATTAACAATGAAAATTTATGGCATGTTTTATAATAACTAAGATACATTAATTCCCATAATCTAATATATTGTACACTCTATTTTTTAAATCCTCACCCAAGGATATGTTTATTGATTTGGAAAGAAGGGATGGAGAGAGAGAAAGAGAGAATGAGAGAAAGGGAGATGAAAGAAACATGGATCAGCTGCCTCCTATACCCATCCTGACTAGGGTCCAAACCAGCAACACTGGTATATGCCTTGATTGGGAATCGAACCACAACCTTTTTTATGTATGGGACAACACTCCAACCAACTGAGTCACTTGGTTAGGGCGCATACTGTTTTTATTGTTTGTATTTTAAAGGTTTCATTTTCTACCTGTTCTGTGAGCTTTAAGTAGGCTTAACGAGTTACAGTTAAGGTTATTATTGTGCACATGAAGCTATGACTATAATTTCCTGAATAAACAAACATCAATCAACAAATATTTAATGAGCATCTTCCATGCTTCAAGAATTATGTCAAGCACTGAAAAATATTTTTAAATATGGGCAAATTATTCCCAAGATCATATACAAGGAAATGAAATTGTATTTTCACAAAATTTAGGCTACTTATGACTACTGAATATTTATGAATATGAATAATTGGCTAACCCTTATATTTATCTTGTTCTCTAACTGGAAGCATTTTATTACTTTACAATACCATTTTAGTACATTTTTCTTTTATTGTAGTAAAATAAACAAATGGTTACCTTTTTAGCCATTTTTAGGTGTGCAATTCAGTTGCATTAAGTACCTTCACATTAATGTGCAACCAACGCCACCACCATCCATCTCCAGAACTTTTCATCTTCCCAAACTGAAAATACCCATTAAACAATCATTCCCCATTCTCTACCCCTACCGACTCAACCCTTGGCAACCACTATTCTATTTTCTGTATCTATGAATTTGATTACTTTTAGGTAACTCATGTAAGTGAAATCATGCAATATTTGTCCTTGGTGTCTGGCTTATTTCACTTAGCATAATGTCTTCACAATTCATCCATGTTGTAGCATATGTCAGAATTTCAATCCTTTTTAATACCGAGTGATATTCCATTATATGTGTATACCACATTTTGTTTATCCCTCCATCCATTAATGGACATGTGGTTATTTCCATCTTTTGGCTATTATGAAAAGCACTACTATCAACACTGGTGTACAAATATCTCTTCAAATCTCTGTTTTCAAATCTTTTGAGAATATACACAGAAGTGAAATGGATGGATAAGTTTTTCTTTTAAAAATTCTACCTTTCATTTTCATTTCCCTAATAGCTAGTCAAGTTGAGCATCTTTACATGTATCTGTTGGCTGTTTGTATGTCTTCTTGGGAGAAGTGTTTGTTCAGGTCCTCTGTCCACTATGAAAAACAGTATGAAGATTCCCAAAAAAATTAAGAATGATCCAACAACCCCCTCTTGTGAGTATTTACCAAAAAAATGGAAAGCATTTATTCACAAAGATATGTGCACCCCTATGTACATTGTAGCATTATTTATGGTAGCCAAGACATGGAAACAACCAAAGTGTCCTTCGATAGGTGATTGAAGAAAAAAGTTATGTTACATTTATACAATTGAATATTAGTCATAAGAAAAGATGAAATACAACCTGGATGGACTTTGAGAATACCATGCTAAGTGAAATAAATCAGACAAGAAAGTTAACCCTTTGCACTCGCTTGCTTTTTTCTCGATTCCTTTATTCTACTCGGGATTTAATTTTTTAAATACCCCAGATTTTACAAAGCGCGGCAGTAGAATAAAAAACTGGAGTTTCTTTTCATACAAACTTATTTATTTGGATTTTTTTATATTTCAAATTATTGATACATTCAAAGAGTATAAAAAGAGCTGCTACCGATGCTAACCGTGTCGAGTCACACTTGACATCCGAGTGCAAAAGGTTAAGCATTGTATGATTTCACTCATTTGTGGGATATAAAACTTAAAGTAACAAATGAGCAAACAAGAAAAAGAAACAAAACTCATAGACATAGACAACAGTATGGTAGTTACCAGAGGGTGGGGGTAGAGGGAGGAAAAGATAAAGGGGGTCATATATATAGGATGGAAGATTATATGACTTTGAGTAGGGGGCACACAATACAATATACAGATTATATATCACAAAAATGTGCTCTTAAAACCATATAATCTTATTATTGAATGTCACCCCAATACATTTAATTAAAAATTCCAACTTTCAATAAACCTGTCTTTTGATTTTTAAAAAATCAATATCAAATTCAGTCTCTAGACTGAATTTTTAATAGCAAAACAGTTATTTTATTCCTTTTTACCATATGCTTTAAAAACCAAGTTAAAATAAATGTACTTTTCATACCTGTGACTTAAAGGTTTGTCTCCTGATAATGCCAGTGTTAGCCAACTTTTCTCTAGCAAAGTGCATCACTCTTTGGTAATGTCATCTATACTAATAAAAGGGTAATATGCTAATTAGACTGGATAGACTGGACATTTTCCGGGCATCATTCTGATGTCCTTCCTGACAAAGCCGGGGTCTGGGCAGCACCGCCCGGTGTCCCAGGTGCCTGCGGTTAGCCAGAGGGAGGGAATCCCGTGTCCTGGGTGCCTGCGGCTGGCTGGAGGAGGGAAGCCTGGGTCCCGGGTGCGGGGGCTGAGACAGGCAGTTAGGGGTGATCAGACAGGCAGGCAAGCAGTTAGGGGCAATCAGGCAGGCAGGCGAGTGGTTAGGGGTGATCAGGCAGGCAGGCAGGTGAGTGGTTAGGAGCCAGCGGTTCCAGATTGCGAGAGGAATGTCTGACTGCTGGTTTAGGCCTGTGGGATCGGGCCTAAACTGACAGTCGGACATCCCTCGAGGGGTCCTGGATTGTGAGAGGGTGCAGGCCGGGCTAAGGGACCCTCCTCCCCCCACCCCCTACCCCTCTCATGCAGGAATTTCGTGCACCAGGCCTCTAGTCTATATATAATCTTTGTTTTCTGACATCTTCTAGCCACTGCCCTTGAGTGTCGACCATTAGGACACTTAACCACCAAACCATTCTGTTCTTGTAGCTGATATGTTCCCCTTCAACTATTAACACATTCTTATCTCCCACTTCTAGATAACACATACATATTTTAATAAATGACACCAGATTGCTCACAATTTTGCTGTTAAACTAATAGTTACTTAATGGGAACTGAGTTTAAGAATTTCAGGCAAAAGGGATAAGAATAAAACAGTATGCTTCAAATAAAATTATAACCCTCCCTCAACACAATATTTAATTTCATACTATCATAAAAATCAGATGTAACACAATTGACCCATAATACAGATATTACCATTACCATTACTCAGTGGTGTTACAAAAGGATTCCACTATATTTTTTAAAATTAATGTGAGGATTCTATTCATATTAACATATGAGTAGTTTTTTAAATTATATAAATTTAAGTAAGGTATTTCATTACTGTTGTTAGTGGAAATATTATCTAGAGAGACAAACATCACCATTTTGAATTCCTAACTGAATTACTGACCACTTGAGAAATCTAGTTTCTATAAAAAAGAAAGTTATTATGCCTTGCATACAATCCATAACTTTAAGACACCAGTGGCATGATGAAGTAAAGACCATAATAATTCACTGCCACCTTCATCAAAGTTAGTGAGTTATGGAGTATATGCAGAATAATTACCCTTCAATAGAGCATGTGGGCAGTTTCTTATAATAAATTTTTATCTTTACTACATAAATTGTCACATTTTGTTAACAAACAATTTAAAGCAGGCTGAATTATGTGATTAAGTTATAAAAGAAAATTACTTCAAAACTGTTCATTTCTCAGCCAAGACATCCAATATAGAATTTCTGTTACTAGGGCCCAGTGATTGGTACTGAAGTCAATGGGAGTTGTGGAAGTACAAGTTAACTGAAATTGGACTGTCCTCAAATATTTTTTACAATGAGGAACAACAAAAGATGTTTCATAGATATGATACGATTTTATTTCTTAAATCTAAAGCTAATTAATCTATTTTGCCAAATCTGTCAAAGAATGACAGAACCCTTAAATATCTGTAATACATGTACCATTTAATAAATCCCAACTCACGCACTCACTGTCCATCCTTAATCATGACTTAGAGAACTCCCAATTCCTTAGATGGGGAGCTATAAATACTGGAAATACCCAATATTGCTTGAGAATATCCAACATTCATTTTTACCTGTGTAAAGCCTTATGTATTTCTATTCATTCACTAAGGAGTACACCTCTAAAAGAGTTACTGGCTCTGCAAGTATCATAAAATATGGATTTCCTTGCTGAGCGTTGCACAATAGCTCCCTTCCAGGAGTAAAGCTGACTGGGGTCCTGTCCAGGCTGAGTTTAAGCACTTAGAATACACAGTGGCATGCTTTTAATACCTTTTTCTGGGCCCAGGAAGTTTGTCCCAACCATGGGTCATTCTCAGAACACAAGAACTCCAAGTAGGACAGGATAGTGTTAGCTATATTTAGAACCTCCCTGGACATATGCCCAAATTACAAGAGCTCTGTGGGTCTGACATATCCTAGACATACAAATACCCAGAACTACATCTACTCCTTAATTTCCAGCTCCCCACTACCACTGAAATAGAATGAAAAACATGGATTATAAAACTATTTTGAGGAAGATAAGCAGAATGTTAAAGATGAAGCATTTCTCCCTGGCCTTTACACCAGCATAATGATTTCTAAACTAAGGGAAGATCTGAAGTGAAGTTCAGATCATAATAATTGAGGAGTGGTGATGAATGGCCTTAATTTACAAATCTCAGATGGAAGAATAAGATCATTTTCTGCTTTCAGAGGTGCTACCTCCTTCTCATTGCCCTTTAAGGGTCAAATCGAACAGTGTTGAATTATCATTATTATTACTAATTATAATCACACTTTGCTTGGTAGCTTTCTTTTATATAACTTTTGATGTAGAAATTGTTATGATATATTCTTGACCTTTATGCTATGGCTCAAAAGTGGAGTAATTTACTTATTCCTGTGTTCAGAGTAAATTATGATTTGCTACTGACTATGCTCACAATGAAGATTAATTAAATAAGATTTAAAATGATAAAGAATTTAAATTCGGGGGCGGGCGGAAAAATAAAAAAAATAAAAAATAAAAAAGAATTTAAATTCTAGTTCCTCCTGACCCCTACTTTGAGCTAAAAAATTTGCATGTGTGTAAATTTAAAGGTAAGTTTTTTAAGTTCTATGTATTTAGAAATTATATTATGTATTTGATACATTTCTATATTTTCTTCATGAATGAGTTGGAATTTAATTCCTAGCAATTCTCTGGTGTATAATCATTCCCTTCAATGTTCAGAGTTCATAAACAGACATAAATAATATAAAAACTCAAACTGTTGATAGCAACAATCCAGAAAGTAAGACTAAATAGTGAGAAAACTGGATTTCTGTATTAAAAACAAGCTTACATTTTATGATTGCTAATTAAATGCTGAGCATTTTTCAAAGTACTCTGACAAATATTAACTCGTTCAATTCTTATAAAAACCCTATAAAATGGATATCATAAATTTAGCCATTTTGCCATTGAGGAACTCAAAGCAAAGAGAGTGTAAGTGAAATGTCCAATGTCATGTCTGCTGTAAGTAGGTGGTACTCTGGTTCCAGAAACCTACAGAATTGATCATGACACAAAACTGACTCCTCTATCAGCCGCAATGAGCAATTTATTCTTGTTTTCCCATCTCCGTTTTTTTCTCTGAAAATGAATGTGTTTGGTGTACATTTGACACAAGAATGGAATATTAAATTTGCAAAAAGTAACTCTTATTACACTAAATTTTGCTAGTACATTGTACAGATGCATTAATTACTAAAAATAACTTCACATAAATGACCCAAATAGAAAAGATTACAGATTTGTTTAAAGCATATCATCTTTATCTCAATGTGAAAGGAAATGAACATGTTTTAAAATAAATTATTTAGTGCATATATATAATCATTTGAGTGATTTAAAAAATGTGAATTTCATGGTGAGAACTCCCAAGTGCTACACCACAGTCACCTTTTGCTTTCAAAGTTCTAGAAACAAATTCTCAACTAGGCAAAACATCTCTTGGATGCTTAAGGACACCTCATATTCAATATCTTTACCATTTTCCCAAGCTTACACTTTCTAAGGACATTTCTACCTTGTTTAATAACAACATCCTTTAATCACCCAGAAAGAAACTTAACACATTTTGTCTCTCTCCTTCAACCCAATCAATCAGCCACAAAATCCCACCAATTCTGTTTCTGAAACGTCTCCTGAACCCATCATCTCCCTTCATTTATATACACTGCTCTACTTCTTTGCCCCATCTTCTTACCCCCATGATCCTATAAAGGTAACAGCTCTAACAGGCTGCCTTATCCTCTGTTCCTTATTCAATCAGTCCCCCACATATCTACCAGAGTTCTCTTCTAGAACACAAAGTTTTTAAAACTTTCAGCAGTATTCAATTGTTTATAGCAGAAGTTCCAAACCTTAAAGTGTATTAGATTCACACGGAGGGCTTGTTAAAACAAACACTGATTTCTGGGGGGATGTCCCCAACATTCTGATTCAACAGGCTTGGAATGGGACCTAAAGATCTGCATGTCCAGCCAGTTCTTAGGTGATGCTAATTACTGTGGGGTCAGTGACCACACTTTGGTTTCTCAATCGGTGCTGTGCACTAAAACTACTTGGGACAGTTTTATAAAATGCCCTGCTGAATCCTAAACCAATTACATGCAGGCACTGATTGCTTTTTTTTTTTATCTTAGAGGTGATTCTGATTTGTAGGCAGGATTATATACTTGAAAACTACTAAGAGGGTGGGGTTTAAGCGTTCTCACCACGCACACATACAAAAGGTAACAATATGAGGGGATTGAAATGTTAATTAACTTGATTGTGATGATCATTGTATAATGCATAGGTAGCAAAACTTCACATTGTACACATTCAATATATACATTTTTATTTGTCAACTATACCTCAATAAAGCTGGAAAAAACACCACACAAATTTAGCCAAGTGTCCTTTATTTTTATTTGCAAAATCTGACAAACCTACCAACATTTTCATTTCAAACTGGGTCCTACAAATTATGTAGCTGATCTTGACCATGAAAACAAATTTAAATATTTACTTCCTAAGGAAATGGATAAACTGAGTAATATATGACACCAGCTGAGCTCATCTGAATGCAAACTTTCTTTTTATTTGAGCATCTTTCTTTCCTGCCTTTGCACCTCCACTCCTCATAAATACACCCTGATGTACAACTTTCCCACCAAGTTTCCAGCTGCCAGAAGGTGTAAAAGTGGTGCTGCCAACTAGGAAATAAAAACATGTAAATGGACGTTCATCATATATTCTGCTACAATCAACAATATGGAGAATATAACAGAAAGAAAGAAAACTTTAGAAAGATTTTTCACAAAAGCACAATTTCTTTAAAAAATAATAAACTAAGTGAAAAAAGAAGCCATGGTACATGTTGCCTGTACCAATATCATCTTCTCTAATAAAATGGTAATATGCAAATTAACCATCACTCTGCTACATAAGCCACACCCACCAGCCAAGCCACGCCCACCAGCCAATCAGGGCGAGTATGCAAATTAACCCAAACCAAGATGGCTACAGCCACAGAGAGCAAGGTTTCCCAGGTAACAGAGCAAGCCTAGCTTTCCATAGCCGTTGCAGGCCTAAGCCTCCACTCAAGCTACAAAGTTTCAGTTATAGAAGGTAAACAAATTCAAACAAATGGCGGCAGAATGGAGCTTGAGAGAGCAGGCCAGGGTTGCTGGCGGCAACAGGGGAAGCAAAGCTTTCCTCACACCCTGGCCGGGCTCACCCGCTTAAGGCTACAAAGTTTCAATTGTAGAAGGTGAATTAACTGCCACAGAAATGGCTGCCGCCCCAGAGGGAACAGCAGGCTTGGCTCCGCTCCAGGCTACAAAGTTTCAATTGTAGAAGGAAAATAAATTCCAGATACCAGGGCCTCTGCTTGGGTTGCCAGAGGGCGTGGCCGGCCTGCAAACCACCACAGGCCCCTCGCTCAGGCCGCCCCACGCCCCAAAGGAACCCCCACCTGATCCGGGACACCCTTCAGGGCAAACCTACTGGCCCCCACCCGTGCACCAGGCCTCTATCTTATCTAATAAAAGAGTAATATGCAGATCATCACTGCAACACACAATATAGCTGCCCCCATGTGGTCAAAGATCCTGCCCCCATGTGGACACAAGATGGCCACTACAAGATGGCCAGCAGGAGAGGGCAGTTGGGAGGCATCCGGCCTGCAAGGGAGGGCATTTGAGAGGGACCAGGCTTGCAAGGGAGGGCAGTTGGAGGTGATCAACCCTGCAGGAGAGGGCAGTTAGGGGTGACCAGGCCGGCAGAGGAGGGAAGTTGGGGGCAAACAGGCTGGCAGGGGAGCAGTTAAGCATCAACCAGGCTGGCAGCGGAGTGGTTAGGGGGTGATCAGGCTGGCAGGCAGAAGCGGTTAGGGGCAATCAGGAAGGCAGGCAGGCAAGCAGTTGGGAGCCAGCAGTCCTGGATTGTGAGAGGGATGTCTGACTGCCCGTTTAGGCCCGATCCTGGTGGGGGCCAGTAGGTTTGCCCTGGTGGGATCGGGCCTAAACAGGCAGTCGGACATCCCTCCAGGAGTCCCAGATTGGAGAGGGTACAGGCTGGGCTGAGGGACAACCCCCCCCCACTCCCCGCCGTGCACGAATTTCGTTCACCGGGCTTCTAATTGGTAATAAATAAAATGAGAAAGTGAGAGAGAGAGAGAGTACTGGGAAGATAGAACTTAATTTATTCTGCCTTTTCTACTACCTGGAACTTATAAACCTAATATTGACTTTGGAAATATTTCTAAACCCTGTGATGCTATTTTAATTTTTAAATATTATGTTTGAAAGTTTTGCATCCACTTCTCAATAAATATAGATGTTTTTCCTTCAAGTATCTTTTTGAAATAAGGGTGGGTTGTTGTTTTTTTGCTTCTTTTTTATAGCTGTCAATCAAATATATTGTTTGTGTCTACTTCAAACTCATTTTGCAATAAAGGATTTCAAAATCTTCTCTCTTTCTTCTGGGGTAATAACAAAGGGTGAAACAAACAAGGAAGATGACTTTATATAATCCTTTCGTTTCAGATCCTGGTTCCTTCCTGCTATGAACTTCATGCCAGAGTACTGCTTCCAATACAGACAAAATGAAAGAAGCATTTATATCCTACAAAGAGCAAGTTCACCTTTGGTGTAAATGTTGTGAAACACTGGTTTCATCTTTGAATATATAATGTGCCCTGAAAATATTCAGATTTAAAATTCTCCAAATGTTTAGCTCCTAGGAATATCAATTTTACAAGCAGGATATCGCAGCAAGCTATCCTTAAGGCTTGAAGCAGGTAGACTGGAGTAGGTGGCTGACAAGAGGATGAACATGGGCAGCAGAAGGTTTGATCCCAGCTCAGCCACTTATGAATGCTATGACCTTGCACAGATTTCTTAGGCTCTAGGTATCTCATCTACATTAGCGGGATGAATGATAATAACAGTACCTATTCTTTTTTCTTTCAATATTGTTATTGATTTCAGAGAGGAAGGGAGAGAGAGAGAGAGAGAGAGAGAGAGAGAGAGAGAGAGAGAGAGAGACATCAATGAAGAGAGAGAATCATTTGATCAGCTGCCTCCTGTTGGGAATCGAGCCTGCAACCCGGACATGTGCCCTGATCAGGAATGGAACTGTGACCTCCTGGTTCATGGTTGGACACTCAACCATTGAGCAACACCAGCCAGGCAACAGTGGCTATTCTTTAGGGCTGTTCTAAGCCTTAAAAGGTACAGTTCTAAGAACAATGCCTAGTCCGTAAAAGCACCATGAAAATGCTGTTATTACATTAGCATAAAAATATTTCTGGGTTTGAATCTATGAAAGCAAGTTCCTGTATATAATACCTAACCTTCTCACTTATTTTTCCTGGCATGCATAATGGAGATCAAGGTTTTAAAGGAAAGTGTTATTTTTGTCTTTTATTTCTTATCAAGAGTCAGAGCTTGCAGAGAGCTAAAGCTATTTTAAAATAGAGCCTGGTTGACAGGCACTGTAATGTACAAAGAACAGTGTGGGAGACACCAAGACAGGATTAACGTCCTGGTTCACAGTTAAGCTGTGACTGCAGTTTTCTCATCTGTAAAATACAAAGGTACCCATTGAATTTCTAATATGTCTTGCAGAGCTAAAATTCTGATTTTGTAACCTTTACCATTAATGTCGAACTTGTCAAAAAGAAATTTGGTGAACTCCTACTTATCAAAGGGCTTTCTTGTGGCATTTTTTCTTGAAGTTCTCGTATCAAAAAATTCATCATCCTGTACTATACATACTTCCCACCCCTCAGAGCCAGACAATTAAATAATGCCAACAGTAAAAGCTTCCATTACCAGCTAAGCCTGGCAGAAAAATTAATAATACCTATTAGTGCTGTATGCAATGCTTTTATCCATATTAACAAATATTATATTATACTAATGACAGATTAGTGCTTCTCAGAGTAGTGCTTCTCAACCTGGGCAATCTTACTTACTCCCCGGGAGACATTTGGCAATGTCTGGAGTCATTTTGGATCATCCCAACCAGGGGAGTGCACTTGTATCGAGTGGGTAGAAGCCGGAGATGCTGTTAAACATTCTCCAATACACAGGACAGCCCCGCACAACAAAGAATTCCCTGACCCCAAATGTTACAAGTGCTGAGGTTTTCCATGAGGGCAGTACTGCCCCCTAGAGGGCCATTCGGAAATCTGGTAATTGGGGCTGGTGTGGGGAGAGGACTACTAGACTGGCGTGAGCAGACAGGGTTTCAGAGATACATCATGCAACATGCAATACAATCAGTCCTTCTTAATGAAATACTGGACCACATCCTACTCAACTTTCAAATGTTCCATGAACTACATAGGTCATAAACCCGTTCATGATTATCTAAGCCTAGAACCCAATTACATTTTACATACAAAAGTGAAGAACTTCTTGAATGCTTTAAAAATTTCTAAGTTTAGAAAGTCAAATAGTGTAAATCAAAGTAACATGAAATTTTGTTTGATTTGAAACTTGCTAAGAATTGCTCATGATTCTGGAAAAATAACCAACAACAATGCCATTCGTGGACCACAGATATCCATCTGCAATTGTAGCCACCACATATAGTGTTTGGCTTCTGAATATACTTCATTACTTTCCTATGTGATCATAAGTAAGCATTTACATATTAAAATGTTATCCTATCTAATAAAGAGGGAATATGCTAATTGACTGTCACACCCTCACAAATATGGTGGTACCCACAGCCAATAAGGAGAGAATATGCTAATTGACTGCCACACCCTCAAAGATGGTGGTGCCCACAGCCACAAGATGGCAGTGCCAAGTTCCCTCAGCCCCGCTGGGACAGCAGGTATGTGGCACGGCCAGGCCCGCCTGCAGGCAGGTCCGGTCACTCCGCACCTGCCTCCGGAGTCCCCCAGTCCCCTCAGCCCCCCAGCCACCCAGGGCAGGCCTTAGGTGCAGGCAAGCTTCGGATGGCGGCTGCCCAGCCACCCAGGGCTGCCCGAGGCTCAGGTAACCAGGGCAGGCCAAGGCTTGAGCTGCCAGCAGTGGCAGCAGCAGAGGTGTGGTGGGGGCGTTGCCTTCCCCTGATCGCTGGGTCACCTCCTGTCCCTGAGGGCTCCCGGACTGTGAGAGGAGGCAGGCCGGGCTGAGGGACACACCCCCCCCCAGTGCATAAATTTTCATACACCGGGCCTCTAGTTTTATTATAAACTACTTGATTTTGCACTCTGCTCTTTTATATTATAGTTAGGGATTATATATTTTTAATTATACAGGTTAAATTATGTATGAATTTCATTTCATGGTAGTAAAAAAGGCACTACAAATCATATGCTATAAAAAAGAGGCATTGGATCCAATAGGGTTGAGAATCTGTACTTTACAGATTAGCTCATTTAACCCCTTCATTTTATGGAAGCCAAGGTCTTAGATGGCAAGCCCACTTGGTTTCCACAAAAGGTCCTTCTCTTCTATTCTGATCTTAGATCCGTGCTATCAACAGATCTCTGAGTACTAGGGGCTGCTTGATTCATATTCACACAAAGAATTCCCTCCAAACAAACAATGTAACCTGTACAGAATCAACATATAAAATATTATCATGAGAACCATGACAAGGACAAACTGAGAAAATGGTCATCACCAACCTATCGGAAAACTAAGCTTCATTCATTTGTTTGTCTATGCAATCTTCCGTGTAAACACAAAGTGAATGAAAAAGAGAATGACTCATTTCAGAGGTTTCTAATTTGGCAAGATTAAATCACCAGAGGTCTAGAATTTCCTCTGGAACAAAATGTCACAGGCGAGGCTTTGGGAGGAAACAATAACAGTCATCTACTTGAGCAGTCCCACAACTCATTTTACCCATTCCTATGGGGTCCAGTTTTCATTTCGCTCGAAATGCCAGGGAGACCAAATGACTGTTTTGATTATTGTGACTCCTTAATATGGTTTTGGGTAATATTACAATCTCCTTCCTGAAACCTTAATTTTCCCTCTTGTGTACCTGTGAAGCAAACATTAATTGAGTGCTTCTTGTTTAAAACATGGTACACAATGCTCTGGGGAATTGTGAAATAGAAGACAAACCGTCTGCCATTGACAATGTTGCCACCTAAAAGAGGAGACGGAATATAAACATATCAACACAAGTACAGGGCAAAATCAAGGAGGCTGCAAAAGAGCAATATGCAAGTATTAAAGGGGAAGACAAATCAAATCTTAAAAAAAAACAAAAAAAAACTTGTGAGGAGCTGAGGAGCTGCAAGGCAATCCGCCTGAGTCTCCTTTTTAAGTTTTCTGTGATACATGCTTTCTCCTTTGAACTATTTCTATCTAGTGGCTGGGGTAGTGGAGGGGGTGGTCAGTGGGGATCCAAGAGGTGCTTAACCCAAAACAGCACAATACCATTCAAGTCTTAAGTCACAATTAACACACTTTTGTCTGCAGAAGAAATAACCACAGGTCTTTCAAGGGCAAATAGAAATGTGGCAGATGACCTTTCATTTTCAGCACCACAGAAGAAATAAACAGAACTATCCCATATTAATCTCTAATCTAGCAAAACAACTTTTCTCTCTTCAATTTTCACCTATAAAATTGGAGAGATAACTCTAATGACCTCTGTTCTGTAGGGCAAATTTTAAAAGTGGCTTAACCAATACACTTTCTATTTCCAAGGAACAATAAAAGACCTCCACATAGTAAACAGAGCCCTGGGAATGAACAGCAACATTCCCTGTTCCACACATATGCAAATATAAATTACCTCTTAGACGAAAGGCAATTTTCAGAATGTGCATTTTACCCACAGATGCTTTCTAGGAAGAAAAAGTCTCATTTGGGCTAGTTTTTAAATTTTATAGTAGAATCAGATTTCTCACCCTTAACTGAATTAGGTCACTATTTTCAAAAACCCTCACTTATATACTTGATTTTCCCCACCTTAAATTTTATTCATTTCATTAAAATTTATAGACTCTTGCTATGTTCCCCTGCTGTTTATGTTCTAAAAATCCCAGCCCGATGAAGTTTCAAATTCTAATGGAGACAGACAATAAGGGGGAAATATTTAAGTAAATTATATGTTAGGTAATAGTAAGTGATGTGGGAGAAAGTGAGTAGGGGTACAGGGATCAAGAATTAGAGGCGAAGCTTTGCAAATTTAAATAGAGAAGTCAAGGTAGGTCTCAATAAGAAAGTGGCTTAGAGTCTACATCATTTCAATTTATATGTTGCTTCACTTTTTCCATTTCCATATTACTACTTCAATTGCTGCATGGTGATTTGGAAAAAAAAAATCATTTCAACTAAGATGAAGTTCCATGTAAATAGAGCAAGAAAGAAAAAAATGTCAAAAACACACACCACTAAATATGTAGGAATATCCCTAATAAGATATGTGTGGGATACAAACAAAGAAAAACAACAAAATGTTTCTGAGAGCTAGTAATGCACTTATGCAACAATGGAAAATACATATTGTCACCCAGTATGAGAAAACTAAATACTGTAAAGATGCTATTGCTCCCAAAATTAATTGATAAGTTTAATGCAATTCCATTAATAACCTCAAGGTAGCATAGAACTGAGTAGAATAATGCTGAAAGTCTTTTAACAGTGATTCTTAAACATGATGCATATCAGAATCCATTAGGGAGTTTTCTCAGAATACATATGGTTGTGTCCCACCTCAATTTACTAAATTATAACTCACAAAGATTAGGTATATTTTTACAAAGCTCCCCAGATGTACAACGCTGATGCATAACACTAGTTAAAAATCAATGATCCGAAATAACAAGTGAGAGAAAAGCTAATTGATTAAAAAATGATTAGAATGTACAAGTTACAAGTCATTACTGCTATTTTCAAGCTCCAAAAATGAGATCAATGTGATACTTGAAGAACAGACATATCAATGGAGAATAAACTTATATACTTCCCAGGAATCGATGCCCTGATTCGTATATGATAAAGAAAATTCACAAACCGATGGAAAAGTAGACTATTCTTTAACTTGTTTCAAGTGAGGAGGGGATCAAGTTTTAATTATGCCTTACACTTTACACATACACACACACAACCAGGTGGGTTAAAAAACTAAAGAGGGAAGGAGAGGGGTACACAGAAATAGAGTGAAAAAGTGATTGAAAAAGAAAATTTAGGTCATTTTTACTAGATCACTTGAAAGAAGTGAAAAGGAAAAACAGACATGACCCCACAAGTTAAATTAGAATGCGAACGGTGAGTAAACAGAGAGGTTACAATACAGTAAGCATAGTACAACTTCATTCTATGTTTATCAATACGCACATATTTATAAGAAAATTAGAGGTCTGTTGCATGGATTCGTGCACATTGAAAGGAAATTAATTAGAAGGTGGCCAGCGGGGTGGGACTGGGCGAGACGGGCTGGACACTCCCTGGAGCCAACCTCCCGCTGTCCCTCCCTGGCCAGTGGCACCTGGGGCGGCGCCTGGGATCAAAGGGTGTCTGCAGAACGAGCAGGTCCCTCTGGCAAGTGGGGTCCCTCGGCCTGGCCTGCAGGGATCGGGCCGAAACCAGCAGTCCAACATCCCCTGAGGGGTCCCAGAGTTCGAGAGGGCACTCTGCAAAGCTGCTTTCCCTTGGCAGCTCCTGCGTTGAGCGTCTGCCCCGGGTAGTCAATGAGCATCATACCTACCAGCCGGTCGGCTGGTCGTTTTTATATATATAGATATAATCAAATGTTTACAGCTGACTATGGCAGATACTTTTTTTTTCTCTTAGTTTGTGTTTTGTTCCTTGATGTTATGTAATGAATTTGTACCACATTTTAATTTTTAATTATCTATTTTCAAAGTTATTTAATTAATTTGTTCTACTGATTTTTTTTTCATATGATGGCAATTTGGGCACATAATGGGATAGGTTTAAAATTCTTCATGTGTTATAGTATTTTGTTCATCTTTAAAAAAGTTTTCCATTAATGTTGTTTCTTGTTAATTTTCAGCTGCCTGAAAACTGCTACTCTGGCAGATCATAATTATTTTTTAATATGTTTTTATTGATTTTACAGAGAGAAGAATGGAGAGAGAAAAACATCGATGTTTTCACAAACGCAATTTTAATTAGAGAAGTCAAAGTAGATATCAATAAGAAAGTGGCTTAAAAGTCTTCAATTCATATAAGACTCCCATACCTACCCTGCCTCCTGCACCCACCCTGACTGGGGTAGAGCCCACAACCTGGGCATGTGTCCTGACCACGAATTGAACTGGCAACCTTTCCGTGCACTGGACAATGCTCAACCAACTGAGCCACACTGGCCAGAACCATAATTATTTTTTAAATCTAGAATAACTATGTTCAATGATAAATGTCCAATCATGGCAACGGGCATGACAATTAAGTATTCAATAAAAGAGACATATTAGAGCAAACCAAATTTGCCAGAAGGGGATGAGCGTATTTGGCACTCTGCCTGATACACAGAGGGGACTCAGTAAGTAACTGTTCAATAAATGAGCCAGAATAGGGTTGCCGACCAGCCTATCATAAAAGATCAGCTAAAACAATCTGAATGTCCAAAACAGATTTCTTGAAGCATTTTCTCCTTTAAAATGTATGCATATTCTTTAAGATAAATCTGAAAGCTGAAGCACATAAAAGACACCCATATCCCATCTGATCAGAGACACTAGATCTAAAAGCATTTCTATTTCACCCAGAATTATCAAGATATTTAAAAAAACCAAAAAAAAGTTTTTAAAAAGTCCTAAGGGTAAGACCTTATGCGAAGTGAAATAAGCCAGTCTCAAAAAGACAAATACTGTATTATTTCAATTATATAAGATATCTAAAGTAATGAAATTCATAGATTATAACATAAAACTGTGGTTACCAGGGCTCGGGGAGGAGGAAGCAGGAAGTTGTTATCTAATGGGAAAAGTTCTGGAGCTCTGTACAACAATGTAAATACGTTAACATTACTGAACTATACACTAAAAAAGAGTTAAGATGATGAATTATGTGATGTTTTACCACAATTAAAAGATAAATAAAATTTTTAAAGTGATAAAAAGGCTTCATATGACACCAAATGATCAATAGTGAAGACCAGAGAATAATGTCATATTAACAGCCTTGTTTTAAAATTTTTTCTTCAGGCCAAATTCCATTCAACCAAATTATTTAGTCTGATAAAGTGGCATTTTAAATCAGTAGGCAAGAAATAATTATTCAATTAATGATACTGAATCTTTGTATAATCTATATATAAAATACATTTAGATATTGATGACATATGTAAAATTAAGTCCAGAATTAGTTAATTATAAAAGTTAAAATAGAATAAAAATGTAGGTAAATATCTCACCTCAGATTGAGAATATTTTTATAAAAATAAAAACAATGAAATAATTATCTTCAATAATTGAAATACCAAAATAAAAAAAGATAATAGCTGTGTTTTTTTTAAAAAAACAAAAATAACCATATATAAAAACAGAAGGCAAAAAAAAAACCAGAAAAGTGATTTGGAAAATATCTGAGAACGAGTTAATACATAAATAGGTATTGTAAAGAACAAATAATAGCTCAAAAGAACAACTAAAAATAATAAATGGCCAACAAACAACATGACAAACTGTACAACCTCAGTAGTAATTAAAGCAATAACAAGAGCTAAATCTACAAACTACTTCTCAATGTTATATGTTATATATCCAGTCTCTTATTTCATCTCCCACAACTATCTGAGATACAAAGAAAAATCTTCCCCTATTTTCCAGATGTCACAAACAGATCACATTCCAAGGGGAGGTAGTCTTACTTCAGAGCCACTGTCTTAATCACTGCACTATGCTGCCTCCACAAATAAAAGCCAAAAAGGGTCCCTGTTCACTCCACCCAGTGTCATCTAGGGCAGGCCTCAAACAAGGCACTCAAGTCAAAGCCCCACCCAGTTTTTGCATGGCCTGCATACTAACAGTAAATGGTTTTTACAGTTTTTAATTGTTGGAAAAAAGTAAAAGAATAATATTTTGTCATGTGAAAATTATATGAATTTAAATTAAGTTTTATGTACTGTCTACGGCTGTTTTCATGCTGTAACAGCAGAGCTAAGTAGTTGCAATAGAGACTGAATGAAGCCTGCAGAGCCTAAAATATTTACCCCATTCATCCCCTCACAGAAAATATTTGCTTACTTCTGAAAGGGGATATGATAGGTTGGGCTCTCTTTCTACACTAGGACTGCAAATGGCAAATATAACATAAAGCAAGAACTTTATATCTACACTAGAGGCCCAGTACACGAAATTCGTGCACGGGAGGGGGAGGACAGGGGGTGTCCCTCAGCCTGGCCTGCACCCTCTCACAATCTGGGATCACTGGCTCCTAACCACTCACCTTCCTGCCTGCCTAATCGCCCCTAACCACTCTGCCTGCCTGCCTGATTGCCCCTCACCAGTCAACTTGCCTGCCCGATCACCTCTAACTGCTAGCCTGCCTGCCTGATCGCCCCTAACCACTTGCCTGCCTGATCACCCCTAACTGCTCACCTACCTGCCTGATCTCCCCTAACCACTTGCCTGCCTGCCTGATTGCCCCAACTGCTTCTGCCTCACCCCCTGCCTCACCCCCAGCTTTGTCTGGAAGGATGTCCACAACGATGTCTGGAAGACCTTTCATCTGTCCGGCCTAATTAGCATATTACGCTTTTATTATTATAGATACTTGTTAACCCAGTAATTTTAGTTTATCATAAAGAAATGTAAAATTCACAGAAATTTTTATGTAAAACATATTTTTGCAGCAGTGTGAACCCAGGAAATCTGACTCCAGGTTCAATGCTCAGGGACAGGACTAGGGATGAGGTCTACACTTAAATACTGATTCCAAAGGCAAAGAACAGCTTTTCAAATTTATCATGTAACAACCATTAAAATTGATATTCCCAAAGTCCTATTATTCTGAACTATCAAATAACACCTTGAAATTATTACTACCGAGTTATATGATATATTTATTGAAGAAGACCTCTTTTTGGTTAAACCATATTAAACCACTGATATTCAAATGTTCATGATATGTTAATATCATGAAATCAAAAGGTAGACACAGATTAAACAAACTCCATCTTGAGTATGGATAAAACCAAAATTTAAAGTTTACTTTCAGCAAAATAACACATCAATCACATAAATTAATGTAGTCACATGAATTTTATTGGTTTTATAGTCTTGTTGGCATTTCATTTGTAAATTTGTCTTATTTTATAACTACACTAGTGCCCCAGTGCACGGATTCATGAACATTGAAAGGAAATTAATTAGAAGGTGGCTGGCGGGGTTAGGGTTAGGGTGAGACTGGCCGGACATGCCGTGAAGCCAACCTCCCTCGATCCCTCCCCAACCAGCCACACCTGGGAAGACGCCACGACTCGAAAGGCGTCTGTGGAGTGAGCAGGATCCCTCCGGCAGGTGGGCTCTCTCAGCCTGGCCTATGGGGATCTGACTGAAACCGGCTCTCTGACATCCCCCA
This sequence comes from Cnephaeus nilssonii, assembly GCF_951640355.1. Taxonomy (NCBI): domain Eukaryota; kingdom Metazoa; phylum Chordata; class Mammalia; order Chiroptera; family Vespertilionidae; genus Cnephaeus; species Cnephaeus nilssonii. The sequence goes on from NC_137073.1 coordinate 56,652,654, forward strand.
AGGGGTCCCAGATTTTAAGAGGGCAGTTCTCAGGTGATGTACCCCGGAATCGGACTCCCTCCTCTTTGGTTCCAGGGTGCATCACCCGAGAACTGCCGCTGCCAAGTCACTGCAGCTCAGCAGCTCCTGCATTGGGCATCTGCCCCCTGGTCATCAGTGCGTGACATACCTACCGGCCGGTCGGCTGGTTGCTTAGCCTTTTATACATATAGACAAGTGCTATAAACGAAGACATTTACTCCACATTAGAATGAATATGTGTGTGTGTGTGTGTGTGTGTATATATATATATATATATATATATAAAATAACTGGGCATTATACATATATCTATATGTGTATTTGTATATATGTAACATCATGACAAACATATTAAGTCCAAGTAGAAGTGAGGATGTTTTCCTTTGAAAGGGGCCGATATATATTTCACACGTTTGAGAACACTGTGTGTATCTCATGAACTGCATAAGCATCCTAGCACATAAATTTAAGAAAAAAAATGGTTGCTATCTCCTTCTGCTCTATTCACAAGCTTGCTTATTGATGGACAATACCAGTGTAAAACCATCATGCTGAGGATGATGGCAAAAGGAAGACCATTTCCCCATACCTTCACATTCCAAACAAAGTGAATTTTGTGGTTTTCAAGTTTTGGTAAAATGGGGCTACTGGTTTATACTGAAGAGTTAAAGAAAGCATTAGAAATATTCTAGGTAAGGTATCCAACATTTAATAATAATGTTAGATACTATAATAATGTTTAGATACTAAGCATTTAGCCATGTGGCCAGGCATTTGGTATGCATTTTACATGCATAAAACATTTTATATGCATCACCTCAAAGAATAATGACAACCACCACAGTATATGAAACAGGTACCAGCATATTCTGTTTGAAAGATGATCAAGCTAAGGCACTGAGAGGTTCAGGTTTGGTAGCTAGTAAGAGGCCGAGCCAAGAACTGACCCAACTGTCCAACGCCAGGAAGCTAGTTTTCTTCTCTACATAAAACTACCTCAATAAATAGAAGCGATTTTTATGATACTGATGTCCACATTTTACAGAATGAGAACACATAAACATTTCTTTTAAACCCAGTCACAGACCTTCTAGTGAACCACAGCCTGCAAGGGGGCCTCTGAGCCACGCGGCTCATAAACTTTTCCAGAATTCCTATTTTTCAATTGGCATTAGGCTTCTCTATAAAATCTGGAGCATACAGTGTAACTTTGTTCTTGAAAAGGCTTCAAAATTCTAGCTGACAGCAGTGTAAACATCAATTTCCTCTTCTCAGGATGCTAAAGGGTCACTCCCCGCCCTCGTCTTTCCTCCCTTTGTGTTTCTGAGTTGAAAACTCTGAAAGAAGCCACTGGAGGCACAGGGACACAGTGCTTACGGGAAGGAGCCAAAAGTATGGTCACCACCAAGTTTGTTGTTCAGATTTAAAAATGCTTCGTTAACATTACAAAGTTGATGAGTTTAAATCCCAGAAGGGTTATGCTTTAAAAAGTAAAACTACTTTCTTCCCATCTTCTGTTTCCCTTATTAAGAGTGTAGCACTAACAAAGATTTCCAATTTCATTCCGACCTGGCAAATGGGTTTATTTTCATTTTTAAATGGCATCTGAAATGGTAATTAAAATAGAACTCTAATATTTAGAAATGAAAAAAAATAATTGGGTGATATAGTTCCCAACCACCCTTAGAACTTATCCCCCTCGAATTGAGCACCAGTAGTTCCCTCTTATCTGTGGGGGATACATTCCAAAGCCCCAGAAGATGCCTAAAACTGAGGATAATAATGAATGCTTTATACACTATGCTTTTTCCTATGCATACATTCCTATGATAAAGTTTAAGTTACCAGGTAGGCACAATAAGAGTTTAATAATAACTAAAAATAAAATGGAACAATTATAGCAATATACTGTAATAAAAGATATATATATGTATATATATATGGTCTCTCTCTCAAAATGCCTTACTGGACAGTACTCACCCTTCTTGTGATATGAGATACAGTGCCTGATGAGATTAAGTGAAGTGAGTGACATAAGCATTGTGACAAAGGGTTAGGCTACTATAAGTGATACTGTTCTCATAATCTGGTTATTATTAACAAGAAAGGACTAAAGAGGAGACTAGATAAAGTAGACATGCCATTTACACAGCTTTGCCAGGAAACTGCAGCTAACATTCTCCAAGTCTGTTCCCCACAGATCACTGGGGGAAAGGACTGGACAATAGACACATGCTGAGTAAGGTCTGGGTGATGTGGTAAGGTGCTTATTTGTCAGTCACACCTGGGAATAAGTCAGTGGCCACTGAAGAGTGAATATTTAAACTCCTGGACAAAGGAGCACTCTCTTGGCTCTCTCTCTCTTGCAGCTTGTCCCTGGCCCCTGGCCACTTTACTAGGTAAAGGGATAAAGGTCAAGCAGTAAATTTTTCACACACACACAAAAAAGTCCACATAAAGGTTAAATGAATAAGCACGTAGGTTGCATATTTTTTTCCATTCACATCAGTACAATAACTGAACATGCTATTAAAATTTGGAAGAAAAATTATTGGGTGTTAATTGCTTCTCTTGATTGGCCCTCTCTCCTCTAATTTAAATCAATTTTAAATTAACGGGACTTGCAAAACTCCAAAATAAATATGTATGAACATTTAGAATTTCATACAAATGTTTTTATATCTCATGAAAAATATAAAGAATTCATTTTACCAATTAGATATGTAAGAGCAAGTTTTCTGTATGACATAGGGCAAAATAAGTGAAATACTTGGTAAAAAATATCTCACTAATTTACCTCTACAAATCATTCTAGTAGCACAGTGTTTGTGATTATCCCTTCTAGTATTTGTATTGAATCAGGGTAATACGGGCTGAATTCTGTGCCTTAAAAAGACGTTAAAGTTTTAACTTCTAGTACCTGTGAATATGACCTTATTTGGAAATAGGATCTCTGCATATAAACAAATTAAGATTAGGCCATTAGGATGGGCTGCAATCCAATGACTCTCTTCTTATAAAAAGGAAGAAGTTGGTCACAGAGACACAGAGGAAAGGCAGGGTGAAGACCCAGAAAGAATGTCATCCAGAAGCCCAAACGCCTGGAGCTAAGAAGAGGAATGGCACAAACTTGCCCTCACAGCCCTCAGAGGGAACTGTGACAGAAAGAAAATTTGTGTTGTTTAAGCCATCCAGATTGTGGTATTTTGTTACTGCGGCCCTGGAAACTAATACACATGCTGTGCATTGAGTTGTCCCAAGCTCGCATGGCGTGGCTAAAAGCTCAAGAAGCCTCGCAGAGTTCCTGCAGCACACATGTGATTCCATGCTGTATGAATTAGTGTGAAAAACCTGCAGTTTAGAGGAGGATCTATATTAAATACAATGTCTTGCATGTGTTGAAAACATGTTCTCTGTGTTTTACTTCATTTATTTCTCAACTACACCATCAATGAAATAGGGGATACTTATAATCATCTTACTGACAAGGACAGAGAGTTGAATATTTTGGCCAATGCATACATATACTCATGGCAGAGCTAGTATTGGTGCCAAATCTCTTCTAGGAAGAAAGAATGCAATCATAAATATTTTAACTTGGAACAACAGTGGCTCTTTAAAGTAGTGCCTTTTCAAGTGACTCAGGAAGAAAAAAATTATAGCCCATCAACTGATCCAGTGATCAAGGTAGGATGGAATAAATTGGGGGAAAAAAACCAAAACACCAACAACTGGTAGACAAGGTAACTCATAGCTTGTGAACCTGGCCTTGAAGAAAGAGATAGAAGTAGACTAACAGGCAGGAAAGAGGCACCAAGGTGATAAATGTAACACCTAGGTGATGAATGTAACACCAAGGAGAAAAACAGTAAATTATCTAGAAGGCCTATACAGAATTGGAGGAAGGCCTTCAACTGACTGATTGGAGAAGTTCAGTGAGGTTTGTATTGGGAAATGCAGTTAATATAAGGAAAGGGCCCTTCCCTCTGTGATGATCAAAAGGTCATCACAGACCCGCAGGACTCGGAGTTATCACTGTCAGTTCTTCAGCAGGGTGCCATGTGATGGAAGAAGCTGTTCCAGCTGCAGCGTTAAAAACAGTGTAGTGGCAGAAGCAACCTGAGACTGCGGTTGGTGCAGTATGTGGTTAGGACTAAAGAGAATATAATGAATCTCTTTAGATGCTTTAAGCTTCAACTACTGGCAAGGCATCCTTGACACCTGTCTTTCCTCCCTCCTTTCCATATTTGCAGGTATAGTGGCCTTCTTGGTATTCTTTGAGGGTGAGGTGAGCCTCAAGACCTCGCACTTGTTCCCTCTCCCCCTCCTTCATTTGGGTCTTTGCTGAAATACCACTTCTTCAGAAAGGTCTTTCTTAACTACCCTGCAGAAGAGGGCACTCCTCTGTCGTTCTCCATTCCCTCCTCAGGTTCCGTTTTCTTTATAGGACTTACTTTTATCTAAACTGGAAAAGAATGGGACCAAGAGAGTCTGTTTCATTAAAGAACTAGACAAGCACCAGTTCAAACAATTTGCTAAAACTATATAGTTATGAGTTAGGTAGTGACAACAACTAGGTGAAAGGTTACATTTACATATCCTATTAACAACTCCTTGACTCATCAGTCTCCCTGGGGACATCTATCTATGCAAGGAAACCATTCAAACTTTCCTATTTGGCACTTCACTTTATAAAAATTCTCCAAAAAGTCCTTCGTCCCCTGGAAAATGCTTTAAAGACATTTCACTGTGGTTGATTAGGCATACAGTAATAGCTAAGTGAGGCAAGGGCCATGGAGGAAAGGGCCTATTATAGAAAGAACTCACTTTGCTCCTGATTAAAGTCACTCATGTGCAACTTCAGGAAATCTACACACTGAAGAATTTCGAGCACCACAGGAAATCATGGGTTAAAGGCCGAGGCCGAATCTGTAACCTTCATTGTTACTGTTTTAATCACCTAACACTGGAATCTATGCTGTAGTGGGGGCTCATTCTAAGTTCTCTGGAAGAAAGAGCTTACTAGTTTTTTTTGTTTGTTTGTTTCTCTCAGGCTTCTTTTAAAATAAGATGTAACACTGACATGCATGAAAAGCAATCGAGTATCATTTGCTTTCATTTGAACCCATCAGTGACTCATGCAATAAACAGCAAGGCTCCTGCGTTTGTTTCTGAGGTCACACCAACAATTTCCACTGCATACACCAGTTTTACTGGAGCCAGTTTTCCAAAGCAGATTTACTACACCCTGCCTGAGGAAGGACTGCATGAAACCGGTGAAAATTCTGATCTTCAGAAATACAACAGACAATGATTATTTCCAATTTCATGCTGTTTGTATGAGGAGAATGGAGGCACAAGGAAAGAACTGTGCCAAACAAAATTGAAAGAAAACACTGAAAGCAGGCTGAACAACTGAAGTTACCAGATTTGGTTGGGGGAACAGGAGAGGGGAGACTGTAGGGGGGATGACCAACCTTTTTCACCCCTACAGAAATAAAATACTAAAATTCACAATTTAAAAAAAAGACATTTACCAAAGCAGCACTGAAGCACTAAATGGAGTGAAACCTCACTAATGAGAAATGTATGCAAGGGACTCTACATTGGTCCAAACACTAACAGCACAAGAGTCTAGCTCTCTCAGAATTTACTGAAATTGAAGAAGTATCTGTAGATGTTTCTTGATGCAATTAGTAGTGCAAACAAGAAGTATATGTTTAACCTACACAAGTTTTCTTTAAATACCATAGAATCCACCAGTTACATGCAAACAGTCATCCTGCTACTTGGAAATTAACATGTCTCTTTACAAAAGTTCCCCTCAAAGACTTCTAAAAGGTAGCAGCCTTAGCAGGGTCTGGGTTATGTATGTTAGCACTCAAAGATAATAAATTCAACTTTCAAACTATCCTTAAATTCAGATTTTTAAAAACCTCTAATTAGTCTTCATGCAAATAAACTTTTACTGCACTAGAAATAAGTACTATTTTAAAGCAGGTAAATATAATTCTTAATATCTTAAGTTTTCGTTAAAGCTCTTTCAGCCACGGAAATAGACGGCTATAGTACAATTCTTTAATAAGGGCCTCTGCCTTCGTTTAAAAAAATCTCTACCTCCATCTTTTATTTTACTTATGTTAAAACTACTGACTAAGCAGTCAACCTCACATTCAATGCAGGTAAAAAATCTATATATATATATATAAAATCCTCTCTATATATAAGAGCCTAAGCGAACGTCGCAACTGAAACAACCAAATGGATGACCAAACAGGCTGCGTGAGGCGACCAGGTCGGCAGGAGAGTTAATGAGGGCCGACCAAACGACTGAGCAGCGGGCTGTGTGGGGCAACCAGGCCAGCAGAGGAGTTAGTGAGGGACGACCAAACGATTGAACAGCAGGCTGCGTGGGGTGACCAGGCCAGCAGGGGGGGGCAGTTAAGGGCAACCAGGCTGGCAGGATGGGGCAATGAGGGACCACCAGGCCAGCAGAGAGGGGCAGTTGGGGGCAACCAGGCCAGCACAGGGGGCAGTTGGGGGTGACCAGGCCAGCAGCGGGGGCAGTTAGGGGTGATCAGGCAGGCAGGCAGGTGAGCAGTTAGGAGCCAGTGGTCCCGGATTGTGAGAGGGTGCAGGCTGGGCTGAAGGGACCGCCCACCCCCCATGCACGAATTTCGTGCACCGGGCCTCTAGTAAAAAAATAAAAAATAAATAAACTGCCCTCTGTGGCTGCAGCTGCTATTGGCTGGGCCTATAAAATGACACAAATAATGACAGAAACAATGTTGTGCTTTCACTTCCCCGTACTTGTGGTCTATGCCCTCCCCAAAATGAGCTTCCCCCTTGCGGCAGGGAAATGGACCTGCTGCTGTTACTGTTTCTTGGCACTGTCCTGCACCTCTACTATGTCATTTAAAATTGTGCTTTCCAGTACGCCTTTTTTTTTCTTTTTTCTTTTTGAGCCCAGTTCCTTCTTGACCTCTTGCACTCCCTGAACAGGAGCCATTTGGAAATCGTGTTGCTGCCCTCCCTCCTTTCTGTGAGTTCAGGCGGCACAGCTGGGCTGCAGCAGGCCCTGTGTGGGTGCTGCTGGACTGGTCCTGCTCCAGGATCACGCTGTGAATGTGTCGCTCTTGTCCTTTTATGTTAAGCATGGCTGGTAGATGAGCTGAGGACAGTGTTCAGAAGTTCAAGCTCCTTTGGGCACAGATCCTAATCTCAGTCACACATGATTTTGAGGAAAGCCATATATATGTAGAACTTCTGTTTCCACATGGCCCCAGTCTGCTTAGTCTCCAAACTGACACTGTAGATGCTTTTCTACTCCCCACCCCCCAACAGGCCTGAACTAAATACTGTGCTTGTTTTCCAAACTGAAATATTTCCTTTACATAAAGAAACTCCTGTGAACCTAACACGAAAATAAGCATCCTTTTTATGGTGTCTAAATCAACCACCTCGACTCACCCAAGAACACACGAGAAAATCTAAACCTTTGTCCAGCAACATCTGATAGAACTTTCTGCAATGATGGCAATGTTCTATAACTGCTTTGCCACTACAGTAGCCACTAGCCACATATGGCTATTAAGTACATGCAATGCAGCTAAGGTGACTGAGGAATGAACATTTTCTATTTTAATTAATTTACACTTAGACATTGTGGCTGGTGGCTGTAAAGGATATTAGAGTTTACCCTACTTGCAAGTGAACAAATAAGCATGCCACAGCTTCATGGATGCTGGGAGAAGGCATGTAATTCCTGGGGCGGAGACAAAGGACTACATTACTCACAGAAATAGTAGCAGGAGTATTAGCATAGTTGTGCCAATTCTCTGAAGCCTAATTCCCATAGTATGATGTGAAGAAGGGTAGGTGACACCTACACACTAAATGATTTGCATTACAGAAGGGGAACCTAGCTTAAGAGTACCCAAATCTTTTACACTAGACAGGAAGCCTACTTGCCCTTTGCTCCAGAGGAAAAACTACCTCTATTTTCCAAGGTTGTCTGCTATGTACCAGTAAGTGTCCTTGAATAGACAGTTTAGAACGAAAGCAGTCAGTGCCTCTGCAATGCCTCTGCTCACAGAAACCTGAGTGATTAATGGAGAATTACCTCCAATAGTGGAGGCATCATACACGTCTCCGAAACCCACCCGTCTCTCCCTATCCTGCTCAAATACCTGGCTTTTAGCCATATTTATTTCTTGCTCAGACCATTACAATAGTTTCCTAAATGGTTGTCACCACATTCTGTTCCCAGGCATCCTATTCTCCATACAGTAGCCAGAAGGTTCCCTGTAAACACAAATCTCATCATGTCACTCTTGTTTCAGTCTTTGATGTCACCCGTTGCTTTCAGGATTAACCCAACTCTCCTCAGCCGGCTCCACAGGCCCTGAATGCCAGAGCTCTGCCCATACCTGTGGGCACTTCCCTTGCCTCCCCTTCTAAGATGCATCCTTTTAGCCACATGAGACCTTTTTCATTTCCTTAAAGGCAGAGGTCATAAAGTGGTGGCCCTGGGTTGAATTCCAACTACAAATTGGCTCAGACAATCATTTAAAACGCATTTGGGCCATTTCACACTTTGGGAGATTTCACTTTTATAAAAAATGAATTTTAAGCTCTTCTTTAAAAATCATGGCATCTGACGATACCTGGCCTGCAACCGAACCTGACAATACTTGGCTGGAACTGAGTATCTACTGTTCCTTTAGACAAAGCCTGGGTTCTCCAGGTTGCCACACTGCTCTCTCCTAAGACCATTAACTTATTCTTTTACGTTATTTACCTGACTCCCATCCTAATGTATCATGCTCTGTTCCCCTTGGTCTGGAACACTCTCCATTCTCCAACTTCTTCACCTGCTGTCACTTATTCTTCAAGTCTGAGTGTATTCATGGGAAGTTTTTTCTGACTACCACCAACCCTAATTAGGATGATATGATGCACCACATGACAGCCATCCATCCAGGGGCCTATCACCCCATCCCACCTGTCTTCAGTGGTTCTCTGCTTTACCCCCTCATGGCACAAAGCACATAAGATTGCCATTTTCTGTTCTCTCCCCAGACTTCCAGGTCATAAGAGAGTGACTCTGTCTTGTACACCACTTATACCAGTGCATAGAAAGAGGCCCAATACACATGGGAGGAGCTCAACAAACACTTGTTGAATAAAGAAATTAAACAAAAGTTAGCTGAGGAATTGACAATTCAAAATATTTCAGATCTGTGTGTTTATGTTTTTATGTATTTTTCTTTAATTTGGACATTTAAAATGTCATCCCCCCACCTTCAAGAAACTGAAATAACTACTTGAGTAGTAAACACATAATAAACAACCAGCAATATGTAAGCACTTGATATCAATTAGTTCATTTAATCATTACAACAGTCCACTGAGCTAAGTATGTCTATTATTTCCATTTTGGATATGAGGAAACTGAAGACTTGGGAGGTTAAAAGTAACTTATGCGGGGTTATATGACTAGTAAATGCCTGGGCAGAACTCCAACCTAGCTCATCAGAACCTGAAGCCAAAATTTTTAGTCATATACTTTAATAAATGTGAGATTTTAAATGTGGCCTGGATAAAAGACCACATATAAAAGGAGAAACTATAGAACTATTTACTAGGCATTTGAAATTATAGTTCCACTCTTGACACTAACTAGCTAGCTGTTCAACCTTAGATAAGATGGTCTTATTCTCAAATCAGTACAGTAACTTGTAGAAGATAAAGATGACCGAAACTTCTCTCAAGAGACTTCAGAGTACGTGACACTACCACCTACCTTCTGCAGAGCCCTTTTTTAAAGCTATTTGTATGTGCTCTTAACAATTAACTTTTACTGGCTAAAGGAGTTACAGGGGTGAAGAAAGTTCTTATACATGAAAGAAGCTTTCTGGCTTAATATTTTTATGATACCAAACCACACGGTTTTCAAGGCAGTGACAGGATCTTTAATCTCATTTCACAAAGAGGAAAACAAAGATTCAGAGCAATAGGCCAAGTGTAATGTTAACTTCACATTCCTCACGCTGTCCCTCAAAGTGCCTTGTTTCACTGTGTGAGCTGAATCAAAGTTCTCAAAGCCCAGTACTGTATATAATAAAGACTAAGCAATTCTACACATATCCAACAGATGGAGGGATTCTTCAAATAAGCAGGAAAAAAATCAGAGATGTCACTGAGTTACAACACATACAACCTAATCCGGTTAACCTTTTCCAGGTGGAATTCATGCCCATCCCTTGCGCCAAGCCGGATTTTATTTTTAAAGGCTAAAAACAAAACAAAACAAAAACTCTCAGTAAGAATCTTTTAAGTCAAACTTCCAGAGTCAATCCAGGGCCCGTCAGCCCATTAGGGTTCAAGTTTCAACTTACTGAAAATATTACATTCAATCTCTCTTTTTTTCTATGCATTATAACATAATTTCATTTTTCAAGGAGTGGAGAAAAAATTGCACCCGTAAATTGACTTATTAACTTAAGTTAGAATTGCAATTTCTACAGCTTTCAACATTTGTTACCAAATCATACATAGATGAATGTTCTTCTGAGCTTTCGTTTTAAAAATAAAGATTTTATTTCCAAGTATGCCTCCCATTTTAAGTAGGAGCATTTGAAATTTCATTTCAGAAAACACGAGCTTAGCTAAACATATTATTAGTTCACTCTATTAAGTAGATTCACTAAATAATGATCTGACAGGGCCTTCAATAATATATTCTTCCCATCATTCGACTTGCCACATGTAGTCATTAGAATATACTTAATGTCATAAAAATATGAAATAAAAATATTAGTCTCTAAGTTGGATTGGCAGTCCCTTTAGACTTTGAGTAAGGAAGATACCAGTTTTCTAGATTTATCTTTAAAAGTGCAACACTGCACAACACAGGAACTCATGAACTGTCTATTAAATCAGGAGTTTGTGAAAGGACTTAACTATTTAATATCAAGTCTAAAGCTGACTTCATTAGTCCACTTACTAAAGCTGACTTTATTAGTCCACTTTCTTCATAAAATAATTAGAATAGTGCCAAGAACGCTTGTGCCTGTGATTTTAAATTGAAAATTTTACAAATGATAGGGCACGTGTTGGTGGTTTGAGCTAAATAGCTGAGGTTTACAAAAATCAAGGTCTACTTCCCGAGTTGTTTAAAATTAAAAGCAAATACCAATTTGCACTTAAGATGGAAAAGAGATAGTAAAGATTGGTAAACACCTAAAGCAAACACCTAATAAGTTTATTTCCAAAGACTGGGGCCAATATTGATCTGCTATTTGAATTCCTGTAACCATAGAAAGATGCAAGGTCCAGCTGTGAACACAGAATTAGGTGGGGAATAGATGATTTCAATACTAATGACCAGATCCAGAAACAGGAGTCTTTTATCCCAACCAAGCTACTGACCAAATCAGGTAGAGACTTCACTTAGAAGGATCGGACCTCAGAGGATTAGAACACAGGACCTGCCGTCAGGCAACTGGAGAAGACCAGAGACGGTGGTCAAACCAAAATCAAGTACTAAGATACTTAATTCATTCCACTGGGATGGTTGGTTACAACCACCCTCAGCACGGGCAGAGCAGGCGCGCATTTTGCAGCCAAGAACACAGAGGGGCCAAAAGGCCATACTAATGGGAAGGAGACTGAAACAGGGCAGAAACCCCTCTTTAACTCCAAGCGGCGGATACTTTCCATCCTGCCTCTGCGATCTCCCTTGGCCGGCGCGTTCCACTCCAAGGCTGGCAAAAGGGCAGGAAGGAGAGCAGAGCTGGCAAGCCCGGAGGTGAGGAGGACCGGAGGGGTGAGTCACCCCTCGCGAACTGGTCAAGGCCGAGCTGGTGGCGAGAGGGACGAGGGAGAGGTTTGGGGAGCGCGAGGAAGGCTCGGTCCCCGCGACCCTCCCCGGCCGCGGTGCCGGATTCCCCGCGACCCGAGCAGCCCGGGAGGAAATCCACAACCGCCTCTGGCGCCCGGCACCGTGGGAGCGGAGGTGGCAGGGTCCCCGTCCCGGCCCCGCAGCTGCCCAACTTGCTGAACCCCCTTCCGCGCCCCCACCCTCACCCTAGCCCTGCCCGCCCCGCGGCGGCGACACCCACCTGCGCGGCCGCGGGCACTGGCTCAGCCGGGACGGAAGCCCGAGCCTGCGGGCGGCGGGCGGCGGAGCGGGGCGCGGCGGGCGGAGTTAGTTGGAGGCTCGGGCTCCAGGGCGGGGACAGGCTGAGCACGCGGCGCTCCCTCCTCCGGGCGCGCGCGGCCCAACCCCGTCCGCCGCTCGCCCCGGACTCCCCGGGACGGCTCCCAGGCCCTCCCCCGGGAGGCGCCGCGGCGCCCCAGCCCGCCCCGCGCTCGGCGCCAGCGCTCCGCCCCTGCCACCCGGCGCGGTGGCCGCGGGGCTGGGAACGGGGTCCCCGCCGTCACCGCCCAGTCGCTGGCGGCTTCCCGGGGTTTGGACTCACGTGCGCGCAGGAGGTGGCCGGGAGCTGGAACTCTCGCCCGGGAGCCCCAGGGCAGGGGGTGAAGGCCGGGCCTGAGAGTCTGGCTCCCTGTGCTCCGCCCCGGTCCCACGTCCCGAGATGTAGCCTGCGAGGCGGCCACGCCGGCTGCCCGGGGAGAGGCCGGAAAAAACGCCCGACTCTCCCTCTGCCCCGCGCGGGGGGGAGGACATTTCCCGTCCCGGGTTGGGGACTCCGGCAAAGAGGGTGTGCAGAACCGGCAGGCGGGGCGCCGGGGTTGAATCTGTGAAAAGGGGGACACGTCCATTCACAGACTCACCCCGCCGGGCCCCTGGATTTAGGCCACGTGGCTCAGGTGTTCTTAGTGCTTCCTTGCTGGCACCCCTGGCCTGGGGGACCCTTCCTGACCCCTGACCTAGCTTGTCTTCCCACCTCTGTCTGCACCATCCCTTTTTTTTCTAAAACCTTTTTATTTTAAGTCAGCACTCGACCGCTTCTCCCCTAAACTGCAGACGAGAAACCCAGAAGCCAACTCCCTCCCCGCCTCATCCCAAAGCAGGAGAAAACCGGGATCTGGCAAGTTCCAACCGTGAGGTTTTTATACCCAAATGGCTTAAAGCGGTGTTACTGACCCCACACACAAATTGATACACATTTACTTCGAGGGTAGGTGTTTGGCACTGCCTTTAACCCCCTGCTTGAGTGTGCTCACCGCGCCTTCTCCTCTCCAACTCCACCTGCCTTTCTTGTCCCCAAGTCTCACCCTCCTTTCTCCCAACCTCTCCCACCCCAGCTCCTGGCAGGAATCCCCAGCACAGTGCCTCGCCGCCTCCTCCTGGGGTCTTCCAGTGGGGGCGGGGGCCGGGAGCAGGCTGGGAGGAGGGACGCTGAAGATGAGGAAGAAGAAGCCAGTGGACTGAGGGCAAGGAAGGGAAGTGGACCCTAATGAGTACGCGGGAGAAAGGCTGTAATGAAGGAGACAAGACCCTCCAGCCTTAAGGGAACTCTCAGAAAGAAAAATTTCTCTGTAGGGAAACCACCTTTGCTTGCATGGTTGGATGGCCTCCCAACAGAATTCCCAGCAAGCAGCGGAGAGCCGTGGATAAACTTCAGGACCTAGAGCATGCCTTCACCTGCCCCACTTCCCAAACTCAATTCCAAGGAAGGCTGATGACCTCCAAGCTCTCGGCCAGTGGTGAGAAATTCATCCTGGAAAGTGATGGTCACTGACAGGATGCAAGGAAACAGCTGGGTCAGTTTACATCTCTCAGGCTGTTCTACTTTAGTCATCCCCCAAGGCCGTGGTCAGCAAACTGCGGCTCGCAAGCCACATGCAGCTCTTTGGCCCCTTGAGTGTGTGGCTCTTTCACAAAGTGCCACGGCCTGGGCAAGTCTATTTTGAAGAAGTGGCCTTAGAAGAAGTTTAAGTTTAAAAAATTTGGCACTCAAAAGAAATTTCAATCGTTGTACTGTTGATATTTGGCTCTGTTGACTAATGAGCTTGCCGACCACTGCCCTAAGGCCTTTATTCCTCCCTCCTGACCTGGGTTAACTGAGGCAAACACTTGGGACCCTCCCTTAAATAAGAAGTCACCTTTGGTGAGAGGAGAAGGAGATGGGGAGGGACAGGAGTATGAAGGCTGTGGTGATGGTTATTTTTAAGCTCTATTCCGTGCATTTCTATGTCAAGATAATTTTCCTGTTCTGTGGGTGACCACGTGTTTGCCTTAAAATGTGGGAGAATGGCTGGGAGAACACTTCAGTGTTACCTGATGGCAACCTTCTCTCATAACTTCAAGGTCCTGATGGGCACAGCCACAGCTTCATCTGCACTGACAGAGGGAGAGCAAGTGTGTTTGCAGAAGCCACCACCAAGCCCAGATGTGACGTCACAGCCGCAGGGCATTCCAGGCCGTGTGCAGTCCAGCTACTGAGCACACAAGCTCAACGTGGACTTAGGGAATGGAGCCAACCACGCCCACTCTGCTGCTGAGAAGAATGCTTTCTCCTGGCCTCCGGGCTCTGCTTCACCTGAGGTTGGCTCCGCACTCTGGCACTGTCCTTACAAAACCAGTCCTCAGTGTCCCAGTTTTACTTTTGTACAGACTACCTCCGATTTCATTGTAAAATCTCCTTTTGTCCCCGTCTTTCCTCTAGTGCACAAAAAGCTAAGCCATTGCAAGTTCAAGAGGCTAGAAGAGACCTGCCTACATAGTGTCTCCTTTTCTTCTCATTAAAAGAAAAAATCATCTCTAAAATGGAACCTTATTAAACTTAAATTCTTTCTGGATATGGCAATCCCTCTATTAGTTAGTTTAATGATACAATCATGTTGCAAAACGTGTCCAGTCAGCTGATAGGGATAAAGGTTCCAGTTCCCCCCTCTCAGGAAAAATTATTGGAGCCAAAACGAATAGGAGGATTTATTTACTGGCAGCAGAATTGGTCTCAGGCATGGAGATGGACATGCCTCCATAGCCTTCCTTTTTATTTTATTTTTTAACATAGTTTTATTGATTTCAGAAAGGAAGGTAGAGGGAGCGAGAGATAGAAACATCAATGATGAGAGAGAATCATTGATCGGCCGCCTCCTGCACACCCCCCACTGGGGATTGAGCCTGCAACCTCGACATGTGCCCTGACCTGGAATGAAACCAATACCTCCTGGTTCATAGGTCAGTGCTCAACCACGGAGCCCAGCAGTCCTTCCCTTTTCTCAATTTACCTTTGCAGCAGCCTTGTCCACCTAATATTGCAAGTTCTCCAAGCCAATCCACCTCACACAAAAGTGTTAGGGACTGCAGATGCTGTTGCCTGCTAGTGTTTGTCTTGGAAAAGAGTGATATTTTGAGAAGGAAAGGATGATCCATGGAGAATCTTTCCTAAACTTCTTATTTTTAGACCTTTTTAGTCGCTATTTTATTGTCAAGATGGTTCTAATGGACATAACTTATCCTGGCTAACTTGCAGAATGCGCAGCCCTACAGGCTTCTCTAGAAAGAAATAAAAGTGCATCCTTTCTCATTCTTCAGCATTTCAAATAAGATCTAAGAGTACCCAACGTTGATTAAGAACAGAAAGTTACATACAAGTAGTAGAATACGTTTCAAATTGGTTATATCAAACAGTCTAATTTGCTTATGAATATTCAGAAAAATAAGAAAATATTAATTTCAGTTTATAAGTCATCAAAAAGTACCTATGGGCAACATAATCAATAATCCTATTTATGTTCGTTCTAATATATGTTTGTTCTTTCACAAATAAATTTTCCTTTGAAATATAGACATCTGTTGTGGAGTCAATTATCTTGCACAGCATGTGCTATAAAGGCACATAAAAGAAATAATATACTACATTGCTTATTTGAAAGTAATCAGAAATACTCAGCTCCACACTGCCATGTCTTTAATTTCATGGTATTAAGAAAAAACTATAGGAGTATGAAACAGCAAACCCTTTGCTACTGGAGTACTAATTCAATTGCCTATTATGATATATGTGGAAGGAAAAAGTTTCCTCAATAACTGGCTGAAACACTATGGGACTATTTTCTTGTCTTCCTCTACTAACCCCTGTAGAGAAAATGTGAACATGAAATTTCCTTTGAAAACAAACGGATCACCACACTCTGATCAGCTCCACGGGTGTGCAGAAGAACAAGGCTAGAAATGGCATTCCAAAGACATAAATTATCATTTAAATGAGGCTAGACTCTAAGAAAATTTATGCACCAAATAGACCTCAAGAATTGAAAAGTGCAATAAGAGATAGTTAGGCCAAGTCAAACTTCCTTGATGTAATGCAAATGTGAAACCTCTTTCCGTCCCTTTTTTCAGGCAAGCTCCCATTCTCCCCTTTCACTGCATGATGCACACATAAATAAAATACCAAAATATTTTGCAGAGAGCTCTGCCAGATTAAGTATACAGAGCCTTCTTGAAAACCTCATATTACTTTCTCTTGTGACTCTAAAATAGGCTTTAAAAAAAAAAACTCTTAAGAGGAATATTTTAATAGCTTCCCAGAGAGTAGAATGCATTATCATTATGGTACAAAGGGCATCATTCATGTTTAATTCTTGGCTCCACAGGTGTTCCTGCCCAGACTGTGGTTGACACTTAGAGGGCCTAATTATGATACATACATCCCACATCACCTAGGAATTGTTCCTTCTAGTTTCACACACTCCCTTTATTCAGAGGAGAAAAATACATTTCAATCTAGTGGCTAGACAGTGATTCTCAATCCTGACTGCAGGATTAAAATCACCTGGGCAGCTTTACAATCCTGAGCTTCAACCCTGCCTCAGACCAAACAATCAAGACTCCCTGGGTGTGGGGCCTGAGAACAGGTGCTCATTTAATTCCCTCAGTGTTTTTCTATGTGCAACCAGGGTAGCCTTTGGTAGAGTATAAACATCAAATTTAGAAAAACATTATTTTTTAACTAGAAGCCCGGTGCATGAATTTGTGCATGGGTGGGGTCCGGCTGGCCCGCCCCAATCGGGGTGGGGGGCCGATGAGGGGTGGGCCTGGCCAGGGTGAGGGGCTGCAGACAGTTGGCCAGCTGGCCCTGCCCCCTGGTTGAACTCCCAGTTGAACTCCCAGTCGAACTCCCTGTCGAGGGGACAATTTGCATATTAGCCTTTTATTATGTAGGATACAGTCCTCTTTAATGTGAACTGATACTCTTATTAGGTGCAGTGTTTTTTTTTTATATAGCTTTTTTTAAATCAAGAAAGTTGTTCATTTGGTTTAACAAGGTAAGTTTTCTCTACCTCGCTTTCTGGCTAAGACAGCAAGGCTGGCTCACAGTGACAGTCCATGGCCTACTCTTATTCTGTTGGATTTGTTACTGGAATCAAAGCCATAGATCCATGCAGGGAAACGAACTTGGGGAAGAGTGAATCTTATAAATCTTAAAATCGAAAAAGTAATCCCCTGGAGCTATTAAACCATTATCCAATTTAGCAGTTAAAAAAGAGGTACATGCTATAATTAATTCATTCTATAAAGTCCAAGATCTAGAAACAAAATAATTTCAAGGACAACCAGGATCATCAATTTTATGTATTCGGTGCTAATGAAAAACCAAATATTTGACTCTGAAAAAAGGAATTTTAAATACTGCTGGCAATTCACATAAGTAGTTATACTTTGAATATGCTTGTAGGATGAAAATAACTTAACACCCCCAAATAATACATGATGGTTTTTTTCTATATATATCATTATGCTATAAGCCATAAAAACTTTCCCCATGCAAAATTTAGTATGATGGGATAAGGAGAGAGGTGAAATAGGGGGGTATAAGAAGGAAATCCATTGATAGGAAATGGATATATTGGAGGACCTGAATAGGCTAATAGCATTTGACTGGACAGTAGAGATTACAAGGCTAAGTAAAGCCTAAGTAAACAATGCATTTCTTCACTGCCTTATTGAAGAGGTTACTAGCAATGTAAGAAGTTGGTATGGCACTAAAGGGGAAGAAATCACAGCAAAGTCCTACTGTTAAGTAGTAGAAGCACTAAAACTTCTAGAAATACTATCTAAAAGAAAAAATAAATAACTGTGGCTAAACCTTAAAAAAAAAAAAAGTTGTTGGTATGGCAAAGGTGAAGGTTAGCATAGCTCCTGAATGTGGAAATCAATGTCTCCAACACTGCTTCACAAGCTTTTTAAAAAAATCTTCACCTGAGGATATGTTTTAATTGATTTTTCTTTTTTCTTTCTTTTTTTTTTTTTTAAAGAGAGAGAGAGAGAGAGAGAGAGAGAGAGAGAGAGAGAGAGAGAGAGAGAGAGAGACAGGAAGGGAGGGAGAGGGAGAAAGAGATATGGGAGAGTAATATCTATCAGCTGCCGCCCCGACCAGGAATCGAACTTTTAATGTAGGTATGTGCCCTGACCTGGAATGGAACCCACAACCTTTGGATGTAAGGGATGATGCTCCAACCAACTGAGCCACGCAGCCAGGGCACAAGCTCTGATTTTTTAAAAAATAAGAAACTCGCGGTTTGATTCCTCATCGGGGCATGTATGGGAGGCAGCCAATGAGTGTTTCTCACAACAACCTGTTGGGTTCTTTTTCTCTCTCTCCCTTCCTCTCTTTAAAATAAAAACCAGAAGAAGAAATTCAGTTAATCTCTTGCCTGATAGACTAACTTCCTAACAAATAGTGGGAACCCCACATTTTTTCCAAGTGAAAAATGTGCAAGGACTTATTAATACATGCAAATATTAGTACTGATATGTTCTTTGGTAAGTCTTGAGTGTATGATCTCAATTATATTTTCAAAGATACCTTACACAGTAGCACCTCCTCTGTGGTTTTTGCTTTCTGTGGTGTTAGTTGCCCTCCGCTAGCTGCAGTCTGAAGATCTTCAAGGGAAAATTCCAGGAATAACAATTCGTACGTTTTCTACGGCCGGCTGTTCTAAGAAGGGGGGTGAAGTCTCGCGGGAGCTGGCGCGGTGTCTGGCGGGGCAGCTGATGTGAGTCCGGCCCATCCGGGGCAGCACGTGCTCCACGGCCGCCAGTCACTTAGCAACCGCCCGGGTCAGCAGGCCCACTGTGGGTATCCGCGCTGCTTGTGCCCGAGTAGCCCTTATTTTACTAAATTATGGCTCTAAAACACAGGCGTAGTGGTGCTGGCAATTCAGACGTGCCAAAGAGAAACTGTAACGTGTTTCTTCCCTTTAGTGAAAAGGTGAAAGTTTTCCACTTAATAATAATAATAATAATAATAATAAATCGAACGCTGAGGTTGTTAAGGTCTATGGTAAGAACGAATCTTCTCTTCATGAACCTGTGAAGGGGAAAAAAAAATAATAATAAGACATCCATGCTAGTTTTGCTGTTGCACCTCATACTTCAAAAGTTGCCTGCACGCTGCGCGGTAAGGGCCTTCGTTAAGATGGAGAAGGTGTTGTATTCGTGGGCGGGAAGACAGGAACAGAGAGTGTGTTTCCGTTAACGACGGTGTTTTATGCTGGAAAACATTCGGGCGCTACGAAGACTTCCGCAGGGGATCCCGAAAGAAGAGACACCAAGCTATTAACCGCAAGTAGCGGATGGTTACAGAGAGGTTCGGGGGTAGCTTTGAACTGAAAAATACAATAATGACTAGAGTGCCTGCATCTCCTGGTGAAGCTCCTGGCACGTTCCCCGCGGAGTGGGAGAAGCTGAGTAAGGAGGCCACGTCCAAAGCAAGTCTTCGGTGGCCATTGAAACTTGGCTCTTGTGGGGTAAGATGCCCAACAGAATGTACCCTCGCAAAATGCAAAGGAGGCACCAGGGCATCGGACACGGAGGGACAGGTTAACTCTGGAACTTTGTGACAGTGCTACAGGGCGTATGATAAAGCCAGGGTAGTGTACAGGGCAAAGGACCCAGAGGCTCTCAAAAACAAAATTTATCTGCCCATGTTCTGGCAACATAATCCGAAAGCCTGGATGACAGCCATCATGTTTATGGAATGGTTCCAGCTATGCATCACAAGAAGAAGAAGGGTGAGTACAGTGCCATAAGATATTTTGAAAGCGAGAGAGGGAGAGAGAGACCACATTCCCATAACTTTTATCACAGTATATTGCTACAATTATTCTATTTTATTATTAGCTATTGTTGTTCATCTCTTACTGTGCCTAATTTATAAATTAAACTTTATCACAGATATGTATGTATAGAGAAAAACCACTATATATATATGTATATATATGTGTGTGTGTGTATATATATATATATATATATATGTGTGTGTGTGTGTGTGTGTGTGTGTATATATATATATATATATATATATATATATATATATATAAATTTCAGTCCTATCTGTGGTTTAAGGCATCCACTGGGGGTCTTAGAACATATCCACCTTGGATAAGGGGAGGACTACTGTACTACTATGGATTTTCCAAAATAAGCATGTAATACATTATTGTTGGAAAAAATGATTAGTGTTATTTTCAAAAGGCATAATCTACAACAACCTTTGCCATAGCATTCTGT
Organism: Cnephaeus nilssonii; assembly: GCF_951640355.1. Lineage (NCBI taxonomy): Eukaryota > Metazoa > Chordata > Mammalia > Chiroptera > Vespertilionidae > Cnephaeus > Cnephaeus nilssonii. The sequence goes on from NC_137073.1 coordinate 56,673,169, forward strand.
TTCTTTTCAGTGACTTGAAAATGGAAAATGAAGTGTATTTCCTCACAAATAGTTTTCTTTCTCGTCATATTTGTAATTTCTTTTCACTTTGCAGCTGTAGATTTGAGTCTCTATTTTAGGTTCTTAGTGGGATGGCATTGGAGATTTGGTTTCAACAAGAAAAATCCCCAGATGTATAAAGAATGACATAGATTTTCCAGTTATATTTAGCAGCAAAGAAAAACCACATAAGGGTGTTGAATATTTTTGTTTTTATCATGAATAGAAAATAGTCTTTTCAAAGTAGCCTATAGGAAGTCAGAATACCTGATTCTTATTATAATGCATTTACGGCTAATGAGTTGTGTGACATACACATCATTTCTCCTTTCTAAGTCTTAGTTTTTCCAATACTCAGTGAGGGGTTGGCCTAGATGACTGCAAGTTTCTTTTAAAAATAACGAGATTATTCTATGAAAAAATGCAAAAATTAATGCAAGGAAGTGCTTTGAGATTAGACCCCTGTGCTTCTGAATATTGATGGCTACAAGGAAAAATATTTTAAAATGCCAGCAATTTCTTGATGCTTGAGCACCAGGCACTCTGCTGTGACCTTTTGTAAGAGGGTTTTGTGCTAGGTGCATGCAAAAATGGGCATTTTTACTCTCCTGAAATAAAGGGCTGAACCTCATCAGGAAACAGCACCTGAGACATTGAATGCCTGAATACCTAGAGCAGGTATGGAGGAATTGGTCAAAGTATACTCTGGTCAATGGCAGAGTATTGGTACCAGAAGGAGAGCAATCAGAGAGAGATGATCCGTAGGAAGATTGTTGTGTAGGGGTATGAGTAATGGACTCTCTGCGCAGCAGTCATGAATATCCAAGTTTAAAGTTCCCTGTCTGCATTGTGTTCATTTTCTCAACCCCATACTGGCTTTGCTGACTTTCGGAGAATAAGGGAAGGGTGTGGGTCAATGCTTAGAGAAGAGCTGTGAGAGACATCTGCAACATCTGCAGCAGTGGGGGAATGGTGCTGTGACCTACAGAGCAGCCCAGGTAAGCAGTGCTGAGGGTGAGGCAAGGGGGCAGCAGCAGGACTGATTTGTGGGACCTGTAATAGGCCTTGAATGCCTGGGAAGTGGAACATGATAAAAGGCAGCCCTTCCTGTCAATCCAGTTTGAATATCCTATATGATGAAGAAAGGAAGATAAAAAGGGAATGACGGAAAGAGGGAGAATTTTAGATTCCTGGGTCCGAATCCCTGTGTGTGTGTGTGTGTGTGTGTGTGTGTGTGTGTGTGTATGTAGTTTTCCTAATTAATTTATGTTTTGGTGGTTCTCACATGCTGTAGTTCACTCATTTCATTATTCTATCTGAACAGGCTACAATGTACTATATTCTTAATGAATATTTGAAAGCTTTCTGGGATTTTACTGATATGAATAATACTGAGCAAACATTCATACACATATTTCCTGGTGCATATTTGAGAGTTTCTTTGGGGACTATGTGAAGGAGCAGAATTGCTGGGCCATGGAGTATGTGCCTGTGGAGCTTTATGAATTGATGCCATTGTTTCCTAAGGTGGTTGCAATAATTTCATCCTTAGTGTTGTTTCTGCCTCTAGTTTTTCTCTAAATTAATCTGTCCTGTCCACTACCATTAGTCTGGTCTTCCTAAAATGCTACTTTCAGTATATGTTTTCCTCATATCCTGAGTGCTAATTTTACACAAGAACCTACTACAGTGTGGAGAAACAGAGTTTTGGCATCCAAAATATGCATTTTGGGGGCTATTAATTATTTTAAGCTGGTTATTTTTCAGAAAAGAAAAGATTCAAGAAGAGCCTTCTACTTCCCCCTTAATTGCCTAAAAGAATTCAGATAGAAAAACCTGCTGAAAGGGAGCTATCATCTTAGCATAATATGAACTAAGTATGGCAGACAGGGAGTAACCTAGCAAAGTCTATTTGTTAGACTTCCCTCTCTGTCCCATTGTTTCTGGGTGGCCTGGCAAGAATTTGTTTACCAAATGTTTACTCTTTCATATACTTGTGAATTGCCTACTTTCCCTTTGAAATCCCAGACCTTTCCTTCCTCTCCTTAATCCAGATGGCATTTAGAACTCACCTACCTGATTTGTCCTCACTCCCATATTTTTTCTTTTTTTTTTTTAAGTCCTCACCTAAGAATATGTTTTCATTGATTTTTTAGAGATAGAGGAAGGGGGGGGGAGAGAGAGAGAGAGAGAGAGAGAGAGAGAGAGAGAGAGAGAAATATCAATATGAGAGAGAAACATCAATCAGTTGCCTCCTATGTGCACCACAACTGGGGTTTGAACCTGCAACCTAGGTATGTGCCCTTACTGGTATGGAACCTACAACATTTTGGTATATGAGACAATGCTCCAAACAACTGAGTCACCTGGCCAGGGCCTCAGGTCACATATTCTTACAGAGCTTCCATATGTACATACGTAATAAGTTTGGGTGTGTTGTTATTTTTTTCTGTCAATCTGTCTCATGTCAATTTGATTATTAGATCAACCAGAAGAACTTAGAAGGGTAGAATTAAAATTATTTTTCTCCCCCACAATAGCAACTTATTATCTACATCAACAAATCCAAACTCTTTTGACATCTTTTTGAGGGTTTTCATATTTACCTTTCTCAGTGAAAACTTTTGTCCTAAATAGGTTGAATTTTGTAGTCTTTACCCCTTGAATGCATGTTCTCTTTGCCTCTGAGCTTTTGCACCTAAAACTTCCCTGCCCAGAATCTATCCCTTTCCTCTCTGCTTTCTAAGTGCTACCTATTCTTCCAAGTCTGTTGATGTCTTCCTTTTCTATGATTCCTCCCCTGGCTATTTCCATTTGCATTCTCCGAAGTCTCCTAGCAGTAAGAGTATGTTATTCAGTCATTTATTAAAACACAGTTTGGAGGTTCATATTATTAATTGTTATGTATGCAAGGAGAAAAGGCCAGGGTTTAAGGAGTTGCTTTCAGAACAATACGCCCACCAGTTATGCATCATTCATCAAGCAGAGGCTGGACCACAATTTATCATGAGTGCTGGAGGGAATCGAGGGTTAACTGCTGAGTTGGACCTGATCATCACCATTGTCCCTTTCAACATACGATTTGATGTGTCTGAGTCTTGCCATGAGAGATCTGATATGGAGAGACCTCTACAGTCTGATCCCAACCTTCCTTTCCTCTTTTATCTCTCACCAGGCACTAACAGGACCCTTTGCTGGTCCATTTGGTCTTCTTTTTATCTTCCAAACTAGTCTTCCTAACTGTTGCCAAATCTCTGTTTGGGCACCTCTCTATGGACCTCATCACTCCATCCCACTGAGCTAAATGCTCTCCATCTTTCTAGAACTGGTTAGAAAGCCTTTTCAGGCCATCTTAGCTTATATGACTCTCTTCTCTCAAAGAATTTTTGGTGCTCAACTGTTACTGCCTTATAACTATCGTTTTATGTGTAAACATCAAAATCAGGAACCATAACTTAAACTTAGGTGAGCACAGTGTCTTGAACAGGGATATTATTCAAAGGCTAGCTCTTGATTGACAAATGATGGATACTGCAGAAATAACTCTGATTCTGGTTTCTATTTTGGTTTTATAGATGGATGATACAGTTTGCATTCAAAGATTGTATTTTCTATGCTGGGTTTACTTACATCAGCAAGATTTATGCTTGAATTCTTAACTGGAATACTGTTTTGTGATGGCTATTTTCTTTTTCTTTTTCTTTTTTTTACTTTGCCAGTTTACAAGTATTAAATACAGAATGAAAATTAGGATTTGGGACACATGTAATCCAAAGATGTTGCGAGACTTCTATGTGTATCCACAGTAGGGATACTTGGCATCTGTGATATTTCAATATGATATAGAACCCGTATTTTTTTACCCAATCTTTAAGCTTTTTGAACATTTTCTATTGTTGTTTTCTTGTGTTAGATTGAAGAAAGACCTGCTACTGATTCAAGGCAGTTTGACCTAGGATTACTGAAAAGATTGTACCTTAGTTTTCAAATCTTAGTATTTTTTGATACAAATTTTCTTTTAAGCCTAGCCTCATTTAAATGCTAATTTCTCCTTCATGCAGCAAGTTTCTTGTTCTACTCTATATACCCTCAGAGCTGACCTGAGTGTGGAGATTCCATTCACTTCAAAGGAAACTTTATGCTTGGATCCTCTCCACAGGGGTGCTCAGACTAACACAAGAAATGATCTCTATTATAGCTTTCCCCCCATCCCCTGCCCGCCCCTGCATTTGTAAAGAAAATAAAATAAAAAGAAAGATTTCCCAATGCATTTATTCTAAGAATTGAATCAGTACTGCATAATGAAGCATTCATACACTATTGCTAGTTCACAGTCCTAATGATCCTTTTCAGAAACACTGGGACATTAAAGGTATGTCGGAATAGTAGAATACATTCGTGTACCTATTACTTTCAAACAAATAATATACTATGTTATTACTCTCATGTGCATATGTTGGAAATGGTCTCATGACTACATTATAGATAGACACACTTTACATGCAAAAATATTATTACCTTAATGTGGTCATATAGAGTAGCTAGCTATTAAATGTCTAATAGATGTTCTTTCTATGGTTTGTATATTTAAATTAATCCTTTTTTTCATCTGCTATCTTAGATCTTAAATTCTTTTCTGTTTTCTTTTGTTTGTTTGTTTTTTGAGTGGGGAGCCTTACAACATGGATGATCTAGAGCTCATCAAGTTGAAGATAGGAAATTATTATTTAAATTTTCAATACTCTTGATATTCAAAATTAAGAGGCTCTTTTGTTAGTGTAATATTCATAATTAAGAACGTTTTTCCCAATATGGATAACTTAAGATTGTTCAGGTATAACTAATTTGAATTGGAAAAAATAGTAATTAATATTACTATCTGTTAATCTTTTCCTTAAAATTTATAAGCTACTTTCACATCCATTACTTTATTGGAAACCCACAAAAAATTTTTAAAAATAAAATTAATTTTATGATTTCCCTTTATTCATGAGGGATCTTAGGACTAGATAAATCAAAATCTCACCTAGGGGCTTACAGAGCTGGAAGGGAATGAAGCTGGAATTCCAAAGATGATTTTGTTCCTTCTAACCCCAAACTCTTGACTATATGCTGCTGCCTGTGAATGGTTGATGGGCCATTCAAAGGAGGTTTTGAATCTTGCTGTTTATTCTAATAGCTACTTATGTAACTAAAAGACTCTCTTTCCCTGTGTTTTAGGTTAAGTGGCATGTTTTATATATATATATATATATATATATATATATATATATATACACACACACACACACACACACACACACACACACACAGTTTATTAAAGAATAAAATCTAATACACAGAGTGTTGTCTACTGTCAGTTAATCTATAACAAAAATATAAACTATATTAGATGTTTGGGTAATAATTCCAAAGGGGTATTGTTATAGCTTTTTTTCCTTTCTCTACTGGGATAATCTGGTTTAACTGATTCTTATAAAGTAATTATAAAGTAAAGCCCACATTTTTATAATGAACTAGAGGCCGGTGCACGAAATTCGTGCACAGAGGGGGGGTGTCCCTCAGCCCAGCCTACACCCTCTCCAATCTGGGACCCCTCAAGAGATGTCCGACTGCCCGTTTAGGCCCGATCCCAGTGGGATCGGGCCTAAACGGGCAGTCGGACATCCCTCTCACAATCAAGGACTGCTGGCTCCCAACTGCTCGCCTGCCTGCCTTCCTGATTGCCCCTAACCACTTCTGCCTGCCAGCCTAATCACCCCCTAACCACTCCCATGCCAGCCTGATTGATGTTTAACTGCTCCCCTGCCAGCCTGTTTGCCCCCAACTTCTCTCCTCTGCCGGCCTGGTCACCCCTAACTGCCATCCCCTGCAGGGTTGATTGCCTCCAACTGCCCTCCCTTGCAGGCCTGGTGCCTTCCAATTGCCCTCCCCTGCTGTCCATCTTGTGGTGGCCATCTTGTGTTCACATAGGGGCAGGATCTTTGACCACATGGGGGCAGCCATATTGTGTGTTGGATTGATGGTCAATCTGCATATTACTCTTTTATTAGATAGGATAGAGGCCTGGTGCATGGGTGGGGACCAGCTGGTTTGCCCTGAAGGGTGTCCTGGATCAGGGTGGGGTTCCCTTGGGGCGTGGAGCAGCCTGAGCGAGGGGCCTGTGGTGGTTGCAGGCCAGCCAAGCCCCTGGCGACCCAAGCAGAGGCCCTGGTATCTGGAATTTATTTACCTTCTACAATTGAAACTTTGTAGCCTGGAGCGGAGCCAAGCCTCCTGCTGGATCCATGGCTGCTGCTTGGATTTGTTTACCTTCTATAATTGAAACTTTGTATCCTTGAGTGGAGGCCTGGGCCCTCCAGAGTGTGTGGAAAGCTTAGCTTCTTCTGTTGCCGGGGAAACCCAATGGTGGCCATCTTTGCTGGGGTTAATTTGCATACTCGCCCTGATTGGCTGGTGGGCGTGGCTTGGCTGGTGGGCGTGGCTTATATAGCGGAGTGATGGTTAATTTGCATATTACCCTTTTATTAGAGAGGGTTTATCATCTGATTCATCTGAATAATAAAAATACCATCCCCTATGGACTTATATGGAAGTTTGAAATAAAAAAGAACTCAGGGTTTCCATAATGACTTATGAATATTATTTTTTAAATTACAGTTGATAGTCAATATTTTACTATTTTCAGGTGTGCAGCATCATGGTTAGACAGTTATATAATTTATGAAATAATCCTCTTCAATAAGTCTAGAACACCCCTGACACCATACATAGTTATTACAATATTATTGACTATATTTCCTACACTGTACCTTGTATCCCAGAGATTATTTTGTAACTGCCATTTTGTATTTCTTTTTCATTTTTGAAAATGTTTTAATTGATTTTTAGAGATAGAGAGGAAGGGAGAGGGATAGAGAGATAGAGATATTGATGAGCGATAACATCATTGATCGGCTGCCTCCTGCAAGCCCCCTACTGGGGATGGAGCCCGCAACCTGCAACCCATGCTTGTGCCTTGACTGGTAATTGAACGGGTGACCTCTTGGTTTCTGGGTTGATGCTCAACTGCTGAGCCACACAGGCCAGGCATTTTGTATTTCTTAATCCCTTCATCTTTTTCACTCATCTCACCAGACCCTCCCATCTGGCAACAATCAGTTTGTTCTCTATAAGTTTGTTTCTGTTTTGTGTCTTCATTTATTTTGATTTTTAGATTCCACATATAAGTGAAATTATATGGTTTTCTTTCTCTGTCTATTTCACTTAGCATAATGCCCTCTAGGTCCATTCATGTTGTCTCAAATGGTAAGATTTTATCTTATTAAATGACTGAGTAATATTCCATTGTATATACTACTTCTTTATCCAATCATTTATCCATGGACACTGGTTGCTTCCATACCTTGGCCATTGTAAATAATGCTGCAATGGAACATAGGGGTGCATATATCTATATTTAATTAGTGTTTTGGATTTCTTCACATACATACCCAAAAGTAGTCATATAATAGTATTATTTTTAATTTTTTGAGGACCCTCCACACTGTTTTCCATTGTGGCTACACCAATCTGCATTTACACCAACAGTGCTCAAAGGTTCCCTTTTCTTCACATTCTCACCAACACTTGTTTGTTGATTTATTAATGACTAGAGCCCTGGTGCACGAAATTCGTGCACAGGGTGTGGAGGGGGGCGGGGGAGGGGGGTCCCTCAGCCCAGCCTGTGCCCTCTTACAGTCCAGGACCCCTCAGGGGATGTCCGACTGCCAGCCTAGGAATGGGGCCTAAGTCGTCAATCAGACATCCCTCTCTCAGTCTGGGACCCCTCAGGGGATGTCCGGCTGCCTAAACCAGCAATTGGACATCCTCTGAGGAAGGTAGCAGTGTGCCAAGTGGCAGGTGGCCAGGGAGGAGCCTGAATTGGGTCCAGGTGCCGCACCACCCACGCTCATCCTGGCCCACTGTGCCTGCTGCTGCAGAGTCTGGAGAGGCTTCTGCTGTGGCAGCTGTATTCCCCAGCTGTGAGCCTGACTTCTGGCTGAGCGGCACTCCTCCTGTGGGAGTGCACTGACCACCAGGGGGCAGCTCCTGCATTGAGCGTCTGCCCCCTGATAGTCAGTGCACATCATAGCCACCAGTTGTTCCAGTTGTTCTGCCTTAATGGCTGCTTAGGCTTTTATTATATAGATAGCCATTCTGACAGGTGTGAGGTGATATCTCATTGTATTTTTAATTTGCATTTCCGTGGTGATTAGTGATGTTGAGCATCATTTTATATGTCTACTAGAGGCCAGGTGCATGAAATTCGTGCATGGGTGTGGTCCCTAGGCCTGGCCGGTGATTGAAGCACGAGTGTTTGGTGTGGAAGGGCAGATCCCAGCTGACCTCTGGGCCCTGGGCAGCACCTGGGCCCTTGGGCCCCCCGAGCGGCCCTCTCTGCCTGAGTCATCGGGCCCCTGCCCGGCTCCCTCAGTACCTGGGCGCCAGGCAGCAGCCCTGCTCCCATCTGCCTTGGCCTGATGCCGCCTGCTCACCTGCTCCACCGTCCTGCCCGGGTCCTGCTCTCATCGGGGCCCACTGGGACCAGCAGCACCTCCACTGCCGTCCACTGCCAGCACTGCGTCGCTGACACCACCATGGTCAACACTGCCCCCTGGTGGTTAGCACACATCATAGCAATCGGTCAAACTCCCAGTCAAGGGGACAATTTGCATATTAGGCTTTTATTATATAGGATTGGCCATCTAGCCTCTTTAGAGAAATGTTTATTCATGTCCTCTGCCATTTTTTATTTGAATTGCTTGTCTTTTGGTGTAAAGTTATATGAGGTTTTTATATATTTTGAATATTAACCCTTATCAGGTGTATCAGTAGCAAATATTTTCTCCCATTTGGTACGTTGTCATTTTGTTCTGTTGATAGTTTCCTTTGCCATACAAAAACTTTTTTGTTTATTTTTCTTTTGTTTTTCTTGTCTAAGGAGACATATTGGGGGGAAAAAACCACATTAGTAAGACCAGTGTCAGTTTATTGCCTATGTTTTCTTCTAGGAATGTTATGGTTTCAGTCTTACATTTAGGTCTTTAATCAATTTTTATTTTATTTTTGTATATGGTATAAGAAAGTGGTCTAGTTTCTCTCTCTTTCTGTTTCTTTTAAAAAAAATATGTTTTTATTGATTTTACAGTGAGGAAGGGAGAGGGATAGAGACTTAGAAACATTGATGAGAGAGAAATATCGATCAGCTGTCTCCTGCATGCCCCTCACTGAGGATTGAACCCACAACCAAGGTACATGCTCTTGACCAGAATTGAACCCAGGACCCTTCAGTCTGTGGGCCAACGCTCTATCCACTGAACGAAACCTGTTAGGGCTTCTTTTTTTTCTTTTTTTCTTTTTATTTTGCATGTGTCTGTCCAGGTTTTCCAAAACCATTTATTGAACAGACTATCTTTACCCCAGTATATATTCTTGCCTCCTTTTCATAGATTAATTGACCCTATAGGCATGGATTTATTTCTGGGTTCTCTATTTTGTTCCATTGATCTATGTATCTGTTTTTATGCCAGTACCAAGCTGTTTTGATTATTATAGCCTTGTAGTATAGCTCGGTATAGTACAAGTTTGTTCTTCTTTCTCAAGATTGTTTTGACTAATCTTGGTCTTTTGTGATTTTATGTAAATTTTAGGATTATTTATTTCAGTTCTATGAAAGCTGGGCTTGCTTCTCTTACCCTGTGAGGGGGTCCATGAAGTCATGACTACTATCCTATCTAATAAAGAAGGAATATGCTAAGTGACCATCACACCCTAACAAAGATGGCGGCGCCCACAGCCAATAAGGATGGAATATGCTAATTGACTGCCACACCCTCAAAGATGGCCATTGGTATTTTGATAGGGATTGTAATGAATCTATAGATTGCTTTAGGTAGTATTCACATTTTAACAGCTAATTCTTCCTATCCATGAGCATAGTATATCCCTCCATTTATTTGTATCTTCTGTTTCTTTCTTCAATGTCTTATAGTTTTCTGAGTACAGGTCTTTATCTCCTTGGCTAAATTTATTTCTAGGCATTTTATTCCTTTTGATGCAATTGTAAATGAGATTAAAAAATTTTTCTCTTTCTGAGTGGTATATAAAAATACAGTCAATTTCTGAATATTAATTTTGAATCCTGCTACTTTACTGAATTCATGTAACAGTTCTAATAATTTTTCAGTGTAATTTTTAGGGTTCTCTGTAGTATCATGTCATTTGCAAATAATGACAATTTTACTTCTTTTACAATTCAGATGCCTGAATATCTCTGTTTTGTATCCATACTATGTGTATTTCTTTATTTGCATCTGACTTTATATCCTAGACCTCAAACTAGAACTATTGTTTTTCATGGTTTAGTCAATATGAAATAAGGTGCATTAATTAATTTGTGGGTGAATCATTTATCTTTGTAAATAATGTTGCAATGAACATAGGGCTGAATATATCTTTTTGAATTAGTGTTTTGGATTTCTTTATCTAAAATACTAGTTCTTTCCATTCATCCATTCATTCTTTATACAACATTTATCAGTTGAAAACCCACTATGTGCTAGTTTTAGTTCTAGTAGCCTGAAAACACTAGTTTAATAAAGGAGCAAATTATTTATTCTAACAGAGCAATTGCTATTAAAAATGTGGTCCCTTGAAACCTGAGCTTGCTTCTCTTACCCTGTGAGGGGGTCCATGAAGTCATGACTACTATCCTATCTAATAAAGAGGGAATATGCTAAGTGACCATCACACCCTCACAAAGATGGCACGCCCACAGCCAATAAAGATGGAATATGCTAATTGACTGCCACACCCTCAAAGATGGCAGTGCCCACAGCCACAAGATGGCGGTGCCCAGTCCCCTCAGCCCCGCCAGGGCGGCAGGCACACGGCATGACTGGACCCGCCCCCAGGCAGGTCAGGCCACTCCACGTACCTGCCTCCTGAGTCCCCCAATCCCCTCAGCCCCCCAGCCTCCCAGGACCAGCCCGAGGTGTAGGCAAGCCTTGGATGGTGGCTTCCCAGCCACCCAGGGCTGCCCAAGGCTCAGGTAACTAGGGCTGGTTGAGGCTTGTGCTGCTGGCAGTGGCAGCAGCAGAGGTGTGATGAGGGCGTCACCGTCCACTGGTCACTGGGTCACCTCCCGCCCCTGAGGGCTCCCAGACTGTGAGAGGGTGCAGGCCAGGCTGAGGGACCCCCCCCCCCCCCGCTTCAGTGCATGAATTTTTATGCACTGGGCCTCTAGTTTTAATACTAATAAGACATTATTTGCCCGTTTCAATGTGTTGTTATCTGCAGTATTGTTGCAAAAGAAATGATGGGTAAATTTGCTGGCATGAAATTATATTAATAATCATTGTCTTGCCCTGGCTGGGTGGGTTGGTTGATTGGAGTGTCAATCAGTATGTTGGGGGTTCAATTCCCTGTCACAACACATGACTAGGTTTCCAGTTTCATCTCTGATCTGGGCAAGTACATGAGGCAGCAGATTGGTGTTTCTCTCTCACACTGATTTTTTTTCCTCTCTCTTTTCCCTTCTTCTTTCTCTAAAAATAAGTGAAAGCATATCCTTGGATGAGGATTAAAAAAAGAGAAAATAATAGCCCAGCCAGTGTGGCTCAGTATTTGAGTGTTGACCTATGAACCAGAAGGTCACAGTTCAATTCCTGGTCAGGGCACATGCCAAGGTTTCAGGCTCAATTCCCAGTAGGGGGTGTGCAGGATGCAGCCAATCAATGATTCTCATCATTGATTTTTCAGTCTCTGTCCCTCTCCCTTCTTCTCTGAAATCAATAAAAATATATTTAAAAATAATAATCATTGTTTTTTTCATGGCCATCCACTCATATAAAAAAAATGTAATGCCATCTTTACTTAAGAATGTCATAGATGTGGCAGTAAAAATAACTTTATTACACTTGATACTTGAATACCTTTTTTAATGTTCTTTGTGACCAAATAAAAAGTACTTCTACCAAATGAAGTACTTCTGCATACTCAATATTGTCATGAGGAATAACATTTATTTAATTTTTGGAGTTGTGTGCTAAAATAGCTGCTTTTTCCATGCAATACCATTTTTACTTGAAAAAACTTACTGGCAGAGAAAAGTGTAGTTATTTAGACTTAGTATTTGGAGATATTTTCTAGAAAATGGAACAATGTGAGCCTGTGATTTCAAGGAAAATAACCATATTTGTTGTCAATGATAAATTCCAAAATTTGAAACAAAAATTAGAGTTTTGGAAAACTTGTATTTGCCAATGCTTAAAGATTTTTCTTAAAGATAATTGATGGTATTGACAAATGTAATTTTCATACTGTATAATTAAATGTGCCAACATTTGGGAAATTGGCATAACTCAGAGAACCAATATTTTTCAAATGACCACTCCTGATGATAGTAGGTCATTCTTGGGTAAAAGATTCATTTATAATATAAGATAAATCAGTTGATTTTAATGTGAAGGGTTCTTGTGTGGAATGCCTTATAAATGTTGATTAGATCCTGTTAACTAATTGTGCTGTTGAATTTTTCCCTATTCACATTGATTATTTTTATCTAGTTGTTTTATCAATTGTTAAAAGAGGGGTGTTGAAGTCTCCAAGTATCATTGTGTCTATTTCTCCGGCAACATTTCTTTTTTTCTGACTGCTCTACATCCTTCCCACATCTGTAAGCCCATAAATTATTCTATTTTATGCCAGTGTTAGTTGCATCTCTACTACTGTACAATAAATTTGATTTAAGTCCTAGATTGTAGAGAAGGTCCAATCAGTCATTCCATGATAACATTGTTTCTCAAACTAGGGTCTACCGATATATTTTTAGCATGTTCAGAAAACTATATACAGATTTAAAAATGTTTGTTTTTATTTCAAGTCTAACTTAAAATAATTAATGTAATCATAGTCTGGTTGAATAATGGTGTTTGTAATTAGAAAGCAAGCTCTGGTACCTTACTGCCTGGGTTTGAATCCTGGCAGTATCTATCTATCTATCTATCTATCTATCTATCTATCTATCTATCTATCTATTTTTTTGAATTCAGAGAGGAAGGGAGAGGGAGAGAGAGATGAAAACATCAATGATGAGAGAATCAATGATCGGCTGCCTTCTGCACACCCCACAATGAGGATTGAACCCGCAACCTGGGCATATGCCCTGACCGGGAATCGAACTGTGACCTCCTGGTTCATAGGTTGATGCTCAAGAGCTGAGCCACGCCAGCTGAGCTGGCAGTAGCTTTTGTAACTTACTCTAGTCTTTGCTTGCCAGTGTTCTTGTCTGTAAAATGAGAAAATGATAGTACCATCTCATAAGTTTGGTATGAATATTAAAGGAGTTGATGTGGTGAGATCTTAGAAAATTGTCTGCCATATAGTAAATGCTCAATAATGCTCTCTTTTTATTACATAAATAATAATTTTGAGCCAAAGGGGCATCTCATGTTAGATATAATATAGGTTTTGCTTTTGCTGTGGTTTGAATAGAGGAATATGGTAGAAGAGATGAGTTATTTTACACATGTACAATATGAGATATGAATAAGAATGTTCAAAGCAGCACTGTTTGTCATATATTCACACAATAGAATATTATACAATAGATAAAATGAATGAAGTGCTATATCATGCCACAGTAGAATATGGATGGATATTAGCAATCCTATATAATAAAGATCTAATATGCTAATTAGACCGAACAGCAGAACGACCATCTGTACAACATTCCGGATGAAGCTGGGGCTGCGAGGGCTGAGCCCCTTGCATGAATTCATGCATTGGGCCTCTAGTATAATAATAAAGAAAAAAATAAGTCTCCAAATATTGTATATCATATGCCTTCTTTTATGGTTAAAAACAATAAAAATAAATAATACACTTTTTAGAAATATGTAAACCTGTTAAGACATATATAAAACTATGCATATGAAATACATACCTTTTTTGAAAGCAAAAGGGATGGTAAATACAGACTTTAGAATGATAGTTGCCATTGGTGTGAATAGGAGGGCTGTATTGTTAGAGTATATTATTGTCAAGATCCTAAACTTTATTTTGAATGGTGGGTTACTGTCGTTTATAACATTGTGAACATTAACTAGATAACTTAATAAAAGAGGACCATGAATATTAATGATGACAACGTGTGATGAGCCAAAGATTATGATTTATTCAATTTTGTGCACCTGAGTTCCAGCAAAAGAGAGAGAGAGAGAGAGAGAGAGAGAGAGAGAGAGAGAGAGAGAGAGAGGAAGAGAGGTTATTCATGGCACATGATGGCACAAACATGTTGACAAACCTTGTTACTAGAGCAGTGAGTATGATATTCATGTTAGAAGGGGCATTTTGTTTCAGCAAAAATCATCGGTTACATTAAGTCAATGTTAAGAATTTTTATTTTTTTTAATATTTACTTCATAATTTAAAATTTCAATTTAATAGTTGTCTAAGTACTTATACAATGGAATTTCCACCTTGTTTTTAGTTTACACGTATATTATTTTGGAGATAATTTAAGTGATCATTGGAGAGTCCAAGAAATTATTTTTACTTAAAAAGGATTCTGTTCTTTAGGAAACACTGCACTGTAATCTCAATGGTCCCTTTCTTAAATTCCTTTATTTCAGAGATGCTCAAAATGAAATCCAAGGATGGCTTAGGGATGCTGAGATGCTTTTAGGGTTATACCACACAAAGTGTAAAAGACTCCACAATCATTGATGTTAAACATTAAAACGACACTTATTTGCCTTCATTACTCTCCCTCATAAGTGTACAGTAGAATTTTCCAGGATCTATATGATGTGTGATATCACAAGAGATTAACTGTAGAATAAGATAAGAGAGGTCAGAATCTACATTTAATTCTGGCTATTAAGTCAGACATTAGATTTGCCAACATGTAAATAATGACATTCTTCTCATATTTTTTCACTGTGGTTAGCATAGCATATTTTTTCATAAATGCATTATTAATGTGACACAAGTAATGAGTTTGTGAATTTTAATGAACAAATAAATATTTTTAAATCTCTCATTTTTAATACAATAAATATCCATTATTCGCATAAACAAGAGCTCTTTGGGGTCCTCAATAATTTTTAAGATTATTAAGGGATACAGAGAATCCAAAACTGTTGAGAACTGCTGCTTTAACCTATCTTCTCTTATTTCTATATTCTTACTAGGACTATACTGAAATACATAAGACATGAACTACTGTCATGTCTCACTATAATGAGCAGCTATGAAATTATACATAACTAGGGGGAGCAGGGTAAGCACAGAAGATTGTCAAGGTGACAAGCTCATGAGAGGACTTTGAGGCAGACTCCTGATTGAGAGAAGTAGGTGAGCAGGTATACACTATTGGATAGAGAGATGTTAAAGTCTGTGGAATTTTTGGAATAATAAACCCATAATTATCACATGAATGACATAAAAGAACACCAAAGACATCAGGTGAGGGGGAAACAAAAGGATGTGGTAGTGAAAACCTGGGCAAGTCAGCAGGTTTTACATGGCCTGGCCTGGCCTGCTGAGTGGTGTCTGGTGGAGGGGCTCTGGTCAGTTTGCTTAGAGGTCCAGGGCTTTGGAAGCAAGATGGCATTTTTGTTTAAAATATGTGAAAGTGTACACATACACATACACACACAAGGATGCCCAGATCTCTGTTAGATACATACAAATCACTTCCCATAGGCTCCTAGAAAAAACTGCCTTTTTAACTTTACTAGTTAATCCCTATTTCAATATTTGATGAAAAATACAATGTCTGCTTCTTGGTTTTGTTTGTTTGTTTTTTGATGGGAGCAATTCATGTCATTTCAGTGAGAAGGGCCATATTTTAGATGTTAATAAAAGTTTTTCAAACTTTCCTTAAATGCCATGGAGACATGTATGTGAATAATAAACTCAGCAAGAGACACATTTAAAAAGAAATGTGTACCATGTGTGGAAAATTGGATAATGAAACCTGAAAGCTTTTTATTTCATGACACTAGTTAGCAACTTCATCATTCCATGTTCAGCTTTTTGGTTTTTCAACTTTATATCCTCAGAAAAGATAGACATCATTCATTTTATGAAGACTTGGAATATTTTTACACCCATGCACCATTCTTCATGTAACTGACAAATTACTTCTAACTCAGACATTTTGAAAAGAAATTCTGCTCCCTTAGGTACTTTGCCAGTAAACTCGTCACCTTTATCATGTTTTTGGTAGCTGTATCACATGGATATTTGTTTTAAGCACATAAACACCAACCATATAACAATATATGACAGGATATCTGAGGCATGGCATGTGCAAAGCTTGAACTTTTCTCTATCCTTAACTGAGGCTGTCAATCTGTTTAGTTTGGTATCTTAGAAGGAATGTGCCAATGTTGATCTTTTTTCTCTTGCTCTTCTGAGGTATGCAATTACTGAAATTATCTCATTTCAACAGAAGATACCGCTGGCAACAAAAAAGCATAAAAAATCTTCAAAAATCTCTTTTGAGGATGGAAATTATCCCATAAATTCCTGCAGGCTTAAGAACACTTCATGATATTTTCTCTTGAAATCCCTCACCCTTACCATCCCGCTTCCCCCCAACCCACCCCTCAATTCTCATTGCTTCTAATAAAAAGAGAATCCTGTTGAGATCCAGACTCTCTATCCATCAGGGCAGAGTTCTCTTAAATTGATGTGCTGAGCCATTAGTATTAAGAAGAGGAGCAAATTGTTTTAAAAGTTAATAGAGCACAAACCATATAAATTCAAAAGTAGTGTTTGGGATTTCTGTAGTCTATTGCATTTTTGTTTCTGCACAAGTAAGGCACTGCAGAAAAAACTGAGTGGTGTTAGAATGAGCTAGAGGATACAATACTTCTCATCTCTTTATCATAAACAATTGGAACAATTCTTTTGTTCTGTGCAGTAGCTAATAAGGTAGTATTCACAATTCTAGTTTTTCTTTATAATGCACTCAAAGGAAAAGCAAAAACAATTATATGGAAGCAACTTGGGGAATGGGAAGGTATTTAAAAAACATTTAATATTGAATTATAATTGCTCATCCAATAAAATGCTTTACTTTCTGCCTCTTGCTTATATATATTTTGATAATCTAGTTTCATAACCTCAATTTAAGTGGATTGTCTTGATAGCTATTGTCTTGATATTATTCTCTTTCCTAATTATTTGAGAAAAGAAAAACGCTTTCATTTAGACAGACAGTTCAATAGGTCTTGGAATCTTTATTTTCAAGGATTACTGAGAACTTCATCAACAACTTGTTCCTGCCTGGGTCCAATATTTTCATGTTTTGTTCATCGAAAATGTGGATCATCTTTTACTTTTATTAAGACAATTTAAGTTTATTTTGTAATAGTCAACATTGTGAGGCATTAAGCAAGAATGCCGTATTAGAGATAATTCATTTCAAAGACAGCTCTAAACTAACATAAGAGCTGGAAAAGCAAAGTACCATGGATAGCACTACTGTTTACTGATAATGTTAAATATAATGGTGACTTGTTATGGTTACATATTCTGCTGAACCAGAAACATGTTAGCAATAACTTAGTTTTGGACAAATGTGTGTGTGTGTGATGAAAATGTAAGTGGCCTTTCATGGTCTCTAAGTTTATATTCATTAATTATTTTTTTACAAAAGTAATTTACCATATCCTGATATTCTAAATAAATCAAAACTATGTTTTGCCCTACCCGGTTTGGCTCAGTGGATAGAATGTCAGCCCGCAGACTGAAGAGTCTTGGGTTTGATTCCAGCCAAGAGCACGTTCCTCAGTTGCAGGCTTGATCCCCGGCCCTGGTAGGGGCACGTGCAGGAGGCAACCAATCTATGTGTCTCTCTCACATAGGTCTCTCTCTCTCTCTCTCAAAAAAAAAAAAAAATCAATGGAAACATATCCTCGGGTAAGGATTAAACAAACAAACAAACTCCCCACTATGCCCTTTCCTGCAAATTCTGTTGGTTGAGGTCTCAGATTTGAAGTGGGCTTTTTGATATTCTTTGTTTTTAAAGTTCAATTTTCTCTTTCCTTGGGAATATATTGAAAGATAAAACTTATCTTGCTTTAAATGGAAGAGCCAATTCAATTCCAATGGCAACCAACATTTATGTAGTGCTTATAAGTAAAAGGGATTGCTGTGGGGCTTGTATAGGGGACAAGGGCAAGAGCACTGGAGTTAGATGCCTACACATAAAGCCTGCCTCCATCCTTACTCTCTGTGTCCATTAACCAATTGAGATATAAGTGTGATAAAAAAAATCACTGAATTTAAAGGTGAGATAAAAGTTTTATATCTTATCGTTTCTATTATGTATTTTACTTTTCATAAAATTTCTGAGGCAGTGCTGTGGACTGTGAGCATAACTGGGAATAAAAAGACATAGAAAAAAATCAGAAAACAATAGCCTACTTTACAATTCCTATGTGATCTCCCTTACTACTCAGATAGCAGGAGTTAGTTGACCATGTATAGGCTACTGTGCTAACCTTAGGAGCAGATTTTGGAAGCAAACCTGACTTCATTTTTCAGATTCAGAGCTGTCTATAGCACCTTGTAGGACTTGAAACTGCCGTTATTTATTCATTCACTCTATGTTCTGAAGGCACAAACATTTTGAAGAAAAGCCTATTAAAATGAGACCATCTTGGTAAAGAACAACCTGGGCATGTGGAAGAACTACATGTTTATTTTCCAACTCTGATATAGAGCCAATCCCTTTGCACAGAGAGGGAGGGAGGGAGGGAAAGAGGGAGGGGAAGAGGAGGAGGAGGAGGAGGAGGAGGAGGAGGAGGAGGAGGAGGAGGAGGAGGAGGAGGAGGAGGAGAGGGGGAGGAAGGTGGGTGCTGGTGAAAAGAGTAGAATCAAAGGTGAATTTTTTTCACATTTTTTCTTAGGATTGGGAAATACTAAGGTTGTCTTAAAATTATTTTGCTAACATTAGAAAGCCAACAAGCATATCCTTCAGTACACACTGTTAAATTCTCCATTTGATTTATTTTTGCATCTTAAAAGTCATTCTTTTGTAGAAAAAATATTCTTAATGAAGGAAAAGAACACAGTGCTTCTACTTTATATATAAAGAAACAACATAACTGAAAATTAGGACTAATACAAAAGGTATAATTTAACCCAATTACATAGTAATATTCATGCAGAGTCTTATGCTTTTAGAGAGTCAGTGGCTAAAGCTGATTTTTTTTTTCAAAGAATGGCATCATCTCTATTTTAATGCTGTCAGGTATGCATCATTTCCCCCTCCCAATATTTTATTATAAAATGTGTGTGTTTTTTAAATAGGAAAGTTGAAAGAAAAAGTGTATAGCGAACATT
This sequence comes from Cnephaeus nilssonii, assembly GCF_951640355.1. Lineage (NCBI taxonomy): Eukaryota > Metazoa > Chordata > Mammalia > Chiroptera > Vespertilionidae > Cnephaeus > Cnephaeus nilssonii. The sequence goes on from NC_137073.1 coordinate 56,692,612, forward strand.
CAGACCTACTTTCTACATTCTGTAATTGACATGTTACTATTGTTGCTTTATTATATACCTACTCATCTGCCTAACTTTCTATCCATCTGTCACTTTATTTTTATTTAGGTCTACATCTTATATTTTTTATTTTTAATATATTTTATTGATTTCAGAGAGGAATGGAGAGGGAGAGAGAGATAGAAACATCAATGATGAGAATCATTGATCAGCTGCCTCCTGCATGCCCCACACTGGGGATCGAGCCCGCAACCTAGGCATGTGCCCTGTCTAGGAATCAAACTGTGACCTCCTTGTTCATAGGTTGATGCTCAACCACTGAACCAGCCTGGCTGAGTGAGGTCTACATCTTTTAAAAAATAGGATAGAATTACTAGTATGTGCATATATTTTGAGACCAACTAGAAGGATTGAAAAAATATTTTGTATTTTTTAGAGGTTGTTTCTTAGAGAGGATTGTGTTAGTTTCCTATTGTTGCTGTAAAAAAAAAAAAAATGGCAGAAACCTACAGGCTTAAAACAACGCAAATTTATTCATCTTATAGTTCTGGAGTTCGGAAATCTGAATTGGGTCTTGTAGTCTACAGCCATACCACCCTGAACGAGTCTGATCTTGTCTGAAATGGGTTTTATAGGTAAAATCAAGGTGTCAGCAGAGCTACATTCCTTCTGGAAACTTTAGAGGAAAATTGGTTTCCTTGTTTTTCTATCATCTAAAGGACACCTTCATTCCTTAGCCCATGGCCCCTTCCTTCACCTTCGAAGTACATCACTCCAACCTTTTAGTCTCACATTAAATCTTCTCTACTTCTAATCCTCCTGCCTCCCTCTTATAAAAGACCCTTGTGATTACATTGGCTCCACCAAAATAATCCAGGATAATCTCCCTATCTCAAGATTCTTAATTTAATCACACCTGCAAAATCCCTTTTGTCATGTAAATTAACACAATCACAGATTCTACAGATCAGAATATTTACATATTTAAGAAGCCATTCAGTTCATCAAAGGATATTGTGTTGTGGCCTTTACTGTGTGTTTTGCTATTAGCACCCCTTAATACTAGGGGGGAAAATGTATGCTGAGTTTAATTATTTCCCTTTTGGCACATTCTATGAAATAAGTAATGCCCCCTTATGAATAGCTCTTACCATATGAGACAATGAACGCATCAGTAATCTACCATTCTTCATGATCACAAAGATGCACTGTTATTTTTATGCACAACAAAATAAGAAAACACAGCCAACTAAGCTGATTCACCACCTAATGTAAGATGCATATAAGCCTAACCAATGGACACAGATAACAGGGGGGTGAGGGCATGAGTGGGGAGGTTGGGGCATAATGGGCAGATAAGGAAACATATGTAATACCTTAATCAATAAAGGAATTTTAAAAAAGATGCATTCTGATTTGATACATGTTAAAATGTGATAAAATGTGTCTTAAAACAAATAAAATACTCAAAATAGTGGTTTCATTGGATTACCTGGCACAGAAATGGCCCAGGAAGTTCTTTTCTTTTCCAATAACAGTATGATTATTACAAAGTTCCACCTGGAGGTGGGAAAACCTGGCTCTGTTAAAATGCAGTATTGAAAGAAATACCCCAAGTGATTTAGTGCTTGCAACTAAATGTATGCACATTTCCACTTTAAGTTATATTTAGCGGTTTCCTTTATTCCAGTACTCTGGATACTAAAAGTAAAAATACTAGTCCTGCTAAGACTGCATCTTTTGAAGATGAACCTATTATTTTGTACCTTCCAGTGATAAAATGATGGAGCAATCATCTATAGCATGAATTAGATACCTAAAGGGCACTGAAGTAATTAAGTTACATTATTTAACTGGAGCTTCCAGATCTCTGAGTTGACAGTTACTTCATAGCCAGGATGGATAGAAATGGAACAGAAACACAATTTTCTTTAAATTAAAAAAAAAAAAAAAAAGGCAAACAGGCTGCATCTTGACTGTCCTTATCTGCATTCCATGTTTATCGTCTCAGGAGCAATTCTTCCAGCATGCAGCCCAAGCCCTTGTGTTTTCATTATTTCCTGCCAGCAATCTCTCTCTCTTTCCTGGGAGAAACATCTAAAGTTAATAAAGAGATAAAAAACTATTTTCTTCCAGCTGTGTTTTTGTTCGTTTCCCCCACCCCCCCAGATTTTTCAATATTCAATTAGGAAAGGGCAAAAGTTGCAGACCACCTTACAGGAACACTGTTATATTATTCTGATCCCCCCTCCCATAATGGTATTTTTCAACTTGGATTTTGAAATTTTATATTGTTCAATGAGGCTATGAAATAATGATATGCTCCTGAATTCCAGAAAAACTTGGAACAACAACAACAAAAAAAGATTCTCATTTCTCAGAGCTCTGCACTGTGGAGAGCTCCCCTGTGTTCAGGAATATGTTTCTTCAAATTATTCTTGTCAGGGAGTACAGTTTAAGCCTTAAACTTCCCTGCCTATTGCAGTGGATAGCATGATTGAAACGATGCTCTCATGAGGAAAAACTATCTGAAAAGGTAGCCGGACCAAGAGGAAGAAGAATCATGGAATGTTTAAGCTAGCAAGAGCTGTAGACTTGATCTAGTTCCAAATTCTGAATTTTACAGATTTAAGAAGTCGCATCAGAACTGGTGCTATAGGTAATTCCGTGTGTGTGTGTGTGTGTGTGTGTGTGTGAATTCTCACATATTTACTGTATAATTTCTTTTAGATTTTAAATATTCAGAACTAAGCTAATTTGTAACTCTAAATTAAGACTGCTACCTGGAATTCAAGCTACCAGACATACTGAAACAGGGTTTGCTTATTTAGTTTGCACTTTTAAGAGGACAGGGTGTGCTGAGAGCTGTATGCAGCAGAGTTGAAAGCACTTATTCTTTGGAGTTGATATACAAATAACTCCAATGAAAAAATGATTTTTCTTTCTCCCTCAATTTATTTAGGCATGAGACTAAAAATGTATTTGGTCTGTGGAGCTTTATGGTTTCAAAAGTAAATATCCTTCTTCTTACTAAAAATCAAAATATATTTCCAAGGGCTTCGACTTTTGGGTCCAAGAAGTTCAGAACCTGAACAAAAGGTACCTGGGCAGATGAAGTCCTTCTTGGGTTCAGGATAATGTGTTGGTGACCCCTTGTACTTTCCTTTGATGGTAGAAATTCCTAGGAATTTTCTCTTACATTGTAAGGGTATGACATAAACAACTTGAGATAGTAGATTGAGAATCTTTTTTTCAAACCCAAGAGAAGTATCTACTAAAACTGTTGCCTCTCTGCAATAAATGGGACCATAATATTTTCATGTGAGTCACATTCCCAGAGTGCATCCTACATACAGGCTACCCTGTAGCCAATAGAGGCCAAAGTATCGCGCCTTCAAATTCCTAGCAAGCAGTTTAATTCTGTATCTTTCTCTCCTAGTCAAGAAACCACACTGGATATTAAGTACATGAGAATGTTGGGGGAAAACATTGGCTCTACTATAATTTATTTGTAAATACCATTCATAAGTTTTGATATTTTATTATAGAGAATGGTTTGTATCTGATAGAGCAATAGGTTTCAGAGTATTATGGCTGAGAAGAGCTTTGGGGCAGCATTCACGAATTTGATCATGAAACAGGTTAGGAGTGCAAACAACAGATTTCATTTTTCCTTTATTGATCTTATTTTTACAATAACTAACATGGTTATATTACTTAAAGTCAAAATTATAGCCCTAGCCAGTTTGGCTCAGTGGATAGAGCATCAGCCTGCGGACTGAAGGGTTTCAGGTTTGATTCTGGTCAAGGGCATAGGCATATGCCGGGGGTTGCCGGATCGATCCCCAGTAGGGGGCATGCAGGAGGCAGCTGATCAGTGATTCCCTCTCCTCATTGATGTTTCTATCTTTCTCTCCCTTCCGCTCTGAAATCAATAAATATATATTTTAAAAAAATAAGTAAATAATAAAGTCAAAATTATATAAAAGGATATACACTGACAAGTCTCAATCTTGCATCTGTTCTCATTAACCCTTCCCCTTTCTTATCCTTTTTGGTAGGTTCTTACTTGTGTTTCTTCATATAAATACAACATACACAAATATATATTCTTACTTTATACTTTTCACAAATGAAAGCTACTATATTTATTGTTCTACACAAGTTTGTTTGTTTTTTTTAATTTAGCAATCCTCATGAACTCTGTGTCATATACTGTGGTAATATATCACTACATGGAATATACAAGGTGGGACAAAAGTAGTTTTATAGATGTACCTGAAACAGGTTATTATTGTATTTATTAATTATTATAGTATTTTCCATACAAACAACTGTAAACCTACTTTTGTCTCACCATGTAGATGTTTCTCCTTTTCCTTTTCCTCCTCCTTAATATTGTAATTATTATTATAATTACTGATAGTGCTTTTCAAAATTTTGTTCAAAAATTTTCTTCTCTTGGAAGTTGTTACTCAGAAGCCTTTATTGACAATGATTTTGCTTTCTGGAATCCAAGTCTAATTGAAGAAAGAGATAAGAGAATGAATCATTCTTTCAATGTGTGAAAAATACTAGCTTATAGGTAAGCCATGCCTTGCTAAGGCCAGCAGTATGTCTGGCACATTGTAGGTGTTCAAGAAATATCTTTGGCCGAAACTGGTTTGGCTCAGTGGATAGAGCGTCGGCCTACGGAATGAAGGGTCCCAGGTTCGATTCTGGTCAAGGGCATGTACCTTGGTTGCAGGCACATCCCCAGTAGGGGGTGTGCAGGAGGCAGCTGATTGATGTTTCTCTCTCATCGATGTTTCTAACTCTCTATCCCTCTCTCTTCCTCTCTGTAAAAAATCAATTAAAAAATATATATATATATATAAAAGAAATATCTCTGGAAGGAGTGTTCACAAATTGAGGACTACAATAATACATGTCAAACGAGTATAATATACTTAAAATTACACGAATTTAATTATATTTCTATTTAATTTCCATGAGAGTAAGATGTACTAGTATTGGGCTTTATTACTTTGTTTCATTCAAGTGTTTCTGGGGGATATGTTAGAGACAGTTTAAACCAGGCGTCCTCAAACTACAGCCCGCGGGCCACATGCGGGTGTTTTTGCCGTTTTGTTTTTTTACTTCAAAATAAGATATGTGCAGTGTGCATAGGAATTTGTTCATAGTTATTTTTAAACTATAGTCCGGCCCTCCAACGGTCTGAGGGACAGTGAACTGGCACCCCTGTTTAAAAAGTTTGAGGACCCCTGGTTTAAACTGTTATTTTCTCTCATTTTGTTTAATTAAAAACATTCTATTCACTGGAATTAGAACATTTGAGTTTATAATAAATGATGACAGGAACTTTTTAAATATCAGTTCTTAAAGAATTTCTTTAGCCTAGGAATTAGTGTCAAAATTCATTAATTGTGTAATTTGTTAGATCAATAAATTTTATGTTTTCTTGAGTCAGTGGCATTTCTTCTCCCCCTCACCATATCCTATATATTCGTCTACTTTCCATGTCACTAGTTCAAGAACACAAAAGGCTCTCTACAGCCAAGGCTGTCAGAATAGCTCATCAAGAGCCTCTCAGGAAAACCAAATAAACTGGAACAGGAAAAAAGGGGCAGAGATATAAATGCTCTAAAGCTGTCTAAATTTCTCTTTAAGCCCTAAGGTTTTTTTCATGTCCATGAAATAGCATAAATAGAAAAATACGGTTTTCTGACCATTGCCTTATTGTTGATTTACATTTACCAACACTAGGAAGCATAATCTATGTTTGCTAATTTACCTTTGAAGTATAAATCACACAGTATTTTCACGGTAGAAGTCATACGGTTTAGAGTAACAAGAAAATCGCATCAGCATTTCATCTTTATAATGAACAACTGGGGTTTATTATTCCATTGACCTATGGAGACCCTTCAGAAAATTAATGTGCTGTACTGCATGTGTTATATACTAGCCTTGACATCTGTAAATATTCTGAAAAATTACTCAGTTAGCTGGATTGTCTAACAGATTTAGCAATAACAGTAATCCTTTTAGCAAATATTTGTTAATAATGCCTAAATATTTGTTTAAATATTTGCTAAATGTGTATGTAATTTGTGTATAGTGGTATCTATCTGAAAGAAAAATTAAACCAATAATATTTCTGTAATAAGTTATTACATCTCTAGTTTCTGGTATGCATGAAGCAATTCCTATCTTCCTTCATCTCTAAGATTTCACTAAATACCTTGGCCCAGAACTAAAATCAAACATGATGCCTAGCACTATATAATTTTTAATGCTGGACTGCAGTTCAGAAACAAACTAGATGCTTGGCTTGAGGTTCAAATGGTAGCTTTCTTTCTGATACTTAACATGATGAATCATATAATCTGTCCAAATTGAGGAGACCAATATGGCAAGAAAAGTGAGCTCTTTTCCTTAACTTTTTTTCAAGTAGCCTTAACAAATTATTTTTATATTGTTAAGAAATATTCAAAATTAGAGACAAAATGGAGTTATGTGGTGTCTTAAGTCAAATCTTTAGTAATTCCAAAGTTTATGAGATAGTCATGTTGCTTTAGAGTTTATAATTATCATCATCTAATTAAGTGAGAGCCCAGACACCACCTTTCAGTGACTGTCATTTGGCAGAAATTTAGCTTTTTTTTTTTTCCTCACAACAGTACATCAAAGGAGAGAATACTGTATACCATAGGTGAGGCAATGAGCTCCTTGGTGGCAGGGACATATTTTCCCTTTCTTTTGAAAGTTAAAATGTTTCATGGTTTCAGCCAAATTTCTCCAGGGCTCTGTACATCATGTACACTCAATAAATAACCTGCATGTAGTTGATCTGAGCACGGGAGATAAAATTTATAGAATCTATTTCCTATAATCAATTCTTACTATAAACATGGGAGATATTGGGATATTCTTATGAAAACCTATTTTTTCTGCTCTTTTTCTAAGAAATTTTTGCAAATTTCTATTTGTGATCACTAAAGCTATACTTACATGTTCAGCATGTCAGCAGAAACATTAAATAATTGTTCTGGGTGTAACTTTTCCTTACACTCCCAGCAGTCTGGATTGGCAAAATCAGTGGAGACTAGGTATTTCCCACATTCATGGTACTATAAGTCCAACTCAGAGTTTCTTAATACTGGAACTATTGACAATTGGGCCCATATAATTCTTTGCTGTGAAGAAAGAATTATTTGCTGGGAAATGTCTTGTGCATTATAAAATGTTTATCAGTATCCCTGGCCTTTGCCCAATGGGTGCCAGCAGCATTATTTCAGTTGTGATAATAAAAAATGTCTCCAGACATTACCAATTGTGTCCTGAAGGTAAAATTACCCCCAATGCGATGAGGAAGAACATGTTGGGAGACTCTCACTAACAACTATCTCACAAGATGGTTATAAGGATGAAATAAAATGTCTGTTTTTCTGTTTGCTAAAGCACATAGCACAGGTCCAGCACATAATACATGTTTAGTAAATACTAATAGCATGCCAATTGTAGCCCTATCCTTTCATTGTGATTGTGCCTCCTGTACGGTTTAGTTTTTTCTTCAAAGAGAATAGTAAAAACAAATCCAAGGCATTGTTTTTGAAATTTCATTCTGATTATGTGTGCAAGGAGGAAGCACAGTTTTAGAAACTCTGTCCTGGTTTCAAGTCTTCCTTATCCCAACCTTCATTGTGTCAGTTAGAATATAGGAACAAGAAAACAAAAGGAATTCTACTTTCAATAAAATTTACTGTTATCTCATTACATCGAATATTAAAACAGAAAAAAAACCCCAATAATTTCAAAAATTAGGAGTAGGGAGATTACTTGGTGTGCCTCCATGCGGGCGGGCATCCGGTCCCAGGTGTTGCAGCCACTCCTGTGCTCAGGTACAGCTGTCCACATCAGCCAACTTGAGAGGATCACACTGTAGTGTTCACTTAGTGAGAGATGGCTCACATATTAGAAGTGTAGACACAGTGGGAGTTAAAAACAAGGACTATTACTTTTACTGCATTTTTTCTAACTGCCGATAAGTTTATTATAAAATGAATTTTCATAGATAGCTTTCTTTGCTTTGTTTCCTGGACTTTGATAGTTTTTTCTACCTCCACCCCACCCCCCTTCTGTCAAGCATAGAAGACAAGGAAAGGCCAAGGCCAAACCCTGACTGATTTGGCAGGCTAAGAGACAATAAGCCACTTTTAGATTTAGAGACTTAGCCTAGCTAGTGTTTCTCAGTGGTTACTGCATTGGCCTGTGCACCAAATGGTCGAGGGTTCGATTCCCAGTCAAGGGCATGTACCTGAGTTGCAGGTTCAATCCCCAACCCTGGTTGAGGTGGGTACAGGAGGCAACCAATCGATGTGTCTCTCTCACATTGATGTTTCTCTCTCTCTCTCTCTCTCTCTCTCTCTCTCTCTCTCTCTCTCTCTCTCTCCCTCCCTCCCTCCCTCCCTCCCTCCCTCCTTCCCTCCCTCTTCCCTCAGTTCCTTTCATTCTCTCTAAAAAGTCAATGGAAAAAATATCATCAGGTGAGGATCAATAACAAAAGTAAAGAAAAGCTTTACATAGTTTATTACTTACATAGACTGCAAAAGGAAAAGTAACTAAAGATGCCAGCTGTCAGGTCTTATTCCAACACACCTAAAGGGTTGCTACCAAAACCAAAGAGATTGAATAACTGCAGTGTTCGTGGTGGGCCACCCTATTGCTGAGCAGCCATGGTATGTTACACCTAAGTAGTTTCACAATCTGCCACTGTACCCTGAAGGGCATGGAGCAGAAATCCTTATACTTCATCATAGGTGATGAGAAGCTGTCTCATGACAGCCACCTAGGGGAGATGAAAGGATGGTGGGAAATGGCCCCAAGGTTGTACCTCAACCATCTCCTACTTGCCTATTTTCTGGGAGAATCACCAGGCCATGACTCAGAGGAGCCAAGGTTCAAGCTTTTGCCCCTGTGGAAAGTTGCTGTACACCATGGAGCAGCCATTCCCCTACATTTCCTATTCTTTTGCTCCAAACCGTTTCCCACTTTCTATTAGGAGGTTTTATAGCATCCTTCTTTCTTTATACATACACATAATTGAACAGTATTCTTAGTCTGTAATGTGAGCTGTGGGTATAAATTTTTACCATCCTCAAAATTTGGATGGAAAAAAATTTCACAGTATTTCATTTTTCAAAAACAAATTATACCTGACTAGAAAGGCCCCATTCTTCAGGTATATCTAGAAAGTCAATCTCAGTCAATAATGTGCCTCCCTTTTCTTCAGGGCCACGCTAAAACATGAGGGTTTGAATCAGTCCCAAAGAGGACAGAGGATATTCTCAACTTTGCTCTCCACTGGTCCGTGTGGATACCCTCACTGTCTAAGCCTCCATGGCCAGTGTTTGCGTCTTGGCCTGTCCTACTTGCACATGAGGTTGTCAGTTTCAGCGTAGTTTGCAGCTTCTCTGAGGGATTAAGGTGGATATGCAACCATTCTTCAGGGCCCTGCTAACTACCTGGGTGCAATCTCTGCTATTTCCCTAAGCCCACCAAACATCCCCCCTCACATCTTTCTCTTTTGCAACTTCCTCCCCACTTCTCTCTCTTCATGAGTTAATCAACACAATTGCTCCTGAATAGGCTTTTAGGAACACCTTGCTCTCCTTTTAGGAATAACTGTTAATGAACTACAAGCTAAAACTAGTAAGTATTCTTGCTAACGCACCCTGTTAAACATATTCAATCATCAACAGATGACATGGAGCAGGAATGACATACTTACCGAGCTGACCTCATCCTTAGAGCTCCTGATGTTTTCCAGCATTTGCTAAATAGATGCACATTTCTAGAGCCCAAAACTCATTATGATGTCATTTTTAGAGGTATGCCAATGACTCATGGAAATATTTAGTCCACTGTTTTTATCTCCAGATTTTCCACTCTTCTCCTACTACTTAATAAGAAAATATCTATTATGACATTTTAAAGCAAGGCCTTGCCCTAATTTATTCTTATTTGCTAATTTGTATCAGTTCAGTGGTTACACTATTTAGTTATATTCATGCTGAGAGTTGGGTTAATATAATTATGGGATAATAGCTGGGATTGAGATGATGGATAACTGTATAAGGACAGCCTTCTCAAGTGTGTGTATAGATACAGGCAGGACTTTCAAATTAAAATATGTATACATTTCAACTTATAGAGTGGTGGCCAAGAACCAAGAATGAGGAGACAAAAAAGGACCAAGGCCAAAAACAATATACTTGTGAATGTGGAGAGTCTAGGAACAAATTCCTGCCAGATGCCAGGCTGGCCTTTCTAGATCTTGCTCAGCAGCTTTCACTGAGGGCTGCAGACAGTTTCAGACCACCTAGTTCCTGGGATGATAGTGGCTAAGCCTGTTAACTGTATACTTCTGCTAACTCACCCTGTGAAATATATTCAACATTTAACAGGGTGTTTCTCACAAGTGGGGGTTTGGAATATATCTTGCTTCTGTAAACTGGAGGTCCCTGAGATGAGCCTCTAGGTATCTGCCTGATTACCATATTGCAGTTTTCTTCTCAGCCTGCACTGTGATATACTTAGCTCATCAGATACCCTGCTTGCATTACAAATACCCAACTGGAACAGAGCCCTAACAACAGCTCACTTATTTGAGGCCTGGAGGTCTTGGCAGTTTTTAATACTCTTGCTTCCTGCCCATTTGGTTACTTGTTCAGATCTTTCTCTCAACCAGAATTGCCACCCACAGCCTAGAAACTCCTGTCTTCTATGTCACCTGCCTGTTAGGTGTTAGTTCTGGTCTGGTTGGAGCCAGAGTTCGCTTTGATACTTTGGAAACCATGGTTCAGAGCACTGGTCACTCTTTGAATCATGAACCGTGGTCTTCCCTGCACCCACGTCTTGACTCCCTTTCCCCAGAAGCCATTATTAACTGAAGTCCTAGCATGCCTCTTGGCTAAGCCCATAAAGACCATGTCCCAATGATTCACTATCTGGCTACTTACCATCCTACCTGTACAATTTGTCCCAGGTACACATACAAATTTTCTTCAGAATTCTTCAGCCAGTCCTCCAAACAAACCTAAATTCAGGAATCATACCAACAGGATCAACCTGTTTCAGTTTGTGCAGAAGTAGAGAGTTTCGAATAAAAATAAGTATTTGCTGTTCACAAAAGCTCCCATCATAAACACTTTTTAAAAAGAGATTATTTGAGGGGGAGATTTTAAAATACTGTCCATGATGAGATAATTCATTTTTTTCTCACCGTAGAGAAAGGTAAAGAAAGATCAGGACAAGGACAAGGCTTGTGATTCTCAGCTTCCTCCCACACTCCCCTTAAGACACAACCAATCTAAAGACCTAGGAATCATCTCCATCATGCAGCCGCAGATTTAAACTACTGCTCTGAAGTGACTCCAGTGCTTCCGGGAAATCTAAGCCACGAAGACATCAGTTAGGGCTTTTAGAATCACAGGTTTTGTTTTAAGGACATTAGGATTCTCAGTTGCATATGTGTTCTGACTAAGTTAACTGTTTAATTTTCACCAGGTTTGGCTGGTACAGATGTTTCCCTTGTACTGGCAGCGTCACCACCAGTTAACAAAGTGTCTTAGCTCATGAATCTCTCCTACCACTCACACTGACAAGTTGGAGAGGAAAAGGCTGCCTGCAGATGGTGTTTCAAGTGTGTACAGTGCAGTGGGTTCCAAACACATGGAGGCTCTGTTTGGGTTGCCAAAACTCACTGTGCTCTCACACATAGTAGAATGCATCTGATAAAAAGAGACCAATTTATAAGCAGTGTTTTATGATTAGAGGGGAAAATATTGGCTCTCTTGGCTAAGGAGCAAATTTAAACTGAGTCCTATGGAGAAGGAGAAGAAGAAAGAGTTCCTAATTTTAAAGAAGCCGCTTGTCCCAGATCCTCCTTGGTACAGGCAATCTTGGTGGTGTGGCTGTGTAAGTTCACAAGTAACTGTGATTGTGGACAATGGCAACAAAGGCCTTTGTAATTGCACTGGTTCCTGCAGGCTTTAACTCTCTGCAGGCTTCTAATTAGTCACAACTATTGTTCCCTCATCACCTGCAAAAGGATAAATGTTAACTTCCCTGTTGAGTGAGGGACTCAAAGTTAGAACACAGATTTATATAACATGGACCACAATTTGTATCAAAGACTTGTTTTGAGAAAGGACTATGATGAATTCTGGGGATGTCTAGGCAAGCAGAAATTTAAGGTTGGAGGACAAACACATATTCCTGGTTTCTCTGTAAGGGTGAGAGCTCCTCAGATATATTCCTTGTGTTTAGCACAGTGCCTCATTTATAGTAGGTACACAATAAGTGTTTGACTGCATAATTAAAGGAGTGAATGGCATCACCTAGCACAGAGTTTGACACTGAATTTAGAACACATGAATTTTACCTTTCTTCACTAATATTCTCTTTGAGAATACATCTGTGAAAGTAAAATTGCAAACTTTTAGAATGAGGAGGAATGAAATGACCATTCAGACTGATTCTCTTATTTTAGGGATTATAACGATGATATTTATCGTGCTAGGCATTGAGTTTAGGGCTTGTCTCATTTAACCCTCACAGCTACTATAAATAGGTGCTAGCCCATTTTATAGATAAAGAAATTGAGGCATAGAAAGGTCATTCATCTAGTAAATGAGGAAGCCAGGATTAAACCCAGGTCTTCCGACTCAATCTTCCTCATGTACTACTTTGGCTGTTACTCAACTCAAAGAGGTTAAATGACAGACCCAAGGCTGGCACAGGCTGGGTCTCAAACTTTGTCTCCTGATTTCCTATCCCATTGCTTTGTCTCCTACCACAACCACAACCCAAATCAGAGAGATAACTGGTGAACTGGTGGTGCTATTGTGATGCATAAGTTAGGATGTTGTCAGCAGCAAGTAATTAGAAATTCTGAATCAGGTGGCTTAAACAATAAATAAAATGTATTATTCTCAAAGCAAGCAGCCCCAAGTTTGGGTGGTGTTGCAAAATAATCTGAGTACACCAACACTCTTAATATACTATACTAAACATTTATTAGTAAGCAAGTCAATAAAAAGAGTTCACATAATCTGTTGTCTAGGCTTCAGGAAGTCCCAGCTCCCCACCTTTTAGCACCTCAGAGCACATGAGTATGAAAGGGTCACTGAAGGCAGTCACTGCGATTCCTGACTCAAGATTCTGCTGTCTTTGTAGCTGGTTGTAAGAAACCAGAATTCTAGATTCCATAGCTAGCAACTATCTTGTTTAGGAATTTAGCCTGTGGCAAAATTCCAAGGAATACAGGCTCTGACCTTGCTAGATTCCTATTCTCTATTCATGCCAGAATAGAAATTGTCTATAAAATAATTTTAGCTAATCCACATAACTTCAATACCTTTAATTTCACCAGTGAGAAGCCAGTTTTAACATTCATCACACTTGTCAACTGGCTGCTATTTTTATCACTAACAGCCCTTTTCTGATATTTAGTATGCTAATTTGCAAAGTGTAGGTTATTAAGTAAGACACAGGTAACAGAAGTGCTTGTAATAAGCCCTTCTGGAGTACAGACATCCGGATGAGAATGCCAGCAGATTATTCCCGAATTCTTAATTGCCATGCTCATTGACCACTCCTGGACAGGGAATCTTTTATTAGAATATTTAAGGGCAGTGTTCATCTTTATTTGACCCTTCATCCTGTCTTCTCCCCTAGTCCAGCTCTTTTTGTTCCTTTGTTGGTTGATTTGTCTTTGCTATTGCTATAGTTTCATTCACTGAGTCTTCTGTTAATATCCTAAACGTTTTGAATTGGGAGAAGAAAGTTACAGTTTTAAAGAGCATTTCTAGCTTTGATAGTTAACCTAGAGTCATTGCAGGATCCCTCATGAATTTTCATCCTGGTGCATGCTGTTTATCATGTTAAATCTGATATGCATTCTTCAGGGAATGTTCCTGATTTGAGAACATAGAGGCTGAAGAAAAAAGACTTGTCATGGCATTATAATCACTAAGCCATCCTTTAAAAATGCTGTTGGAAGGTCATTTGCTTCCCTTCCATGTCCAGTTAGAATCTCACTCAAAACAAGTGCTTTGACATTTTTTCAAAAAGTGATGTTTGATGTTTCAAACAATCACCTCCAACTTCTTCTTCTCCCCCTGGCTAGTCTTAAGATGAAAGAAATTGCAATGTGTTTTAATATCAGACTAGAGAGCTTGTGTCAGAGGATAAGGGCATATTCACTAAATATTTACTCTTCCAATATCTTTAGAGAAAAGAAGGTGGACAGGGTACAAGTTAAAAATGGGTTTTCTAGAAATAACAGAAAATGAACCTTGTACAGATTATAGAATTGGTTTTTAAAAGCTTAGGATTATTTAATGCAAAAAAGTAACAGGTCTAGTTGGCAAGGGTTCAGTATTAAGAAGAATTATTTTAAGATACAGTCAGGGAAATAAAGGTAGATATTGTTGATGTCTTTTTTTTACTTTCATTTTATGTCTGATTCAGAGTTTGTGAGTAGAAAACAAAAATAACATTTTTAAAAGTCTAAATATATTATAAATTGTATCTTAACATTCACACCTTGTAGGAGATTGTCATTTTAACTTCATCATACAATAATACTTTTCCATGATGCATTTATTTTCTTTCCTTATGAGGTCATTCTTTACCCATTGTCCAAGCTTCCACCCCATCCACTTGAACACACAAAACAGATACACAAATACAAACCTGCTCCCCTTCTGTGTTATCTAGCTTCATAATGTTATCACCATTCTTCTAAGTTACTAGTCTTGAAAATGCTTTTTATCTCTTTCTCTTTCAATTTTCAGACCCAATTATCACAAGTCCAATGGATTCTGCTCCAAAACATTTCTTGCTTTAATTTCTCATCTTTTTCTTTTATTACTTCCTTCATTTCCACTAATATTACACTCAGAATTTTTCCATAAACTCCCAGTCAGATTCCTTGCCTCTGGCTTGTTTCCTCCAATCTATCTTTCACAACTACTACCAGACATACTTCCTACAATGCAACTTTATACTTGAAGATTTCTTCAGTTGCCCCTCTTTGACTGAAGAATTTTAACCCCCCTCTGTGGCATACATATTCTATTTACCAACTACATTTACAACCTCATCTCCTTTTATAATTCCTTCAAACATTCTAGTCTCAAGCCACTAGTAACTACTTTTACCCTCTTTGCCTTCCTTCACTTACTGTTAACACTTGTCCCCATGATTTCTCATGTCAAGGTGCTTCCCATTTTTCAAGGTGTAGTTCAGGTGTTGCTTCTTCCTCTTTTGCCAGGGCTGACCAGCAGACCATGAGCAATGGATGAATGATTACTTTGACACACATTTCTGTGAAAGAGATGGGCTAAGGGATTGCTTGGCTAAAGGAACCAGACAGTCCCATTTGCCTGCCTCTTTAGGCTTTTATTGTAACTACAGCTTGAACTAAAATTAACTATTAGATACTATCAGCAGAGTAAGCACCCTTGAGAAGACACATGCATCTACAGTGTCTTTTAAGCAAGGACGTCTAAAGAATAAACATAAAGATTCCAACAAAACACCCGGGGGCTCAGACTTGTTTGGAAAAGTCAAGGCAGGTTCTGCCGCCTTGGGCAAGGCCTCCGACCTTTTGGAGAATGCTCCTTATAGACTTTCCAACCAAGTCCCGTGCTTCCCCACACTCTTTAATAACTTCCGATCCCTCTTTAATAACTTCTATAGATCCCCTCCCCTCCAATAACTTTATCAGTATTTTTATAGTGCTTATCATTCTCTATTTTGAGTTGTAGTTGGTTATGAATGTTTTTTTCTTTTTTTAAAATACATTTTTATTGATTTCAGAAAGGAAGAGAGAGATAGAAACATGAATGCTGAAAGAGAATCATTGATTGGCTGCCTCCTGCATGTCTCCCAGTGGGGATCGAGCCCACAACCCAGGCATGTGCCTTCCTGGCTCCTAGATAGATGCTCAACCACTGAGCACCCTAGTTGGACTATGGATGTTTTTTAAATCAGTCAAACACTGTGCCTAACACAGTATTTCACAAATAGCTTGGTTGTTGCATTGGGTTGAATTGGAAGCTAACACTACATTCTATTAGCTTATTTAATAGAGAACCCAATAGAATGTAGTCTGTTAATTTCCATAGAGCCCCAGGATTAGGGGAAAGCCCAATGCAGAATTAAAGTCATAACATTTCTCCTAAACCCTGCTGTGATTTTCTTGCATAATGACAAGAACACCTTTTATACCCTATTCTAATTTTCTCTTTCCCCTCCAATATGCTTTCTGCATTTCCTACGCTAACTTTCTTACCTGAGTTCCCTTCATCAATATTTTATGATTTCTATCTCCCTATGCTTATTTGTGTACCTATTTCTATGCTAGGGTGAACAACTTTGACTTTTGCCTTCCCAGTATCATTCTCCCTTCATCTGCTAATGGAAACTGGTTTTTCTAGGAGATTGATTAGCATTGGGAATAAGCACATGACCTAGAATCATATTCTAGCTCCATGGCTACAATGAAAGTCTTGGGCATAATTTGATGGGCAAGAGTCCAATGAAACTCTAACATGGTAATATGACTTTGATGATTGGAATAGAAAAGTTCTCTTTTTGATGGGAATGCTAACGTGATAGGAACTAAGCCTAGAGCTGTGGTTGATTTTCTCTAGTTCCCCTGGAAGAGCTGACCTGAATGAAACCATCACAGAGGAAAGCAGAGCCCAAAAATGGAGAGAGATGAAATGCTGAGGGCACCATATGAGTACTAGGATCTTGATTTCAGTTTATACAAGACAAATTTCCATTTGATTAAGCTTGTTGGAGGTGGCTTTTCTTCCTGAGTAGATAATAGTCCCTACTCATACATATACCAAAGAAAGGGTTCCTCTCCAAGGCTACTCTTAGCCTTTCTCTTTTCCATTAATCTTATAAAATCCCCAAGCCTCTTTGAAAGATGTAAAAATAGGATATTAATGATACCCTCATTTTATATGGCTTTTCTGAGTGGCAAACAAATGTAAAATGCTTGAAATGGTATCTAGTATATTATACCATGTTAATGTTAAATGCTGTCATCATCATCATCATCATCATTTTTGTCATAATGATTAGATAATATAACTGGAGTCTTAAATCCACTGAAACTCAATTTCTAGAAACATTTATTTGTCCAGGATATCATCTTTTGGCATTTTCTACATTATTCTTTTTCTGAACAACTCTCTGTATGTTTGGCAGAGCATCTTATTTTTAAAAAATATAAGGATTGTGCCTATCAGCTCTGTTCTTGAGAGATACATACCAAAAATGATCATACCACAAAATTCCATTTGTGACTATCATTGACCCATAATATTTGTACTGTGAATTAGTATATCACTTTAATGTAGCTGAGAAGACTATTTCTTTCATTTTTTTGGTACTCTATTAATAGGGCAGAATATTGGCCTCTAGATTTTTAATCCAAGAAATGAGTAATTGTCTCTTAAGACATTTCAGTATTATCTTCATTGTAGTACAGCTTTGTTTTGATTTGGAATTAGGTTCCCTGTGTTCTAGTTTTTTCTCTGACATTAATTAACTAAGTAATTCTAAGCAACCATGGAATCTATCTTCCACTTTCCTCATCTGTAAAATGAAGTTTACACTCTACATTCCATGTGCATTCCAACTTGAAAATTCTCTAAATTCCTTTCAAGTGAAAGTTTATCATGAACACATTTTAGAAGCATTGTTATCCACAAGAAGAAGGACGGAAGAGGGAAGCACTAAACTTCTTCCTTCAAGCATGCAGATGATATTCAATTTGTAAGATTTAATTGGAAGAAATAAAGTGGAATAGTGGATACAATGTAAAAGAACTTAGATCAATTTAAAGTGAGAGCTTAACGGTGGAAAGTTCAGTTCAATCTAGTAAAAACAGTGCTAATTAAAGTGAGAGCTAAGACCAAATTGGGAAAAAAAGGGTGATGAACTATACAATCCTACAGCACAGCAATTAGGAAAAGGGTTTGGTGAGTAGGACAGAGGTCACTGAAATTATCATTTTGTGCTAGAGGAAGGTGAAGGAGGCACACTTACTTCTACCAAGAATTACTGCTTGCATTGATTAGGCACCACACACTTGTCCAGAATTGGTAAGAGCTCGAGACAGACGAGAGTTTTTGCTTGACTCTCCCTTCTGAGGTGCACCCAGGCCATATATAGTAACTAGGCAGCCATTCACAGTCAGAGCTCTTTTTCCCAAATGAAAACTTGGATAAACACACAAGAGATTTATTTCTTTGGGGTCCATGTTAATTAAATGCAGTCAAAGTGAAATAAATTCCCTCTCAAAGTGACAAGCTTGCTGCCTATCAAAAGAGCTACAACAATTAATTCAAAGCATTTTTCCCCCTATTGGGCTACCTGTAGCCAGCAGTTTACTAGATGGATAGATAGATAGGTTTATATTTATATAAGTAGCTATAGATAGATATGAATGTATAGACATTTAGAGATACATATTTCTATGTGCTTAATTGTGTCCTCTCAAAATTCATATGTTGAGGTTCTAACCCCCATTATGACTGTTAGGATATAGGCATTTAGAGGGGAGGTGTAATTAAGGTAAAATGAGGTCATAAGGGTGGGGCTCTAATCTGAAAGATTGGCATCCTTATAAGAAGAAGAAGAGATATCAGAGATTGATCTCTCAATACACATATAGATAAGATGCCACATGAGGACACAATGAGAAGGCAGCTGTATGTAAGCCAGGAGGAGAGCTCTCATCAGAAACCAACCATGAAGGCACCTTGATCTTGGATTTCTAGCCTCCAGAACTGTGAGAAAATAAATGTTGTTTAAGTCACCCAGTCTATAGTATCTTATTATGGCAGCCCAAGAGGACTAATTATCTATCTATGTAGCTGTCTAGCTACATTTTCTTATATAATTAAAAGCTTTACTCAACCCATTTTCTTTGCCTATTCTCTTCCCAGTTTTTCTATATTTATAACCTCACAGTGGGTTGTAACTGTACACTAATTTTTAATTCTGAAATGGGGAACACAGGTCCCAAAAGAGTATTCTATAATTCAATGTGCTGTCACTATGGTGAGTAGTTCTCAACTTAATGGCTAATATTAGAATCACCCAAGAAGCTTTTCAAGCTTTAAAACAACACACTCTCTTTGAGGTTTTATCAGAAGCTTCAGAAGAGAAATTGGATATGAGTTGTTTGAAATAATTCACCTGCTAGTGTGAGCCCAGGATGCCCTTTCTCCTTTCTCCTTTCTCCTCTAATTCCAGGAGAAGAATAACTTACCAGGCTGTTTGAACTCCTATATCATAATGTGAGAGTTTATTATGTGTCAATTAAATATATGTTCTATCTCCCAAATCAAATTTCTTGAGTTTAGGTTTACAGTTTCAATTTTTATATTTCTAGTACCTAGCCCAATGCTTTAGAAGGTAGTAGTAATCTCTTGGGTGTGGAACAAACTCTTTAGGCTTGTTCTGGCATTACCTATTCCAGGGAGCCAACAGAATTATCCTGGATCAAGAGGATTATCAGTGAGTGCCACTCATGCTAGACAGTGATTTCTAGATTAGGCGTATTCTTATGTCACCTGATTATTCATCTACTGTCAGTTCATTGTTTTTAGTTGAACACATCTCCCCACATTTTCCTAGCAGGCACGTTGTATCTTGGGCCAAAAGAGAACACATTGTAGTACATCTTAATAGATGTTGACACCTCACTTCAAGTTTGTTATATTACCAGTCTTCAGTCTTTCAAAATCCAAGGGTTTCATTCCAACCACTAGGTAATTTGACTCTCTTACTTGCTTGGAACAACAACTAGCTCTTTATCTGACTTGTTTTTATTGTTGAGTTGGCCAGTCAATCTTAATTACATTCAGCTGCCTGGCTCCTTCTAGGTTTTTATGTTACAAGGTCTAAAATTAGAAATCTAAATAGACCCTAAGAAATCAAAAATAGCAAATCTGGGAAATTAGAAGCAATGTAGATGAATCCACTTGGAATAAAAGTGAAGAAAATAGAGAATGAATAGCTCATGGCATGAAAAAAAGAGAGTGAAGGACATTATAGAAAAGGAAAATAATGGAACTGATTTTCACTTGTTTGAGTCAATTCCAATATTAACTTAAACAGAAGTTGCCATTTAGAAAGCTAAAATTATCTGTAAGTACATTTTCCCTCCCATAAGTCATGGTAATCGTACAGTTTGGGCAAGGCATTTTGATCATATCAATATAGAAAGAAATTGCATTATAAGAAGAGGTCTGTCTAAATTTATTAAAAGCAGTTTTAAAATATATAAGTTCACTGTAAATATTTAAAGATACAGGCTGTAATAGAAATGGCTAAATCTCTAATATGTTGCTTTTACTTACCGGCATTATAAGCACATATTTTTGAGTGATTACACAATGATCACTGCAATAGCTAAGTACTTGAGAAGTATTTTAATATTGTTACTGAAGTTAAATAAGTATAAATGAAATGTATAAAATACAAAAAGTCAAATAACTCCAGATGAGGTTCCATTATTTCCAATCACAAGTAATGTACTCTGTTCTAAAACAGCTAAACAAAAGAAAATGAGAACTCTTTACAATTACAATGAACATATACTCTACACAGAAACTATAAAGCTCTGATAAAAACAATCACAGCCCTAACTGGTTTGGCTCGGTGGATGGAGCGTCGGCCTGCGGACTGAAAGGTCCCGGGTTTGATTCCAGTCAGGAGCATGTACCTTGGTTGCGGGCACGTCCCCCGTGGGAGGTGTGCAGGAGGCAGCTGATCGATGTTTCTAGCTCTCTATCCCTCTCCCTTCCTCTCTGGAAAATCAATAAAATATATTTTTAAAAAAACAAAACAAACAAACAAAAAAACAAAAAAACAATCACAATAGTATAGAATATTTTAAGATAGCTAAACCACATGTGAGTTTATTACCGGGTGTACCAGTTAATAATGTGGATTTTTTTCAATATATATGGAGTTACACATATGTTGATATATATGCGATTTGTTATGTATGCTATTTTGTTGTATTTACAGCAAGCTTCAAAACTTCATATGTCAAATTTTCTGAAGGTGTTAACATATATATTTTTACGCTTAAAAATGTCGAATTTCATGCCAAAAAAGAGCATTTGTGGGAAGTTTTAATTCATTACTTTATTTTGAAGAAAAGTGCTGCTGAATACTTCGGGAAGCTTATAGTGAACATGCTCCATTTCAAGATAGTTGTGAACGCTGGTTTAAATGCTTTAAAAGTAATGATTTCGGTGTGAAAGACAAAGAACGTCCAGGTGAACCGAAAAAGTTAGAAGACCAACAACTACAAGCATTATTGGATGAAGATGCGTGTCAAAGTCAAAAACAACTTGCAGAAAGATTAAACGTTGCTAAGCAAACAATTTCCGACTGTTTACAAGCAATGGGAAAGATTTTAAAGGAAGGAAAATGGGTGCCACATCAACTGAATGAAAGACAAATGGAAAACCGAAAAGTCATCAGAAAAATGTTGCTTCACCGGCACGAAAGAATATATTTTTTTTGCATCGAATTGTGACTGGCGATGAAAAGTGGATTTATTTTGAGAATCTCAAATGCACAAAATCATGGGTCGATCCAGGTCAACCATCAACATTGACTGCAAGGCCAAATCTCTTCAGAAAGAAGACAATGCTCTGCGTTTGGTGGGATCAGGAAGGTGTGGTGTATTTGAGCTTCTAAAACCAGGTGAAACTGTTAATATTGATCAGTACCGACAACAAATAATCAATTTGAACCACGCTTTGATCATGAAATGACCAGAATGTGCCAGAAGACACAGCAAAGTAATTTTGCTTAATGATAACGCACCATCACACACTTCAAAACCAGTTAAAGACACGTTAAAAGATCTTCCCTGGGAAGTATTAACCCACCGGCTATATTCACCAGACCTTGCTCCTTCACGTTACCACTTGTTCCGATAGATGGCACACATACTTTCTGAGCAGTACTTCAAAACGTACGAAGAAGTGGAAAATTGGGTCTCTGAATTGTTTGCCTCAAAACAAGAAAAGTTCTATTGGGACGGTATCCACAAATCACCTGAAAGATGGGGAAAATGTGATGGACATTACTTTGAATAAAGCACTTTTGATGTTTCTCTTGAAATTAGCATGTTTTCTTTGATTAAAAAATCCGCATTATTAACCGGTACACATGGTATTTGTCTATCATACCTCTCTTTGGAGGACCAGCTCTTCCCACCTTTGTAAAACTTCTCCCCTTCTTTCCCATGCTCCCATTCCAACTATCATTCCATAGTCTGAATTGGAGCTTTCTTTCTTCCTACCTGACATTGCCTCTGGCTTTAGTGATGAGTGTGAGACCAATACTTCAATTGTCCATCTTAGAGAGGTTTCATACTAAGATGGGTATGAGAAAGAGTCAAGAATTGTGAAAATAAATTTTCTTTTTTTAAAATGGTGAATCTGGGATGATCTGAACCCAAAACTTGCTGCCAAAATTAAGTCTCAGTATGGAAAGACCTTAATGCCCTAGAACCGTGGTCGGCAAACTGTGGCTCGCGAGCCACATGCGGCTCTTTGGCCCCTTGAGTGTGGCTCTTCCACAAAATACCACGGCCTGGGTGAGTCTATTTTGAAGAAGTGGCATTAGAAGAAGTTTAAGTTTAAAAAATTTAGCTCTCAAAAGAAATTTCAATCGTTGTACTGTTGATATTTGGCTCTGTTGACTAATGAATTTGCCGACCACTGCCCTAGAAGAAATTAAGCAGTGGCTAACCTACAGGAGAAAACAAACCAAACAGAGATCAGAAGAGAGAGCAAAAGAGTCCCAAAAATATGTGTTCTATGTTCTAGCTGCCCTTGCCCTTTCCTTTGTTACGATGTCTCTGTTTCTGCCAAGTTAATGCAAAATGAGTTTCTTCACTTGAAATAAAGAGTCCTGAACTTCGATATAGAAATGGTATGAGTGTGTGTGTTTGTGTGTGTGTGTGTGTGTTTGTGTACAATTAAATTCTCCCAAATGGGAGAATGATTGATTAATGCAAGTCTAGTCTCTTTACTTCCTTGACATTTTCAATAAAATTTTAAACAATCAAGGGATTGCTGAGAAGAAGAAACAGAGAAACCTAGCCATACAGAATTAAAATGGCTATAAATAAGTACCTCTCAATAATAACCCTAAATGTAAATGGATTAAATGTTCCAATCAAAAGGTATAGGGTAGCTGAATGGATACAAAAACATGACCCAACTATATGCTGTCTACAAGAGACCCACCTCAAAACAAAAGAAACACACAGGATGAAAGTGAAGGGATGGAAAAAAATTTTCCATGCAAATGGAAAAGAAAAAAAAAAAGGAGTAGCAATACTCACATCAGACAAAAGAGACTTTAAAAGCATCATGCTAAGCAAAATAAGCAAGTCAGAAAAAGATAAATATCATATGATCTCACTCATTTGTGGAATATAATGAACAACATAAACTGATGAACAAAAATAGAGCCAGAGGGGGGGAAATATTCTAGAATATAATAGAAGTAATCCTGTTATTTGCAGATTTTTAATATTTCTAACAACTTTTGTGATATCATACTATGTTAGTACAGTTTTGGTAATATTATTATACTTAACATCCTTTTATCCTTGAAATATTTATGTATAGTGCATGTAATATATGTAAGATCATTTTTCTTGAATAATTGGTGTTTATTGCATGTAAAATTATCATCCTATATAATAAAGAGATAATATGCAAATTAACCCTCATGCCATCACAAGATGGCTCACAGCCTCACCAGGCCAGCAGGGGGGTTAGTGAGGGACGACCAAACGACTGAACAGCAGGCTGTGTGGGACAACCAGGCCAGCAGGGAAGCTGTGAGGGGCGACTAGGCTGGCAGGGGGAGCAGTTGGTGGTGACCAGGCCAGCAGGGGGGGGCAGTTGGGGTGACCAGGCTGGCAAGGGGGGGCAGTAAGGGATGACCAGGCCGGTGGAGGGGAGGCAGTTAGGAGTGACCAGGCCAGCAGGGAGGAGGCAGTTGGGGGCGACCTGGCCGGCAGCAAGGGGCAGTTAGGGGGAACCAGGCCACCAGGGGGGCAGTTAGGGGCAATCAGGCCGGCATGCAGAGGCAGTGAGGGGTGATCAGGCCAGCAAGGGGAGGCAGTTAAGAGTGACCAGGCAGACCGGCAGGTGAGCAATTAGAAACCAGCAGTCCAGGATTGTGAGAGGGATGTCCGACTACCGGCAGTTGGACATCCCCCAAGGAGTCCCGGATTGGAGAGGGTGCAGGCTGGGCTGAGGGAACCCCTCCCCCCCCCCATGAGTGAATTTTGTGCACCGGGCCTCTAGTATTTAAAATAAAAAAAGTGGTGGTACATATAAAAAAAATCTGTTGTATAAAGAAGTCCAGTATAAGATGTGTGATAACAAAATATTTTTTTCTTTTCCCAAAACAGAGTTCCAATCTTTAGTCAATGACCCACTTATCCAAAGTCTAAAAATAACAAGATAACTTGCATGAAAACTATGTTCTTTATAATGGAATTTTATTTATCTCTATTTTCATAGAATAATTGATAGAAAGTTTTTTCTTATTTCCCCTGCTGCCATCCTGAAAATGTTCCTTCCAGTTTACATAAATGAAAGTCTCATAGATAAGATCTGAAGCAGGTCTTGACCCCTCACTTGCCCATCTTTATAATAGCTCTTTGAGTGCATGACCTGTTGTGCATGAGAGCAAGGACTGTCTGTGTATTTTTAATTTGTGTAGCCATAGACCCTAACACACTGGGCTATGTCTTTGTACTATGTACTAGTAATTAGTGAAACATACTTGTTAAATGAATAAATGAATGGAAGATTGGCAGATGCCAGATACTAATTTTCTCTTTAAAAATATTTTAAATTCTCTCATCCTACTGCCTTTAACTGCATTTGTAATTCCTTCATTAGGAGGCACATTTACTATACAGTTTATAGATGGTACAAATAGACATTTTCTTTGCTGCTTTCTCCTTGCTATAAAAACAAACAAAACCAAAAACAGAAAAGCAAGGAGAGAAAAAGAAAGAGAGAAGAAAGATAAAGGAAAAAGAAAAGCTGTGCTCTGCACTGTGGGTTATTTACAGTCTCTGTCAGCTGGAAGAAGACAGAATGTCCTGGGATTGATGGACTGGTGAAAGCTGGTGCCAGATGTTGACTACAACAGGTGCATAATAAAACACCCTTTGTGGTTTTCCCTCAGAATTCTAAATATATTTGGAAATAAGGGAAACATCTGCTTGATATTTCTTTCATTCACAGACTGCTATATCTTTTTGAACTGATTTTTAAAAATTGGGGGCCTTATTTTTGTGGCATTCTAGAGTACTTCATCTAAACGTTCTTCACAGCAAAATTCTATCATGTTTTGATACCATTTCACTTACTAAATGGCTACATCATTCCTTACATTCCTGCCCATCTGTCTTTTGGTTCAGAGCAAAGTCACATATGCTTAATAAAACTGGAACAACCCTACTTATTGTGATTTCAAGATTGTAAAGTTGCCCTGCAACCAGAGTCACCACGTGGTGGGCACTCCTTTCCTACTGCCTGGCTGTGGCAGTCATGGCTGGGGCAGCCTGTGACACAGTTGTTGCTGGCTAGTTAAGGCTTTATATGAGAAACATGGGAAAAGTAATATATTTTGAATCAGTGGCTTCATCATGGTCCCAGCACTGCTCCCTAGGCAAGCACCATGACCTGACCTGCAAAAGTTGAATAGTTTCTCTCTCAGTCTATTCTGTTTTGAAATCTCTAAAGGAGACCATATGAATAGAAATCTCTAAAGGAGACCATATGAAGTTAGCAGGAACTTCTAGTGGTATATGAGCTCCATTTGTCCAATGGGATAAATAGATAAATGGAGATTTTTTTTCTCAGAATTCATAGTGCACAGACAAGTGCGAAAGTGTGAGTCACTGGTCCCTTGTGGATGGCAGTACTGTAGCAGGTGCAGACTGTGTCTGCCTGGAGTGGGAGCAAAAGGGTAAAAGGACTCATGGTGAGAAG
Source organism: Cnephaeus nilssonii (assembly GCF_951640355.1). Classification (NCBI taxonomy): domain Eukaryota; kingdom Metazoa; phylum Chordata; class Mammalia; order Chiroptera; family Vespertilionidae; genus Cnephaeus; species Cnephaeus nilssonii. The sequence continues at coordinate 56,718,765 of NC_137073.1, forward strand.
AAACGGGCTTCATTGTTCCTAACAGAGGAAACCCTGATGCTTTTCTTATATTTCCAAGACAATTAATATTCTCATAATCTCCAAATCCAATGCTAGACTCCCTTTCTTTAGCTTTGCTGAAATGTGTTACATGTGATCAAGAAAGCCCTGATTAGAACAAATTTTAAACCACAAATTGGAGCATAATGAAATGAATGTTGAATTGTGGGAGGTGTGTACTGTTTCAAGTCAATAGTTCTTTTTTATTTTATTTTAGAGAGGGGAAGACACACACACACACACACACACACACACACACACACACACACACACACACATTGATTTTGTTCCATTTATTTATGCATTCATTGTATCAAACCCACAATCTTGGCATATCGGATGACACTCTAACCAACTGAGGTTCCCATCCAGGGTCTCAAGTCATTAGTTCTTAACCTAAAGATAATGTGGGAAAGTATGGGGCATTTCAAAGTTAGTAGAAAGGAGTCTATATCCGTGGAGGTAAGTCTATGAGCAATGAAAACAGCCTAAAGTGGCCTCCTTAAAATTTTTTAATCCTTCCATTTTCCCATTTTTTAGTAGAGACCACTACAAAATCTTTGTGTCAGATTCATTGGCCCCCAACCAGGGATCCTTGAGCTAAAACCTACCACTGGGAATGAGAGGCAAGGGGTTGGTGCACAGAATTTCTAGCAATTGGGCTTTGCCAAACTTAAATAAATGTGGGGCAGAGCTGTGACGGGCAGGCAGGTAGGGCTCAGGGCATGGATTCTCTCACACTTCAGCATTGGAAGTCTGAGTAATTGGCTATCATTATGTAGATGATAGAAGCTATAGATGGGTTAAGGAGTGAAATGGTCAGATCTCCCTCAAGCTCCATTATGGAGAATGTAGATGAGATAGGGACTAGATTTATCACCCTTTTATCAACCAATATCCTTTGCAGAAGCTTTTCATTAACTTATTATTTCTTCCTTTCTTGTCTTTCCCTGACTTTTGTTCCTATAATCCAATGGGGATATCAGAATTTAATAACCAAGTGTAGTAACTTATGATAGCTTCTGCCCCTTCTATTATTTTTTTTAATCTTTCTTCTGTATGTTTAATCTGATTTAGTCAAACTTCCATTTTATAGCTGTGTCTGAGTGAGTTTCATTCTCTGACTAGCCCTGGAGACCTGGCTTATGTAAACAGGGGTCCTGGGCTCTACCAGATACTCTGTTGGAATTCTCCCAGAAGTGGAATAAGAATCCCCAAATCCCAAATCTGAAAAATTGTCTTTATTGTTTGCAGCCAATACAAGAAAAATATTGGAGCCAAAGAACTTAGGAGAATAATGTAAGGAGATAAGAAAGAGCATCTGCTCTTCATAAACAGAAAGCTTGTATTCCCTGGAGTAGAGAGGGTGAAGTGGGAGGATTTATACATAAAGCTCACAGCGCGTAAAGCTCAGAGTTAGCTTCTGGGTTGTCTTTCTTAATTGCACTAGGGGCAAACATGAAAACCCATTCCCCTTGCACAGTTCAGTTCTGCATGGTGGAGCAGGGATTCTCAAGGGGCATAAAGGACACCATCAAGACCAGCTCTGGGCCTTTTCAAACTGAGTTTTGTGGACACACTACCACTGTCCCCCTCTCCCCCATTGAATGTTACTGCCAAAGTGAGTTACAAACAATTGCTGATAGTTGTGTCACATCCTTTAGGTGCATCTGCTAAATAAAAGGATGAGAATTACTATGGACATCCTCTGATATGTGTGCAGTGCTATGCAGGAAAACACCAGAAACTGGGCATGATTTTGCAAAGCTGGCAGCCACGATTTTCCCAGTTCCCCACTGTCAGTTGTGTGTGTGTGTGTGTGTGTGTTTTGTTTGTTTGTTTTGTGGCAAAGAAGTAGAAACTTACAGTATGTCATAAGTCAAACACTGCTCTGTTACTTCAACTAGTTTCTAAAAGGCAAGGACTATGTCTTATTTATCTTTTTATGCCACTGCCTTCCACAGTGCCTGGTAAGAACAATCGCCCAACAAATGTGCTGCAAGATGAATGAGAAATGATCTTGGAAGGGTGGAAGCAAAGCAAGCAAAGGTTTTATAAACTTCTAATTATTTTAAACACTGCATTTTCCTACCAAAATATTTGAAAACGGGCCTTTCATACATTAAGCATTTGGCTTATTTGGTAATTATTATTCTGCTACCTCACACTTAGAAAACCTAGCATTATGAATAAAACTAATTTGAGGTCTCTAAAGCAGCTGTTGATTTTCAAATACTTTTCTTCCCGACAAAAAATAATGCCCTCTAGGGAATATTTTTCTCCTTGTTTTTTAAAAAATTATCTTGATGAAGTAAACAACAATAATTTGACAGTGAAAACATTTAAATCATGCACTTTAGTGCAATTCCCAGAGCTAGAGAAGACAGGTCACTGTGATTGAAGCAATGGATTGAATCTCTGCTGCCAGATGGCAGTTGAAATATAATGGGCTTACAGCCGTCAGCCACAGCTAGAGGTCTACACGAAAAGGGTAAGCCTCTCAGTGATGGAAAATGGAAAGCTGGGTGGTTACTTGAAATTCTTGCTTTGTTCTTAGTGGCTTATAAGGCTCAGGGGGAAATTTCAGTCATGCAAGTTCTGTTTAGGATAATATTTGTAATGGAGCTGAATAAATGTACTGCTTGCATCCTGGTATTATTGCTATTTTCCATGTGTGCTGTGTGTTTGAAATACAAACACATAACTCTGAAATCAGAAAAATCAGAATCAGCATCATATTTCTCAATCTATAATGTTTACATGATTTTGCTCTAATTGTTTTTGAAAAAGACACCATCAGTAGGAAATGGCTTCTCACATCCCTAAAGTTTTTAAGCATCATGGGATTTCAAAAAGTTCTCTAGTAACTGATTTGATTTTCCTTCTTGTGCTGTATACTACAATTGGTTCAAAACAAAAAATACTTGGAATTTCCTGCTCCTTGTCCGAGTAGCTGAAATAATATAATACTTGGTAGAAAGAAGCTGTTCTCCATGTTTCCATGGCTTCTGTTAGAGAATGCATCTGGATCCGTTCAACCATGTTCAGTGTTTTTAAATGCCAAATGAGGGCTTCAGAAGAGCCCCTTGAGGAAGCGAGATGACATTTGCCATGCTCTGCTAATATCAACTCAGGAAGAAGAATATATCTGGCAACACATTTATCCTGATAAACATGATGATAGGGAAAATTTTTGTTTAAGCATTGGCAGCATGTGTTTACTGCTACATCTGTATACAGGCTGTCAGGTCGCATAAAACAGGCCGTAACAGAAGACAGTTACAGGGAATAGGTTATGTAATGAGATCAAGCCAATGAAAGTCTGGCATCCAGCTGTAATTTTACTAACAGTGTAGAGAGTCTTCCTATCCAACCAAAACAAGGATTTTTTGGGGCGGTCTTTTTGGTCACTGTTCATGAAATTATATTGTGATCCCCTTCAGAAGTTCAATGAGCCAATAGAAAGAAGAATAAATTGCATAAAAATGGGAGGGAAAGGAGAAAGACCTTGGGCTACAGAATTTATGGCTGGAGAACTCAACATTGTATGTAGGTAAATTTCTTAAATGAAAAAGGATCACAGAGACTTGAGCCATTCAGAAATAAATAGGCATTCTAAGTTTATGATGTTCACAAAGTCCTATTGTATTGTAATTCTCATTCCCACAAATATAAGACACTAGTGTTTAGAACGGCCTGAAAAATCATTCCAATGGGGGAGATACCAAATTACTAAAGCAGAGATTCCCTTCGTGTAAATTAGTAGGTTTTCAATCACGTTAGTTTCACAATTTGACACTATTAAGGCTAATTTATAGATGCCTGCTGGCACAGCTACCATTAAGAATCTATCAGTATTTCCACTATAAATTTTATTTTTCAGGGGTTAATCACTTGGTCATAAAAATTCACTGCAGGCTGAAATCAAGTCTTGAAGGGAAATCTTTTCCTTAATCCCAAAAGAAGAGTTTGCTCATGTTTCTGAGACTGAGATAGAGACCAGAAAAGGTAGAATATGTACAAGCTTTCATTCCTGAAAATTTAGCATCAATCCTGGTGCTGTCAGATGTGGTGCTATGCACTGGTGTTTTATTAGCTTGTTGCCTTGCCTTTTCTTTTTCTGCCTTCTCCTCTACCTCTCCCCCACCTTTTCCTCCTGCTCTTCCCCGCCCCTTTTTCTGTATTGTGGAAGTTGATCCTTTTATGATCAATATATAGACATTGCTCAGTGGAAAAATAGCAAGGAAGTCAGAGTTGTACTTACATTCATCAGAAAATAAGCTCTGGGCTTCTTTCCCTTCTGACTTCTTGTAATCTTTTCAGCATTGAAATGTCTAACAGAAACATTATAAAGTTACTTTGGTAATTTAGGAAAGCTGTAAGCTCTTACCTTGTGGCTAAGTGAAGAAACTGATTTAGCATCTCACAACTTTTTGATGAACCAGCAAAATATTTATAAACTTTCCCTATATTTATGAGATTCATAGTAATGACCAAGGAGTGCCATATTAATACAGTCAGTGAGACTAGCAAGGAATTAAACAATTCTACATTTTCTCTTCGCTTGAGATCTTTTAGATCTAGCTTAATTTCTTATAGGGCCTAACTCTCTGGGCATATTCTGAAAGTCAAGGGCTAGCCTACTTTTGGACCAAACTAATTTTTCTGTGGTTATACACTACTGAAAGTTCATCTTCTCTTTTCCAGGTCGGGCGGGGGCGGGGGGGGGGGGAGCGAGCAGTCAACCTATCACTTATTGTAGACCACTGAACTATTCTAAATGTTGTAGAGCTACTTTCCATGCAGGCTTAAAAGACAATGAGTAGAAGGAGAGGGAAAGCACTCAGATTTAACTGTGAGAAATCAGGGCAGGATAATGCCAACCATTTTGTACTGTTTTGGTGAATTTGGTAGGAGAATTAAGAAATTGTTGACATACTGATTTTTAGAAGCATAAACTTTCTCAGTTCCAACCTCAATGGAACCCTCAGTTCCATTGGTGTGCATAAAATTTTGACCTGTGTATTCCTACCATCTCCTCCTTCTAGTTCCTGATCCTGACTGATGAGTTTCATTTTTCTTCCTATCTGATGCTGCCATGCCTGATGTTGCTCCCCTAGACACTTTTCTAGCTCAACTGGCAAGCTCCTGCAAGTTCAATGAGGGAACTGGTGTGCCCTGCTGCCCCCTACTGGTGACCAAAGACTATTGGGCCTTCTAGACAGACTTCAAATTAAAAAAGTAAATTTTATTACTGTAAAATTCGTGGTTTTGTTTTTTAACTGCTTATTTTGACTGTTTTCCTTCATAAATTTATGAGGAATTTCTTGCATTATTTCAATATTTTTCTAAAATTAGCATAACATTACTGAAAATTCAAAGCAAAGTGTTCTACCAGAATTTTGCAAATATTTTTCTTTCTTTGAACACTGAAACCAAATCATTTATTTCTTATGGCTTTGCATGTAGTTATTTCTCTAAATAAATACAGATTAGATCTGAATATTGCTTCTTTAAAACAGGTTTATTTTTTATGTATTTATTTTTTTTGTTTTAATGATGTATTAGTCTGTTTGGGTTGCTTTAACAAAATATCCTGGATGAATTACTTAAACACAGAAATTTATTATCTCACTTCTAGAGTTTGGAAGTCCTAGAGTAGGTCTGGCATGGTAGTTTTCTGGTGAGGCTTCTTTTCCTGGCTTTTAGAGGCTGCCTTATGAGAGAGAAAGAGAGAGAGAGAGAGAGAGAGAGAGAGAGAGAGAGAGAGAGAGAGGAAGAGGACACACTCTGGTGTCTCTTCTTCTTTGAATAAGGGTACCAGCTCTATTGGGTTAGGACTGCACCGTTATGACCTCATTTAACCTCTATCACCTCCTCACAGGCCCCATCTCCAAATGTAGTCCCACAGAGGGTTAGGGCTTCAACATATAAATGTGGATTTGGGGCGGGGGGGGGGGACACAAAAATGACAAATGCTGACATGTGGATTTTACAACTGATTTTCAATTAAGAAATCAAATTAGTTTTTTTAAAAAAATCATATATCATTGGCTAAGAATAAATTGGAATGAGTTTGGTATTAGAATGATAATGACTAGGGTTTTATTAACTTCAAGGGAGGGGTAAGAGGAAGAATATTTTACTTCGAGGAAGGCATGTTCAATACCATTTAAGGAGCCTGGCCACAGTCAGAGAGGACACTTACCACCTACAATAAATGTTATTGTTTAATATTCCCTGAGAATCCATAGAGTGCTGGTTCAGAATACACATGGCACAGTCTTTGTTCTTTGGAAGTCTGCAATCAAAGACTGTAAATACGCAAGCCTGACAGCTTGGTGCTTTCAGAATTTGCTTAAATCACCTGCTATTTTCCCACCAGGCTACTGCTCCTAACTAAAGCAGTGGGTTATTGTTTGGGCTGAAGTGTGCCACAAAGGGTCATTGATGTTTGGCTTTAAAACAAAACAAAACTCTTCCTCCGTTAGTTTCTGTTTTTCGGTTGGCTACTGGGTGGGTCCAGAATAATTGCAGAAAGTCAGTGGAGCCCCTAGTTATTCCAGAGGACAAGGGGGTGGAAACACTGATTGGGTTAAAAACCTTGATGTTTAACACTATTCGTGACTTCTCTGTAAGTTCCACTCAGTAGTTCATTTATTCCTCCAACCGTGGGGAAACCAGGCCTGAAAAGACTAATAAGTTTACAATCTAAACTGACTTACCACCATCAGGCAAAAGGTTGTTTTGAACTAACTAGCAAAATAGACATAGATTCATAGATAGAGAGCAGGCAGACAGCTCTGGTTGGGGTTGGGGAGGGTCTTGGGATTGAGCAGCAAATGGAGGTGGAAGAGTATGGAGGGATAAATGGTGATGGAAAAAAATTAAAGAGGAAAAAGTCATTGTGACTAAATCATATCTCCTTTTGCAGGATCTGGTCTGAAGAAAAAATTGTGTAGTTGAAATTTGTCTGAGGCTTTGTCTCACATTTCAAAATCATTTTCCTCTCTTTGCTTTTCGGACCCTCTCCCCAGCCTCTGTTCCTATATTTCCCTTGTGCTCCCACTTCTACTCTCCACCCCCCCATCATCAAAGGAGAGTGTCTCTTATCAGTCATGTAAAACCTGGTATGAATTTAAGTCGTGGTGTTATCTTTCTCTCAGGGAATTAAATTTTTGTATTTATCTATAATTCTAGAATAAATGCCTTTGTCTCCTGTAAATGAAGCTTCAGGCATGAGCATAGCAAAGAGAAGTGTTTTTGAACTTCAGGGGACTTACTGTTGCTATTGAAATCACATGAAATTATTGAGAAGATTGGTATCTAAATTGTAAGAGTATCTCTAAGTTAGTGATTTATGTAAAATGCAATGTCAAGATTACAATTAAGGGACATATTACTAAAGTATTTTGGCGATGGGAAAATGAAATTAACATTTATTGGGTATCTATAACATGCCAGGCTGTGTGCCAGGCATCCTCACATTTCTTTAGCTCATTTAAAGCTGCTGGCAATTCTGTAAACTCTTCACCGCATTTTACCATTGAGGAAACAAAGTTCTGGAGGTTAAGTGTCACAAGTGTCCTGCAGCTAGCAAATGATGGAGCCATGCCTCTCTGGCTTCAGAGTTCATTATCTTGGTGCAGGGAAGATAAAAGTTGTCAGAGTACATGACATTTGAACATGTGATTAGTTTGCTCTATTATAACTGTGCTTTAAATGTTTTTGAATTAAACTCCTTTAATCACAGAAGGACATGTACTTTGCACCGTATCACCTTGCTGATTTTCAGTGTGCAGAGCCTAAATGAATTGGCTTCAGAAAAAAATTTTCAATTCATTTTTGTGATTAGAAACTGTCAGTGTAAGCAGAGGGTGAGGCTATAATGCAGAAATTGCATGGTTATTCAAGAACTACCTCATACACATTGATATATGTTACTCTCCAACTAACTTCTGGATGTAAGTATTTCTGCACTAATTGAAAGTAAGCTAGCCAAAGTCAACCCATACAATCACATGGGTGGAGTAATCATATATCTTGAGCCAAAAATTTGGACTTATCTATCTACCAACTAGTTGAAATTATGACTGTCCCATTATGTTAGGATATTAAGGCTTATAGAGCATAATTTTGTGTGTATTCTCAATTAACTGTAGCTATAGATTTATTTGAGAATATAGTTTTAATTTACTGAACACATCTGCCCACTTTTAGATTTTATTGAAAAATAAAGAGAAAATTATGTGGTAAATAGAAATGATTACTTTACTATCGATTTGCAGAGTAAAAACTGACTTAATTACTTATTTGCCAACCTTGTTTTCTTAAGAAATAGACCATTTTTGAACTCTCAACAGTAATAATGCCTAAGCACTATCATGAAGGGAATTAACATACAGCCCTGGACCGTGTTCTCACTGGTTAGAGCATCAGCCTGCAGTGCACTGAAGGGTCATGGGTTTGATTCCTAATCAAGGGCACATACCTGGGTTGCAGGTTCGATGCCAACCCTGATCGAGGCGAGTTTGGGAAGCAACCAATCAATGTGTCTCTCTCAATCACCTCTCTTTCTCCCTCTCTCTCTCTGTCTCCCGCTCCCTCCCTTCCACTCTCTCTAAAAATAAACTGAAAAAATATTCTCTGGTGAGGATTAACAAAACAAACAAGCACACACAAGAAAACAAATCTTGCTGAGGTCAACAAATACACTGACTTGTTTTTTGAATCAAAGTCATCTATATGAAACAAGGCCTATTTGAAATCCCATTTTTGTGCTAGAAAGCCCATTTTATATATCAATTTTTAAAAAACAGCCCTGGCCCTGACATGAAATATAACATGTCATTGGTTTTCCAAACTCTTTAAGAAGTTACATTAAGTCAATGAGAATAATAACAATAAAGCTCACCAACTTAATATATTTTCTTTAGGTTTATGCTATAGGGGACATTATTGATTAACTTATTTCTCAGAAATATGAATCTACAAAAACAATGAAAAGTATGTTTTTAACTATAATTATTCCATCTAATAGGATAATACAGACTCTTTGCTTTGCCTATTTTCTCTCTGGGTACCTGCCCTTGAATAATCCTCTCTGCTTATAATGATCATGACCAGAGATTAGATAAAGAAAAGGAAAAAAAATATAAGAATTTTCTCAGGGCTTGATTCATCTTTACATATAATGATGGTGGAGAAACAAATTGAAACAGGTATATAATGTAGACTTGGATATTCTAAGGGCTCATCTATTTATACTACTTATATTTTCAATTTGGTATAAATGAAATTGAGGCTCTGACAACATAATTTATAAAATTGATTCATGACACTAAAATGTTGGTTCCATTAAAATGTATTTTTAAAATGTTATGACAAAATATTCTGCCATTTAAAAACAAGACTTAGACTTAATTGGAAGTACCCAGGTCACTTTAAAGAGAATCTTTAGTGAGTGAATAATTTCTGGCAGTTTACTTACAAAGTGACTCTTGCAGTCCTGGGCCACAATACTCATGTGTGGACCACTGAGACATCTTATTACAAAATGCATAATAAAGTTTTTAAAAGGGAAGAGAGAAAAATGTGAAAGACCTTTGTCAAGTATAAAGGAGAAAGTGGTGAAAGTGGAGTATAGCTTTTTTGTTTGTTTGCTCATGAGATTGAATATTTTTCATACTTTTTTAGTAATTTTATTTTCAATTAAATATAGTGCTTTATCTTTAGTACATATTATTTACCTAATTTTTACTGATCATGTATTATATGTAAAGTAGGGTGCCAATGTTCTGGAGAGGGGGCAGTGGAGAAATTTTTAATGAAATGGCAAGTCTCTTCTCTTAAAGCCATGAACTCGGGTGGGGGACAGAAGGAAAAGAATGGGGGGGGGCTGTTAAATGCAAACACTCAAAGCAGCTAGCCTCAAGGTTCTAAACAGAAGCACTGGTGAACTCACACACCTCCTTTGAATTCTGTCCCAGTGGTCAATGTTGGAGAATTAGCTATGAGTCTGGGGGCAGAAGAGCAGACCAGATGGACTATCCAAGAAATCCTCTGAGACTCAGTAAATGCTTTATAACATGTTTACCTGCTGGCACATGAGTTAAAAATGAGTAGACACTTTTAGGTTTGACTTCTTATGAGATAAAGCAGTGTTCTGTTCAGGAGGCCCTATCAAGGGCTCACTTAGGGCTCCTGCCTTCATTTGGGATATGTGTTCACACTGGATTCTCCTAGGGCCACTGGCTTGGGGTCTGTCCATTTTAGCGAAAACAAGCTTTGTGTTGAGTACAGGAGACATTTTACCCTCCCTCTGGGCTTTGACAGTGTGCCCAGGCTTCAGCAGGGTCAATCAAGTTTAGTTACTTTTCTGTAGTCTTTGATTAATGAGCGAGACCATTCATCCTATTCAAGACCATGTTAGTGACTTTCTCAGGGGCTCTCAACTGGAGAAGTCAGCAGATGGCTTGGAAATACCCACCTGCTGTTTGCAGTTGGTAGGAGGCTCGTTAGGCTGGTTCTTCCAGAAATCTCATGTGGATGAGTGTGCATTTTCAAAATCCCTTTGCTCTTGTGCCAACTATCAAATGGTTGATTGGCTTAAATGAGATATTTTGCCGTTTCCCTCTCTGTGGTAAAAGTGGACACTTATATAAATCCAGAGATAATTATATTATAGGCTTAGTAGTGATAATGTGGACATGAGACTTGGTACATCTGTGAAAACATGGAACTTAATTCATCTAACAATCATTCTCTGAATTAAGAATTGGATGGTGGAGAGAGTATTTAGATTCTTTTCCTGGACCTGTCATTTATTTATTGCCAGGGTGATTCTGGGCTTTACAATGAACCAGTCTGAATTATAGTTTCCTTTAATCTGATAAATAAGGATTAAAAACAGCAAGCCAGCATACTTCACTGGGTTATCATGTAGATCTAAGAAGACGGCATAAATGAAAGAATTTACAAACTATAAACTAATACAGATGTGTAGACATCGCCAGCAGGTAGTACATACAGATCATATACTGTGGTCCTGACACAGCTCCACGTGCTTTGGAAGATGCAAAGTAGACAAAAGGTGTGACTCCTGCCCTCAACTTTGTATGGTCCAGAAAATTGAGAGCAGCACAAGACAGCTAATTCATGGTCTAAGGGGGCTGCTGTAAAAGTACCATCAGAATTTAGAGGAGAATGAGATGAGTGAGGGTTAATGTACAGACTGACATTACGGAAGAGGTAGGCATTGAGTTGCAATTTGAAGAAGGGAAATGGGGGAATTGAGTGGACTGATGTTAAAAGGAGCTCAAAAGGATTTAAAATCCGAAATTCAACCCCTTTCCAAAAATGTTCTCCATCTACTATATTCACTGTTAAACTTCTTATGTTAAACCCCTTCAAAACCCTAGGGACTCTTCTTTGACTGTACCTGAGGCCGCTGATCTCTCTCTCTCCCCTAGTGGTCCCTATCCTTGAAAAATACACATTTATGTTCTTTAAGTATCTCATTGTGTCAAAATAGTAGTCTGAGTATCATTTTTGAAGAGACAGACCTTCTAGTCTGTTTTACTGCTTACTGGCTCTCTGACTATGGGCAACTCATTTACCCTTTACCATTTGAGCAAAGCCTGAGGTTTTGTTAGCTGGAAATAGTAATAAAAATATTCTGAGCATTAAATAAGGAATGGTGTTTCAATGAGTCCTGCATATAATGAACACCTCAGAAACAACATCCTTAATTTTTAAGCATCTATTGCTTGCATTTCATGGTGTAGAGCTCTCATTATGCTTTTCTTTAGATACTAGCACCTACTGTGGGGCCAGACACATAGGAGGCACCTGATAAAAATTTGAACTAAAATGAACATTCAAGATGGAGAAAGCATTTCAGGAAATGGCAGTAGCAAAGATACGGAAATAGAAATAGAGATAATATGTGGGAATAATAATTGGTATGGGAGTAGAAAGAGAGAAGTAATTATATCATTCCTCTAATCTCATCAGAGGTAAGATTTATGTAGGGCGATAAATTATGCTGGATGGATTGGTGGGGCACAATTAGAGGAGGGCCAAGCCCAGGAGTTTAGATTTGATGTGGTGGGTAATAGGGAGTCATAGTATTTTGAGAAGGAGTGACATGATAAAATGATGAGTAAATCAATTAAGACTTTCATGGGCCAATAAGCAAATTATTTTTAGAATAATAGTTACATCACTATGATCATTAATGACTGTAACTTGATGCCTTCTTACTTGATTGTAAGAGGAACAAGTCAACATATTTCTCTTAATTCCAAGTTTGTAAAGAAAAAATGCTTTCGGCATTATTTTTCATATTAGATGTGGCTGTGTGCTGAAAACTCCTTTAAGTCAGTGAATGCACTCCCTTCTGAAGAGTTGAAGGGTGTCTTAACGATAATGATTAATGACTTTAAAATGCCCATAAATCTTTGAGGAATGAACAAACCACTATTAAAACCATATGGTGCCCTCATTCTTTGCATGGAACTTCCACAAAAGTCACTAGGAGTTCAGTGGAATGATGAAGGGGAGCATATGGCACTAGATCTGAACTAAATTAATAACAGTATGAAAACGCAGTTAAATAGTGATAATCCCCCTTGTTATCCAGATTTTTTCTTTTTAGACAACCTCGTAGTGTATAGTTCAGTATCAAAAGACATTTGTTAAATAGGGAGAACCAACATGCAAGGAGAAACCATGTGGCATATCTTTTGAAACAAGCTGAAGAAGCAGCAACTTGGAGATTCCTTGCTCAGGACTGCCATGGAGTCATTTAGAGTTCAAAAAAGAGCCTAAACCTGCGTATGCTTTAGGCACTCCATCTGGCTCTGTCCCACATTGTTGCCATAGTCACCCATCTCCTAGCAACAAGGAACAGCATTTTCGTGTCTCTAAAGTGACAAAGCATCTGAGTACAAAATAAATGTAGTCACAATAGACTAATAATCTGAGAGGTTATCTCGTGGTTAAGCTCACTGTGAAGATCTATATGAATCTTTGGTTTCATGATCCTATCTCTCCTGTGATGGGTTTTGATTAAAAAAAAATACTTGGCTCAAATTGAGGCAGTCCAACAGCTTGCTATTGAATATAAAGACTACAATATTATTACATAGAACACAATAAAGGGATATTTTATTTTTAAAAGTGGAAAACACTATTATCCCTTTGAATAATGTGTCCATCATTACCTAGTCTGGGTAGAATGGACTGGGGTGGAAAAACTCTGGCCTTGGGTCTTGGAGGAAGGAATATTCCATCCTAATACATTCAGGCTCAAAATATTCCATTAGTAGCCTTCGTGATGAGCAATGAGTCTCATTTGAGGTCACTAATCAGAAGCAGTAAAGAAGCCTAAATAAAGATAAAAGCAAATGGCTATATGCGTCATGCTTGTCCTTGAGGCAAAGTGGAAAACAAACTATGTGGCACTTTTTAGAGGATCTTTAGCTGTTTATTTCTAAGTATTTGTACCATATTTTCAAATAATCATTATTTAAATATTCTGCCAAAATAAATCCATTTAGATACTAGCCTTGTTTTCTAAAAATGTCATAGCCTTGAATCCCGGTAAACCTTGCTATTATACTGAGCTGTATGCATAAAATGAGAACTCAAGTTTAGATATCCCCAGAGATATTAATAACAAAGTAATCAATGCCAGTTTTCTTTTTAAAATGACATTTTGTGTGTTATTTACTGGTTCCATCAGCTACATTTCATGACTCACTTTTCCTTTAGAAATAAGAACATATATATATGTATGTATGTCATGGTTTGAATTATGCTTTCCTGATTTTGTATCAGGACCTGTGCATTTGGTAAATGTCAATGAAAGATGCACACCATGGGAAGTAGATTCAAGAATGTCATGGAGAGATTTCACTTGAGGGGAAGTAGAGCATCTAAACAATGTCTCCAAGATGAAATAATCCTCACACCTAGGCAGGCCATTATGATGCGTTTACACATTACATGCAAAGCAGAGTTTAGCTGTGCTAACTGCTTTGTGAAAGGAAAATCCTCCTGAAATTAAATAACCAAAGGAGATAGGTGAGTGCTGATTTTGTGAAATAAACAGTGATTGAGAAAGAAGAAAAACCAGCAGGACTCAGCGTGAAGCAAATTAATTCATGTTGGAGATTTACTCTCCTGAAGAAACTAAATTGCCCACTCCCTAATCAGTACAGTTCTTGGCATGCCTTTCTTTCTCTTGCTTTCTAAATTTGTTTCATGTTAGAGCCCCTTGAGTTTTTACTCACTGTTTTTTAAATTATAGTCTGAAGCTCCATTTCTTTGTGTGGTTCTGTGAAGTTCGGCACTCCATCATGTCCTTTACCATTTCTTTGTTTTGGAGAAGAAAATTCTTTTCCAGTCATCTCATTTGTTTATTTCATTTGCCTGTGCTCGAGAGTAGAATATCAGGAGACACCATGGCTACTGCATCTCTTCTGCATTATACTGATTTAATGGCTCAAGGGATAAGCATGTTTTTATTACAGTAATTTGGAATCAGTGAAAGAAACTACATCTGAGAGTCCTTTCACAGTATACGGCTGCTCAATGTGAATACAGATTGCTGGGTTCTTTCCCTATTCTTCTCATCCTCTAGCAAAGGAAAAGAAAAGGCACAAACTGGTGTTCTTCCAGTTAATTCTGCACACAGAGAGAGATGTCAGCACACATTAAAACTGAAACCACATTTGAGAAGACACGCAGAACTTTGCAAATGCCACTGTTGTTTGCAGAGCTTTGAGCTGGAAGGGGTATCATATGTTTTTCAATCTGTTTTTTACTCCTTTTCTGTCTTAAAATAAACCATGAAATTCTTGTTCTTGGCCTTAGAATATGAGTGATGCCATCAATCTGTTGCGAATCATTTGCTAAATTATTCCAGTGATGAATGTCTCTTCCTTCCTGTAATAACTGTTTAGGTGTCGCTTTTGCCTAATGGAAGCCATTGTATCTCTTGGAGGGCTGACAAGGAAGGGAGGGCAGCTATGTGGCACACGCACAGGATGATAATCAGAGCTTGTAAGCTTTTATTTGAATCCTATCTCCTTTACAGGCACAGTTGGCTGGTGGGAAAATTCCATTGGCATTGCCAGCATTCCAACCCTGATATCAAATGGTGAGATCAGATTTCTAAAAGTAAGGTATTGGAACATGGTCATGCTTTAGACTTGAAGCCAATATCACAATTCTCTCTGCAAGTTATGTATATGAAAGTAGTTTTTGCCATGATGAACGTGTCCAGGCAGTTTTCTTCTCCTAACATGTCTGATTTGCAGAAAGGGATAGGTGTGGTATTAATACCTTTGGGGCATTTATTATAGTTTCTTGTAACCATCAGAAGACAAAGGGGCTAACCTGAATATCTAAACAGCTGAGTTACTGCCAAATATTCAAAGTACTTAAAGGCAAGTGTGAGATTTCTTTTTGACTCTCAGTAAAATTGAGTCGGTTGTTGCTACTGTGGTTTGAAGGTGTTTTAATATTTTAAAAGATTATCCTCCTAGCATGGATGGGGCGAGGCATCTTTTGAGAAATGACTGAGGAGTGGGTGAAATAAAAAATTTAAGTCAAAAAGGACTTGGCCAGCTTTTGGTCATGTCCAGCCTTTGGTCTTTGGAAGCCAGTTCCTTCCATGTTGAAATAACCTCACATTGGAAATAGAGCTTGAAGTAAGATCAAAAAGGGTACTGGCTTCCAAAGAGGAAGAGAGAGAAAATTTCCAGGGCTGGTTGTAAGGCTGTTAAGATACTTGTGTCTGGGATCTATGACACAAGAACCCTAATGAAACCACACCAGATACTGGCTAGAACAAAAGGTAAAGGGTAGAATGAGTCTACTAATTTAGTTAGAGTAAGTTAGGAGCTATAACAATAAAAGTCCAAAATTTCAATGGTTAACACATAGAAATTTATTTCTCCTTCTCATAATAGTCCAATGCAGGTGTTTCAAGTAAGCAAGAGTTTCCTAAATATAATAATTGAGAGACTCAAGCTTCCTTCATTTCATGACTCTATCACTAGAAAGGACCTCAGAATTTTCAGTTAGTGAAAGATTTTTTTTATATATATCATGGAGACGGTACACTTACTTTTTCTGCTCTTTGGCCCGGAAGTCATCTTCTGTTTACATTCCATTGGCAGGAAGTAGATACACAGCCTCATCAGATGCAAAAAGAGATGAAAAATATTGCCCAGTAAAAATCCAACACTATCAAAGGGAAGCCTGAATTTTAGTGAGTAGCAGCTTGCAAATAGGTTTTGGGATAGTTTGCAGGGGAAGAACTCTTTAGGTCTTACCTGGGAAAGTGATTTATTACAAACTAGAGGCCTGGTACATGAAATTTATGCACACGGAGGCGGTAGGAGCGTGGGGGGGGGGCAGAGAGGAGGGGGGCGGGGGGGGGGAGTCCCTCAGCCTAGCCTGTGTCCTCTCTCAATCCAGGACCCCTCAGGGGATGTTAGGCATAAACCGGCATTTAGGCATCCCTCTTGCAATCTGGGATGCTGCATGCACCAGTGACCATATTTTTCATCAGGTGAAAGGCATCTTGCTGTTGTATGGGCAGCTACATTTTTTTGCCCTGATTATATAAAAAGTAGTGCATAACATGATCCTTCTGAGGCAGTAGTACCATTTTCCCCATCTTATGGGTGGAAAAACTGAAGCAGAGGCAAGTTATGTAATTGACTATATCACATAGTTTTAAGTGTCAGAATCAGGGCTGACCACAAAATGTGCAAGCCAGAGTCCATGCATGTCATCGATGCATCATCCTGTTTTTTCAGTGTTAGAGTAGCCTTGCCAGGTTTTAATTTTTAAATCTAAGAGACTGTTCTTAATATATAGGGTAGGGTTCCTAGGCCTGGCCGGCAATCAGGGCCATCTGTGGGGCAACCAGCGGGCAGGGTGATCGGGGGGTCCCCCACTGGCACCTGTCTTGGCTGGCAGCCTGGTCGACCCTGCCCCCGCTGCTGCCGCTGGTTGCCTCCCTCTGCAGGATGACCGGCAGGTGGGGCCATCGGGAGGTCCCCGCTGGCACCTGCCTTGACTGGCAACCTGGTGCTGCCCACTGGCTGGCCCCACCCCCTGATCACCGCTGCCACCACTGGTCTCCTCCCTCTTGGGGTGCAGACACTCAACAATGCATTGAGCATCTACCCCCTGGTGGTCAGTGCATCCTACATTGAGCGTCTGTCCCCTGGTGGTCAGTGCTCATCATAGCAACTGGTCGTTCTGTAGGTCCTTCTGCCATTCGGTCGATTTGCATATTAAGGTTTTATTATATAGGATGTGTGAAGAGCAAGAGCAAGGATAAAACATGCTAGTAATCTTGTAGGCAGATGGAATAAATTAGTTCTATTCTAGAAGAAAATATGAGTCAGATTCTAGAAAAGATTAGTGATTTTATAAGAATCTTCAGCAGTACAAATACAAAATATGATGAAGCAAAAACTAAATAGCTAGATCAAATATTACCAGAAAGGTTTTGGGGAGGAGGGTTGAAGGGAATATATAAATTTATGAGATGGAAATTTGTGACCTTTGGCAGGGTAGTTTAAAAAGGGAAAGATTTCAAATGGTATCTGGCTTGGAGCACTTGAAGCAGCTTCCCCATATTTCTGCTCAGTATTATTAGAGACCCAGAGAAAAGTAGAATTTACTACTTAAAGTTATGATTATCAGAAAAGCTAATGTAAAAATCTGGGATATGTTTTTACCAAATATGAGAAAGCTAGAGCTGGATTGAGAAAAAAATAGCTAGGTCACACAAGTATTTTGCCTCTTATCCTCCAAAAAAATTGTTCAGGTACCCCTCAAATATATGAATTCTGCTTTTTAAGGTGGCTCAAATGCTTGTCCCTGCTTTGTCTTTTCTTCCGGAAAGAGACAGAGGAAATAGGACTACATGTTGGATCCTGATTGATAAAGAAGAGTGGAGTATAGAAAGGAAAAGCTTTGGCATCAATCCATACTGGATGCGTTTAGTTTTTATTTTTAGAGAGAGAGAGATTTTTGGCAAGTGCTGTCACAGCCTTTTGAAAAATATACATATTTTTATTGATTTCAGATAGGAAGGGAGAGGGAGCAAGAGATAGAAACATCAGTGATGAGAGAGAATCATTGATTGGCTGCCTCCTGCATACCCCCTGTTAGGGATCGAGCCTGAAACCTGGGCATGTGCCCTGACTGGGAATCAACCATGATCTCCTGGTTCATAGGTCGAGGCTCAACCACTGAGCCACACCAGCCAGGCTGATGTTTTTGTTGTTGTTTAAGTTTATTAAATCAGAAAACCAATCAAGGGAGGTGGTAGAAAATTCCTATAGTATAGGAGAGCTGCACTATAGGAATGCCCAAGAGGCACTGGGATTGAGCTAATGCATATCAAAATGCTTTTCTACTGTAGACCTTAGAAGAGAAGGCAGCCAGCATCTGTAGTTTCCTAGCAAGTAGATAGTGAGCCTGGGTAAAGGTCTCTTTCTTAAAATGTGAAAAGGAGGAGTATGGGGCGATAGATAGGTTTAATAACTAGAGTAGAATTTCTGGGTTATTGGTTGTGCCTATGCATACATGTCCATCTGGAGTAAATATCACCAACCAGTTTCCCAAGGAAGTTGTACTCCTACTAGCAGTGTATGAGAATTACAGTTGCTCTACATTCTTGCCAACTTTTGGTATTTTCTGTGTTTTTTGTTTTAGCCATTCTGTAGGATGCATAGTTTTAATATCATTGTAGTATTAATTTGCTTTCCCATGATGACCGATGAAGTAGGGCATGTTTGATGAATTAATGGGGCTATCTCTAAGAGACCAAGGAGGCAGCAGGGAGAATATTTCATCCAGAAGTAAATTCAAACTATTTAAGAACCAGTAAGACATAGAATGCAATCAGAACACTGGCCTAGAGTGATGAAGTAAGGTCCTGCAAGTCCTGACTATGCCATATGCTAGCTTCTAATTGCTGGAATATTGCCAGGTTTGAGGGATCCTGGAGGAGGGCCTAAGTTGGGGAAGTGAGAGCAGGCACTCAGGAACACTGTACAGAGGTTGTATGCAACCCATGAAGACTGTTTCTGTATTTAATTAACTGTGTGACCATAGTGGTATATACTAGCTGAATATCAGCTGTATCTCATTCTGAGGGAAGAAAGAATCACACTTACAAGACTAGTCATATAGAGGATGAAGGGAGAACAATATTTATTATAGCATAATAATTAGGTCAGTGCGTCTGAATATAGGATAGAGAGGTTTGGGGTAAAAACTGAGGGATTATAATAAAAAACAGAAAGAAATTTTTTACTATGTTACTAAAAACTCTCTGAGGCATTGAGGTAGAAGAATCATGATTTTGACATACACTTTATAATAGGCAAAAGGAGATTATTTATTCCCAGTTTTGCTTTGATATCTTGGAACCATTACTTTAGGTTCCAATAGGAGATGCTGGTTCTCAGTGAATAATGGATGAAGCAGAATAGAAAAAAAATCATATACACTCTGTTATAGCTCAATACACTTACTCTTGAATACACATGAGCAACTCCTCATGACTCAGAAGTAATAACATGTAGATTTATCAGAGGACTTCACAGGTAGAGCAGAGAGTCAAGGCTACATTTACTTGTTCTTTTTATTATTGTGGTAAAAATACATAATA
The DNA here is from genome assembly GCF_951640355.1 of Cnephaeus nilssonii. NCBI lineage: Eukaryota > Metazoa > Chordata > Mammalia > Chiroptera > Vespertilionidae > Cnephaeus > Cnephaeus nilssonii. The sequence goes on from NC_137073.1 coordinate 56,738,515, forward strand.
TAAAATCTAACCATTGTTAACTGTACAGTTCAGTGGTATTATAATACACTAGAGGCCCGGTGCACGAAATTCGTGCACTGGGGAGGGTGTCCCTCAGCCCAGCTTGCACCCTCTCTAATATGGGACCCCTCGGGGGATGTCCAACTGCAGGTTTAGGCCCGATCCCTGTGGAATCGGGCCTAAACCTGCAGTTGGACATCCCTCTCACACGGATCGCCCCAGGCACCCCCAGGGAGCGGCCACGCCCCCATGCCACGCCCCCTGGGGTGCCGATCGCCCCAGGCACCCCCGGGGAGCGGCGGCACGGGCGCAGCCACGCCCCCCCGGGGTGCCGATCTCCCCAGGCAACCCCGGGGAGCAATGGCAGGGGCGTGGCCACGCCCCCCGGGGTGCCGATCGCCCCAGGCACCCCCGGGGAGCGGCCACGCCCCCTTGCCATGCCCCCAGGGGGTGCCGATCGCTCCAGGCACCCCCGGGGAGCAATGGCAGGGGCGTGGCCACGCCCCCCCGGGGTGCCGATCGCCCCAGGCACCCCTGGGGAGCGGCCACGCCCCTATGCCACGCCCCCCGGGGGTGCACATCGCCCCAGGCACCCCTGGGGAGCGGCCACGCCCCCATGCCACGCCCCCCAGGGTGCCGATAGCCCCAGGCACCCCCGGGGAGCGGCGGCATGGGCGCGGCTACGCCCCCCGGGGTGCCGATCACCCCAGGCACCCCCGGGGAGCAGCGGCACGGGCGCGGCCACGCCCCCCGGGGTGCCGATCGCCCCAGGCACCCCTGGGGAGCAGTGGCACGGGCGCGAACACGCCCCCCGGGGTGCCGATCGCCCCAGGCACCCCTGGGGAGCAGTGGCACGGGCGCGAACACGCCCCCCACGGGGTGCCGATCGCCCCAGGCACCCCCGGGAAGCGGCAGCAGGGGCGCGGCCACGCCCCCCGGGGTGACGATCACCCCAGGCACCCCCAGGGAGCGGGCATGGGCGCGGCCACGCCCCCCCGGGGTGCCGATCACCCCAGGCACCCCCGGGGAGTGGGCACGGGCGCGGCCACGCCCCCCCGGGGTGCCGATCACCCCAGGCACCCCCGGGGAGCGGGCACGGGCGCGGCCACGCCCCCCCAGGGTGCCGATCACCCCAGGCACCCCCGGGGAGTGGCAGCAGGGGCGCGGCCACGCCCCCCGGGGTGCCGATCACCCCAGGCACCCCCTGGGAGCAGGCACGGGCGCGGCCACGCCCCCCCGGGGTGCCGATCGCCCCAGGCACCCCCGGGGAGCGGCCACGCCCGCATGCCACGGCCCCCCCGGGGTGCCGATCGCCCCAGGCACCCCCGGGGAGCGGCCACGCCCCCATACCACGCCCCCCCGGGGTGCCCATCGCCCCAGGCACCCCTGGGGAGCGGCCACGCCCCCATGCCACGCCTCCCGGGGTGCCGATCACCCCAGGCACCCCCGGGGAGCAGCTACACGGGCGTGACCACACCCCCCCCGGGTGCCTATCACCCCAGGAACCCCCCGGGGAGCAGCTACACGGGCGCGGCCACGCCCCCCCGGGGTGCCAATCGCCCCAGGCACCCCCGGGGAGCGGCAGCAGGGGCGCGGCCACGCCCCCCGGGGTGCCGATCACCCCAGGCACCCCCGGGGAGCAGCTGCACGGGCGTGGCCACGCCCCCCCGGGTGCCTATCACCCCAGGCACCCCCGGGGAGCGGCAGCAGGGGCGCGGCCACGCCCCCCGGGGTGCCGATCACCCCAGGCACCCCCGGGGAGCGGCAGCAGGGGCGTGGCCACACCCCCCCCGGGGTGCCGATCACCCTAGGCACCCCCGGGGAGCAGCGACACGGGCGTGGTCACGCCCCCCGGGGTGCCTATCACCCCAGGCACCCCCGGGGAGCGGCAGCACGGGCGCGGCCACGCCCCCACGGGGTGCCGATCGCCCCAGGCACCCCCGGGGAGCGGCAGCAGGGGCGCGGCCATGCCCCCCGGGGTGCCGATCACCCCAGGCACCCCAGGGGAGCAGCGGCTTGGGCGCGGCCACTGGGCACCGCCATCTTGATTTTATCAACGGTCGACAGGCCACCCGGAGTCCCGCCCTCAGCCTCCGCTGGCCCAATCATGGGCATAGCGGAGGTGCGGTCAATTTGCATGTTTCTCTATTATAAGGTAAGATTTGCATTGTCATGCAAACCATTGTCACCCTTCATTTCAAGAACTTTTTCATCTTCCCAAACTGAAGGGCCAATAGAAAATTAAGTATGAAAATGAACATTTATTCAGAATGATAAATCACAGAAAATTATAATAAAAAACCCAGCTATTAAATCCCACAAATATTTTCTTTGGTCTATGATTTTGGCTACTACTTGGATACTTTCCTTTTGATAAATTTGTTTTTTGGTATTCTCAGTAATTCTTAAAAAATAGTAAAGGAAATCTGAAGTTAAGGAATACAAAAGAGCAAGTCAAATGTACTCAGAATTGGTGCTATGTTGTAATAGGCTACAATATATATTGAAAAAAATATAAGCAGGAGCTTGGTCATAGAAACACCTGTTTCCTTGGGGCATTTTGTTGCCTTGGTAGTGTTTTTGTATGTCCTTTCATCTGGAACCTCTGGTCTTCATCAGAATGGTGCATTATATATACTCTGAGGTGATCTAGTGTATTTGCATTAATAAAACACATGACTTTACATACAACTATACTTGTTTTTTTGTAGTAGTGTTTCAGGTTTGTGCCCTGCAAACTCAGAAATCTTTGCTTGGACTGATGGGCATACCCTGAGCAATGGATGAATAGATTACTCTGACACATGTTTCTGAAAGAAAAGGCTAAGGGGCTGTTTTGCTTTAGGAGCAAGCAGCCTCCATTGCCTGCCTCCTTAGGCTTTTATTGTAACAACAGCTTGAACTAAAATTAACCTCTGGATACAATCAGCAGGGTAAGTATCCTTGGGAGAGCACATGCTTCTACAAGGTCTGGTCTTAAAGACTAAACATTCAAAACACTCGGGGGCTTGGACTTGTTTGGAAAAGTGAAGGTAGGGGCTGCTGCCTTTGGCAAGGTCCCCCCAGTGGCCCCCGTCCTTTTGGAGAATCCTCCTTAAAGACTTTCCAGCCCCACAAGAAATCTCAATAAATTCTCTTTTGGACCAGTCCATAAGAATGTGCATTTATAATTGCATTTGTTATATGATTGAGGAGAAAACTTCAGTTTTGATCATCATTGATGAGAATTGGTTCCTGTTATTACAATTTTATATGTCTGATGATTACAAGAATTTTTCATAGACTAGTTTCTGGCTCTGGATTGTCAAACCTTATTTCTTCATTACTCATATACTTATTCACAATGAAACCTTTGGACCTATACCTTTCTGCAGATGAGTCATCCTTTGGCCATTACTGGAAGCCATTTCTGCATCAGGATAATTAGTAATGCACAAACCTATGTGTATATAGAAGTCACTGGGAGCCACACTAAACCTATAGTAAATGAATTTTCATCTCGAATTTACCTTGGCTGGATTCACAATGCTCATGGCTACTACAGTGCCACCAAACATATACGATGGCATGATGGAAAGGAGATTGGAGCGGAAAGGGCCAATGGTCTTAATTGGTTGCAGTTTAAAAAATGTATTTTGCAAATTTTCAAATACAAAGAATCACACGAATTCCTCTTTAAAACCTCTCAGGCCCACGAAAAGTAAGGTTAAGCTTTACTAGCTTCACAACATCTTCCTATATTTCCATGGTAGGAAAAACAGACTGCTTAGGCTCTTGCTGGAGTTGTTGAAGTTTACAGTTGTACCTGAACATCCCAATTTTCTCAGGTCATGAGAAATGGGAACAATTGGATTTGAATAAATCCTTTTACAGCTATTCAGAGCTGAAATGGGTTAAATGGGCCATTCAAAGCCCAATGCCAATCACTGCACAATCACTCCTTTGGGGAACAAAAGGAAATACTGGGAAGCATATTATGACATTAAAGGAATGGTGGTGGAGGCAGAATGTACACCACTCCTGTCTTGTTGCTTAGCCTTGGACCGCAGTTTCCTCACCTGTAAAATAAGATAACACTACTGAATTCATAGGGTTGTTGCAAGGATTTAAAAAAATATGTGTTGTATGTTAAAGGTTTAGCATTGTCCCTGGCACTTGTTAGGCATCCAGTAAGTACTAATGAAATATACGTGAAAGTAGAGTTCAAGACAAAGGCCTGTTTATATTGCCACATTTTTGTTCTTATTACCAGCTAATGTTGGACTAAATTTTCTACCTTCTGATGAAAGTACTACCTTAACAAAAGCATGATTGAAATTCATAACAATAAAAGCTTATGATATGCTCAATAAAAATATCTCATCACCAAAATCTTGCACAATTTTTGGAGCCCAAACCTTATCAAAAGCTCTTAGTGGGGATAGAGTGAGTGTGCTCACATAAAAGTATGCTGCTGCTGAGGAAAAGATTGCAATAATTTTCCTCCTTTGGATTTCAATTGTAGGCTGACTTGACTAGTGTGATGAAATCTCCCACCATCTTGCTCTGTCTCACCTGGTACTGAATTATCCCTTTGTTCACTGTACCACACTGTATAGGCTACCCACCTGTTAGGCACTTAGCATCCATCTTGGTTACCAGATCAACTGCTGAGGTATTGCAGTGCTTGTGTTCAAGTAGCTCTTATTTTACGTAATAATAGCCCCAAAGCACAGAGTAAAAATAATGCTGGCAATTTGGATATGCCAAAGAGAAGGCACTTTGTGCTTCCTTTAAGTGAAAATGTGAGTAGTGTACAAGAAGTTATTTTGAAAGAGAGAAACCACAGCCATACAACTTTTATTATAGTGCATTGTTATAATTGTTCTATTTTATTATTAGTTACTATTGTTAATGCTTACTGTGCCTAATTTATAAATTAAACTTTATCATAGGTATGTATGTATAGGAAAACATAGTATGTATAGGGTTCAGTATCATCTATTCATGTTTTCAAGTATCCAATGGGCTCTTAGACTGTATGCCCCATAGATAAGGGGAAGCTAATGTATTTAGGTGGGAGCATGCCACTGGAGTCTGCAGAGTGTCTGGTGTTAACAGTCAGGAGTATTTGAACTCAGCTCATGTTTTGGGAGTTTTTACACAGTTAATCTGTAACTTTGCTCTATCATTATAGAGCAGCTACTGCCTCAGGAAAGGGCCAATATATACATAACTACTATTCACTCTACCATTTTTGTCCCTACCCACATATTACTTAAATTATAGCATAACAATTCTTATAGAAGCAAACCTAGAATGTAAGGGTAGAAAAGTTAGGTCCTTTTTCTTCCTGGTTCTTTCAAACAGTCTTTCAGAGAATAGTGTTGAAATCATTCTGTTAAAACGTCTTATTCTCCCTGTTACAGGAAGAGCTGTCTCATAGCAGGATCATACTAGTATAGCAAAGGCTGATTCAGGAAGACTTTACATACTATTTATATACTGCTGTTCAGAGGTCAGGAAGGTGGTAGGAAAAAGTATCTTCTTCTTTCAACCTTGTACCTAATCCCCATACTTTAAAATGTAAAATAGCCCAGTTGGTATGGCTCAATGGTCGACCTATGAACCAGGAGGTCATGGCTTGATTACCAGTCAGGGCACATGCCCTGGTTGTAAGCTCATTCCCCAATGTGGGGCATGCAGGAGACAGCTGGTCATCTCTCTCTCTCTCTGTCTCTCTCTTTCCCTCTCCATTCCTTTCTGAAATTAATAAAAATATATTTTTTTAAAAAAGTGTAAAATAACGGTCCAAATACTCGTTAGAAATTTTGCAAATATATCATGATTTTTAAAAGTCTTGGGTTTATTAAAGGTCTTTTTCTAATAAAATATAATCACAGAGAAGATATTAGATTATGATTGAAAGGTAGGTAAATCAGGATTACCTTTAACCTTTATGTGTAGGTTAAATAATAGAAAACTAAAGTATAGTTGCATGATATTCCAGAATCATATACTTAAGAAATTTATGAATTATAAAATATAAAATTGTTATTAAAATTAATTTATATATCATTAAAATTTAAAATTATTAATGTAAACTAAAATAATTTATCAATTATGAATTAAGAAAATGTGCTTTTAGAAACATATTCAACTGATCCCATTTTACAGATCAAGAGGTATTTGGACACTGCTTCATTAATTAACTAATGGATTAATTCAGCAAACTTTAAGATCAGCCAGTTTTAAACCAATTCTTCTCTGTCCACTATAGTTATTGAGGAAAATACACTAGTTTTGTTCAATGGCAAAGCAAAGGGAGGAGTGTTTGCTCTCAAGTCTGTATAAGTGGAATAGCAAAGAGAAGAGTAAACCAGAGTTCTGTCTCATTCCCTGGGCGCTTATCCATAATCAAGTTAAAATGCAAAGTGCTGTTGCACTCAGATCTTTAGCAGGGGCCCTGTCTGGGTAGCTCAGTTGGTTAACATGTCCAGATACGCTGAGGTTGAGGGTTCTATCCCTGGTCAGGGCACATACAAGAATCAACCAATGAATGCAAAAATAGGTGGAACAACAAATCAGTGTTTCTCTTGCTCTCCAAAAATAAATTTTAAAAAATCTTTAGCAGGAGATCTAGGCTATAGGCTCCATTCTTTCCTCTTTCACTAACTCCCACCAAAATTCTCCTACTCTACTTTCCCCACTAACCCCAAGGAGTTTGAATTCTGATATGAGTCAAGCACATTCATTTGTTAAGGAGGAGGAAAGAGGTTAAATGCTCCCTTTTCTTCAGATCCCCTTTTCATCTGGGTCTCCTGAATGATCTTTTCTTTTGTATCTTTTCTCTCTCTTCCTTCCCATGAGGTGCAGTCAGATGGCGCATTGCTGCTCTGCCTTGGGACCTTCCCTCTCCCCCAGCTCTCCCCCCTCGCCTCACATTGGGAGACCACCCACTGGGAGCCTCTGTAGAACCAGGGGAGGAGACCAAATAGAGGCCCCAAAGTTCCCCTGGGCTTGCCAAGATACAAGATAACTCGGGTTTGGTGCTATAGTCTTAGCTGGTAATTAAGAATTCATTTGTCTCAAGCATTTGCATGCAAAGGTTTCTCAGCCATCCATGGCAGCTGGATTTGGGATAAGAGGCTACATGTCTCCCTTTATTAGAGACACAGCTAATCCAAGGCAGGTATATTGTGTTAGCCTTGGCATCTTCTTTTTGTGGCTAATAGCCACTTTGGTGACCAATATTCTCAGGGTCTCTTCTTCTCAGTTCATTAAGACCATTTTTTATATTATAGTCTGGTAATTTACAAACTCTGAGTATTAATAGATAAGGCCATTTATTTCCCATTCAGAAGTTTTTGCAATAGATCATGGTTTAAAATTCTTGGTTATTTTGAAATTTATGTGTAATACACAAAATAACAACTTTTAGGATTTTATATATCTGCAACTATTGTATAGGAGGAGTTTTGGAGTATCATCTTACTTCACAGAAGTCTCCTCAGCCCTGGGTAGGGCTGAAGGGTGGAGACTTGGCTGCTGATACCCCAGAGCATGTGAAACAACTTTGTTGCTCAGTGCACAGGGCAGTATCCTGTGTAGGTGAGAATTTAATAAAGCTGTATGAAGCTCGAAGGAAGTTAGCGAACCTACCACCTACCTTCATCAGGCATTCCATGCTGCTTGCAAACAATATTACTGAGTAAAATTCTCACCACTTACCAATGACTTTGTGATGAAAGCACATTGCAGCAAGCTGGAAACAAATACTTTACCTTCCTCCCCGTGGTTATTTGGTAACAAACTGCAGAAGCTTATTCATATTGTGGAAATTACTTAAGCTCTAAATGCATTATGGTCCTGTACTTTGGGTTCACCAGAAAATCCCTCGTCTTTTAGGATACCTAGCCTGTGTTGGAACCTTTATTTTCTCTATAAAATGATGCTTTTTTTCCCCCAGCAACCCTGCAGTATTAGTTGTTAAGAATGACTCCATTTGGAATATTGTTTAAAATGTTGCAATCTGTCTAAAATCAGGACAATTTTCGGCCAAAATGTGAGGGCAGCCTGGCCACAACATCTGTTACTCCTTTGATGGCCAGGATTGATTTAACCAATTTTAGTTTCGGTAACTCTTCCTAAATGTACCCTAGAATTACTTCAAGTTGTGGGTTTCATGATCAGTGAAAATGGAATTAATTTTCTCTACATAATGGCTCATTGGAGGATGACCTTTGTGTGGAAAAGAGCATAAAGAACATGAACCCAGATATGGATATTTATTTGTTGTTGTTTTAATGGGCCATATCCCTTCTCTACATGGCCTTGGCAGGGTTTGGTAATGTTGGCTCATTAGCTCTACATCTACTTGCAGAAGCTTGTCAGTCAACTCCATATAGTTATCAGCTCCCAGGCAGGGCTCCCTGCCAGGTACAACAGTCCCATTTATCCACAGTGCAGCCGGTCTATGGTGTTCGACTGTGGGCACTCTGGTAACTGATGGTGAACTGACAGCAAATGTCTGGCAGCGTAGAAGTAAGGCAGGCACTTACAGAATCCGGGGATTGGAGAAGAGGGATAGTTTGGGATAAGAAATACCTCAAGGGGAATTTTTTTAAGTGAGTCTTACATAAGGTGACTAGATCGTCCCGCTTTTGGCAGGACAGTCCCAATTTTTAACAATTTGTCCCGCGTCCCACGGCATTTTAAAAAAGTCCCTATTAATCTTTCCAAAAATAGGGACTTTTTTAAAAATGCCGTGGGCCGCGGGACAAATTGTTAAAAATCGGTTTTGTCCCGCCAAAAGCGGGACGATCTGGTCACCTTAGTCTTACAGCAAGCTCATTGATTGATTGATTCACTCATTCGTCCATTCAGTCACTAAATAAATATTTCTCATGTGCCTCCGATGTGTTAGCCTCTTGAGAAGTATCTATATATATAAAAGGCTAATATGCCAAGTGTCCAACCATCCAACTGGTCGCTATGACGTAAACTGACCACCAGGGGGCAGACACTCAATGCAAGAGCTGCCGAGCTGCAGTGACTTGGCAGCAGTGGTTCTCTGGTGACACACCCCGAAACCAGAGAGGAGGGAGCCTGATTCCTCATGGGGCCATGCAATTTCACCTTTGGCCGTGGGTATGTTTCTGCTGGGGCACTGTCGGCCCCAAATCTGGTTTACTGCACACTTGCATTTGCATTCCACACCCTGTACGACAGCAACTTTGCAGAGTGCCCTCTTGCACTCCGGGACCCCTCGGGGGATGTCAGAGAGCCAGTTTTGGCTCAATCTTGCAGGCCAGGCCAAGGGACCCCACCTGCCTGAGTGAGGCAGTTGCCTTTAGAGCCATGGCGCCACCCCAGGTGGGACCGGTAAGGGAGGGACCGCAGGAGGTTGGCTCTAGGGCGTGTCCAGCCCAGCCCACCCAGTCCTGCCCTGCCAGCCACCTTCTAAATAATTTCCTTTCAATGTGCATAAATCCGTACACCAGGTCACTACTTATGTATGAACCCTCATTCTTTTGTGGCTTCATTCTGAATTGAGAACCCAGCTTTTTTATAACATTGTCCAGGATTAAAATTTATAACCCATTTCCAAAACACTAATGGATTTAAAGCTGGAATTAAGCATGAGGTATTAGTTTTTCAGCTATGCTTCCACACTTTCTTAGTCTTGATTTTCTTCTTCCAACTAACATGTGGATGATTGTATATCTCAACTCTACATTCTCATTGCTTACAGTAAACTATAGATGACTGTGTGTGTGTTTGCACGCGCGCGTGCACGTTCATGTGGTGGGGAGAAGGTGTTTAAAAGTTATGATGATGACAGGTATGGGAGAAAATTCAAATGATTAAGTTTATATTTAACACAGTTGAAATGACTTGGATATTGTAGGAAATATTTCTGCTCTCAGCTTTACTTCTAGGTGAAAAGTAAATGTATCTTGGGTACAGGTGAGGTAATTGCTTTATAAAATCATGGTATTGCTCTGTGCCTTGTAGCATTCAGAGATATGATATGCTTTAGTAAGCTGAAATTGTTAAGAAAACTGTTACAGGAATCCAAAATCTTGGCACTTGGAATCAGATAATCACAGTGGTTTGAAGAAAAGATAAGTCAATAAAAGGATGATTAGAATGGTTTAAAACGTATGCTTGCTGTTTGCAGATCTTCCAACTGTTTGAGTTTGTTTCTAGCCCCATCACATGCCCTTGCCCCTTCATAAATTCTGGTCTCACTGTCTACTGGGAAAAGGGTAGTATTGATGTGTACAAAAGTGTAGCATGATGTACTAATAAAAGCTTTCAAATATACATCAGTTTTGCTCTAGGTCTTTTGAGGGGCCTAGCAATTTTAAGTCCCCAGGCATATGTGACTGAGTTTATTCACTGTGGAGGATATGTGAGGTTCTTTGAGACCTCAGCAAGACACTTACCATACTGTTGAATGTCTCCAGCCTCATGCGTGAATACATTTAATTGAATGGGAGAGGAGGCTTCAATTAAAATGACTAGTATTTGAGTGAAAGTTGCCTAAAATAAGAAAAGGGGATGGAGGGGGTTGTGGTAAACCAGAATAATGCATCTCAAATTATCTGTTTGGATTTAATAGAGATACAGTTAGCTCGCCAAATGGCATAAAAGTTTCTTAAAGCTGAAGCTCAATTTTTGTAGTTAACTAGTTGCAGACCAATAACATTTCACGAACTGACACCGGTTTGTGGGTGAAACTTAGAAAGGGCTAAGGATATTAAAATTCAGAAGTTTTAAAAATATGTACTGACCAGATAAAGTCTACCTACAGGCAAAATATGACCTGTGGTTGTGACATCTAGATTAGATAATGACTGGGAACTTTTAATTTCTTACATTTCATCATTTTGTCAGTTTTTCCTACGTTGTGTAAGCCTGGCCTAAGACTCTTAATATTTCATTTCCCTTATGATCTAGATTCAACGCCTCATGCCACTCTAGACTAATTCTGTATTTTTAAATAATTCATTTGACTTCTCATGTAAGTTTTCCTTTCTTGTAAAATCTGAAAGTACAATGACATAAAATTTTAACTTACTGGCATTTATTTATTTAGCCATTCACATATAAACATTTCTTTAGGAAATCCCTTTCAATGGAATCTTGACTTCTTACATTCAGTGCGGTGGATAGAACTATACTGTGTAAATTTAGGTCATTATTTCTAATATAATCTAGTAATGTCTTCAGGGGCTGTTATGTAGGGCTGATTGTTAGTTGCCTTCACAGAAAATAGCCTCCGACCACTTCTTTTATATCAACTAAAGATTTTAAATTTTTGTCTTCGAGGCAGTAAGTAAGGAGCCATTGAAAAATTTTAAGCAGAACCATGAGAGAATCAGATTTATATTTTAGAAAAGGTCTTTCGGGCAGCCATTTAGAGCATGGGCTTTTAAGGAGTTAAGAGGTTAGATATTGTAAGAAATAAAGCATTAAGATACTTCAGCCACAGTCTACAATTTATACGTCTGCACTGCATATAATCTATATAGTTCAGAAATAACAGGTAAAAGAAAAGAATTGAAAAATTCCATCTATCAAGTGTTATAAAACACTTGAAGCAATTTAGTAATAGTAGTTATATTCATTGTATCCAACTTAAATAATCAGGTTAGAAAATGTACTTGTCCTACTCTGCTTTCAGATTTTAAGAAACAGAGATGTTTACATGAGAAGTTAAACAAATTTCTATGAAGCACAGAATGAGTGGCATTCGAATCTTGCACTCTGTTGAAGCAAACCAGGCAAAATATGCAAGATTACTAAGGTACTAAGAAATGGAGGTGGAAAGGAGAGAATGGATTTGGGGGTTTGAGAACCACTAAAGAGGTAGAATCACTAGGATTCAGTTTTCAATTGGATGTGAGGGTTGAAGGACAGAAAAATGTCAAGGACACCCCCTGGCTTGGGCAAATCCTATATACCATATTTTCCGGCGTATAAGATGGCTGGGCATATAGAAGATTTTCCTGGGTTAAAAAGTCATCTTATACGCTGAAAAATATGGTAATAAAATCCTATATAATAAAAGGCTACTATGCAAATCGACCGAATGCCCCTCCTTACCACCAATATTCCTTTCCTTCTGTGTTTACCATATTAATAAACAAATATTGATCCATCATTCTCTCAGGCATACAAGCAAGAAAACTTAGACTCATCCTAGTATAGATTATCAAGAAAAAGAAACTTCTGAAGAATTTGAGAACGGCCTCCTGAACAAAATGATGGCATTATTTCTGGTCATGACTCATGTGAACCTTGTGAGTTTGTGGCTGAACACATAAACCATGACTCAGTTTTGAGGTAGACAGCATTTCTCTTCCCTACCCTCACCTTTTAGTCAGTCTGAGACTTTGTGAGCCTGTCACTCGTGTCACTGGAAAAGAAAATTAGGCAAAGTTTGCAGTTGCTTCTATCATATTAAGACAAAGGCTAGTAGACATACTATTATATAATTCACTGAAAAGAAAAGTTCTGGGACAAATTACTAGGCTTATCAATCAAAATAAATATATCTCACTTGAGGCAAGAGTTTAGGATATTTCCCTATAGAAGACACCGGTTTTGTATTGATAAGAGGCATTATTCACAAACCTAATAAAGTCACTACTCACAAACCAGCAGGTGTGGTAACCTGACAGCTAAAAGGCAAGCAAAAATGTGCAAGGTCAGCATGTTCTGGGGATACATGGGCACTTCAGAGGTAAGTCATTCACTTTCATTTGTAAGAGGGAGGATGGCTTATGAATGTTTTAGCACTTTAGTAATCTGACTTGAGTGGTTTAAGTCATGCAAATTTGCTAATTATTAGAGAATTGCTGAAAAACTTGTTGAAGGTTCAGAGTTATCCTTCAACAAGTTTTTCTAACCACAAAGTTGGTTATAAAATAAGACCTTCAGGAAGATTAATTGAACTGGGGTTATTCTGCCTGAAGCAGAAAAGCTAGTGAGAAATTTAATAACTGTCTATTTCTATCTTCATTGCTTTTACTGGTTAAAAGAGCAATATATACTTGTATTAAAAAAAATTGAAGTGATAAGAAATGTGTATGCGCAGAGTGAAGAATCACTGTTATTTCCCCAGCAACTATATACAAGGTGTCTCCCAAAAATGCATACACACTTTAACACCTAGTAGCTAAATTTTAAAAATGAAATGTATTTTAATAAACACCGCCTTTATAATTATTCAGTGTGTATATACATTTTTGGAACTTTGGGACACCCTATATATAATACATATTTTTTCATCCACACATTTCACCATGCCCATATCAATATATTAATAAGACTTTTCACTTTAATAATAATATTCAAGTCCAACATTTCTCAGATTGGTGAGGGAAAAGAAGAAAAGAGAAAAAAAAAGCTGTTACAAACACTTCAGAGCTGGAGAAAATAGTAAAATTTTGATGAATATATTTCTCTATGACCAAATACAGTTTGGGGTACAGTGAGGAAGAAAATGCCTCTAAGAATATGGAGAATGGAGATCACTTGCCCATTATCTACATTCCCATCCTTCAGTGTTGGGTGAAAGGGTAGAGTTCACACCAACCTGAAGATCCCAAGTCACATGATGGTTCCTGTGGCAGATGTTTGGTTGCCTTATCCATACATGTTCCCAACCTTCATCTCTATTGGTCACCTTCTGGAGGCTGGAAACCCATATACTTCCTTTGGCTAGAGGTGACCGAAAAGATGCATTTTTAAGTCTGCTGATGAAAGGGTTAAATGAACTTTGTACAAAATGCTTTTCCTCTTCTTCCTACCTTAAACACAGCATGGTATGAAACTGTAGCCATCCTGAAGCCTGACAGAGAGCCAGAAGACAGGAAGAGCCTGGACCCTGACAGCATTTTTGAGCAGTAGTAGCAGTGACAGAACCACATAACTCTAGTGTTTGGGTTGTGGAAAAATAACCTACATTTGTTTAAACCACTGTCAATTGAGATTTGTTTCTGGTAGCTGAAAGTATCACTAACTGACACAATGTCAAAGCCATTTCTAATATCTGCTTGGGTAATACTGGTGGATAGAAGCCCAGTGTCAATATCTTTAGGGATTAGAATCAAGTTTCTTATAGGCCCAAGAAGAAATATATGAAACAAAATCTATAGTTCCAAATTAGAGACCTGTTAGGGAGTGATGGCAATTCTTTTCTTGGATATCCTGCTATCTCAGGACATATATCAGAGACAGAATTCTCTTAGTGCTATGTATGAATGTCTATCAGAGACGCAAGGGACAGTGTTTGCCTAGGGAACCAGATTAGCACCCACTCTGGAGGCAGAAAGTGTTAGGTTGGACCTCACATCAAAAGTTACTATTTCTTAAAAAAGTAGTTCTAATGGACTTTAAATGGAAGAATTTTTAACTTTTGTTCATATTATGAGTCATTATAGCAAAGTAGTTTTAAAAATATACTATGAGGTTAAATTGCCTGGAGGTTTACTCCAGCATATCCCAGCTATGAATCCTGGATGAACTAACCTCTTTGCACCTCTGTTTCCTCACATGCAAGGTGAGCAGAATAATAGTACCCACTTCATAGGATTTTCACAAGGATTAAATGAAATGATATATATATATATAAATTCCTTAGAAATGCATGATTTTCCATAAGTGGTGGGTCTACAGACAAGACTGTTGTTTTTTAGCATGTTGCCTGTCACATGAAAAAATGCCCAATAATGTAAGATATTATTATTTAATTTATTCTTCCCAGATTTTCTGTACAGTATTTTTGGAAGCCATAAATAGAAAAATTTTAAATCATGCCAAGAATATTTTTACTGGAGTGCTCTTCTTGAATTTTTGCGTTAAGCTTAATGAATACTTTTATAGACTATTGCTCCTGCCCTATCTTCATAGATATCTTTAATCTTTTAAAATATATCTACAAAATAGTTTAGAATATATTCTGGAAAGCTTTCTACTTAAGACAATTCAGGCTGAATTAGCTGTAGCAGTGCCTCCTTGCCCAAGGGCTTAGCCACAGGTACTCTGTGGACAGCCAATAAATAGGACAGCCATGTGATTTATTGTCCAAACGGGGTCATTTCTGATAGAGAGAGGGAGTGCTAGTAATAAAGAACCAAGACAACAGAAATAAACCTGGTTATAGGTCCCTAAAGATTCCCTCCTTTCAGATACTAGTGTTTCAGGGACTCTCCCCAAGCTCTGCCCACCCACCCCTTACAGGTCCTTTCATTAGCTTCCAGGTTTTGAAGGACAGATTTACTTTGTCTGGGTTCAGGGAGTCTCAGAATGGAACCATTTGGGAGGAAGCAGAAGCAAACTTCTTCATAAGGCATAAGAATGAATGTCTTTCCTAGAAAAGGGTATAACAAAACAGCTACATTTACATATTGAGGCAGACCAGTGAGCCAGGACAAATGGAATAGGGAAACTGAGACAGATAGTTAAACAAAATGACCAAACAATTTACAGCAGATACAGAAGGTCACCTCTGTAGAAATAACATCCAGGCCTCGGTTGTATTTCAGCTCCAGACCCAGAAAAGCAGCAAAACAGGTGGTCAACACCAGGACCAGCTGCAATGATAATGACCCCCTGTGCTCACATTGACCAATTAGTGAAGACCAGGACTCTGAAGGAACACACCTAGAAAACTGATGAATATTCTGTTGAAACCCTCCCCTGAGAGCTCCCCTCAGATTCCCTTCAGAGAAAGAGATAAAGCCTCAAGACAAAGGACCAAGCTCATGTTCTTCTGGGGAGCAGTCCTCACCATTCCCTTTCCCCTCTTCTTCCCTCACTTCTTCCCCCACAAGCATGCATCTCCTACACCCTAAAGGACTCCATGAGTCCTGCAACTAAGGGAGCAATGGGCAGTGGCAGCTGGTCCCAGGCTAACCCTTCAACTGATCCCAAGGCCCCCTTTTCTCTCACTTCCCAGAGAACTAGGGCAGCCCAGTATAGGCTCTCCTGTTGCTTCTTCTATGCTAAGCCCTTTCTTGTTTTACATCCCAGCTTTAATAAATAGTCCCTTATAGTCATCTGGATGCGTGTTGTGAAATTTTTCCTGCAGGAAGTCAAGATCTCACACACTGTACTGGCTGGTCCTAGGCAGGCCCCCCCAAGGGTCAGGTTCCTTTTCCAGTAACAATTGTAACATTTTTCTTTGTAAACTTTTCAAAGTGTTGTCTTTTAGCTCCACATTGTGAGGACTTCTTGAACCTGTCAGTCAATTTGGGTTACTATAACAAACTAGTGGCCCAGTGCATGAAATTCATGCACAGAGGGGTGTTCCCTCAGCCCAGCCTGCACCCTCCAATCGGGGACCCTTTGGGGGATGTCTGACTGCCGGGAGATGTCCCACAGGGATCAGGCCTAAACCAGCAGTCAGACATCCCTCTTGCAATCTGGGAACGCTGGCTCCTAACTGCTCACCTGCCTGCCTGCCTGATTGCCCCTAACCTCTCTTCCTGCCTGCTTGATCGCCCCTAACTGCCTCTGCCTGCCTGCCTGATCACCCCTAACTGCCCTCCCCTGCTGGCCTGACCTCGCCCCCAATGGCCCTCCCCTGCTGGCCTGATTTTGCCCCTAACTGTTCTTCCCTGCCGGCCTGATCACCCCTAACTGCCTCTGATTGCCCTAACTGCCTTCCCCTGCTGGCCTGATCTTGCATCATTTATGTCTGGTTTCTTGTAACATTACTAGAGGCCAGGTGCGTGAAATTTGTGCACTTGGGGGGGGGGTGTCCATCAGCCCAGCCTGCACCCTCTCTAATCTGGGACCCTTTGGGGGATGTCTGACTGTCAGTTTAGGCCGGCAGGGATTGGGCCTAAACCAGCAGTTAGAGATCCCTCTCACAATCAGGGACTGCTGGCTCCTAACCGCTCATCTGCCTGCCTGCCTGATTGCCCCTGACCACTTCTGCCTACCAGCCTGATCACCCCCTAACTGTTCCCCCGCTGGCCTGATTAACACCTGACTGCTCCCCTGCTGGCTCGATCACCCCCAACTGCCCTCCCCTGCCAGCCTGATCTCGCCCCCAACTGCCCTCACCTGCAAGCCTGGTCCCCCCCAACTGCCCTCCCTTGCCAACCTGGTCGCTCCCAACTGCCCTCCCCTGCAAGCCTGGTTCCCCCCCTGCCCAAATGCCCTCCCCTGCCAGCCTGATCTCACCCCCAACTGCCCTCCCCTGCCAACCTGATCGCCCCCAACTGCCCCCCTCTGCCGGTCTGATCTTGCCCCATCTGCACTTCCCTGCCGGCCTGATCTCCCCTAACTTCCTCTGCCTCCCTGATCACCCCTAACTGCCCTCCCCTGCCAGCCTGATCTTGCCATCAACTGCCCTCCCCAGCTGGCCAATTTGGTTCTGATTGGTCAGTTTCTATGCCACTCAGTGTCAAAAGCTCCACCTCCTAGGCAGCCAACTGGCTCCTCATAGTTCACCCAGATTTGGTTCTGATTGGTTGGTTTCTATGCTAGTCAGTGTCTCTGGGCCTATCTCTGGGCCTGATCAGAGAGGCAGGGCTGATCAGTAGCCCCCTCAGAGGCCCAGAAAGAAACAGAGGCACGGCTGCTGGCAAAGCCCAGAGAGAAAGAGAGAGGCAACGGCTGATCAACAGCTGCCACGGAGACTGCAGATCAGACCCTGCTTCTCTCTTTGGGCCTCTCTCTGGGCCTGATCTGCAATCCCCTCAGCAGTCAGTGCTGGGTCGTCATCATGGCAACCCAGCACTGACTGCAGGACTGACTTCTGGTGTTCGGTTGAACCTTCGGTCAGTCGTTATGGACCCTGAGTTTTTATATATTAGGATACTGTAAACTTGGTGACTTAAACAACAAACATTATTTCTCACAGTTCTGCAGGCTGGGAACTCCAAAGTCAAGGTCCTGACAATTTCTGTATCTGGTGAGCGCCCTCTTCTTGGTTTGAAAATGACCATCCTATTTTCCTTGAATCCTTACAGGGTGGGGTTTGAAGGGGATGGGGAGAGCGAGCAAGAGAGTGAGAGAGAGAGAAGGTTCTCTTGTGTATCCTATCTAATAAAAGAGTAATATACAAATTGACCATACCTACACTACACCCACCAGCCACGCCCACCAGCCAATCAGGAGCAAATATGCAAATAAACCCAACCAAGATGGCTGTGGCCACAGAGAGCAGGAGGGAGGCTTGGGTTTTCCTGGCAATGGAGAAAGCCAAGCTTTCCGCCTGCCCTTGCCAGCCTAGGCCTCAACTCAAGGCTACAAAGTTTCAATGATAGAAGATAAATAAAACCAAACAGAAATGACGGCAGCCACGGAGCTGGAAAGAGCAGGAGGCTAGGGTTGCCCCTGGCGATGGAGGAAGCAAAGCTTCTGCAGCCCTGGCCTGCCTTGGCCTCCACTCCAGGCTACAAAGTTTCAATTATAGAAGATAAATAAACCCCAGATACCAGGGCCTCTGCTTGGGTCGCCGGGGGGATGTGGCTGGCCTGAAAACCACCACAGGCTCCTTGCCCAGGCCGCCCCACACCCCAAGGGAACCCCCACCCTGATCCGGAACACCTTTCAGGGCAAACCAGCTGGCCCCCACCCATGCACCAGGCCTCTATCCTATCTAATAAAAGAGTAATATGCAGATTGACCATCACTCCAACACACAAGATGGCTGCCCCCTTGTGGACACAAGATGGCCACCACAAGATGGCCAGCAGGGGGGGGGGCAGTTGGGAGGGACCAGGCATGCAGGGGAGGGCAGTTAGGGATGACCAGGCTGGCAGAGGAGGGAAGTTGGGGGTGACCGGGCCTGCAGGGAAGGGAAGTTGGGGGGGACCAGGCCTGCAGGGGAGGGCAGTTAGGGGTGACCAGACTTGCAGGGGAGGGCAGTTAGGGGTGACCAGGACTGTAGGGGACGGCAGTTAGGGGCAAACAGGCTGGCAGGGGAGCAGTTAGGCATCAATCAGGCTGGCAGGGGAGTGGTTAGAGGGTGATCAGGCTGGCAGGCAGAAGCGGTTAGGGCAATCAGGAAGGTAGGCAGGCGAACAGTTGGGAGCCAGCAGTCCTGGACTGTGAGAGGGATGTCCGACTACCCTCGAGGGGTCCCAGATTGGAGAGGGTCCAGGCTGGGCTGCGGGACACCCCCAACTCCGTGCACGAATTTTGTGTACCAGGCCTCTAGTTTTTTATAAAGGCACTAATCCTATTCTTGAGGACTCCATCCTCATGACTTAGGGGTTAGGACTTCAACATAAAAATTGTGAGGGGACACAAATATTCAGTCCAAAACACTGACTTTATTTACTTCCTAACTATTCTGGACACAAACCCCATATTGCAGCCAAAATGTTTTCTTTATTATTCTGAAAACATGCTGCTTGGATTTCTACCTCTAACCTTGTATATACCTCTCCCATATAAGAAGTTATTTCATAAAATTTATATATACTAATAAAAGGGTAATATGCTAATTAGACCAGGTCGACCGGCCATCTTCCGGATGTCCGACTTTCTTCCGGATAAAGCCATGGTGGTAGGGGCCGAGGCAGAGGCAGTTGGGGGAGACTAGTCCGGCAGGGGAGGGCAGATGGGGGCAATCAAGCCAACAGGGGTGGGCAATTGGAGGCGACCAGGCTGGCAGGGGAGGGCAGTTGAGGGCGACCAGGCTGGCAGGGGAGGGCTGTTGTGGGTGAGCAGGCCAGCAGGGGAGGGCCCTGGGGGTGACCAGGCCGGCAGGGAAGGGCAGTTGGGGGCATTAGGCAGGCAGGCAGATGAGTGGTTTGGAGCAAGTAGACCTGGATTATGAGAGGGATGTCCAACTGCCGGTTTAGGCGGCCTAAACCGGCAGTTGGACATTCCCCAAGCGGTCCCAGATTGGAGAGGGTGCAGGCTGGGCTGAGGGACACCCCCCTCAAGTGCACAAATTTCATGCACCGGGCCTCTAGTATATTTATAGGACTAAATACAATGACATTACTCATCATTAAAATCATATAACATAGCAACATAAGACTCCTCCATATGACAAAAATAGAATGAGTGCTTCATCTCCCACATTAAATAACACTGCTTGCCCGTGTGGCTCAGTGGTTGAGCATAAATCTATGAAACAGGAGGTCACGGTTCGATTCCCAGTCAGGGCACATGCCCAGGTTGTGGGCTCCATCCCCAGTGTGGGGTGTGCAGTAGACAGCCAACCAATGATTCTCTCTCATCATTGATATTTCTATCCCTCTCTCCCTTTCCCATCCTCTCTGAAAGCAATAAAAACCCCCACAAACTTTTAAAACAACTGTAACATATAATTTCCTAAGTTTTTTTAGCAATTAGGTTTATGATCCTGCAACTATAAACAGGTAGTTTATAGTTGCAGGATCTCCTTTCTCCTTATAGAGGGTTACATTTCTGAAATTTTTGATGTGGTCTTTATGTTAGAATTTATTATTAAGAGGCAAAAGTAAAGATTAAACTATATGATTTGTTATTATTATTGAAATAATGAGTAGAAAGTGATAAAATGTAGTTGGTGTGACTGTGCCCCATTAAGAGTATTCAGCATGATGATATGTATTTATATATCTACCAGGTTAGCCTCACCCCTTAAACTTTTGACTTGGTCCTCACATCCATTCATGTGGAACTGAAGCCCTGGAGGTTTAAAACCGACTTACAGTGGGCAGGAAAGCTCTCGTGACTTTGTAGCTTCACAGAGTGATGAATACTACATGGCAGTATTTAATAATTTGTTGAATGTGGAAGTTGAGTTGAAAATGTAGAAAAGGTTTACCTCCTTAATCTCTAGTTGCAGGATTAAGTTAAAAAATCTATATTTAAAAGTGGTTTTACAGACTACTTACAGCATTAACAAAATGCTCAATGTATAATTTCTTACAGACGTCTACCTAGTGATTTAGTTCTACTAATTTATTTCAACCCTTGTCATTAACTCTGTACCATTTCAGATTTACTCAAAATTTTATTATGATCAGGTGTTCAATTTCAGAACATTTCCCTCTCCATCTATTAAGATGAACATATGGTTTCTCTTCTTTAATTTGTTCAATTGCAATACTAGGTTTTCTAATTCAAGCCATTCTTGCATTTGTGGAATAAATCTAATGTAGTCACAAGTATTTTTTTTTATGTCACTTGCTAATGTTTTAGTATCAATGATTATAAATGAAATTATCTCATAACTTTCATTCCTGTACTGTCCTTGTCTGGGTTTTTATTCATCATTGATTCTTCTCCAGGCATTTGCACTGGTTTAGTGGTAGTTTTAGCACCTCCTGGCCTTTACTTGCTCCTGGCCCTCTTTTTCTCTGACTCCCTTGTGGTTTAAAAGAAAAAAAATAGTGGTATTTTTTCCTTGGCTTCCTGCCACCTCTTCCTTTTTCTTTTGGTATTTCCCTACCCCAACAAATAATTGGTTGAATTTGTAGTATGAAAGGGTCAGATATGCTGGAAAAGTTAATTCCTAAGATCTTTCCAACATAAGAACTTAATTCTCAAATCATTCAGAAGCTCCTTCAAGAAATAAGACGATTAGCTTGACGTTTAATTGCAGAATTTATCCTTTCTTCATGAAAAGAAAATGTATTGCTTATTTAAGAGCAGAAATAAAGTTATGTTTGTCATTCTAAAAAATATAATGTTTGTAAAAGAGAGTTCAAGAACTAAGATTAAGGAGGTTACAATTGTCTTCAAAGTAGAAATAGTTATTAAAATGTATGCCTTATAAGCAAATGGTTTGTAAAAAAATTAGACATTAACTTTTGCAAAGCTGAGAAGACAAGGTTAAGAT
The DNA here is from genome assembly GCF_951640355.1 of Cnephaeus nilssonii. Classification (NCBI taxonomy): domain Eukaryota; kingdom Metazoa; phylum Chordata; class Mammalia; order Chiroptera; family Vespertilionidae; genus Cnephaeus; species Cnephaeus nilssonii. The sequence goes on from NC_137073.1 coordinate 56,760,305, forward strand.
GAAGGCTTGATCCATCTTCCAAGTGTTAAGAGATATCCCTTTATCATTTTTAAAAGAAAATTGGTGATATTCTTATAGGGCAGTAGGTACAAACAGTTTAAAAAATAGGTGTGAGAGACAGCTGTTACGAGATGAATGCATGATGGTTGAGTTATGAATGTCAGCGAGGGCTCTCCATGTCTCAATTAAACACCTCACTAAACCTGTTGGCAGATCTTGAGCCACTTCATCACAGGCTCTTCCTCTCCTTCGTAATCCCAGCAACTGACACCCTGCTTATCCTCAAGAGGTGTGAGAGAGGTCTGGGAGGGCCCCATGCTGTGTGCTCCCCATGTGAGGAATGGCATGTGAGGATGAGCTACGGAAATGAGCAAGTTTGGAGCATGCTGGGTCAAGTGCATGCAGCACATACACAAAATACTTTCTTAGATAAGAATGAAACATGCTGCAAATGTGTGGAACAGGAAGCAGGGTGAGCTTTTGCTCCAGCGATCAACAGAACATATTACTAGATATTTTTGGCAGGAGAATATTAAACATTCCAGACCCCTAAACACTTAGCCAATTGATATCAGTTAATGACACTGATGGTAATTTTAGTGGCATGACATGATAAGTTAGGCAGACTAGCAATTCATTTCTCTTGGACCACAACAAAGCCTTACATGGTTATAATTTCTCTTTACATTTACCATGACCCAGGGTTTAACAGCACTTATTCTCATTTTCTTAAGTATCAGCCATCCAAATGTTAACACCCTGGTAATAGAAAGAAAATAGTTCTTAAGAATTACAAGGTTATGCAATTTAATCTGCCAAATATAAAGTAAGTGGATGCTGAATACTGCTGTGGTCTCTAAAGCATAGAAATTCTGAATACCATTTTTTACTGTTGCTGTAGTCAAGGAAAATATAGTTTTCATGGTAACTATCCAATTAAGTATTAATATGTGACAGTATATTGAATATGATATAATGTAGTTTATATGTTTTAATTGTTCATTTTAAAAAGTGTATCTGTCTTATCCATAAACTGTAAGCTCCCGGAGGGCAGGAGAAAGATTGTATTTTATTCATCACAGGGTCTAGCAATAAACAGATGCTCAATAAATGTTAATTGAATTAGTGAATGAAGCATTACCAGATCCCTTTTTAAATAAATTAACATGAGTACTTACTACATGTTAGGCTATACAAACCTTATTTCATCTATTCCTAATGGTTACTGTAAATCTGGGTACTTTTATTATTTCTAATTTAGGGAGAGAAGATAAGGAAGTCTGGAGGGGCAAGTAATATGTCTAATGTTATAGCTAGTGAGAGTTGCAGTCAGGATTTGAACTCAGGTCTTCCTAACTTCATAGTTAGAGCTGACATTTCCAATTAAAATAAACACTTCATAAAAACATATTTTTGATAAAATGGTTGTGTTTTATTAATCAAAAGAAAGACTTAGAAATAGTACTTCTTGTACAAATGCAAAGCAAAAATGAAATTTGGACTAATGGTTCTTGGGAGCTTGGTACTTTTACTATACTATGGCCTTTAGTTATTGAACATATTTAGTTACGTAGTTGTTATTGTTCTCTATAAAACAGATTTGGAAGAAGAACCTGCTGATTTAAAGTATGAGCCTAGAAGGAGGGCTAAGTCAGAGCTCTCCTGACTTTTTCAAAATGGTCTGGAAACACTAGACTGCAGGATGAGTCATCGGGGGGATGGGGGTGGGAACCCACCCACTGTATTTTATTAACAGGAAATTTGTAATTCTGGATGATTGAGGATTAAAAGGGAGGAATGAGAATTCTTCAGACTTGAATTCCTGTGTGATTTAGGCTTCTGAGCTTTAGTGATTTCTCCCAGGAAGACAAAGATGGCAAGGACTGGTCAAAGTAGGAATAAATACTGCCTTTGTTTGGTTTTCCTCTGAAGCATACTGAGAGAGAAGGATTCAAGTGCAAGTGGTTTATTCAAGGTCATCCCAGGAAACAGCAGCAGGAAAGTGGGCAAGTTAGGCAGGAAAGGAAATGAGACCAATAAAGAATTTATTATCAGGGGGATAAGGACACATATGTAATACCTTAATCAATAAAGAAAATAAAAGAATTTATTATCAAGCAAATGATTACTGTGGTTAAACTGGGCTTGTGTCCTGGGGAAATGGGGGACTCTGGGAAGCCTTTTAAGAGTTGCACCTGAAATTATTCCACCTGAAGGGCAAGGAAGCTGGGGTGTTCCATTCACCAATCTCTCTTTGGTCTCTGGTTGATGGCTACATCTGAGATAAATACAGGCAGTCCTCGGGTTACATTGGACTCAAGGTATGTCCTTTTGTGGTTAAGTCGCCATCTCCCATCCTATCTAATAAAGAGGGAATATGCTAATTGACCATCACTCCATCACAAAGATGGCTGCACCCACAGCTGAGGCCAAGTTCCCGTAAGGAGCCTTAACAAGCAATCAGCAGGGACCTGAGGCTACACCCTCCCCTGCCCCCGAGGGGCTTGACAGGGGACCTCAGGCTGCATCCCCCAACTGCAGGGCTTGACAGGGGACCTCAGGCCACGCCCCCCATCTGGCAGGGCTTGACAGGGGACCTGAGGCCAAGCCCCCTGCCCCGGCACCAGGCCGGGGGACCTGAGGCCATGCCCCTCGCCTGGTGGGACTTGACGGGGGACCTCAAGGTGCGCTTCCCATCCTGGTGCTGGGCTAGGGGACCTCAGGCTGCTCCCCCTGTCCCAGCGCTAGGCCAGGGGACCTCAGGCCGCGCCCTCCACCAGGTGGGGCTTGACAGGGGACTTCAGGCCGCGCCCCCCACCCTGGCACCAGGCCAGGGGACCTCAGACCGCACCCCCCGCCCCAGCACCGAGCCAGGGGACCTGAGGCTGTGTCCCTGCCTGGCTGGGCTTGACAGGGGACTTCAGGCCGTGCCCTCCACCCAGCGGGGCTTGATGGGGGACCTCAAGGTGCATGCGCAGTGCTGGGTCGGGGGAACTCAGGCCACGCCCCCGCCCCCGCCCAGTGGGGCTTGACAGGGGACCTGAGGCTGTGCCCCCCCCCTCCTGGCGGGGCTTGACGGGGGACCTCAGGCCATGCCCCTGGTCCTGACACTGGGCCAGGGGACCTGAGGCTATGCCCCCTGCCTGGCGGGGCTTGACAAGGGTGGGACTGGCCGGGTCTGGATCTAGCCCAATTAGGGGGGGGGGCCCAGCCGGGTCTGGGTCTCATGAGATTTTGAGGTGCATGTGGGTGGGCGGGGACTTGACTCTGGGTCCCGTGGTGCGCCTCAGACTCTGACAGGAGGAAGGTTTTTATATACATTTTACTAATTTTCTTTCATCTCTGACACTTCTATTATAGAGAAAGGGCAAATAGCAATATTAAATTATTTCCTCTAATTAATCCCCTTTTAATGTGCACAAATTTTGTGCACAGGGCCACTAGTTTATTTATTAAAAAAAAGTTCCGTCATTTCGATGTATGTACAAATGTGCTTTATGTTTTTTATCATTTATTTACCACAAGTAAAGGTCAGGAATTGTTATCTTTCTTTTACATTTTTTTTTACTGTTTCACTTCATCACTGCTGTGTATGTGCTCCATGTGAGTGACGTAGGTGCTTATGTAAGTGGGTTCTGACTTGCGGTGAAAATCACGTGACATTACGCCGAAGGAACGGATCTCTTGTATCTCCGACATAACCGAGGACTGCCTGTAATTGACACTTCCAGCTTGCCTGGAATGGACCAAATTTTCTTTTATAACCAGAGTGATAGGTGTTTTTCGTTAGTAGCAATGGGTGTAGAGAAGTGTGTGCTGAGGGAATATGGTATTACATATCTCAGTACCAGCTACAGGTAGGGAGGTAATAGTCTACATGTTCCCCTATGGCGTCTTTGTTTACACTAGCCCTACTTCCTGGAAGGCCTTTCCTTTTTATCTGTACAGGCCTCTGTACTCTGCAAATTCAAGCCTTAGCACAAATGCCATCTTCTCCAGAAAGTCTTTCCTGATATGTTCAAGCAAAAATCATTTTTTACTACCTTGTCTCATCATTGTTTGCATAATCAATATCAGTGTATTAGTCTTATCCCCCTATTAGACTGTATCCTTTACATGCCTTTTTCATGACAGAAGTTCAAAATATGTGGAGTTTTTGAATGATAAAGGGGAGGAAATATATCTCTTCACCTATAACACCAAATTAGTAATGTTAAACATCTTTGTATTATTTATACATGGATAATGAATGATTTTTAAGAGGTACAAATTAAATAAAAATAATTTCTTATGCCATGTAGCACATCTATAAATGTTGTTGCTGACAAGTTAAACAGGAATGTGTAAAAAGCCATTGCAAACTCTAACAGTTGGAGTGTATCTCAAGGCCTATAAATACCTATCTCAAGGCCTATAAATACCTAAAGAGGACTGTTGAAGACTGAAGAATGGTTTTAATAGTACATAGTGTTCCATGTAGATTATATAAACATATGGTTTTAAAACTACAAAATTAAAATCTTATTTGTAGTTCTCTACCCACTGGATCTTGGCTAATTCTTTCTTTTCAAACCACTTGAAAAGAAACAAATGAAAATATATAACATGAATGAGTTTTTATATTTTTAATCCCATGTATTTTTTAATAGAAAAAAATTCTTTCTTTGAATCATCATGGGTAATATTTATTCTGATGATAAATATGTTTTCAACATAATTAATATCCTATAATTTCAGAGTGGAGAAGCAATATTGGATTTTACATATTAAAATAGTTTGATTTTCCATTTCTTTAAAATGTATTTGAAATGTGGACATTCTTATGGATTTCTGTCTCCACAGTCTATATTCCAAGAACAGTGCATATTTTGGATCTAAATAGTGTTTCATTTCTTTTTTTAAAAAGTTTGGAAGGCAAATAAAGTGGAATTTTTGGGCATCCCTCTGAACTGTAAAAAATAGAGTTAACAAACTGAATAAATATCCCTAGACTCTTGAGATCTTCTGTAGACTTAGAATTCTTGTGTGTTAGGGAAATTTTTTATATAGGGGACCTACTTATAGAGAAGAAAAAATGTTTTCTTTCTATAATCTTCCATACCTCCTGGTTTTTTTAAAAAAATAAGATTTGAAAACATACAACTTGATTAAATGATCTAATTTGAAAATTTAAAAATGAACACAAAAAAGGAAATCTCTGTATTTCCAAATAGAATTAACTCTTGGCATAGGGATACACCTGAAAGGAACCAATTTTAGTCCATATCTCAAGATGAGCCAGTTCAAAAGTAGTATTACATTTTAGCAGACTAAATAACAAGAAAATGGCCTATCCTGAAAAAAAAAAAAAAGTGTGTTTTTAAAGACAGATTGGTAAACCGGGCTATCATGATGTGCATTTAACTATTACCCAGCAGTCATTTCTCTTGCCCTTCACACTCCAATGGAAGTAGACAGAGGGAGGAGTATCACTTCCTGAGACCTCCATATTTCTCTCCTCTTTGGCACACATTGATTGACAGCCCCTCATGTCTCATTTCCCTCCATTTGGTTTATATATACAAGATGACTGTTTTTTGGGCTACATGAGTGGGTATGTTAGTTTGGTAGAATTGATGAGCCTTGACCACATAAAAACTGTATTACAATGATACAAACACAATCGTTTTCAAATCCAGTAATTTTACAACCAATTAAAAGACTCTTCAGATAAAATATAATGTATTTTATCAAACCAAAAAAAATCAATGATTCATATGAAAGCATGTCCTTCTTTTGTTGTTCTTTTAAGTTCCATTTTAGGAGAATGGCCCAACAGCCAAGGGTACATTTGAAAAGCAAATACTCTATAACATTTTTATTACATGGTTTAGGTATCTTTCCTTTCCCTAGTGTAGCATTTTGATAATTAGTTGCTTGCTTTCTGAAATTTAGATTTCAAATCACTCTTTAAATGTAGCTAGGAGAAAATTTAAGTTAAAATGATAAACGTGGCATCTCACATACACTAATTAAATTGTCTTATAAAAGATGACTTGCATATTTATCTGTTTAATATGTTTCATCAAAACTGTTGCAGTGATATGTAATTTTAATGTAAAATAGCCCTCTTTGCAGGGAATTGAGCCTGCTGCTGGATTTTTAAATTTTCAGTGTCTGTTGTCATAGCAACCAGAATGGATTCTAGTACCCACTGTGTTCAACATAAATTAATTTAAAGACATAGCATTTGAAACAGTTTAGTCAATTTTAAGTTCTTGTCTGGCTAGGCATCAGATTTCAATGCTGTTTCATATTAAAAATGTTATTAAAATGAGTTTGTTTTATGCTAATTAGACTTATTTATAGGATTCAGTACCTTAAATGTAATTTAAGAAACATGTGGGAAAACTAGTTCCTGAATTGTTTGTGAGATGTAAGCTTCTAGTAATGTAAAGATTATTTCATTTATTAAAATACTGGAATGTTACTACTAGTTTTACCCAAATACCCTGGCTTGATGTTACCTAAATAAATTCTCATTTTGCATGCTTTCATCAAAGATCCCTCAGGTCTGTATTCTGATATCATCTGAGGAGAAGGAAGATGGCTATGTTCTGCCACTTTTTATGCTTAATCAGTCCCTATTACCTGGAGGAAACATGGATTTTCTCATTAAATGATTATAATCAGCTTTAAAATATTTTTATATAACCTTTGGGGCATTTGGTTTTCCAGATAGAAACAGTTAAGAGACCAAAGAAAAATTAATATATATAGCTATTTTGGTGAAGTTCAAACTTGTTCTGCTTTCTTTTTTTTTGACATAGGCAATTTTGACAGCTATATGTACTATATTTTTTCAGTAGATATTTTATTTTTTCATACTGTTATTATAAAAACAAACATGGAGGTAGACTGTACATTGTAATAAATGTCAAAGCTTAAGGAAGAGAGAAGCTCTGATGTTTTTCACAATAATATAATATCAATTTATTATAGAAAAAGATTTCTAATATTTCTTAATAGTTCCAATTTGTCCAGTAAAAGGCATTATAGCTCATTTCTGAAGAATAACTGTTTTTATAGTGCTATTTAGCTTTATGTCATGCTCTTAAGATCAGAGGAAATATTGTGGCTACTATGTAAAAATTAAACACACATGTAAAGATTTTTTTCCCCGTTCCTTTCAGAGAAAAGTGGTTTTCTCTGAAATGGTTTCATTTCTTCTGAACCAACTAATGCCAACATGAAGTCATTTGAACCGTAATCCTTCACTTTCAGATTTCAGGAGCACCACCTTCATATTTCTTCTGAAATTAGAAAGAACCCTGTACATTAAATATTTAGAACTTTGTTGTACACCTAAAACTCAGCTGCCACATCAGCCTCAGGTTTATACGCGTGAATTGTTTTCTACCTTGCTATACTGATATAAACTAGGACAAGACACTTAAGGAAAGATGGGAATCTGTTACAGCCCTTGAGTGACTCATCGATGTCCACCAGACAGTGTCATTAATAAACCAGCAGAGACAACACATCAGAAATTCACTGCTCCTGAGGGGATTTGTTCTGTGAGAAAGACATATAAAATAAAAATATGAAGTCTGAAAACTTTCCTGTTTGAATTAAATCCCATGTAAGCCTATCTCTAGAGGACTCTACCACCAATTATTATGCTAAATCTTCTTTTGTCAATGACCATGAGTAAATTTGGAAATTTATCACTACATTCAAATTGAGAACACATTTTTAAAAAGAAGAGCCAGAATTCCTTAAATAATAAACACATACTTGGGAATTAAAAACAATCATAATGTGTCATAACTTGACTCTTAATTCAAGGCTTGATATGAATTCTGTATGATACAGTTTATAACAACTCAGAGGAGGTAATAGTCAATGCTGGAGAAAAGAATCTACTAGAAACTTTCTGAGCTGAGATACTAGTTTTTCCAAATTATTCTTACTTCCATCCTGAGAAGCTTAAATTTGATATAGTGACACAGATTCAGGAAGTTGGGAAAAACAGCAGTCACTTTCATAAAGTATTATCACCAGGCTTGTGAGCAGAGCTACACCCTTCCCTACTCTGAGCATCCAATGCTAACAAACTCTGAAATGCAAGGGATTTCAATACTCACATGATTATTAAAATTATCCCCAAATGGATTTATATCTTACAGTTTTGCCCATATGGCATAGTCATACATAAATTATGGAGTAGTAGTTGTTTTGAAAAGTATTTCTCTGTCTCTCTCTGTCTCTTTTTCTCTACATCTATCTCTATCTCTGTCTCTGTCTCTGTCTCTATCTCTCTCAATCCTATTCAGCTTCAGCAGTACAAATGTCTGGGGAGAGACCAGAGTTTGCTGGAAAAGGAAAGCAAGGGCAGAGAATAAAGAGTTTCTGTTTCACCAAACAAGATTATAAAGTAGCACAATAGCCAGGCGATTATTTTAAGACAGGATTTCCATTTTCTTTATCTCCCTCCTGCTCGTAATAGCTTGGGTATTATGATTGTAGGACTCTGTTTATAACATTCTTCTGTAGAATAAAGACATTTCTTCTTTGCCTTTGACAATGAAGCCACCAGATGGTTCTTAATGACAGAACGAGGAGGATATAGACCACAGGAAGTACAGATACCTTTCCTCGCCTGGGAATTTTGTTATAGGTCTCAGAGAAAGCAAAAAGTATTTTCTCTCTCCAAGCTAAAGTCCAGAGTGTGTGAGATAAGTCAGAGAGTACCAGTAGGTTTGGGAATGGAGAAGGTAGAAACAGATTGGGGACAGGTGAGGTTTCATCTTACTCCCAATTTAGGACTCTGAAAAGTGGTCACCTCTCTGATGGTACCTGTGTTATCTTGGAAGCTAAGCCACTTTTGTGAGACTGATCAGTGGTCAAAAAGGAGGCATGAGGCTCAGGATTCCATTGTGGAATTAATGCAGAATTAAGCCAGCAAGGCTATTATAGCAGCAGAAGCCAAGGTGGAACCAAAGGACTAGAGGCTGGAAGAAGAGTGTGGCAGGAATGAGAGCTGAGAGGAGGCCCAATTAGCCTCTGTTCTACTCATGACAGATCTGAGTTCTACTAAACACAAGTTTGAGTTTAGCTTAGAAGGGGCAACTGCATTCAGGTAGACAGGGACATAATCCCAGAGAGGAGAGAACTTGGGCCTGAGAAGCCTCATCCTTCTCTTCTTCTACAAAGTCAGCCACTTGCTCCTAACAGACATCTAGGCATCACTTTGGGAAAAGAAACTGAGGAAATGAAGAATGTTTGTGAAATGGGGCATTTTTGTCTAGGAAAGATTTGATACTGCTACTTAAGAACTACTTAGATTTTTCAGATTGAACTGAGTTTAAAACGGAAGTGAAACTTCTCTCTCTCTCTTTCTGTTTCACTCTTCTCCCCCTAGCCCATTTCTCTCTCTGTCTTTCTCCCTGTTTGACCCATTCTCCCTCATCTCTTTCTTTCTGGGACTCCAATTACTGTGTCCCAACTTCATGGAAGTTTTGTTCATTATTTTTTCAATCATGCTTCTGTCTGCACTTCAGTATGGATGATTTCTTTTTACTCTCTTCAAGTTCACTTATCCTTTCTTCTCTTATATCTAATCTACTATGAATGTCATCCATTGCATTTATTTATTTATTTATTTATTTATTTAATAATTTCCACACTATTCTGAAATTTCCTACCATTTCACCTATTATATCCAATGTTTTCTACAGATTCTCTAACATTAATTATGGTTATTTTTAAGTTGCCTACTAATTCTAACATCTGGTTTGTCTTTGTGTAGCAATTATTTCTTTCCTCCTGACTATGGGTCACATTTTTCAGTTTGTTCAGATGTCTGTTCACATTAATTTCATGCTGAATATTGTATTGATACACTAAGGAGACTCTGGACTCAGTTACCTTCCTCTGAATGGTTTTTTCGTTGCTATCAGGCAGTTAAATTGTTGATAAATTCCTTAGTGCTGTTTTGTAGTTTTTAATTCTAAAGTGTAGTTCTTTTGGAACTCTAGTGAACATTCTGATGTATTTACCAAGCTACTCTAACTTGGCAAAACTCTAATTCTAAAATCTAACTCCCTTGTAGGATGCATTCTCTGAATTCTCAGTTAACAGTTGATTTCCCTCAACACCATACCAATCTGCAGTTTGAGTCAAAGATTTGAGTGAGCTGTACATAGATTTGTGGGTTTTCTCTTCTGTAGCTCTCTCTTCTTTCCTGAACTTCCCAATCTCAATTTCTAGCCACTCAGGCAGCCCCAATTTTCTCTGACTCCTCCCAAGCTAATAATATTTTGCTTGAATTGTGTCTAACCTGGGCTAAGCACTATTAGGAAAAAAGCATCTAAGTACAGATTTTCTACCAATGTGGTTCCCTTGGTTCAAAGATGGAATCTCCTTTAGTTTATGTTGATTTTGTCACTCCTCCACACCTTCAAACAGTAGTTCTTTTCCCCAGAGTTTCTAATTGTTACCAGCAGGAGGGCTACTTTACCATTATTGAAAGCCAGAATTCCTAAAGTTGGAATGAGCTGCTGTATAGAGGCCAAGGAGGTTGGAAATATAACTAGAAGCTTAATCATGCATGGTTTTTCAGGCCTTGGCAAGGAAGTTAAAGTTTATTCTAAGCATTATATAGGCATTAGATAATTTTAAGGAGTTATTCAATCTTATTTAAAGATACAATAGTAGTTCTACATGAAAATATGGTAAATAATAGTATTGGTAGTTCTATATGGAAGTAGATGGCAAATAGTATTGGATATAGCTGATTGGATATATATTTATAAAATGACTAGGGCAGTAATAGGTGCCAACATAAAATGTCATTGTGGGGAATAATATTGATGACTTACTCACCAAGTAAGGTTGCTTACCAATTGACTTATTGGAAAATAAAAAAAAGGGATAGCTATGGCTTTAAAAACTAAGATTCTTCTGATATTTGAAATGCAATGCTTCATTCATTCATTCATTCTTTTATTGAGCACTTCCTAGCTACTCTTCTAGATACTAGGGATGTAACACTAAATTAATACATTCTTTGGAGAAACACACATCTATGTGGTTTTGACATTTCATCTTTAACTTACGTCAAATAAAGTCAGGGACTTACTTTCTCAATGAGACTTGGTAAATGGATTTTACGAGAGGACAAATTCTAACCCTAAATTACGGGAAGGGGGGGGGGGGGAACAACACACAGTAGAAAGAACCCTTCAAAGCATGAATACAGTATGGTAATAATAATTACTTTTAATTTGCATTCCAATCTTACTAAATTAATTACCATTTTTATGTTACCAAAGATGCTTTCTGACAGCATGGCTACTTCACATTTTTTCCTGGCACAATGATGAGCTAGGGTTGTAGTTTATCTGTTAATGTTTTAATCTCACTAAGGAAACTGTAAAAATGATTTAAATTAGGAAGAAATCCTTCAATCAGTTCCAGAATTAAACCATGTGCCTCCTGAGGAAATTCTCTGAGGTTTTGTGTGTGTGTGAGTAGGGCAGCTCAAAAGCCAGCAGCAAATAATAAAACTAAAAGAAATATTTACAGATCCATTGCATGCAAATCTGTTCTCTAGTTTTGTCAAGGAATCCTACTTAACTTTTTCATTTCAGGGCTTTTGGCTCAATTCTGAATAAATAGTGCACATTCATGTGGGAGCAATGAGGATGAACTGTAACATCTGGTATGACTTTAAAAATAACTTCTTAGTTATATAACTGAGATTTCACCAAAGATCAATGAGATTTTTTAAGTCTGAGACCTAACATTGGGTAGCATGAAATAGTTCTTTGGAAGGCTGTTGATTCATGTAGCACTGCTATTTTGAAAGAAAAACTTTCCTACCCAAGAAGCAGATGTTAACAAACCAGGGCCCTAGAGTCATAACTCTAGGTTACTGAGATCCAAGTTTGTGTTCTCAGCTTCATTTACAATCATTAAAAGCCTTTTACTTTTAATTACTTCCTTATTGATCTCATACTGCACATTTCTTGTAGCCTATACAAAACGTCAACTTAAGTGGAGTGGGCAGAACTACATTCAGGATTCACAATGATGCTAGCTAGCCTGCTTAGTTATATCCCAGAATGGTACCTACTGATTCGGATTCACTGTTTGTGGATGACAATGTGATTCATGCTGTTGAATGTTTCTGAAATAAAAACCACTTTATTGCTTTAGCAGCTAAGCCCTGTGCTGCTTTTGAAATATATTGTAGCACGTCTTTAGCTTTTCAGCTCTGGAGAGCTGTGGAACATGTTGAGATCAGAACTTATTTGTGGCCCATCTAAAAAAAAATATTCACCTGGGTTCTCCTTTAAACTTTCATTGGGAGGTTTTTTTCTTTAACAAGAAATATGTCTGTAAGTAGAAAGCACTTCTTGATGAATTCTGAGCTTTTACAGGTCACAATAAATGCCCCACCATCTCTGATAAGTGGGAGCTTTGAAAATACAGGGATGGGGAAAAGTAGGTTTACAGGTATATTGTATTAATAGTACAACAATTACTAAACACTGTAGGGATAAACTGTTCCACGTACTCACGACTGTCAACCTACTTTTCCTCACCCCTGTATTAGATTATAAAGCCCAGAGCATAGTAAATCCTCATACAGTACTTTTTTAGAAAACATGAATAGGATTAAAAAGTGTGTGCTCACACTCATTTCTTGACAATTATAAGAAACTTCTGACTTACTCCCTATTCTTATGATCACCTTTCCAATTTTCTAATCTCAATGACATAGGAACTTGCTGCTCCCATTAAGTGAGTGAATCTGAGGTTCAAGGAAAATGAAATTACTAGAACTGATGTATATTTTAAAAGAAATATTTGTAAAGGCCTATCTGAATATGCCATCAGAAAGAAAGAAAGAAAAAGGGGAGGAACACATATTTTGAAGGCTGTAGTAATATCCAGAACATATTTACAGTCTGTCATCTCATTATCTGGCCATTAGCAGTTGCTTTAGATGTCATGATTGTTTTTCATAATTCTGGTCTCTTTTGAGTTCTAAGAAAATAATTTATGTATTCTAATTGACCATCTTTGCCTTATTTCTTTGAATTATGCAAATTTTAGTCATTCCTATATCCCCAAATAATGAAATTACTGTGCTAATAAAAACACACTGTATATATTTAAACCATGAGCTCTACTATTATGTTCTACAAGAAACACACTTGCTTTCCTAAATCAGATGAAATGTAGTAAAGTTGTTTTTTCATGGAGAAAGAAATAAGTCCTTAAAATTTTTTAGAGAAGCATTATGCAGTATGGACAAGAATAGGGCAGGGAATCAAGAAAATGGGTTTGATAAAATACCAACAAGAGTAAACTTAGAAAACTTTCCCTTCTATGTTAGTTGAATATATACAAACATTTCAATAGACATCAAATAATACTAGTTTACTTTCTGCTTATTTATTATACCCCTAATGTGTGCACAGCATTCTGCTGGAGGAACACAGACACAGTTAAAAAACTAGAATCCATAATGTAACATCCAAGCCAGTGCCCAAATTTACATTTGCATTATATTCTACAGGTGACTGGCTGTGACTTGGCAGATTTCCTCCAAGTTCTCTTAGAACCTTGACAGTGGTTAAATGATGGAATATACTAGTATCTGTTAGCCATCTATGAAGCTGACTTGAACTTACTGTAATGGAATTTAACAGCTAGGAAATGATTTGCCATAGCTTTGCCCTTAAATTGTACGTGAGAGTTGAGATTCTCCATGCTGACCCAATCCCAGTCTTTGTGTGGCCTTCTCTTTACTCAGAGTAGAGTATCTTCTTGCTTGATTTCTTTCAAGATTACCTGATACCTGCTCTCAAAGCAGCCCTCCCAGCCTTCCAAATCTATATCCTACATTCCTGATGCGTGCAAGGCTTCCCGAGTTGTTTTGAATCCATTGCTATCACTTTGTGCCTTTATGGAAAGAAAAATTGGAGACATAGTGAATTCTTTGCATCTTATTGTTTTTATATTTTCTCTTTCTGTAGAAAATATGCCATATTATCAAATAGAATGCAATACAATTTACAAAGTCAAACAAACCCAGCATATTCACATATGGTAATTCCTTTCTGAATACTTCTACCCTTCAGTTTATAACAGGGTGTTCTGGTTGAATAGTGCTGAGCCTCATCAATGCTATTTGTGTGCAGTTTGACAAACTCTATCTCACATCCCAGAGGTAATTTTTTTTCTTTGTACTCTGTGTAACCAAAGCCTTCTTAGCTGTCATAGAATCTTTTGGGATGCTATCGGCCTCTTGAGAGAAATGATCTGTCAGGGTAGGCTAGACTTAGCAGCAAGCCCTTATAGGGTTTGACCCATCACATCAAGAATGTTAGCAGCACCTGTATGCATAGAGATGGCAAGAGAAGGGGATAAATGTGAAAGAACTGTATTATTAGGGTCTCTAGCCCCAGTGCTCCTGTGCTATAAAGAGGAGCCCCAGGAATGAGAAATAGTGAAGGGGAATGCTTTTAAAGTAGTACCTCTCACACTTTAGCTAGCAGGAGAATCACCCAAAGAGTTCCTTAAAACAGAATTCTGAGATTCTGATTGGTACATTTAATGTTTAGAATGTGACCAGAGATTATGAATTTTAATAAGCTCCCAGTTCATCCATCTGATGCTACAAATCTGTGGACCACACTTTGCTCTGAGACAGTGACTAAAATTTCAGTGAGCATCAGAATCAACTAGGGTGTATTAAAACACAGATTTCTGGGCTCAGTCCCCAAGGATTCTGACTCAGTACATCTGGGTCCAACAATCTGCATTTTTAAGAAGTTCCCAGGTCATGCTGCTGCTGCTGCTCCCAGGACCACACTAAGAACCACAGCTTGAAAGCATGGAGGTAAAGGAAGAGTCAACAACACTGCAGGGAGCTCAAGGCGTCTATCAGTAGGGTCTTTGGGGCATAGCCAATCTGTAGACAGGCTGATGTGCTCTAAGCAGCAGTGATGTTAATGTTCTAGCAGTCCATAGGTTTACTGGAGACACTTGGAGACATGTTGCATTTTGTCCAAAACAAGTTATTTTTAAATATATTTATTGATTTCAGAGAGGAAGAGAGAGAGGGAGGGAGGAAGGGAGGGAGGGAGGGAGGGAGGGAGGGAGGGAGGGAGGGAGGGAGGAAAGGAGGGAGGGAGGGAGGGAGGGAGGGAGGGAGGGAGGGAGAGAGAGAGAGAGAGAGAGAGAGAGAGAGAGAAAGAAAGAAAGAAACATCAGTGATAAAAGAGAATCATTGATTGGCTGCCTCCTGCATATCCCACACTGGGGATCAAGCCCACAAGCCAGGCATGTGCCCTGACCAGGACAAACTCTTACCTTACTTAGGCCCTATGAGTAAAGAAAAAGAAGGAAGGCATTTGGCTGTGATATTTTAATAATAGTTATACTTAAAATGCCTCCAAAGAGCCCCATTTTCCTTATTTTTGAAGTGGAATACTTAACTCTTTTTACCAAAATGACAAATCTGAAGGGTTTTTAGCATCTCAAGAGAGTTACTCTCACAATACTTCAAAGTAAATCTCTTAGTGGTAACCTATTCGCATGCATTTCAGTTCAACCTCAGACATGAATATCCCAAAGGGAGCTCTGTACCATATTCCTCCACTGGAATAAAACCTCTCTCTGTGACAAGAATATTCTCAACAGGAGGCTGGGAGTTTTCCCATCATGGGGATGCTTGATCAGAATCACATGGTGGGAAAATGTCACACACTGTTCTGATACTCCGATATGGCTTCTTAGGTGAGAGTCTCTTTTCTTCCCCAACTCCCTTCCCTCACACCCTGAGAATTCTAGCCAACCTTAATCATAATAATGTGTAAGATTCCTTAGAGATGTTGGGATATTAAAAAGGTAATTACTGGAGTTAAGCCTGATGAATTAAGATTATGTTCATAGATTCCATCCACTGAGAGTTTTCATCAAGTCTTTCCCATAGGCCATGCATTTTCCTCTTGTGGGGAGCTTGGGGAAACAGTTAAGTAGTTCCTCCTTGCAAGAAATAATGCAAAGTGTATCTATGTCTTGTCAATTGTGGGTCATCTTTCCATATATGAAGAACACACATATCATTATCAATACTCTATAGACGAAGACACAATTATAATTGGATTCCATCTGTAAAAATCTTTCAGGATACAGAGAGAATATGGCAACTGTTTTCATGAGTCAGTGATGAAATTTTTTTTTTCCAAACTGGGCCTCTTCCTGCTAAGTCAAGATTTGAAATTTGGTAACTAAGGCTAATATTCTGCTTCCAAAGCATGCCTGGGAAATGATTGCTTGAATCAAGGACATTGCTATTAAAGCGATGACAATCCTGCCTTTTGGTACATTAGCTTTTTGGAAGGTAATGAATTTGAAAAACAGCACATTGAACCTCTTTTTAATGATCCAAAATGCAGAAGATAAATTTTAAGAATTAATCAATGAGAAGATTGAGCAATGTTCAATAAAACTGATATGATTTGCATTGTAAAACACAGCTTGGTTTAGTTCAACAAACATTTATTAAATGCATATTGTATTCCAGGTACTGGTGATACAAAGATGAATTAAACATTGTTCCAGTTTTCAGTTAATCCCATTTAAGTGATGCGATATGAACAAATAATACATGCAGAAATAGGAGGTAAAATGTGGTAGTGGGCAACCATGGACTTTGAGATCAAACAGGCCTTAGGAGGTGAGAAATGTAAGAACTGATAACAGTTTATGATGTTTATTGCATTCATTATTTGTGGAAAGTAATTGGAGATGGGGCTAGAGAAGAGGCAGGCTTGGGTTCCTCATCATAGCCTGTGCTCTGATAAGTTTGGACTTGATCCTTTAGGTCAGAGATTGAAGATGTTCTTTTTGTTAATGAGTTTTCTCTTTCAGTTTTGCTTTAATTTTGTTCATGTCATTTAAGGTTTAAAAACAGGGATATTTCAATTAAAATCCAGATTTTTTTTTCTGACTTCTCTTGGAAATTTGCCATAATGAATATGCATTAGCTCATGGCAACAACTGGTTGGAGCTGAGTAGAGTCTGCTCCGCCAGGGGTGCTTATGCTCTCTTGATGGGCAATAAGGAACTATGGAAGGTTTTGTTAGAAATACTGAATGATTTTAGGTTTGTTAGGAAAAAACATAGCTATGCCTGGGTATTATTGAGTAGGTTGGTTATGTGGTGATATTTGTCATAGGGCTGTCCTTGTCCATCCCTGCTGCAGTTGAGGGAGAAGAGGCCAGAAATTGAGAAAGGTTGATTAGATAAGACATTATCTAAGGCTATGTTAATGGGTTTGTAAGGTTATTCAGACTGATAAGGTTAAAAACAAAAGCCAAATGAGGTTAAATATGACTCTAGGAGTGAGAATATGAATGTCCTATGTTGACTCAATAACTGTTATTTGTTGGAGAACAACCCCTGAAGGATAAAACCTCTGATTTTATTTTATTTTTTAAAGACCTCTTAAGAAAAATAAAATGATGTTGCAATACAAAGTGGGCAGGTAATCTCTCTGTCCTTTCTCTCCTCTTCTCCTCAGAACTATAAATTCCTGTCCTCATTACCATCAGTAGAAGTGGACAAGGAGAAAACAGCTATGACTGACTCACAACTCAAACCTAGCAACCCATAAAGATTTCCAAGTCCCATCAAGAGGTTAGAGACCTGGTACTAGTAACTGCTGGGGGAAGGTCCAGTATTCAAGAATGGAGGAAGAAGAGGGACTAAAATTTGTAAGCACAAGGGAAGCAAGAAGAGAGTACAGGAGGAAGGGAGAGGAAGAAGTCCATGGGGAGACACTCTGCCTTTGGAGTGGAGATATGCTGAAGGTCTAGGAAGGGACTTTCAAGAATGGGGATTAGATAAAATAGAATGCAAAGCCACCCAAAGTCCACCTTGACTCCACTCTGTCACTCTATACAATTTGTACTTTAGCTTTGAAGCCTAAAATAACGACTAGTTTAGATCTTTTTTGGGGGTCCCATGCATTTGGGTCAGAAAGAAGAGAAAATACTACCCTAGACCCTGGAATGGCAGGCATCTTCACCTTTCCAATGGGAGACTGGGAAACAAAAGGAGCCACTTATGGACTGCACACAGCTGGAGAAGGAGGCAGAGTATTTCTCTGACTATCTCCCTACCCCCTAAAAGTCCCCCTCCATGGGGTGAAGACAAAGGCACCTGGGTTATAGGTAGATGTATCATTGGGTTCAAAGTGAATTGGGATATGCATTTACAAAAATTGGGGATGCGGGAGTGGTGGAATGAGTTAGAAGATTTTTTTGAATAGTTTGAAGGAAGAAGAGGACCTCAACTAAAGTTTGGGAGTAGGAATAGAAAGGAAACAGCTCCATGGCACCCCATGTCTCTAGGGCTTTTCATATTCCTCTTGATCCATCTGTACTGTATTGCCCTCACTCCTTTATCCTTTCAAAATCAATGCTACCTCCACTATGAAGATTTCCATAAGAAGATTCAGATATTTCTTCTTATATGTAAACTTTCTACCTTATAAATAATTTTGACAAGGAGGTGTTTTGTTGAAACCTTGTCTGCCTGCTCACCAGAATATAAGTTTCTTAAATCTAGGGCACAGTGTCTTTGAGACCTATAATCACCTATATCAATGTGTCATAGTTATTGGGACTAAGAACAAAGACCACCTGTGTCAACATGAGTTAGTATTTTGTTCCAGGAAACATTTGCTCAAAAAAGATAAGACTATAAACCAATAAATAGTTTCACTATTTGTGTCAGGTAATTTCTGCAAATCAATTTATCTGAGACAGCAGTCTGCTCACCTAGGCAAATAGCTTACTTATCAAACAGCTCACTTATCCCTCATCTCACTATGATGACCAATCCCAAACTAGTATGTCATTACCATTGCTCTATCCCAATCAGTTTTCTGCTTTGAAAGACCCTTGTTAAAACACTGAGCCTAGACTCTCAACTCCTATGAATATTCTGTCTTCTGTGACATTGCTAAGACTCTTTCTAAGTGCTATTCTCCCTTACTACAGAAAAGACATTGTCTGATGGTTATATTTTGGGTATTCAACATCCTTCAGTCTTAATCCAGCCAAGATTAACATGCAGTAGTGCTCAATAATTATTTGTTGAAAGAGGTACTTCAGAGAGAAAATCAATATGACATGTTGCTTTGATTAGATGGGGCAGATGAGGAAAGAATCAGGGATGCTTCCAAAGTACTAAGTGTTGTCTTGGCCGGTTTGGCTCAGCGGATACAGTGTCAGCCTGTAGACTGAAGGGTTCCAGATTCGATTCCAGTCAAGGGCATATGCCTGGGTTGCAGGCTCAATCCCAGTTGGGGGTGTGCAAAATGCAGCCAATCAATGATTCTCATCATTGATGTTTCTATCTCTCTCTCCCTCTCCCTTCCTCTCTGAAATCAATAAAAATATATTTTTTAAAAATACACACGCACAAAAAAAACAAAGTACTAAGTGTTAACTTGTGCCATCACTTAAGATGGCAAAATCACAAGAGTGGATTTTCAGTAAGAAGATAGTAATTTCAATTCTAGACATGTTCAGTTTGAGATTCCTGGGACATGGAAAAAGAGATATCTAATTTTATGCTCAGTGATGAAAGGAACCAGATATAAGATTTGTCAGGGAAAGTGGGAACTTCTCTTTTTTAAATCAGTGGTTTTCAAAATATGGTCTTCAGACCAACAACATCAACAACTCCTGGGAATTGTTTTTGGAAATGAAAATTGGTGGGCTTCATACCAGAACCACTGTATTAAAAACTCTATGGATGGGGCTCAGCAATCTATGTTTTAATAAGTTTACCAGGTGATCTGATACACCATAACATTTGAGAACCTTTGTCTTAGAGATTAATCAGAACTACCAAGGTCTAAGGCAATATGTTACACAAACTTCTGATGCTATACTTGTTAAGGCATGCTAGGTTCCTGAGCCTAGGTTCCTCATCTGTAAGATGGGAATACTAATAGTATCTAACTCATTGAGTGATGATTAAATGAGTTTATATATAAAATATATATTAACTATGAAAAATGTATTGATATATTATCTATGTCAAATATGTATATTATATATTATCTATGTAAAATATATATGATATATTATCTATATCAAAATATGTTATGTGCATAAAATAGTCAATATATATAAAATGCTTAAATATATAATAAGTTTTCTGCTTTAAAAACCCTTAATTCTTTAGAAAGTCACTGCTCTCTTATCTGGTTAATTATTTCCTTCCTTACAAGTTCACCTCAAACTTCTCATCTGTCAAAAGCTTCTATAGGTTAGCCATAGCATTATCTTACATTGCTTTGCCCAGATATTTAATAAATTTATTAGTTGAATTAATGCACAGTCCAGTCCTCATTTCCTTATTTCTTCTCTGAGTTTTATAGCTTTTATTATCAGTACCTTTTATTTTAGCACGAAATTATCCATTGTTGTATTTATGCTTTGCTTCCTGATTACATTACAGGCTCTTGGAGGGGAAGTATTGTGCCTTACTTATCTTGTCCACCTACACAGTACCTGGTACAGTATTGACGACATAAAGGAAATTCAATAATAATCTGTGCAAACAACAGCAACAACAACAAAAGGAACAATTTATTTTGGTCTCAAATCCATTTACCATACTAAGCTTTTGCAATTTCTTTAAAATTTTTTTTCTTATAGTTTTGGCAATTTCTTAATTTCCCCCCCCTCCCCATCATAACAATTTCAAAATCTTAAAGCTCTACTACTTTCTCCCAAATGTCACAAGATGAAAAGAACTGGTATTATTTTCCTAGTTCTGATGACAGTCAGAATGCTCTTATTACTTTGATCCTCCATATCAACCTTAGAAATTCAGTCTAATATCCCTCAAATTATTTCTTGAGTCAAAGCTAGGGTATTACGAATAACCTGTTACTCTTAAACCAGAATAGTGCTGTGCCATCTTTATCTCTCTAGAAATACATCCATTAAGACTAAGATGTGATGTTACTTATCCTTTATATAGTTTCATTTTCACCAGCAGCTTCCTTCAGCTTACTGCTTTGTGTAGCCCTCAGTTGAAATTCTGCTGCCATGAAGGATTAAAAACGTCCCTACTTATATAGGTCTGAAGCTCCTTTAAACATTTTTTTAAAGTTTAATGTATATAATTTAAAAAATGCAAACTTTGGAAGCAGATAGATCTGAGATAAAAATTTTTTAGCTCTGTTGCTAATTGCTGTATGGCCTTGAGCAAGCTACTCAACAGGTCTGAGTCTATTTACTCATCTGTAAGCAGGAATGGAAATATTTACCTTGTGGTGTTATGTGAGGAGATTAAATAAAATAAGCTATGCATTATACTCACATAGAAGGTTTTCAGTAAAATGGTGGATATGACTACAAAACAAAGGAAGAGAGAAAAGTATTGTAAATATCAGAAATAGAGGCTACTCAGAGTCTGCACATTGTCATTATCTATAAAATATAATCTCTGGTATTGTGGACATTAGTTCTGTTCTAAAATTCTGTTTAAATTCTGTTCAAGAATGACTCTATCAAATTGCAAATCACTTTACTGATTTTCAAATAAGATTTTCTAGTAAATTATGTAACTGAAAGGTCGCTCTTATATAGTGCAAATCTGCCATACTTCTACCCTAAAATCTCTGTTCACTGGTTACCTGTAACTAAGTAGATGAGGAATTTTCCTAACCCTTATACAGAGGCTGGCTGCAGCCAACAGACTATTCACTAAGCCCATCTAAACAACTCCTCTAGGAAACTTTGAGTGTCCTTCCTCTAGGGTCTTTCAGAAATAGTTCTTCCCCCAAAGGGATCTTCTAATTTTTTTTTAATAATAAAACTCTAGCAGGAACAGTGAGACAATGAAAATCCAATGACAAGTGTTTTTTTTTCTTCAGAAGAAGAACATATAGCATTCAAGAAGAAAACAGAAAAGCATTTCTAGGTAGACACGATCCAGGTGGTCCTGGGTGGCTGAGACACTTCTGAAGGGCTATTTGGAGATAAGAACATAGGGAAATACAAATATGCCACGTGGTTTGCAAGGATTCCCCCGCCCCCCTACAAAGTATGTGGAATAAAATTCCTGATTAATATTCTGAATCCAGTTGTAAGTATCAATGACTCACACATGAGAATAGCTACTGTCATTCTTTCCCTCCTCCATCATCTCCTGCAGGGCCCAGAGCTACCTTGGGACTCACCATGGGGGAAATGGCATTCTTAGAGAACTTGGGGTTCAGAAGTAGAGTCACAAAAGACCTAGGGCAGGTTTACAGAACTCGACTTCAAAGAAGCTCTCGCATCTAGCCAGAGGGCAGAGCTGGCTGCAGGCCTTCTTCACATTTCTTATTCACATTGCCAAATAGAGCTTCATTTATATTAATAAGTTTTCTATATTTTAAAAGGCAAATCTCTCTAAGGGGTCTAGAAACTTAAGTCATTCACATATGGACATAAATTACTTATTTGAATTCAATTAGTTACTACTGTCTGCTAGTTTACATTATGAAACCTATCACAAATGTGATAGATTGAATAAAAGAGAAAACCATTGACACCTATAAATAATGGTTAATTAAATTATATCTAAATATACTTTGTGCTATAATTAATTTTCATTCTCTATTTCTCCTATGGAGAAAAGTGGAGTATTTTTCATTCTTGTATAAACATGAGACCCATGTTTTATGACTATAGAGAAATATGTGTGGAGTCAGAAATAGTCAGAATGTTCTCACTATTCAAATTTGTCTTTGATTTATAAATATCCCCCTCCTGGCATTTGTGCTTCCTAGTTATTTTGGTGTTCTTTCCCTGTCATTGTCTCCATTTTTTTGTCTCATCAACCTTTTCAATATCTTGAAAACTTTGTCTATATTTACTTCTACTTCTTCTCCACATACACTTTAAAGTCTTTTTAATCCCCTCACCCACCTGGTGTCTGTGTCCATTGGTTAAGCTTATATGCGTGCATTGAGGGCATGAGTGTGTGTGTGTGTGGGGGGGGCAATGGGGGGATAAAGACACATATGTAATACCTTAATCAATAAAGAAAAAAATCTTTGTAATCTAAATTTTATCCCCAGAGCTTTAACTAATGTACTCTTTCAAAGCAAAAAGGTGCACTCTAATTAGTCAGATTTGAAGGCCTCCTCTATGTTGTCATTCACTCAATTTCACAGCAAAATTGAATTATCTCTTTTTACACTTTTGATTTAGTTTTTCTCCCATTTTTATTTCAGTTTTTAAAAATGTCTTTATTGATTTTAGAAAGAGAGAAAAACACAAAACATAGATTGGCTTCTCCTGCACACCTCATACTGACTATAGAGCCTGCAACCTGGGCATGTGCCCTGACTGGAAATCAAACTGGTGACCTCTTGGTGCATGGGACAATGCTCAATCCACTGAACAACACTGGCTGGGCTCTCCAGTCTTTTAGAACACCTGATTTATTCACTTCTTTTCTAATGCCTTCAGTTCAAAAGTAAAAATTTCTTCAAGATTCTTCCATAGCTTAAACCAGTGATTCTCAGCCTTGGCTATACATTAGAATCACCTGGGAAAGCTTTAAATACTAATGATGCCTGTGTTCCAATCCCAGAGGTTCTAATTTAGATGTTCTGGAGCAGTGGTCGGCAAACTCAGTCAACAGAGCCAATTATCAACAGTACAACGATTGAAATTTCTTTTGAGAGCCAAATTTTTTAAACTTAAACTTCTTCTAACACCACTTCTTCAAAATAGACTCGCCCAGGCCGTGGTATTTTGTGGAAGAGCCACACTCAAGGGGCCAAAGAGCCGCATGTGGCTCGCGAGCCGCAGTTTGCCGACCACGGTTCTGGGGTATAGTCTGAGTACTGGGAGTTTTTATTTAGAGTTCCCCAGGCAATTCTAATATCTACCAGTACTGAGAACTGCCTTAAACTGTAAATCGGATTTCAGGGGAGGCTATTATTTTCTTTGAGACTCAAAATTGTCTCAAGCTCCCATCCCATGAGAAGGCCCAGGTGATCTTTAAGATAACTCTGAATCCTGAGAGCTGACATTCTCATGGTCTCTTCTGGTTCCAAGTTCCTAACCTCCTGAACATTTGTTACCACTTGAATCTCAGTTCCTAAACCAACTGATTCTCTTGCCTCTGCTCTATACAAGTCCAGATGTATGGTAGAACTCAGCCTTTGTTCCTTGTTATCTCTCTGAACCATACACTGAAGACAGTTTTATGGTGGCAGACATCACTGAAGGTTTGGGTTAAAGTAAGTGTTTGGAGTCAATGTAAGGGGTTTTAAAACAGAGACATGGCAATTTCTACATAGACTCTAAGTTTTGTCCATATACCTGAGTCTTTTCTTTTCACACCTTAGTTATCCTCATATTGTTATGTTAAGTAGTTTGGATTTCTATCCCTTTGGCATCTCTTAGCAGCAGTCTTCTCTTACCAGTGTCTTAAAATGGAATTGGGGTAGTATGTAGATTAATTTTTCTTCTGATGTAAATTACATCTCCTCTTGCTTCTTCCCTTATCCCTACCCTCCTTAGGACACGGATGTCCCTACATTCAATTCTGATTTTAATATAAAAACCTTTTTCATCTTACCACACATGGCTTTAGTTATCAGTTACTGTGTTAGGCAGAAATCCTAAAGATGTCACCTCAAGATTCCTGTCTTCTGGTTACTCAAACACTTATGTAAGTACTACTGTGAAGGAAGTTTGTAGGTATAATTAAAGCTATGAACCTTAAAATAGGGAGATTATACTGGATTATCCACATAAGTCCAATCGAATTACATGAGCTCTGCAAAAGAGAGGTCAATAGAATAGAAAGTCTTGCTAAAGACCCAAGAAATATGAAGGATCTTGATGTCTGATAAAGACATTGCAGTGACACACTGGACATGTAGCCCAGGTAACATAGTAAAGGTCTGATTTGCTTACTCACTATAATTTTGCCCCAAATTATAGCAAAAATCTATACTAATAAAAGCCTAGGTGGTCCTCACATGCGACATCATCACAAGATGGCCGCCACAAGATGGCTGCCACAAATATGGCCACCACAAGTTGGCCGCCACAAAATGGCCACCACAAGATGGCCACCACAGGATGGCTGCACACACAGCGGAGGCGGGGCCCAGCAGCCGCTCCGCACGGTGAGGCCTGGGGGTCCCGCAGCTCCATGCAGTGCACCTGGTCCTGGCGTCTCTGCCACCTCGCCTGGAGGAGGCCTATTGGGCTGGCAGGGAAGGGTAGTTGGGGGTGATCAGGCCATCATGGGAGCCGTCAGGGGGTGATCAGGCTGGCAGGCAGAAGCGGTTAGGGGCAATCAGGCAGGCAGTCAGGCGAGTGGTTAGGAGCCAGCGGTCCTGGATTGTGAGAGGGATGTCCGACTGCTAGTTTTGTGGGATCGGGCCTAAACCAGCAGTCAGACATCCCCTGAAGGTTTCCAGATTGAAGAGGGTTCAGGCCGGGCTGAGGGACACCCCTCCTGTGCATGAATTTCATGCACCAGGCCTCGAGTAGAATATAAAAAGGAGGGGCTGACTTAATTGGCTGTCATCAGTTGGTCTAGAAGGTTCTAAAAGCCTTCATTCACAAGCCTGGGGTTTACTATGTGGCTTTTTCTTTTCTTTTCACATGTTGTCTTATCATTCATTAATGTAGCCCAGTGATTTTCAACAGGTGTGTCTCAAGAATTTTTAAAACAGCCCTAGCCGGTTTGGCTCAGTGGATAGAGCGTCGGCCTGCGGACTGAAGGGTCCCAGGTTCGATTCCGGTCAAGGGCATGTACCTTGGTTGCAGGCACATCCCCAGTAGGGGGTGTGCAAGAGGCAGCTGATGGATGTTTCTCTATCGTCGATGTTCTAACTCTCTCTCCCTCTCCCTTCCTCTCTGTAAAAAATCAATAAAATATATTAAAAAAAAATTTTTTTAAAAACATGTAATACCTAACTATTTAGTAAGGGGCACTGACCTCCTTTTCCTTAGATTGTAAAAAAAAAAAAAAAAAAAAAAAAAAAAAAAAGACAACAGCCAACACAATAGCCATCTGGTATGAATGAACCAAAATTATACCTATTTTTTTGTTAGATTGGCAAAAATATAATATATTTTTTGGTGTGCTGCAGAATTTTAGTAATTTGTTTATGTATGCCAGAAGAAGAAAAAGATTGAAAATCGCTGGTCTAGCCCATGCTTCTTTAAAGTATGCTGGCTGTTTTCCTTGAGAAAACAGAGATGCCAGGCCTCTTAAAGGGCTGGAACTGGCAGAGTCATTTCTGCTACAGCCTATTGGTCAAACAAGGCACAGGGATGACCCTGATTCATGGGGAAGAAACATAGACTCAATCTCTTCCCAACAGGAACAGTGTTACTGTAAAAAGCATGTTGGATGGGAGATAGTGTGTGGTCATCTTTAGAAAAACAATCTAGAAGAATAGTACTGAACAAACATCATAAAGAAAAACTAGTGAACTAGAGGAATTAACCCAGAAATCACATGAAAAAAATAAACAAAATGAAAGGGCAGTTAAGAGAATAGATTGATAGGAAGAATAGAGTTGAGTGAATTACAAAGAAGCAATATTTGGTGAGATAGCTACTAAGAATTTTCCAAAACTAAAGAAAAAATGAGTTATCAGGTCAAAGTAACTCTGGATTACAAGCAAAATAAATAATAATATATCTGTACCTAGAAATACTATAATCAAACTGCAAAATATCATAGAAAAAATTTATTTATGTCTATCAGAGAGTTATTCTATAATGGAATGAGGTGTTAAACTTAGACTGATAAATTCCAGAATGTAATGGAGTATTTTCAGGTATCTAGAGAAAATACTCTTCAATCTAGAATTTTATATCTAACTAAGCTATAAATTAAGAATGCTGACAAATATCACATTTTCACTCTTTGTAAGCCTTAAAGGATTTTTGATCCACAGATTCCAGTTAACTTTGCAAGATAAAAAATGAACTGAGAGTGAGAATACAAGAAAAAATGAAAAGCACAAAAATTGATATGTTGGGTAAATTTAATTATCCTATCTAATAAAAGAGTAATATGCAAATTGACCATCACTCCAACACACAAGATGGCTGCCCCATGTGGTCAAAGATGGCTGCCCCATGTGGACACAAGATGGCTGCCACAAGATGGCCAGCAGGGAAGGGCAGTTGGGAGGGACCAGGCCTGTAAGGAAGGGCAGTTGGGGGTGATCAAGCCTGCAGGGGAGGGCAGTTAGGGGTGACCAGGCTGGCAGAGGAGGGAAGTTGGGGTGACTGGGCCTGCAGGGAAGGGCAGTTGGGGGGGACCCAGGTCTGCAGTGGAGAGAAGTTGGGGGGGACCAGGCCTGCAGGGGAGGACAGTTGGGGGTGACCAGGCCATCAGGGGAGGGCAGTTAAGGGTGACCAGACCTTCAGGGGAGGGCAGTTAGGGGCAATCAGGCTGGCAAGGGAGCAGTTAGGCATCAATCAGGCTGGCAGGGGAGTGGTTAGGGGGTGATCAGGCTGGCAGGCAGAAGCGGTTAGGGGCAATCAGGAAGGCAGGCAGGCGAGCAGTTGGGAACCAGCAGTCCTGGATTGTGAGAGGGATGTCCAACTGCTCGTTTAGGCCTGATCCTGGGATTGTGCCTAAACGGGCAGTTGGACGTTCCTCGAGGGGTCCCAGATTAGAGAGGGTGCAGGCTGGGCTGAGGGACACACCCCCCATGTACAAATTCCGTGCACTGGGCCTCTAATGTATATTATAAATAACTATATAGTTGTTGTTTTTTTAATTGTTGATACTAACATTTTAAACAAAATAATAAGATGGGGGTGGTGATATAAAAGACTGCCAAGGTTCTTGTCATTGTCAGGAGGAGAATCAAAATATGGAATAACGAGAGATTGTTAGTACAATTTATAGGTAATTACATATGTTAAAATTTAAGATTAAGATCTAAGGTAAAGAAAAAAAAGAGCAAAGTTTTGTGTAGAAAGTATAGAATACTTTATCAAATCAACCAAAAGCAAAGGATTAAAAAGAAAATAAGCAGGCAAGTTACAGAAAACAAAGATGTCAGAAATATGTCCAAATATATTTGAAGTCACAATAATATAAATGGATTAAATTAATCTCTTAAAGAATGGTGGTCACTTAGATTTTTTAAAGTCCAGCTATATGCTACTTACAAATAAAAAGCCATGTAGCAATATGGAAATATAATTTAAAGCAAAAATCATGAATAGATATAGTAGCTTTCTATAATAATAAAATGAACAGCCCATCAAGAAGACATAATAATCATAAATGTTCTTTCATTACATCATAGCCTCAAGATATATAAAACACAAATTAACAGAATTGGAAGAACAATTGGATAGGTCCACAGTCATAATGAGATATTTAAAGAGATCTTATCAGAAAGGGTAATTTCTGATGTGGCAGACTAAAAATTAATAATGGTATATAGCAGAACTTTTGTACGCCCCATGGGTTACAGGTGTGTTAAGATGCTGGCTTCCTCACTGTTGTGATTGCTGGGGCACCTCGAATATCCATTCACTCCCTACATTTTTGAGCTGCCTAAAACATTTATAAAACTGATCATGTTCCAGACCAAACTGGTGAGCAAAGATTAAAAAAGAAGACATAATATCTAGCATAGGGAAATGGAGCCAGAAAATTAGTACATTCATATGGGCCGTGCCAGCACAGCCAAGGGTTCAGGGAGCCTGAGCAGGGGCGACGAAGGATGGAGAAATGATAGACAAAGAGAAAAAGCTGGGTCTAGGTGGATCTTCTGTGCCTTGCTGAGGCCACAGAACAGATCCAGACTGCAAAGCTGAGGCTTTATTTATAATCAGGGACAAACAAGGTAATCTACAATGTTGTTATAAGTTTCACTTGTTTTGGCAGCACTTGCTGCCCCTCCCACAGCCCACTAGCTACCCAGGAAAGATCTAGGGAGCAGTTACAAGATCAAGCTTAATTATGCTTAGAGGACTGTGCCCTCCAAGCTGGGACTTGTTTGCAACTTTGCCAGCAGGTCAGTCCGAGGCTTAACCCTATAACCGCTTCCTACATTCATACATACATTTAGGGTTTTAAAATGCTGTAAACACTTTACACTATAATTTGGCAATGGTTTTTAAAAGCCTTGGAATTTTGCATATATTTTGATTCAGCAATAATAATTCTAGAAAGTTTTGTTAAGAATAGTTACACAAATGAGCAAACATGTATGCATAAGGATGTTCATCATAGTGTTATATGTAACAGTAAACAATTGAAAATAACCTAAATCTTCAAATATATGGAATTAGTGAAAATATATGCAATTATTTGACAGAATAACATGTGATATCAAAAGAGAGAGAGAAATGAGCCAGCAAATATTTGGTGTTTATAGCACAACTTCCCTACCCTGGACTTGTGAAGACCTCCTCCTCCTCCTCCTCCTCCTCCTCCTCTTCCTCCTCCTCCTCCTCCTCCTCCTCGTTATTGTTATTATTATTATCTTTCTAATTTACCTTTATTATTGAAGGTATTACAGATGTCTCCCTTTTCCCCCCCATTAGTCCCTTCTAGTCAGCACCCACCCCCTGCCCCAGACCTTTACCACACTATTGTCTGTCTAATGGGTGGGTGGGTGGGCAGAGATTAACCAAAGAATTTATATGCATATATGCATATGGAGACATTTGTAAATGGATCGAAGCATTCCTTCTCGCTGAGATCATGGTTTCCGAATCCTCTTAATATCAAGCTCTTTGCAGCTATAATCAGGATCAGAAATAAAAGGAAACATGAAACTTATGAGCCATACCTATTGTAGAGGAACAGCTAATGACAGAAAAAATGTTCATTATGCATTGTTAAGAGGCAAAGGAGATTATTAAGGAGAATACACTGATGATTACATTTTCTTTAAAGAGCATTCATGCTTACATATGTATAGATAAAAATGTTGAATGTTAAAGTAATTATTTTCAGGTGATAGAATTGTATGTGATTTTTATCTTATTTTCCACAGTTGAAGGTATATTACTTTTGAAGTGAGAAAAATTAGAATGATTTTTAGTCATTTTCTTTAAGCCCCAGCATCTAAGAGTCCTTCCTCATATTGAATCAATTTCTCCCTTGACTTCCTTAGATGTCTGAGCCTCTTTTATCCCACTTATCAGATCTGACCTTTGTAATGTGTGTGTGTGTGTGTCTTTCTCCTTGCTCTGGAGTGTAGTGACTCTTATTATTCAGCACAAGTGGATTGCTTTTAATAGGTGCTAGGACACACTCTGTTGAATTGAATGGAACTAACTTTTGGAACACACTTTCACCTAAGTCAGGTAGCAATAATGCCATACACCCTAAGCTCAAGTACAGAGTTAGTAATTGGAAACTGATTCCAAGTGGCTATGGACATTTGAAAGAAAAGTAACTGGCTTGTCAGGCTCAGTGGACCTCTCCAGTCTCCGTCAAGTTTTCCTCCTACAACATTGTCATTTTGTGCAAACCAAGGCAGATATTTTATTTCTACAGTGTGGTATTTGATAGGATAAATATTTAGGCAGTAATTTTCCAGTTTTCTGTATTAAGCTGAGGCACAGTTCATTTTTTCAGAGATTTGTGAAGACAGCAGAATTAGACTGTTTTCACCTCTGAACTCTAAAGGCTATGGTGTTATTGTTAAAAAAGGCCAAGCTGAAATAATTTCTCCACAGGTCGGAATACTCAGTGACCTGAAAAAGCAGTTCCCCGCTCTGATGCCTTTGTCTGTATCTTCAGGACTAATTTCTGTGGAAGGCACATGAAAGAGGAAGTAATCTAAAGTCAGGATCAGAAGTGGAGGGGGAGAGAGGAACTTCTGGGACCCACTTATTGAAATGGAGAATATGAGAAGCTAATCTAGGCCTGAAAAAAGGCAGTGGAGGTGAAGAATAGAAATATTTCCAGGAGAATTAAACAAAATGTTATTATCAGCTATTTTTTTCTTTAAGTTCAGGATTACACAACAACAAATTATCATGTGGGAGTCCATCTTACTCATTCCTTTGCTTTTCTATTGGTCATTACCAAACCGTTTCAGGAAAGACAAAGTGCCTTTTTTTTTTAATGCTCTTTTAAAGAAAGAAAGTGAATAACCTTTCTTGATAAATTATTCCAAAGTTGAGCAACACATGCCTTAAACAGAGGACATTACATATATAAATAACTGACAGTAACATTGACGAGTATGCCCTTTTGTTCTATGTTTAATAGCTATGGGGACTAGTGGCTCTCAGTATTGTAAAACTTTATATATGTGAAAACAGGTACAAGAGTTATACTTTTTTAGAGATACCAATAGAAGATTTAAATGTACTTAAAGTTTATTTCCATCTTTCCAATTACTTATAGGTGGTTAAAGTGGTCATTTAGGTGGCAAAATCATAAGTCCATATTCATGTGTAATCTTATGTATAGGGAATAGGATGAACGCATCTATGCAAATATAGTAACAACATTGTAACAAAAATTTCCACATTCTCTTCCCCATGATAAATAACCTAGCACATTTTTTCTTCAGAAGTCTTCATTTTAAAATCTTTACATGAGATTTTAGAGCTGGACAGGAATAATATAATAATCTAGACTTATAGTTTTCCAAGAGAAAAAACTAGAAGACTAGAAAGTTTTAGTTAGTTAAAGAGCTAGTATAGAACACAAGACTCCTGATCTGTAGCCTGGGCTTTTCATACCATGTCATTACGCTGCTCTGCCTCTTCTGCTGTACTTAGACTTTTCATATACATACTAGAGCCCTGGTGCACGGATTTGTGCACCAGTGGGGTCCCTCAGCCTGGCCGGTGGAGATCAGGCTGAAACCAGCTCTCTGACATTCCCTGAGAGGTCCCGGATTGCAAGAGGGCACCAGCCAGGCCGGGGGACTCTACTGGTGCACAAATCCAGGCACCAGGCTTCTAGTCTATCTATATAAAACCCTAATATTCAAATCGACTGAATGGCTGGTTGACAGAGGACGGGGCCAGTGAGCAGGTGGCACCAGGCCAGCCAAGGTGGGTGCCAGCGAGGAACCCCCGATCACCCCACCAGTTGCCCCAGAGATGGACCCTGATCGCCGGCCAGGTCTAGGGACCCTACCCTATATATTGGGAACAATCTCTTAGATTTAAAAATTAACCTTTGCACTCGGATGTTGAGTGTGACTCGACACGGTTAGCATCGGTAGCAGCTCTTTGAATGTATCAATAATTTGAAATATAAAAAAATCCAAATAAATAAGTTTGTATGAAAAGAAACTCCAGTTTTTTATTCTACTGCCGTGCTTTGTAAAATCTGGGGTATTTAAAAAATTAAATCCCGAGTAGAATAAAGGAATCGATAAAAAAGCAAGCGAGTGCAAAGGTTTAAAACCTGGCAAGGCTACTCTAACACTGAAAAACAGGATGATGCAGCAATGACATGCATGGACACTGCCTTGCACATTTTGTGGTCAGCCCTAATTCTGACACTTATAACTATGTGACAAAGCCAATTAATTACTTAACTTCCCTCTGCTTCAGTTTTTCCACCCATAAGATGGGGAAAATGGTACTACTGCCTCAGAAGGATCATGTTATGTACTACTTTTTATAATCAGGGCAAAAAAATGTAGCTGCCCATACAACAGCAAGATGCTTTTTACCTGTATGAAAAGTATTGTCACTGTTGCATGCAGCATCCCAGATTGCGAGAGGGATGTCCGACTGCCAGGTTAGGCCCATAAACCGGCAGTTGGACATCCCCTGAGGGGTCCCAGATTGTGAGAGGGCACAGGCTGGGCTGAGGAACCCCCTTCACCCCCGTGCACAAATTTTGTGCACTGGTCCTCCAATATACATATAAGATCTTTGGTTAATCCCTTCCTGCCCTTCCTTCTTCCTTCTGAGATTCATCAGTCTCTTCCATGTTTGCATGCCTGTGGTTTCCACTCCTGCGCTGAGCATCTGCCCCCTTGTGGTCAGTGTGCGTCATAGCTACCGGTCTGACAATCAAACGGTTGGCGGGTTGGCTGGTTGCTTAGGCTTATATATATATAGCTATACCAGGGCCCAAGGTAGTGGTACTCTCAGTGTTGTTCATGAACCTGTTTTGATCCACGAATATTTGTCACTGGTCCATGATGAGATAAGTAAATAAACTGAAAGTAAGCATTTAGAAATTTTTATAAGCAATTTGACAGAGTCATTTATGTCTGTTGAATGTAATAAGCAATAGTTTAGACTTGTGTTTTCTGTATCTGGTCTTATAATTTCATTTACCTAGTAATTAATTTTTATAGTACTGATGGATTGAGAAGCACTGGTTTAAGTAGGGCACTAAGTTTTCGTAACAATTGACAAGACATGAACAGAACAAAACGCTTATAAATCTACTAGAGGCCTGGTGCATGAAAATTCATGCACTGGAGGGGAGGGTCCCTCAGCCCGGCCTGCCCTTTCTCATAGTCCGGGAGCCCTCAGGGGCAGGAGGCGAACCAGTGATCAGGGGAAGGCGATGCCCCCATCACACCTCTGCTGCTGCCACTGCCGGCAGTGCAAGCCTTAACCAGCCCTGGTTACCTGAGCCTTGAGCGGCCCTGGGCAGCTGGGCAGCCGCCATCTGAGGTTTGCCTGCGCCTCGGGCCGGCCCTGGGCAGCTGTGCAGCCACCATCCAAGGTTTGCCTGTGCCTTGGGCATCGCTGGGCAGCCACCATCCAAGGCTTGCCTGTGCCTCAGGCTGGCCCTGGATGCCACCATCTTGTGACTATGGGCACCGCCATATTTGAGGGCGGGGCAGTCAATTAGCATATTCCTTCCTTATTGGCTGTGGGCGCCACCATCTTTGTGAGGGCATGATGGTCAATTAGTATATTCCCTCTTTATTAGATAGGATAAAAGTAATTAATCTTAGTATTTATATTGTGGCAGGAACTGATACTTTGGGTAGTGGAAAAGCTGAAGAACAGTAAGTGATGACACATTTTCATGGTACTGCCCTAACTACTCTCCAGTTTCTGAAGTTCTTTTGCATATGTGAATTTTTTTTTTTTGCCTGGGTCAACCAATCTTTTTAAACTTCATAGCACATAGGACAGTTATTATACACTATGACTCTAATACATTTTTTCACAATATTTTTTATACACAGTCAAGTCCATCCTCTTTTTTCTTAATTTGAATTTTCTCCTTAAGTATTCAAGTATTTGCCCTACTTACCTAGTCAAGTTCATTCTAATCACTAGTCAAATTCATCATGATTGTAAAAGGTCTAATTTAGTCCTCTGGGCTTTCTTCTAGATTCAGTAAGTATAATTGTCTACCATTATCCAAGTCAAAGGAAAATGCAAGGATGTTGGATACAGTATCACAATGAAATATTCCTGAGTCATTCCTCCAGAGTTGATAACAATCTGTTGATAAATACTCTCTCAGACACTCCAAACACTATATAATGCAATAAAGATGGAATGCTAACAACCTCAACTACCTGATCCAGCTTAAACCTGACAGTGCAAAAGAACCTCTGTGAGCAGTGAATAAGAACTATCATAAAAGCAGCACATTGTTTTAATACCAGCTTGGAGTGTAAAGTTGTTTGTAGGTTCAGGTTGGTAACTGTTGCTTTTCTTTGCATTCTGAATAGCCTACTCAAACACCTCTTATGTCACGTCTATTCTAAGACCTTCATTCTCAGTGCACTGACAGGGCCTTGTATCCTTGTATGTATTTTCTATGGCTCCTATAAAACTTTGTGGTACTTTTTGTGTACACGTCTGCCTGTCGGCTCTTTCCAATGAACAAATAGAAGGTAAGGACTATGTTTTATGTATCTTTAGCACCTTGTACATAATAAGCGTTCCACAGTGTTGAAGGAAAGAATAAACAGTTATCTGATTTTGCCATCAGTTCTTTTGAAGTATGAAAATACCCATGCATCCCAGTTATCTTATTTTCCTTAGTCATAAAATTCACATACAACCTTAGTGCTTCTACCTATCAGCAGGTTACAGTTTTTGGTTGCAAACAAGAATCCAACAGGAAGTATAAAAGAGGCTGAAGTAGAAGGTATTTGTGTCAAGAATAAAATGCATGCCTACATTCCTGTCTCTGGTGCCATTGCATTAATCTCCCTGCCTCAATGTCTGACTCTTACCTGACTTGACGGGAGGATAACTGATTGGCCCTTCCCTCCAGTGAGATGAGGCACATCCCTTCCCGTCCTGTCTCCTACAGACTATCTCATGTTCAGCATGCACTGGCTTCTTCTTTACCCTTACTTGGAATATCTGCCCATGTAAACGATTAAGTATGAAATATGAATATTAAATATGAAATATTAAATTTATAGCAAGACCATACTTTTCATTAGGCTTCTTATACAGTGGAAATATAGAAGAGCAATATGTAATCCTTGTTCTTGAGAAACTCACAATTTAGTGGGGAAAATAGATGAGCTAATAAATTATTAAATGACCTTGAGCTATCATTAATTGAACAGTCTCTCTGCCAAGTCTTTTATAATCTCATTTACTTTTCTTTAGATGATACTATTATTATTCCAATTTCACAGATAAGGGGAATGAATCTATGGAAGATTGTGTAAATTTCCCAAGATCTCATTACCTGTAGGAAACAGAATGAAGATTTAAATTTAAGGTGTTTGAATACCAAGTCTGCACAGGTAACTGTGCCATAATGCTTTTATATGGACATTTGGGTCCTTTCCTCAGCTTCTCCCCTATCTTATCTGGAAAATTCATCAGGGGAGAAGAGTAGACCTCATTTCTAAATTATGTCTGATAAAAATGATAGGTATTATAGCTGTATTATACGTGTGAGCTTATTTCTTATAATATTGATGGGAAAAGTCTGGCATAATCTTAAGTACATTTGTAAGTAATTTAAATCTATGGCTCTGCCCTAATGTAGTGGGGCTGTTACCTTAGCATAGATTAAATTATTATTTTAAAATTTATTATTTAAGGAAACAAGCAGGTTAATACCCATTGCCTTGCCCTCTATAAGGATCTTACAAATCAATTTGGCCTTGATTTCCTCTCAGTGCACTGACAGGGCCTTGTACATATTCTTTCCAGCTAAACTAATAAGTTTTTGTTCCAATTACCCAATTTTTTCCTTTCTGAAACGGAATCACCTTTGTTGTCTTCTGAAAACTGTAGAATCTTGTTCAGATTCTCAAAACCAGCAGCTAGTTGACCCATAAAGACCCTGATAATTTCATAAACACCTCATTGTGAAAGTAATCAGGCACTTCAGACTTGAACCATTTAATTTATTCTCAGGTATCCTCCTACTATGGCTTGATTTCTTGCCCTTCCAACTTCTGTGAGGTCTGTTCTGTTGCCAATTACAGTTTACTTTACTAACATGATTTTGGAGTGTTCATAATATCAAATTGCCATTGCACCATAGCAAACGCTTGTACATAGTGTTCCACAGTATTGAAGGAAAGAATAAACAGTTATCCAATTTTGCCTTTGATTGTGCCCCCTCTGTCTTTCCTACAGTAAGAAATGAATCATATTGAGCTAGAGTCATGTTTTCCCATAATATAGCAAAACCTCATCTTTCTTATTCTGCAAGTGACTAACACTTACTAAGGAGTGGAAAATGTCTTTTCTACTTTATGTATTAATTTTGCTATGATACTTTTCTCCCCATAAAAACAAAACAGAAACCTTGTAATATGTTGGAAAAATTAGGTATTAGTAACTCACTAGTGAGTGGATGTGTGGGTGAGTGATTGATGTGAATTTTTGTTTCATTTTTATTTTAATTACTTTCTGCAATATTTGAAACTATATACTTGTCTTGATCATTTCACTAGCCAAGGAGAAGCAACAGTCAATTCATTTTATTGAAAAGGAACAACACATTGAATTTTGCCAAATGCTTTATTGTTAACTAGTGGCCCGATGCACGAATGAAGATTCATGCAAGAACGAGCCTTCCTTCCCCTGGCTGCCGGCACAGCCTTCACTCTGGCCGGAACTGCCTTTCCACTCCAGCCCGGAGCTGCCTTTCTGCCTTCCCACGCTGCCCAGAGGCCAGGAGCGGCTGGGGTGCTGCAAAGCGGCTGGGGTGGTGCGGAACGCCACCATCCCCAGCTGCTCTGCACTGTGTATGCAAATTAACCCAACATCTTTGTTGGGTTAATTTGCATACTCACTCCTGATTGGCTGGTGGGCGTCGTGAAGATACAGTCAATTAGCATGTTACTCTCTTATTAGGTAGATGCTACAATTAGTTTTTCCTATTTCCATTGGGATTTAAATATTTAGAAGTATGCTATTTATATGTTAAGCAAACAAAGCAACTGAATATTTCTTGAGAATTTTGTAACAAGAAAGATTTCTGCATCAAAGACCTTTATTTTATCATCTTGGTTTACTCACTCATACAACACAGTGTGGTGCATTAGCCAGGGTTCTCTGGAGAAACAGAACCAATAGGATGTGTGCATATACATAAAGAGATTTATTTTAAGGAATTAGCTCCCATGATTGTGGAGGCTGGCAAGTCCCAATTCTGCAGGGCCGCCTGGCAGGCTGGAGACTCAGGGAAGAGTTGATGATGTAGCTGTACTCTAAAAGCAGTCTGCCCTTCTTCCTTGAGAGACCTCAGTTTTTTCTCTGAAGACCTTCAATTAATTCTATTAGGCTTATCCATGTTGTAAATAATAATTAGCATTACTCTATGTCTACTGATTTCAATGTTAACCACATATGAAAAATACTTTCATAGCAACGTCTAGACTGGCGTATGCCCAAACATCAGCTCCATTAAAATGGGTTGGAGATTACTAATTGCTCCACTCTGTTTTCGCTACCAGATAGCTATTTGCCTATGAATGATGGATGGTAATTTACAGTGAAATAAATCCAAATGATAACTTACCTACTAGATATTCTGCTCCCAACACTGTTTTGTATCAAGAAATTTACTAATACAAGTGCCAGACTCTGAGTTCATCTGCCTTTCATCACGTGCCATGACTTCAAATGCAGGTAGAACTCTGGCCATTCAAAGAACAGCTTAGAAAGGAGAGTTAAGCACTGATCTCCAGCCTTCTGAGTCCTTTGATAGGTTTCTGGCATTTGCTTCTTGCTCTCTCACCTTTCATGCTGAAGCTTTTATCTCCTTTGAAGATTTGTCCTAAGGAGCAGACACAGAGAGACATTTCCATAAATCTGGTTCTGCCAATTGCTCCTTCACATTTGGGGTACCATTAACTTTGGGAATACACCCATGCCATTACTGCACAAAGAACGATCAGCTCAGTTCTTCCTTTCTCATTCTGTAGCATGTCCTCTGTGGGGAAAAGCATAAAAGCTCGCTGCCTCATCCTGAGGGAGGATGCTGTATTCTCCCTTCCCTGCGTGAACCTGACAGGGGCATGCTTCAGTGGCACAGCTTTGACCCAGGGTTGCAGAACTGGATAAAACAAGTCAGAGCACCTTGTGAAATTCCTCCTAGAGATGTCTCTTTCAAGAAAATGCACGAACTTTAAAATTTTATATAAAGGAAAAACTTTGGGCTTAAAAAGACACGATTTTGAATCTCATCCCAAAACTTGCTAGCTGTATAAGGAGATTCTTTTTTGAATCTCCTTATAAAATGAGAATAATATGGTTTACCCACAGGCTGCTGTGGAAAAAAATAATGAGATGGTATATGTGCAAAGATCCTGGCTCCAAAAAGCTGCTCAATAAATGTTAATCCTGTTGTGTTCGTAGTAGGCGCCTGATAGAGGCCAGACATTGTGCTAAGTGCTTCCAGATACCATCTCATTTAATCCCCCAGCCATCTGGTGAAAGAGATCTTGTTCATTCCCATAAATCTAATGAGGAAAGGAAAGCTGGAAGAATCAGATAACTTGCCCAAGTCACCCAACAGTAAGTGTAAATCCTGGGATTTGAATTCATATGACAACACACTCTCCTTTAGCACGTATGGGCTTTGAATTTGAAATACAAGTTAAAGGCCATGAAAAAGAATAGATTGGAGCTCTGCTGGACTCCTGTCCTCGTGTCCAGGGGA
Source organism: Cnephaeus nilssonii (assembly GCF_951640355.1). Classification (NCBI taxonomy): domain Eukaryota; kingdom Metazoa; phylum Chordata; class Mammalia; order Chiroptera; family Vespertilionidae; genus Cnephaeus; species Cnephaeus nilssonii. The sequence continues at coordinate 56,799,446 of NC_137073.1, forward strand.
CCTGACACTTCTCTTACTTGACACTTGTTACTTGTTACCTTACAATTCCCCAAGAGTCATTAGAATAATAAGCTTCTGAAGGATCATTTTTATTCTTTATTATTACTATTTTAATGTATCAAACACAGTGTCTGGAATATGGTAGAACTTAAATAAAAGATTTGTGAACAGTTAATGATTTCATGTGTAGGCTGGGGGTAAAGAATTGGGAATTGCATGGAGGGAGAAGGGCCCACAATTGCTCAAGAGACGAAGAATGGAGTATGACTCTGGGTTCAAACATGACTGTCCTGGAATTAGTAAGAATTTACAAGAGTTCTGGACTACTGGGTCATTCCAAAGTTTCCTTAAACTAGGAGTTAGCCTGGAATCTGAAGCCCAAATCTGAAGCAGACCTTATGATAATTTGGGCTTCTTTGACATTCCTTATCAAACTAGCACTGATTTCATGATGTTAATGTCTCTTCAGGTTTCCATGGTGTAAGTCAGTCCCATGCCTGTATGCCTTATACAAGCTGTGGAGATGCACTCATAATTGCAGTTCTTCCAGAGTTAAAGGGAAATAATAGATAAAGTGATTTATAGGGAATGTTGCTTCTCTTTAAATTCCATTGCAGGAGGGCATCTGTAGAAATAGGAAAAGAAATAATAACGTTTCAAAATGCTGAAAGAAAACTTCATGGGAACTTTATCAAGGGTTTTGCCTAAGAAAAGAGGGCTTTTCTCTTGGACATTGATTCTGGACATTTTTATCTTCTTTCTTTTTGAGGCATCTTATGATCTCTGTTCAATAAAGGAGAAAAAAAAAACACCAGAGAGTGAGCTGTTCTCAACAGCTAGAGACATACCTTATGGGCAGATTTGAAAGAAGGAGAAGAAGGTGGGGCTGAAATGAAAAGCTGGAAGCAGCCCACTAGATAATGAAAGGAAAGAGAATATGTATTAATAATTCCACCCAACTATTTATTTATTTATTTATTTATTTATTTATTTTTAAAATGTATTTTACTGATTTTTTACAGAGAGGAAGGGAGAGGAGATAGAGAGTTAGAAACATTGATGAGAGAAACATCGATCAGCTGCCTCCTGCACACCTCCTACTGGGGATGTGCCTGCAACCCAGGTACATGCCCTTGACCGGAATCGAACCTGGGACCTTTCAGTCCACAGGCCGACGCTCTATCCACTGAGCCAAACCAGTTAGGGCCCAACTTTTTTTTTTTTTTTAAAAAAAGAGGATTTTCAGATATGATTTACTATTTTTTGGTAGACACTAACACTCATAGTTTCTGCTTTTTGAAATACTGTTCTGATATAGGAATTGAACACAAATTTTAAGCTAATTTCTTCTAAAGTACTCACATTTTTTACTTAATTTTTAAAAAATTGCTACTTCCTAATGTGCCATACTCTTATTAGATTACAATTTCTCAGTAAATATATTTTTTAAAATATATATATATATTTTATTGATTTAAGAGAGAAGGGGAGCAGGAGAGAGAGATAGAAACATCTGCCTCCTGCATGTTCCCTACCCCAGATCAAGCTTGCAATGCAGGCCTATGCCCTGACTGGGAATTGAACCATGACTTCCTGGTTCATAGGTTGATGCTCAGTCACTGAGCCACACTGGCAAAGCAGTACATGGATTTTTAAAAGTTAGACCTCTCAGAGATCCAAGATGGCGGCGTAGATAAACATCTGGGCTGCTGCCATCCACAACAATTTCCAAAACTACAACTAAAAGACAGAACGTCTATCACCCAGAACCACAGGAAAGTTGGCTGAACAGAACCTCTACAACTAGACCGAAAGAGACGGGTGCAATCAGGGCACAAACGCTGAAAAACTGAGGTACAGGGGAGCGCACGGGTGATACGAGCTGGCGGCGGAGCCCAGCTGGAGGTGGGCATTGCTTTCTTCAATCCGAAGAGAGACAAGCCCCCAATCTCTCTGAAATTTAGTTTCTGGGGCGAGACTGGGCTGTCTGCCATCGGGTCAGAGAGTGAGGGTGGCTTACTAGCAGAGCTGCGTGGAGGTAGAATTGTTGGCTGCACCGGGGTGCGGGGACACGGTTGCGGGCATGCAGTTGGAGGCTGCTCACTGCCAGCCATTGCTGTTTGCCACGCCCTAGCCTAGTGATGCCCTGAGACTCCGCCCCACGCAATCTACAAACACACCCAAGCTCCTAGCAGTGGCTTTTGCATATGAATGGCCTTCTCTATTGCAGTTTAAACTAGTAAACTTGCAACCTGGTACAAACAGCTCCAAAGCCTCCAAGCTCCAAGCAGGGAGGAGAGGTTGGCAGTTCTCGCTGTAGCTCCTGCAGGGTGGCCTCAGACAGCAGCTGAACTGCACCCCATTGGAGATCCAGAAGCCCATATACCTAGAGGTCAGTGTGAGACACCAGATTTCAACTCCTCACATCCATAAGTGACACATTCGGGAGGCGGACTCAGTGAGCACCAAAGCCCCACTGAAACAAGCCCTGTACCACAAGTGTGTCTCCAGCGCAGCAGTGCTTCCATTATAGACACAGCGGGTCCTCACAGCCAATTGGCCTGGAGGTCAATTCCTCCCAGTGTACCAACAGCAATCAAGGCTTAACTGCACCAAGACTTTGCACGCAGCCCACAAAGGGGTGTACCAAGAGCGACCACCTAGGGTGATTGGGGAAGCTGAGCTACTGGCTCCTATAGGTCACTGACCACACAAAGCCACTCCATCAACACAGGGAGGCAGCCAAAATGCGGAGACACCAAAGCATGTCACGAATAGGAGAGATGGAGGAAAGTAAACTACTGGACAACACAGTGTTCAGAACCACATTTATAAGGTTACTCAAGAATCTTCTAAAAACTGCTGAGAAACTTGAAGAGACCTTCAAGGACCTTAATGAGAATACCAAAAAAATGGAAAAGGACCAGTCAGAAATTAAGCATACACTATCTGAAATAAAGAATATACAGAAACTCAACTGTAGATCACCGTACCCAAAGAGTCAAACTAAAGATCTGGAATATGAGGAAGCAAAAAACACCCAACCAGAGAGGCGGAAAGAAAGAAGAATCCAAAAGTGTGAGGATAGTGTAAGGAGCCTCTGGGAAGGCTTTAAGCGTACCAACATCCGAATTTTTGGGGTGCCAGAAGAAGAGAGAGAGCAAGATACTGAAAACCTATTTGAAGAAATAATGACAGAAAACTCAAGCGCACAGAACCCCAAACAGGAGGAATCCAAAGAGGACCACACTAAGACACATCATAATTAAAATGCCAATGGCAAAAGAGAAAGAGAGAATCTTGAAAGCAGCAAGAGAAAAAGAGTTAGTTACCTACAAGGGAGTACCCATATGACTGTCAGCTGATTTCTCAACAGAAACTATGCAGGCCAGACGGGAGTGGCAAGAAATATTCAAAGTGATGAACAGCAAGAACTTACAACCAAGATTACTCTACCCAGCAAAGCTATCATTCAGAATTGAAGGTTGGATGAAGAGCTTCACAGACAAGAAAAAGCTAAAGGAGTTCATCATCACCAAACCAGGATTACATGAAATGCTGAAGGGTATTCTTTAAGAAGAGGAAGAAGAAAAAAAAGGTAAAGGTAAAAATTATGAACAACAAAAAGACATCAAATACATACCTACCAACAAGTGAATCTAAAAATCAAATGAATAAAAAATCTGAAGAACAGAATGGACTGGTGAATATAATAGAATCAGGGACATAAAAAGGGAGAGGATGGACAATTCTCAGGGGGAAGGGGGTCTGAGGGATGCAGGAAGAGATTGGACAAAAACCTTACACCTATGGATGAAGACAGTGGCGGGGGGTAAGGGCATGGGGTGGGGAATCAGGTGGAGGGGAGCTATGGGGGGGAAAAAAAAGAGGAACACCAGTAATAACCTGAACAATAAAGATTTATTATATAAAAAAGTTAGACCTCTCCTTAGATGAACATGTTAACAAATTATGCTTGTAAATTCTAGGGTTTCTTAGAAAACAAGTGTATTTTAGTTCTCTTTAATATTCATAAGACTTACAATTTTAGAAAGAAGGTGGGATAGTGTCAGTGGAATAAAAAAAAAACACACAGAAATATTATCTAATTTAGTAATAAGATACCTTGTGTTCTAGTTAAGATCCTATATGAATAACTCATCTCAATCTCAATCCACACTTAAAAAACTGATACATAGGAAAGTATTCTTGAGTCTGAATTTTATAACAAATATTCCCAGGTTCCTCTACCTTCATTTCCCACCAGCTCAAGCAGTTATACATATTTGTGGTATTAGAGTTTTTGTTCCCATTATTTAAAACAACCTGCAGGGTATTCACATATGTTGGAATTATAACCATGAATGTAGGTCTATTGTATCAGGAGGGATTATCATTGTCTGATGTCTCAGAAAACAAAATAGAAAACTAAACAAAAAAGTATGTCCATTCTATTTTGAATGTCATGATTAGATATAGGGGGGATAAGTGAGGTAATCAAGGAAGCTCTTTGAGCTCTGAGCAGGACAGATGCTCCAGTACAGTCAAGACAGCAATATTATTAATTACCTTTATTCATTTTCAAACCATTTGTTTCCAAACATGAGCACTTGTGGCCCAATCCTCCTCTCTCAGTGCCCCCCATTGTGTCTCTTATACACATTTAATCTTTCGCTGGTTTCAAAAGAAGCAACATCTTGTTGCTGAAAAAAAGGAAAAACATTAGTCCATTTCTTTGATCATTCTTTTGCTTGAGTCAAGATTCTTCACTCCCATATTAAACTATTTTGAGTATAATCTGTTGTAGGTATTAGTATAGTTTATTTTTTTTTAACTTAAAAAAACTAAATAATGCCATCTGGTGGTGAAAATATATACATTAATAATGATATTTCTAAAATGTTTAAATTACCTTTTGCATTGTAATAGCTTTATTACTGTAATAATTTTTAATGAGTTGACTGAGATCACTGGGAAGTAAAATGAAGATTTTATACATCAGGTAGCAATAAATAGTTTGGGATATATCTAGCCATTTCCAATTACACAATGACAAAATTCCCAATTCTAAAGTCCCTTTCACATATAAAGAGTGGTGAGAAATTGAGAGAATTGTGTAAAGCCTTGGGGCTGGTTCTCATCTTAAGTAGCTAGGAGTGGTAATTTCCTGGTATCTGATGTTCTCATTTTCTCTGTGGTCACATAAATAAAATAAGATCCATCCATGAAATCCCGGGCTGCTCTTGTGGGTAATGGACCAACTGCCTGAAGAGCTAGGATGCTCTTATTGATTCCCTCTAAACTTTGCTCACTGCTGGAATCCGGTTATGTCTGAAACCCAGGGGGTAGACTTTTGCAAGGTTTTGTTTTGTTTTATTATTTGCATGCAAATCTGAGGAGCCTGCTGTGTGAACCCGATGGGGATGAAACTGGAGACCAGTGTAAATTAAAGACTATATTTTACTAATCTATTCTGTCCTTTAAAAACTAAGGTATGCCCTAAGAGAAAATTTATCAAAGTTGGAAATGTCTCCAGGCTACAAACTTCATTCTTCTGTCTTTTGATTTCACTGAAAATTGGCTTTTTCTAGGAGGATAGGGAATAGGTCTAGCACAAAGACCATGTTCAATAAATGTTAGTAGAAGTAAATCAAAATGAAGAATCTTTCTTCCCTTGCAGCCCACACAATAGGAGATTTCAACCAAAATGAAATTGCTAATATGCCAATCTACCACATCACTCCCTTGCTTAAAAATCCTTAAATGGCTTCATAATCAAGTTCAAACTCTTTACAAAGTCATTCACAATTGGGTCCTGGGCACATTTCTTTATTTATCTCCTCTCACTTCTCACTCCCCTACTTACTTCTGTGTCCTACTACAAATGCATATCCATGTGCATGCATGTACATGTACACACACACACACACACACACACACACACACACACACTTTGAGTAGATCTACTCATGCAAGACTACTTGCTGATCCCCAAGGCTTTTAGTAAGCAAATGCTTGGTATAAACCTTTTCTTATGTTTTTCATGTGGACAGTGGTGTTTTATTCTCTATGCTCAGAGAACCTTATAACTGCACTCTAATATAACACTGTTAAAATTGTTTTCATGGTCATCTTCATTATATCATGTTTCTCAAGATTAGTAATTGTGTTCTAATTTCTAAAATATTTTTTACCGTTTGAGTCATAATTGACCCAATTAAGTGCTTATTACATGCTTGTGAAAGGCATGAATGATAGATGGTAGAATTCAAGCTCCAATATCCAATCTCCTCCACTATTTAATAGAAGCCTAACTAATTCCAACTTCTCCTTTATTCTATATCATAAAGATGTCATCAAGATCATAGACTCTATTCAATTGATTAAATATATTTATGTGAAGAAGTATCAAGCATTCTAAACTAGTTTAACTTCTTATCTGCAGAACACCTCTAAATCAGTACTTAACATTGTTTGTGACAAATGTTTCCTTAGAAACTCTATTTCCCCTCAGGACTCCCAAGTAATGAGGTTAACTTTTTAAGAATATATATACATTTTTATTGATTTCAGAATGGAAGCGAGAGGGAGAGAGAGATAGAAACATCAATGATGAGAGAGAATCATTGATGGGCTGCCTCCTGCATGTTCCACACTGGGAATCGAGCCTGCAACCCAGGCATGTGCCCTGACAGGAAATTAAACTGTGACCTCCAGGTTCATAGGTTGATGCTCAATCACTGAGCCATGCTGGCCAGACATGAGGTTAACTTTTATGGTTCATTGCTTGTGTATTTCTAAGCCATTTATACACAGTGGAGTTTTTTTCAAAGTAATAGTACTCATGAGTGCTAAAAATGCTTTATAAAATGTCAGTTATTCTAACTAATTTCTAGACTCATAATTACTTAGCTTCTAAATGCCATGTTTTAATGTTTTAATATTAACTCTTTAAATATGACAATTATTTTGCTTCCCCAACTGTATTGCTCATAAATTAATTAATAGGCAAAAAAAAAAAAAACCCACAAAACACCAAAAACCTTGAAAGCATCAATGCCCCGTGATAAAGTAATTTTAACCTTTTATTCTTGAAACATAAGTTAAATAATATTATAAAAAATAATGTAAAATATCTCAGTGATAATTATTTTAATATTTATAATATGTTTAAATGATAATATTTTATATATGTTAAATTTAAAGATATATTATTAAATTTATTTTATACTTATTCCTTTTAAACTTTACAAAAATGGATACTAAACAATTAAATTTACATGTGTGGCTCACATTATATAAACAATGCTGACCCAGAACTTACAGAAAAACTTAGGATGACTGAAGAGTAAAATAAACTCTCATAATTTTAAAAGTATGCATTTTTAATATTTTGTAGGGTAGGAAAACCTTCTAGAGAATAGAAAATAATGAATATAAATTATGAATATGCACATACTGTTGAGCAAATATATCATTTCTATTCTTGTTGACAAAATGTGAGTTCTTAAAAGAATCACTGCATATGTGGGATTAATGATTAGATACTAATAGTTTCTTATTCTCCATACTTAATTTTAAGGGAGCTTAGAGAAGCATGCAAAGAGTTGGTTAGATTCTTTCTTTTTTAAAAATGTATTATGTTTTTTACTCAAGTAAATCTAAATATATACAAATGTATGAACATTGTAGATATAATTGAAATAAAAATTTTATTTTATCTATTTCCAAAGGCTTCATGCTATGAAATTTCTTATGGTGAAAATATAAAAAAAAAAATTGCCTTCTTATTCATTTGGTACATCATTATATCAAAATTGATATCTGCAAATTTGGGATGATGGTTGAAATGAAAGCTCTTCAAGGGTTCCCACCAAATGACATTCTTCTTTGATAATTTAATTTATGTTAATTTTTATTTTTAGTTTAAATGTACTAATAAGTGCCTAAAATGAATAGTAATGCACTTTTCTTTCTAAATGAAAGCAAAAGTCTGAAGATCTTAATGAATTTAATACACATTTTATATTTCAGTAATATCACAATAAATTTAGCCTATGTGTTGTCAGTATGTCATTTTTGAAATAGAAAGATAACTGTTAGGATATGAAAGCATGGGCTCAAACTCCAAAATAGCTCAGCTTACTAAGTCAATATGAAAGCAGTATTTCTAGCTGCCTTTTCAAACTCCATGGTTGCAAAATTATTAACCTATAACAGATGAATAGAAATTTAACAGCCATTAGTTTTTAATCATTCTGTGTACCGTGACCTTTGGTGCATAGATAACTAGATCATGCAGTGTATTTTATTTAAGAACTAGAGGCCCAGTGCACGAAATTCATGCACAGGGGGGGGTGTCCCTCAGCCCAGCCTACACCCTCTCCAATCTGGGACCCCTCAAGGGATGTCTGACTGCCCGTCGGACATCCCTCTCACAATCCAGGACTGCTGGCTCCCAAATGCTCGCCTGCCTGCCTTCCTGATTGCCCCTAACTGCTTCTGCCTGCCAGCCTGATCACCCCCTAACCCAGTGATGGGCAACCTTTTGAGCTTGGTGTGTCAAACTTCGCCAAAAAACTGAGCATAACTCGGGTAGTATGTCACTTTGAGGAAAAAACTAACTCCAAGACTCTAGTCGCAAATGTTTCATCCTCAGGAGCAGCAAATGTTTCATCCTCGGCATGCGGCCACGTGTCATCAGAAATGGCTACGTGTGTCAGTGCTGACACGCGTGTCATAGGTTCGCCATCACTGCCCTAACCACTCCCCTGCCAGCCTGGTTGATGCCTAAATGCTCCCCTGCCAGCCTGATTGCCCCTAACTGCCCTCCCCTTTAGGCCTGGTCACCCCTAACTGCCCTCCCTTGCCAGCCTGGTCCCCCTAACTGCCCTCCCCTGCAGGCCTGGGTCCCCCCCAACTGCCCTTCCCTGCAGGCCTGGTCACCGCAACTTCCCTCCTCTGCTGGCCTGGTCACCCCTAACTCCCCTCCCCTGCAGGCTTTATCGCCCCCAACTGCCCTCCCTTGCAGGCCTGGTCCCTCCCAACTGCCCTCCCCTGCTGGCCTGATCACCCACAACTGCTCTCCCTTGCAGGCCTGGTCCCCTCCCAACTGCCCTCCTCTGCTGGCCATCTTGCGGTGGCCAACTTGTGTCCATATGGGGGCAGCCAGCTTGTGTGTTGGAGTGACGGTCGATTTGCATATTACTCTTTTACTAGAAGCCCGGTGCACAAAATTCGTGCATGGGGGGTGGTGGAGGGATGTCCCTCAGGCCAGCCTGCACCCTCTCCAATCTGGGACCCCTTGAGGGATGTCCGACGGCCCATTTAGGCCCGATCCCACCAGGATCGGGCCTAAATGGGCCGTCGGACATCCCTCTCACAATCCAGGACTGCTGGCTCCCAACTGCTCGCCTACCTGCCTTTCTGATTGCCCCTAACCGCTTCTGCCTGCCAGCTTGATCACCCCCTAACCACTCCCCTGCCAGCCTGATTGATGCCTAACTGCTCCCCTACCAGCGTGTTTGCCCCTAACTGCCCTCCCCTTTAGGCCTGGTCACCCCTAACTGCCCTCCCCTGCAGGCCTGGTCCCCCCCCCAACTGCTCTCCCCTGCAGGCCTGGATCTCACCCAACTGCCCTTCCCTGCAGGCCCTGTCACCCCCAACTTCCCTCCTCTGCTGGCCTGGTCACCCCTAACTGCCCTACCCTGCTGGCCATCTTGTGCTGGCCATCTTGTGTCCACATGGGGGCAGGATCTTTCACCACATGGGGACAGCCATCTTGTGTGTTGGAGTGATGGTCAATCTGCATATTACTCTTTTATTAGATAGGATAGAGGCCTGGTGCATGGGTGGGGCCAGCTGGTTTGCCCTGAAGGGTATCCCAGATCATTGTGGGGGTTCCCTTGGGGTGTGGGGCGGCCTGGGTGTAGGGCCTGTGGAGGTTTGCAGGCCGGCCACGCCCCCTGGCGACCCAAGCAGAGGCCCTGGTATCTGGGATTTATGTATCTTCTACAATTGAAACTTTGTAGCCTGGAGCGGAGCCAAGCCTCCTGCTCTCTCCGTGGCCGGCAGCCATTTCTTTTGGGGTTTGTGTATCTTCTATAATTGAAACTTTGTAGCTTGGAGCGGAGGCCTAGGCCAGCCAGGGCTGCAGAAGCTTTGCTTCTTCCATTGCCGGGGGCAACCCTTGCCTCCTGCTCTTTCCACCTCAGTGGCTGCCACCATTTCTGTTTGGATTTGTTTACCTTCTATAATTGAAACTCTGTAGCCTTGAGTGGAGGCTTAGGCCAGCAAAGGCATGCAGAAAGCTTGGCTTCCTTTGTTACTGGGAAACCCAAGCCTCCCTCCTGCTCTCTGTGGCTGTAGCCATCTTGGTTGGGTTTATTTGCATATTTGCTCCTGATTGGCTGGTGGGCGTGGCTTGTGGGTGTAGCGGAGATAGGATCAATTTGCATATTACTCTTTTATTAGGTAGGATTGGATAGGATAGAGGCCTGGTGCACGGGTGGGGGCCGGCTGGTTTGCCCTGAAGGGTGTCCCTAATCAGGGTGCAGGTTCCCTTGGGGCATGGGGTGACCTGGGCGAAGGGCCTGTGGTGGTTTGCAGGCTGACCATGCCCCCCTGGCGACCCAAGCAGAGGCCCTGGTATCTGGGATTTATTTATCTTCTATAATTGAAACTTTGTATCCTTGAGAGGGGCCAGGGCAGGCCAGGGTGGGTGAAAAGCTTGGCTTCCTCCATCACCAGGGAAACCCAAGCCTCCTGCTCGCTTTGTGGCCACAGCCATTTTTGTTGGGATTTATTTATCTTCTATAATTGAAACTTTGTAGCCTTGAGAGGAGGCCAGGACAGGCCAGGCTGGGCGGGAAGTTTGGCTTCTTGCATCACCAGGGGCAACCCAAGCCTCCTGCTCTCTCCAGCTCCATGGTTGCCACCATTTTTGTTGGAATTTATTTATCTTCTATAACTGAAACTTTGTAGCCTTGAGTGGAGTCCAGGGCCGGCCAGGGTGTGTGGGAAGCTTGGCTTCCTTCATTGCCAGGGAAACCAGGGCTGGGGAACCTGCAACCAAGGTATGTGCCTTGACTGGAATCGAACTCTGGACCCTTTAGTCAGTGGGCCAATGCTCTATCCACTGAGCCAAACCAGCTAGGGCAAAATTTTATATTTTTAGTCAGTCAACACAGAGACTGTATTGAGAAAAATCCTATATAATAAAGCCTAATATGCTAAGTGTCCAGTTGTCTGTTCAACCAATCAAAGCATAATATGCTAATGATATGCTAAGGCCACTCAACTGCTCAATTTGACGTTCACTGACCACCAGGGAGCAGACGCTCTGACTGGTAGGTTAGCTTGCTGCTGGGGTCCAGCCGACATGCCCTGGAGCCCTCCCACGATCCCTCCCCGGCTGGCCAACCTCCTGTATCTCTCCCTGGTCCCGATAGTGCACTGGTGGGATCCCTCAGCCTGGCCTGTGCCCTCTCACAATCCAGGGGGATGTTGGAGAGCCGGTTTCAGCCCAACGGTGGAACAACCAGTTGCTATGACATGCACTGACCACTAGGATGTTTGACTGATGGCTTAGGCCCGCTTCCTATAGGACCGGGCCTAAGCCATCAGTCGGACATCCCCTGAAGGCTCCCAGACTGGAAGAGGGCACAGGCTGGGCTGAGGGGCCCCTCTCCCCAGTGCATGAATTTCATGCAACAGGCCTCTAGTATAATATTAAATTATTTAGATTTGTCTTAGGTCATTTGTTTTAGATCATCTATCTATAGACACTGGTAAAGAATGAAAACAAGAATAGCTTTTGCAAAGTTCTAATTACATTGCAAACAAGTTAATTCTAGAATTTTACATGTTTTCATTATGGGAAATTGAGTAACAGTAAAAGGATAATACAGGAATCCCTGTATTATTTCTTACAATTGCATGTAAACTTAAACTTATCTCAAAATAAAAAATAATTAAACTTAACAGTAATAAGAGAGCTCCATAAGATAAAATACAAAATCAACAAAGAAAAACCAATAACTTGTTCATCTCAAAATTAACTAATTAGAAAATAAAAGAAATATCTTATTTATAATAGCATCAGGAACAGTAAAATGCTATGAAAGAAATATAACAAATAATGTTTCATATTGAGAACTTGAGAATATAAAGCTTTGCTAATAGAATTAAGACACAAATAAATAGATGTATGATAATTATAAAGAATGAAAGACTCTATTTTATAAGTCTTCTCCAAGTTAAGTTATGAATTCAATATGATTCCAATAAAAATAATCCAAAATGATAAACTGTTAGAAAAATTAGTCTTCCTAAATACCAAAAGGTATACTGAAAGAAAGTAGAATAAAATGGACCACATTCTGAGAATTATTTATTTTAAAGGCAGAGGTACATATAAATTAATATCTGAATCTATAAAATAATATGACAGAAGGCCAAAACATTGATCAGATAAATAAATATAAATAAAAATATAAAATTATCTCCAGGAAGAAAAGATAGCTATAAAACAGATTGAGAACTGATATTTTTGGCATGAGAGAAAGCATATCTATGTTAGAAGTTAATAAATCTAGAATTTAAACTGGAAGTATCAGCATGTCCTGTTGAGATTTATTTTTGTTAAAAAAATTTGTTTAGCTCTGTCCACTGTAACCTTGTAGAAACAATGACCAGCTCAGTAAAAATACACTTTTTAAGCACACAGATTATGGTTTCTAAATACAGTTTTCCACCAAAATGAAACAGAATTTCTGAAAGAAATGGTAGATTCTAAGTCTGAGTCAGGAAATATACAAGTTGATTTTAATCTTCCTATTACTAGAAACCAAAAATGATATGATAGACTAATCTGGTCATGCCTAAAAAGCTAAAGAGATTATATGAATGGGTTTCCACTGGTCAAAGAAGGCACAGTAATGAACTTAAACACATTAAATATATATTTATACATTATTGTTGATTAATATGTTATTAGTTAATTAATATATTACCTACAGTGACAATTTTCTAGACAGTTAGGAAATACCATTCAGTTTATGCCTCAATGTTTCTGTATCTTTCATAGCACTTAAGTTGTCCTTCTAGTTATAATTGAGAGTTACAGAATCCTTTTTAGTGAGAAGTGAAATATTTAATAATTTATTTCAGTAATCTATAACCTGCAATTGTCCTTCAGCCAGAAACAAACTGCTTCTCAAATAGGGTCTTAATATCTTTCTGCATTCAGTATACTTGAATTGTTTTCCCATGTAATTTTGTAGAACTGTGCAAGACAGGCACACAGAACTCTTAATGTCTTTGTGCATGAATATAATATAATTTGAATAATGTGATATCTAAACAAGCACCCTCCAGGTGGTGCTAGAGCATTGTGCATGAGTAGCAGCCAAGTTAGGGACTATCGCAGTAAAATGCCAGATAGATAGCTATGTACTCAAATCATTAATAATGAAGAGGGAATTGACTCAAGGATGTACCATTATTTGAAAATTAATTTCAGCCTGTAATAACCATAAAAAGATTGCCATAAGCCCGGCAAAATTCCCTAAAATTTCAGAACTAATAGGGTTCTCTTTAGAAGAGTAATTTAGAACATAAACTAGAATATGATCAAGATTTCCCCAATTTGTTAAATAAACATGTGCCTCAGAATTTCTGAAATATTTGGGAAATGTCTATTCTTTGAAAATCCTGGTATCTTAAAAATGAAAAGCTACCAAAATAGGATAACTAACATTGTGATATACTTTACAGGCTTATATTAATCAAATGCAGACTTTTAACAGAAATACAACTTCTTGACTATGCATATAAAAACTTCTTTGTACAGAGGCAGTAAAGCATCAAACAGTCTGTCAAATTACAGCAAGAAGGTTAGGGAGATGTGGGGAAGATAAGAGATCAACCGAAGGACTTGTATGCATGCATATAAGCATAACCAATGGACGCAAAACTCTGGGGGGTGAGGGCATATATGGGAGTGGGGTCGGGGGGGGGGCAATGGTAAGATATGTACAAATATAATACCTTAATAAAAAAATGAAAAAAATAAAAACTTCTTTGGTTTTGAATGGCAAAAGGCTACATCTGAGGCCCTTTGTGGACTGTGAAGCCCAGTGGTAGTCCTCAGCATGTACTTCCCCAGGAAGCTCAGGACCCAGGTTTACACTCTATTTTTGCTGTTTATTCAGAATAGGTCAATGAGCAAGAGGCCCAGTCTTTTGCATTCAATTGCTGTAACAGTGAACTTAGAATAAAATACTTGACATGCTTGAAAGGAGCTGCATCGTATCACCTCTTTCACTTAATGTATAATGTACAATCATTCCTCCACGAAGACCCTTGGTTCTGCCCCTTTAGAGAACTTTCAGGCTGGGTGTGGACTCTCATTATCTTAGTTTGTCCCTCCTTCTTCATTCTCTCTGAGTTTCGAAGTCTGGCCTGAGCTTTCCCAAACTGTGAAGAGAGGACTGTGTTTTTTACACTCAGTGTCTCCTGAAAATCTTCAGGGAAATCTGACTCTTCAGTATCTTGAGTCTGAAGAAAGGGCCCTACACACTTACCATTTCTACTCTGGTTTCCATCCAAATGCCTATGCTTGAGAAAAAGAGATAGGCCATTCCAATTAGCAAATGATATTTTTTAAAACTCATATTCTAGGGGGGATAAGGACACATATATAATACCTTAATCAATAAAGAAATTAAAAAATAATAATAAAACTTGTATTCTAGTAATAATTATTTTATGATTTAAAATAACAATACTGTCTAATAAAGAGGGAATATGCTAATTGACCACCACTGCATCACAAAGATGGCTGCACCCACAGCTGAGGCCAAGTTCCCATAAGGAGCCTTAACAAGCAATCAGCAGGGACTTGAGGCTACACCTTCCCCCGCCCCCATGGGGCTTGACAGGGGACCTCAGTCTGTGCCTCCCACCCAGCAGGGCTTGACAGGGGACCTCAGGCCTCAGCCCTCACCCTGGCGTCAAGCTGGGGGACCTCAGACCGCACCCCCCGCCCCAGTGCCAGGCCAGGGGACCTGAAGCCATGCCCCCCCGCCCGGCAGGGCTTGACAGGGGACCTCAAGGTGTGCTTCCTGTCCTGGTGCTGGGCTAGGGGACCTCAGGCTGCTCCCCCTGCCTCAGCGCCAGGCCGGGGGACCTCAGGCTGCACCCCCCACCAGGTGGGGCTTGACAGGGGACTTCAGTCCACGCCCCCCACCCTGGCACCAGGCCGGGGGACCTCAGACCGCACCCCGCGCCCGGCAGGGCTTGACAGGGGACCTCAGGCCGTGGCCCCCGCTCCAGCACTGGGCCAGGGGACCTGAGGCTGCGGCCCCCTGCCTGGCTGGGCTTGACAGGGGACCACAGGCCGTGCCCCCTACCCAGCAGGACTTGACGGGGGACCTCAAGGTGCACCCGCAGTGCTGGGTCGGGGGAACTCAGGCCACGCCCCCGCCCAGTGGGGCTTGAGGGGGGAACTCAGGCCATGCCCCCGCCCATTGGGGCTTGATGGAGGACCTCAAGGCATGCCCCCACCCCGGTCTGGGCTGGGGGACCTCAGGCCACGCCCCCCCATCCTGGCGCTGGGCCAGGGGACCTGAGGCTATGTACTGCCCGGCTTGACAAGGGTGGGACTGACCAGGTCTGGATCTAGCCCAATGGGGGAGGCGGGGCGGCCGGGTCTGGGTCTCACGCTAGTTTGAGGTGCATGTGGGTGGGTGAGGACTTGACTCTGGGTCCCATGGTGAGCCCCAGACTCTGACAGGAGGAAGGTTTTCATATACATTTTACTAATTTTCTTTCATCTCAGACATTTCTATTATACAGAAAGGGCAAATAGCAATATTAAATTATTTCCTCTAATTAATCCCCTTTTAATGTGCATGAATTTCATGCACTGGGTCACTAGTAGGATAATAATATTTCAACAATATGCCTGACTGGCGTGGCTCAGTGGTTGAGTGTTGACCTGTAAACCAAGAGGTCACAGTTAGATTCCCAGTCAGGGCACATGCCCAGGTTCTGGGCTTGATCCCCAGTGTGGGGCATACAGGAGGCAGCTTATCAATGATTTTCTCTCATCATTGATGTTTCTATCTAGCTCTCCCTCTCCTTTTCTCTCTGAAACCAATAAAAATATATTGAAAAACATTTCAATAATATTATTTAATTGATGTTTCAAGAAGAAAAGGTTAAAATTACTTTATCACAAAGTGTGGATGCTTTCAAATTTTTTTGTTTTGTTTTTCTATTAACCCATTTATGAGCAACATAATTATGGAAGCAAAGTAATTGTCATATTTAAGGAGTTAATATTAAAACATGGCATTTAGAATAAACATAATTATAAGTCTAGAAATTAGTAGAATAGCTGACATTTTATAAAGAATTTTTAGCAACCATGACTATTATTACTTTAAAAATTTTCCACTGTGTATAAAGCATTTATAAATATACAAGCAATGAACCATAAAAGTTAGCCTCATTAGTTGGAAGTCCCTTTGGCCAATCATTTCCTGAGGGGAAACAGTTTCTAAGGACACTATGGAAGCCTTTGTTACAAACAATTAGTAAGTACTGATTTAGAGGTGTTCTGCAGATAAGAAGTTAAACTAGATTAGAATGCTTGATATATCTTTCACAAATATATATTTAATCAATTAGATACAATCTATGATCTTGATGACATTTTTCTAATCTAGAATAAATTTTAGGGTGCGCACTACATAATATCAAAACTTTGGGTGAAAAATGTTTGTTTTGGCTTCTTTTAATTTGCCAGGATATTAAGACACAGCGGAAAGTATAGCAATTCTTGTTTTGTTTAAGTAACCCTAGAATGTCTATAACATGACAAAATTCAAGTTCTATTCCCAATGAAGAAGGTAGGACTTATATATAGTGCTCTACCTCCTAAAAAAAAAAAAAGAAAGATATTTTTAAGTTGTTATTTTATTCTTAATTAGTTTTTTAATGACAAGGAGCATTATATACAATAAAATATAATTGCTACAATGAATAAAGTTAAGGCTAAATCTTTGGGTATATTCATAATAATTTCCTTGGAATAAATTTTAGAAGCATAACTATGGATATTTTAATCAATGAATACTACTGGATGAAGCATGCACCTAAAAATTTAGTCATTTTAGGTTTTCTATTGTATGATATAACCATTTTTCTGGACAAATGGTGGCATTTTTGGACATATTTATTTGTACCTGGATAATATATAAAAGATAAATAATGGAGCTTAAAAGGAGATAAAATATTTTTATTATTAATAATATATTGCCATTGGGGAAAAGAGATGTGTTGAAGAGTATGCAATGCATTCAGAGGATTTGCTTTATGACTAGAAGGAATTTATATGAAGCTGAAAGGGAGAAGAAAATCACACATTTTAATAGATCTGCATTATGTTACATCCATAGGCAAAGAAATAGTAGTAACCTTTTCTTTGTTTTATGTTGCTACACAAGTACCTTTTAATGGGTGAAATAAACTCTGCTAAATATTGGAAGCATAAAATATTGAAAAGCAGAGATATTTGCTATTGCTTCAGAGTTATGAAAATGAAGAAACTTTTTCAGTGGTTGGTATCTGGTTCTATATGAGGGAAATAAACTATATATGAGACTATAAGTACTGAGTTGTGTTAATGTGAAGAGAATAACAAAATTAGTGTATTTAATTCTCAGCTATAAAGCTCTGTTATAGACCGAGTTTTAGTTTGATTTACTTTCCTAGAATATACTTACCTTTAATTATTCAGAGCTTAATGTTGGTAAACTAGAAAATCTTTATTATCTTACTTTGATGTAAATCGGCACTTACCCAATTTTTCAATTCTTATTTCATTGAAATAAGTATAGGAATTACATTATGTGAGGCAGTAAAAAGAACACAGGGGTTTTGAATCAGAAAGACCTGAGGTCATTGATACTCTGCTTTCTTCCAGTATTTTTTCCTTTTGTCTTGGATAGTTTTGATTGCTATGTATTCTAGTTCACTTATCTTACTTCTGAAGTATTTAAACTGCTATTAATTCCTTACAGTTAACTTTCATGGTCAATTGTAGGACTAAACTCACTTGTTTTCCTTTTCTCAGAGATCACATTTCTATGTTGCCTGTAGTCCAATGTCTGAAAATCCCTTAATATATATTTATCTAGTTTTCTAGTTGTTTATGGTGGAAAGGTAATTAAGTTTCTGTTACTTCATCAGTAACACAAGATGATATCTTAATTCAATATTTTTGTGCCATTACCTGAAATAGATTATTTTTTAAAATATATTTTAATTGGTTGTAAAGAAGAAGGTAGAGGGAGAGAGAGATAGAAACATCAATGATGAGAGAGAATCATTAATCAGCTACCTCCTGCATGCCCCACACTGGATCAAGCCTGCAACTCGTGCCTATGCCCTGACTGGGAATTGAACTGTGACCTCCGGATTCATAGGTCGACACTCAACCGCAGAGCCACACTGGCCAGGCTATTTTTTTAATTTTTAATTTAAATTAATTGGGGTGACATTTGGTTAATAAAATTATCTAGGTCTCAAGTGTGCACTTATATGATATATCTTCTGCCTGTTGCATTGTGTGCCCACCACCCAAAGGCAAATCTTCTCCATCACCATATATTTGACCCCCTCAATCCTTTAATACCCCTCACTCCCTTCCCTCTTATAATCACAATACTATTTCTGTGTCAATGAGTTCTTGTTTGTTTATTTTTCTTATCTGTTCATTTGTTGCTTTCACTCTTATATTCCATACTAGAGGCCCAGTGCATAAAATTCGTGCACTTGGCGGGGAGGGGTGGTCCCTCGTCCAGGTCTGCACCCTCTCGCAGTCCAGGAGCCCTCACGGAATGTCTGACTGATGGCTTAGGCCCACTCAGCGGTTAATGGGCCTAAACTGGCAGGCGGACATCCTTAGCTCTGTCACAGAGGTGGGAGAGGCTCCTGCTACCGCTGCTGCACTTGCCAGCTGTGTACCTGGCTTCTGGCTGAGCAGCACTCCCCCTGTGGGAGTGCACTGACTACCAAGGGGCAGCTCCTGCATTGAGTGTCTACCCTCTCGTGGTCAGTGCGCGTCATAGTGACTGGTCGTTCAATCGTTCAGTCTATTTGCATATTAGCCTTTTATTATATAGGATATGAATGAAATCATATGGTTCTTTTTTAAATAAATTTTTATTGTTTGGATTATTACAGTTGTTCCTCTTTTTCCCCCCATAGCTCCCCTCCACCAGTTCCCACCCCACCCTCTGCCCTTACCCCCTCCCACTGTCCTCATCCATAGGTATATGATTTTTGTCCAGTCTCTTCCCACACCCCCACACCCCTTTCACCCAAGAATTGTCAGTCCACTCCCTTACTATGCCCCTGATCCTATTATATTCACCAGTTTATTCTGTTCATCAGACTTTTTATTCACTTGATTTTTAGATTCACTTGTTGATAGATATGTATTTGTTGTCGCTTTATTGTTCATAATTTTTATCTTTACCTTTTTCTTCTTCTTCCTCTTCTTAAAGAATACCCTTCAGCATTGCATATAATACTGGTTTGGCGGTGATGAATTCCTTGAGCTTTTTCTTATCTGTGAAGCTCTTTATCTAACCTTCAATTCTGAATGATAGCTTTGCTGGGAAGAGTAATCTTGGTTGTAGGTTGTTGCTATTCATCACTTTGAATATTTCTTGCCACTCCCTTCTGGCCTGCATAGTTTCTATTGAGAAATCAGCTGATAATCGTATGCTTGCTCCCTTGTAGGTAACTAACTGTTTTTCTCTTGATGCTTTTAATATTCTCTCTTTGTCTTTTGCCCTTGGCATTTTAATTATGATGTGTCTTGGTGTCGTCCTCTTTGGATTCATTTTGTTTGGGGTTCTCTGGGCTTCCTGAACTTGTAAGTCTACTTCTTTCACCAGGTAGGGGAAGTTTTCGGTCATTAGATTTTCAGCATCTTGCTCTCTCTCTTCTTCTGGCACCCCTATAATTCTGATGTTGGTATGCTTGAAGTTGTCCCAGAGGCTTCTTATACTATCTTCAACTTTCTGAATTCTCTTCTCTTCTTGCTTCTCTGGAGGAGTGTGCTTTGCCTCTTTGTATTCCAAATCTTTGAGTTGATTCTTGCATTCCTCTAGTCTGCTGTTAGGTCTCTATAATATTTTTTATTTCAGTCAGTGTATGTTTAATTTCTAGTTGGTCCTTTTTCATATCCTCGAGGGTCTCGCTCATATCCTCGAGGATCTCGTTAAATTTATTGGCCTTTTCTAGGAAATTCTTGAAAAACCTTATAACCGTGGTTTTGAACTCTATGTCCATTCGTTTGTTCTCCTTCATTTCTTTCATTTGGGATCTGTTTCCTTGCTTCCTCATTTTCTCTGCTTCCCTGAGTTGGTTGGGTAGCTTTGTGTACTAGGTGTCCTATTGGTTCAACAGGTCAGCCTCCCAGTTACCTGAGGTGGACACTCTTGGTGTACCCTTTGTGGACTGTGTGTACAGCCTTGTTGTAGTTAAGTCTTGATTGTTGTTGGTATCACTGGGAGGAATTGACCTCCAGGCCAATTGGCTGTGAGGACTTGCTGGGTCTATAATGGAAGAATTGCTGTGCTGGAGACACAGGAGGGCTTTGGTGCTCACTGAGTCTGCCTCTTGAATGTGTCCCTTATGAGAGTGGTTGAAATCTGGTGTCGTCTCACACCGACCACTAGATACACTAGTGTCTGGATCTCCAATGGGGTGCAGGTCAGCTACTGTCTGAGGCCCCCCAGCAGGTGCTACAGCAAGAACTACAGTTTTCTCCTCTTTGCTTGGGCGGTTTTGGAGCAGTCTGACTGAAGCTGCAGTTAATTTGGTTAAGCTGCCACAGAACAGGCCATTTATATGCAAAAGCCGCTGTGTGGAGCCCGGGGGGGGGGGGGCGGTTGTAGAATGTGCGGGGCGGGGTCTCAAGGCTGGGCGGGGTCTCTGGGCGTCACTAGGCTAGGGCGTGGCAGATGGCGATGGCTGCCGTAGGCCGTCTCTGCCTTTCCGTGTTTCCAAGTCCCCGTGTCCCGCACTCCAGTGCAGTAAACACTAATTGCTGGGTGCACCTCTGCAAAAAGTCACTCTCACTTTCCAACCCAATGGCCGAGAGTCCAGCTTCTCCCTGTAGGTGTCTGGGTCCCCCACGTGTCCCCAGAAACTGGATTTCAGAGTGATCGGGAGCTTGTCTCCCTTCGGGTTGACGAAAAGCCATGCTCCCAGTCGCCCGCCACCAGCCTGATTCACGCGCCCCTGTACCTCAGCTTTTCAGCATTTGTGCTCCTTTCTCTTGTTAGTTGTAAATCTACCACTCAGCCAGCTTTCCCATGGTTCTGGGTGGTAGATGTTTTGTCTTTTAGTTGTATTTTTGAAATTGTTGTGCGAGGTGGCAGTTTAGTTGTTTAACTTTGCCGCCATCTTTGTTCCCCTCCCTATTACCTCTTTATTATATAAAATTACACTATGATTCGTTGAATGGCTTACTGGCTGACCGGACACTTAGCATATTAGGCTTTTATTATGTAGGATAAGATTTATTTGTCTCTATAAGCAGTCAGCATATTATGCTTTAGCTAATTGTCTGGTACATACAAAATAAAAATGCTGTATATGAGAGATTTTTCTGTTTAAACCATTCTTTCTTATAAACTCCCTTTCCAAAATATTCTTAGTGGTTATTTATTTATTTATTTATTTATTTATTTTAAGTGTTTGCTTTTTTATTCATACTTTTTTAAAAAGTATTGTTTGAAGTATTAACAATAGTAGTACATATGTCTCCTTTTTCTCCCATTGACCTTCCCCTGGCCTCCCCCACCCCCTGACACATGCCCTCACCCCCCTAGTATCTGTGTCCATTGGTTATGCGTATATGCAAGTCCTTTGGTTTATCACTTACCCCCACCCCTCCCCTGCCTTCCTGCTGGAGTTTGACAGTCTGTTCAATGCTTCCTTGTCTCTGTATCTATTTTTGTTCATCAGTTTATGATGTTCATCATATTCCACATATGAGTGGGATCATGTAATATTTATCTTTCTCTGACTAGCTTATTTCATTTAACATAATGCTCTCCAGTTCCATCCATGCTGTTGCAAATGGTAAGAATTCATTCTTTTTTACAGCAGTGTAGTATTCCATTGTGTAGATGTACCACAGTTTTCTAATCCATTCATCTGCTGATGGGCACTTAGGCTGTTTCCAAATCTTAGCTATTATAAATTGTGCTGCTGTGAACATAGGGGTACATATGTGGGATTACTGGGTCAAATGGGAGTTCCATTTTTAATTTTTTGAGGTAATGCCATACTGTTTTCCACAGTGGCTGCACCAGTCTGCATTCCCACCAGCAGTGCAAGAGGGTTCCTTTTTCTCTGCATCCTCGCCAACACTTGTCATTTGTTGATTTGTTGATGATAGCCATTCTGACAGGTGTGAGATGGTACCTCATTGTTGTTTTGATTTGCATCTCTTGGATGATTAATGACTTTGAGCATGTCTCTTGGCCTTCTGTATGTCCTCTTTCGAAAAGTGTCTATTGAGGTTTTTGGCCCATTTTTTGATTGGATTGTTTATCTTCCTTTTGTTAAGTTGTATGAGTTCCCTGTAAATTTTGAAGATTAAACCTTTATCGTAGATAACATTGGCAAATGTGTTCTCCCTGCAATGGGCTATCTTGTTGTTTTGTTGATGGTTTCTTTTGCTGTGCAAAAGCTTTTTATTTTGAGGTAGTCCCATTTGTTTATTTTCTCCTTAGTTTCCATTGCCCTAGGAGCTGTATTGGTAAAGATATTGCTATGACAAATGTCTGCTGTTTTGTTGCCTATGGCTCCTTCTAAGATTTTTATGATTTCCCATCTTATGTTTATCCATTTTGAGTTTATTTTTGTGTATGGTGTAAGTTGGTGGTCTAGTTTCATTTTTTTGCATGTATCTGTACAATTTTCCCAACACCATTTATTGAAGGGACAGTCTTGACTTCATTGTATGATCTTATTGTTTCCAGTTTAGTCTCTAATCCTTTTCCTCCTGCTATTTTCTGTCTAAGAAGTAAAGTCATAGATAATCAAGACACTTCCTTAAAAATACAATAATTGCCCTAGCTGGCTTGGCTCAGTGGATAGAGCATTGGACTGCGGACTGAAGGGTCCCGGGTTCAATTCCAGTCAAGGGCACATGCCCAGGCTGCAGGCTCGATCCCCAGTAGGGGGTGTGCAGGAGGCAGCCGATCAATGATTCTCTTTCATCACTGATGTTTCTAACTCTCCTATCTCTCTCTCTCTCTCTCTCTCTCTCTCTCTCTCTCTCTCTCTCTCTCTCTCTCTCTCTCCCATATATATATAATTGTCAATTTGAGACAGACTTCTCATGGGTACTATGGTTGCAAGTCATGATAAATACACACACTTTCATCTTCTAGAATAGTAGGTTGCTTGATTCACACATTTATCCTAATAGCAATAATTGTGGCCAGCTGGGGTTGATGCAATTCTAATCAATCTTTAAAGGGACTGATAAAACCAAATCAATATACAGATGATTTACTGCTTCCCTGGTGCTCTTAGATACTCCTCCAGTTCCTAGATCATAATACATACTCTTATAGAATATTATACTGGATGACCAAGGTAATTGGTATTTTTAATTAGTTCATGTGTTAAAATATTTAGCTCTGTTTCTCTTTTTTTTATTGTTATGTGGGCATATGTGTGCATATGCAATGGTGCAGATAATTTCCCCCCAAAATTGACAAGTGAATTATTAAATGTTTCTCTTTAATGTAGTTAATTATTTAAAAGTATGCATTTCCATATGTTCTTGTTATGATATTCTGGTGGGCCTGATGCAGATAAAGATTTCCTAGAATATATTTCTTTCTTTATATTAAATCTACATCCCGAAGGATTTGAGGTATAAGAGTATGTTAGATACTGCCTTTTTAAAAGCACTGAGCTTGTCATTGGTTTATTTTCTCTTTCTTACGAAAGAATACATGAAAAAAAATGCATTAGTTCTACTAGTATTTGTTAAGTGCTTGCTATGTTTTAGGAACTGCTTTATATACTAGAAGTTAGCAATGAATGAAAGGCAATGTTTTTACTCTCATAGAGCTTACATTCTTTTGGCAGGAGACAGAAAAGGAAAAATACTCAAGTAAGCAAGCACATGAACAAATAAGACATTAAAGTAGCAATAAGGACCCTAATACAAAATAAAATAGGGTGATATGTCAAAGTAACTTCTTTAGAAGGTAAACACTGGTTACAGAAGTGAAAATTAAACTCAAATTTTAGAAGTCATGTCTGTGAGGTTAGATGATGAAACTGCTAGTGCAAAGCCCCCAAGGCAGGTGTATTTCAGGAACAAAAATCTTGTCCCTTCCCTCAAGCAAAAAGGAGAGAAAATAAAAAAGTTAGTGTGGCTGGGTGGAACAGTGTGAGACAACTGGTGAATGCAGGGGCCATAACACATAAGGCTTTGAAATATATCTCCCAAAATGCTCTTCTGGATAATTGTACAATTTAGAAAACACTATTTTTAGGATATGTTAGTGTGAAGCTTTGTTCCATAAATGATTTATGGATACTATTTTCTTCTTATGGTGCATTTTCTTGGGTTGTTAATCTACATCCAATTTTGAATGTCTGGAAACTCAGTGACCCGATGAACACACTTATATATCTTTCTCAGTCACTTCTTGGCTCATTTACACCTGTCAAAAGATGGTGCACACCTTACTGATACTTGCTATCCTAATCGCCTTTCCCACTGGGTTGAAAGGGTTGTGACGAGCAACACCAGTTCTTTAACCTATATTCAGAGTTTGGCTCTTGTACTTTTAAGTGCATAGCTGGCTAGTTTCTATGCATATTACACATGCCCATGTGCAATTTTAAGCTTCAAAAGAACTGAAAAGTTTTGGTCTAACTTCCCTTAATGTTGCTGCCATAATGAAGAAGTTTTTTAATTGTAACTGATGATGAAAAGCAGTGATGGTCAAAATTCTAAGTGTAACATCAGCTGTAAATGGTTCTATAGTAAGAAAGTGTTTCTTTTCCAGAACAACTATGAATGGAGGAAATGGAACATATTTTTGTGTCCATCTGTTTGTGGAACAGCCTAGAAAAATATTTGTAAATGATTTGAGAACTAGTTGCTAGGTCTCTTCCGCAATGTTTGATATACATATTTCATAATTTGGCAGACATTTAGAATACTTTGAATGCAGTTGGCTTAAATCGCTTATTTATATTGGTTCTAGACTATTCAAATATCATTCAAAAGAGTGACATTCTATACTTGCATGCATATTTCATAACCCCTGTTGTTATTATAAAATAACAAACTGCCACACACAGACAGACCCATATGAGTTATTTGCACTTTCATGCTATGAAGTCTGTGATAATTTTTCTTCCTCTCAGCTGACAAAACAGATAACTTTGTACTGTTAATGGAACAATTAAATAGATAAGTGAAATTAGAATATTTGAAAGGAATGTCACCTTCTGGATAAAACAATTAATGAGGCTTTCACAAAATCTCCAGTTCATCAATATTCAAGAATGGACAGAAAAACCCTAAAAAATTGAATCTCTCATTCTCAGCTTCCAAAAGGTAAACATTGCCTCAAGAAAATGTAGTTAAAGTTTTACAAGGGCAATAATGTTTCTAAGAGGAAGTCAGTCTTCTCCTTGGTATTTCAGCACAAATGTGAAAGCTCACAGTCTGGCTCTGTCAAGATGCCTCATTTGTAAAACTTCTTTTCCTCCTCTGAACAGAAGGGGGGGGGGGGGGGGGAAGTGCTTTCAAAATAATTATCTGTGAAGGATCCAAAAATGTCATTGTGAGGATTTTTATTTAACTTTTGAGATCACCACTCATAGCTGTAATTTGTCAAGTGTTTTTTCCCCAAAACATTTCATCACCTTTCTCAGAACTTTGTTAACTTTCTTTAGTGTTAAGAGCAATTTTATGTGAAAACAATTGGCTGAAACTCTAGATCTAGTTTATCCAAGGAAGAGAAAAGCAAAGAATATTTGTTGATTTCCTACTGAATTAAGCATGATCAACAAGATAATATTCCTACCATCAATAGGTTTATTATGTATTGAGGGTTTGGAGCATTTAAAAGAAAAATGCAATGCAATCAATCTTGCATCTGTGTGGTGCATTCAGAGGGAAGGATTCCTGAAGGAAAATAATAGCTAAGCTGAGTTCCGAATGATACATAGGAATTGCCAGAAAAGGGGTGGGGAAGTTGAAAGTACTGGTGTCTCAGGTAAGGAGACCAGCATATACAAAGACCTGTGGTTGAGAGAACCTGGTGCATTCTGTGAATGAGAGTAGTTCAAAATGACTCTATCATCAATTGCATTTTGTTAAGAATGGTGTCTTAGTCAGCTCAGGCTATTATAACAAAATGCAATAGACTGGGTGGCTTAAGCCATAGATATTTGTTTCTCATTGTTCTGGAGAACAAGAAGTATAAGATTAAGGTGCCAGCAAATTTAGTTCCTACTGAGGACTGTCTTCCTGGCTTGCAAATATTTCCCTTCTCATTTTATCCTCATATGGCAAAGAAAGGAAACTCTGGTGTCTGTCCTCTTCTTCTAAGAGCATTAAATCCATCATAGGGAATTAATCTAAACCTAATAATCACCCAAGGGACCCACCTACAATTATCATCACATTGTGGGTTAGAACTGCAACATGTGAATTTTGGGGGGGAAGCAATCAGTCCATACCAAACAGGATTTTTCATAGTGACATCAAAACATATTCATGTATTAATTATTGTTACATTATTTATTAGTTGTTCTTAATAATAGTGTCACATTCAAATCCTTTGTAATTTTTAACTCAAAGACTATTGTTTAACAATCCTAATATATAAAAACCCAGGGTCCGTAACATCCAAAACGACTGAAGGCTCGATTTACTGGAAGTCAGTCCTGCAGTCAGTGCTGGATTGCCGTGGTGACCCAGCACTGACTGCCAAGAGGGCTGCAAATCAGGCCTGGAGAGAGGCCTAGAGAAAGAAGCAGGGTCTGATCCGTAGCCTCCATGGCAGCTGTTGATCAGCCCTTGCCTCTCTCTTTTTATTCAGGCCTAGCCAGCAACAGCACCTCTGTTTCTCTGGGCCTCCACCGGGGCTGTTGATCAGCCCGGCCTCTCTGATCAGGCCCAGAGATAGGGCCGGAGACACTGACTGGCAGAGAAACCGACCAATCAGAACCTAATCTGGGTGAACTTCGAAGGCAGAACCTAAGGTGGGGGCTGAGGAGGGTTTTTAAGGGCAACAGCTGTTTGGTGTAAGGTGTAAGAAATCAGTTCAATTTTTTAATGACCGGTTTGGCAGTATAGTGCATATGGCTGGCTATCAGTCCAGATATAGGGATTATGTATTTTTGTCTGCCAAGAGCATCTCCTCCTGCTGAAAAAGGCTCCCCCCCCCCCGCCCATTTAAGCAATCCTATCCTATATAATCTATCTATACTAATAAAAGGGTAATATGCTAATTAGACTGGGTCAACTGGCCATCTTCTGGACATCTGACTTCCTTCCGGACAAAGCCATGATGGTGGGGGCAGAGGCAGTTAGGGGTGATCAGCCCAGCAGGGGAGAGCAGTTGGGGGCAAGATCAGGCCAGCAGGGGCGGACAGTTAGGGGCAAGCAGGCCAGCAGGGGAGGGCAGTTGGGGGCAAGATCAGGCCAGCAGGGGAGGTTAGTTGGGGGCAACCAGGTTGGCAGGGGAGGGCAGTTGGGGGCAAGATCAGGCTGGCAGGGGAGGGCAGTTGGGGGCAATCAGGCAGGCAGGCAGAGGCAGTTAGGGGCGATCAGGCAGGCAGGCAGGTGAGAGGTTAAAAGCCAGCGGTCCCAGATTGTGAGAGGGATGTCTGACACCAGTTTAGGCCTGATCCCTCAGGATTCGGGCCTAAACTGGTGGTCAGACATTCCCCCAAGGTGTCCCTGATTGGAGAGGGTGCAGGCTGGGTTGAGGAAAATCTCTCCCCGCCCCCCTGCTACCCCCCGTGCACAAATTTTGTTCACTGGGCCACTAGTAGAATATAAATGAGAGGAGTTAGTTGGTTTTTAGCTTCTATACTTGAAAGAGAGCATAGAAAATCCTGTTAGAGGTTGCCTTCAAGAAAATATAAGGAAAATATGTGTTGTTTACAATTAAATTGATTCAGGCTTTGTGAACTGATTAAAATCACAAACTTGGTTTTTAAAGGCCTTAACATTTTATGAGAAGGCAAGAATTAATAATTGCTATTCTATTTAGATGTTTGAAAGTTGTAATTGTAGGGTTGATGAATCAATCAATGTTATTTTTAATAAGATCTCGCCCTTCTGCTGAGTAATTTCTCTTTTATTCCATATGTATATCTAGATAAACACACACATTCTCTTATATATTTCATTTAGAAAATATTGTGTTGAAATGTGAATGAAGTTATTTTTCTTCCAAATTCCTGCACCAGTTATATTCTCTGTTCTTTTATACCTTATAGTTCTTGGTGCTTCCCAATCACGTACTATCCTTTGTCATCAAATCATGCCATTTCTTCTACCTAGAATGCATTTGAAAGCTAGTGTATTCAAAAGGCTTCACAGGTGAGCCCTAGCCAGTTTGGCTCAGTGGATAGAGCATTGGCCTGTGGCTGAAGGGTTCTGGGTTTGATTCTGGTCAAGGGCACATGCCTGGGTTGCAGGTGCAATCCCCAGTTGGGGGTGTACAGGAGGCAGTCGATCAATGATTCTCTCTCATCATTGATGTTTCTATCTCTCTCTCCCTTCCTCTCTGAAAACAATAAAAATGTATTTTTTTTAAAAAAGGCTTCACTGGTGGAACATGCAGGAAGTGGTGTCTTGGTGCTTTGACCTCTCTGTCACCCTCAGAATGTGGTCTAAACACTTCTTTCATGGAGTTTTTACTCATGATGTAAGTTTGTGTATATTTGCTGTGTCCAATTAAATGCTCTTGGATGAGAAGGTTAATTTCTGCTTTGTGTAATATACAGTATTCTAGAGGCCCAGTGCATGGATTCGTGCACCAGTGGGGTCCTTCAGCCTGGCCTGTTCCCTCTCACAATCCAGGACCCCTTGGAGAATGTCGGAGGTGTGATGCACAGATTTGGCCCAATCCCCGCATGCCAGGCCGAGGGACCCCACTGGTGCATGAATCAGTGCACTGGGCCTCTAGTATACAGAGTTATATGATGAAAACTCCTCCTCCTCCTTCCACTCAATTCCTGTCTATATAGGTTGAAAACACTATTAATTTTTTTGCTACTTTTGCAGAAAAATTGTATGCATATAGGGGTTGGCAAAAGTAGGTTTACAGTTGTGAGTATACAAAACATAGGATTTATTCTTGTATTATTATTCATTACTTTATTATTTATTTACTAGATGCCCGGTGCACAAAAATTCATGCACGGGGGGCAAGGGGGAGCCACTCAGCCCAGCCTGCACCCTCTCTAATCTGGGACCCCCAGAGGGATGTCCGACTGCCCGTTTAGGTGGGCAGTCGGACATCCCTCTCACAATCCAAGACTGCTGGCTCCCAACTGCTCACCTGCCTGCCTACCTGATTGCCCCTAACTGCTTCTGCCTTCCAGCCTGATCACCCCCTAACCACGCCTAATCAATGCTTAACCACTTCCCTGCCAGCCTGATTGATGCCTAACTGCTCCCCTGCTGGCCCAATTGCCCCTAACTGCCCTCCCCTGCCAGTTTGGTCGCCACTAACTGTCCTCTCCTGCAGGCCTTGTCGCCCCCAACTGCCCTCCCCTGCTGGCCCAGTAACCCCTAACTGCCCTCCCCTGCCAGCCTGGTTGCCCCTAACTGCCCTCCCTTGCCAGGCTGGTCATCCCCCAACTGCCTTCCCCTGCCGGCCATCTTGTGGTGGCCATCTTGTCTCCACATGGGGGTGGCCATCTTTGACCACAGGGGGGTGGCCATCTTGTGTGTTGGAGTGATGGTCAATTTGCATATTACTCTTTTATTAGATAGGATACTACAACTGTAAGCCTACTTTTGCCCACCCCACATATAAGTTAAAACATGTATCTAATTCCCCTATTTCTTCAGCACTTTGCTTTTCATTTTAACAACATATTCAGAAAACTTTCCCACATAACATATAAAAATTATAACTAACATTTATTTAGTGTTTATTGTGTGCAAGATTTTGTTCTCAGTGTTTTATATGTATTAACTTATTTAATTATTACAATAATCCTAAAAAGTAAGTACTATTGTTATCCCCCCACCCTTTACTAAGAAAATACTGAGACACCAAGAATTTAAGTAAACCTCCCAAGATCACATGGCTGTTAAGTAGTACAACTCAATGTTAGAATACTAATAGTCTAGCTTGATGGTTCATGTTTTTATCCATTATGATACACTTACCTTTGTAGAGATTCCTTATTCTTGTTTACAGAAGAGGACTAAATTAAATATTGGATATTTAACAGCTGCCTTTCAAATGCTCGTTATGTGCTAGGCACAGGGCTAGTCACATTGAATGAATGCAGGATGCATAATTCATATGGTATTCTCTGAATGTATCAGCCCAGGAATTGTGTGATGTGGTTACCCTTGGAAACACCTTTCAATAACTCATAATGAAATGAGGTATAGATTGGTAATTTCCCCAAGATTATATACAGTACTAGTAAATGGTAAATTTTGGAATTAAACACTAATCTACCTGACATCAATACCTCATGCTCTTGTGTATCTGCTTGTGTGTGTGATTTAACAAACTAACTTTTAAAAATAAATGGCTTTATTTAAAAAAAGAAAACTGCCGAACCGCTACACTAAATTGCTTCAATTGCTTTCAGGCTTCAAATCCTTAGTTAAGAAAAAAGGTGTCTTTTAGGTTGTGATATTGTAGAAGAAAATGTGGTGCCATCTCTGTCGAGTTCTCTTTAGGATGATCCTATAGATTCTCTGCAAATACCTCTTTTCCTGTCTACCACTCACTCCCAAACTTGCTTTATCGTTTCATTCAGTATTTCAATCCTAAGAGGAGATTCAGGGAAGCTCAGTTCGGTAAGTTAAATGTTGAGGGTAAGATATGGTTGATTCAGTCAATTTGCTTTTCAGACCACACTCCACACTCAGAAAGAAAGTGCAAGAGATACGATGACAAATGTAATTTAGAATTAAAAAATAACTCTTTCCCAGTCTGATTCAACTCTGTGTTTGAGGTGAACTTTGCCTTGGGTTACATTTGTGGGGCTCACCATTCTGGAAATAGATGGAATTTTTGGAAGTGCCTCAACAGCCTTTTCAACTTCCCCTTCAACCTTTGAAAGGGAGTAGTCTTTGGGGGCGGGAAATGAGCAGATGGAGCCTAAAGCAGTTGCCAAATTTCTATAACAATGCTATTACTTGACTGTGTCATCTGCTGGAGCATCTGTCAGGAGGTAGAGTTATGCTTCTGTGTGTCTCTCCTTTGACAATTAATCACACCTCACCTCCATTTCTCACTGCTCAGCATGTTGTCTTTTGCAAAACCTGGTGCCAAAAGATTTCAGTGACTGACATAATTTAAGAAAGATACTACCACAATAGCATTATTGTGAGTCCTATGAGACAAAGAAAGACTTCACTGGAAGAGAAGCTGACATTTGTTTGGTTACTGCTGATAAGAAGACTATGTAGATTTAGTCACTTATCTCAAGGGAATTAAAATCTGTGATGACATCTCAGTAGAGAAAAAAACACACACACTAATATGCTATGAAAACTCCATATCATTCTCTTCCATCATTCTGACTTATTTCCTGTCAGCTTATATTCAAATGTGTATATATGGTGAAGGAAATCCATCATTTATTCTGCCATGTATCATTATTACCACATGAGATGCCTGTGTCAGAGATCAAGTGTTCAAATACAACAGTATTTGTAATATTGTCTGGATCAATTAAGACAGTGATATATATGCCTATGACTCTGCTTTAGCCAAAATGATGAAAGAAATGACAGGAGACATGCTCTACCTTAGAGCATTCATAGTCATAACAATAAAACCATTAATCATGATGTAGACATAGTCTGTTCAAGTAGAATATTGTAAGACTTTTCAGGGATAGAATTAATAACTCCATTTCATAGGTAAAAAACAGGTTATGTTTTGTACCCTAGGCTACTAACAATTCATATGGCATTCTGGATACAATATCAATGACCCCCAACCTCTTTAGCCAAAGTCATGAAATTTTATTTTATTTTTCTTTTATTTTGTTCATCAGTTTATTTTGTTCATTAGACTCCACATATGAGAAATCATGTGATACTTATCTTTCTCCGACTGGCTTATTTCACTTAGCATAACACTCTCCAGGTCCATCCATGCTGTTGCAAATGGTTAAAGCAAAGTCATGAAATTTTAAATGTTTCTCCTCAGCACTGGTCCAGTGCTATATATGGATTAAGATAAGCCAATGAGCTCTCCATCCTACATCAGAATTAGAAACTCACATGCTGTCCCAGGGGCTGGGGCAAGGCAGAGTATTCAGTTTTATTTTTCTTTTTCTCTTTGCCAAACCCTGTCTTTCTGTTGTTGTTTCTTATTGTTGTTTTGTTTGTGTGTTTGAGAGGAAGTTTATTTTCTTGAGCTGATTTTGAAACAGGGAGGATATTTATGGGAAAAGAAAACAAGAGCAGAAGCTGTCCATGGAAAATATATGAAAGTTCAGTAAGAAAGGTGAGCGTCTGTGATATTTGAACCAAGACTGCTCCCTCTTTTCCTCCTCCCAGCTCGAGGTGGAGATTGTCCTCCTGACTGCTACAGCCAAGAACAGTTTCCCTTCTGGCCCCAGCTCCTAGCAGGGTTTTCTTCCCTGCTCAAGAAGGATATGAGAGCTTCTCATCATGCCCCTAGGCTAAGTGTCAGGGGATTGCTGAGAGGGGGGACTCCTTCCACACAACCTCTGTTTATGGAATGGAGACTACTTTGGGTGTCAAGCACGGAAAATACTGGGATCCTGACTGTATTTGCCACAGCTCCGGAGAGTGTGGTTTCCTGTCAGGAGAGAGAGGCTGAGAGGGACTTGGCTGCTGCCCCCTCTACTGAGTGTTCAGCTTCTAGAATAGGCTGGTCATGCAGAGAGAAGCCTGCCATTCTCACCACTCGCAGCTCCACAGCCCTGGCTAAGAGACTGTCTGGGAGGAGAATCAGGCCATAACATAGCTCCTAATCTCTCCCCAAAGGAAGTGACTTTCTTTGTACGAAGTTCAAGTCTAAGCAATCTGAAGAATAGTGGAGTTTGTGGTGAAAGGCAATTGGGAGGAGATTCTTGGATTTAATGAAGATATAACTTGGACTGTAGGCTGACAAGTTTGCATGAGAGAACTGAAAAAAGATAACTGGGAGAAGTCTTCCCGAGATTAGAGCAATTATCAAACACTGACCACAGAATCTATTTCTTCAAAAAAGCCACCGTTTGTTTGGACCAGTTTGTAGAACAATATAGGCATGCCTTATTTTATAGTATTCTGCTTTATTGTGCTTCACAGATATTATATATATATATATATATATATATATATATATATATATATATATATATCCTATCTAATAATAGACAAATATGCAAATTGACCATACCTCCGACACACCCACAAGCCACGCCCACCATCCAATCAGAGCGAGTATGCAAATTAACCCAAACCAAGATGGCTACAGCCACAGAGAGCAAGGTTTCCTAGGTAACAGAGGAAGCCAAGCTTTCCGCCTGCCCTTGCCAGGCCTAAGCCTCCACTCAAGCTACAAAGTTTCAATTATAGAAGGTAAACAAATTCAAACAAATGGCGGCAGAATGGAGCTTGAGAGAGCAGGCCAGGGTTGCCGCCGGCAACAGGGGAAGCAAAGCTTTCCGCACACCGTGGCCGGGCCCACCCGCTTAAGGCAACAAAGTTTCAATTATAACCCCAACACAAATGGCTGCCGGCCGCTCGGAGGGAGCCCCAGGCTTGGCTCCGCTCCAGGCTACAAAGTTTCAATTGTAGAAGGAAAATAAATTCCAGATACCAGGGCCTCCACTTGGGTTGCCAGGGGGCGTGGCCGGCCTGCAAACCACCACAGGCCCCTCGCTCAGGCCGCCCCACACCCCAAGGGAACCCCCACCTGATCCGGGACGCCCTTCAGGGCAAACCAGCTGGCCCCCACCCCTGTACCAGGCCTCTATCCTATCTAATAAAGGAGTAATGTGCAGATTGATCATCACTGCAACACATAATATAGCTGCCCCCATGTGGTCAAAGATCCTGCCCCCATGTGGACACAAGATGGCCACTACAAGATGGCCAGCAGGAGAGGGCAGTTGGGAGGCACCCGGCCTGCAAGGGAGGGCAGTTGAGAGGGACCAAGCCTGCAAGGGAGGGCAGTTGGAGGTGATCAACCCTGCAGGAGAGGGCAGTTAGGGGTGACCAGGCCGGCAGAGGAGGGAAGTTGGGGGCAAACAGGCTGGCAGCAGTGTGGTTAGGGGGTGATCAGGCTGGAAGGCAGAAGCGGTTAGGGGCAATCAGGAAGGCAGGCAGGCAAGCAGTTGGGAGCCAGCAGTCCTGGATTGTGAGAGGGATGTCCGACAGCCCGTTTAGGCCAGATCCCACCGGGATCTGGCCTAAACGGGCAGTTGGACATCCCTCAAGGGATCCCATATTGGAGAGGGTACAGGCTGGGCTGAGGGACAACCCTCCTCCATGCACGAATTTCGTGCACCGGGCCTCTAGTATATATATATATATATTTTACAACTTGAAGACAGGATCATTCACCAACAAAAAGATTATGATGCTTTTTATTGCAATATGCTGCTTTATTGTGGTGGTCTGAAACCTAACCTGCAATATCTCAAAGATATTGCCCATATATGCCTCAGAGTATTGCTGAAAACAATAGAGCGATCAGCTGGCAATTAATGGAGCTTAATAGCTGGGTGTGGTCAGTGAAAGAGAGGAAGAGAGCCTTCATCCAAGGGTAACTACTAGTACAGTGACTTCTTGAAGAGCAACACCAGAGGTTTCACATTGTGTGTGTGTCGGGTGCAAGGGGAACAGACTACACTAAAATAATCCAACCAGTCACAGAACAAATAAAAAAACAAGTGACAATAACAAGCCCTGGAAGGAGAGTAACCAGTATCCAGAGTTTCTGCACTATATTATCTAAAATTTTCATTTTCCAAAAAAAGTTTACAAGGTATGCAAAAAAACCAGCAAAAGAGAAAAGCACAAACAAACAACAGAAACTGTGAGAGTCCAGATTTCACATATGGTTTTTCACATATACTTTTCAGTTTCACAATTACCATTTGGTGGTTTTTTTTAATCATTTATTTCTCCTTATTAATATTCTCTGTTTGAGAGAACCTTGTCATCATACCTCCCTTTACCTCTTTAATCAGGCTTTTCTTTAGTTTTGGGAACGTATTTGTAATGGCTGCTTTGAAGTCTTTTATGTGAATCTGATATCTCTGATGCTCTAGGCATTCTTCTCAAAATACAGAGGCAAGAGGAAGACAGATTACCCTAATTAGATTATGGCCAGAACTCATAGACATGCTAGCATTCTGTTACTTTATAGCTATGAGCCTACTTTATAGTCTAGTTTTATTTCTCTATGGAGCTAAAGTCTACAATTCTACTATAATTCCCAACATCAAATTCACTCAACAATATTTTCATGTTCTGTTACATTGTTGAAGCTTTTCTGTCAACTTCTCTTCTTGGCTACTTCATAGGCTACAAATTCAGAATTTTCTCACTACATGAATTAAATATGAGCTTTCACTGAATATGTTTTAAAAAGTGCCAACAAAGCATGATTTTTTTCAGATATACTGGATGTCATTCCTCTAGGAAACACAAGCTTGGTTACTCCAAATGAAATACAGGAAGATTTCTATAAAATATATTTAAAATTGAGATTTATTTTATTTATAAATACCAGTGGCCCAGTGCACAAAATTCATGCACATTAAAAGGGAGTTAATTAGAGAAAATATTTTAATATTGCTATTTGCCCTTTTTCTATAGTAGAAGTGTCAGAGATGAAAGAAAATTAGTAAAATGTATATGAAAATCTCCCTCCTGTCAGAGTCTGGGGTGCGCCACAGGACCTAGAGTCAAGTCCCCGCCCACCACCCACATGCACTTCGAAAATGCAGGAGACCCAGATCTGGCCAGCACCACCCCCATCAAGCCCCGCCAGGCGGGGGGCGCAGCCTCAGGTCCTCTGGCCTGGCGCCGGGGTTGGGGGCCATGGCCTGAGGTCCCCCATCAACCCCCACGGGGAAGGGGGGCGCGGCCTGAGGTCCCCTGTCAAGCCCCACGGGGAAGGGGGGGCATGGCCTGAGGTCCCCTGTCAAGCCCCGTGGGGCGAGGGGTGAGGCCTGAGATCCCTCAACCTGGCCAGGTGCCATGTAGCCTCAGGTCCCTGCTGTTCGGTCGTGACATTACGGCATCCCGGCTAATTTGCATATTCCTCTATTATATAGATGGATTAAGCTAAAATACTAAAATTAGAACTAAATATATTTATGTAACTTCCAAGTAGATGATGATATGTTTATCTGAAATATTATGAGAAAGCAATTATGATTATGAACAGGTGAAGAACTTTGGCAGATTTTGTAAAAGTCTGTCAACACGCAAATCTTAACTTTTGTTTCTCTGTCACTACTATATTTTAAAGATGTGCATGGATGCTTTCTAATAAAAGTGATTTTTATTTTAGAGGCTCAAAGACTGATAGGGATGATAAAAGGACTTGTATGCATGCATATAAGCATAACCAATGGACACAGACAGTAGGGGGTTGAGGGCATATGCTGGGGGTGGGAGTGGCCGGGGAGAGGTCAATGGGGAAAAAAGGAGACTTATATAATACTTAAACAGTAAAGAATTAAATTAAAAAACAACAACAAAATTTTTACATTGGCATACATAGTACAAAAATAAGTGGTAAAATTATTGTAAAATGAAATGGACAGAATAAATATTCAATTTAATTTTCCATCGATGAGAATTTTACAATAAAACCAGTTCACTTTGTATTATAGAAGTGCTTATTGGATCTATTCATCCTCACATAAAGCAACTGAACCCAAGTTACCAAATAGTTATTTGCAGGGAGACCTTTTAAAATGCTTCAAAATATTTTTTTGGCTTTACAATATGGATAAAGGGGGAAAAATTCAGAAACTATTTTCTAAAGTAGATAAATGATACAAATGTTAGTGTGATGCCATCCGTGCACTTCAGTTTTATATAGCAAGTTGTTCGAACTGTCAATTTATTCTTGGTGGGTTAGCAAAAAATATTACATGAATTTATTTTAGGATGTAAGCATATTTACATACTTAGTTTTGAAAATTCCAGTGTTCTTTTCCCTGTGACAGTCAAGACTGGGGCTTACCTATAAGCAAGATGTTTCAGCATGCTCCATTGTTTGCTTTTATAAATATGCAGATAAGTGCAGTCTTGAAAAAAATATTCCCATTCCTACCCCTTTTCAACTACACACATTTCAAGCTACTATGGGCTTTAATAATCTACTCACTTGATAAAGGAAAATTATCACTTGTTATACTATAAATGTGAGTGGCTGCCATGAATTAGCTTACATAAGAGTGAGCTGAACCTCAGCAGTGTAGTCTCTGGGAAACCCTTGCAGAATGATAGCCATTCTGGTCTGAGCAGTAAGTTCCTATTCTTTGACCTTGGATTGAAATTCCCTTTAGCATACGTAACATGTTGCTATTGTAGCATATTTTTACATCAACCCTTCTTTATGTTCCCATTTAAACTTCAAAAAAGCCCTGTGGTTGACATTGTATCTGATTTGCAGATGTGTTCAGCTGTGGAGCTGCAAGAAGAACCTGGTTCTTGAAATTGGCAATAAGCTCTTAGTACTGCCACTCCCCTGTGGAGTTAGATTCTACTAATTTAAGTAGACTACTAGAAAATTTTACTACAGGTAAACTTGGAATTTCATCACCACACTTATGTCACTGCTAGAGGCCTGGTGCATGAAATTCGTGCACAGGTAGGGTCCCTAGACCTGGCCGGCAATCAGGGCCAATCTGTGGGGCGACCAGTGGGATGATCAGGGGGCCCCCGCTGCACCCTCCTTGGCTGGCCTGGAGCCTGCAGGCTGGGGGCAGCTCCTGCATTGAGCGTCTGTCCCTTGGTAGTCAGTACGCATCATAGCAACTGGTTGTTCGGCTGGTCGTTCTGCCGTTTGGTCAATTTGCATATTAGGCTTTTATTGTATAGGACTAGAGGTCTAATGCACGAAATTTGTGCAAGGGGCTCAGCCCTCACAGTCATGCGGCTTGCCTCAGCCCTCACAGCCCCGGCTTCATCCGGAAGGTCATTCAGCTGTCTGGTCTAATTAGCATATAACGCTTTTATTATTATAGATAGGCCACTATTGTCCTAAAGGCTAATGCGTACCATTGCTCACGTACCAGGCTACTTGAATGTAACCAGGTCATGTTTACTCATGGAAATGCTGCTGGAATCTTCCTACACTGAAACAATTTCAGCTTCAGTTTTAAGGGAGGTTGTCAACTCCTTATAGCACTGTTGAAGATGTAATTAGTAGCTGTGATGATATTCTTTGGTGACAGGTTAACTGAATATTAAAATGTTCAACATTAAGAAACAAAACCCAATAATAATTAAACAAAGTATTTGAACAGTAAAATCAGCATTTTTAAGTGTATATTCAATGAATCTTGACAAATGCTTATAACCTTATAATCACTACTAAAAATAAGATATGGAATACTTGATTCTCTCCAAAAGATTACCAACAATGCTTTGCATTTAGTTTATTCTCCCCATTCCCAGTCCTGCGCAACTACTGATCCACTTTCAGTTTTCATAATTTTTCCTTTTCAAGAATATCATATGAATGGAGTCATAGAATATGTAGCTTTCTGTGTCAGAATTCTCTGACTCAACTTCTTATACTTAAAAGATTCATATTGTTGCATATTATCAGTAGTTCATTACTTTGTATTACTAAGTACTATTCCATTGTATGGATGTACCTAGTTTATTCATCCATTCACCAGTTAATAGGTTGTTTTCAGTTTTGGTGAATATAAATAAAGCTGCAATGAACATTTATATACTGCCATGTGTTTCCATTTATCTTGGATAAATGGAAAGGTGTGAAGTTGCTAGGTGGTAATATAAAGAACTTTCACAACTCAATATTAAGAAAATAAGCAACGCAATAAATACTGGGCAAAAAATGTGAGTAAGCATTTTAGTAAGGAAGATATACAAAATGTGAGCATATAAAATTAATACATGTAAAGATGTTCAACATCTTTATGGGAGTCTCCAACCAGGAGGCTCAATTAGTTGGAGCATCGTCCATACACCAAAAATGGTTGTAGGTTTGATTTCCAATGAGGGCACACACCTAGGTTGCAATTTCAATCTCTGATCTGGGCATGTACAGGAGGGAAACTAATCAATGTTTTTCTCTCACATCAATGTTTCTCTCTCTCTCCCTCTCCCCCCTTCTCTCTCTCTAAAATCAATAAACATATCTTCGAATGAGGATTAACAAAATGAAATTCAATATCATTAGTTATTAAGGAAATGCAAATTGAAACTACAAGATAGTACTATACAGCTACTAGAATAACTAAAATAAGTGTGGCCAAATACTAATATGAATACTGAACAACTGAAACTTTTATATGTTGTTGGAGAGAATGCAAAATGGTAGAGCTACTTTGAAAAATAGTTTGACTCTTTCTTATAAAATTAAATGTACACTCTCCCCATCAATTTTCCTACAATTATTTTAAGCAAATGGCTCCACCTAGTGTATATATGGAAAGGAATGCCTACAAAATCTAAATTTACAATTGATTTAGAAGAATTGCAGCATGTCCATTTTTAACCTATTTTTTTACACATTCATATTTTATTTTGAATTTTATTTCTGTGTAGTAGTTTATGAGCTCAAGGTTTTAAAAAATCCCAAAGAATAATCAAATGTATAAAATAAAATCTTTCCACATACTTTTTCTTTTTTTAAAAAAATATTGCATGGCCTGGCTGGCATGGCTCAGTGGTTGAGTGTTGACCTATGAACTAGGAGATCACAGTTCGATTCCTGGTTGGGGCACATGACTGGGTTGCAGGCTGGATCCCCAGTGTGGGGCGTGCAATGATTCTCTCTCATCATTGATGTTTCTATCTTTCTCTCTCTCCCATCCTCTCTGAAATCAATTAAAAATATAGCACAAAAATATATATTATTGTGGTAAAATATAAAGAATATAAAATGTACCATTTGAGCCATTTTTAAGTGTACAGTCCAGTAGCATTAGTACATTCACATTGTTGTGTAACCATCGCCACTATCCATCTCCAGAATTTTTCATCATTTCAAGCTAAACCTGTAACCATTAAACATTAACTCCCCAGGCCCTAGTTACCTCTATTCTACTTTCTATCTCTATGAATCTGAAGAATTATATTTTCCAGATTTATTGAGATATAATTGACATATAATATTATGTAAGTTTAAGGTGTAAATGCGTTGATTTATATACTTACATATTGCAAAATAATTACCACCAAAATATTAGCTAACACCTTCATCACATCATATAACCACTTTTTTCTTATGCCACATAGTATTTTCTTAATAGAAGAAAGAGTAAGGGAAGAAAATGCTATATAATCTTGGGTAAATCCCAGACATAGAATAATTAAAGAAAAACAAACTTGTTTGCTAAAGGAAAACTGATAACTTGGAATAAAGTACTAAGCAAACAAGAAACTCCTATGCTTCTACATTAAAGAAATTAATTTTTAATACGAGTAGCAGTTTTATTAGTATATAAAATGACTATATAGGGAGATGGTTATATAGTTCTCGATTTTACTAGATTATTCATTAATGTTTTTCATTTATCCTTTAAATTTTAATTCAGAATTTAACATGTGCCAGACACAATATTAGGCCCACCAGATACAATGATAAATATAAGGCATAGTGCCTATTTTCTAAAAGT
Source organism: Cnephaeus nilssonii (assembly GCF_951640355.1). Lineage (NCBI taxonomy): Eukaryota > Metazoa > Chordata > Mammalia > Chiroptera > Vespertilionidae > Cnephaeus > Cnephaeus nilssonii. Next base: position 56,840,597 of record NC_137073.1, read on the forward strand.
TCATGTATTCTGGGACTGAAAGTAACAACACATAAAAATAACAACAACAAATTAAATAAAAAGCATGAAAAATAAAATCACATTCTACAAACAGTGGTATAATTGTAGATACATGGATTCTCAAAAGTACTTACTGCCCTAGACTATTTGGCTCAGTGGATAGAGCTTCGGCCTGTGTACTGAAGAATCCTGGATTCAATTCTGCTCAGGGCACATGCCTGGGTTGCGGGCTCAATCCCCAGTAGGGGGCATGCAGGAGGCAGACAGTCAATGATTCTCTCTAATCATTGATGTTTCTATCTCTCTCTCCTTCTCCCTTCCTCTCTGAAATCAATAAAAATATACATATATTTTTAAAGTACTTACTATAAGAAGCTAAATGTAATTGAAGTGTAAAAAATATGTTTTTAAAGGCTTTAAATTTTTCTAAACTAGCAATCTTAAGAACTAGAAATATATTACTTCAAGTACTTTAAAAATCCATCTAATGAAAACTTCTTCAATTCAATGAATAAAGAATATTTTCTTAAATGGCCAGATGCATTCAATTACACATATAAGACAGATATATGTGGATAGTAGAAAACATCAGGGAATTTGTTCAGAATGCTATTTTTTTATGTTTGTGCAATTAAAAGTACATTCTAGATGGCATTTATCTTTAAAAAATTCAATACATTCATTATTCTACTAGAGGCCGGATGCATGAAAATCATATAAGAGTAGGCCTTCCTTCCCCCGGCTGCCGGCACCAGCTTCCCTCTGGCACCGAGGATCCTGGCTTCCCTCTGGCTGCCTGCAGGCACCCAGGACCCGGGCTTCCCTCACAGCCCTGACTTTGTCCAGAAGGTTGTCCTGAAGGACACCAGGTCTAATTAGCATATTATGCTTTTATTATTATAGATACTCTATACCAAAGATTTTAAAAATATCTAATCCTATATAATAAAGAGGTAATATGCAAATTGACCGTCACGCCCTTACACAAAGATGGCTAGCAGGGAGGGCAGTTGTGGGCAATCAGGTCGGCAGGGGAGGGCAGTTGGGGGTGACCAGGCCATCAGGGGAGGGCAGTTGGGGGCGACCGGGCCGGCAGGGGAGGGCAGTTGGGAGAAATCAGGCCAGCAGGGGAGCAGTTAGGCATCAATCAGGCTGGCAGGCAGAAGCGGTTAGGGGCTATTAGGCAGGCAGGCAGGCGAGCAGTTGGGAGCCAGAAGTCCCAGATTGTGAGAGGGATGTCTGACTGGCAGTTTATCGGGCCTAAACCGGAAGTCAGACATCCCCCAAGGGGTCCCAGATTGGAGAGGGTGCACGAATTTCATGCACCAGGCCTCTAGTAGGCTTTATAAATGGGATTAAATACTTTCTGATAGAAACAGGACACAAAATTCCCTCATATTAATACAGGACTTCAGAGAGAAACAATAGTGTAAGCCTTTAGAAAGCCATTCTTGCCTTTGGGCATGCTCTCATCAGTGGCCAGCTGTTCTATTGTTTTTCTAAGACTTGCTGCAACCAGGAACTATTTTTATTCTCAGTTTAGAATGGTCATCCCAGATGGTTGGAAAGCTTCATGCTTCTCATGTCTCCTGGCAGCATGGGCGCCTGAAGAGCAGTACCAACCGCGATCATGATGTCATTCCCACTGTGGCCATGAGAATTCAAGATGTTTCTCATCTTATTTAAAAATGGATTGTTTAAATTATTGACTATATTGCCTATGTTTAATTTTACAGACTATACTAAGTACCTAGAACATATTAAAAATGTTAACTTAAAGAATATTTCTTTTCTATAGTATGTCAATTTACATAATAAACTACTCAGTGCAGTTTTGATTCAAGTCTTAAAATAGCTTTAAAAATTGTGCAATTCTAAGTTTTTAGATAATAATTCTATAATCTACTAATAGAAGAAACTTTACATGTATATTTAGTTATAAATTACAGAAGATTTTAACCACAAATGTTTACCCTATTGTATATAAGAATTTGTGTTCATTTTGTGGTAAAAATACTCTATGAAAACAATATATAGACTCTAATAGGCTATAGACCCAACATGTGTGGCTACATTGGTTATCTCTGTTCTTAGGAACTGTGGCTTAGATGTAGCTATAGCCTGTTTCAACTCTTCTAATGGAAAGGAGTTTGTAACCTAATGAATTTATGTTTGACAAATTTTCTTCCCCAAAGGAAGTCAGTGTATATTTCATTACAACCCCCTTACAACATTCTGGTAATGTAAGAGGCAAAACTTGCTTTCCACAACTTAAAAATGAGGAAACTCATGTCGGTTGAAGTTAAGTGGTTTAACAGAAGTCTTCTATTTAGAGGAACAGGTCTGACTCTCTTACCTCTATTTCCTTTCTATTCACTCAAACTGCATTCTTCGCAAAATATAGATCCATAGCAGTCTCTATTTTGCGTCTTTAGTCTCAGAGTTTCTGATAATTTAAATTCTGCAAGTCAATGTGCAATAAAAATGATTCTGTTTAAGAGATTGAATTTTCTTCACCTGTTTTATAAAGCAGTGTTTTGGAAGTAATCAGCATCTTCCTAAAGTTTTAAATTGAAATTTATCTTGACACATATGACTTTTTCTTTTATTTATGTCTGCTTGGTCATTAAAATTTTCATCTGCCTCTTCCTACCAGTGACTGAAGAAAGGCATCATCCTAAATGGGTTTAGTAGGACAATTCTATATTTAACACACATGCAGTCATTCTATGGGAGTTCTTAGTCTAATTGCTGAAAGTGCCTTTTAATAATTTCTATCTCATTTTAAAAAATTTTATTGCAATGAATAACTGACTACTACTTCAAAACTATTTAAATATTGTAAGTGTGACATTGTGATTAAATTTGGTCTATTATATTCCAGAACTTAAAATACAGGCAACCCTAGGGTATAATATTATGTGTTCAGTTTCAGACCACTATAATAAAGGGAATATACAATAAAGTGAGTCACGTGAACTTTTTGGTTTCCCAGTGCATATAAAATTTATTTTTGCCCTCTATCATACTCTATTAAGTATACAATAGCATTATGTCTTAAAGTGTACATACCTTAATTTAAAAATACTTTATTGCTAAAAAATGCTAACCATCATTTGAGCTTTCTGTGAGTCATAATCTTCTTGTTGGTAGGCTTTGCCCTTGTAACATCAAAGTTCACTGATCACAGATCACCATAACAAATATAATAATAATAATGAAAAAGTTTGAAATATTGTGAAAAGTACCAAAATGTGACACAGAGACACAAAGTGAACAAATGCTGTTGAAAAGATGATGCCTAGAGAATTTCTTGATGCAAGGTTGACATAAATCTTCAATTTGTAAAAAAACCACAATATCTGCAAAATGCAATAAAAGGAAGCACAGTAATAGAGTTATGTCTTTAGCTTTAGACTTTTTTCCTCACTGTTATTTGACATTGATCTTGGTACTGCCCAAATACTGTTTCATGAAACATGAAGTCTTTGTGCCAAAATTCAACAAGAGTTTATGGGGTACCAAAGCATTTAAGTGATCCCTACGAACATGGGTGAAGTGCTTAGATTAAGCAATTTGAATAACTTTATCTAGATACATGTAGTTCTGATTTGATTATTTTTAAGCAAAATTGTCAATCAGTTCAATCAAACAACCAATTAGTTCAAACTTACAATCAGGAAATCTCTGTCTATTTTAAAAATGAATTAATGATTTGTCTGGCAATTGATAGGTTATTTTCAAGAAAAGAGCTACTAGGTGTACCAGCTAGTAATGCGGCTTTTTTTCAATAGATGGAGTTACACATATGTTGATATATATGCGATTTGATATGTATGCTGTTTTGTTTATTGACAGCAAACTTCAAAACTTCATAAGTCAAATTTGCTGAAGGTGTTAACATCATAGATATTTTTACACTTAAAAATGTCAAATTTCGTGCCAAAAAAAGCATTTGCGGGAAGTTTTAATTTATTACTTTATTTTGAGGAAAAGTGCTGCTGAAAGTTATCATATACTTCGGGAAGCTTATGGTGAACATGCTCCATCACAAGATACTTGTGAACGCTAGTTTAAACGCTTTAAAAATGATGATTTTGATGTGAAAGACAAAGAACATCCAGGTCAACCAAAAAAGTTTGAAGACCAACAATTACAAGCATTATTGAATGAAGATGCGTGTCAAACTCAAAAACAACTTGCAGAAAGATTAAACGTTGCTCAGCAAACAATTTCTGATCATTTACAAGCAATGGGAAAGATTTTAAAGGAAGGAAAATGGGTGCCACATCAACTGAACGAAAGACAAATGGAAAACCGAAAAGTCATCAGTAAAATGTTGCTTCACCGGCACGAAAAAAAGCCTTTTTTGCATCGAATTGTGACTGGCGATGAAAAGTGGATTTATTTTGATAATCCCAAATGCACAAAATCATGGGTTGATGCAGGTCAACCATCAACATTGACTGCAAGGCCAAATCTCTTCAGAAAGAAGACAATGCTCTGCGTTTGGTGGGATCAGGAAGGCGTGGTGTATTATGAGCTTCTAAAACCAGGTGAAAGTGTTAATATTGATCGGTACCGACAACAAATAATCAATTTGAACCACGCTTTGATCATGAAATGACCAGAATGTGCCAGAAGACACAGCAAAGTAATTTTGCTTAATGATAGCGCATCATCACACACTTCAAAACCAGTTAAAGACACGTTAAAAGATCTTGCCTGGGAAGTATTAACCCACCGGCTATATTCACCAGACCTTGCTCCTTCAGATTACCACTTGTTCTGATCGATGGCACACGCACTTTCTGAGCAACACTTCAAAACATACAAAGTGGAAAATTGGGTCTCTGAATGGTTTGCCTCAAAACAAGAAAAGTTCTATTGGGACAGTATCCACAAATTACCTGAAAGATGGGGGAAATGTGTATGTAGCTAGCGATGGATATTACTTTGAATAAAGCACTTTTGATGTTTCTCTTGAAATTATTGTGTGTTCTTTGATTACAAAATCCACCATTATTAATTAACTGGTACACCTAGTAAATTGGGTCTTGTGTGTAAGTGCAAACTCAATAGTCAGAACTCAAATTGTCATTAATTCAGTTAAATCAGATTTGTAGAGGCATATACAGTGTTTTATTTTCCTTAATGTTGTCTCTTTCCATCAGCTGTTGTTTATCTTTCCTTCGTGGATTGTGGATTTTAGTTTTTTATTGGACTCACAACAATCACCTTAATTTACAGACGATGCACTTGTGCAAAGAGCTCAGGTTCTAGGTGGTGAGTGACAAGTGGCAGATATGGAAGTTATATTTCAGAAACAGCTGGTTAAATTCTCCAAGGTACATTTTAATTTAAGGGATATTAAAAATATGCACTTGTTGTGGTTTTATTTTTGCTTTCGCCTGTGATATTCTGGGCAGTCCCCCGCCCCCCGATTCATGATACCTACTTCAGCTTTATCTCTTCTTTTTATCCCAGTAAGTCAGATCAAATTGAATATGTCAATGAATTCAAAAGTTTTAGTCTGTGTATCTCACCGTAATTTCCTATAGGTCCTTCTTAGCTGCTGTGCTACATAAAGACCTTTGTTTTGCTTTTTGCAGTAATAAATAAATAAATAAATAAATAAATAAATAAATACCTCAAAATTTATTCCCTTGAGGCACACTTTGCAGTATAATGAAAATTATAAAATGCAAAAGAACTTAGTAAAATCTCATATAATTCTCTTCTCAGTCCTAGTGAGAAACAGTAACCATTCCTTAAATTCATTTTGCTCCCATCAGCATACCTGTGACAGATTAAAGAGGACATATGCTAAACTTTAAGTTCCACAGTTTGCTCAAATAATTCATTACAAGGCAAAATATTTTTTAGGTTAGGACATAATATCTAAACTATCTAAAATAACTCATAGTGGCTGCTCAGTAAACATTCTTTTTTTTTTTTTAATTGAGTTCAGCAAGGAAGGAAGAGGGAGAGAGAGATAGAAACATCAATGATGAGATATAATCATTGACTGGCTACCTCCCCACTGGGGACCAAGCCCACAACCAGGCATGTGCCCTTTCCAGAATCAAATTGTGACCTCCAGGTTCATAGGTCAGTGCTCAACCACTGGACCACACTGGCCGGGCTCAGTAAATATTCTTAATGATCTTGTTTTGAAAATGAGCTGGGCAGCCCCTGTTGGCCTGTTGTTTTCCTTGCCCAGGAGACAGCCTGGCAAACTCAGGGCAGTTAATCAGTTTGCTCAGCCCTTTGTGTCCCTTCTTCTGGGAGATAATTCACATCCCATCTCTCCACAGTGCTAACCAATGTAGTAAGACATACATGCAGTAATGCAGTAAGGCATACAACTACAGTCAGGTAGGGAGGTTTACCTGTGTCAGTCTGGCTGCATTTGTTCCCACTAGAGAACCCAGAAGGGGGAACATGCCAGGTGGCTCTCTTTTCATTCTTCCTCAGGTTGAGTTTTAGGGAGCTTAAATTCTCCCCTGCTGCATCTGAGACTAACTGGTTCCCTCCGCCCCTTCTCCCCTGAGCATAATGCAGTTCTATCTAATCTGACTTAAGGATTTCATGGAAACGAGAAGACCTAGAAGTTATACATGAAAGGAGCTAAGCAGAGGAAGAAAGTACTGAAGAATTTAGTTTTTAAGCAAAACAAAATAAAACAAAACAAAACACCTTCAGAGACAGACAACAAAAACACTAAGGTAGCAACTGGTTACTTTAAACAGAACAAAGTAGGGCACACCAAGGACAAAATTAGGAACAACAGGAAACTTGTTAAACACTGAGGATAATATACATATTTTATTTATAATTCGCAAAATTAAGGACATAAACGTTGTTCCTAAAACTTTTCCAAGATAGTTACCCTTTACTGATGGAGCTAAAATATCATTGATGACTTTGCTGAAGAATTTGGTATCTCTACCATATTTAAGGATACAAGTTGTATTAGGAGTCACTAAGTTCTAAGGGATAAAAGCACAAATCAAACTATCTAAGGAAAATAAATACAAAAGATTCACTGGCACACATTACTGGGATTGAAGAAATATGTCTCAGGTGTGCAAGATTTAAATAGTCTAATCAAATTCTTTCTGTCTACATTCCTGCTTCTACTTGTGTGTCGGTTTCATTGTAGAGATAGTTTCTTTTTCTAAATCAGGGAAGAAGATTGCTGTTAGCTCAGATTTACATCCTGCCAGGTAGAACCTTCCTGGGAAACGTCTTAATGTCTCTAGATCAGCTTCAGTGAAGATTCTTATGGCTCCTGTTTGAGTCATGTGACCAGCCCTGGGCCAGCCTTGGTCATGGGCCACTCTGAAGTAGGGAAAGAGTGCTAGATGAGATAGTCCAAACCAGAACACATGAGAGAAAACTGTGTAGTTACCACAGAAAAGAGAAAGAATACTAGACAGGCAAACCAACAAATATTCCCTACTGCAGTGATATTCTTAATTGGGTATGGTGACAAATATCATTTATGAGCTTTGGTTTTTTTTTTAAAAAAGGCTACTTTATTGGCAAAACACCATAGAAATGTATTTTATAAGTGTAGGTAAAATAGATAGTACAGCCTAATTATTAATGCTTCTCCTGTTCATGTTCAAACTTCATTACATTTTAGGTAGTTCAAAAATAAAAACTGCCCTGCTGGGTGTGGCTCGGTGATTGAGTGTCAACCCAGGAACCAGAGGTGGCAGGTTCAATTCCGTTTGGGAGACATGCCTGGGTTTCGGGCTTGATCCCCAAAGGGGGCCATGCAGGAGGCAGCAAATCAATGATTCTCTCTCATCATTGATGTTTCTATCTCTCCCTCTCTCCCTCTCCCTTCCTCTCTGAAATCAATAACAAATATATTTTTTAAAATAACAAATAAAATCTACCTCAATGTGACCAATTAGACTTACAAATCTTATAGGCAAATGGCACTGAAGGAATGGTATTATAATTGCAATGGTCTTGAGTGGCAGAAATGTATAATAAAGTTGTCGTAACAGAAGTTTAATGATTCTGATTGATGTTCACTGTAGAAAACAAAATGCTGACATGAAACTGATGATAGCTGTCAGGTTGCACAAAATGAAGGTAATTCCTCAGAGCAGCAAGTCTCCTTTAAAATTTATTTGTGGCTAACTTAAAACAAATAAATAATTATTAAATAAAAGCATTTTATTTTAAAAATGGATTTTTAAAGCCTGTGGTTTTATCTGTATACTAGAGGCCCTGGATGGGGTGTCCCTCAGCCCGGCCTGCCCCCTCTCACAGTCTGGGAGCCCTCAGGGGCGGGAGGCAACCTGGCGATCAGGGGAAGGCGATGCCCCATCACACCTCTGCTGCTGCCACTGCCGGCAAACCCTGGTTACCTGAGCCTCAGGTGGCCCTGGGTGGCTGGGGAGCTGAGGGGACTGGGGGACTCCCGAGGCAGGCGCTCGGCAAGGCTGGACTCGCCTGGGGGCCTGTCCGGTCATGCCATGTGCTTGCCACTCCGGCAGGCCTGAAGGGACTGGGCGCTGCCATCTTTGAGGGCAGGGCAGTCAATTAGCGTATTCCCTCCTTATTAGAAAGGATAGATAGATCTGATTTATCTTCCAAGTATAAATATTATAACTTTAATTATATAATATTTATGAAATACATTGAGCAAACCTCTTCAAAGAAGATTTGGTACCTAGATCATCTCAATTAATACAGGAACCTCATAGTACTGTTATCTTTAACTACATTTGAGGAAATCCCTGAAAACATTGTATAGAACTGATAAATAATGGAGTTAAAATAGATTGTCTACATTCATGTTTTAATCACTATAATATATTACCTCTCATTCAAAGATTCTTATTAAGTGAATGTATTAATGATTACTGAGAATCAACCCTAATACTCTGCCATGACTGAGTGAAAAAAATGTTAAAATTAGAAAGAAACCAAAATGGATATTTAGTTCACTTAAATAGAAGACAGAAAAAATAGCCCTTTCATATGTTATGAATATAATATTAATTAGTCAAAATCTTTAGGATAATGTGAGGCTATTTTTGTACAGCAAGACACGTGTTTCTTTTTTATTTTTTAATTCTTTTTCCCCATTGACCTCTCCCCAGCCACCCCCAACCCCCAACACATGCCCTCACCCCCCTAGTGTCTATGTCCATTAGTTATGCTTATATGCATGCATACAAGTCCTTTGGTTGATCTCTTACCCCACCCCCTCCCTGCCTTCCCTCTGTTTGATGCTTCTCTGTCTCTGGATCTGTTTTTGTTCATCTGTTTATGTTGTTCATTGTAGCCCATAAATGAGTGAGATCATGTGATATTTATCTTTCTCTGACTGGCTTATTTCACTTAGCATAATGCTCTCCAGTTCCATCCATGCTGTTGCAAATGGTAAGAGTTTTTTCTTTTTTATAGCAGTGTAGTATTCCATTGTGTAGATGTACCAACATTTTTTAATCCACTCATCTGCTGATGGGCACTTAGGCTGTTTCCAAATCTTAGCTATTGTAAATTGTGCTGCTATGAACATTGGGGGTGCATATGTCCTTTCTGATTGGTGTTTCTAGCTTCTTGGGATATATTCCTAGAAATGGGATTACTGAGTCAAATGGGAGTTCCATTTTTCATTTTTTTATGAAACTCCATACTGTTCTCCACAGTGGCTGCACCAGTCTATGTTCCCACCAGCAGTGCATGAGGGTTCCTTCTTCTCCACATCCTTGCCAGCACTTGTGATTTGTTGACGATAGCCATTCTGACAGGTGTAACATTGTCATTTTGATTTGCATATCTCAGATGATTAGTGACTTGGAGCATGTTTTCATATGTCTCTTGGCCTTCTGTATGTCTACTTTTGAAAAGTAAGACACATGTTTCTGGGAGAAAATTTTCATCTACTAGAAGGATAGCATTTGATTTAAGCACACACACACACACACACCACTCTAGTATGTGCTGTCAATTCAATATATACATTTAATATTTAATTTTTTTCTTGAGGCAAGAGTCAAGTGTATGGTAACCTACATGAATTTATCTTTTCTTTCACCAAATGTCACTTACTGCTTGTCCTTTGATATTTCAGGAACAATGCCATCTAACAGTGCTGCTGAATCAGTGTCTGCTTTGGTTGAATACTTAGCTGTTTTTATGAGGTGTGACACATAGCTATCTGTCACCTGGCAATATGTGGTTACTTTTGCCAGAGTATCACTGACTTTCAAAACAAACACTTGAAATAGATTGACTAAAATAGATTCTAGAGAGTGGAAGTAAAGAAGAGATGATGGATTAATGCAAAACAAAACAAAACAAAAACTATTAAAACTAATGATAGTCTCTGCAGAAGCAGAATTTCTGTCCAAAAGGTAATGAGCTTTAGACCTCAAATATCAGAAGAGTCACCATGTTTCAATATCCAGGAAAACCTTTTTCTATGTTCATTTAAAAGCTATCTTTATAAACATTGTACATTTGCACTCCCATTGGTAATGGATGAGAGTGGAAAGCTACAGAATTCTCAGCACATAACAGCTCTCTCCAAACTTCTGCACCAAGATGTGAACAAACTTTGGGACAACTTCTTGCAACAGTGATGACTGTGATGACCCCAGGCCCAGGATAATTTACTGTTTTTCTAGCCAACACCTGATGTTATAGGCCTCTGACCTCTCTTTTTCACAGCATTTACCAAAAAGGGCTTATAATTGTGAATCCTTCCTCTGTCCCTTTGAGATATAAATGTATTGCTTACAACTTAGAAATGTCTTTCTCAAGAAACTGAAAGGGATGCTTTTGAAATGTAATCTCCAGGATAGAGCTTCTGTCTCCCAGTCTCTGTGGAAGGATTGAATCCAAACAACCATAATTGACAACTAGCAGACACAGTTGTGTTAGGGGCAGAAATATAATATTGGGGACTAGTTATTAGTTATAAGAAATAAAATGAGAATTATTAATCATGAAAAATAAATAAATAAAAGCTATCTTTATGAAATTCCAATTTAATCTTAGTTAAAAGATCATTATTCATCCTAATTTGTTGGCCCCTCTCTAGATAATACTAGATGTTCCTATTTTTTTTTCCCAATTTTTTTTATTAAGGTATTATATGTGTACATATCTTGCCATTGCCCCCCCCACCCCATAGATGTTCCTATTTTTATCTGAGCTCTTCAATTACCTTGTGAATCAGTCATTTAATATATTATTCACTATCAAGAGCTGCATTGCCTTTCCTTTATTCTTTAAATAAATTGCTCTATTTTGATTCTTTATCTATAACGATAAAAGCATAATATACTAATTAGACCAGACATCCTTCCAGACGTCCTTCCGGATGACCTTCCAGACGAAGCTACGGCGGCAGGGGCTGAGGCAGAGGCGCTGCCACGGCAGGTGGGGACTTCTGCCTCGGTGGCTGCTGGCCACTGCTGCGGGTGGGCAGAGGCCGAGGCAGCCACAGCAGTGGCAGGGGCAAAGCCCCTTGCACAAATTTCATGCATCAGGCCTCTAGTATTATATATTTTGTGATAAATTACAAATGAGTAGTAGCACAAGAAAATTTTATTTTACTTAAAGTTAGGTCTTTTTCTATCTTCTTAATATCAGGACTTTAGAATCGTGCTATAAACCATTATCTTGTTAAAACTTCTCAACATTTAAGGTCTTTTCAATCTGTTCACTTCACATAGATGTGCAGAAATAAGAGAGACCCATGGAGAATTGTCTTCTAATACTCAGGGCTCCTTTTCCACATATGTAATACCTTAATCAATAAAGGAAAAAAAAAAGGATAGAAATTTATCCCTCCTCCTCCCAATTCATATATTGAGGTCCTAATGCCTCAGACCTCAGAATATGACCTTATTTGCAAATAGAGTTGTTGCAGATGTAATTAGTTAAGATGAGGTCAAACTGCAGTAGGTGGGCCCCTAATCCAATGAGACTGCAGCCATTATAAATATGGGAAATTTGGACACAGACGTGCACAAAGGGAACACCATGTGAAAATGAAGCCAGAGATTGCTCTGAGGCTTCAACAGCCAAAGAATGGCAAAGATGGCAGCAATCCACCAGAAGTTAGGGGAGAGCCATAGGATAGATTCTCTCTCACAACCTTCAGACACATGGATCTTGAACTTCTAGTTTCCAAACTGTGAGACAATATATTTCTGTTGCTTTAGCCACTAAGTTTGTGGTATTTTTTAATAGCAGCTCTAGGAAACTAACATAGACTCACACAGACTTTTAGAAGACCTGATCCTACCATGCAGTGACACTTGAGGGGAATCTGAAAGCCATTCTACAATCTGAGCTCATATCAGCCCCCACAATTTAGGTGGTATGGGTGAATCCTCAAACTCAGCAAGAGGTGTACCTAAAATTCAACAGCAAAAAAGAATATCACTGATCTCAAAGGGCATTTCTAATGCTAGGATGTCAGTGCTGAAGCAACTCTTCAGACCTGAACTATCAATGTTACTGACATGCCTATCCTGAATTCTGGACCAAGTTTTCTTTGCTCTTGGCAATTGTAAAACTCAGTCTGCCACAATTCTGCCTACATCTTCCTTTGGTCTACAGCACAGTTTCTAAGCCTTGCCTTGTCCTACCATCACCCCATCTCAATAGTGAGAGATGTAGCCTGGGTTCTAGTGATCTGCACATGGGAAAGAATGCACATGGTAGAAAACTGACAAGGTGAGAGCAGAGCTACCTTTTTCCTTCACAAAAGAACAACGGTTACTAAAGCACAAGCTCATGTGTGATGTACCCTGTGTGTCCAAGTTAAAGAACTTGAATAAGAAGTTCCCTGCCTCTAGAGCAGTGGTTCTCAACCTTCCTAATGCCGCGACCCTTTAATACAGTTCCTCATGTTGTGGTGACCCCCAACCATAAAATTATTTTCGTTGCTACTTCATAACTGTAATTTTGCTCCTGTTATGAATCGTAATGTAAACATCTGTGTTTTCCGATGGTCTTAGGCAACCCCTGACAGCGGTTCTCAACCTGTGGGTCGCGACCCCTTTCACAGGGATCGCCTAAGACCATCGGAAAACACAGATACTTACATTACGATTCATAACAGGAGCAAAATTACAGTTATGAAGTAGCAATGAAAATAGTTTTATGGTTGGGGGTCACCACAACATGAGGAACTGTATTAAAGGGTCGTGGCATTAGGAAGGTTGAGAACCACTGTTCTAGAATAATAATAGCATCTTACATCCAACTTTTTTACCCCACCAGGCACTGACCCTTATAATGACCGCCATTCTCATCATCTTCTGAATACCTACAGTGTGTTTGTACTGTAGTAGGTCTTAATATACTTAATTTTAATTCATATGCAGTATGAGGTCAGGCATTATTCTTCACATTTTATCGATAAGGATACTGAGGCTCAGAGCTGTTAAATATTTGCAGTGGCAGAGTAGAAATTTTGACTGATAAGATTAATGCACTGATAATCTAGGATGTAATTATAAACATAAAAATACCAAAAGGAAAAAAAATATTAAAAATTATATAAACAATAGAAGTCTCTATTTGCATTTCTATAGTCAAAGAGATTTATTGCCCTAGGGAACACACTAGTGACCATTAGTATCTCAAATGTGAAAGTAACAGAATAATAAGACAGATTCTCTCTATATATAATGTACTAAACTTTTAATGACACTGTTTTCCCACTTTAGGCTCAAAAAGTACTGTTTTATTTTCTCTCACCCTATCACCCATCTCCCAAGCATGAGCATGGCCTGAAATGCCATGACAAACATAGGCAGAGTATACAAGCAATACCTTCCATTGTGTGGTTCATAGCATTGCTGTACATTTCCTCCCATTATTCCAGACAAGTAGGTCTTAGGCCTTTACTGAAACTATAAGAACTGATTTCTAGCCCCCAAATTGTACAAGCCTGTTGAAATAATATAGAAATGCAATAGCCTGGCTAGATCTACTGTCCTTGAGACTGTGGAAAATGGAGTTTCCTGAAGCTCGTAAGCTTAATATTACTTGCAGTAAGATGATTTCCCCAGAGATGCTGTTTTGCTATGGACTATCCTAGATTTATGACACCATTCCCAGCAAGATTCTGGATTCGTTCTACCGAAACCCTTTTATAAATTCATGAAACAGAACACAGAAAATTAACAAAGGGATGAATCAGAAGATCACAATACCAAAAGCCAACTTATTTTGTATTGTCATGCAGGAAAAACAATTACTCTCAATGGGAACTTAGTTTAATTTACTACTCAACTATTCAACTCTGAAGATTATTGAAACTTTGAAGGGATTATTTCTGAAGTAGTTCATTAAAAAATGTGTTGGTCCTGGCTGGTTTGGCTCAGTGGATAGAACATCGGCCTGCAGACTGAAGCGTCCCAGGTTTGATTCCGGTCAAGGGCACGTATCCTGGTTGCAGGCTCAATCCCTGACACTGGCCGAGGCACATGCGGGAGGCAACCAATCGATGTGTCTATCTCACATCAGTGTTTCTCTCTTTTGTGTCTCTCCCGCTCCCTTCCACTCTCTCTAAAATGGAAAAATATCCTCTGGAGAGTTTTAACAACAACAATTTGTAATTATATATGTGTGTGTATATATAATGTTTATACAGTATATACTAATGTAAGTAAAATGGTCATTCCTTATCTGAGAGAAACAAATGGTAAGGAGCCAATCCATTCCTTTTCTTGTGAGTAAAAGAGGGGGAAATTTTCCTCTTTTATTTTCAGTAACATAAATTCAGGGATTTATATTTTCCAAAGACTCTAATTGCACTTAAAATTTTTTTTTGCTCTTAAGACAATAGGATAAGTGAGATCTTAGAGCAAGAACTGGAAAAAAGATGATGATTTGTATTCATGCTTTTCTTCCTAACCGTTTCTTTCTTGTGCAGACAGAGAGGAACAGTAAATAAATATTCTAGCAAGTCAAAAAACTGTAGGGACTGAATATTATTACCAAAGGATAATACTAGATAAACTGAGAAAATTAAACGAAATGACATAACCTCCCTCTGGTTATAAGTGTCTATGAATTAAATAAATATTAAATACATAGTATTAGACATTTTGTATAATTTTTGAGATAAGTTGTAATTTTCTTTATTCTCACTTACCATTAATTTTCCTTCCTAATTTCTTTACTAATATGCAATTTCAAAGCAAAATGTTGTGTGTGTGTGTGTGTGTGTGTGTGTATTTGCATTTAGAGTATGCATAAGAACTATATAAGATAGTGCCTAAGAATGTGGGCTTCAGACACAACTTGGATGTGAATCCTGGCTGAGCCAACTGGTAAGTTTGTGACCTTGAACAAGTGATGTCACATCTCTTTGTCCAAATATTCTCACGTGTAAAATAGATTAATAGTATTACATGGTGTTGTTCTAAGGGTAAAATGACTCAATATGGTGGCCTAAACTGGGTACATTAACACTTTGAAGGGTATGTGTGCCGCGCTGGCACGGCCAAGGGTGAACCTGAGTTGGGGCAGCTGAAAGGCTTACAAAAGATAGACAAGAGAATGAAAGCTGGGTCTCGGTGGGACACTGCTTCCTCATGGAGAGACAGCGCCACGGACTATAAGCTGTGTCTTTATTTTATAGCCAGATGCTATGAGGCAAAGTAAGGGCGTGGTCAAGGTGTTTACAACATTCTCGTGGGTTTCGATCCTACTCAACTACATGCACCTGAACTCTATCATGCCTACATCACTCAAGCATGTGGGGCCACGTGTTCGGACCATAGGTTCAAGCTTACAACTGCAGCCTCTGGCTATAATGGTGCTGGGAGGGCTCTGCCCTCCAAACTGGGATTTGCACGCGGCCACGAGAGGACTGTGCCCTCTCATTAATTTGAGGCTTGTACCTGTCCAAACACTGTAGCCGTGCCCCACAGGTATGGACAGTGTTAAGGGTATCACATTTCAGATCCTAAGCTCACACGTACTCTGCCTGAGCACTTGAGGCTGGAAAAGGGTCATGTCAGAGGTGTCATGCCTGTTTTCCTCTCCCTTTTCACTACTGTTCTTTTCCACATTCTAAAATAAGGTATACCTTCTGTCCATCCAGGAGCTTACTGTGCTGCTTTCATTTAATACAGTTGTCGGCAAACTCATTAGTCAACAGAGCCAAATATCAGCAGTACAACGATTGAAATTTCTTTTGAGAGCCAAATTTTTTAAACTTACTTCTTCCAAATAGACTCGCCCAGGCCGTGGTATTCTGTGGAAGAGCCACACTCAAGGGGCCAAAGAGCCGCATGTGGCTTGTGAGCCGCAGTTTGCCGACCACGGATTTAATATATAAATCCTCCAGTGTCTCATAAAGTGACTACCGTATTTTACAGCGTATAAGATGACTTTTTAACCCAGGAAAATCTTCTATACGCCCAGTCGTCTTATACGCCGGAAAATACGGTAAATGAAATAGTATTGTTACTGTTCAGATAGTGAGTGACATTAATGAGTAAAATTATTTTTTTTGCAAGTCTGATGATTTTCAGTTCTTTGCTTTCAACAGAATGAAGGAGGACCTAATTGAGTTTTCAGCTGATAGGTCATTAGAAATAATTAGGGATGATAAGAACAGAGGTATCTTCCATTCTTATCTACCTCTGCATGTGAACAAGTTTCTTAGCTTGTTATGTATGCTTTATGACCTAGCCCTAGAAGGCAGGAGCCATCACTCTGGCTATAGTCACAAGGACCCATAATCAGGGGAAAACATAGATCCCAACTCTTGATGGAGAGCTGTCATTGTCACATTGTGATAGGGCTTGTTGGGTGGAATGTATTATTGCAACCATCATTGAAAAATATAAAATACCACATATTATGACAGATAAAATCCTACAAGTTTTTTTTTTTCTATTTAGTAATGAAGTCATATCTCTGAAGTTAGTTTCCTTTTAGAAAGAAAATCCCCATTTTCTCCCTTCTGTAACCCTTAGGGAGGAAGGGAAGTTTCTGGTCCTGGATTTTGGGCAGGAGAGTCGTGCTGACAGACACTCACATGTACAGGAGCTAGATCTAAGGTTGCAGAGGATTGAGATATTCCCAAACACTTACATTAGAATGGTTTGGGTAGGGGGTCCTGGGAGTAGTTATAGAAGTGTCCAGCTTTGAGATTTTCTTTGGTAATTCTGCCTCTTGATATCCCCAAAACTTCGGTAGAAAATTGGTTTATGTTACATTACATTGGTGTTTTTTTTTCTTTGTGTTAGGATGAACAACTGATTTGTCTAAGACTTTCTGGTTTCAGTACTTAAAGTCCCATGTTGCAGGAAACCCCTCAGACAGTGGCAAACTGGAATAGTTGGTCCCTCTGGCTAGTGTCTGTGCCTGAGGTTAATTGTTGGGGGTGAAGCGTAACAGCCGGAGGAAAGCTGGTCTCATGCCAGTTAGTGGCAACCTTCAGAAGAGGTGTGCCATGTCCTCATTACTTGTATCAGGCACAATTCAGGCAGCAATAAAATGCTAAGAAAAAGAATCTAAATCTTGGAACTAAATCTTAGAACTAAGCAGGTACCCTTTCAGTTTCACATTAGGGATTGTCTGGCTGGTCCACAGAGATATTATCTGAGTTTCCAGGGGTGAATACCCTTGTTTGACTTGCTTTTCGTAAGGATTGGGATATTTCATATCTCTGGAAAGGTAGTTATTAATTATAGAAGCTGGTTCACATGATTGTTTTCTGATAGTAATATAAATGAATTTTGTCTGAGAGATGAAATGATTTCTGCCCTGCAAAAACAATTAACCCTGGAAGTTACAGTATTATTGCCCCAAAGGATATTAATTAGTATTGTATTTAAATTAGCATTCTTTTTGAAACTAGTCTGTCTTGCTGGTTTCCTTATTAATGGGGTGAATAACTTTCTTTGAGTGAGCAATGTTTTTATTTTTGAAAATAATGCTTTGCCATTAAAGGTTTGTAGGATGCCTTAATATTCCTCAGAAACATCCTAGTAATTCCTGAGGGAATAAACCTAGTAAACGCCTGGGTTTCCAACATCCCCTCTCCCTCCCTGGGTTGGGGAGACAATGAATGTGATGAAGAGATTGGGTGTTCCTAGAAGAGGAAGTCTTTCTGGCCCTCCTCCATCTTCACTGCCAACCCCCTCAGGCCTTCTCCCTACTCTCCCCTGCTGAAGAGCCCCTCCTTTCAGTCAATGGATTCTACCAATGCAGTGAGGTCGGGGGAAGTGCAAGTTCTTCCAAACACTCAAACCAAAACATCTATCAGTCAAACCTTTCTCTCACCAAGATGATCTACTTAAAGCTTAATTATACCGCATTATGATCCCAAAGGAGTCTTGGTTGCTTTCCTCAGCTTCACCGAAGATGCTTTTCTAAGAAGGAGTTGGAGATAGAATCAGATTCAGAATCAAACTATACATATATGTGTGCATGTGTATTGTATATATTGTCAGGGCCCTGACAGTGAAACAGAAACCAGAGACCTCTCTACAAATGTGTTTGTTTTTAAGAAGTGAATGCCAGGAATTGGTTAAATAGGTGGTGGAAAGGCTGAGAAACCAGACATAGTACAGTGAGGCACTCCAGCTATGAGCAGCAGCAGGCAGCTGCTCCACTCTTATGGCTGCAGAGAAAGAAGGGGAGGGCAGTATTCCTGAAGTTCATGGGCTGGTATTAAAAGGCAGACATTGGAATCATGGGGCTGATGCAGCTGTTGGCAGAGAAACTGCCAAGGCAGATAGAGAAGAAAAGAAATAGTCTGGTTTCTTCCTTCTCACCTTCCCACTGGCCAAACCTATCAGGGAACAGATGACTACAAAGCCTAGGAACTGCAGCCTGCGGGCCCAGTCCTGTGAAGAGAACAGAGCAGCAGAAGGGGGAAG
The DNA here is from genome assembly GCF_951640355.1 of Cnephaeus nilssonii. Taxonomy (NCBI): domain Eukaryota; kingdom Metazoa; phylum Chordata; class Mammalia; order Chiroptera; family Vespertilionidae; genus Cnephaeus; species Cnephaeus nilssonii. Next base: position 56,859,496 of record NC_137073.1, read on the forward strand.
AAGGAAATGGGACAATACTGGTGCACTGTGTAGTGGGACCTGAAGAGGTCAATAGAGGCTAATTTTCTGTTTCTTCCAATTTTCAGTTTCATTGGCCTTTAGATTCCTTATCTTGCTACTAGGAAATGTAAAGAAAAGTGTTTTTATTATTTGCTCCAGGACTTTGAATCAGGTCAAAAACTTTCCAAAAATACAAAGGGTTGTTCTGAATTTCTTGAAATTACCTGTATTTAAAGATACTTAACTTGGTCAAGCTAAGTAAAGGTCACTCTCTCAACTCCTGCATTTTACTTTAATACTTTTTTTACTCTCTCTTTTGCTTGAACTCCCAAAGATATTCTTTCTTTAGTTATGACTCATTTCTATACCCCTCAGAAATAGAGACCTTTTACCATTGATTCCACTTCCTCTAATTCAATTGCTGTTCCGTTTGGCACGTACACATGGAAACTACTGGGTTTTGTGGTAATAGTAATTACTCCCCCTTTTTGCCTTATAGTTGTGCATAGATTTAAAAAGTAGATATGGGAGTGAGGTAAAGAGCAAATATCAATTGTATTGCCAGAAAAGATAGATCAAAGAGCACAACACAAACTAGAAGGTGAAATATACTGCTTGCTTTTTTCCACTGAATCAAACTTACATGTTGTCATAGATAGAGTGAACAGATAACTGCAGGCCAGGGTCCTACATGCTCAGCATCTTCTCTACACTTTCACAACTTGATAAATCAAATTGGAGGACATTCAAATAATAAGGTACAGAGAGTGACCAGAAGTTAGCCCCAATGTTCCTTTCTGGACAATATAGGAGAAGGTCTCTCTGTAAAAATGAGAGAAGAAAGATAATGGATGTTCCCACCAGTCAAATTACTTCCTACATAAAATGTCAATCAATCTACCAAAACTTAATTATGGGCCAGGTTAGCCCCATTGGTTATCAATTTGTATAAAATCAATCCCTGCCTTAAAAACTTACAAATCAGATGTTCCTTTATAAAACAAATTTAAAATCCTGATTAAAAGAGTTTAAATTAAAAAAAAAATCTTTAAAGCTTTACAATTATATTATGCAATGTTATAAAAGTTGACACAATATATTAACAAATCAACAAATGACAAGTGCTGATGAGGACGTGGAGAAAAGGGAACCCTAGTGCACTGCTGGTGGGAATGCAGACTGACACAGTCATGGAAAACAGTATGGAGTTTCCTCAAAAAATTAAATATGGAACTGCCATTTGACCCAGTGATCCCATTTCTAGGAATACTTGTATATCCTAAGAAACCGAAACACCAATCAGAAAGAATGTATGCATCCCTATGTTCATAGCAGCGCAATTTATAATAGCTAAGATCTGGAAATAGCCCAAGTGCCCATCAGTGGGTGAATGGATAAAAAAAGCTGTGGTACATTTACACCATTGAATACTATGCAGCAGTAAAAAAGAAGGATCTCTTACCCTTTGAGACAGCATAGAGGGAACTGGAGAGTACTATGCTAAGCAAAATAAACCAGTCAGAGAAAGACAAGTATCACATGATCTCACTCATATGTGGAATCTAATGAACAAAATAAACTGATAAACAAAATAGATCCAGAGACATAGAAGCATGGAACAGACCATAGTATCTCAGAAGGAAGGTGGGTGTGGGTGGGAAGAGATCAACCAAAGAACTTGTATACATATATGCATAACCCATGGACACAGACAATAAGGTGGGGCGGGCTAGGAGCGGTCATTGGGGGGAAAAGAAAAACATATATAATACTTTCAACAATAAAGATTTAATTTTTATAAAAGTTAACACAAGCCAAAACCAGTTTGGCTCAGTGGATAGAGCGTCAGCCTGCTGACTGAGAGGTCCCGGGTTCGATTCCGGTCAAGGGCATGTATCTTGGTTGCAGGCACATCCCCAGTGGGGGCGTGTGCAAGAGGCAGCTGATCGATGTTTCTCTCTCATCGATGTTTCTGGCTCTCTATCCCTCTCTCTTCCTCTCTGTAAAAAATCAATAAAATATATTTTTTTAAAAAAGTTAACACAATATAAGAAAAATATACTGTTGTATACTGAATATAATCAGTAACTCCAATTCAACTTTCAGAGTACCAGAAGCATGATTAGGAACATTAAAGCATTTTGTGGTTGAAAATAACTGAAAGTATTTTCCTGAAAGGAAAGGTGTGTAACAATTTAACAGCATGTGGAGTCTATTTTAAGTCTAAATCCATTTCTTTTAAATATAATATTTTAAAAAGTGAAAGTATATGTCCACTAGATGGCAGCAAATGAAATCTTTTAACAGTACTTCTGCTGAAGGAGAAGAGAAAGGAAGTCCCTGCTGCCAGTTAAGTCTTCAGGGGGAGCTAGGAATGTAGACAGAGACCAGGACTTGCAAAATGCAGTGGTAAATCAGATAAATCATCATCCAAATTATGATTACAGACTATCTCTATTGATCTCCTAAAGTTAAACTCTTTTAACACCAATTCCTTTGGACCTATATGTTCTAAGATAATACCACAGACAAACTGATCCAAGAGTAACTGTACACAGTCTTACAAGTTCTGAAAATACAATCACTGACTGTGACAGAGACTGGCCTAAATTACAAATTCTTATCAATATTTGCCAAGACCACCCCGTGGTTAACTCTAGCACCCTAACCCTTTATAGTAACCTTCCCTATGTCCCTTCTTTGGTATTCATTCTCTCTTGAGTTAGACTTGTAGAGTTGTTCCTGATGGTATCAGCTGATGAGCTTTAAGACATCAATGAAACATGCTATTTTTAAACTTATCAAGGAGTTATTTTCATAATTGCATATAATATTGAAATAAATTTATTTCAGGTACTATAAGTCAAATGTGACCAGTGCATCAAATATACATACTGACAAAGACTCTCTCCTCCTTGACTAAACTTTATTTTTTTAAATCCTCACCCAAGGATGTTTTCCCATTGATTTTTAGGGAGAGTGGAAGAGAGAGGCAAAGACAGAAAGAAATAGCAATGTGACTGAAACGAGCCTGACCAGAGCCCTGTTGGGAGGAGCTTGCAACCAAGGTGCTTGCTCTTGATTGGAATTGAACCCAGGCCCCTTCATCCACAGGCCGACACTCTATCCACTAAGCCAAACTGGCTGTGGCCTTGACTAAACTTTATATGAGCTCCCCTGAGCCCTCTTTTCAATAGTGTAAGCCAATCTTAGCAATGAACCTTGCTAAGTCATCACCCTTAGTATCTGATCAAGTTCCTCATTCTCCCCTTTGATGTATAAGTTGTTGGCCTATCTTTAGCAAGAATCCTGTTAGCAAGAATTTCTCTACTCTTGATGTCTACTCTTAGTAATTTTTCATCTACTAATACCCTCAACCTGCTTTTTGGCTATAAATCCCCATTTATCTTTGTTGTATTTGGAATTAAGTACAATTTCTCACTCCTATTGCAATCATCTTAAAGAAAGTTTTATTTAGCACTTGAACAACAGTAAGAAGTTGTAACAGTATTATTAGTTATAATACATGTTTATTTTTTAAATATTTACTTGTTTTTAAAACTTTAACATGTGATCTAACAATCATTCTAAATGGGTTTAAACCTGAATTTAATTTTAAAGTGCATTATCTCTAACAGGAATACATTTCTAAAGATCTTCTTCACCATTTATCTTTTCATTCAGCTGTATATTGCTTCCTTTATTGACCACCTAAATGATCTTCAAGTATCTCCAAATCCAATATGCTCAATCATATTGCACACTGAATTCCTAAATGTCCTACTTAACTAGTAAATATAACTTTATGTTTAATTCAACATCACACATTAATTAAAAAAAGGCCTCAGCTCTCCCAGATACTTCTGGGTGCCCCCTATTTCTACAAAGATGTCAATCAGGAAGAATATACCATGTTCATGGATTGGTAGAATCAACATCATCAAAATGTCCATACTACCCAAAGCAATCTATAGATTCAATGCAATCCCCATTAAAATACCAATGGCATATTTCACAGACCTAGAACAAACTTTCAAAAAATTCATCTGGAATAAAAAAAAGACCACAGATAGCTGCAGCAAGCTGTATTATAAAGCCACTGTTCTCAAAACAGCCTTGTACTGGCACAAGAACAGATATATAGATCAATGGAATAGAATAGAGAACCCAGAAATCAACCCAAACCACTATGCCCAATTACTATTTGACAAAGGAGGCATGAACATACAATGGAGTCAAGACAGCCTCTTCAATAAATGGTGTTGGGAAAATTGGACAGATACATGCAAAAAAATGAAACTAGACCACCAACTTACACCATACAGAAAAATAAACTCAAAATGGATAAAGGACTTAAACATAAGATGGGAAACCATAAAAATCCTAGAGGAATCCACAGGCAACAAAATCTCAGACATATGCTGAAGCAATTTCTTCACTGATACTGCTCCTAGGGCAATGGAAACTAACGAGAAAATAAACAAATGGGACTACATCAAAATAAAAAGCTTTTGCACAGCAAAGGAAACCATCAACAAAACAACAAGAAAGCCCACTGCATGGGAGAACATATTTGCCAATGTTATCACCAATAAGGGTTTAATCTGCAACATTTACAGGGAACTCATACAACTTAACAAAAGGAAGATAAACAATGCAATCAAAAAATGGGCAACGGACCTAAATAGGTACTTTTCAAAAGAAGACAGAAGGAAAGCCAAGAGACATATGAAAACATGCTCAAAGTCACTAATTATCTGAGAGATGCAAATCAAAACAACAATGCGGTATCATCTCACACCTGTCAGAATGGCTATCATCAACAAATCAACAAACGACAAGTGTTGGTGTGGATGCGGAGAAAAAGGAACCCTTTTGCACTGCTGGTGAGAATGCAGACTGGTGCAGCCACTGTGGAGAACAGTATGGAGTTTCCTCAAAAAACTAAAAATGGAATTCCCATTTGACCCTGTGATCCCACTTCTAGGAATATATCCCAAGAAGCTAAAAACACCAATCAGAAAGGATATGTGCACCCCTATGTTCATAGCAGCACATTTCACCATAGCTAAGATTTGGAAACAGCCTAAGTGCCTATCAGCAGATGAGTGGATTAAAAAACTGTGGTACATCTACACAATGGAATACTATGTTGCGGTAAAAGAGAAAGAATTCTTACCATTTGCAACAGCATGGATGGAACTGGAGAGAATTATGCTAAGTGAAATAAGCCAGTCAGAAAAAGATAAATATCACATGATCTCACTCATTTGTGGAATATAATGAGCAACATAAACTGATGAACAAAAATAGATCCAGAGACAGAGAAACATCAATCAGAACGTCAAACCTCAGAGAAGGTAGGGGATGGTGGGGGTAAGGGGAGAGATCAACCAAAGGACTTGTATGTATGCATATAAGCCTAACCAATGGACAATGGACACAGACAACAGGGGGGTGGGGGCATGAGCAGGAGTGGGGGTGGGGGGGGGATAATAGGGGGTTGAGGACACATATGTAATACCTTAATCAATAAAGAAATTTTTTTAAAAGATGTCAATTAGGGAGTCATTCCTGAGCATCTACATATTGTTTATCTTTTATTCCAGCTCCTTTCCTTTCAAAGCAGTTTATTATCTGTAAAGGTATTTCAGGAAGCCCTAAAACTCATTTGACAGCTTTTAGCTTTCTTTCTAAGTGTTTTAAACCTTATCTCTGTTGTACCTTACAGCAAGCATTGATTTAGGTTGTTTTGCTTCTTGAAAACATTATTACTTACTTAAATTCTACTGGTTCACTAAGGATAATCTCAATGTTGCTCTCTCTCTATAGGCTTTTGTGAGAACATCTGCAAATATATTTCCCTCCTCAATTTATTCAATTTCTACCCATTGGTTGAGGGACTAACTTGTAGAAGGCTACACAGAGTATGTACTTTTTTAATATAAAAGTTTATTATTCTAATAAGTTGATAAATAATTATCTTTTTTGAGTATCTACTATATTCCAGGAACTGTGCTAGACACTTTTACTATATTACTTGTAATCCTCACAATACCTTTCAAATAGTTTATTATTATCCTTATTTTACAAATGAGGAACTAAGGATCAGAACATGTAAAAGACTTACCCCAGATCACATAATAACTAAGCAGAAGAGCTGGATCCAAACTCTATGTTTTATTCACTCTACAGGATGCTTCCTTCATGCTCCCCTCATTTTATTTTCCTCTGGTTTTAAAATTATTTAGCATTTCATTTATCCAGTGGGCTAGATTTCTAATCTCAATAAATTAATCTCAGTATACTTTCCTCATGGGACGCCAAAAAACAAAGTTAAATAAAAAGCCTGTAATCATTGAAAGAAAGTAGTACTTATAGCACCCTCATTTAAAATATTTTTTTGCAGTAGGTTGCAGTCATTTTCGCCTAGAACTTGCAGATCTTGCTTTTTTGGTGTGGAATATGTAATGCTTGACAACATAATTACAGGAGGCAGAATATTAGAAACTGTAGCAAAAGTAACTACTCTCAAGCAGTGAGGAAGCAAGCATAATTTACCAGTCCAGGTAAGCAAACAAGGGCCATTTACTAAAGGCATACAGTTCTATATCCCTTATTGTTGAGGTCATCCCCATATTAAACTACATTAATGTATACCATTATGTTGTTTATCTGCTTTATTGACTCATTTGTTAAAGAGAGTTGCATGAATTATCCTCCATAAGTTACTTTAGTGAGTAGTTCTTCCTACATACATGTTTAGCTGAAATTGATATTATGTGGAGGGTATTTAACAGGATCTCTTACACATTTATTGTTTAATTAAAACTGGTGTCTCAATATTTCTAAAGCTCTTTGAATCTATAGAAGTACAGATATTAAAATCACTTTGTGTTTTCTAGAAGTTAACAAGTGACTATTATGTAAAATTTCAATATAGGCATTGAAATATAGCTACCAATTGAAATACTCCCTGATAAATTTGATCTGTCTTTCAGGAAAATACTCTACATATGATCTTCAATTCATTATTATCAGGGCAAAAACTGAAAACAAGCCAATACCATCAATATGGAAGTGGTTAAATAAATTAGAGTTAATTCATTCAATGGAATTCAATACAGACATTGTTTCTTCATATAAAAATAGACCACATAGATTGCTGAATATGATGTTAGCTAAGGTTAAATGTGCAAGGCAAAAAAAGATCCACTATTTCTTTTTTAAATATTTAGACTGCAATTCTTATGGCTGGATGGCAACATCCTGTATTATATAAGAAAAACCCTGTGGTGAGACATTTCTCCACTTGAATAAATACTAATATTTAAAAAGACACAACTAACTTATTAAATTTGGCTTTAAAAACAAATTTATTATAGAAATGGGAAAACATAATTTTATAGTAAGATGTAAAAAATATGGAGGCACACTCTCCCTCCTGGAGCACTTCATATGCCATGCCTTTCCCTTCTCCTTTTCTTCTCTCTCAGGGTCCCCAGGGGACTTGCAACCAGGGTAGCAGTGGGTAGCGGCAGCTCATCTCTGGCTAACCCCCTGAACCTGTCCCCAAGGTCCCCTTTTCTCAGGCTTCTCAGTGAGCCAAAGCAACCCAGCCTAGGATCTCCTGTTGCTTCTTCTACCTTAAGCCCTTCCTTGTTTCACAGTCCTCAGCTTTAATAAACATACTTTTAAAATATGTATATATATCCTACATAATAAAATGGTAATATGTAAATTACCATCACTCCGCTACGCCCACGATTGGGCCAGCAGGAGGCGCAGGGGGCGGGACTCAGGGTGGCCGGGGTAGCTGATTGGGCCAGCAGGACGCTGAGCTCGCGGCGCCACTGGCGCCGCGAGCTCAGCGTCTGTGCCATGGCTGCCGGAGGCTTTCGGAAGGCCTGGGGCACCGGCGGACAGCCGGCCAGGTCCCCCGCGATCAAAGGCCAAAGCAGGGGACCTGGCCGGCTGTCTGTTCCGGCGCAAGGCCTTTCGAAAGCCTCCGCCGCGCCGGAGGCTTTCAGAAGGCCTGGGGCACCCGCGGACAGCCGGCCAGGTCCCCCGCGATCAAAGGCCAAAGCGGGGGACCTGGCCGGCTGTCTGCTCCGGCGCAAGGCCTTTCGAAAGCCTCCGCCGCGCCGGAGGCTTTCAGAAGGCCTGGGGCACCCGCAGACAGCCAGCCCGCTGGTGCACCAGGTGCATGATTAAATCATGCACTGGGCCTCTAGTATATATATATGATACCAAGGCATCAGTGAAGTAATTAATAGCTAAAAGAATTATTATTAATTCTGTGATTTAACAAATTTTAGCCTGCAAATAACATATATTTAACTTTTTAGAACTGATAGGAACTTCTGTAATTAATTGCATACTCCGTTATGGTAGCCACCATATGGCTACAAATGTGGCTATTGTGTGCTTGAAATGTGAACAGACCAGTGAATCTGAAACAATGAGTAAAATGTTAAATATCCACTATGATGATTGATAGAGAGTAAGTACACAACAAATTGCATTTTTCTTTTTCATTTCCTCTTTTTTTGTTTTTTTTCAATTTTAAAAATCCAACAAGTTATCCTAGATTCTAGAAATGGAGACATACACTAACAAAGCAGTTTACCATCTAGGATCTTAGTGTTATAAATAATGAACTCTATTTTAAACTAGAAATGCAAATATTGGAGAAAAGAACTGTGGTTATTTTGTTGATATATTTTTTTTATTTTTAAATGTAAATTATTTACAGTTTTTATTTTAAAATTTACTTTATTTTAAATAAAAATTATAGTTTTGTATTTTTAATTAATTTTCATTTATATTATCACCTTCATAACAACCATATGAAATAGGGTAGGGAGAACCTCCATTTTATAAATAAGGATTCTTGAGTTGAAAGAGTTTAAGTGAATTGCCCAAGACATTTAGTTAATAAACTAGAGGACCATTGCACGAAGATTCGTGCAATAGGCCTTCCTTCCCCTGGCTGCCGACAACGGTTTTCCTCTGTCACCCAGGACCCAGGCCTTCACTCCGGCTGCAGCAGAGAAGCAAGCCTCTTCAGTCTTCAGTCTTTAATCGTCTTCAGTCTTTAGTCTTCTTCAGTCTTTAGTTTTCAGTCTTCAGTCTTCTTCAGTCTTTAGTCTTCAGTCTTCACTCTGTGCCTGTGTATGCAAATTAACCCACCATATTTGGTGGGTTAATTTACATACTAACTCCTGATTGGCTGGTGGGCATTGTGGAGGTATGGTCAATTTGCATATTTCTCTCTTATTAGTGTAGATAGAGAGGTAAATCTTGAGCTTGGTCTCAGATTACAAAGGTGGTACATTTTGTATTTATAATAACTACTTCCTACTAGGTTAAATATATTATTTGAATACAATGTGTATATTTAGTTGAAGCACATATTATCTTTATTTAAAGATTTTGACATTTATTTACTATTATGTAATCCAGTTCAAGATTTGAAGGGGATGAAGAACAGACTGTTTTGCTTTTTAAATGTTTCTTTTAACTAGTTTTAAATTTATAAAAGTTACACTTAATTTATTATGCAATAAAAGTTGTGAAAAAAATTACACAGAAACATGAAATAGACTTTTGCCCAAATGTACAATTCTCTGTACTAACTCATGAACAGGTTTCCTTTTTTAAAAAACTTATGTTTGTAAGCCAAGACTCTATAATAAAAATATGCTCTTAATCTTAGAGAAAGTGCTTCCAAATCACTATTTAAAAATCCTTCTCTCTCAAGAGAAACCAGTTTTACTTGCATGGTAACTACTGTTAATGTTCTGTTTGAGTGGCCCTAACTGGTGATATTTATTTTTATAATTTACCATTGAGAAATAGAACAAATAAAATGGAGTCACTGTGGTCAAGCTACTAAATTATTAACTTAAAGTGAGTTGAGGCATAAGGAAATGATTATCCTTCTTTTAACTGCCTGGGAACTTAAACCTTGAAACTTTTCAATCCTGCATCAATACTTGGATGTGCATCAGTATGTGTGTGTTAATGCCTGGACATAGATCAGAATTCCAGTTAACCATCTGAATGACCTCAATAAGAAATGTTCCATTATCTAGGCCATCAGACATCTGGTGAATACTTATCTTGGACCACCAATCCAGGGGCTGTGAATACAGAACTGATTCTTCTCAAGAATGTTCTTTTACTATAAAATTCTCAGATTTTTCTTTTTCCTTTGGAACACTCTCAGTATTGCTTAGGTGTGTTTCTAGTTTGCAAACCCTAAGACCCTTGAATAAATCTTTGTCCTTTATTTATAGCCATAGTTTCCTGACTCTTTTTGAGTATGTTCAATCAACATCATTATGACACATTTGAAATCACAAAATAGTTTTTTGGAATCAAATGCAAAATATCAGGAAATGATCAGATATTACATGAAAAAAAAGTAGAAGTACAAAAATATCTTAATTCAAAACTGTAATTCTACAACTTTGAAAAAGTTATGAAGGATGGAAAATAAAATGGTATTTATTCTCAAAATAAGGAAAGAAGAGAAAGGTCTAACTAGTTTATCTAAAAACTCATTGAAACAATAATGAGATCTTTGTGTTTAAATTTTAGTTTAGCCCGGCCAGCGTGGCTCAATGGTTGAGTGTCAACCTATGAACCAGGAGGTCATGGTTTGATTCCCAGACAGAGCACATGCCTGGGTTGCAGTCTCAATCCCCAGTTTGGGGTGTGCAGGAGGCAGCCAATCAATGATTCTCTTTAATCATTGATGTTTCTATCTCTCCCTTTCCCTTCCTCTCTGAAATCAATAAAAATATATATATTTTTAAAAATTGTTCTATTGAAGAATTCACTTTTGTGACTAGCCTATGTCTATGCTATTCCTTTTGTTAGAGAGAGAAAGGGAAAAGCTCCTTAACAAATATCTACCTGGGAATTTCTATATAATAAAGATAAGTTTGACATCTCTTAAAGTAATCTGCACAGCCACTGAATTCTTCTTGATCTTCTGGAGTTTAATGGCTAGAGCACCCTCCAAAGATTATTATTGTCAAATGAAAAATTATCCTGAAAAGGCAGAGGGAAGAAGAAAGGGAAGGAAAGAGGGAGGGAAACTTGGCAGCATCTTGGAATCACTGGGGAATTTAAAAAATCATAATTCTTGGATCTCACAAACCAGAGATTCTGAATTAATTGAGCTGGCATGTGACCTGGTATTGAGATTTTTATAAGCATCAAAAATATTTTAAATATGAAATGAAGGTTATGTAGTTATAGTTTATCTGGTGAACTAAAGGAGACTGTAGAATTGTTGGAAATTTACTAAGGTTTATAAGGTCCCAATAAATTATGAGCCAACAAAATATTTAGTATATCATTAATATTCATTAGTAAATATTCCCAATACATGCAATGGATCAAGAAAAGATTAAATCAAAGGCCAAATTGGCAGTCAGTATTTCACCAGTAATGTTTGTCAAAAGTGAGCTTCTACTTATGATTTACTTTGTGTAGGTTTTCAACTACTAACCATCTCTACACTAACATTGGCCAGTTATTACTTTCTGAGGAAAGAGGTAAAGGAAAGAAAAGAATACAGTACTGAAGGAAATTTGAAGAGCAGGAGAATTAACTTTTACCTGCTCAAAAGGTTGAATATTAAAATGTATCTGATAGCCTCATAACACAAATTGTGATTTATTAAACATCTATCCTGCCACTTGCACTGTGCTAGAAGCCTTTCATGCCATCATAGAGCCTGCATTATTTCCATAATACTTTAGTTTTGTCACCACAGCTAATATTTGCACTAATAATGTATCAACAAGTATTTGAAGTGTTTCTCCAACATATTAAATTCCCTTTCAACACCTTATTCCCATTAGATGTTTAATAAAAGTCTATCTACCTGCCATGAACAACACTGGCAAAAACTTTGAGAGATAGGAAGTTAAAAATGAATAATCCTATATAATAAAAGGCTAATTTGCAAATAGACTGAACAGCGGAACAACCGAACAACCAGTTGCTATGACGTGCGCTGACCACCAGGGGGCACGCGCAGAACATGAAGGGTGTTGGCAGCAGGCAGCAGAGTGTGGAACATGGTGGGCATCAGCTGCAGTGGGATGGTGGAGTAGGTGAGCTGGGGGGGGGGGGGGCGCAGACCAAGGCGGGGTGCCATGGGGGCGAGCCTCTGGTGGTTACTGAAAATTCTTTGCTCCCACGCGCCACAGTCCTGCCCAGCACTCGCACCTGCTGCTAGCACTGGCCCCACTCACACCCGCTGCTGGCACTGGAGCCGCTGTTCACACCTGCTGCCGGCACCTGGTGCCGGCCCCAGCCCTGATCGCTTGACGCCATCAGCAGGTGCTAGCAGCAGCTGCCATCCCTGATGGCCCCTCAGGGCTTCTCCACCTCCCCCTGCTCCTGAGGGGGGATTGGGGCTGGCAGCCACCTCTCACACCCGCTGCCAGCTCCTGGCACTGGTCCTGATCGCTTGGCGCCGTCAGCAGGTGCAAGTGGCAGCTGCCGGCCCCAATCACCCCTGAGGGCTTCTCCATCTCCTGCTGCTCCTGAGGGGCAATTGGGGCAGAAGCCACTGATTGCACCCACTGATGGTGGTGCCATCTCTGCTCACACCTGCTGCTGGTGCCAGCCCCAATCACTGGGCGCCGTCAGTGGGTACAAGTGAAGCCAGCACCATCAGCTCATAGGAGCAGCGGCAGGAGGGGGCTGCTGGCAGACAGGAGATGGGGAGCTGCACCAGGAGGGGCTGGGTGGGGGTGGGGAGGTGGGCCGAGACCTGCCCCTGTGCCCACCACAGCCTCACAGCCCACAGTTCCTTTCAAGGTGCACGAATTTGTGCACTGGGCCCTAGTATTTTAATAAAATAGGCAAAGAAAACACTATGAATTTAAAAATTACTGTTTAAAAAAATCCTAATTTAGTTGTTATAACCTAAATCCTAAAGGGGAATTGTGTCTAGATACTGAGTTGCAGTAGTTTCAAGTCTGCAGAGCATCAATTAGTTTGTTGAATCATTTGATTAAGAAACCCTTAGAGAAAGAAAAATATTCTAGGCTTGTGCTTTTCATTTATGATTTCTTTTGTCCAAGTTTTTTAACTAATAATCATCTCTAAAGTAACATTGGCTAGTTATTGTTACAGTAATTCTGTCTGTTTCAATCATATACACACATACATGCACACAAATATACAAACATATACATTATGACTGTATATCTGTGTACTGAATCACAGTGTAAAATATATTTTATTGTAGGTGTGGTTAAAATTTTTTAATATGCTAGACTAGGGAAAATTATGTGCTCTCCTAGTTTTCTGCAAGAACAGAATTTTATTGAGTTATTAAAGTGAAATATTTACATGTAAACAACTTCATTCCACATTCAATTATCTTTATAGTTTGGAAATATTAGGAATATAACGATGAGAACTCTTGGATTTATTTTCCTTAGGCAGTATTACGGACATACGTAGGAAGAGTAATATTTTGGGTTTAAAAAAAATATTTAATACTCACCCAAGAACATGTTTTTGATTTTTATTTTGGTGAGAGAGGAAGGGAGAGGGAGACAAGTCGATGTGAAAAAGAAACATAGATCAGCTGCTTCAGGTACACAGTCAACCGGGGACTGAACCCAAAACCTGGGTATGTGTCTTGACCTGGGATCCAACTGGTGACTTTTTGGTGCATAGGACAACACTCATCCAACTGAGCTGTGCCGGCCAGGGCGCCAAATGCATTCTTTATTAAGGAGGGTGCTCTTGCCCTGTCAAATGGCAAAGATTCCCCTTGTTTTCTGAAGTTTCTAGGGTTTCTAAACCATATGCTAGACCTCACTGTGCCTTTAAGAATTCATTACAATTTCAGGAGTTTCCTTGCTATCTTTTTTTTTTTTTTAATTCTTTGTTGTTTAAAGTATTACATGAGTCTCCTTTCCCCCCCCGCATTGACCTCCCCCCGCCACCCCTCCCCCAAGCACAAGCCCTCACCACCCTACTGTCTGTATTTATAATTGCTACCTCCTTCTATCTCTGCCAAAGGTGAAAGTGTTCATGTGTCCCATCCTTTTTCTGAGGGGTTTGTTAGCCTTTGGAATCAATTTACCTTGTTGCTTTGGAAATGTAGCTCTTCCATGGGCAGAAAAGGTGATAGTATTTTATATTACTCAGCTTTTTTTTTTTCTTTTCTTTTTGATTATGAGTGGGGGTAACATTCTACATGGCTCTCTATATTCTGAGTGGAAGCAAAAATCCTAGTACCATTTATTTTGAACAAAGCTGGCTTTCCCCCTCTGCTCTCAGGCCGTGCCCAGTCTGGTACCAAAGCACAAGAATAGGAGTCCCCCTACTTTTCTACCTCCGAGGAATTCTGTTTCCTTTATGCTTATTGATGTTATGAAGCGATGAGGAGGGCATCCTAGTTAAGCAGGAAAGGAGCATAGGAAAAGTAGGGCATTGTTTCTGCTTATGTAGTGACCACTATTTGACTGACCAGGTCTCTCAGTACAGATGGGATTCCATTTTCACTCACTGATGGGCACAGAGCTCTGTTGAGGCAAGCTCAGGCCTCAGGTCAGGGGTGGGGTCTGTGGAACCCTTCTGCCTAGCTCTTCTTAGTGATTTCTGCCCTCCCCCCGTCCACCCTCAGTTAACCAGCCCCAGCACTTTCTAGCAGCACAAAAATTTGTTGAAGAGCTGGATTTTTTTAAAAAAGTTTAATTATTTTTTTAACACAGTGTCTAATCCATGGGAGGGAAGATAGTTTCAATTTTCCTGGGAAGTCATCCTTCCCACATACATGGTCTGAATAACATACTTTGCCTTTGTAGAAGAAAAGAAAACCAATAAAAAGTTACATTTTCATATAAACAACACACACATTTCATGTCCTATAACTGTTCTCCTACAGTCTTTATTTTCAGTTAAGATGTTTGCACCTGCAAAAGTAAATTACACTCCAGGTCTCATCCCCTTATTTAGGAAGGAAAATAATAATCCTTTCTATTCTTGGCTAGAAATAGAGTTTCTAGGACAATAATTTTTATGTGTAAAAGCACTTTACTTAGAGCATTCAATGGAACACTGTTTTATGATCTTTGCTGGTTTCTCCAAATGTGGTAGAAGTGTCTTTTTCATGTCTTCTGATTTCTCCTCCTTCAACAATTTTTAGGTCCTTTCTAGTGAGATTATTCAGTTAGAAAAGCACTACAGTATAAGAAGTCGTGGGGGGGGGGGGGTGGCGAGGGAGGGGTGTTGGGGGACAGTTCCTCTATCCCATCACTGCACATTTCTCTTTCCTTGCTTCCTAAAGAGAAGACTTCTATTAGAGTTACTGGGGTGTCCTGTCTATGTTAGTTATCAGGGTCCAGTAGTAAAAAAAAAAAAAAAAAAAAAAATTTTTTTTTTTCTTTCTCTCTGCCCCTCTCCCAGGTGGAAGCCAAGAGGAAATAGCCTTGGATGATCTCTCAGGGCAACTGTCAACGGAGCTCCGGCAGGGACGTTTGCCTCCAGCCCAAGAAAGAACGCTCCCTCTGGCAGGCGCCCATTCCCTGACGTCCACTCCCGCGGGCCGGTCAGTTGGAGCAGGCGGAGCAGGCGCTCGGCCATGGGGAGCAACAGGCCACCCAGCCCGAAGGCGAAGGCGCCCGCCCAGCCCCGGCGGGAGCGCCCCAGCCTCAGCTGGCGCCCTCAGGCCGTGCAGGGAGCCCCCGTGGAAGAGGAGCCCCAGGCCATGCAGTCCCACGTCCTGCGGGCTGAGCCTGCAGACAGCACCGCGTTCAGCGAGGGCGGGAGGGCCAGGGGAAAAGCCTGGAATATGGGTGCTATTTCAAGTAGCGTGATCAAGTTCCACAATCTCCCCAAACTGAAAAGAAGCAGGGCTAGGGCCATAGCCCCCTTGACCAAGAAGCCGGAAGAAACTGGGAAGGAATACTGCGGCTTGTGCTGTATAGTTGTTCCCAGTTGCCAGCGTTTTAGTGACATCCACTGCTTCCTGGTTTTCCTCTACATGCTGCTGGTCTCTCAGGGTGAGCCTCGGCTGGGGGGGCGGGGCGGGGGGGGGGCAGCAGGGGCCGCTCAGTGTTGTCTAGGTGGGGGAGGCAGGAGAGGGACCAGGTGGTCCAGTTTGAGGCAGCTGTCCTCTCTAACATTGGAAAGGTATGACTAGGATAAAAGCTGGCTAAATGGGCTGTCACCATGGGTTTGGGCTCCTGTCCTCAAACACCTTATTGGCACAGTTACCTCTCACAGGGCGGGTGATAGGGGTCTGGCCTCCAGAGAGCCACCTGGAGAGAGTAGTGTTGAGTCATTACTGTTGTTTGGTCACCAACCCTGAGAAGCTCAGGGTTGAATTACTTGGGGGATTAAATAAAGTTGAAAACAAGACCTGTGACTGCCAGGTTGTTTCTGCTTCTGACCACAATTTTGAGACACATGGGCCAAGCCATTTCCTTCCTGGATCTTGTTTCCTCGTGTGTGAATACAGGAGGTCGAGTCGGGCTTCAAACAATCTATAAGAGAGAACCAACCGCAACTCAGAGGTGTTTATCTTTGCCCACACAGCTTGAAGAAGAATGTGGATTTGAATGCCTTTAGAAGGGTATGCATTCCCTACATGGCCGAGGCCCTCACCACTGCCTTTGCACCTACGTTCTTTAGTAGTCTGTACACCCTGATGGCCTGGGAGTGTGCTAAACATGGTATCTTTTTTGTTCTAAAATGCTATGTTGAAATAAGTGTAATAAAAAAGTCTAAATGTGATTAGAATCATATGAGAGGAGCAAATAAACAGTCATTAGTGTTTTTTTTTCTTGATACCATCAAATAAGTTTCTCTGAGGAATAGGCATTTGAATTAAGCCTTGATAAACAGATAGAGTTCTGATAGCTTGGAATGTAATTAAGGAGTATTTATTGAATTAATGAATGAATGTGATGTTTTGATGAATAAATACTGAGATACAGGAAAGCCTTGTTTCAGAATGGTGAGTGACTGATTTGCCTGGATGATGGTTTTACCCAAGCACCAAAAAGGATAATTATACTTATTTTCTTTATTGTCTCAACCCCTCCCCCAGAACTAATATAGTGACTGAGGCAGTAAAGACACTCAATAAATATTTATTGAATACCTAAATAAATAAAAAGGAAGGAAAATACAAATTGTAGCCATATTATGAAGGTCTTTAAATACCCGAGAGAGAATTTTGAAAGGATACTAGAAGGTGTTTCCTTTCCACTAGCGTACTGGGCAATAAGTGAGGTGCTTTGTAGGCTTCTTCTCACTTAATATAGCCTCCTTATTATGTGGGTGATGAGGAGCCATTGAAGCTTCTTGAACAAGTGGTTGACAGTGAATGTTTAGCTCTACTATTTATTAACTGACTATACAGGCCATTGGCTCAGCTTAGGTATAACATTGAGTCTTGCATTCATAAAAATGGCATATCTATTCACTTATGTATTTATCAGTTGATATATTTATTGTTAAATTTTAAACAGTTTTGAAATAATTTCAAACCTATGGAAAGGGTGCAAAGAATTCCGAGTCCCCTTCACCCAATTTCTCTAGTTGTTTACATTTACCACATATGTTGTCTTTCACCTTTTCTTTCCCTGAACATATAGATTTTTTTCAGACGTAGTGCCTCATTACTGCTAAACACTCCAGTATACATCTTCCCAAAGTGAGGACACTTTCCTATATAACCACCATTCACCCGCCCAGTCAAGACTGTGTCAGTGCACACTACCATCAAACTATGAACTGATGATCTCACTCAGATGTTGCCAACTGTTCGAATAGTCTCCTTTTCCGCCCAAAAGTCTATCCAGGAATACATGTTGCATTTAGTTGTCGTATTTTGGACGTCTTCTTTAATCTGTAACACTTTCTCATTCCCTCAAGCCCCCTTTCATATCTTGTGACCATGCAAGTCTTAAAGTATATGGGTTTTTCATTCCTTATGTTGAACTTCAACCTGGGTATGTTTGATGTTCCTGTATGATCAGGCTGTAGGCCATTCGTGCCTGCCTGCCTGTCTGCCTCTCTCCCTCCCCTTTTCCCTCCAATTTGTGGTTTGTCTTTTTATTTTCTTACCTGATCTTGTTGAATGAAAAAAGGGTTCAGTTCTATTGAAGTCCAGTTTGTTAGTTTTTAAATGGTTTATTCTTTTTGGTTTCTATTTTAAAAAGTATTGCCTAAGTCAATGTCATGAAGATTTTCTGTTTTGTTGTCTTATCGAAGTTTTATAGTTTAGCCCTTATGTTTAGGTCTCTGATCCATTTTGAATGAATTTTTTTTGTGTGTATGGAAAGGAACACAGTTTATTTTTTTCCATATAGAATCTTATTCCAACATTATTGAAAAGACTGTATTTTATACCATTGAATTATTTTGGCACTTTTGTTGAAATTCTGATCTTTTTTCTGAGTCTATTTATAACCTTTGTATTCTGTTCTATTGACCTAATATGTCTATACTTATGCAAATATTATATTGCATTGGTTACTGTGGCTTTATTTTATTTATTGAAATCAGGTATTCTTTTGACTTTGTTTTTTTGTAAAAAGTTGTTTTGGCTGTTCTAGATACTTTACCTTTTCCACATGTTGATTTCTATAAAAACTTATTGGTATTTTAATTGGGATTTCTTTGATTCTATAGATTTGCAGAAAATTGGCATCTTAACAATATTGAGTGTTTTCATGCCTGATCATGGTATGTCTCTTTTCTTATGTAGGTTTTGTATCCTTCAACATTGGTAAATTAACTTATTTTCTTAGGATATTTTACATACATGATCATGTCACCTGTGAGTCAGGACAGTTTTATTTCTTTCTTTCCAATCTGTATGTTTTGTTACACTGGTTAAGACCTCCAATACAATGTTGAATAGAAATTTGAAAAGAGAAGTTGTTTTTCTTTCTGATTTTAGGTAGAAATAATTTAGCCTTTCTCAATTAAATATGTTAACTGTAAGTTTTTTGTAATCCCTTTATTAGTTTGAGGATGTTACCTTTTATTCTTAGCTGGTTAAGAAATTTTATCATGAATTGGTTTTGAATTTTATCAAGTTTATTTTCCCCCTGTGTCTTCTGAGACAGTTATATGATTTTTCTTAATTATTTTATTAATATTATATATTGCATTCTTTTATTTTTTATATTTAACCAACCTTGCATTCCTGGAGTAAACCATTATTACTAAATTATTATCTTTTGTATATGTTGCTGGATTCAATTTGCCAAAAGTTTGTTGTGTCCTCTTCAGCTAGGTCTGGATTTTAGCCCTTGAGTTTCCATCTCAGTCCTAGGGGAAGTGGTTCTTAGGCTAGATATTTCTATATTCTTTGACATTCTCTTTACTTCTTACTAGCTAATTCCTTGTTACTTTAATCCTCTGTTATAGTTAATAATTCTTTATAGCAAACTGTCCTTGTTCAAATTACTGTGTGGTTTCTCTCTCCTGATTATATTCAGACTATTATGGAATTGGTATCAGGGGTTAGTCCCATAATATCGATATGTATAAAAGGCTAATATGCTAAGTGTACATCCAACCGGTAGTTATGATGCTCACTGACCACCAGGAGGCAGATGCTCAATGCAGGAGCTGCCAAGCTGCAGTGACTTGGCAGCAGCGGTTCTCGGATGACTCACCCTGAAACCAGAGAGGAGGGAATCTAATTCCTTGTGGGGCCGCATGATTCCACCATCGGCTGTGGGTTATGTTATTGTTAGGGCACTGTCGGCCCGAATCTGGTTTACTGCACACTTGCATTTGCATTCCACACCCTGTACAACAGCAACTTTGCAGAGTGCCCTCTTGTACTCCGGGACCCCTGGAGGTATGTCAGAGAGCCGGTTTTGGCCTGATCCCCACAAGCCAGGCCGAGGGACCCCACCTGCCAGAGGGACCCTGCTCATTCTGCAGATGCCCTTTGAGCCATGGTGCCACCCCAGGTGCAGCTGGCCAGGGAAGGACCGTGGGAGGTTGGCTCTAGGATGTGTCTGGACCGTCTCACCCAGTCCCATCCTGCCAGCCACCTTCTCATTAATTTCCTTTCAATGTGCACAAATCCATGCACCGGGTCATTAGAATACTCATAAAGATGGGATTTTAGGATTGGTTTTGTTATGCTTTTAATCTTGAGTCAAGTGCTAAGCTCTTTGCCAATGGGAAATGGATGGTAATTCTTGGCATGCAGCGGCTTCACAATTCATCAAGTTATCCCCGTGTTTATTGAGATGAAGTGTCAATTGAAGCATGTACCTTGAAAGCCCAAGCGGCTGCTGCACTTTGGTAGTAATGTTGACTATAAGGACTCTGGTGTTGGATGGAATCTTTTCAGTGTCCTTAAGAATTTATGAAGAGAAATGGCAAACTCAGGTCTCAAATTTCAGCTCAAGTCATGGTCTGAGAATTTAAAAACTCCCATCAAAGCGCTAAATAAAGTAAGCTCTCATTTTATTTATTAAACTGTAGAGCTCATATTTCTGGGAATGAAACACAAAATTTAAATGTATGGGCTAATGAGTTATAAAGACAGTTGAATTCACAATATCACCAGTTTGTCCTGTTTCTTCCCCTCTGTTATGTATCCAAGAAGAGTTATTAATTTTTTCAGACTGTTCAGTTTGTAACCTGTTAGGATACAATGGTGACTTCCAAGCTCTTTACATGTAGAGCTAGAATAATCGGTAAGTTTTTGTGTGGACATATATTTTGTTTCTCTGGGATTTATACCTAGAAGTGGAATTTCTGGGTCATATAGTAACTCCATGATTAACTTTATAATTATGTTGTAGAATTTTCATGTATAGGGTGGGGCAAAATAGGTTTAAAGTTGTTCATATGGAAAATAATCCAACAATTAATAAGTAATAATACAAGAATATATTCTGTTTCATGTACTTACAACTATAAACCTACTTTTGCCCCACTCTGTATGTACTTTATCAGTTTAATGAAGTTACCTTTTATTTCCAGTTCATTGAGTATTTTTATTATGAAAGTGTTTGGATTTTGTAAATTTTTTTTCTGCATTCTGATATTCATTTGGTTTTTGTTCTGTATTATCTTAATACAGTGAATTACATTGATTAATTTTCATATATTGGAATGAAATTAAGGAGGCTCCAGGCTATGCACATTTAACTTTGACAAAACATTACTATATAATAAAGAGGTAATATGCAAATTGACCATCATGCCCTCACTCAAGATGGCCACCCCCATGTGGGCACAAGATGGCCACCACAAGATGGCCTGCAGGAGAGGGCAGTTGGGGGTGACTGGGCTGGCAGGGGACCAGGCCTGCAGAGGAGAGAAGTTCGGGGCGATTGGGCCAGCAGGAGAGGGCAGTTGGGGGGACCAGGTTGGCAGGGGACGGCAGTTACGGGCGACCAAGCTGGCATGGGAGGGCAGTTAGGGACGATTAGGCTGACAGGGGAGGTCAGTTAGGGGCGACCAGGCCGGCAGTAGAGGGCAGTGAGGGGTGATTGGGCCAGTAGGGGAGGGCAGTTGGGAGTGATTGGGCCAGCAGGGGAACAGTTAGGCATTGATCAGGCAGGCAGAAGTGGTTAGGGGCAATTAGGAAGGCAGGCAGGCGAGCAGTTGGGAGCCAGCAGTCACGGATTGTGAGAGTGATGTCCGACTGCCGGTTTAGGCCAGATCCTAAACCAGCAGTTGGACATCCCCCAAGGGGTCCCAGATTGGAGAGGGTGCAGGCTGGGCTGAGGGACAACCTTCCCCCCCCCCCCCAAACGAATTTTGTGCACCAGGCCTCAAGTCCTATATAATAAAACTCTAATATGCAAATCAACCAAATGGTGGAACTACCAGTCGCTATGATGCGCATTGACTGCCAGGGGCTGGATGCTCAATGCAGGAGCTGCCCCCTGGTGGTCAATGCGCTCCCACAGGGGGAGTGCAGCTAAGCCAGAAGCTGGGCTCACAGCTGGTGAGCGCAGTGGCGGTAGCGGGAGCCTCTCCCGCCTCCGCAGCAGTCAGACATCCCCTGAGGGGTCCTGGACTGCAAGAGGGCACTGGCCGGGCTGAGCTAACCCCCCACGCCCGCAGTGCACAAATGTCGCGCACTGGGCCTCTAGTTTAAAATAATAATAAAGACAATTTATTTGAAGAGTTTTATAAAGTATTTGTTAAAAAAAAAAAGAATCTCTGAATGATTTTGGATGAAATATTTCAGTACAGAAACAGAACTAAAACATTATTAAGTAGTGTTTTCTTAGATATACTAGGGGCCTGGTGCACAAAATTCGTGCACTGGGGAGGGGTCCCTCAGCCCAGCCTGCCCCCTCTCACATACAGGGAGCCCTCAGGGGATGTCCTATTAATAGCTTAGGCCCGCTCCCCATTGGGAGCGGACCTACGCTGCAATCTGGCCTCCCTTTGCTGGAGGCGACCAAGCTAATCAGGGGAAGGAGCCAGCCCCATCACTCTGCTGCTGCAACTACTGCCAGTCACTGCAGCTGCCAAGGTATTTTCATCAACACAGACACCAGTCCCTTCACTATGAAAAAATGACAACTTTCTTTAAGCATTTTTAAGATGTGACTTTCATAGGATATGACATTTCTTTCTTTTTCTTTTTATCCTCACCTGAGGATATGTTTCCATTGATTTTATCCCCTTCCCTCCAATCCCAGGCTAGGCCCCTTCCTAAGCCTAAAGCCTCTGCCCCAGGCTTTAGGCTTAGGAAGGGGTTCCCTGCCCCCCTGTACCTCCAATCACAGGCTCGGCCCCTTCCCAAGCCTAAAGCCTCTGCCCCAGGCTTTAGGCTTGGGAAGGGGTCCCCCCTGTCCTCCAAACCTCTGATGGCAGGCTCGGCCCCTTCCCAAGCCTAAAGCCTCCGCCTGATGGCTGGCTGGGAGTAACCTGGGTGCCGGAGGTTCCCAGGACCCAGGTATGTATGCAAATTAACCACCATTTTTGTTGGGTTAATTTACATACTCACTCTGATTGGCTGTGGGCATAGCGGAGGTATGGTCAATTTACATGTTTCTCTATTATTAGGTAAGATATTTGTAGGAAGTCTTTTATCAATTAAAATATTATAATCTACAGTGAAGGGTCATTTGGAGGCCTTAACAAACTTCAAATTTATTAACTATTATGCTGGAGGTCCCTAAGACATCACTCAGACTGAATGATTGACTAGAAGTGTTGTAAGTTGGCAGGAATGGGCTCCAGGTGCCTGAGTGGTGGGGTCAGACCAAACCTGGGTTCAACAACTTCAGTACTTGGGTTCTGGCTAGGCAAGAATTCAGAGCCGAGACCCAAACTGTAAGAGAACATTTATTTGGTAAGTCATGGAGGTAGAAAAAGTAATTCCCAAAAGAAATGGGCTTAAGAAACAAGTTAAGGAGGTAAAGGAAGGGCCCTAGGAGCTTGGAGTAAGGCAGCTAATGTTAACATGCCTGAGAGTAAGGAGAGGGACTGGGGCAGGGAAAAGGGAAAGGGAAAGGTTTGGGCATGCTCCTGGGAGGGAGAGCCCATTGGGACCTCCATCCTAAGGGTTTTAAGGTTAGAGATTTTAGGGGAGGTCCCAGGAGTAAATCTTAATAGAATAGCCAGAAATTTTCCAAGTATGTCCTTTCAGGGCCTTGTCTCCACTGATTGATTGGTTGGCACCAGGGCACGGGATCATTATCCAATGCAGCTGGTCTTGAGATTAGTCATTCATCTCATTTTGTTGTTTTTCTGGGCCTGGAGATGAAATACAACTGAGCCTTTATGTTATCTCTAGGGAGGATAGGTCAGGGAGTCCAAACCCCAAGACCAGAGATATGCTAGGGGAGGAAATGTAACCCCAGGCAAGGTCCCACCCTACAATTTGTCCTTTGCTTTCTACTCTGGTGATCATTGTCCTTGCTCTGCTCATGTCTCTCTAACTGCCTCCCACAGAAGGACTGAGGACTCAGAGAAAGATGTCTTACACATGGTTATGATTTCTTAGAGTGAATAGATAAAATCAGAAAAGGGAAAAGGCACACGGGATAAAGTCTAGAAACCAAGCCCTAGCTGCTGTGTCCTTTCCCAGTGGGGACATATGGACATGCTTAATTCTTCCAGCAATAATGTGTGATAACACATGCAAAGAGTTGCCCATCAAGAAAGATAACAGGAGCCTTGGTGTCCAAGATTTTTGAGGGGTTAGTCATGTAGGCATGCAGCATCTGTGTGACTAACTTCAGCTACTCAGACTCCATTAACACACCCTCCTCACACATTCACCAAAAAAAGGCGTTCCCATAAATACATTGTTAACATAAACTAATCAAACTGATACAGCAAGGCCAAAGGCCTCAGGCATTCAACAATAGATGTTCACTTTAAATCACCTTCTTAGTATAAACTATCTGATCCAATTGGTATTGTGTGGCCCAAGGCTTCAGGCATGTAAAAGCACTCTTATCAGGCAGAATATTCAAGGACTCAGAGTCATCTCCCAGGAGACAACCAAAGGTCAGTCTTGAAGACAGGTCTTTTTTGAGCAACCAAGGCTTGCCGAGTCAACCCTTTGCTGCAAAGCTATAGAAAGCAATTTTGATGACTTGCAACTGATTTCATGAGAACAGTTAGAAATCAGATCATATTAAAATATATGTTCTTCAGAAAAATATTAATAACATTTTATTAGAGATAAGTAGGGTTAAGAAATTGTTTAAAGTAACGTTCCTTTCAAAAATGTTATGAGATAATAAGATGTTTGAAAGTTCTTGATTGAACTTTTAGCTTCACCCATGTAATAAAACTAATTTGTCTATAAATTATAAAAATCATATAAGTTTTGATATAGTAATGTCACCGAGGGTCAAGGGGGTCTCTGGCCAGAGATAGACCCTGGCCAGAGATAGTACTCTGTGCCCCTAGTTCTTGTCTTGCTTGTAGAAATGAATTCAAACAAGAGACAACAAATAGCAGCAAAAGCAGGCAAGGGTTTATTTGTAGGAAAGAAATACACTCAGATAGAACCTGAGTGGGCAACTCAGCCTGCCTAAACCAAACCAAGAGCCCTGATATTTGGAAGTTCAGGGGATTTATACCCCTAGGCTGGAACACCTCTAGGCAAGGAGCAAGTCACCCCATCCCTCATGTCTCAAAAAAAATATATCTTCAAACTATAAGGCCCTTTCACCCAGGTGTTAGCCACCAGTTAGAACACATCCTGTAGGAACTCTAAGTCTTTCCTTCTCACATCGTGATCTGCTGCCTCCATTGTCTATTTTTGGTTTGTTACATTTCCCTCCAAGATCCAGCTACCTCTCCCAGCTCATATCTACCTAGCTGCCTACTCTAACAGTAGTCTATGCCAAGCATTAAACCAGGAAAAAACAACGGAACTATCCCCAAAGATAGGAACCTGGAATTGGTTATCTGAGCTAACTGATCTTGAAAGCAGCAAAAACAACAGTATCTTGTGGAAAATGGTACACTAGAAATCCATGACATGCAATGACAGTTATTTAAAATGTTGCCTGAGATAAAGTTCTTATTGAAGGCAAGACTTTGGAAGACCAAGAGCTTCTGCAATTGACTTCTATGGTGAAACTATAGACTACAGAGATTCTGGGTTTGGCGGACCGACTGTTTCTGACTGTACTGAAAAGTTTACAGAAAGAAAATGAGTTTAGGGCATAATTAGAAAATGTGTGAGCTTCTAGTCATACACTGCATATTTTGAACAGTACCAACACTAATTCATGGTTGTAGAATTACAACACAATTTGAATTCACAGATTCACTAAATCACTTATGTGAGAGTTGGGATATTGACTGTAGAAGAGGGGACCCTGGAAATTGGGTGGAATTCAGTGAATCTGAGACCCATCAACCCTGAAATTCCAAGTCTCCTTTCTCAGTAGGAGCAACATTTTCTCCTGTGACTGAAAAAAAAAAAGTTTCTGCTTAAAGACACTGAATTTACCTCACCCGACGTTAAGGAATGCTGATTCCCTCATGACCCACCCCATCACCCTTTATTGATGCCAGACTCATAACTAGAATGAGATACCAGGCTTCCCAGAATGACCAACATACAGTCTTCCCTGGGAGATAGTGTCTTATACACTAAAAATGTGTCTGCTACTTCAGGAAAATTGGTTTGGAGTGTGCAGGGCTACCTCTTCTGAAATTAATGAAAAGTTTCTTCATTTGTACCATTTACTTCTAAGAAAGAAACATAATCTTATGTGCCTGTGGTTTTTTTAAAAATATATTTTATTGATTTTTTTACAGAGAGGAAGGGAGAGGGACAGAAAGCTAGAAACATCGATGAGAGAGAAACATCGACCAGCTGCCTCCTGCACACCCCCTACCGGGGATGTGCCCGCAACCAATGTACATGCCCTTGACCGGAATCGAACCTGGGACCCTTCAGTCCACAGACCGACGCTCTATCCACTGAGCCAAACCGGTTTCGGCTGTGCCTGTGGTTTTTGAAGGTGGAAGTATGCTATGGTAACATTATAGTCCCACTTAGGGGAGTCCCTGAAAAAAATAGAGGAAAAGGGAAGTCCTCCTAGTGGGCAGAATGTTGGGCAGTAAAATTTGATTGTATTTCCTAGAAACCATGCTGCCATTGTCTAATGGGTTGACCATTTGGTAACTAGGAGGGCTGGGTAAGTGGTATGTCTATCTGAATGGGCAGAATTATCCTAAACAAATGCTCAACAAAGAAATTCATTGCAGAGGAAACTCTCAATAATGAGGTAGATAGGTAACCAACCTCAGAATATTAGCCAGCCTCTTTTCCCGCCATTATACTAGTATGTCTTGTTCAGATGGCTCATGTTTATGATGACAATTGTATCAAGAATGGATATTATACAAGAGCTGAATGCATGGACTTATCTTCACCAGAGCTGAACTAGCTATTGCACTACTGAGTGCCTGTCTTGCCAACCAGGAAAAGTCAACATAATCCACGATACTTAGCATATTAGGCTTTTATTATATAGGACTAGAGGCCCAGTGCACGAAATTTGTGCACGGGGATGCGGGGGTTGTCCTTCAGCCCACCCTGCACCCTCTCCAATCTGGGACCCCTCAAGGGATGTCAGACTGCCCATTTAGGCCAATCCTAAACAGCCAGTCAGACATCCCTCTCACAATCCAGGACTGCTGGCTCCCAATCACTTGCCTGCCTACCTGCCTAATTGCCCCTAACCACTTCTGCCTGCCAGCCTGATCACCCCCTAACCACTCCCCTGCCAGCCTGATTGAAGCCTAACTGCTCCCCTGCAGGCATGATTGCCCCTAAATGCCTTCCCCTGCCAGCCTGGTCCCCCTTAACTGCCCTCTCCTGCCAGCCTGGTTGCCCCTAACTGCCCTCCCCTGCAGGCTACCCCTAACTGCTCTCCCTGCTGGCCTGGTCACTCCCAACTGTCCTCCCCTGCAGGCCTGGTCACCCCCAACTGCCCTTCTCTGCCGGCCCAGTTACCCCTAACTGCCCTCCCCTGCAGGCCTGATTGCCCCCAACTGCCTTCCCTTGCAGGCCTGGTCCCTCCCAACTTCCCTCCCCTGCTGGCCTGATTGCCCACAACTGCCCTTCCCTGCCGGCCATCTTGTGGTGGCCATCTTGTGTCCACCTGGTGGCGGTCATCTTTGACCACATGGGGGTGGCCATCTTGTGTGTTGGAGTGACAGTCAATTTGCATATGATGTGGGTCAATTTCTGGATTCTCTATTCTGTTCCATTGGTCTATATATCTGTTCTTGTGCCAGTACCAGGCAGTTTTGAGAACTGTGGCTTGGTAATACAGCTAGATGTCTGGTATTGTGATCCCTCCAACTTTGTTCTTCTTTCTCAGGATAGCTGTGGCTATTCGGGGTATTTTTTTCTACCAGATGAATTTTTTCAGAGTTTGTTCTAGATCTTTGAAATATGCCATTAGTATTTTAATAGGTATTGCATTGAATCTATAGATTGCATATTACCTCTTTATTATATAGGATGAGTGAGATCATGTGGTATTTTTCTTTCACTGACTGGCTTATTTCACTTAGCATAATACTCTACAGTTCCATCCATGCTACTGCAAATGGTAAGAATTCCTTCTTTTTTATAGCAGCATAGTATTCCATTGTGTAGATGTACCATAGTTTTCTAAGCCACGCATCTGCTGATGGACATTTAGGCTGTTTCCAAATCTTGGCTATTGTAAATTGTGCTGCTATGAACATAGGGGTGTATAAATCCTTTCTGATTGATGTATCTGTTTTCTTAGGATATATTCCTAGAAGTGGTATTACTGGGTCAAATGGCAGTTCCATTTTTAAATTTTTGAGAAACACCATACTGTTTTCCACAGTGGCTGCACCAGTCTGCATTCCCACCAACAGTGAAGGAGGGTTCCTTTTTCTCCGCATCCTCTCTAGCACTTGTTGTTTGTTGATTTGTTAATAATAGCCATTCTGACAGGTGTGAGGTGGTACCTCATTGTTGTTTTGATTTGCATCTCTTGGATTATTAGTGACTTTGAGCATGTTTTCATATGTCTCTTGGCTTTCTGAATGTCCTCTTCCAAAAAGTGTCTATTTAAATCCTTTGCCCATTTTTTGATTGGATTGTTTATCTTCCTTTTGTTAAGTTGTATGAGTTCCCTGTAAATGTTGGAGATTAAACCCTTACCGGAGATAACACTGGCAAATATGTTCTCCCATGCAGTGGCTTTCTTATTGTTTTGTTGATGGTTTCTTTTTGCTGTGCAGAAGCTTTTCATTTTGATGTAATCCCATTTGTTTATTTTCTCCTTAGTCTCTCTTGCCCTAGGTCTGTGTCTGTAAAGATACTACTACGACATATGTCTGCAATTTTACTGCCTATGGAGTCTTGCGGGATTTTTATGGTTTCCCGGCTTACATTCAAGTCCTTTAGCCATTTTGAGTTTGTTTTTGTGTATGGTGTAAGTTGGTGATATAGTTTCATTTTTTTGCATGTATCTGACCAAATTTCCCAGCACCATTTATTAAAGAGTCTGTTTGGACTCCATTGTATGCTCTTGCCTCCTTTGTCAAATATAGAGTAGAATGACTTGGGTCAATTTCTGGATTCTCTATTCTGTTCCATGGGTCTATATGTCTGTTCTTATGCCAGTACCAGGCAGTTTTGAGAATCATGGCTTGGTAATACAGCTTGATGTCTGGTATTGTGATCCCTCCAACTTTGTTCTTCTTTCTCAGGATAGCTGTGGCTATTCGGGGTATTTTTTTCTACCAGATGAATTTTTTCAGAGTTTGTTCTAGATCTTTGAAATATGCCATTAGTATTTTAATAGGTATTGCATTGAATCTATAGATTGCTTTAGTTAGTATGGACATTTTAATGATGTTGGTTCTACCAGTCCATGAACATGGTGTGTTCTTCCATTTGTTTATGTCTTCCTCTATCTCTTTTTTCAATATCCTGTAGTTTTCTGAGTGCAGGTCTTTTACGTCCTTAATTAAGTTTATTCCTAGGTATCTTAAATTTTTTGGTGCAATGATTAATGGGATTTTTTTTTTTCATTTCTCTTTCTGTGAGTTCATTATTGGTATATAAAAAGGCCATAGATTTCTGGGTGTTAATTTTGTATCCTGCTACATTGCCAAATCCATTTATTAGGTCTAGTAGTTTTTTGATGGAGTCTTTGGGGTTTTCTATGTATAGTATCATGTCATCTGTGAATAAGGACAGTTTTACTTCTTCTTTTCCAATTTGGATGCCTTTTATTTCTTCTTGTCTGATTGCTATGGTTAGTACTTCTAATACTATGTCGAACAGGAGTGGTGAAAGTGGGCATCCTTGTCTTGTTCTTCTTAGGGGAAATGAGTTTAATTTTTGCCCATTGAGTATGATGTTGGCTGTAGGTTTGTCATATAGGGCTTTTATTATGTTGAGGTATGATCCCTCTATTCCAACTTTGCTAAGAGTTTTTAACAAGAAAGGGTGTTAGATTTTGTCAAATGCTTTTTCTGCATCGATTGACATGATTATGTGATTTTTGTCTCTCAGTTTGTTTATGTGATGTATCAGACTTACTGATTTGCAGACATTGTACCATCCTTGCATCCCCAGAATAAATCCCACTTGGTCATGGTGTATGATCTTCCTAATGTATTGCTGAATTTGGTTTGCTAGAATTTTGTTGAGGATTTTAGCATCTATGTTTATCAAGGATATTGGCCTGTAGTTCTCTTTTTTTGTGGTGTCTTTATCTGGTTTTGGGATTAAGGTAATGCTGGCTTCATAGAAAGAGCTTGGAAGTGTGCCTTCCTCTTCAATTTTTTGGAATAGTCTGAGAAGGATAGGATTTAGTTCTTCTTTGAATGCTTGGTAGCACTCCCCAGGGCTTTTGTTTTCTGGAAGATTTTTGATCACTGTTTCAATTTCTTCGGTAGTTATTAGCCTATTCAGGTTTTTTATTTTTCTTGGTTGCATTTTGGGAGCTTTTATTTTTCTAAGAATGTGTCCATTTCATCTAGGTTGCCCATTTTGTTGGAATAGAGTTGTTCATAGTATTTTTTCATATTCATTTGTATTTCTGTGGGATCGGTTGTTGGACATTTCTGATGTTGTTTATTTGGTGCTCTCTCTTTGCTTCTTGGTGAGCCTGGCTAGAGGTTCATCAATCTTGTTTATCCTTTCAAAGAACCAGCTCTTGGTTTTATTGATCTTTTTTTTTTTTTTTTTTTGGTCTCTATGTCATTTATCTCCACTCTGATCTTTATTATTTCCTTCCTTCTGCTTATGCTGGGCTTTTCTTGTTGCTCTCTTTCTAACTCTTTGAGTTGTAGTGTTAGATAATTTATTACCATTGTTTCTTGTTTTTGAGGTTAGCCTGAAGAGCTATGAACTTCCCTCTCAAGACTGCGTTCACTGTGTCCCATAGATTTTGGATTGTTGTGTTTTCATTGTCATTTGTTGCCATACTGTTTTTTATTTCTTCTTTGATCTCTCTGCTATCTCAGGCATTGTTTAATAGCATGCTATTTAGCCTCCAGGTGTTTGACTTTTTAAAATTGTTTTTATTGTAGTTGATTTCTAGTTTTATGCCATTGTGATCTGAGAAGATGCTTGATATGATTTCTGTCTTCTTGAATTTGCAGAGACTTTGCCTGTGTCCCAACATATGGTCTATCTTTGAAAATGACCAATGTGCACTTGAGAAGATTGTATACTCTGTGGCTTTGGGGTGAAATGTTCTGAAGATGCCAATTAATTCCATCTGATCTAGCGTGTCATTTAGGATTGATATTTCTTTGCTTATTTTTTGTTTAGAGGATTTGTCCAGTGGTGTTAGTGGGGTATTAAAGTCCCCTATTATGACTTTAATGCTGTCAATCTCTCCCTTGATATCCTCCAGAAGTTTTTTTATGTATTTGGGTACTCCTGTATTGAGTGTGCATATGTTTACCATATATCTTCTTGTTGGATTGCTTCCTTTAGTATTATGAAGTGGCCTTTTTTTATCTCTTGTTAGTTCCTTCACTTTGAGATCTAACTTGTCAGATATAAGTATTGCTATCCCAGCTTTTTTTTCATTTACATTTGCCTGAAATACCTTTTTCCATCCCTTTACCACTAGTCTGTGTGAATCCTTTTTTCTGAGGTGGGTTTCTGACAGATAGGAGATACATGAGTCATGTTTTCTTATCCACTCAGCTACCCTATGTATTTTGATTGGGGAATTTAATCATTTACATTTAAAGTTATTATTGATAGGCACTTGTTTGTTGCCATTTTTATTTCTTATGACTGTGTTCCTTCTTTGCTTCCTATTTCTTCTTTTCACACCAGACCCTTTAGCATTTCATGCATTGCTGGTATGGTGGTGATAAACTCCCTTAGTCCTTTTTTGTCCATGCAGCTCCTGATTTCACCCTCAATTTTGATTGATAGCCTTGCTGGGTACAGTATTCTTGGATTTAGACCCTTCCTTTCAATGACTTTGTTTATTTCATTCCATTCCCTCTGGCCTGATGTGTTTCTGTTGAGAAATCAGTTGCTAGTCTGATGGGGGATCCTTTGTAGGTAACTTTCTGTATATCTCTGGCTACTTTTATGATTCTTACTTTGTTGTTGGTGTTTGCCAATTTAATTATAATGTGCCTTGGCATCGGTCTTTTGGGGTTCATTTTGTTTGGGACTCCGTGAGCTTCTTGGACTTGTGTGAGTTTTTTCTTCCCTATATCAGGGAAGTTTTCTGTCATTATTTCTTCAAACAGGTTTTCTATTCCTTGCTCAGTTTCCTCTCCTTCTGGCAACCCTATTATGTGGATGTTGTTTTGTTTCGTGTTGTCCCAAAGTTCCTTTAGGCTCTCCTCTTGTTTTTTAAGCTTTTTTTCTAGATGCTGCTCTGCTTGGGTATTTTTTTCTATCTTGTCTTCTAGCTCACTGATGCGGTTCTCCACTTCT
Source organism: Cnephaeus nilssonii (assembly GCF_951640355.1). Classification (NCBI taxonomy): domain Eukaryota; kingdom Metazoa; phylum Chordata; class Mammalia; order Chiroptera; family Vespertilionidae; genus Cnephaeus; species Cnephaeus nilssonii. The sequence continues at coordinate 56,891,939 of NC_137073.1, forward strand.
TCTAGTCTACTGTTGATGCTTTCTATTGAGTTCTTTATTGTAGTAATGTCATTTTTCATTTCTTCTTAGTTCTTATTCATTTCCTCTTGTTTCTTACACATATTGATGAATTTGTCTTCCAACCATTTCAGCGACGTTATGACCATTTCTCTGAATTCTTTCTCTGACAGGTTGCTTGCTTCCATTTTGTTTACTTCCTTTTCTGGTGATGCCTCCTTTGCTTTCATATGTGGGCTGTTTCTTTGTCTCCCCATGATCTCTTCTCTCCAGGTGTCTGGTTATGTAGCTCTCTCTCTCCTGCATTAACTTAAAGGCACAAAATACAACACAACAAGGCACAATGCACAAGGCACTGAACTCAAATGTATTCATGATACTAATAACCCCAAATAAAGGTGGCCACTAGAGAAAAGAGAATTAGGGGATTTTTTTAAAAAAAGAGTGCAAAAATTACATTGAGAAAAGGGAAAAAGTAAGAGATAAAAGAAAGAGAATAAAAAAGAAGGGGGAAAACTATATGGGGAGAAAACTCCAATAGAACTATAACTAATAAAAAAAATGCAAACAACTAACACCCAGAGATGAATGCAAATTACAAACAACAACTAATAACAAGCGAGGAGAGGAAAAACAGAAACAAAAAAATAGTGAAACAATCACACAAACAAACAAACAAAAACAATCTAATCAACAAACAACAACAATAGGAGAGAAAGAAGGGCAAAAAAAAACAAAATAAAACAAAAAAACAAATAAAAAAAACAACAAAAACAAAAAAAAGGGAAGAGAGAAAAAAATTTGGATAGTGAAGAAAGAGAAGAGAGGTGTGTATGAACTTGGAACAGGGGATCAGATATTATATATATTAGTAGGACAAATTTTTAGCAGGGAGGTAAAAAGAAGGAATAGGGAAAATCTAAAGCAGGAATAGGGTAAGGGAAACAGGACAACAAAAGGGAAAAACTAAGGAAGGGAGTGTTGGCATAAATGTCACGTTGAGATAGAGTAAAATGATGCTAAAGGAAAAATGAAAACCGAGTGTAGAACACTAATCCCAGAATAAAATAAAATAAAATAAAGATAAAATAAAATGAAACTTTTAAAAAGGTAAAATAATAGTAATAATACTGATTAAAAATAAAAATATAATAATTAAAAAGGTAAAATCAAGTGAGAAAAAAAGAAAAAAAATTAGTTTCTTAAGTGAAAGATAAAAAATGAAAATGTGAAGGTCATTCACTTTCTCTACTGTTCTGTTTGGCACACCTGTTTCCTGTCAGGTAGTCAGGACAGTACTGAAGTTCCCTGCATTCCACAGCTCCTCTGTGTCGTAAGCCACAATCTTGTTTTCAAGCAGACAGTATTTCTTTGTTTTTCAGCCTGCCTGTGGTTGTAATTACCCAAGAGTCAGTTTGTGATTCAAACCCTGGGTGGCAGTGTTTCTGTATTGACATCTGGGGCTATAAGTCCTCTCTACCCATTATTTAGAATTTGTTTTCCCTGCTGCACTTAATACTGGTTTGAGGGTATGGACTGCCCCAGAGCTGGTTTTCTGATCATTTCTCCCAGCTCTGATCCCCAGGTTCCACAAAAACAACTTTCTCCTGCAGTCTCTGAGAGTGTTTTTAATTGGGTGATCCTATGTACTGGGCTTAGTAATAAAAAGCAAGGATTTAAAGAGAAAAAAGAGCTAGAGTAAGTGTGCAAACTCACGACTTTTTCACCCCAGCACTGCATGCGACTCTGCTCTTATCTCTGTGCATGTCTTTTTCTCCTGGCACAGTGCAGCTGGTTTACTGGTAAAGCCTCAGGATGCCTTTTTGTGCCCAGCCCATCTATGGGTTTATTCCTAGAGTTCCCTTCTGTGCAGCCCTGTGGACCCCCTTCCACATTTGTGGACTATGCTGGCCCCAAAATCCATGGGTTTTGTGGGGTGCATACTTCCTCTGAATCTCTAGATTCTTCTATGCACATATCTCCCTTCAGCCTGGATCACAGACCTCACCTTTCTCTGGGGGAAATCTGACCTTTCCGTGAGAAGGTGCAGAGCTCGTCTGAGTCCGCATATTCGCGCTGCTTGAGACCTGGTGTTTGTGGGTTCAAAGCTGTCTCTGGGTGTTGTGGTTGTAGGGTCCCGGGAGTTATCTGATTCTTCCCGATTGAAGGTAAGGCTAGGCTTCCGATCACAGCCACTCTCCCCTTCAAGATGGCACAGTCTCTGTGGCAGAGCTGGTCACTCTGGGAGAGATTTCAGCAGCAGTGGAGGCTGCCCAGTCAGGGGAGCCTGGTCCAGCAGTCCCTAACAGTCCCTTGGAATATAGCTGTCCCTCATTCACAAATAGACACTCCCCATACGTCCACACACTCTCCTTTCGTTCTCTCACCCACACACTATCTTGCAGCCTGCCTTCCCGTCGGCAGCCATCTTCGATCTTCTATGTCAATTTCTTTTTGTTTCAAATATTTAGTGTGATTATTTCCCCCCAGTTAGATGCTGAGTGATGGACATGGGCATATATGATACCATTTATTTCATGTTCAAGAACATGACAAGCAGTAGTATTGTTCAAGGATGTATACGCATTGTCAAAAAAGTGTTGAAAAGGCTAGGAAATGGTGAACTTCAAGTATAGGATATGGGTTATGGAAGGAGAGAGAATATGTTTGGGAGTACATGTTGGACTTCAACCATTTTTTTTTTCTTTTTTTTATTAAGGTATTATATGTGTACATATCTTACCATTGCCCTCCCCACACCCCACTCCCATATATGCCCCCACCCCCCAGAGTTTTGCATCCATTGGTTATGCTTATATGCATGCATACAAGTCCTTTGATTGATCTCTTATCTCCCCCACCTCTCCCTAACCTTCCCCTTGTAATTTGACAGTCTGTTTGATGCTTTACTGTCTCTGTATCTATCTTTTTGTTCAAGTTTATAATGTTCTTTATTATCCATAAATGAGTGAGATCATGTGGTATTTTTCTTTCATTGACTGACTTATTTCACTTAACATAATGTTCTCCAATTCCTCCCAGGTTGCTGCAAATGATGAGAATTCCTTCTTTTTTATGGCAGCATAGTATTCCATTGTGTAGATGTACCACAGTTTTCTGATCCAGTCATCTGCTGACGGGCACCTAGGCTGTTTCCAAATCTTAGCTATGGTGAATTGCGCTGCTATGAACATAGGGGTGCATATATCCTTTCTAATTGGTGTTTCTAGTTTCTTCGGATATATTCCCAGGAGTGGGATTACTGGGTCAAATGGGAGTTCCATTTTCAGTTTTTTGAGGAAACTCCATACTGTTCTCCACAGTGGCTGCACCAGTCTGCAATCCCACCAGCAGTGCACGAGGGTTCCTTTTTCTCCGCATCCTCGCCAACACTTGTCGTTTGTTGATTTGTTGATGATAGCCATTCTGACAGGTGTGAGATGGTACCGCATTGTTGTTTTGATTTGCATCTCTCGGATAATTAGTGACGTTGAGCATGTTTTCATGTGTCTCTTGGCCTTCCTTCTGTCTTCTTTTGAAAAGATTCTATTTAGGTCTGTTGCCCATTTTTTTATTGGATCATTTATCTTCCTTTTATTAAGTTGTATAAGCTGCCTGTAGATGTTGGAGATTAAACCTTTATCAGTGATGCCATTTGCAAATATGTTCTCCCATGCAGTGGGCCTTCTTGTTGTTTTGTTGATGGTTTCTTTTGCTGTGAAAAAGCTTTTTATTTTGATGTAGTCCCATTTGTTAATTTTCTCTTTAGCTTCCATTGCCCTAGGGGCAGTGTCAGTGAAGAATTTCTTTTGGCATATGTCTGACATTTTGCTGCCTGTGGATTGCTCTAGTATTTTTATGGTTTCCCGTCTTATGTTTAAGTCCTGTATCCATTTTGAGTTTATTTTTGTGTATGGCGTAAGTTGGTGATCAAGCTTCATTTTTTTGTATGTATCTGTCCAATTTTCCCAACACCATTTATTGAAGAGACTGTCTTTATTCCATTGTATGTTCATGCCTCCTTTGTCAAATATTAATTGAGCATAGTGGTTTGGGTCAATATCTGGATTCTCTATTCTGTTCCATTGATCTATATGTCTGTTCTTGTGCCAGTACCAGGCTGTTTTGAGAACAGTGGCTTTGTAATACAGCTTGAAATCTGGTATTGAGATCCCTCCTACTTTATTCTTCTTTCTCAGGATTGCTGTGGCTATTCGGGGTCTTTTTTTATTCCAGATGAATTTTTGGAGAGTTCTTTCAAGGTCTGTGAAATATGCCGTTGGTATTTTAATGGGGAGTGCATTGAATCTATAGATTGCTTTGGGTAGTATGGACATTTTAATGATGTTGATTCTACCAATCCATGAACATGGTATGTTCTTCCATCTGTTTACGTCTTCCTCTATCTCTTTTTTCAGTGTCCTGTAGTTTTCCGTGTATAGGTCTTTTACCTCCTTAGTTAAGTTTATTCCTGGGTATCTTAATTTTTTTGGTGCGATGGTAAATGGGATTGCCTTTTTAGTCTCTCTGTCTGTAAGTTCACTATTGGTGTATAGAAAGGCCATAGATTTCTTGGCGTTAATTTTGTATCCTGCTACATTGCCGAATTCATTTATTAGGTCTATGAGTTTTTTGACGGAGTCTTTCGGATTTTTTATGTACAATATCATGTCGTCTGCAAATAAAGACAGCTTTACTTGTTCTTTTCCAATCTGGATGCCTTTTATTTCTTCTTCTTGTCTAATTGCAATGGCTAATACTTCCAGTACTATGTCAAACAGGAGTGGTGAGAGTGGGCATCCCTGTCTTGTTCCTGTTCTTAGGGGAAATGTCTTTAGTTTTTGTCCATTGAGTATGATGTTTGCTGTGGGTTTATCATATATAGCTTTTATTATGTTGAGGTATGAGCCATCTATTCCCACCTTGTTGAGAGCTTTTATCAAGAAAGGGTGTTGGATTTTGTCAAATGCTTTTTCTGCATCAATTGATATGACTATGTGATTTTTATCTTTCAATTTGTTTATGTGATGTATCACGTTTATTGATTTGCGGATATTGTACCATCCTTGCATTCCTGGGATAAATCCTACTTGGTCATGGTGTATGATCTTTCTGATGTACTGCTGGAGCCGATTTGCTAGAATTTTGTTGAGGATTTTGGCATCTATGTTCATGAGGGATATTGGTCTGTAATTCTCTTTCATTGTGTTGTCTTTATCTGGTTTTGGTATTAGGGTGATGCTGGCTTCATAGAAGGAGCTTGGAAGTGTTCCTTCCACTTGAATTTTTTGGAATAGTCTGAGGAGGATAGGTTTTAGTTCTTCCTTGAATGTTTGGTAAAACTCTCCTGTGAAGCCATCAGGCCCCGGGCTTTTGTTTGCTGGAAGCTTTTTGATGACTGCTTCAATTTCGTCCATAGTTATTGGCCTATTGAGCTGTTTAGATTCTTCTTGATTGATTTTTGGAAGGTTATATTTTTCTAGGAATATGTCCATTTCCTCCAGATTGTCCAGTTTGTTGGAATAGAGTTGTTCGTAGTATTTTGTAACAATCCTTTGTATCTCAGCGGGGTCTGTTGTTATTTCACCTCTTTCATTTCTGATTTTGTTTATTTGGGTCCTCTCTCTTTGCTTCTTGGTGAGCCTGGCTAGAGGTCCATCAATCTTGTTTATCCTTTCAAAGAACCAGCTCTTGGTTTTGTTGATCTTATGTATTGTTTCTTTGGTCTCTATGTCATTTATCTCCGCTCTGATCTTTGTTATTTCCTTCCTTCTGGTTACACTGGGCTTTTCTTGCTGCTCTTTTTCTAGCTCTTTGAGTTGTAGGGTTAAGTAATTTATTACCATTGTTTCTTGTTTTTTGCAATAGGCCTGTAGAGCTATGAACTTCCCTCTCAAGACTGCTTTCGCTGTGTCCCATAGATTTTGGATTGTTGTGTTTTCATTGTCATTTGTTGCCATGATGTTTTTTATTTCTTCCTTGATCTCTCTGGTGACCCAGTCCTTGTTTAATAGCATGCTGTTTAGTCTCCATGTGTTTGATTTCTTTGGATTGTTTTTATTGTAGTTGATTTCCAGTTTTATGCCACTGTGATCTGAGAAGATGCTTGATATAATTTCTATCTTCTTGAATTTGAAGAGACTTTGCCTGTGACCCAGCATATGGTCTATCTTTGAAAATGACCCATGTGCACTTGAGAAGAATGTATATTCTGTGGCTTTGGGGTGAAATGTTCTGAAGATGTCAATTAATTCCATCTGGTCTAGTGAGTCATTTAGGATTGCTGTTTCTTTGCTGATTTTTTGTTTAGAGGATTTGTCCAGTGGTGATAGTGGGGTATTAAAGTCTCCTACTATGATTGTGTTGCTATTAATCTCTCCCTTGATATCCTCCAGGAGTTTTTTTATGTATTTGGGTGCTCCTATATTGGGAGCGTATATGTTTACCAGAATTATTTCTTCTTGTTGGATTTCTCCCTTTAGTATTATGAAGTGGCCTTCCTTATCTCTTGTTATGGCATTTACTTTGAGGTCTATTTTGTCAGATATAAGTATTGCTACCCCAGCTTTTTTTTCATTTCCATTTGCCTGAAAGATATTTTTCCATCCCTTCACTTTCAATCTGTGTGAGTCTCTTGTTCTGAGGTGGGTCTCTTGTAGACAGCATATATATGGGTCGTGTTTTTTTATCCATTCAGCTACTCGATGTCTTTTGATTGGAGCATTTAGTCCGTTTACATTTAAAGTTATTACTGAAAGGTATTTGTTTGCAGTCATATCTATTTTTGTGTCTGTATTCCTTCTTACCTGTTTATTTCTTCTTTTTACAGTATTCCCTTTAGCAATTCTTGCATTGCTGGTTTGGTGGTGATAAACTCCCTGAGGCTTTTTTTGTCTGCAAAGCTCCTGATTTCCCCTTCAATTTTGATTGATAGTCTTGCTGGATATAGTATTCTTGGATTCAGTCCTTTGCTTTGCAACACTTTGTATACCTCCTTCCATTCACTTCTAGCTTGTTGTGTTTCTGATGAGTAATCATTTGACAATCTGATGGGTGTTCCTTTGTAGGTAACTCTCTGTCTCTCTCTTGCCGCCTTTAGGATTCTCTCTTTATCATTTATATTTGCCATTGAAATTATGACATGTCTTGGTGTGGGTCTTTTGGGGTTGATCCTGCTTGGGACTCTCTTTACTTGCGTAACTTTTATCTTTCCCATATCCGGGAAGTTTTCTGTCATTATTTCTTCAAATAGATTTTCTAATCCCTGCTGCTCTTCTTGTCCTTCTGGCAGCCCTATTATACGCATGTTACTTCGTTTCATGTTGTCCCGAAGCTCCCTTAGGCTTTCCTCCTGCTTTTTAATTTTTTTCTCCAATTGCTGTTCAGCTTGAGCTTGTTTCTGTACCTGATCTTCTAACTCACTAATTCGGTCCTCTGCTTCTTGTAATCTACTGTTGAAACTTTCCATGGTGTTTTTGATTGTAGCTATATCACTTTTCATTTCTTCCTGATTCTTGCATAAGTTGTTGATTTTCTCATCCATCCGATGTATAAATTCCATGACCATTACTCTGAACTCCTTTTCGGTCATGTTGCAAGCTTCATTTTCACTAATTTCCTTTCTTGGCGACTCCACATTTTCTTTCCTCTGTGAGTTATTTCGTTTCCCCATTCTGGCTATTACCAGAAAGCTCAAGCTTCTGTTTGCGTGGACCTGGGCCGTGTGCTGTGGGGACTTCGCTCCACCCTAGTTTCACTGAAGTGCTCTGACACTAGGACGTGTGACTGTCTTTGGTTGGTGGGAACCAAACTTGCCCAGGATCAGTGTCCCCAGTGTTCCGTGTGGTCTCGTGTGCACATTTAGAATCAGGGGCCCTGTCTGCACCACACTGTTGGTATGTGCCGAGAATGAGATCCTTAGCATGTGCCAGGAGTCAGAGTTTCCCTGTGTCTGCACCAAGACTCTAGTGTCAAAGTCTCTGTTGCCTTGTGCGGTTTCTCGTTGAGAATCAGGGTCCCTGTGTGTGCACGCACCAACAATTGGGGTCGCTGGCTCTTAGTGTGAATGCGCTGTGAGTCAGGGATCCCAGGCAGCTGTGTCCGGCGTGCCAAATTCCCTGAAGTGGGGCTGCGTCCTGTGTGTGCTCTCTCTACTGAGCCAAACCGGCTAGAGCGCACATTCTTAAAAACCTGAAGGTGAGCCGGCTCAGTGCACTCTCCCAAAGTCCCAGAAGGGGGGCGGAGTCAGTCCTACGCGCCAAATTCCCCAAAGGGAAGCCCCTCTGTGCACGCTTTTAAGAATCTCCTCCGAAGGGGGAGCTGTGCCCAGCGAGCCAAATTCCCCCAAATTCCCCGAAGGGGAGCCCTCTGTGCGCACTGACAGATTTCCCCGACGGGGAGCTGCTTCTGTCCCGTGCGCGAGCGCGCGCCAAATTCCCTAAGAGGGAGCGCGTCCCTGCGCAAAGCTCGGCAGCTTGGGCCAGGGGCAGGTCTATCAGTTACTATGGCACTGTCTGTGCGCGCGCCTGTGAGCAGCTTGGGCGAGGGGCGCGTCTATCAGTTTTTATGGCGCTTTCCGCACGCCTGTGGGCGCTCAGCAGCTTGGGGGAGGGGCGCGTCTATCAGTTACTATGGCGCTATCAGCGCCTGCGAGGAGGGGGATAGGCTCTTTGACTCACAGAAATCTGCCGGGAAGTCTGGATTCTTGTTTGTTTGTCTGAAGCTGTGATAGCAGTTCTCTGTCCCCAGTGGCTGCAGGGTCCTGGTTTGTGTCAGAAGCCAGGATCCGAGTCTCGGGCAGCTCTGTTTCCCAAGATGGCGTGGTCTCTGCGTCCGCACCAGCCGCCGAGAAGTGTCCGCTTTGTGCGCGGGGCTCCGCCGTCTAGGGCTGCCCTGTTCGGGAGCCCCTTGGAAGACCTGCAGAATCTAACTGACCCTATCTCATACACACACACACACCACACACATCTACACTCTCCTCTATGGGTTCCTCACTCACACTCTCTCTCTCCCTACCTTCCTGCCGGTCGCCATCTTTTCCTCCCCAGTCGACTTCAACCATTTTGATAATGTTTTATTTTCTGTTCTGGATGATAGATATTAGATTGTCATTTATTCATTTTTATTATCGAAATATAATACATCAAAATAAATATTAGTACTGAGATGATTGAAAAGATCATATTCTTCATAAATTACTCATCAATATAGTATTTTTTAAAAAAAATAGATACAATAATTCCATTGGCAAATATTTCATAGAAGTTAAAGCTTATTAGTGTTTTAGAAAAAGGATCATTTTTTGCTCATAAATTTTAAACACATTTAAATAAGGTGAAATAAGTTTGAATCACTATAAATTAAGTTTTGCTTTGTAATGATTACAATGGTGATCTGTTTTGTCTCTTAAAATGCATATTATTGTGTGTGTTTTTTCTTTCTACATTTTAGGTATGGTGTTTGGTCTTGTAGATGTGAGCATTGACACGTTTCAGAGGGGCAGTGGTCTGAAAACCATTGAGAGTATGTTGTTGTCATCGAGTTATGATATTTCATCTTGCCTGGTAGTAGTGTTTATAGCATATTATGGAGGGAGAGGAAACATTCTAAAATGGATTATAGTTTCCTCCTTTTTAGTAGGATTTGGATCACTTTTATTTGCTTTTCCATACTTCCATGGTGAAGATTATCAATTGGACATAGAAACTGAAGGTAAGATTAAATGTTACTGTTATACATCAAATAATTGTTCCTTTAAATCATTGCCTCTAGGACCTTATAATAGACTGTGATACTTGTCTGTCTATATACGCATCCACCTGTATCTATTTCTATGATCAAGTTTATTAAGCTAATTAATTGTAGCTCCCTAGTAATATATATATCCATTCTTTCATCTTCTCAGGATCATATAATTTTTCATGTAAGAGATGGGCCTAGGAAGAACAAAGACTACTTTGTGATAATTATTTTGTGAAATTGTTTTTCTTTTATCAATTTTTATATATGTTTCTTGAGAATTTTAGTAATTCCTCCTGTGTTCCACAAGGTGCTTTAATTAATCCATTTATTTTGACTTCAAAACACTGACACACAAGCACCAATACAAACATAAAACACACAAAAAAAGAAAGGTCACACATTTTCTAGCTACTCCTCCCACTTTAAAATGGGAGCTGCCCTTTGACATTTTCATACACCTATCTATGCAGATATATTGCTTTATTTTAATGTTTACCTCTTACATAACCAATTTTCTACTCTGTTCACACATTAGTGTGTGTGTGTGTGTGTGTGTAGAATTTCTATGTTCTCTTTGAAACAGTCCATTTACCACCACCTGCCACTCCCTTTCTCTACTTCCCTCATCCCATCACAGTTTTCCATACCTAGGACAAGTTGATCTTTAGGCCTGCTTCAACCAACAAGTAGGTATCAAATTCTATCAAATCATTTAGCAGTTAAAACTGAAATTTCTTCATTAGTCTGTGAAAACACTTGTATCACACTCTGATCTTTAGTTTCTAGATTTTTATATGTGATTGGCCACCCAACATTCCCATGGTTGCAGTGAACTGTCACTTCACCAGGAACTTCCTAAATATCTATTATCCCATTTTCTCATTATACCTACTCATTCTTCCAACTCACTCATATAATTAAAACCACATTTCTTTTATTAGAACCTTCAGTCTATTAACATCTACTTTCTGCCTTAATTAGACTCTCCTTATTACTTTCTTTAATTTATATTCCTTAATATAAAATATTATATTAAGTACTAGAGGCCCGGTGCACGAAATTGATGCATGGTGGTGTGTGTGTCCCTCAGCCCAGCCTGCACCCTCTCCAATCTGGGACCCCTAGAGGAATGTCCGACTGCCTGTTTAGGGTTGGATTGGGCCTAAATGGGCAGTCAGACATCCCTTTCACAATCCAGGACTGCTGGCTCCCAACTGCTCGCCTGCCTGCCTTCCTGATTGCCCCTAATTGCTTCTGCCTCCAGACTGATCACCCCCTAATCGCTCCCCTGCCAGCTTGATTGATGCCTAATGGCTCCCCTGCCGGCCCAATTGCCCCTAACTGCCCTCCCCTGCCGGCCTGGTCGCTCCTAACTGTCCTCCCTTCAGGCCTGGTTGCCCCCAACTGCCCTCCCCTGCTGACCTGGTCACTCCTAACTGCTCTCCCTTGCCAGCCTGGTTGCCCCTAACTGCCCTCCCCTGCTGGCCCGGTCACCCATAATTGCCTTCCCTTGCCAGCCTGGTCGCCCCTAACTGCCCTCCCCTGCAGGCCTGATCGCCCCCAACTGCCCTCCCCTGCAAGCCTGGTTGCCCCTAACTGTCCTCCCCTGCAGGCCTGGTTACACCCAACTGCCTTCCTCTGCTGGCCCGGTCACCCCTAACTGCCACCCCCTGCAGACCTGATCACCTCCAACTGCCCTCCCTTGCAGGCCTGGTCCCTCCCAACTGCCCTCCCCTGGTGACCTGATCTCCCACAAATGCATCCTCTGCCGGCCATCTTGTGGCGGCCGTCTTGTGTCCACCTGGGGGCAGCCATCTTTGACCACATGGGGTGGGCCATCTTGTATTGGAGTTACAGTCAATTTGAATATTGCCTCTTTATTTTATAAGATTTCAAACATACTCTAATCATAATCCTAAGATCCCATCCCATTGTCCTATTTTGTTCCTGGCTGAAAAATTTTTGATCCAACTAGTTATCTTTCCTACACTGTTGAGGAGCATTTTAGAGAAAAATCACAAAAAAAAAAAAAAAAAAGGATTAGTTAGTCCCACAATGAATTTGTTACTGTCAACCTCAATTATTCTCTTACATGAATCCATTCCCCTGACATTTTTTTAAGTCTACCCTCTTTCATAATTCACAACTTTCCTCTTGTTTTAGTTAGTTTGGGCTACTATAACAAAAATATTATAGACTGGGTGGCTTAAACAACAGAAATTTATTTCTCACAGCTCTGCAGGCCGGGAGTTCAAGATCCAGGTGCCTGCCAATTTAGTTCCTGGTAGGGACCCTCTTCTTGGTATGTCCTCATATTGCTGTAGCCAAGAAAGAGAGGGATAGCAAGCTCTCTAGTGTTTCATCTTATAAAGGCACTAATCCCATTCATGAATACTCTACTTTCATGAGTTAATTACCTTCCAAAGTTCCCATCTCCAAATACTATCACATTGGGAATTTGGGTTTCAACATATGAATTGTGGGGGGATACTTCAGTCAATACTACTCACTTAATTCATCTTCTGTATTGGATAGAAAATACATGCCATAAGAGGAAATTGCCTTAATTTCTTACCATAGAAACTATTACTTTACCTATATTTTCATGTTTTCATTCCTTACTTCTTCATTCCTGTTAAAATGGAAGAGCTATCCTCCTGCTAAACATCCTGTTCTCTCTTACCTCCTTGGGAACTTTATTCCAATGATAATCTGTACTCCTGCAAATTCCTCTCTTTTTGATGTTACTCATTGGCACCTAAATGTACTCAAGTTCTTCCCATTCTTTAAAAACAAAAACAATAATAGGTATAACTCGCAGTCCTCTTTTTATCACTTTGCAAAATCTCATCATTTTCATTGACAATTTTTTTGAAAGACATGGCCAAGCTTTCTGACATTATTTCATATCCTTTATTCAACCCACTTGAGCATGGCTTGGACCCTAAACACCACAATGAAGTTATTTTCACCAAGCCACCAACATAATTCATGTCATTTAATATAATTAAAACTTTTGACTTGTTATAGTTCTTGAACTATCACCAGTGTTTGTAGTACAGACTGTTCCCTTCTTAAAACTATAGTCCAAATAAAAGATTTTTTTTAATATGAAGAAAGGTGCTAAAAGATTAGTTTTATCTTATTTGTGGAAAACATTTGTTTTCAGATATTGGATAGCAGGAATATCAGGACTGTGAGCTCTAGGAAAAGGAAACCAACAAGCTGAATTTTCTAGGAGAAGGCAAGAGTAGTAGACTAGGGACATATTTGATTAAGGAAGGTGAAGTACCTCCTTAAGTTTAATAATAATAAATTCAAAGTGAGATTTGCATGGTTGTATGTTTTCCTATGGCCACATTCAATTTTTAAAGTGTAGGTATAGAGTAAGGAGAAGAGTTTAAGTTGACTAGGGTTGCAATTTCATTGAGGGATTGCATAGCATACAAGAGAGCAAGGGATTTAAAAGTGTTACGATGACAATGAAAGAAGTAAGGGTATAAAGGGACGTTGAGATAGTGAAAAGGAGCAAGATCAATAGATTATATAGGACCTGGTGGGTTTTAGGCATTGGTGAAATTGGGTTACTAGAAGGAGTGAGCTAGAAAGGTAAAGATGTTTGTAGAATGCTTGAAATTGCAATTAAAGAAGGTTTGTAGTTCATTGTGTTTGAAAGTTTAAATTGAATAGCTATATACATGCTAAGTGGAGTTCAAGTAAATGGGAAGAAAAGAGTTCAAGGAACTAACTGGCTAGGGCAGTGGTTGGCAATCTCATTAGTCAACAGAGCCAAATATCAACAGTACAATGATTGAAATTTCTTTTGAGAGCCAAATTTTTTAAACTTAAACTATATAGGTAGGTACATTGTTATTAACTTAATTAGGGTACTCCTAAGCTGGGCTTTGCTAAAAACTCAAGGGGCCAAAGAGCCGCATGTGGCTCGCGAGCCGCAGTTTGCCGACCACTGGGCTAGGTAGGGTGTTGATACTGATATGTCTATATAAAATTGAATTATCAGTAATTAGAATAACAATTCTAGAGACCCCCCTCCTATTTAACATGGAATCAAATAGTCCATATGAATACTGAACCAGCTGAAATTTTCCATTAGTGTACTATTTTGCAATCTACACATTAACCAGTTTTTCACAGTAATATTTTCAGAACATTTGTTAAGTTCCAATCAAATATACACAATCAAAATGATCTAATAGCATTGTTTATATCTACCAGGCTAATAACAAATGCAATTCTAACAAACATTTATTTACTATTGTTTTATATACATGTAAATAAAAAAACTTAAGAAATAGACTGTCCTGTAAAAAAATTTAAAATCTACTGGATTATTATACAATGACTAACAAAAAATTTTATTATGTAATACAGTGATTTTCAGCCTTTTTCATCTCATGGCACACATAAACTAATTACTAAAATTCTGTGGCACTCCAAAAATATATATTTTTACCAATCTGGTGGAGTAAAGGGGGGTCAGTAGGAAAAAAGGGGGATATCTGTAATACTTTCAATAACAAAGATCAATTTTAAAAAAGAAGAGAACACAAAGTTACAGAAACAAAAATAAATAGGTATAATTTTGATTAATTCCCACTGGATGGCTACTGTTGTATTGGCTATTGTCATTTGTTTATTTGACAATCTAAAGGAAAAGAGGTCAGTGCCCCTGACTAGTCAGGGATTGCATGTTTTAAAAATTCTTATGGTGCACTCATTAAAAATTGCTGGTATAATGCCTTGTCCTTATGGACCTATGTTTTAGAAGTTAGTAGGTATAAAATGGGAAATTATTTTAATCAGAGTGACACAAAGTTAATTGTCAGAGAAGTGGATATAGAACTAAGCTCAGAAGGTAATATTTAATAATTCAGATAATTTAAAAAGGATACTTTTATCCTAGGTCAAAAGTCAGAGTTATCAGATGCCAAATTTAAGATATGTATATTTACTTATGCAAACAAGTATGTGTATACATATAGTCATACATATGCATTTATGTTTGGTTTATATATAATATTTGCATCTTTTTCAGTATTCCCACAAATTTTATTTTATCATTGCATTTTTCTGAGAACATGTTGATTAATTGTAGAGCTAGTACATTCAATGTAAATGAAATCTTAACTAAAAGAAAAAAGTATAATGGTGGAAATATCTTGTAAAAGGTAAAATATTTCATAAAATACACTGTATATTTGTTGTGTGTTTTAAGTTTTGACTCATTTAACAAAAAATTAAAATTATCCTTTCAAAAGATATTTGCGAAGAAACGAAGAGTCTCAAAGCTTGCAAGAAATCCTTTTCATTCTACTCAAAATATGTAACTTTCTTCATGCTTGGGCAGACTGTGCAGGGAATAGCAGGAATGCCTCTTTATATCCTTACAGTAACCTTTCTTGATGACAGCATTTCCAGACACTCAATTGGTATTTATCTAGGCAAGTTTTTTTTCCTTCTAATATAATTTACCAATTCTGAATTTTTATTGAGCTTCTATATTTTGGTGTGCATATCTAAACTGATATACAGGTGCTAATTATTGGCTTTTATAATAACAATAGTGGCCTGGTGCATGAAATTCGTGCACAGGGGGGTGTCCCTCAGCCCAGCTTGCATCCTCTCCAATCTAGGATCCCTTGGGGGATGTCTGACTAAATCAGCAGACAGATATCCCTCTCGCAATCCGGGACCGCTGGCTCCTAACCACTCACCTGCCTGTCTGCATGATCACCCCTAACCACTCCACCTGCTGGCCTGATTGCCCCCAACTGCCCCCCCTTCCAGTCTGATCATCCCTAACTGTCCCCTCCTGCTGGCCTGATCGCCCAAAACTGCCCCCCCTGCTGGCCTGCTTGCCCCCAACTGCCCCCTCCAGCCTGCTCAGCCCCAACTGCCCCCCCCCCTTGCTGGCCTGCTCGCCTCCAACTGCCCCCTCCAGCCTGCTCAGCCCCAACTGCCCCCCCTGCTGGCCTGCTCGCCCCCAACTGCTCCCCCACTGACCTGATCACCCCCAACTGCCCCCCTGCCTGCCTGTTCACCCCAACTGCCCCCCTGCTGTCCTTCTCACCCCCAACTGCCCCTCCGCCAGCCTGCTCTCTCCCAACTGCCCCCCCTGCTGGCTTGACCACCCCTAATTGCCCTCCCCTCCTGGCCTGACCGCCCCTAACCGCCTCTGCCTCAGCCCTGCCACCATGGTTTTGTCCAGAGGATGTCTAGAAGGTCTCCCGGTCTAATTAGTATATTACCCTTTTTTTTAGTATAGATTGTAATAAATGGTAACTGGTGTGTTTAACTTTAAAATCACATGGAGCCACTTAATTCTGAAAAGCTGGTTGAGATTTGGAATTGTAGACAAGTCATCTGAAGGCCACCCTAAAAGATATAGAGCAATAGAAAAAATACATTCTTAAGTAATTAAAACTATAATATTTCCATATATATATATATATATATATATATATATATATATATATATGTGTCATATCAAATTATATAGGCTGCAGTTCATTTTCCTAGAAAAAATTCTCAAAATAACCAGACTGAATTTCTTGAGTAGATGTATGTTTAAACTTAGGGGATATGTGTAGGAAGTTGCTGCCATCATGTCCATAAGGGGAAATATATGCCTCTTCAGTACTAGATTCAGTGTGGTGCTAAAATAGTGATCATTGTTCTAAGTTCTTTACATAAATTAACTCACTAATCTTTTAGGGGAGCTCTGACATTTTGAAGTTAATGAAAACAATCTCATTCATCTTTTCTTTTTAAAAAAAATATATTTTATTGAGTTTTTACAGAAAGGAAGGGAGAGGGATAGAGAGTTAGAAACATTGATGAGAGAGAAACATTGATCAGCTGCCTCCTGCACACCCCCTACTGGGGATGTGCCTGCAACCAAGGTACATGCCCTTGACTGGAATCAAATCCGGGACCCTTCAGTCCGCAGGCCGATGCTCTATCCACTGAGCCAAACCAGTTAGGGCTCATTCATCTTTTCAAGGAAAGAAGTGATATGCTATTTAATTGACCACAGAGTAGTATCCTCAGTTCACAGTGTTTTATGCTTATATATCCTGCAATAAGTAATGCTGGCGTTTATCTCAGAATAATCTGTACTTCCTTATATTATAATAGCTTCTAGTCCTGGTGGATCATCTATTTGTACATCTATTTATCTAACTATCATTTGTTAAAAAAATTAAAGTTGTTTTTTATACTTATTGTGAAGGTGAAATAAAAGAAAATAGTATTTTTTGTCAAAATAATAATTTCCCTTCAGAGGTAAGAGAAGGCATGCCAATAAACTAAAATGTCTGATATTCATATATATATATGTTTGCTTTTAGAAAAAAAAATTTGCTGTGATTTATTAGTCTTAGCTGAGGGTGGAAACAAATACGTTTGTTTTACTTTTGGTTCTATGGAATAGCAACCAGGACTCACATCTATGCATTACAGAGAGAAGTTTACTTTATTGCTCTTGTCACCCTGGCAGCTAATATGAAAGATGCAAAAGAGATTAGAATGTATCATTCTAAAGTAGAAACTTGTGTTAGTACCACAAATTAAAGTGAAATATGGTGTATTTAATTTATATTAAATGCAAATACATTTATTTATACTACATTAAATATATAGATGAAATAACATACAGTGAATTATATAATTAAATTACCTGAGTTTCTCTAGTATAAACATTGGATATATGTATGATGGCTAATTTTATGTGTAAGCTTGGCTTAGTTTGGTCAAACACCAGTCTAGATGTTTCTGTTAAATTTTTTAGATGTGGCTAACATTTACAATCAGTAGACTTTGAGTAAAGCAGATTACCCTCCATAGTGTGGGTCAGCCTCATCCAATCAGCTGAGGCCTTTTAAAATAAAGACTGAGATTTCCCAAAGAGAGAAATCTGTCTCTAGACAGCAACATAGAGAAACTCTACGTGAGTCGCTTCAGCCTGCTGTACTGCCCTGTGGATTTCAGACTTATTTATAGCCTTAAGGCTGTAATGTTAATTCTTACCTGGATTTTGAATCTGCCAGACTATCATGAACATTTGGACTTGCCAGCTCCCACAGTTGCATAAGCCAATTCCTTAAAATCTCTCTTTCTCTCTAAATATCTTATTTGTAATAGTGCCAACAATAAAAAATTAAAAAGGAAGTAGAAAAAATAGTTCCCACTGAGTGATATTGATCAGAAAAACAGGAGATGGTCACCTGCGAAAAAAAATAGTTCAGAAATCACTTCACACATACCCACAAATCCTTATTTGTTCTATTTCTCTGGAGAACCCTGACTAATAAAGTATACTATGAAGCTTTAAGAAGGAATCCATTTTAGTGATGTAACTTTTATTATCTTGTGACAAAGCTGGCTTATATAGTAGTTTGATATTCAGTATTCATTTTATAGGCATACTGGAAGCTTCAGTAACAATTGGATATGCTTTGGGTTATGCGATAGCAGCACCACTGGTTACCACCCCTGAGAGGAGTACTTCTAATAAAGGGTAAGCCATTTTCTTTCCTTTTTTGCCTACATTATGTAAAATATTTATTCAATAGACATGTTAGCATATAAATAGACTACAGGCCCAGTGCATAAATTCGTTCACCTGTGGAGTCCCTCAACCTGGCCGGTGATCATGGCCAATCAGGGCCCTTTCACCCAGTCCAGATCGGGGCTGATGGGAGCCAGCTGGCTGGGGAGGGACCATAAGAGGGTTCCAGGGCATGTCCAGCTCTCTCGCCCAGTCCCAATTGACCGGACCCCAGCAGCAAGCTAACCTACTGGTCAGAGCACCTGGCCCCTGGTGGTTAGTGCACATCATAGCAACTAGTCAAGCAGTGATCTGTCAGACACTTAGCATATTAGATTTTTATTATATAGGATACATTTAATTTTTAATGACCATATTTTAGAAAAATATATGTAAATGTGACTGATATGCACATATATGTACATATAAATACATCTACAATGTATATTTTTTATGGGACTGCTTGATATAGAATTTAAAAGACACCACTTAGAATGACAAGCTAACTAGTAATCTTAATATATAAAAAGCCAGGGGCCATCACGACCGAAACAACCAAATGGTTGACCAAACAACAGGCTGTGTGGGGCAAGCAGGCCGGCAGGGGGGTTAGTGAGGGACAACCAAATGACTGAACAGCAGGCTGCATGGGGCGACCAGGCCAGTGGGGGCGGGGGGCAGTTGGGGATGACCAGGTTGGCAGAGGGGGACAGTTGGGGGTGACCAGGCCGGCAGGGGGAGGCAGCTGGGGGCAACCAAGCCAGCAGTGGGGGCAGTTAGGGGTGATCAGGCTGGCAAGCAGAGGCAGTTAGGGGTGATCAGGCTGGCGGGGGGGTGGGGGGAGGAGGCAATTAAGGGTGATCAGGCAGGTGAGCAATTAGGAGCCATCAGTCCCGGATTGTGAGAGGGATCCAACTGCTGGTTTAGGCCCAGTCCCCGGGATCAGGCCCAAACTGGCAGTCGGACATCCCCTGAGGAGTCCTGGATTGGAGAGGGTGCAGGCTGGGCTGAGGGGACCCCCCCCCCGCCCATGCATGAATTTCATGCACCGGGCCTCTAGTTCTGCATATATATTTTTTTTAATTGTGGTAAAAAACATGTAACATAAACTTTATCATCCTAGCCATTTTTTAAATGTACAGTACATTGTTAAGTATATGCACTTAGTTGTGCAACAGATATCTAGGTCTTTCTATCTTGCTAAACTGAAACTTTTTATCTGTTGCACAGCAACTTCCCTTTTTCCCTTTCTCCCCAGCCCCTGGCAATCACCATGCTACTTTCTGTTTCTAAGAGTTCGACTACTTTAGATATCTCATATATGTGGAATCATGCAGTATTTGTTTTTTTGTGACTAACTTATTTCACTTAGCATAATGTCCTCGTTTCATTCATATTGTAGCATATGACAGAATTTTCTTCTTTATTCATTCTTCTGACAGTGGACATTTAGTTTACTTCCTATTTGTGGCTATTGTGAATAATTCTGCAATTTCCATGAGTGTGCAAATATCTCTTTGAGATTCTGTTTTCAATCCTTTGTGATATATTCCCAGAAATGGAATTTAAAAGAAAATCCTCACCCAAGGATATGCTTATTGATTATTTATTTATTTATTTATTTATTTATTTTTTAGAGAGAAAGAGAGACATTGATTGGTTGCCTCTCAACTGCACCCCAATCGGGACCGAACCCACAGCCTAGGTGTAAGCCCTAAACGGGAATCGGACCCAGACTGGAGGACACTCCAACTGAGTCACAACAGCCAGGGGCAGAAATGGGATTTTTTAAAGGAATTTTCATTCTGTTATCCATAGTGGATGTACCATTTTATATTCCTACCAGTAGTGCTCAAGGGTTCCAATTTCTCAACATCTTTGCCAACACTGGTTATATTCTGTTTTGTTTTGTTTTTTTGGTAGTAGCCATCCTAACAGGTGTGTTGTACATTTAAATTTAACTTCCAATTTCAATTTATTTTTGCCTATTATAGGAGGCATGGGCCAAGATTCTATTTTCTCTCAAAGAAATAGCTAATTGTACTAATGACTTTTTGGATCATTTCCTTTTTTTTAATTTTTATTTTTACTGATATTAAATATCATTTTTATCATTCACTAAATTTCCCATAAATGTTTTTTTTTCTTCTCTCTCATCTGTCTAATCCATTTTCTGACATTTTTCTTTTTTAAAAAAAATATTTTTATTGATTTCAGAGGAGGGAGAGGGAGAGAGAGAGAAACATCAATGATGAAAGAGAATCACTGATTGTTTGCCTCCTGCAAGCCCCACAATGCAACCTGGGCATGTGCCCTGACTGGGAATCAATCTGTGACCTCCTGGTTCATAGGTCTACACTCAACCACTGACCCATGCCACTGGGCATCTGACATATTTTTCTATTTAATGCCAATACTACAACATTTTAAATATAACTACTAAATATAACTAATGTCTGACCAGTGTGGCTCAGAGGTTGAGTGTTGACTTATGAACCAGGAGGTTATGGTTTGATTCCGGTCAGGGCACATTGCCTGGGTTTTGGCCTGATCCCCAGTAGGGGGCCTACAAGGCAGCCAATCAATGAGTCTCTCTCATCATTTATGTTTCAATCTCTCCTCCCTCTCCCTTATTCTCTGAAATCAAGAAAAATATATAAAAATAAATATAACTAGTTATATTTAATAACTAAAGCTTTATCATATAATTTGCTATTTGGACGAATAAGACTCTACTCATTATTATTCATTAAAAATCAGAGACTGTGTTTGCAAAATTACTTTCCAGATAAATTTGATAATCTCAGGTTATAATCAAAGCATTTTAATTTGAAATACTTGAATTTATGGGTCAAATTGGGAATAACTGTTAACTGACTATGTAAGAATATAGTATATTGCTCTATTTTCTCAACATTTCTTTTATGCCCTTCACTAAAGTTTTATGATTTTATTTATTGAAGATATCTTATGAAGTTTATTCCTACTGATTTCATATATTCTGTTAGTGTTGTGCATAGAATCTTTGTATTATGATATTTACTAATCATTTACTTTTATTAGAAGATGATATTGATTTCTAAGTTTGTCTTATATCTGTTACTTTATTAAATTCTTTGCTTATACTTTGTAGTTTTTTAAGTTTATTTTCCTTAATTTTTAGATACTTAGTTATTCACACAAATGTGTATAACTGTTATCATATTATATGCAATATAATGAATATAGTTAGAATATATAGCTGGGTTCAAAAGTGAAACAAATAAAATTTCTAAAAATTATAAAAATAAGAACACTTGTGCCCCAACTGGCAATCTAGAGTTGAAACTTTCTAGGCATAGCGTACTGTACAATGGAAATCAAGATTGCAACCCTGTGTCATTGCACTTTGGAATTGGTATCCCTGAGTAATGTAGCAATGGATAAGGAGTTGGCCCACATTCTATGAGAGATAAGACCTATAAGCAAGCTACTCATCGGGTGTCTGTTGGCAGTAAAGTCACCTGTGAGAAACCAGCACCTCCAAAACTGTGGTTCCTGGGGTTGTGGGCATTTCCCCTTGATGGCTGGTTGGACAAAGTCTTAAATGTGTGTGAAACTGAAGACAGTGGCAGCTGTGTAGTACCAACTTCCCTAAATCTCCTCCTTAAATTATACAAAATAACTTCACAACTATGAGAATTCTCCACAACATCATAGTCGCAGTATCATGGAAAACAAAGAATGCTGAAATTGTAAACTGTGATTAAAAAGAGAAAATTTAAAAATCCCAGCACAGGATCCTTCACACTCCCATCCCACTCTGTCCACTGTAAGGCTTTGTGGTTTACAAAGGTGGAGCAAGAAAAATGACAGGTCCTGAAGTTGATTAGATATGATCACTAGAAGGTAACTCACTCTTAGTCTGAGAGTTCAGAGAAGGCACTATAAGAAAGAGATTTCATAATAAACGTGATTTAAAGGGTTAATTATGCAACTTAAAGGGAAGGTTTTTACTAAAGGGCTAGGTACATGATTTAAAGGGGCAAGACTGATTTTAAAGGAGAGGTGAGATTTAAAGGTATAGTCTTCCAAATGCTTAGCTTCTGTTGGAGAAGAAAGTTTTAAAAATATTAAAGAATTACTCATCACCACCTGAGTGGACAGGGGAGAAAAAAGAAAGGGAAAAATTTAGGGTCCTACAAGACAAAAGGGAACTCCATAATTGAAGGACTCATAACCATTCATTCTCAGCAAAGCAAACAACAGGGACAAATTAACAGAAAATGTTTCATTTCTCTCTTTATTTTTCTTTCTCTGTTAGATCGTGGTTTTGTTTGTAATAAAATACACAAACTTGAATTTTTTCACTTTTCTCTATTAGAGTTGTTGGCGGTTTTTTTTATGAACACTGGTTGCGTACTTGGTGGATTCGCTTTGTTTTGGTCACAGTTATAGCATGGTCTACATTAATAGCATTTTCATGCTTTCCACGGCATATACAAGGTGACTATACTTATATAATTCATTTAACTAAAGGACTGTAGGTTCTTCATCCCACCCTCACTTTCCCTGTCCCCTCCCCCTCATTTTCAGAATATGCTTGTACTACATTTCTCTCTGTCATGGATATACAGAGACATGGTATAGTATTATCTGAACAAATGAAGCCTTGTGTGGCCAGATACTATTTTATTTATGTACCAGACTTTCATAAGTGAATATTTTTTGCTCCTTGTCATTTATTTTGAAAAATGGTTTATATATAGAGTTTATAAGTTTTATTAAAGAAAGATATCTACTTATCTAGCATCCTATATAATAAAAGGCTAATATGCAAATTGTCCCCTCCACCAGGAGTTCGACTGGGAGTTCCACCAGGGGGCAGGGCTGGCCAGCCAACCACCCGCAGTCCTTCCCCGTGGCTGGCCACCCCCTCAATCAGCTCTCCCACCCCCGATCAGTGCCAGGGCTGGTCGGAGCCCACCCATGCACGAATTCGTGCACCAGGCCTCTAGTTATTTAATATATGTACTACCTCATAGAATTGTTGTAATCCTATATAATAAGAGGGTAATATGCAAATTGACCCTAATGGCAGAATGACCGCTGGACTAGTCACTATGAGGCACACTGACCACCTCTTGGTCCCTTTCCCTGGCCGACAGGCTCCAATGGCCTGATGGCCACCTGAGGTGGAGGCGGGACTGGCAAGTGGGCAGGAACAGCTGACCTCTCAGTCCCTTCCTCCAACTGTCAGACACTGATCACCCAAAGGCAAATGGGGAACTGGGGGTGGGTGATGGTGGAGGGCGGGGCCAGCTTGCAGCAGCTGGAGAAGATGGCCTTGATCGCAGGCCAGACCTAGGGACCATACCCGCGCACGAATTTCATGCGCTGGGCCTCTAGTATAAAATAAAAATTATTAAAATTCTTTTAAAAACAGAGAAATAAAATATTCTCTTTATGATAATACATTTTATTGGCACAAAATGTTTTATTAACATTATAGACTACTATTTTATATTTTAGGACTATACTGTAAAATAGTGTAGAACCTTGCCACATGTGGCTATTTAAATTCTAAATTAAATTAGAAATCCATTTACTCAGTCATAGGAGTGAGTTTCAAGTATTTAATGGCTAAGCTATTGGAAAATTTTCATTATAACAGAATGTTCTTTAGGAGGACACTGTTAGAAGAATGTACCTTTTAGTTAATTAGATTGACTTTAGCTTGTTCAAAAATAGCTCACTTGGCATTCAAGACAAACTAGGTTTATTAGGATGTGTGTACATATATGTTTTACATGTGTTTTATTTTTATTATTTTTTTAAATTTTATTGTTGAAAGTATTATATATGTCCCCCATTTTCCTCCCCATTTTTTCCTCCCACTCGATTCCCACCCTTCACCACCCTATTGTCAGTGTCCAAAGGTAATGCATATATGTATATAAATCTTCGGTTAATCTCTTCCCACCCTTTACTCCCACCTTTCCTTTGAGATTCCTCAGTCTATTCCATGTCTGCATGCCTCTGGTTCTATTTTATTCATCAGTTTATTTTGTTCATATATTTCTTGTTCATTTGTTTTGACTTTTAGATTTAATTGTTGATAGATATGTATTTATTGCCATTTATTGTTCATATTTTTTTTATTCTTGAACATGTCATAAGATTCTTTTGCTTATTAACATATAGGTATATCACGGATAAAATCTGGGAAACACAAAAATCCTAATTTCATGGACAAAAAGTATAAAGATCAGGAATTTGGAACTAGTATCGGTGATTTATTTGCTTCTATTTGGGTAAAGTAAAATATTTTGCATGAACATGCCAATTAAGTTGACTTGTACAATTTTCTATGGTGGATTCAAGAAAATAACCATAAAGTGTTCAACTTAAATCTGAGTGAGACAGATTATTTTTAATATTTTCTTAAAAATATACAAAGGAAATGAACTCTTTAGGTCAATTCAATTCAGGGAGAGGAGAAAATGGAATTTCAATGTAAAGGGAGTGTTTTCTTGTTTAGGTCATCACATTCCCACACTCCCAATACCCATAAAACAAGAATTTCACTCGGTAACACAGGAGAGCCTAGAATGGTGGCTCAGAAATGGTGAGAGCAGGTACTGGATAACACAGGACTTTGGTTGTCCTTTGATTCCTCTGTCCTGGGATGAACATAATGCACTCTAAGGACAGGTTGGGAACCCGACAGTAGGACAAGGACGAAATGTACCAAACAGCAGTAAAAACCACCCCTTAGCAGAAGTGTGCGCTTAAAAGGACGGGCAATACCATTAACCTATTCATTTAATGGATAATGGGAAAATAGGTCCTTACCTAGCAAGCATTGCCAAGAACTTTGCTAGTGTCAGAGGCTGGTACCAAGTATTTTCCTTCTTCTATTTCTTTTATATTATTTTGTGTTTATTTTTTCCCTGCTGAAATATAAGTATTAACATTATATATATTTTTATTATGTTTAAATGTCTTAGAAGAGAACTCTAGAAGTTAACAAATATTCTCACAAACATCATATTTTATTGAAAATATCTCATCTCAATATCAAATGGAGACGAACTCTGTTTCTCTAGGTGAGAAACGAGGCATACAATGCAGGCATAGTGAGGTGAAAAACACCCAACCTACATTCAACTTGTTTTCCCTTTTGTTCACAACTTCACCCTTTAGTTTGCCTGCAGAATTATGGTTCTCACATGTAGTTTTTATCAAGTCATTTCCAAGATTATTTGGTAGGTGAATTCCATATTCTTTTAGAGAGACTTTGAATACCCTTCACAATAGCATCAACTGAATTTTCCTCCCTTATTTCAGAATTTTATCCCTATCTCCCCGACATTCCAGCCACTTGCTGTTTCATGGATGCATTAGGTACTTTTGTAGTTCTGTACCTTTTTAGATACGAATCTCTCAACTTCAAATGTTCTTCTTTCTCTTCTCTATTGGGACAAAAACCTCTTTGTCAATCTTACCTTAATGAGTTTCTCCTTTAATGCTTTCATAAAAATATAACATAACATGTATATATGGTATAAACATATACATAGTGGTTTTTTATTAAATTCACCTAATTCTTCTTAAAATGAATAGATATGTTGTATAAAATCTTAAATTTTGTTTACTTGTCTTCATTTAAACACAAAAGTGTTTATCTTTTTATCATATCATGAAACCTTTCTAGTAACGGTCTATATTTTATTCAGATTTTTCTGTAATTTTAACTTTTACCAAAATATTTCACGTATTTCATATATTTTAACAATATAGAAATAAGTTAGGTATAGCTTCTTTCACATTGTTAAAAAATATTTTCAGAAAATTTAAACGTGAATGTTTTAAGTCTTTTCTAAGACAAATGTTATGCAAGAAATAAAACCAAGTCAATTTCAATACCTCTCTCTTGAAAATAGTGTTTTGATTATTATTAGGATACAAAATAATAATAATAATTACATATATATATACATATACATACGTATACATATGTATGTATATGTATATATGTATATATATGTATGTGTGTGTGATATATATATATATAAAGGCAGTGACCGTGACAACTGAAACGACTGTTCAACCAGTCACCATATGGTGCTAGCATAGATGCATAGACACAGGTAAAGTCTATGAGTGAACTAAGAATGAACAAGACAAATACTTGCCTTCGTGAAGCTTGCACTGTAAGAAGGTTAGGTCAGGGATGAGAATTCAAAATTGCTACCAGCACAGACCTGAGGTGCCGCTTCTCAGAGCAGCCAGAGATACACCCATTTGTGGACTGAGGGTGTGACTGAAGGGCTGATGCTGACATGAAGGTGGGGCTGTTCTGGATTTCCCAGAGGAGCCAATGGCTGCCTAGGAGATGGAACTTTTGACGCTGAATGGCATAGAAACCGACCAATCAGAACCTAGTCTGGGTGAACTGCGAAGGCAAAACCTAAGGTGGGGGCTGAGGAGGGGTTTTAAGGACAACAGCTGTTTGGTGTAAGGTATAAGAAAGCGGTTCAATTTTTTAATGACCAGTTTGGCAGTATAGTGCATATGGCTGGCTATCAGTCCAGATATAGGAATTATGTATTTTTGTCTGCAAGAGCATCTCCTCCTGCTGCAAAAGGCTTTCCCTTACCTCCCCATTTAAGCAATCCTATCTATATAATCTATCTATACTAATAAAAGGGTAATATGCTAATTAGACCGGGTCAACTGGCCATCTTCCAGATGTTTGACTTCCTTCTGGACAAAGCCATGGTGGTGGGGGTCAAGGCAGAGGCAGTTAGGAGTGATCAGGCCAGCAGGGGAGGGCAGTTGGGGGCATTAGGCTGGCAGGCAGGTGAGTGGTTAGGAGCCAGTGGTCCTGGATTTCGAGAGCGATGTCTGACTGCCGGTTTAGGTGGGATGGAGCCTAAACCGGCAGTCAGACATCCCCCGGGGGGTCCCAATTAGAGAGGGTGCAGGCTGGGCTGAGGGACACCCCCCCCCCCATGCACGAATTTCATGCACTGGGCCTCTAGTAATAATAATTATAATAATAATAATAGTAACAACAATAATGCCTTGTTAACTGTCTTAGACTTCTAACTGGCACTTGTCTGGGTAGACAAGTAGAAGATATCTTAATTCTTTTAAAATTTTCTTAGAAGGTGTTACTTCTAAAATGTTATAGTGAGTAGCTTGGAAAATCTTCACTTCCAAAACACGGTAGATGAAACTGGCAAATTTTTCAACAATTATTTAAAAACCCTGGATGTGCCCTGGCTGGTTTGGCTCAGTGGATAGAGCGTCTGCCTGCGGACTGAAAGGTCCCAGGTTCGATTCCGGTCAAGGGCATATGCCTGGGTTGCAGGCTCGATGCCCAGTAGGGGGCATGCGGGAGGCAGCCGGTCAATGATTATCTCTCATCATTGATGTTTCTATCTCTCTCTCCCTCGACCTTCCTCTCTGAAATCAATAAAAAGATATTTTAAAAAAAACCAAAAAACAAAAAAAAAAAACCCTGGAAGTTAGGACTGCACTTTGAGAATCACTGATCTAATTTATCAAAAATCATTCTACTGACCTTAATTATTAAAACACAAGTACAGAGCACATTCTGCATATGTCATTGGCTTCTACATTTAGTGCATAATAAGTGCCTGTCCCAGGAAGAAGAAAAGTTAGGAAAACCACAAATAATCTTGTGCTATTCCTAACATATTGCCAAATTTGGACAAGAGCAAAACATTCATTTCAAGTGAGATTGATTTGCTTTAAACCCATCTGGACTTTATGTAAATAATAATTTGAGAAGTTTTTATTTTCAGTTTATCAAGTAAGAATTGGTATGCAATTTAAATGGGATAACTTAAAAACAATAAATCAAATAACTTGTTACTCTTTTAAAAAGTGTTTTTTATTACAACCTGATAGAACCATACCCATCTAATTGCTAAATGAGAATTACTTAAGAGTTTTTAAAGCCCACCATTTAAAAGGGTTATTAAATCATTTTGAGAACATTATTATTTTATATGTCTTAGTTTTTATTCTATAAAATAATGGTAATAATAGTACATACCTTATATAAATACTGAGAATTAAATGTGTTAATATATGTAAGGTGCTTAGAACAGTGACTACAATGTTTGTTATTTTAGTTTTACTTGTTCATCTCTTTTTTATTGTGTAGTATCACTGTGCTATGTATTGAAGATATAATAGTAACTAATACCCATGCTTCTATGGAGTTTATGGTCTTGTGTGGGTTTCAGATTTGAAAAAAAAAAAAGATTAATAACTGGTTAACAACTCAGCAGAGAAAATTCTGTGTGAAACCTACTTTAAATGTGGGGGAAAGAAGGCTTCAGTGGTATGAAAGTATAGCACATACAATGATGTACAGTACCTAGTACTTAATCTACACTAATAAAAAAGTAAGATGCAAATTGACTGTACCTTCACAACGCCCACCAGCCAATCAGGAGTGAGTATGCAAATTAACCCAACAAAGATGGAGGGTTAATTTGCATAAGCAGGCGCTGAGTGGCTGGGGGCGGGGCAGGGCGGGACACTTGCATCATTGCCATGGTGACAACACAGGCATTCCGCACTGCTCCAGCTTCTCCGGGCCTCTGGGCAGTGTGGGAAGGTGGAAAGGTGGCTCTGGGCTGGAGTGAAAAGTTGGCTCCAGTGGGAGCGAAGGTGGTGCCAGCAGCCAGGGGAAGGAAGGCCAGGGGCGAGCAGTTGTGGAGGACCAGGCCTGCAGGGGAGGAAATTTTGGTGGGACCCAGGCCAGCAGAAGAGGGCAGTTGGAAGGGGGACCAGACCAGCAGGGGAAAGCAGTTAGGGGCAATGAGGCTGGCAGGGGAGGACAGTTGGGGGGGAACCAGGCCTGCAGGAGAGGGCAGTTGGGGGCGACCAGGCCGGCAGAGGAGGGCAGTTAGGGGTGACCAGGCCTGCAGGGGAAGGCAGTTAGGGGCAATCGGGCTGGCAGTGGTGCAGTTAGGCATCAATCAAGCTGGCAGGGGAGTGGTTAGGGGGCGATCAGGCTGGTAGGCAGAGCAGTTAGGGGCAATAAGGAAGGCAGGCAGGCGATCAGTTGGGAGCCAGCAGTCCTGGATTGTGAGAGGGATCCCAGATTGAAGAGCGTGCAGGCTGGGCTGAGGGGCACACACCCCTGTGCATGAATTTTGTGCACCGGGACTCTAGTCCTATATAATAAAGAGCTACTATGCTAATTAGACCAAACAGCAGAATGACCATCCGGACATCCTTCCAGACAACCATCTGGACGACCTTCCAGAAGAAACCAGGGCTGCAAGGGCCAAGCCCCTTGCATGAATTTCGTTCATTGGGCTTATAGTCTACAATAATAAAAAGCATAATATCCTAATTAGACCGGACAGCCAAACGACCTTTCAGATGTCCTTCCAGACAACCTTCCAGATGAAGCTGGGGCTGCGAGGGCTGAGGCAAGCAGGGCTGAGCCCCTTGCACGATTTTCTTGCATCAGGCCTCTAGTCTATAATCTATAATAATAAAAGCATAATATGCTAATTAGCCAAACAACCTTCCAGATGTCATTCCAGATGAAGCTGTGGTGGTGGGGGCTGAGGCAGAGGTGGTTAGGGGCAATCAGGCAGGCAGGTGAATAGTTAGGGGTGATTAGGCAGGCACTCAGGTGAGCGGTTTGGGGCAATCAGGCAGGCAGGCAGAGTGGTTAGGGGCGATTAGGCAGACATGGGAGTGGTTAGGAGCCAGCAGTCCCAGATTGTGAGAGGGATGTCAGACTGCTGGTTTAGGCTCAGTCCCTTTAGGATCAGTCCTAAACTGGCAGTCAGACATCTCCCGAGGGGTCCTGGGTTGTGTTAGGGTGCAGGCTAGGCTGAAGGATTTTGTGCACCAGGCCTCTAGTTATCAATAAAACTAGTAATAACAAGTGCTGGAGAGGTTGTGGAGAGAAAGGAACCCTCAGTCAGACAGCCTTAGCACTGCCTGGAGGCAGGAGAGGCTCCCACCACCACCGTTGCGCTCGCCAGCCGTGAGCCTGGTTTCTGGCTGAGTGGCTCCTGCATTGAGTGTCTGCCCCCTGGTGGTCAGTATGCGTCATAGAGACTGGTTGTTCCGCTGTTTGGTTGATTTGCATATTAGCCTTTTATTATATAGGATAGTCATTCTAATGAGTGTGAGGTGGTATCTCATTGTAATTTTGATGTTCATTTCCCTAATAGCTAGTGAAGTTGAGCATCTTTTCATATATCTGTTGGCCATTTGTATGTCTTCTTGGGGGAAGTTTCTGTTCAAGTCCTCTGCCCACTTTTTAATGGGATAAAAGCAGAATTTAAATGACTCCACTCTTTAGTATATGGAATTCCCTGGAGTAAAATATTATAGACTCTTGACTGCAATTCTAGTGATTTTCCCTTAGTGCTGCTTAAATTTTCTTTGTCTATTTTTTAGAAAATGAAAATCTTTGCTAAGAAAAAAATAAAGTTAAGAGAAATTCTAATTTCCCTGGTTATTGATATCTATTTTTTTCCTCAAATCTTTCTGGCAAACTGCCAGACCCACAAATAAAAATTTCAGGCAGTATGGAGATCAAATTACAAATAAAAATGGTTCAAACACTGCATGTCTTTCATGGTATGTGTAGATTGGTGAATTGTAAATTTCTGTTCAAATTTGTATATATATATATATTTTTTTCAATTTGCATTGGGAAAGGTTAAATTTTTGTGGATTGGTTATTAACATACGAATGGGGATATTGATTCTTTAGCTAACAAAATAAAATAATCCATATGTAACATTTCTGTTTCAGATTCTGATGAAGACTCCAATGTTTGTATGTCTAGCTCTAACCAGAGCTTCAGAATCTTTACTTACAATTGGAGCTTCTGAATATTTGCCTAAATATATAGAAAATCAGTTTATATTAACACCTAGCCAGGCAACTACACTTTCAGGTAACTTTTATGCTCATTGTAATTAATTTGCAAATTTTTATGTAAAGTTTTTATATGGTACTTATAAAATATTTCAAAAAGGGGAAAGTAGAGAAGTAATAGTGTTTGCTCAGATTTTAAATACCTAAATACCATTTGCTCAAATTTTAAAAAATGAGCACTTTGCTGTCAGTGCTTCAGCATTTCTTAACATATAAAATTTTGTAAGACTTCTGTACCCCTCCCTTATCCCATATCTTTTCCTCCCTCCCCATAGGTAACCACTCTTCTAAAGTTAGAGTGTATCCTTTCCCCATGTTTGTGTATTTTCAGTGCCCATGTCCCTATCCATATACAATCTATTTCTAATATTCATGTATAATTTTGTACATATTCTTCTGTTACTGTCATTGAAATTATGTTCATCAGATTCATGTTGACCTCTGTCTATTTAATGCATTTTAATGTTCTACAGGATTTTATTTTATGAACTTACCATTGTTTATCTATCCATTGTCATACTAATGGACATGAAATTGCCTCTAACCTTTTCTCTCTTTCAAACAGTACACTAACAATAGGCTTGTATATGTCTTCTTGTGCACATTTGTAAAAGTTGACAAACTTTTGGGTTCAGTCGTTGAAGGGTAATTGCTACTTTGTATATCTTCAATTTTACTGGTTAATGACAATTGGCTCTCCAAAAGAGGTTACAAGTGGAATTAAATGTTTTCAGATACCAGCATTAATGGTGAAGTGGTAAATGTAATCACTTATTTTATGCTGTAAAAAATGTCAAGGATGCATGCTATAACTTCTAGGTAACCAATAGAAGAATAGTAAAAAGTATATCCATTGGGAAAATTTTTATTAATAGTAAAAGAAGCAAGAAAGCAAAGAACATAAAACATGTGGGCCAAATAAAAAACAAACATTAAGATGTGAGAAAACATTATCAGCCTATTATTGAGTAGATTTTGTGATCGAGGGCGTGGCATTGTCAGACTGCAAATAGTATAAAAACCAAAAACATGGTACAGTTTTCAAGGGCCATGATGACAACTTTTCCCCTGAGTATCTATGTTGTTTGCCAGCATGATTAATCTAATTGGCAGAGATTGGGACTAAATCCATTCAACTTGTTTCATATAGTATGTGATTAAAGCTGATCTCAACAGGGACTCCAAGCAACAGGATAAGGCTACCTGCTATATCGGTCTTAACCATGATGGCAAGGTCCTGTACTCAGCCAGCTAAATAAATCCCTTGGCCCTCAGGGTCTACATTAGGAAACAAGATGGCTTTCTCTGTTAGTTTCTGTATTGACCTTTCCACTTAGCCTGAGGTGTTAATCCAGGTTTAACAGAATGTATTAGCTATTGCATATATTTTACCTTGGCCTGCAAGGATGAAGTTTTGGGCAATTCCGTTATCCACAAATAACAATGCTGATGAGTGACAGTCTGACCAGAGTGCTTTCCGGGGATGAGGTGGAGTCATTGATTAGTTCAACTAAAACCAGGGACAAATTTTGTAGAACCTTTTCTAATTTGATCAATCTTATTGTAGAGATAACTGTTAGGTGCATGTAAATAATGTTTCAGTAA
The DNA here is from genome assembly GCF_951640355.1 of Cnephaeus nilssonii. Lineage (NCBI taxonomy): Eukaryota > Metazoa > Chordata > Mammalia > Chiroptera > Vespertilionidae > Cnephaeus > Cnephaeus nilssonii. The sequence continues at coordinate 56,924,788 of NC_137073.1, forward strand.
TCTCTCCAGAAAGCTCCCTTGAGTAACCAAGAGAAACTTTATTTAAGGGAGATTTCTATTGTCTTCTGAGGGCTATATGATCTGTTGGAGGTGTTTCTTTAAGAACTTAGAAGTCTTGTATGAACATGCCTGTTGCTTAAATATTACCATTTCCAGTTGACAAATAAGGCTTGTCAAAAAGTTAGTTATGAATCTGAGTTGGTCTATCCCAAAATGAGAATATCAAAGCCTCCGTTGGTTAGGGCTTCAGTTTTGACAGGAAACCAAGAGTTGTTTTACAAATGTAGAGGTTTCAGGGAGTCAGTGAGTCCTATACCCTAAGAGATACTTTCGAGTGGAGGCTACCTCCCTTTTCCAAAGGTTCCAACACACAAAATCATCAGTCATGGGGACCTGTGGATCAAATGGGTCAGTAGGTTTGTGCTACCTCAAAGTAGGGAGTGTGCCAGAGCTTGCTTATTAGCTTCCAATGTAGGTCTTTGGATTATACTCCCTGTGGGTTAGCTGATATAAAAGACCAAGTAGAATGCCCAAGTGAGTCATCAATGTCTCCAATACTCAGAGTCCAAAGTGATGCTAGGCTGCCTTTTGGTTGTGGGGAAAGGAGACAATTACGTTTCCTAAACTGCCAGAGGGATTTGATATTGTGAATCTGTCTTCTCGGTTTTTGGGGCATCATCAGTTACCCTTGCTGATGAAGGTGTGATAACACCAAAGTCATAGCCATTGAGTCTGTGGCTTCTGACCCTCCAGCCAACTGAATGTTATCTATCAGTGAAAGTTTTGGGCATCAGAGGGTAGTAGTAGTGACAATAAATGCTTGTGGTAAATGGCAGAAGAGTTTAGGTATCCCTGAGGGAGTACTGCAAATGCATAATTGTGGCCTTGCAGCATGAATGAAAATTGGTCTGCGTCTTTGGGTGCTAAGATAACCCAGCTATTGCCATTTCACCTTAACAAGCAATTATGCACTCCTCTCCATAATCAACCAAAACTTCTGATTGTTCACCAGTTTGTGTCCATAGTGTTTATAAAATTGTTTTCCAAAATGTACAGTTGTCAAGCTCAAACTGAGGAAGTCTAGAGTCTTCTCCTTGGTCAAGTACATGCCATGTAGTTGGGAATAGAAATTTTGAGGATCAAATTTTATATAGATTTCCATTCTTCCTCATGTTTATAACTCTTACTCACTCTTGTTTTTGTTGGTACCTACTGCCCTTGACTTCTGTGATTCTGGGGTAAAATGTGTTTTGCTTCTTCTTGACTTCCTTATCTTTAGACTTATTACTTACCCTATGAAGTCTCCTGTTTCAGTTCCAATTCTCAATATTTTCTTGATAAATGTTGCCCCTACTCTGTACTTTTTTGCTTACTAATAAATGAATTTGTCTGTAAATGTCTAGCTTTTAACAAACATTCATATAATGTTTACTCTGTGACTAGATTTTATTCTAAGCACTTAAATATTAACGTATTTAGTTGTCCTAACACCCTTAAGATGGAGGTATTATTATTTATAGATTTTCTTTAGTAGCCTCTCATACATTCAAATATAATTTTATTATTGTTCAGTTTTAATCATTTTTAATTTTTATTATCACATTTTTATTTAATCCATGAATTACTGAGATTTTCAGTTGCTAAATATATGTGTTTCTTTCTCTTTTAAAATAACTGATTGTTCAAAGAAGTTAATTTTTAACATCTTTAATAGTGTTACAAGCTAAGTCTATTTTGAAAACGAATTAAAATATTACTTTGTTTTTGGATTTTTAAATTTCTTGAAATCTGGGCAGTTTTTACATAATTTATTTTATATATTGCCATGATCCATATTTTATTACTTTATTTTCAAAGTTTGCTTTTTTAAATATCCAATTTAATAATGCCTTTTTAATAGTTTAATTTTATTTATTTAGTATTATTGTGAATTCTAACTTATTTAAGTAATTTTTAACTTATTTGTATTTTTTGTTTATTAATCATCTCTTTTTCTTCATTTTATCTTTCTCATTTGGGTTAGGAGATTTTAACTAGCCACTGACAGTTCACCACCCCTACTTTTCAGGAGCGTGTGTGTATACATTCATATGTGTTTGGCCTAGACTAGGTTATTAATATTACCTTTTTTAAAACTAGCTATAATTGTAAATATTTTGCAAATAACATGCTCTCTGGCAACTTTTTATAATTTTTGCTTTAGTATTGATGTTGTGAATTTCTCTAGCTTATTTCTTTATATGCAAGGTGTAATTAATTATGCATTTCTTACTTCTCAGCAGTTGAAGTGTACTTTTATTCCCAAGACTAATGTTTCTTTAATTATGGAAAATTCTCATTCTCAGTAACAATTTTGCAAATATTGTTTTTCTGTTATACCTTTCATTATATTTCTCACGACTGCTGTAAAACATTTTGTGGAGCTTCTTATACAATTGTCAATGTCTTTTAAAACAAACTTTATTTTTTGAATTGTTTTATATTTATAGAAAAAAATTGAAGATAGTAGAGTTTCTATACATGTACACCTAGATTCCCTTTTGTTAATATCTTATATTAGCATGGTAAATTGCTTAGAATTAGTAAACCAATATTAATATTACTAACTAAAGTCAACATTTATTTATATTTCCTTATGCTTTCACATAATATCCTTTTTTCTGTTCCAGGATCTCACTCAGAATACCATATTAGATTTAGTTCTCATGTCTCCTTAATTACTCTTAGTTATGACAGATTCTCAGACTTTTCTGGTTTTTGATGACCTTGACAGTTTTAGGAGTGCTTATCAGGTATTTTTTAGAATGTTCCTCAATTGGAAATTGTCTAATGTTTTTCTCATGATTAGATAGGAGTTATGGGTTTTGAAAGGAAAACCACAGACATAACTTACTACTTTTGAATTTGACCATCATCTTGCTGAGGTCATGTGTATCAAATGTCTCCACTGTATTCATTGTCTTTTAAATGCTTATTTTAGTTATTCTTCTTTTGTTGTTGTTTTTTAAATTTTTAAATTGATTTTAGAGAGGAAAGGAGAGGAAAAGAGAGATAGAAACTTTAATGATGAGAATCATTGATCGACTGCCTCCTACGTGCCCCCTACTGGGGACTGAGTCTGCATCCCCAGGCATGTGCCTTGACCTGGAATCAAACAGTGACCTCTGGTTCATAGGTTGATGCTCAACCACCTAGCCACACCAGCTGGGCTCACTCTCTTTTTTTTAAAGTTGCATGCTGGATGAATAACATAATGCTTTATTCCAATTTATTAATTCAGTTTCAAATGTCTCTAGTCTGGGATTTGAGTTTTTATTTTAACAATTGCATTTTAAAATATCCAGGCTTCTCATTTGTTCTTTTTTCATCCACCTGCTCTTATTTTTTTATTACGTTCTCTTACAATTGTACTTCTTCATTTTCATTGAAGTTACACTGTCAATCTTTTCGGGCATTTAAAAATTATTTACAAGACTATCAGACAATTCTATGCTATAAATTTAATCTGATGTTAATGGGGTTTTTGATTGTTTTTTACCTTATATTTATCTTCCTATTTTCCTATTTAAATCTACCATTTCTATATGTTTGGTGCAGAGGAGATTATATCAATGTATGAAATTACTGTGCTATCTTCATCTGAGTTTTTTTTGTAACTATATTTCTTCTCCTCCTCCTTCTTGTGCTTATCTCTTTCTAATCCCTTAGGCTTCATGGAAAAGAAAACGATATCTTTGAATGGTTATTCTTTAGTCCCACTTTGTTGTGAGATTGTTGTTATTACACAGAAGCAATGGGAAGCTTGGTTTACTACTTGGTAACAAATCTCTGTCTGGGAACTCCTGTCACTATGCGCATGCCTCTTGCTACAAACCATAAATCCAGGCAGCTATATAATAACAGCTCTCAGTAAGACAGTTCTCATCTTCTGTGTGCATGGATTAAGTTTTGGGTTTATCTTAGAGGTCGTTACTACCATAGGAGCAAAATTGACCAGTTTTGTCCTTAATTCCATTAGGCCTATAGCTTCAGCCCCATTCACAAATTTTTATTAATTTTAAGGTTCAGGTTTGTTGAGATGTATATCATGCCTTCTGTATCAAATTTTCTGTCTTTTTATTTAAATCTATGGTTGCTATATATTTAGAGCAGAGAGGAATGCATCAATGTATGAATTTTCTGTACTGTCTTTAGTTGATTATCTTTAATTGTGTTTCCTCTTTCTCCTTTTTTCCTTTAGGACTTGTTTTAATTCCAGGAGGTGCTTTTGGCCAGCTTCTGGGAGGTGTCATTGCTTCCAAGTTACATATGTACTGTAAAGGCCTTATGAGATTTACAATTGTTACATCTACTATATCACTTGTACTGGTTATGTTTACAGTTTTTGTACGCTGTAAACCAATACCATTTGCTGGGATCAATGAAGATTATAATGGGTAAATGTAATTTTTTATATTAGATATTTATATCCAAACCCAACAATGTATTTTTTAGTCAATTAACTGTTATTTATCCAGTGACTTTTATATCTTTATCATTCTTAGAATTATTGAACATATGAAAAAGTAAAGCATAGTTTTACCTTTCACATTAAAGGCAGAAACATAACAATGATAACTTATTACATGATTGTTTATGCATTCATAAAATATTAAAGAAAAAACACATTGAAATGATTCAGAACCTAGAAGTAGAATTCTGTACTAAAGTGGCTAGCAACGCAGAATAGTACTGTCTGTACAAAGCAAGACTTACTTTGTGTTCTGAAATGGTATGTCTGCCTTCTTAAAGACGTCAAAGAATATAATTGAAGTATATCTGAAAGTATGCATGAGTAATGTCTCCTTTAAGCTAAACATACAAAAATTTAAAGAACTTGGCAGAGATTGACATTAAATACAGGGGAACAGAACTGGAATTGGAAAGCAAAGAACTGAGCAAGTAAAACATGAAAATAAACTTCTACTTCCAGTTAGAATGGACTAGCTTAAGGCAGACCAATGCTCTCACTGAGAATACTAGTAACTAGAAAAGCTGTATACATTTTTAAAAAATTTTGTTTAAAGCTGCTTGGACAGCTAGGAATTTAAAAGCCAAAATCCTTTGAGAGGAGGAGCAACCTTCTGTAGTTCTCCTTCCCACCCCACCCCTCTCTGAGGATATTTGCTAACTCTGTATATTGGTGAGAAACTGAGAGTTTGGACACAGGATCCAGGCAAGAAGCATCTAGTAATATTACAAGAAATCAGCACAAGTTTTTGACCTATGATTCTAAAGAGATAAAAATAGAGCATGGAGCAGGGCAGAATATCAGAGAGAAGAGAGAGGTAGACAAATGAGATAACACTCTGTTGGGTTTTCACTCAATTAGGAAGCTAAGATGCTGAAATCGAGCAGAATCTTGTAAAAAGCAGAGAAACATTTTCTAAGTATTTTGATTCTCTTACATAAGAGATTAATGTGTTGGGGAGATTAGAATGTGTTAGGGGGAGGAACTTTGGTGAACACATGTTCTCAATGAAAGGCTAAGACCAATGAGTGAGGGCCTTTCTAAAGTACTATAGCCGAGCCAGGAGTTAATTTGTTCTCTAACTGGATTGATGTGATCAGCAAGCATTCTACCTAGCAGCAGAAAGAGACATCCAGTGCTTTGCACAAAAGATAATATATAGAGCTATAAATTATCTTTGGCAAAGATTTGCATTAAAAATAATTATCAGGCAGGCCAGGGACATGGTAAAAATCTATGAGACAAAACAGATGATAGAATAGACCCACGGGGTATCCAGATATTGAATAACATGTGTTTGACTGTGTGGGACCACTGACTGTATGTTTTTTTCAATAAACATACAGTCAGTCCTCTGTGTCCTTGGGTTTCACATCTGCTGATTTTTCAACTGTGGATGGAAAACAGTAACTTTGATCGCAAGTTGGGAATCCACATATACAGAGGGTCAACTTAAGTTATTATGTAGACTTTCAACTGTGTGTGGGTTATTGTGGATAAAAAATCTGTGGCACATTTACACCATTAAATACTATGCAGCAGTAAAAAAAAAAAAAAGAAGAAGAAGAAGAAGAAAAAGAGAAGGGTCTCTTACCCTTTGAGATAGCCTGGAGGGACCTAGAGAGTATTGTACTAAGCAAAACAAGCAAGTCAGAGAAAGACAAGTATCACATGATATCACTCATATGTGGAATGTAACGAACAAAATAGATCGAGACATAAAAGCATGGAACAGACTTTGGAATCTCAGAATGAAGAAGGGGGAAAGTGGGTGGGTGGAAAGAGATCAACCAAAGAACTAGTACATAACCCATGGACACACACAATAGGGTGGTGAGAGACTGGGGTGGGGGGTTGGAGGGCTGGGCTAGGAGGAGTCAATGGAGGGGAAAAAGAAGACATATGTAATACTTACAACAATAAAGATTTAAAATACATATATAATCCACCATATCAACAAACTAAAAATGAAAAAATTATATAATGTACATAGATGCCAAAAGAGCACTCTGACAATCTAGGAAACTAGGGATGGAAGGGAATCTGTGAAAATATAAAACTAACATCATACTTAGTGATTATTATTTACTGAATGTGTTTCCATCTCCCACCAAATTCATGTGCCCTAATCCTCAGTTTAATAGTATTAGGAGGTAGAGCCTTTGGGAGATAATTAGGTTTAGATGAGGCCATGTGAGTAGACCACCCCCCCACCCCCCCCCCCACCCCACACACACAATGGGATTAGTAACCTCAGAAGATGAGGAAGAGACCAAAGCCTTTCCTCTATTCCTCATGTGAAGGTACACTGAGAGGATGGTGGTCTTTAGTCCAGTAAGAGAGCCCACACCAGACACCAAAGCTGCATGCACCTGGAGCTTAGACTTAGCTTCCAGGACTGTTCAAAATAATGTCTGTTGGTTAAGCCACCCAGTTGATTGTTTTGTTATAGCAGGCTGAGCAAACTAAGACAATGATGAACCACTGAATGACCAGGAATACAATAAGAATGTTTGCTTTGAAAACTTCTATATCAACATTATTTTGGAAGCTCTAGTCATTACTGTAAGAAAAATAAATAAAAGGCATCCAAATAGGTAAAGTAGAAGTATACCTGTGTTTATTTGTCTATATAGAAAATTTAAAACTAGTAAAATGAGTTTAGCAAGTTTGAAGGATACAAGAGCAACATAAAAAATTCTATGGTACTTCTATTTACTACCTATAAATTATCAGAAATTAATATTAAAAATAATATTGTTAACAATAGTATCAAGAAAAGATCAATAATACAGGAATGTAAAGTATTTCTATGTGCTACTTACAAACAACTGGACATATATATTAAAGAAAAATATCATTGACATTCATATCAAGAGAAATAAATACTGAAGGGTAAATATGATAAAAGATGCACAACATCATTAGTCATTATGGAAATTCATATTAAAAATTACAATATGAAATTACTATATTCCTCTTAGAATGTCTAAAATAAAAAAGACTGATCATACTAAGTGTTGATGAGGAATGCATAAAGCCAACTGAAAGTCTTATACACTTTTGATGGGAATGTAAAAATAACACAACAACTGTGGAAAACTGACAGTTTCTTAAAAGTTAAATGAATACCTACCATATTATCCAAACATTCTACTCCTTAATATTTATTCAAGAGACATGAAAGCATATGACCATACAAAGGCCACATAAGGATCAGCTACATGAAAGAAGCCTGACAAAAAAAATGGACATAATGTACTACTACATTTCACAAAATGCTATGAAATTCAAGCTAATGATAGTGACAGACAGATGCCAGGGGGTGGAGGAATTACAAAGGAGCACGAGGAAACTCTTGGGGCTGTTGATTGTTAACATGATTGTGATGATGGTTTTAGCCAGTTTGGCTCAGTGGATAGAGTGTTGGCCTGCAGACTGAATGATCCCAGGTTCAATTCCGGTCAAGGGCACATGCCTAGGTTGTGGTCTTGATCCCCAGTAGGGGGTGTGCAGGAGGCAGCCCATCAACGATTCTCTTTCATCATTGATGTTTCTATCTTTCTCTCCCACTCCCTTCCTCTCTGAAATCAATAATATATATATATATATATATATATATATATATATATATATATATATCCTACCTAATAAAAGAGAAACATGCAAATTGACCGTACCTTCGCTACACCCACAGCCAATCAGAGCGAACAAGATGGCGGTTAATTTGCATATGCGGGCGCTGAGTGGCCTGCGTCCTGGAAACATCCTCCAGACCCAGGCCTCTCCTAGCCTGTAGGCCCGCACTTAGGTCCTGAGCAGCAGGGGTCCCAGAACACGCCCTGGCCACTCAAAGCCTATGGGTGCAGGCCCCAAGCCGCCTGGCAGCTTGCAAAGGCTCGCAAACGAAGCAGCGGTTTGGGGCCACACCCCCGGCCTGGCGCCCAGGACCAGGGGCTGGCTGCTGGCCTCTGGGTTGTGCAGAGACCCCAGCAGCCACCACCGGGTGGCAGGGACACGCCCCTAGCCCAGTGGTCACAACCCAGGGGCTGCATGAGCTGCAGAGGATACACCTTTTTAAAAAAATATTTTATTGATTTTTTTTTACAGAGAAGAGGGGAGAGGGATAGACAGTTGGAAATATCAATGAGAGAGAAACATCGATCAGCTGCCTCCTGCACACTCCCCACTGGGGATGTGCCTCCAACCAAGGTACATGCCCTTAACAGGAATCAAACCTGGGACCCTTCAGTCTGCAGGCCCGTGGTCTATCCACTGAGCCAAACCAGTTTGAGAGTAAATAACTTTTCTGACAACTCATTGGCTAAGCTCCCTGTAGGCCGCCACTTGCAGTGTTCTTGGTAATCTATCTAATAATAGAGTAGTATGCAAATCATCACTCCGCTACACTCACAAGCCACGCCCACCAGCCACGCCCCAGCCACGCCCACCATTCAATCTGAGTGAGTATGCAACTAAACTGAAAACATGGCGGCAGCCCCGCCCCCCAGCCTCTCCAGGTCTCTGGGAGTTGGAGAAGTCAGGCGCCAGCGCCTGAGGCTGGCTGCAGCCACAGAGACCAAGAAACTGCCCGCCCCATGATCCCAGGCTGCAGCCAGCCTCAGAAGCCTCAGGTCCGCCTGCCCAACACGTCCTGGGGAGACGGAGAAACCGGCCCCAGCACCTGAGGCTGGCTGCAGCCACGGAGACCAAGAAGCTGCCTGCCCCGTGATCTCAGGCCTCAGCCAGCTGGAGAAGCGGTTTACCCCACGTCCTGGGGGAGACAAGAAACCAGGTGCCAGTGCCTGAGGCTGGCTGCAGCCCGGGAGATGAAGAAGCCGCCTGCCCTGTGATCCCAGGCTGCAGCCAGCAGCAGAAACCTCAGGTCCGCCTGCCCCACCTCCTGGGGGAGACTGAGAAACCCGGCCTCAGCGCCTGAGGCTGGCTGCGACCTGGGAGATGAAGAAGCCGCCTGCCTCGTGATCCCAAGCTGCAGCCAGCTGGAGAAGCCGCCCTCCCCACGTCCTGGGGGAGACAAGAAACCGGGTGCCAGTACCTGAGGTTGGATGCGATCTGGGAGATGAAGAAGCCACTTGCCCTATGATCCCAGGCTACAGCCAGCTGGAGAAGCTGCCCACCCCATGTCCACCCGCCCCACGTCCTGGGAGAGATGGAGAAACCGGCACCAGTACCTGAGGCTGGCTGCAGCCCAGGAGATGGAGAAGCTGCCCACCCTGCGGTCCTGGGCACCAGTACCTGTGGCTGGCTGCAGCCCGGGAGATGGAGAAGCCGCCCACCCTGCGGTCCTGGGCATCAGTAACTGCGGCTGGCTGTGGCCTGGGAGACAGAGAAGCCGCCCACCCTGCAGTCCCGGGCACCAGCACCTGCGGTTGGCTGTGGCCTGGGAGACAGAGAAGCCACCCACCCTGCAGTCCTGGGCACCAGCACCTGCGGCTGGCTGTGGCCTGGGAGACAGAGAAGCCACCCACCCTGCGGACCTGGGCACCAGTAACTGTGGCTGGCTGTGGCCTGGGAGACAGAGAAGCCGCTCACCCTGTGGTCCAGGTGCCAGCACCTGCAGCTGGCTACAGCATGGTAGATGGAGAATCCGCCCACCCTGCAGTCCTGGGCGCCAGCACTTGCAGCTGCAGCACAGGCAAAGCCCCCTGTCCACCATCCCCTAAGGCTGCAGCCAGCCTGGGCGCCTATGGCTGACCAGAGGGAGAGAAGCCCGGATCCTGGGTGCCTGTGGTCAGCTGGAGGAGGGAATCCTGGGTACCAGGTGTGGGCCGAGGCAGAGGTAGTTAGGGGCAATCAAGCCAGCAGGGGAGCAGTTAGGGACAATCAGGCTGGTAGGCAGAAGCAGTTAGGGGCAATCAGGCAGGCAGGTGAGCGGTTAGGAGCCAGCAGTTCTGAATTGTGAGAGGGATGTCCAACTGCTGGTTATCCCACGAGGGGTCCCAGATTGGAGAGGGTGCAGGCCAGGCTGAGGGACACCCTCCCCGCTGCCCACCCCCCCCCCCCCCGTGCACGAATTTCGTGCACCGGGCCTCTAGTATATATATATATATATATATATATATATATATATATATATATATATATATATATAAATAAATTTAAACTGTTTATTGTATATCAGTTATACTTTAATAAAGCAATTAAAAAAGAAATATTTTTATGGATCTCATTGATATCTTGATGTATACATTCATAAATATACAATGTCATTATAATTACATTCAATCTCTTTTTTTACAGAACAGGGCAGTTGGGAAACCTGACAGCTCCTTGCAATTCTCATTGTAGATGCTCATCTTCATTTTATTTTGCTGTATGTGGAAGAGATGATATTGGATATTTTTCTCCTTGCTTTGCAGGCTGTAATCAATCTAAAACATTTCAAGATGAGAAGGTAATTATTTGAGTTATGCTTCTTTCTCTCCAGTAAGGGGTTGAGCTTGTGGATGGTGTTTACATTATGGCAGCAATGCACATAATTTAAAATTGAACATTTGTTATCCCTGTTTGTTCTTTGATATTTACATGAATTAGGTCTCATTTTAAAATTCCCCTATATGTTCATTTTTGGGGCCATTTCTGTCAGAATCCTTATTTCCCTGGATCTTTTACCAACCTACAGACAATTTTTTTTTTTTTTTTTTGTCATGGAGAGCAGCTAAACACTCAGCTACTTGTTTGACTCTAGGTTCATTTTCTTATATCCAAAGTTGCATAAATGAGCTTTTTTCTAAGTAATGGACTGTAATTTCAGCTTCTCCCTTTTAAGTAGAACAGAAGTAGGGACTCAGGCTTTAAAAATTCAATTTTTCTCTCTCTTATCTGGGTAGTTTTGTAAAGGGGAGAGAAACAGAGACATGTATTTCCTGACCTATAGACATAATACCACCTCCCTTATTAATCAGTAAAGTCCTTTATTAGTTATGTACATGCATATCAATATTTTTTGCTCATTTCATTATAATGTATTTGCATACCTGTCCAACTTTTAGTTCCTCATGATCATCTTTCAGTGGCTTATGATTTAACTAGAGGCCCGGTGCATGAAATTCTTGCCCTCGGGGGGCCTGTGCCCTTTCACATTCCGGGAGCCCTCAGGGGATGTCCAACTGCTGGCTTAGGCCCTCTCCCCAAACTCGCCAGCTATGAGCCAGGCTTCTAGCTGAGCAGCACTCCCCCTGTAGGAATGCACTGACCACCAGGGGGCAGCTCCTGCATTGAGCATCTTCTTCCTTGTGGTCAGTGCACATCATAGTGACCAGTCCTTCTGCCATTTGGTTGATTTGCATATTACCCTTTTATTATACGAGTATAGGTTCATACATCTTCAGTTTTTTTATTGACTACTAATATAAAAAGGTTGCATACCCTTTAAAATTATTATATGTTACATTATATATTTTAAACCTTTAAAACATATTACTGTGCAAAGCATGAAATATAATAGAAAAGTATAACGAACTCCTATATGCCAATGACCCATCTTCAACAATTTATTAACTTATAGAAAATGTACTTTATATTCCACTTACTTCCTCTCCTCCATTTTTGTCTGAAATAAGTAAATAGTTTGTAAATGCTCATGTTGTCACCACAGCATAAGACAGAACATTTTCTTTTTGGGGGGAATTGCTTTTAAGGGTTTTGTTTGTATTTCTTAAAAATTTTTATAATTTTCTTGTATTTCTCTAAGGAATAATTTATAATGAATAACAGTAATAGAAATAACCAACAAAATAGTCAAACTGTGTGATAACATTTGATACTAAATGAAAGTTGAAAGAAGAATAAAATATTTTTGAGAATTTTTATAAGACTTTATTTAAGCCAAACTGGACAACTGCTGGAGAGCAAGATCTTAAGAATAAAATATTTTTTGACAAAAATTAGACCTCTTCAAAATTACCCAGGCCCTAGATGGTTTGGCTCAGTGGATAGAACATTGGCTGTGGACCAAAGGGTTCTGGGGTTGAGTCCAGTCAAGGGCATGTACCTTGGTTGCAGGCTTCTCCCTAGCCTGGGCCCTGTTCAGGGCATGTGCAGGAGGCAACAAATGGATGTGTTTCTCTCACATCGATGTTTCTCTCTGTTTTTCTCTTTCTCTTCCACTCTCCCTAAAGATGAATGGAAAAATATCTTCCAGTGAGGATTAACAAAAAAACAACAACAAAAATTACCCAGGATACCCTTGGCTTTGATAGAAATAATGGCTCTGAAGGAAAACTGACAATAGCAGAAGCTATGATTAGTACAATTTTATATGGATGCAATTAATTAATGGATAAAATATGCATTATTTCAAAGGGGGAAAGAATTGATACCAATAAAATCATTTTAAACAAAATCAAAATTAAATACTAGTAAAAGAAACATCATATACAAAAATGGTCAAGTATCTAAATGATGTTAATGGAATTCCCTCTGGAAAGTATTTTTTTAAATGAAAATATGTCAACTTAGAAATGATTCTTATTAATTGTTCATTTTCAAAACTTGACCAGGGTCACCATGAGTTAGAATTGGATGCTCTCTAATTACACTTATGCAAAAATTTTCATAGGAGTGGTGAAAATACTATACCTTTGAACATTTCTCATTTCCTACAGAAAATTCACAGCTTTACTAAAACTGAAAATGGATATATCCCCTTTGTATTGATATTATTCCTGAGCATTTTTGCCTCGTTGAGACTCATATGTATTCTTATCTATGCCACCAATGATGTTCAAATTTCCTTACATGGATGTAAAAGAAATCTTGTGTTTTTCTTAATCTTCTCATTGGGGCTAGTTCTTTTCAGCAGATGATATAGCTTTTATTATAAAACTAGAGGCCCAGCCTGCACACTCTAAATCTAGGATCCCTCGGGGGATGTTTGACTAAATCTGCAGACTGGACATCCCTCTTGCAATACAGGACTACTGGCTCCTAACCGCTCACCTGCCTGCCTGCCTGCCTGCCTGATTGCCCCTAGCTGCCTCAGCCCCCAGCCTAAGACACAGTCTGGCCACCCTCTGCCAGAGGCGACCTGGCCAATCAGGGGAAGGTGCCGCCCCGGCCATCACCCCACTGCTGCTGCCACTGATGGCCACCTTGGCTGTCTGAGCCTCGGGCCAGTCCTTGCAGCGGCAGCCACCATCTGTGGCTTGCCTGAGCCTTGGGCCGGCCCTAGGACAGTGGCAGCTGTCATCTGCAGCTTGCTTGAGCCTCAGGCAGCTGCTGTGGCTTTGTCCGGAAGGATGTCCGGATGGTTGTCCAGAAGACGTCTGCCCTAATTAGCATATTACCCTTTTATTAGTATAGATAACAGGATGAGGGGGCTTTTTCAAAAGGGTGTGCTAGTCCAACAGGAGCCTCATTCTGTTATTAGAGGGGAAAGGCAATCTCATCCAAAGCATTTAGGATTACAAGAAGCTAGGTTTCAAGGTCTCTCTCAGTGGAAACATCCTTAGAATATTTTAACATCCTTTATAAAATCAAAATCAAAATCAAATACTAGTAATAACACACCGTTATGTTATTTTTAAAAAATTTGATAAATCTTTATTGTTCAGATTATTACAATAGTTACTCCTTTTTCCCCCCATAACTCCCCTACACCCAGTCCCCACCCCACTCTCTGCCCTTACCTCCCCCGCACTGTCCTCATCCATAGGTGTACGATTTTTGTCAAGTCTCTTCCTGCACCCCCCATACCCCTTTCCCCCTGAGAATTATCAGTCCACTCCCTTTCTATGCCCCTGATTCTATTATATTTACCAGTTATTCTGTTCCTCAGATTTTTAATTCACTTGATTTTTAGGTTCACTTGTTGATATATATGTATTTGTTGTTCATAATTTTTATCTTTACTTTTTTCTTCTTCCTCTTCTTAAAGAATACCTTTCAGCATTTCATATAATACTGGTTTGGTGGTGATAAACTCCTTTAGCTTTTTCTTATCTGTGAAGCTCTTTATCTGCCCTTCAATTCTGAATGATAACTTTGCTGGGTAGAGTAATCTTGGTTGTAGGTTCTTGCTATTCATCACTTTGAATATTTCTTGCCACTCCCATCTGGCCTGCATAGTTTCTGTTGAGAAATCAGCTGACAATTGTATAGGTGGTCCTTTTTAGGTAATTAACTTTTTCTCTTGCTGCTTTTAATATTCTCTGTCTTTTGCCCTTGGCATTTTAATTATGATGTGTCTTGGTGTGGTCCTCTTTGGATTCCTTTTGTTTGGGGTTCTGTGCGCTTCCTGGACTTGTAAATATTTCTTTCACCAGGTGGGGTAAGTTTTCAGTCTTATTTCTTCAAATAGGTTTTCAGTATCTTGGTCTCTCTCTTCTCTTGGCACCCTCATAATTCTGATGTTGGTATGCTTGAAATTGTTCCAGAGGCTTCTTACACTATCTTCAACTTTTTGGATTCTTTTTTTCTTTTTGCTTTTCTGGTTGAGTGTTTTTTGCTTCTTTGCTTGATTCTTGCGTTCCTCTAGTCTGCTGTTGGGTCTCTGTATAATATTTTTTATTTCAGTCAGTGTATGTTTAATTTCTAGTTGGTCCTTTTTCATATCCTCAAGGGTCTCGCTAAATTTATTGGCCTTTTCTAGGAAATTCTTGAAAAACCTTATAACTGTGGTTTTGAATTCTATATCCAGTCATTTGTTTTCCTCCATTTCTTTCGTTTGTGATCTGTTACTTTGTCTCTGCATTTTTGCTGCTTCCCTGAGTTGGTAGGGTAGCTTTGTGTGCTAGGTATCCTATATGGCCCAGTGGGTTGGCATCCCCAGTCATCTGAGGTGGACACTCTTGATGCACCCCTTTGTGGTCTGTGTGTACAGCCTTGTTGTAGTTAAGTCTTGATTGTTGTTGGTATCACTGGGAGGAATTGACCTCCAGGCCAATTGGCTGTGAGGATCAGCTGTGTCTATACCGGGAGAACTTCTGTGATGGAGACAGCCTTATGAGATAAGACTTGCAAAATTGCAAAAGCCTCTCTGCTCAGCTTGGATGGGGTGGAGTCTCAGGGCTGAGCAGACAGTCTTGGCTTCCTGTCAGCCCTGCCCTTGTGCACACACATTCCAGACCTCTGCCTTCCGCGGTTCCCCTGAGTTTCCACCTGACCGTCCAGATTCCCCCCATAAGAGCGTGGGTCCCCAGGGGCTCTCCCAGAACTGGGGTTCAGTGCAGTCATGAGCTTTCGACTCCCTTCCGCTAGGGAAAGCTAGTAGCAACCTCAGCAGTCACGTCTTCTTTGTGCGCACTGGCGTGCGCGCACACGTCTCCAGTCCCCTGCCCGCTGTGGCTTCCCCTAGTCTCCCAAGTCTCCATGTGCCTTTCTCTCTACCTGACAGTCCAGACTCCCACAGTATGAGCCTGGGTCCACAGGGTTTGGCCTGGAACTGGGGTTCAGTGCAGTCGGGGGCTTCCTTCCCTCTCCCACCAGAGAAAGCCAGCCAGGCACTCAGCCACCCTTCCTCTCTGCACTCATGTCTCCGTACCTCAGTCCTTTGCAGCTCCTCTGATTCTCCGTGAGCTTTTCTCTTTCCTTCTAGTTGTAGAATTTCCACTCTGCCAGCTTTCCTGTGGTTCTGGATGATGTCCGTTCTGTCTTAAAAACATATGACAATGTATGAGAGAAAGCAGTGTATGGAAAAGAGCACAGACAGACTTGGGTTTGAGTCAAAGCTCTATGCCTTAGGGCAGGCGTCTTCAAACTACGGCCCGCGGGCCACATGCGGGTGTTTTTGTAGTTGTAGTTTTGAAATTGTTGTGCGAGGCAGCAGTTTAGGTGTTTACTTATGCCGCCATCTTGGTTTCTCCATTGTGTTATTTTTGTCATATGTTTTGTTTTGTCATATGTTTGTTTTTTTGTTTTGTTTTGTTTTAATATAGAAGTATTTTATTTAAAACTATATGTGCATATATATAAAGTTTGCTGCATTATATTTGTCATAAGATTTTCTTACTACACTTGGGAAAACTACAAAATGAAAGTTTATTTCATGTTTTGAGTAAGCTTGAGGAACTGGTCAGAAGAGTAGATAAGCTATATAAAGTTATGGTTCCCCTAATGCAGGGGTCCTCAAACTTTTTAAATAGGGCACCAGTTCACTGTCCCTCAGACCGTTGGAGGGCCAGACTATAGTTTTAAAAAAACTATGAACAAATTGCTATGCACACTGCACATATCTTATTTTGAAGTAAAAAAACAAAACAGCAAAAACACCCGCATGTGGCCCGCGGGCCGTAGTTTGAAGACGCCTGCCCTAAGGCATAGAGCTTTGACTCAAACCCAAGTCTGTCTGTGCTCTTTTCAATACACTGCTTTCTCTCATACATTGTCATATGTTTTTAATGACATGTACTATTATTGTTGTTATTTTGTATAGTTGGTATTCATTTATATTTACCTACCCATTTCCTTGCATTTCCATGCTTTCATATGAGATCATTTTCTTTCTTCCTGAGGAACCATATTTCACCTTCTTTTTAAAAAAATACAAAAAAAAAAAAACTGTTTTCACTGGGTATGGAATTCTATATTGGCATTTTGAAAGATGCCGTTATGTTATCTATGTCTCTAGCTGCTTTTAGGAATTTCCCTTTCTTTCTTTTTTTTTTTTTTTTTTCGGTAGTTTTACTTTAGTGTGCCTAGATATGGTTTGCATTGTATTTATTTTGGTTGGGTTTCATAGAACATCTTTAGTCTGTGGATTTCTTTCTATCAGTTGGAAAACTCAGCTATTATTTCTGTCTCACTCACTCTTCTGTTTGTGTGTGTGTGTGTGTGTGTGTGTGTGTGTGTGTGTGTTGCGGGGGAGGGGGAAGTGTATTAATATACTCTTGCTATGTAACAAAGTACCAATGCATTTTGTCTTTAAATAATACCCATTTATTAGCTCACAGTTCTAAGGTCACAAGTCCAAATTATGACAGATATGACAAGCTCCTCTGCTCAGGGTCTCAGGCTGAAATCAGGGTGTTGGCTGAGCTGCATTCCTTTCTGGAGGCTCTGGGAAAGCATCTCCTTACTAGGTTGGTTAATTCAGTTTCTTTGGTCTATAAAGTATGGGGGGCCTCTTCACTTGCCATCTGTCTGCTCGGTCCAGTTTTAGCTCTTTGAGGCCCCCATTCTTTGCCACATGACTTCCCCCATCTTCAAGGCCAGCAACAGAGAATCTCCCTTGTCACATGCTTTGAATCTCTGACTTCAGGAAAAGCTCAGTACCTTTTAAGGCTTACCTGATTAGATGAACTTTACTCTCTTCTTTTAAAGGTCAACTATGCCATATAATAATGTAACTTAGTAAGATGTGTAGAATCCATTAATTCACGGTCCTAGGTATGATGTCCCATGAAGGGGGAGGGGGGCATTTAGGTGCCATCTTAGAATTCTGCCTACCACAGACTACAAATAGACCTTTCCACTATGTCCAATACTCTTTTGTTCTTTTCTCTATTTTCCATCTCCTTCCACCTGTTTGTTTAAATGTAGATACTTTCTGTTGACTTGTCACATTCTCTACTCTCCATTATCTACTTTTAAGCCCATTAAGAGGTTCTAAGTATACTCATCATATTTTTCAGTTCTAACATTTATGTTTTTGTCAAATCCAAATCCTGTTAAATTTCGCATCATTTTAAGATATTTAATCCACTTTACCCTCCATTTTAAAAAAATCAGAGTGATTTTAAAGTTCTTTCTATTAAGTCCACTATCTAGATAAACTCTGAGTCTACTTATATTTGTTTCTCTCTTAATTTTAAGCTAAATATTCTTATCAGCTTGCAAGCCTTGTAATATTATATTAAATCCTGAATGGTGTGTAGGAAAAATATCTCCTATCATATTTATTATTTGGCTTCATGTATTTTCAGGATGTGCTATTATGTGCATAATTTTTGATAATTTCCACATCTAATTGTTTCTCTTATCTTTATAAAATCTCTTTTCCCACTTCTGGTAATACTCTTGTTTTTAAGTAATATATTACATTTTATATATTAAATAGTCACTCTAGCTTTCTCTTGCTGATTATTTCCATGGTGCATCTTACTTCTATCATTTTGCTTTTCAAATATTTGTGTCTTTATGTGTAAAGTGTCTCTTTTAGCCAGCATATAATGTGGTTTTGCTTTTTCTTCAATTTTGTTAATCTGTCTTTTAATTGGAGATTTTAGAGTATTGACATTTATTATAATTATTGCCGTGGTGGGTTAAGATATACCTTCCTGATCACGGGTGTGGCTCAGTGGTTGAGCATCAACCTATGAATGAAGAGGTCATGGTTTGATTCTTGGTCAGGGCACATTCCCAGGTTGCAGGCTCGATCCCCAGTGTGGGACATGCAGGCAATCGATCAATGATTCCCTCTCATCTTTGATGTTCCTATCTCTCTCTCCCTCTCTTCCTCTCTGAAATCAATAAAAATATATTTTTAAAAAGACCTACCTTCCTTTTTATTGTTTGAATTAAATATATTTTACTATTTCATTTTGATATAACTTTTGGCATTTTAGTTATATCTCTTTGAATATAATTCCATAGTTCTTTGATCCTCTCAGAGCCTGATATGTTGTGATTCTATAATCTGTTCACTAAACCTTATTCATATTTTCACTTCTGCTCTTAGTCAGCCTAAGTTCTATAGCCTGTAACCATTTGTTGTACTAGATATCTTATGTCTGATATCCACTTCTACTTTTCATCTTTCTTTACCTTTCTCATTGTTCCAGGAGATTGATCTATAGGATGAGAGCTCTTTTGCCTTCCAGCTTCTGGCTGGATTAAAATAATAAGGAGTTCTAGTGGAAAAATCAGAAAGATGGTGAAAAACAGTAAAGTTGTGTTTATTTTTTTGGTTCTCTCTCTGAACCATGGACTAATGGCCTCTCTGGACGGAAGGTCTTAGTTTCTTCCAGGGAAGCCTCCACATGACTTTCTCCTTTTGATAACCACTTCTACTTTAAGACCCTTCCAAAAATTCATTCAAATCAGGGGAGGGCTGCTCACAAGGCTGCTGCTCCTCGGACCAGGGTGGGCTGCGCATGGCTGCTCAAATCTACTTTCAAAATAAATGCTGGATCTATCTATCGTTCATTTCCTCTGATAGTTAATCTGGTCCCAATCACCATTGCCTTGTACCTTGTGTCAAGAGTGATATATATATATATATATATATATATATATATATATATATATATCAATATATATATATAAATCAATATATATATGTATATATATAAATCAATATATATATGTATATTGATTTCAGAGAAGAAGGGAGAGAGGGAGAGAGGGAGAGAGAGAGAGAGAGAGAGAGAGAGAGAGAGAGAGAGAGAGGAGACATCAATGATGAGAGAGAATCATTGATTACCTGCCTCCTGAACGCCCCCACTGGGGATCAAGCCCACAACCTGGGCATGTGCCCTTGACCAGAATCAAACCTGGGACCCTTCAGTCCGTAGGCTGATGCTCTATATACCGAGCCAAACTGGCTAGGGCTTGGTTCAGGAGCTTTTTACCTTAACAATCATAGATGAGACCACTAGTCTCAAAATAATAACCAAGTGACATTTTAAAATATCATCTACACTAATAAAAGGGAAATATGCTAATTAGACCAGATGACCTTCTGGATGAAGCTGGGGCTATGAGGGAAGCCGGGTTCTGGGTGCCTGCCAGCGGCTGGAGGGAAGCCTGGGTCCTGGGTGCCAGTGGCCGGAGGGAAGCCTGGGTCCGGGGTGTCAGAGGGAATCTGGTGCCAACAGTCAGGGGAAGGAAGGCCTACTCTTGCACGAATTTTGTGCATCGGGCCTCTAGTCCTATATAATAGAAGTGTAATATGCAAATCGACCAAACAGCTGAACAATTGGTTGATGAGGGCTGGGGTTGGCAAGCCGGTGGTGCAAGGCTGGCCAAGGTACATACCAACAGGCAGAGGGAGGGGATAGTGATTGCGGGGCAGCGGTGACCAGTGGCGACAGAGGGGCGACTGGGAGGGTGGAGCCAGCCACTCACCAGCTGTGCCATCCCCTGATCAGCCCGCCTGGTTGCCTCCCACAGAGGGAGGCCAGACTGCAGCTTAGGCCCCAGGGAGCAGGCCTAAGCCATCAGTTGGACATCCCCTGAGAGCTCCAGGACTGTGAGAGTATGTAGGCCGGGCTGAAGGGCCCCTCCGCCCCCCCCCCCCCCCCAGTGGACGAATTTTCATGCACCAGGCCTCTGGTTTACACATACACTGAGTGGCCAGATTGTTATGATTTCTGAATGCATAATAATCTGGCCACTCAGTGTATATCCTATATAATAAAAGGCTAATATGCAAATTGTCCCCTCAACCAGGAGTTTGACCAGCAGGCAGGCCAGCCAACCTAATCTAGCCACTCACATTACTAAGTTTAAAAACCAAAGTTCTTAAATTGGTCTTGTAATTATTTATCAGTTTTTGTATAATTGAATCTCCCCTCACTACTCCAATTTTATTTTCTCTTAGTTTACTTCATGTTCACTCTGCTTCAGCCACATTTTCCTCCTTGCTTTTATGAAGCATGATTTTGTTTTCCTACCTGGGAAATAGATAATATCCCTGCCATCATTACATACAAAATAAAGTCTTATCTCTGCAGTATAGTCCCAAAATCTTCCACAGTTGGGTAACTGTCCATATTTCAAATATCAGCTAAAGTTCAATTTTATTTATTACATTATACTCAGTTCCCCTCAATTTACATAGCTCTCCAAAAATTATTTGTGCTATTAGGTGTAAATATTTTTGGTGGAATTTCTTAAATTAATAGAATTTTTCCTAAGTACACACACAAAAAAACCAAACAAACACTTGAGTGTTGGTTAGGTAAAATAGCTTGGACTTATCATTAATGTTTCATTTCTAAATGATGACTGGCAGATTTAATATAAGGGCATTTACTAATACAACTGGCTAGTCTCCATGTAGTTATTGATTTAGTTTTATTTTACAGTAATAAGTTTTTTCTTTATGATTATATTTCTAAAAGATAATTTTCCATCTTAATTATCATAGAGATATTTCAATTGTTCTTGCATTGATGAAGGAATAACAATGTCAGATGAGCAAGGTGATTTTATTGATGCCAGACCTGGGACATGTAAATCAGGTTGCTATAAATTACCTATGTTCATTGTTTTTGTTTTTTCTACGATTGTATTTGCTGGTTTTTCTGGTATACCGAACATGCTGACCATCCTTCGGTATGTATATTATAATTCATAATAATTTACTTTTAGTATATAAGAAGACAATTTTAGGAAGATTTATAATATTGTAGTAAATTATTTACTATTTTGTTTCACTGTAGGAACTGCTAGAGGGGAAATTGTTACATTGTCCAAATTAATGTGTATGTTTAATTCTCTATTTTGACTAATTTATTTGCATAAAGCCCATTGATATCAAATTTAGTTCAAATTAAGTAATTAACTTTAATTTAACATGGAAAATTCATATATATGCAAATTGTTACATCATCAAAATTTATGTGTATGTCTAATTCTTTATCTAATTTATTTGCATAGTCTATAGATAACCTATTTAGTTTAGCTTTAACCTAAAACAAAACTAAATTTAAATATTTAATGTACCACACCTGGAAAATTCATAAATATAGGAAAGTTCTTAATTATAACACAGATCAAATTATAATGTTGAGTCATTGGTTGTAGGTACTTATTGAATATTTACTTCTCTATTAGCCAATTTAACTATGAGAAAACATCAGTATTATCAACAAAGGAACACAATTTTTAGAATTTTGCTACATATATGTTTAACATTTTTCTAAATTAAAATAGCATTTGTTATTCCTTTCTTTTTCCAGAATATGTAAAATAGACAATATTTTTAATAACATTAACAGAAAAATGGGTCGCTATTTTAAAATTATTTTTTCCCAGGGCCTAACATAAAAATTTAAGTCATGGGGAGCATTTTTTTTGCCCCTTAAGAAAGTAGACTAGAGAACATGAATAAATATGTTCAGAAATAAAATCTGAATTGGGCACATGTGGTCTCTGCCTTCAATGAGCTTGCAATTAAAAACATTTTTAATATAGAAAGAGAGAGATTTGCTTTCCACTTATTTATGCATTCATTGGTTGAATCTCGTATGTGCCCTGACCCATGATCAAACCCAAGACCTTGGCTTAGCAGGACAACACTCTAACCAACTGAGCTACTGGGCCAGGGCAATGAGCTTGCAACTGAAATGGGAGACGAAACTTGGACATACAAAAATAGGAAGCAGCTTTTTTATTACTTATACATACATATGTCTGGCACTGAAACTATAAGGACCAATAAGATATGGACATTGACTTTAAGTTGATTAGAGTTTAATAGAGGGAGAAAAACATTTAAAAAGAAATAGATTGAATAGCTAGAGGTGCCTTGATTAAAGCTTATAAAACTGACCCAGAACAAAGTGAAGAAAATGGTATTTTTTACCTAGGAAAATGTAGAAAACTTACAGAAGGTATGGCGCTTGAACTAAGTTATGAAGATAAGTAATTTCTCATAATGCAAGCGGACTGGGGACAATTATTCAATAGGAAAAGTGAGCAGTGAAAATAGATGCAAAATGCATAAAATATGTGGGCAAGGAGTTTTGTTATGACAGGAAGAGCATAATGGTGAAATGGGACAAGGAGATTTGAGCTTCCTAAGGGCCTAATAATGGATGGTTTTCTTTGCCATGTTAATGTGAATGATGTTATCCTGTGTACAGCTGGAAGTCATTGACAATAAACTTCAGAAGTAAAAGTGACCAAATATGCATTTTATTTATTCATTTTTCAAATATGCATTTTAGATAGAGTACCTTAAAAATAGTGTGGAAGATGATGCAAGAGGGAAAACTGTAAAAGAGGAAAGAATTTAGGACATTATTTTATTTTATTTCTTCTTATTATTTTACTTTTTAAAAAATCTTTATTGTTGAAAGTATTACATTAGATCCTCCATTATCCCCCATTAACCTCTTTCAGCCTGCTCCCTTCCCTCCCCTCTTCTTATTTTTAGACTTTTTAAAAATTAAATCTTCATTGTTGAAATTATTACATATGTCCTCCTTTCCCCCCCATTTATCCTTTATATCCTGTCCCCACCCCCCCACCCCAGGCCTTCACCACCCTATTGTCTGTGTCCATGGGCTATACATATATGCATTGAAGTACTTTGGTTGATCTCTTCCCACCCAACCACCCTCTCCTGCCTTCCCTCTGAGATTCCCCAGTCTGTTCTATGCTTCTATGCCTCTGGTGGGAATGCAGACAGGTGCAGACAGTGTGGAAAACAGTATGGAGTTTCCTCACAAAGTTAAATATGGAACTGCCATTTGACCCAATAATCCAACTTCTAGGAATATATCCTAAGAAACCTAAAACACCAATCAGAAAGAAATATGCACCCTATGTTCATAGCAGTACAATTAACAATAGCTAAGATCTGGAAACAACCCAAGTGTCCATCAGTAAATGAGTGGATAAAAAAGCTGTGGTACATTTATACCATGGAACACTATGCAGAAGTAAAAAAGAAGAATCTCTTACCCATTGAGACCGCATAGAGGGACCTGGAGAGTATTATGCTAAGTGAAATAAGCCAGTCAGAGAAAGACAAGTCTTATGTGATCTCACTAATATGTGGAATCTAATTAACAAAATGTTCATCTAGAAACATAGAAGCATGGAACAGAGTGAGAAATCTCTAAGGGAAGGCTGGGGGAGGGTGGGTGCGTGGAAAGAAAACATATTTAAAAAAATAATAATCTTACCTTATAATAGACAAATATGCAAATTGACCGCACCTTCGCTACGCCCAAGCCACGCCCACCAACCACGTCACGCCCACCAACCACGCCCACCAGGAAACCGTTGCAGGGACATTGGGGTGTGGCGGAGCCCAAGGCTGGGAAAGCCTCGGGCGGAGGCTTTCCCGGCCTTGGGCACCAGCGGGGAGCCTGCACCGATCGCAAGAAACCACTGGGGGTCGGCTCCTGCGATCCTTAGCAGGGATGTTGGGTTCGGCCGAGCCCAAGGCCACCGCCCGGGGCCAAGCCCCAACCCTGAAAGAAGGCAGAAGGCGGTGGCCACAGCCAAGGCCTGGGTCCCCGGTGCCAGCAGAAAACTGGTGCAGGCAGCCAGGTGAATGAAGGTCTATTGCACGAATATTCGTGCAAACGGGCTACTAGTCTTATATAATAAAAGGCTAATATGCAAATCAACCCAACAGCAGAATAACCGGTATCTATGATGTGCACTGACCACCAGGGGGCAGACGCTCAACACAGGAGCTGCCCCCTGGTGGTCAGTGCACTCCCACAGGGGGAGCACCGCTCAGCCAGGGTCACGGTTGGCAAGTGAAGTGGTGGGTGCCTCTCCTGCCCCCGCAGCAGTGCTGAGGATGTCCGACTGCTGGCTTAGGCCCGCTAAGCCATTAGTAGGATATCCCCTGAGGGGTCTCAGACTGCAAGAGGGCACAGGCCAGGCTGAGGGGACGCCCCCCCCCCCCCAGTGCACAAATTTTGTGCACCGGGCCTCTAGTAAAGAAATAAAAACAAAGAATGAAGAAAGAGAAGTGGGGAAACTATGATTTTTTTTTTCAGGATGCTGGGGCAGGGATTTGGGCCATAACTGCTTCCCCCTTGTGAAGAGGAAAATCTTGGAATTGGTTGGCAAGGGGCAGGATATGGAGAAATGGGAGGAGTTGTAATTCTTTAATTGAAGCTGATCAAACTCTGTTAATTGTCCAAAGATTCTTAGTTTAATTCATATACAGGAAAAAAATTAACCTTGAATCTAGAAAACATTCTCTGAAGCTAATAATAACAATGTTTTAATAATATTGCTATTTGTTTGCAGGATTGTATCTGAGAAACAGCGTTCTCTGGCCATGGGTTTGACCTATGTGATTTTGAGAGTATTTGGTATGAACTTTTAGCAATTTTTATTGCATTGAAATGTTCATATTTTCATGTATCTATATTTTCACATGTACATTTACAATTTCAAATAGATAATAATGGCAATCAGCAAAACAAGTGAATGGGGGAGACAACACAATATAAAAAGATAATATAACCCACCTGTCACATAAAATATGCATTAATATTATATTCAATTAGAAGAGATCATTTATTTGATCAGAAGTATGTTCATCAGGTTCATCCAATTGGTGTGGTAAGCTGAAATAAAACACATAGGCTTAATAATTATTCATTGCTTTATATTTGGGAAGTCAATAACTTAGACCAGTGCTTTGAAACATTTCATTACCAAAGTCACTGAATCTGATGTTTTTAAGGATTTGTATCCAAAGTACAAATTAATTTTGCTGAGGGTAATGCACTCTGTACTCCAGGCTTTCTTAAAATAGCAAAAACTAGCTTTCAAATCCACATTATGACTATTATTAGGACCCCTATTCAAGAAGTTGATTGAAAACATTGGTGGGGTAAGGAAACAAGATTGGACTGAAGACTGAAAGACATGATAAATGAAGTCAAGAATGTAGAAAAAATTAAGTGTGGCTCTGATGTGGATCAGAGAAATCATTCCATAGCTACATCAGTAGGCAGGGTTAAAATTAGCTTTAACAGGGAAAAAATAGAGGATATTTTTATAGTGAACAATGGTCCAGTAGACAAGGACAGATTTGTAATGGAAGAGGGAGCATAACAAACAGCAAATGCATAAACAGAAAATAACCCAGTGAAACATGCATTTTTGAATGGGAATGGATAAGATAAGATGATATTTCAGATACAGACTGTTTCTAGACAGGGCTGTGCCATCAGAGAATTTTAAACTGAGGAGTTATTTTATCTGATTTACATTTAAAATATAACTGCTGCTGAAGGGAGAAATAATAGAATATAATGTGGAGAAAATGGAAATGGAGGTTCTCACTAAAATATAAGTCATATTCACAATAAATTGGATTCTGGGGTTGCAGTAGAGACAAAGAGAAATCAACACATCCAATATACTATATGTTTGGAGTTAGTGTTATAAGATTTATCATGGATTGGAAAATTATCGTGGGAAATGGATAAAAAGCATAGTAGGCCTAGGATTTTTTACCTTGAGCCATTATATACAGCATGACAGCACTCACTGAGACAGGGATTTCTGATGTTGGATAGTGGTTATTAAAATCAATATTTAGTATCTTATGTTTAAAATACCTTTTTCTTAAATATTTCACTCAAAAATTCACAACAATTTTGAGATGTCAACTAAATGACAACATGCACACCATTCTGAAAAGATTCAAATCTACCAGGGATAAGAATTTTTCAAAAACACATTGTTTCTAATTATTAACAATATTATCTATAAGTAAATTCTTAGACTATTTTATATTATCCAGGACCAATTCTTAGATAATTTAAAATGTTATGTTTACAGTGATATTTAATTTTAGGATGAAAATTATTCTGATACCAACCTGTAATGTTTTTATAGAGAATTAACAATTAGTGCATTTTTCATAGGGACTATACCTGGACCAATAGCTTTTAAAATGGTAGGAGAAAGTTCTTGTACCTTTCGGGATAGTGGACACTGTGGAAGCACAGGAAGTTGTTGGATCTATAACCCGAAAAAAATGGCCCACCTATTTTTAGGAATATGTAAGTGTTATCTATTGAAGAAATGTAAAGAAGTAAAGTTATTTTAAAACCTTATGGTTGTTTAAAGTAAAGTACAGTAATAATAAACAATGAACAAATGGGGTCCCAGATTGGAGAGGGTGCAAGCTGGGCTGAGGGACACCCCCCCCCACCCCCGTGCACAAATTTCGTGCACCGGGCTTCTAGTGTGTGTGTGTGTGTGTGTGTGTGTGTGTGTGTGTGTGTGTGTGTATTCACAAGGGAATTGGAATTCATATAAAAGCCAAAGGTCCAAGAATTATCAAGAGAATATTAAAGATGAAACAAAATTGAAGGATATATACTATCAGATATCAAAAGCTATTATCAAGGTATAATTAACACAGTAGGATATTAATGCAAGTGTCATCACACTGACCAATAGAACAGAATAGAGAATCCAGAAATTAACCCAGACATGCACACTCAACTTATTTATGGCAAAGAAAGAAGACACTGCAATGATAAAAGACAGTCTTCAAATAAAGGCTAATGGCTCATTTTATATATGCATATCTAAAAATATATCTTGATCCCTACCTTGAATTATATACAAAAATCAATTGTAAATTCATTGTAGATATAAATGTAAAAGATAAAACAATAAAGCCTTTTGAGAAAAACAGGAAACTATCTCCATGGCCTTAGAGTAGGAAGAGATTTCATAGACAAGATACAAAAAGCACTAGCCATAAGAGAAAAATCAGACTGTATTAAAAACTATTAAATTATGCTCAAAAAGCAAAGTTAAGACAGAAAAGAGAGCTGCAGTGAAGAAGATAGTGAGAAAGGTAAAAAAGGTGTCAAATAACTAATGTCCAAAATATATAAAGAACTCCCACAAACAAGTAATAAGCAAAGGAGAGATAACTTAATAGAAAAGTGGACTGCTGGAAGCAAATTCCAGTAGTTAGCATAATAAATGCAAGAAATTTATCAGAAGGTTGATTTCACAGTCAGCAGGACTGAAAATCTACATGTTATTACCTGCTGCTGGAACAGCCTAAGGCAGTCCCCCAAACCTGATGGTCCTTTATTGTTTATCAGGCCTTACCTTTGATATGTATATCTGCTTTGCTAATGGGCAAAATGTGGGAATAAAAAGCCATGGGTCCTGAGATTCAGAGTCCACTTTACTAGAAAGTGGAGCCTCCCCTGGCTCCACCATGCCTCCCAAATTTATATTTCTTGTCTAGTCTCTCAGTTCATTTATGCACAGCTCTTCTCCAGATTCCTGAACCCTTAATGCGGAAAGACCCTAGCAGTGGACAAAAGACTTGAAAGAATTTTCACAAGAGTGAACAATCAAATAGCCAATAAACAATGGAATAGATAATAAATTATGATAAAATCAATAATAGAATATATACAACAATGAAAAAGGAAAGCACACAACTACATAAAATATGAATGAATCATACAAACATAATGTTATAAGAAACCAAACATAAATGGATATGCATTGCATGATTTCACTTGCATAATTTTGATTTGCTATAAAATATTTCTAAACCAAACAAAATTAAACTTTTTGGGTTAATGAATGTAAAGTAGCATGAAGAAAGCTACTGAGTTGTAGACAATATTTTGTTTTGCCCAGCTGCTGACTATACTGTGTTTGGTTTGTGAAGAATGTATCAAGCAACAATGTAAAAAAAATTTTGAGATTTTTTTGTAATTAATATACAGTTATCTAATATGGATCTTAAGTGTTTGGTTTGATGGCTTTTTGGTAATTGAATGCACCTGTGGAACCAGCACCAAAACAAGTTATAGAAATTTTCCTGTGCCCTTTTCCAGGCAATTTCCCTCCTCCACAGATAAGCCTCGCTCACATTTCTATTACAATATGTTGGTTTTACCTATTCTATAAATTTATGCAAATATAATACAGTATATACTGGTGTTTTTCTTGTTGTTTGTTTTTGTCTGTCTTGCTTAATGTCATGCTTTTGGGAGATTCATTCATGTTATTCTATAGCAGTAGTTAGTGCTTTTAAATTTTTAAAAAAATTTTTGTGCATGTACTGTAGGTTATCTGTTCTCCTTCATGTACATTTGGGTTGTTTATGGTGTTTGGCTGTAGTATTTAAATGTATGAAATATTATTGTGTCATTATAAATGTCATACTCATTAATTTTTTCTATTTTATCTTTTAAAGCCACTATTATTAATATTGTTAGATAATTGATATTGTTGCTCTGAAATATTTTTTAAAAATATATTTTTATTGATTTCAGAGAGGAAGGGACAGAGAGATAGAAACATCAATGTTGAGAGAGAATCACTGATTGGCTGCCTCCTGCATGCTCCCCACTGGGATCGAGCCCACAACCCTGGGCGTTTGCACTTGACTGGAATCCAACTGGAGACCACGGCCGATGCTCTAGCCACTGAGCCACACCAGCCAGGGCAATATTTTTTACTTTAATCAACATGTTTATTTTCACCCAAAGTTCAAGTACTTTTAAATAATACTTGTTCTATATTAACTTTCTGGAACTTGAAACATGAAAATGACTTTTAAAACACTGTACAGTCAATTAATATTTCTGAAATACTTCTGTTTATATTTGGAAATCATGAATATTTCAAGAAAAGTAAAGTTTTATGAAATGACTTAAACAGGTTTTAGTTTTTATTACTAATTAAGTTTTGAAGGTAGAAATCTATTTTTCTGTTTTTACATTCTGTAAAATAATAGCACATGTTGCATTTTTCTAGGGCTCCATGTTTAAGAAATCTAAAAGGTTTTATAGCCCTAGCTGGTTTGGCTCAGTGGATAGCATGTCGGCCTGTGGATCAAAGGGTTCCGGGTTTGATCCCAGTAAAGGGCATGTACCCTGGTTGGGGCACGTGAAGGAGACAACCAATCAATGTGTTTCTCTCATATCAATATTTCTCTCTGTCTTTCCCTCTCTCTCTGAAAATCAATGGATAAATATCCTTGGGTGAGGATTAAAAAAAAGAAAGTTGTGAAAACATTTTTAAAATCTCCTTTAAATAACTTGATATGTTTATGACATTAATTACATTTTACAATTGGGAAATTGGTACCTTTAGAGATAAAATATACTTACCTTTTCTTTGGTGAGTGAGTCTTTCCGTAAACATTTTTGCTTTAAATAAACTGACACATCTGATGGTTGTATTTTTTTTTTTTTAATTTAGGCTTTTTTTGCAAACTATCCACCATCTTCTTCACTGCTATTGCATTTGCCCTATACAAACATATAGTAAAGGAAAACAGTGATATCTTAACTCCAACTGCAAAGAACCCAAAAGAAAAACAAAAAGAAAAAAATAAATCTGATTTATAACTGGATCATCATTGTGTAAGAATTATGCATTGTCAGCCTATCAGTGGAATATTATATTAATATTTATGTATGTTATATATGTATAGTATATTCATTATATTTATTTATGTAATGTTTATATTATTAATATTTATTGAATATTAATACATTTAAATGTAAAAATAATATAATTATATGTTTAATAAATGAATGTGATACCTATGATCCTGTTATATTTTTAGTACAAATATAATAATATAGTCTGTGTTTTGAATTTTTAAAATATATTCTAATACAGTTGATATTTTCAATAGAATGATAATACTTTGAAGAAAAGGATGCAGTGGAAGTGGGAAAATACTGTTAATTCTGATTATTTAATAATACTTGTACTACATTAACTTTCTGGAACTTGAAACATAAAAATGACGTTTAAGACACTATATGATCAATTAACTCAAATTAATTCAAGTTACATATTAGTTATTGGCCTTTGGTTATATTAGATTACTTACGTTTTATATGCTTTCTTTTTGTTGCTTTTTATTTGCATTGTGGATGTTTATTTCTCAATAAGTTTTCAAAATAAAATTAAATTTGCCAGTCTAATAAATCATATAATAAAATTTTATATTGAGGTTATAATTATTCTAAAATTTTTAAAAAACTTTTAAAAATTAACATTTTACTTAACTTTTATTTGATCATGGAAAGGTTTTCTTAGAAAATTTCTCTGGTCAATTGGCCAGTTTACAATACATATTTTCCATGGTCCTTTAATTTTAGTAGACATAAAATTCAGTTTGATCCATAATACCTCTCTATTTTTAACTTCACTTGAATTTTATTGATAAAAACTACCTGATACCTGACTTGATATCCATTTTTGTGCTTTTATATTTCATTTTGTGATTAATAATAATTATTTCACGTGAAGAAACATTCAAATTTGTATGTGGAAAGTGTGTCAACCATTTGTGCAATTTTTCTTAAGTTTAAATGTGTCAATAAAATGTTTTTGTTATAATTACTTCATGTATTTTTGAACATCCATGCAAATTATTTAGCAATTTTCCAAATATTGGAATGAAAATCAGATTGTTATAAAACAAAAACTTTTCTACAATGGTTTTTATTCTTTGGGAGAAAGAACAACTGATAACATTTCTCCTTTGATATTCATATTAGTCAATGATTTAGTGTGTAAGGGTAGAAATTGTTTTATTTGAGGTCATATGTGGCAGAAAGAAATGTGAAGCAGGGAGTATTGATATCATACTAAATACGTTTCTTCCTTAACTGCGACATGCAATTTATCAAAATTTATAAGTTAGTTTTTACGTGAAACTCTATTTGACTGTTTGGCTCTTCTCTATTTGAACCAGCAGGATTGCAGAACATCTGAGGATCAGAGTGTGAAAACAGGAGTTTCTCCTTCAAAGATTCTACAAAATGTGTTGCTGTACTTCACATTCAAAAAGAAAAATCAGACATAATATTTACCTAAGTAGTATCTATAGAAATCTTTCTTTTCAGAATAAAGTATTTTCTTATGAAACATTTCTAATATGTTTTTAATGTATATAGGATTTTAAACATTAGTTTGCAATATAGATACTTGTAGGAGAATTAAAAGTTTAATTGTTTGGGGTTACTTATATTCTTTTTTTAACATTCTACTGTCTAAAAATAGTATTTGATAATTTATATAATCAGGAAATAAGGTAAAACAATAACATTCAGATCCGTTTTGAAGGTGCTGGTAATGTGTATGTATGTATAAATACATATCATCATAGAATTGATGAGACTTTATTTGTACTCTTCAAATAGCATTGTTTAAGAAAAAACAAAACAAAAACAAGCCAGAAAAGGTATAATCAAAATTATACTAATTTGAGGAGTAGCATTAAGACTTTAAATCTGAATATAATGTTCTGCTACAATAGAGCATACAACAGTTCATATGTCAGAAACTAGTTCATAGAGGATTGGTAAATACAGAAATGATGTAAATATAACTCAGACATTCCATTCATTAATACCAATTTAGTGGCTTTTGAAACAATCAGGGGAAGTTTTCTCACTATTAAAGAGAAGACCTTAGCAATAAATTATGTCTTAAGAAAAAAATAGCTAAAAATTCTACAGAAGTACTTTTCTTCTAGAATCAGTTTTGAATGATTTAATGTTATCAAGAATCTTTGTGTTTTCTACAATGTTAATGCACTTCGTGAAGCTGCAAGTACCAGTGAAGAAGCTGCAAATATGTCTAAATATCATATTTTTAATTTGTGATGAAATATCAACATTGAGAATTCATGCCCTCAGGGAGCTGCATGTCAAAGGAGGAAGGTGAGCTCCAGCATTTAAACCTACAATTGATTGACTATGCTGGGTGAAAATACTAGTGGGAATTTAGCTGTACTAAGATTTATTAAGATGGGTTGTTTTTGTTAGGACAGGTTACAAAGTTGCATAGGCTTCTGAGTAGTTTACTTCTGCAATATTTTCTTCCTAAACCTAGTTATTTTTGGTGCTTGATTTTACCTAAAAGGGACATTTTAAAGGAATTGGTATATAATATTATAGCAGAAATGCTTATATTTTAGAATTGATGAGAGTTTATTTGTATTTTTCAAATAGCATTTTCTCCAAGGTTGTGGAATAATTTCTATGAAAATCTAGTTCCTCAAGCTTTTCCTTTTCTGGATTCTTTTTTTTATAATGGATTGAATGTTTTCTGCTTTAAATGAAGCATGTAATCTTTCTTATGTAGAATAGAAAAAGTATCAAGTTTTGATTTACTAATGGCATAGAACTCCTTTTGCACTGAGTCTACTCTAATTTTTCCTATTTTATTAAGATACAATTGACATACAGCACTGTGTAAGTTTAAGGTGTACAGCATAATGACTTAACTTACATATGTTGTGAAATGATTATTACAATAAGTTTAGTTAGCAGCCATCATTTCATATAGATAAAAAAGAAAATCAATGTGTATTACCTTGTGATGAGAATCCTTAGGATCGCCTCTCTTAACTTTCAGTTACATCATACAGCAGTGTTAACTATAGTCATGTTGTACATTACATCACCAGTCCTTATCCTGATATAATAAAAGGCTAATATGCAAATAGACCAAAGGGCTGAACAACTGGTTGCTATGACATGCACTGACCACCAGGGGGCAGACACTCAATGCAGGAGATGTGCCCTGGTGGTCAGTGTGCCCCCACAGGGAGAGCACCCCTCAGCCAGAAGCCGGGCTCACAGCTGGCGAGCACAGCGGCAGTGGCGGGAGCCTCTCCCACCACCACGGCAGCACTAAGGATGTCCAACTGATGGGGAGCAGGCCTAAGCTATCAGTCAGACATCCCCTGAGGGCTCTTGGACTCTGAGAGGGCGCAGGCTGGGCTGAGGGACGCCCCCCCCCCCCCCAGTGCACAAATTTCATGCACTGGGCCTCTAGTTTATTTTATAACAGGAAGTTTGTATATTTGAACACCTTCATCCAATTAGTCCACCCTCCAACCCCTGCCTCTGGTAACCACAAATATGATCTCTTTTTCTATTAGTTTGGGTTTAATGTTTGTTTTGTTTTATTCAACATATAAGTGAGATCATGCAGTATTTGTCTTTCTCTGTCTGACTTATTTCACCGAGCATAATGCCCTCAAGGTGTCCTAATTGTTTGTTTGTCTATCTGTATATTGAGGCTAGGTGATAAATGGAATGATGACACTTAAGTGAACTTAACATGGAGTGCAAGGAACTCTGAATTGTGCATGGGGTAAACTTTACCATATGTGTCTCTGCACTACTCATAGTTTCTCAGTGTTCACTGTTCTAGCACATGCCCAGAGCATCCTAACACAGGCCCCTGTGACTTCCCATCTTAGAGGTTTCTTTCAACCTGTGAGTCAGGGAAGGCCATAAGTTTCAAAGAATTAATGCCTCCAGGAATTGCCCTCAGCCTTAAGGGAGTTGGGGAATAAATGCGAAATATTTCTTGCCCCTCAGGCAAGACAACTCTGAGGCATGATTCACCTGGTCTCCCAGAGGAGTGATAATCTGTGCCTTGGTGCACCATCTATTGGCCTCTTTGCATCATTCCCTATCGTACTTTTCATTCCTCCTCTGGTGCGGTGCCTTTACTTTTCAAATAAACCACTTGTACTCCTTGTCTCAGGTTGTGCTTCTAGGGGAATGCAGCCTCAGAGAAGTATGATAAAGTCTTGTTTTTTTAGTGTTCATCTGTTTCTTCAACCTCCTGTAATTTCTGCTTTACAAAAGCAGTTATGTGTTTCTGGTAGTATAAATGTTAATAACTCCATAGTCCTTTGAATGCTTTTTGTTCTGAAATTTTCCTTGTCAAATATTAAAATGTTGTAACCCCTTCTTCTCTTTTTAGTTGTATTTTCTTGTATATCTAAGCTTACTATTTTATTTTGACATTTTCTGAGTCTTTTATTTTTACAATATACAATACAAATCTATTACCAGATTGTAGATACAAAATAATTAGCCATTTACATGGAATAAACATGAATATTTCAGAAAAACAATTTTAAATATAATAATACTAAAGGCCTGGTGCACGAAATTTGTGCACTGGGCGGGGGGAGGGTCCCTCAGCCCAGCCTGCCCCCTCTTACAGTCTGGGAGCCCTCAGGGGATCTCCTACTGACAGCTTAGGCCCGGTCCCCATGGGGAGCGGGCCTAAGCCGCAGTCTGGCCTTCCTCTGCGGGAGGCGGCCAGGCTGATCAGGGGAAGGCGCCACCCCCATCACCCCCCTGCTGCTGCCACTGCTGGCCACTGCAGCAGCAAGGTGTTTTAATCAACACTGGACTCCAGTCCCTTCACCACGAAAAAATGACAACTTTCTTTAGGCATTTTCAAGATGTCTCTTTCATGGGATATGACATTTCTTTCTTTCTTTTTTTTTTATTTTCAGCTGAGGATATTTTTCCATTGATTTTTAGAGAGTGTGGAAGAGAGAGGGAAAGACAGAGGAAAACATCAATGTGAGAGGGACACTTCAATTGGTTGCCTCCTGCATGAGCCCTGACCTGGGCCTCGGCCAGGAAGGAGCTGAAACCTAGGTACATACCTTTGATCAGAATCAAACCCAGACCCTGCAGTCCACAGGCCGAGGCTCTATCCACTGAGTCAAACCAGTTAAGGCAGGATATGATATTTCTTAGCCCCTCCAGCAGCGGACCTTTGTTTTTCCCTCCAGGAGTGTGGTGGAAAAACCCTAGGTCACCTTCTTGGATTCTTCTTCTTCTTCTTCTTCTTTTTTTTTTAAAGTATATTTTATTGATTTTTACAGAGAGGAAGGGATAAGGATAGAGAGTTAGAAACATTGATGAGAGAGAAACATCGATTAGCTGCCTCCTGCACACTCCCCACTGGGCATGTGCCCGCAACCAACGTACATGCCCTTGACCGGAATTGAACCTGGGACCCTTCAGTCCGCAGGCCAATGCTCTATCCACTGAGCCAAACCGGTTAGGGCACCTTCTTGGATTCTTATTACCCAAATTACCAAGAACATTGTGGGTGGTGTACTGGGAGCTTAGCCAATGAGCAATCAGAAAAGGTGTTTCCTCTGCAGCTCATGTGCAGAGGCGGGACTGCTGATGCACCACGGCTGGAGCAGGCCCCCCTGCCTGTGTCCACTCCAGGGCTGCCTGAGCCAGCGTGGCGGCTTGGGAAGGTCCCCCTGTCTCTGTCTTCATCTCCACTCTGGGCCTCACCTGTGCGCGCAGCCTCCTCCTAACTGGTCATGACTGTTACAGCGTCCCGGCCTAATTTGCATATTACCTCTTTATATATATAAATTACATGCAATAAACATTAATATTTCAAGAAAAAAAAAGATTTCAAATATAATAATATTGCCAAAACTGTACTAACATAGTATAATATCACAAAAGTTGTAGCAAATATTAACAATCTGCAAATAACAGGATTACTTCTATTATATTCTAAAATATTTTTTTCCTCTGGCTCTATTTTTGTTCATCAGTTTATGTTGTTCATTATATTCCACAAATGAGTGAGATCATGTAATATTTACCTTTCTCTGACTGGCTTATTTTACTTAGCATAATGCTCTCCAGGTCCATCCATGCTGTTGCAAATGGAAGTCGTCACCGTCACCACCATCCATCTCTGTAACTATTTTCATCTTTAAAATTGGAACTCTATACCTATCCTATATAATAAAAGGATAATATGCAAATCAACCAAACAGCGGAACGACCGGTCGCTATGATGAGCACTGACCACCAGGGTGCAGATGCTTAATGCAGGAATTGCCCGTGGTGGTCAGTGCGCCTCCACAGGGGAAGCGCTGCTCCGCCAGAAGCCCTAAGCCGGGCTCATGGCTGGTGAGCACAGTGGTGGTGGTGGGGGCCTCTCCTGCCTCCATAGCAGTGCTAAGGATGTGCAACTGCCAGCTTAATGTAAAATGGGACATCCCTCAAGGGCTCCTGGTCTGCGAGGGTGCAAGCCAGGCTGAGGGACAGCACCCCCCAACCCCGAGTGCATAAATTTCATGCACTGGGCCTCTAGTAGAAAAATAATGGGCATTTTATAAAGGAGGAAACACAACTGCCTAATAATCATATGAAAAGATGTTTGACCTAATTAAGTAAGCATGAAAACACAAATTGAGAAAGATTCCATTATGCACTCATTAGAATTGCAAAAATTAAAAAGGCATGACAATATTTCTTGTAAAGGATTTGGCAAATAGGGGCTCTCTTAGAATGCTGGAAAAAGTGGAAAAATTGTACAAGCATTATGGATAGGCATTTAGTTTTATCTTCTAAATTGGAAGTATATACCCTGTAGCTCAGAGATTTCATTCTAGGAATATATATCTTAGAAAATTCTTACATATGCCCAAAAAGAGAAATGTTCAACATGTTTATAGATGTTCTTGGTTTGTATTAGGAAATAAAGGAAACAATATAAATATTAAGATAATGTACACATACAATGTGTTATATTTTTGTAATGGAAAGCATACTACTATGAGATGGAATAAAATTGAGGTATAGCTATCAAAATAAATAAATCTTACAAAAACATTTTTGAACAAAAAATGCCAAATTGCAGGTTAAATATAGAAATTTTTATAACATACTATTTTATTATTTATGAATATATATATCTGTAACATAAAGAAGTTTAAGGGAATAAAATATTATTATTAGCAGCAAAGCTAACATGCTGCATAGCATACATTCATTGGAAGAGAAAAACTATCTTCCCAAATTTAAAAAGAACAATAAAAATACTCACTTCCTTCCATCTGGTAGGATGACTTTTGGTTCCATGCCTGTCCTGAAACAATAACAGTTGCAAAGTAAATAATAACAGATTGACTCAAATTTGAGCTCCTAAATTAATTAATACCAAGGGGAATATAATTGGTATAATTGGATGGTTTAATTAGGTCCTGACCTTGCAGCTGAAGATGCAACCAGCTCCCCTAGGTCCCATAAGCAGTGTGGGAGAGACATATATAATGCACAAAATTCTTTTAAGAAGAAGAAATTTATAGGAGTTAAGTGTTAGAATGACCAGGACTACAGTAGTACAGTGAGATTGATGGTAGAATGTGAATGTAGAGGGATGAGGGGTGAGATAGGGAGGGGGGAAATGGAGGATAGAGAGAGAATGGGAGAAAAATTAAACTTGGCACCCTTAGAGCTGACTTATATGCTTTGATACAGAGTGTTACCATTTATTAATACACTAGCAGCCCAGTGCACGAATTGTGCACTAGTGGGGTCTCTTGGCCTGGCCTGCGGGATTGGGTTGAAACCAGCTCTCCAACATCCCCTGAGAGGTCCCAGATTGCGAGACAGCACAGGCAAGGCCGAGGGACCCTACTGGTACATGATAAGGGCCGAGGAGGGACACAGGAGGTTGGTCAGCTGGGGAGGGACCGTAGGAGGGCTCCAAGGCATGTCCGGCCCATCTCATTCAGTCCCGATCAGCCAGACCCCAGCAGCAAGCTAACTTACTGGTTCGAGCGTCTGCCCCCTGGTGGTCAGTACACTTCATAACAAGTGGTTGAGTGGTCTTAGCATATCATTAGCATATTATGCTTTGATAGGTTGAATGGATGACCGGATACTTAGCATATTAGGCTTTTATTATATAGGACTAGAGACCTGGTACACAAAATTTGTGCACGGGGGGTGGTGGTGGTGGTGGTGGTGGTGGTGGTGTGTGTCCCTCAGCCCAGCCTGCACCGTCTCCAATCTGGGACCCCTTGAGGGATGTCTGACTGCCCATTTAGGCCAATCCTAAAAGGCCAGTCGGACATCCCTCTCACAATCCAGGACTGCTGGCTCCCAACCACTCACCTGCCTGCCTGCCTGATTGCCCCTAACGGCTTCTGCCTACCAGCCTGATCACCCCCTAACCACTCCCCTGCCAGCTGAATCGATGCCTAACTACTCCCCTGCCAGCCTGAGTGCCCCTAACTGCCCTCCCCTGCAGGCCTGGTTGCCCCCAACTGCCCTCCTATGCTGGCCTGGTCACCCCCAACTGCCCTCCCCTGCAGGCCTGGTCCCCCCAACTTCTCTCCCCTACAGGCCTGGTCCCCCCAACTTCTCTCCCCTACAGGCCTGGTCCCTCCCAACTGCCTTCCCCTGCTGGCCTGATCACCCACAACTGCCCTCCCATGCTGGCCATCTTGTGGTGGCCATCTTGTGTCCACATGGGGGCAGCCATCTTTGACCACATGGGTGTTGGAGTGATGGTCAATTTGCATATTACTCTTTTATTAGATAGGATAGGTGGAATAGAAGATTTAGAAGATAAGAATTCAGTTGTGGGCATATTAATTTTAAGGTATCCATGAGGTAGTCAAATGGCTTTTCACATTGAAAATATTTATATGAAGCTCAATTGGATTCATAATTGGGGATCATCAGTATAAAAATAATTATTTATCTTTATTGGATAAAGATAAATTTTCCCAAGAAGAGAAAGCCTACTATAAACTGAGGGATTTTGAAGAACATAACATATAAGAAATGGCTAGAGGAAGAGACTAAGAAGAAGAAAGAAGAAATCAATATAATAAAAGGTAAGGTAAGAGAGAATATGAAGATGACGGGCATAGTGAAAATTGTCACATGTTGCTGAGAGGTCAAGGGAGTAGGCAGTGAAAATGTCTTCTGGATTTAACCACAAAGAATTAGTTGGAAACTAGGATGAGAGAAGTTTCTGAGGAATTATAGGAGCAGAAGCTAAATGCTAATAGATTAAGAAATATGTTGGATATGAGCAATTGAACACATCAAATGTAAACAACTTCTGTAAGTGTAGCTGTGAAGAGAAGACATAAGCCAGTAGTTGGCTGAAGTCCTGAGGTTTGTTGAGGGTGGCAGATATGGTGGTTATTGCTATTAGTGTCACGATGGTGGCATAAGCATGTTCAAAGGCTGGTGAGAAGGAGCAAGTAGGAAGAGACTGTGGTCAAAAAGCAAGAAAATAATTAATAGGCTAGATGACTCAAGGAGGGAGAGGGATAGGATGGATTCCAAATCACAGGAAGAAAGGTTAACTGAGTAAAGGGAAAAGACTTCTTCCTTGGCAACAGAAGGCACAAAGGAAAGGATGGGTGCAGCTGCAAGTGATATTATCGATGTGGTGGCTGGATGTGTAAAATTTTAGTTTGGTACCAGTGGTCTTTTGAGCTAACAGATCTCAGAGGCCACTATGAAGAAATAAACAACTTAGGGACCACTAAAAAGAAATGAGCTACCATGCCACCAAAAGACATGGAGGAAACTTAAATGCATATTACTGAAAGAAGATAATCTGAAAAGACTACATGCTATATGACATTCTGGAAAAGGCAAAACTATGGAAACAGTAAAAAGATAATAGTTGTCAGATGCTAAGGGAGGAAGGGAGACAAAAGCAGAGAACAGATAATTCTTAGGGCAATGAAACTACTCTGTATACTATGATGATGGATACATGTCATTACAAGTTTGTCCAAGACCGTGGAATGTACAACATCAAGAGTGAAATCATTATCAAGTAAGTGATAATGATCTGTCAATGTAGTTTCTTCAGTGGTAACAAATGTACCACTCTGGGGGGAGGTGTTGATAATTGAAAAGGCTATGCATGTGTAGGACTAGGAAGAGGATTTACATGGGAAGTTTCTGTATTACTTTTGCTGTGAACCTAAAACACAGCTCTAAAACATAAAATCTATTATTAAAAAAATGATTGTCCCATCAGACCTTTTATCATATAACTAGAGGCCTGGTGCATGGATTCGTGCGCAGGTAGGGTCCCTCAGCCTGGCCTGCACCCTCTCGCAATCCAGGACCACTTGGGGTATGTCGGACTGCGGGGGATTAATGTACTTCTTAATACTTTTTTATTCTAAAAGCATTGGAAGCAAGAGGGTGCATTTTTTTTTAAAGGAGAAATAAATTATAGGACTATCTAGGAAAACAGGATTTACTTGTTCCAGAAACTGGTACTGAAATGGGTATGCAATGTATTACTGAATTCAGTTTTCTTCTTCCTTGTCTCTAACACTAAAAGGAAACATATTGTATTTTGTTTCCATGAACTGATAAAAGGAAACTTGCCAGTTCTTATACTTTTAAATTTTTTAAAATATTTACCTTTATTATTGCAAGTATTACAGATGCCCCCCCCCCCTTCCCCAGGCCTTTATCACACTATTGTCTGAGTCCATAGATTATCCATATGTGCATACAAATTACTGGGTTAATCTCTTCCCACTCCCCTGCCCCCCTTCTCTCTGAGATTCCTCAGTCTTTCATTGCCTAACATAATATGCATTATCTTTAATATCAGGTGTGCCAAAGCCGCACAAATGCTTTTTATATCCTACTTGGTAAGCAGAATGATGGCCCCTCAAAAATGTCCACGTCCTAATCTCTGGAGCCTGTGAATATGTTGTTATGTTGCAAAGGAGAATTCAGTTTGCAGATGGAATTAATATTCTAATCAGCTGACCTTAAAATAGAGAGTTTAGCCCGGCCGACGAGGCTCAGTGGTTGAGCATCGAACTATGAACCAGGAGGTCACGGTTCGATTCCCAGTCAGGGCACATGCCCAGGTTGCGGGCTCAATCCCCAGTGTGTGGCATGCAGGAGGCAGCCAATCAATGATTCTCTCTCATCATCGATGTTTCTTTCTCTTTCTCCCTCTCTGAAATCACTAAAAAAATATATATATTTAAAAAAATAGAGAGTTTATCAAAATTAAACGTAATTACAAAGATCTTGAAATGTGGAATACGGAAGCAGAAGAGTTAACTGTCAGAATGATGTGATGTGAGAAAGATTCAACTGCCCGTTTCTCGCTTTGAAGCTGGAAGGAAGAGGGCAACAAGCCAAGGAATGCCAAATGCTGACACTTTGATTTTAATTTTGGATTTCTGAACTTCACAACTATAAGGTAATACATTTGTGTTATTTTAAGTTACTAGTATGTGGTAATTTGGTATAGCAGCAATAAGAAACTAATACATCTATCATATTAGTCCTCAGAAACTTGTAGGAATGGCATTGTCACAGAAATAATAGTCATCAAATATTCCCTCTCCTCACATTTTCCAATCCTTTTGATGTTAGATGTTACTCATTCTGGTCACGGAAATGTGAGCAGAAGTGAAATGGGTCACCTTCAGATCAAGATTCTTTTTCTTCTGCTGTGCCCATAGAGTTCAAATGGTACAACAACAAGATGGTAACTCCTCAGTCAACCGAGGCCCCTGAGTGACTATGTATAGCATAGCAAACACACTCAAATCCTCATTGAACATTGATCTAGAAATAAAATTTTTATTATATGAAGCCACCACAATTCGAGTGGTAATTTGTTATTGCAATGGGACATAGTTTACCATAAAAAATAAGGATACCAAATAATAGCTTAGTAAAAATATTTCTATCACAAACTAAGTTTCTCTAGTTTCTAGAGTTCTGGCTTGAAGATAGAGTTTATGGAATTTAGATTTTATGGCTAACATTACGCTTAGTCTGTTACATCCCATCTGCACTTTTAGCACATAATATTTACAATTCTAAATTGTGCTCTGTGACTAGTGCCTGAAATGAAAACTGTATCTTGTACAGTCATACACCTTTATGAACAATGGTCAGTAGCAGATACAGTTAAACCAGTCAAGAAAGAGGTTCTCTTATTTTTCCTTAGAGTAACCTCACCTCCTCATGAAAGTGCCTGGGGCAGAGTCTACAGTAATGGCTGGCAAGAAGCCAATATTTTCTCAAAGAGCTTCAAGCCTCTTGTATGCCTGAACAAATACTTCTTTGGTAGCTACCTGCCAAATAACGAAATTTATGATTTTATCGTGGCCTACTGGTTTTTAATGGCAAGTTGTTGCCATTTGACCCAATTATAGAACGTGTCAATCTGTTATATAAACGAACCAAAGTTGGTCCCTAAGTTGTTTATTTCTTCATAGTGGCCTCTGAGATCTGTTAGCTCAAAAGACCACTGGTGCCAAACTAAGATTTTTACACATCCAATTGTTTTCAACATAGCCCAAATAAACAGGTTTTTAGCCATTTTGTGTGTCATCGGAAACTGTTTTGCCTGTCATAGGAAACTGTGCCCAACATTGCTAACTACAGATAAAATAAACCCTGCAGCTATCCCAGACCCCAAACTGCTGCTGACCTTTCAGAGCTCCCTGGCCCAGAGTCCCTGCTCATCTGCTGCATGACATCACCTGGACATGCAAGCCCCTCTCTCTGTCTCCTCTCCACCAACGTTCCCTGGCCCTCCTCCCCTTCTGGATATTGCTTCTCATCTTCTCCCTTTTGCTATAGCTCCTCATGGCATTGAGCTGTGAGGGATTTCTCCCACATGCAAACTTGTCAGAGGGTTGCCCAAATAAATCTCATCTGTGCTACTGCTATCTCATGGTCATGGTCATATCTTTTTCTTTCAGCCCTGAAATTCCATGAAGATACTACAGAATCTTATAGAATGTCTGATTTTATCTATCATTGCTGGGCCCACTAAATGTTAATTGCCAAAAGTACTTCCAAGTAGCTGAGAGAACTCG
The DNA here is from genome assembly GCF_951640355.1 of Cnephaeus nilssonii. Taxonomy (NCBI): domain Eukaryota; kingdom Metazoa; phylum Chordata; class Mammalia; order Chiroptera; family Vespertilionidae; genus Cnephaeus; species Cnephaeus nilssonii. The sequence continues at coordinate 56,968,416 of NC_137073.1, forward strand.
ACTAAGTAGGATTAGTTAATATTACCCATTCGGATGGTGGCAAAAAAACACCCCCAAACCCTAGGGTTTTACTTTGATGTAGTTACATACTAAGAGATATTTTTCTTTCTTAAATTTATTTGGCAATAGGTTCAAATGTTTTGTAAACCTTTATTCTGGTTTAGAACAATTTCATTAAGAAATATAACCACACCTAGCCAGTTTGGTTTAGTGGTTGAGCTTTGACCTATAAACCAGAAGGTCGAGGTGTGAGGGCACATTTCTGCGTTTCGGCTTGGTCCCCAGTGGGGAGCATGCAGGAGGCAGCCAATCAATGATTCTCTCTCAGCATTGATGTTTCTATCTCTCCCTCTCCATTTCCCTTCCGCTCTGAAATCAATAAAAATATATTTAAAAAGAAAAAATATATAACCACTATTTTCAGGGATCTTATGAGCACATTATAACTCAGTGATTAAAACCATAGACCTTGACTGTTTTTACGGGATACACATAAACACCCAAAATTTTAAAATTATTTACTAATTAAAGGCATATAAGAGAATAGCATTTAAAGTACACCATTGTGAAGAAACATACCTATGAGTGAGCAATATTCAAGGGTCTTTTTTCCCCCCAATTTATCTTTATTGTTGAATAGACTTTGACTTTGAGAGACCAGTGTTTGAATGCATTTTGTCAATTTGTAACTTTGGACAGTTATCTCTAAGCTACTATTCTCATTTGAAAAATAGGAATAATAATTGTATAGAAACATGGGTCTTCATTATTTATTACTATGTGACAAACAAATCCAAAACTTAGTAGCTTAAAACAACATATATGATCCAGTTTCTGTGGGTCAGGATCCTGGGTACAATTTACCTGGGTTCCATCGCTCAGGATCTCACAGGGCTGGTATCAGTGTGTCCTCTGTGGCTGCAGTCATATCAAGGCTTACATATAGAAGAATCTGCTTTTAGGCTCAATCATATGAGAGTTGCATGGCTGTTGGTAGGATTCATTTTCTCAAGGGATTTCTCAAAGTGGCTTTGACCAGAGGCCACTCTCAGTTGCCTGTGGGCCTTTCCATGTGGGCTCACATCGTGGAACTTGCTTCATCAGCGCAGCAAGTAAGGAGACGCAGACAGTAAATGTAAACAAGTGGAAGTCACAGTCTTCTATAGCCTAGTCTCAGTACTGATATCTCAACACATTTTAAAAAACTAAACTACAGCTTTATTTAGAATTCACCAGTTTTTCCACCACTGTTCTTGTTCCAGGATGTGACATCTAGGAGGTCACATTGCATTTAGTTGTCTTGTCTCCTTGATCTGTAATCATTCCTCTTTCCTTGTGTTTCATGATCTTAACATTTTTCAGAACGATACTTATTCTGTAGAATGTCCCTCAATTAGGTTTGCAAAAATAGTGCAAGGAAGTTCCATATACACTTTATGTGAAGTGAAACCTATATGACAGTACCAGTTTTGAATTATTCTTTTTTCCCCATTTTTTATTAAGGTATTATATGTGTACATATCTTACCATTGCCCCCCCCCCACTCCCATACATGCCCTCACCCCCCAGTGTTTTGCATCCATTGGTTATGCTTATATGCATGCATACAAGTCCTTCAGTTGATCTCTTATCTCCCCAACATCTCCCTAACATTCCCGCTGTAATTTGACAGTCTGTTTGATGCTTTACTGTCTCTGTAGCTATCTTTTTGTTCATCAGTTTATAATGTTGTTTATTATCCATAAATGAATGAGATCATGTGGTATTTTTCTTTCATTGACTGGCTTATTTTACTCAGCATAATGTTCTCCAGTTGCATCCAGGTTGCTGCAAATGGTAAGAATTCCTTCTTTTTTATGGCAGCAGAGTATTCCATTGTGTAGATGTACCACAGTTTTCTGATCCAGTCATCTGCTGATGGGCACCTAGGCTGTTTCCAGATCTTAGCTATTGTAAATTGTGCTGCTATGAACATAGGGGTGCATATATCCTTTCTGATTGGTGTTTCCAGTTTCTTAGGATATATTCCCAGGAGTAGGATTACTGGGTCAAATGAAAGTTCCATTTTTAGTTTTTTGAGGAAACTCCATACTGTTCTCCACAGTGGCTGCACCAGTCTGCATTCCCACCAGCAGTGCAGGAGTGTTCCTTTTTGTCCACATCCTCGCCAACACTTGTCATTTGTTGATTTGTTGATAATAGCCATTCTGACAGGTGTGAGATGGTACCACCTTGTCGTTTTGATTTGCATATCTTGGATAATTAGTGACGTTGAGCATGTTTTCATGTGTCTCTTGGCCTTCCTTCTGTCTTCTTTCAAAAAGATTCTAATTAGGTCCGTTGCCCATTTTTTATTGGATCATTTATCTTCCTTTTGTTAAATTGTATAAGTTGCCTGTAGATTTGGAGATTAAACTTTTATCAGTGATAACATTTGCAAATATGTTCTCCCATACAGTGGGCTTTCTTGTTGTTTTGTTGATGGTTTCTTTTGCTGTGAAAAAGCCTTTTATTTGGATGTAGTCCCATTTGTTTATTTTCTCTTTAGCTTCCATTGCCCTAGGAGCAGTATCAGTGAAGAAGTTCTTTCAGCATATGTCTGAGATTTTGCTGCCTGTGGATTTCTCTAGTATTTTTATGGTTTCCCATCTTATGTTTAAGTCCTGTATCCATTTTGAGTTTATTTTTTATGTATGGTGTAAGTTGGTGATCTAGTTTCATTTTTTTGCATGTATCTGTCCAATTTTTCCAACACTATTTATTGAAGAGACTGTCTTGACTCCATTGTATGTTCATGCTTCCTTTGTCAAATATTAATTGAGCATAGTGGTTTGGGTCGATATCTGGATTCTCTATTCTATTTCATTGGTCTATATGTCTGTTCTTGTGCCAGTACAAGGCTGTTTTGAGAACAGTGGCTTTGTAATACAGCTTGAAATCTGGTATTGGGATCCCTCCTACTTTATTCTTCTTTCTCAGGATTGCTGTGGCTATTCAGGGTCTTTTTTTATTCCAGATGAATTTTTGGAGTGTTCTTTCGTCTGTGAAATATGCCATTGGTATTTTAATGGGGAGTGCATTGAATCTATAGATTGCTTTGGGTTGTATGGACATTTTAATGACGTTGATTCTACCAATCCATGAACATGGTATGTTCCTCCATCTGCTTACGTCTCCCTCTATCTCTTTTTTCAGTATCCTGTAGTTTTCCGCGTATAGGTCTTTTACCTCCTTGGTTAAGTTTATTTGTAGGTATCTTAATTTTTTTGGTGTGATGGTAAATGGGATTGCTTTTTTAGTCTCTCTTTCTGTAAGTTCACTATTGGTGTATAGAAATGCCATAGATATCTTGGCATTAATTTTGTATCCTGCTACATTGCCAAATTCATTTATTAAGTCTGTTAGTTTTTTGATGGAGTCTTTCGGGGGTTTTATGTACAATATCATGTCATCTGCAAATAAGGACAGCTTTACTTCTTCTTTTCCAATTTGGATTCCTTTTATTTCTTCTTCTTGTCTGATTGCAATGGCTAATACTTCTAGTACTATGTCAAACAGGAGTGGTGAGAGTGGGCATCCCTATCTTGTTCCTGTTCTTAGGGGAAATGGTTTTAGTTTTTGCCCATTGAGTATGATGTTAGCTGTGGGTTTATCATGTATAACTTTCATTATGTTGAGATATGATCCTTCTATTTCCACCTTGTTGAGAGTTTTTATCAAGAAAGGGTGTGGATTTTTTCAAATGCTTTTTTCTGCATCAATTGATATGATTATGTGATTTTTATCTCTCAATTTTTTAAAATATATTTTATTGATTTTTTACAGAGAGAAAGGGAGAGGGATAGAGAGCCAGAAACATCGATGAGAGAGAAACATCGATCATCTGCCTCTTGCACACTCCCCACTGGGGATGTGCCCGCAACCAAGGTACATGCCCTTGACCGGAATCGAACCCGGGACCCTTGAGTCCACAGGCCGACGCTCTATCCACTGAGCCAAACTGGCCAGGGCTCTCTCAATTTGTTTATGTGATGAATCACGTTTATTGATTTGTGGATATTGTACCATCCTTGCATTCCTGGGATAAATCCTACTTGGTCATGGTATATGATCTTTCTGATGTACTGCTGGATCCGATTTGCTAGAATTTTGTTGAGGATTTTGGCATCTATGTTCATGAGGGATATTAGCCTGTAATTCTCTTTCATTGTGTTGTCTTTATCTGGTTTTGGTTTGGGGTGATGTTGGCTTCATAGCAGGAGTTTGGAAGTGTTCCTTCCTCTTGAATTTTTTGGAATATTCTGAGGAGGATGGGTTTTAGTTCTTCCTTGAATGTTTGGTAAAACTCCCCTGTGAAGCCATCTGGCCCCGGGCTTTTGTTTGCCAGAAGCTTTTTGATGACAGCTTCAAGTTCTTCCATAGTTATTGGCCTATTGAGCTGTTTAGATTCTTCTTGATTGAGTTTTGGAAGGTTATATTTTTCTAGGAATATGTTCCATTTCCTACAGGTTGTCCAGTTTGTTTGAATAAAGTTGTTTGTAGTATTTTTTAACAATCCTTTGTATTTCTGTGGGGTCTGTTGTTATTTCACCTCTTTCATTTCTGATTTTGTTTATTTGGGTCCTCTCTCTTTGCTTCCTGGTGAGCCTGGCTAGAGGTTCATCAATCGTGTTTATCCTTTCAAAGAAGCAGCTCTTAGTTTTGTTGATCTTTTGTATTGTTTATTTGGTCTCTATGTCGTTTATCTTCGCTGTGATCTTTATTATTTCCTTCCTTCTGCTTACACTGGGCTTTTATTGTTGCTCTCTATCTCTTTGAGTTGTAGGGTTATGTAATTTATTACCATTGTTTCTTGTTTTTTGCAGTAGGCTGGTAGAGCTATGAACATCCCTCTCAAGACTGCTTTTGCTGTGTCCCATAGATTTTGGATTGTTGTGTTTTCATTGTCATTTGTTGCCATGATGTTTTTTATTTCTTCCTTGATCTCTCTGGTAACCCAGTCATTGTTTAATAGCATGCTGTTTAGTCTCCATGTGTTAGATTTTTTTTTTTGGATTGTTTTTATTGTAATTGATTTCCAGTTTTATGCCACTGTGATCTGAGAAGATGCTTGGTATGATTTCTATCTTCTTGAATTTGAATTTGCCTATGTCCCAGCATATGGTCTATCTTTGAAAATGACCCATGTGCACTTGAGAAGAATGTATATTCTGTGGCTTTGGGGTGAAATGTTCTGAAGATATCAATTCCATCTGGTCTAATGAGTCACTTAGGATTGATGTTTCTTTGCTGATTTTTTGTTTAGAGGATTTGTCCAATGGTGATAGTGGTGTATTAAAGTCTCCTACTATGAATATATTGCAGTCAATCTCTCCCTTGATATCCTCCAGGAATTTTTTTTATGTATTTGGGTGCTGCTGTATTGGGTGTGTATGTTTACCAGAGTTATTTCTTCTTGTTGGATTGCTCCCTTTAGTATTATGAAGTGGCCTTCCTTATCTCTTGTTATGTCCTTCACTTTAAGATCTAATTTGTCAGATATAAGTATTGCTACCCCAGCTTTTTTTTCATTTCCATTCACCTGGGAAACCTTTTTCCATCCCTTCACCCTCAGTCTGTGTGTGTCTTTTCTGAGGTGGGTTTCTTGTAGACAGCAGATATCTGGGTCCTGTTTTCTTATCCAATCCGTTGCCCTGTGTCTTTTGATTGGGGCATTTAATCCATTTACATTTAAAGTTATTATTGATAGGTACTTATTTGTCACCATTCTTATTCTTTACCCGCATTCCTTCTTCAATTTATATATATATATTTTTACAGCAGACCCTTTAGCATTTCCTGCATTGCTGGTTTGGTGGTGATAAATTCCCTTAGTTTTTTTTGTCTGTGAAGCTCCTGATTTCACCTTCAATTATGATTGATAGCTTTGCTGGGTACAGTATTCTTGGATTCAGACCCTTCCTTTGCATGAATTTGTATATTTCATTCCATTCCATTCTGGCCTGATGAGTTTCTGTTGAGAAATCAGTTGCTAGTCTGATGGGGGTTCCTTTGTATGTAACTGTCTCTCTGGCCGCTTTTAAGGTTCTTACTTTGTCGTTGGTGTTTGCCAATTTAATTATAATGTGCCTTGGCGTTGGTCTTTAGGGGTTCATTTTGCTTGGGACTCTGTGAGCTTCTTGGATTTGTGTGGGTATTTTCTTCCCTATATCAGGGAAGTTTTCTGTCATTATTTCTTCAAACAGGTTTTCTATTCCTTGCTCAGTTTCCTCTCCTTCTGGCGCCCCTATTATGCGAATGTTGTTTTGTTTCGTGTTGTCCCAAAGTTACCTTAGGCTCTCCTCCTGCTTTTTAATTGTTTTTCTAGAAGCTGCTCTAATTGGGTATTTTTTCCCCATCTTGTCTTCTAGTTCACTGATGCGTTCCTCTGCTTCTTCTAGTCTACTCTTGATGCTTTCTATTGCATTCTTTACAGCAGTGATGTCATTTTTAATTTCTTCTTGGTTTTTCTTCATTTCCTCTTGGTTCTTACTCATATTGTCGAATTTGTCTTCCATTCTTTTCAGCCACCTTATGACCATTTCTCTGAATTCTTTCTCTGACATGTTGCTAGCCTCCATTTCGTATACTTCCTTTTCTGGTGATGCCTGCTTTTATTTTATATGCGGGCTGTTTCTTTGTCTCCCCATGGTCTCTCTTCTCTGGATGTCTGGTTATGTAGTTCTCTCTCTCCTTATCCCAGGCAAAATCTGACCTTTCTGTGGTGGAGTGTAGACCTCCTCTGAAACTGCGTGTTTGCGCCTATTGGGGACTGGTGTTCTGGGGCTCGCAGCTGCTGGGTGGTTGCTGCGGTTGTAGCTTTTCAAGCTTCTGCTAAGATCCACTTTCCCCTTCAAGATGGCGTGGTCTCCGCGTCCGAGCCGGTCACTCTGAGAGGGAACCCAGCGCAGTAGGGGCTTCCCGGTCAGGGGAACCCTGTCCAGCAGTCCCCCACCTTCTCCTGGAGTTTATCTATCCCTTAACTTGCCAACAAATACTCCCCATGTGACCCTCAGCTGTTCTTTCTTTCTTCTCTGATACAAGTCTCAGGACCCATGTGTGTATTCCGTCATTTTTTTCAGCAGCAGCCTTTAAAGCAGATTGAATTATTCTTTATGATCAAATCTATTCTCTTTAGAATATCTAAAATGGAATACAGTCAGCCCTCCATATCCCTATGTTTTACATCCACAGATTCAACCAAGCACTGACTGAAAATATTCTGGAAAATAAAAAAGAAATCCAGAAAGTTCCAAAAGGCAAAACTTGAATTTGTCACCCATACCAGGCATAACCTGTTTTAGCCGATCTGCAAATATAGGTTATATGCAAATACTTCCCCATTTTAAATAAGGGACTGGAGCTTCTGTGAATGCTGATATTCCAGAGGGGGTCCTGGAACCAATCGCCTGGAGATATGAAGGGACTGCTGTACTGGCCTTAACTTTTCTAGGATTCAAAAATCAACATTTCTAGACCTACTACATAAGAAATAGGAACCATAATAATTATGTCACATCTCTTTATATATTCATATAATAAATGCAAAATTGTTTGGGACTATTGAGATTCTCTTTAGTATTTAAGTTTGGGACAGCCACAGGTTGGCACCTATTGCCTGGTGGGAAATTATTTTCCAGCCTTTTCTGTCTGGTGTCATTAAGTGTCCTGTGGTCAATTTTATTTTACTACTTGTATTTCACTGTAAGATTTTTGCCTTTACTCTTGACTTTTATTTTTTATTTTTATTTTTTGGGAGAGGGGGGTAGGTTAAAAGGAAATATGGGTATAAGTTTCTGAAACATGGATATTATAAAATAACTAGAGGCCTGGTGCACAAAATTCATGCACAAGGGTGGTGGTCCCTCAGCCTGGCCTGCACCCTCTCCAATCTGGGACCCCTTGGGGGTTGTCCGACTCACAATCCAGGACCGCTGGCTCCTAACTGTTCGCTTGCCTGCCTGCTTGATTGCCCCTAACCACTCTACCTGCCTGCCTGATTACCCCTAACTGCCTCTGCTTGCTAGCCTGATCACCCTTAACTGGCCACCTGCCAGCCTGGCCTCACCCTAATTGCCCCCCCTGCCGGCCTGGCCACCCCCTGATTGCTCCCCTGATAGCCTGGCCACTCCCTACTGCCCCCCTGCTGGCCTGGTTGCCCCCTAACTTCTCCCCCGCTGGCCTGGTTGCCCCTAACTTCCCGGAAGGAAGTCAGACATTCGGAAGATGTCTGGTCGACCCAGTCTAATTAGCATATTACCCTTTTATTAGTATAAATGTGGAATTGAATCCAAAATTTTGTCATCAACATTGATGTTTGAATATGACATATACATTATAGTAACTAATTAATGTTTATGCCTACAGTAGTTTCATGCTTATCGCATACCATACTTACTGTTTTAGTATACTGTTGTAGGCAGTCTTGAGTGGCATTCAGGCAATATAACCTTTATGTTCAGGTCCATTATTTGAAAAAGTATTTGTTTGTGTGCAATTATATGTACCTTACTGTGTTATGACTCATTTCACTCTATGAATGACATCAAAACTAGATAGTATCTTCATTCTTGTTTTATTTCCCATCCAGAACTGAATCTTTCTCTCCTTGCTAACAAGTACTTTTAATGTCTTAGTATTAAAAGAAAACAAGAGTGGGTGGGGGTAAACATTACTCAGAAGCATAAGAGATTTATTGTCTATTCAGTCAAAAATACTAAGAAAGGAAGATGGTCACAACAAACAAACATCTCACAAACAATGAGTTCATGAATAGTTCCAGTTAGACTACATCAGTGGTCGGCAAACTCATTAGTCAACAGAGCCAAATATCAACAGTACAACGATTGAAATTTCTTTTGAGAGCCAAATTTTTTAAACTTAAACTATATAGGTAGGTACAATGGTATTAACTTAGAGTACTCCTAAGCTGGCCTTTGCTAAAAACTCAAGGGGCCAAAGAGCCCCATGTGGCTCGTGAGCCCCAGTTTGCCGACCACTGGACTAGGTCACAGTCCATTTACTGCCTGGCCAAGGTCTGGTGGAAAACAAGGTTGCTAGCTATGGGACTATGATCAAGAGAAGGAATAAATATGGTCTAGTGCAGTGATGGCGAACCTATGACACGCGTGTCAGCACTGACACGCGTAGCCATTTCTGAGGATGAAACATTTGCTGCTCCTGAGGATGAAACATTTGCGAAATAATGTTTTTTCCTCAAAGTGACACACTACCCGAGTTATGCTCAGTTTTTTGGTGAAGTTTGACACACCAAGCTCAAAAGGTTGCCCATCACTGGTCTAGTGGAAAGACAACAGAATTCTAATTATGAACCTGACACTAAATAGTGTTTGATGAAACAAATTTAAATAAATTTATATTCTTGTCAGTATTTTATGAAATTAATGGATTATTACAGAGTTTTTGCATCACTAAGTTTCATATTTGCAATAGGCTTCAGTGATTGCCAACCCAAATCTCTATAGTTTGAATGCCTCCCATAACATCATTAATAACTGGCCTGCTTGCTCCTTCAGTGATAGCGAATTTATCTACCCATTTTGTATGGCTCTATTCAATGGGTGTTAAACATTTTTTGTCTCAGAACCAATCCCCAACCCATTTTTAGCAAACGGTCCCAGCTGGAGATCGAAGCAGGAAAGATGGACTTCTTCATTCTCATTCAACTACCAAGCCTTCTTCACCCACAAACATATCTACATCTGCCCCTGTCCTTATCTCTGCCTGGACATCCTGTGTTCCCTTCCGCCCTAGGCTTCCGAACCCTATGCTCAGGTGACATTCTCTTCATCCTCTCAGAAACCTCACAACATAGCTCTTTATACTCTCACTTTGCATTGGGTTTTACCTTTCAGCACATAAATGTGTTCAAGTCTTCATCATACCTTGCCTTGTGTCCTTGTCTACATTAGCTCTCATCCTATATTTTTCTTTTTCCTAAAACAGTTTATTGAGATACAACTCACATACCATACAGTTTCCAGTATATGGTCTCCAGTATAGTTGGAGTTGCACACCCTTCCCCAAAATCAACTTTATGTTTCTTTCTTGACGTAGCCAAATAGCTTACTAGAGGGCTGCAGGTGGCCTCCTGTCTCATCTCCATTAGCTCCTGAGTGCACCACATATTGGCTTCTGCTTGTACCTCTACTCAAGCTTAGATCACCAATCGTACTCTAATTGAGAGGCAGGTATTAGAATTTCCGTGCATTTGTCTATTTTTCCTTACAGTTTTTGTTTTGTGCATTTTGACATCTTGTTTGTAGGTGCATAAGTCCTCTTGATGAATTTACCCCTTTACTATTAGGAAGTAACCTTCTTTATCCCATCTAATTTTTTTTTGGCCTTAAAGTTTATTTGGACTATTATTAATAACCATTCCAAGTTTCTTTTGATTAGTGTAAGCATAATATATCATTTTCAATTTTTTTACTTTTAGGCTATTATAATTTAAAGTATGCTTGTTGTAGTCAGCATTTAATTGTTTCTTGCATTTTATATGAGATCTGGTAATCTTTTCCTTTTAGTAGAAATGTTTACCATATTTACACTTGATGTGATTATTCATATAGTTAGGTTTAAACCATCATCTTGGTTTTTTGTTTTGTTTTTTTTTTGTCTTATCCATTTTTGTTCCCTTTGTCTTCTTTTTCTGCATTTTTTTGTCCTGATCCTTTAGGAGCATGCTTTAAAGGCTTTCACAGTTATAAAGTAGAAATGTAAGGGTTTTATTTTGTTTTACCTATGTCTACCGCCTTGAACTCTTTTCATTAAAGCTTTTACTTGTGTTTACAAGTAGATTATTTTGCTAATTAATAGTAGCCTGCTAGCTTCCTCAACCTTACACTAGAATTCTCCCAACTCCCAGTAAATTATGGAAAGATTACTGTAAAAAAATATACAAAAGTTACTCACTCACCACTCTCATTTTATTTGTTATTGGCCTAGTTCCTGTTTTTTTTTTTGCATTGAGCTTTTGGGTGCATTTGACATTAATCTTCCCAGAAGCAGGCTGCGGGAACAAATGATATCTTGATGTCCCTCTTGGTTCTATAAATCTAAATTTTAATAATGTTCACCATTTACTTTCTTTTGTTAAAAAACGGATAGGAATTAAATTGTGGGTTGGTGGGACTATCAAGAGTTGTAGTTTGTTTATTCAATAAAGATTGCATTTTGTCATGATCATAAAATTGTGATTACATATATCCTATAGAATTATGGCATATTATTGACTGTTTCTAGGCATCAAAATCAGATCTTGAGTGGAAAAGCAATATGTTTTTAGAAATTATATCCTTATTTCTAATGTACAATAGAATAATTTCTTCCAGTTTAAAGCATTTCTTAATATACGTAAGTCCAACAATGCTTCCTTCACTATATCTAATGTTGTGATGTTTGTATCATAAGTGATGCTTTTATAGAGTTCATAATGTTTTGAATAAATTATAATAATTATCACATATTAGTGAAAAGCTTAACTTCATACAGTATAGTGTTTTATACTAATACTAATTTATTTTTCATAACCTATTGGGTTAACTTTCTTATGGGATTACTGTATTAAATGTTTTCTTTTTAAAAAAATTATGATCATCCTTGTTTATGTATGTACTTAATGATTTATGGTTAGTGTGACTAAAAAAGTATAGCTGCAAATTTTTAATATGTCTTTCTATACAATTATAATTTAAAACATTATTTTAAATATTCTAGTTCAGCATTACTTTTTTTCTTAGATATAATTTGTTATTTCTACACATTTTGTGGGAGCATTTAAATGGCAAAGAAAGTGAAGAATACGAGATCACTTAGATTGTTTCATTGCTTTTATTTAGTAATATGAGATCAAGTGGCATTAATAAATTTTTAATACTGGGATTTTTTTCACAAGATATATTTTTAATCATTTATTTACTCATCCATCTAACCACCCATCCATCTATCTATTCAAGCAATAATTATTGTGTACCTACTACAACTATGAGTTCCATCTATGGGGATACAGCAATGAACAAGTTTGACAATCTCTGCTCTCAAGTAGTTTACATTCCTTGGAGACAGGTCAACAGCAGATAAATAAGAAAATAACACCTAGTAAAAAGTAGAAGATGCACATACAGTGATGTCATAGAGGGTGCTTAGGTGGGTGGCCCAGGAAAGGCCTCTGAAAAGGAAGCATGCAAACTGAGATAGGAGCACCAGGAAGAAGCCACTGTGACAAGAGGAGGGAAGAGCATTCAATACTGGCATTTTTAATTTACTTCAACAATATCTGCCCTTGTCCATCTTTGCATTCAGGCTCTCTCCAAGATCCCTCTAATTTTAATATTCTATGAGTCTCAGTGTTATACCTGTAACGGAGTCACATCCAATTTGCAACTATAATGGAGCTAATACAATATTAAAAGTACACAGAAAGGAAAATGATAAAATACTCAACATAGGCATATACTTCATCCTATTGGTGTATATCTACATGGAAGGCCAAATTATAATCATAAGATTGCTTTTAAGTATGGAATCAGAGCAAGAAGAGTTAGTGAGATAATCTTGACAGCTTTTTTCATTAAGCCACTTTCCTTGGTTTATTCAGTGCCTGATTGGGAAGACCTACCTATTATATATCCTAGAGAATATCCATAGGCAGGGACATCTGCTCCTCTGGAGACTGTTGGAGCTTTACTATAAAATTTGGGTACTATTCTTTTTTCCATTCTCCACCTTCAAAAATATAACAAATAAAATCCACAAAATTAATAGCAATTTATTAATTACCTTCTGAAATTTAACATGGTATATTTTGACTATGCTTACTAGACTTATGCTTACTAGAATTAAAAAAATAATGGGATCACTGTATTACTGTAAAAGATAATTTTCCATAGAATTAGCACAAACAAAACCTATCAAGTTTCTTTGTTTGTTTTGTTTTGCTTGTCTGTCTTTGTTGCAAACCTGAACCTCCTTCCTTCTATCATTGCAGCATAAAGGATGTAGGGGAACAGGAAAGTGGTGTTGATAGCACTTTCAGTAAGAACAATTTGTATTTAAAATGAAGCAATAGTACTTATGCTAGTCTTTCAACAAAATTCTAGAACGCTGCAAGAGTAGAGATTTCTCCTTAGATAGTATAGATTTAAGTGCATGATGACGGCGCTACTTTAACTTTGGTAGTATGGTTTGAACTGATTTATTTTTTAAATTGAAATTTTTAACCAGGTGACACTGGTTAAAAAATGATACAGCTTTCAGGTGAACAATTCTACAATACATCATCTTCTCACTGTATTTATTGTGTGTTCACCACTCCAAGTCAAGCCTCTGACCATCACCATTTATCCTCCCTATATCCTCCTCCATCTCCCCCCACCCCTAAGGTATGACTGTATTTAATTACCTCTGATGAAAGCAAAATTTGCTTATTGGTTAAATTGTTTCATATTTCACAGATAAAATGGTGATCATGCCTAAACCTTTAGATACCACTTTAAGTCCATATCTGTCCACTTTTTTTTGATAGACGGCCTAGGCAGATTACATACTAAATCTAATGTGGATATCTGAAAACTCTGGGCATTCAGAACAGAATTCGTCTTCAAACCTCATCAACATCTGGTATATATGAGTCTTAATCTCTTAGAATTTCTAGGCAATAATTCTACAGAGTTAGGCTGTAGAAATTAAAAAAGAAAAATGCAAAGACCAGGGAAGATATCTGACTGAGAGAACTGACTTCATAGCCTTAAAAAGTGGCAGGCCATTTATTAGCTATACTGTATGACTTTGGGAGAGTTACTAATCTGCTCTTCACTATGTAAAATGTAGACAATAACAGCTACTGCTTGTATAAAGATTAATAATGGGATATTTGGCATACATTTAAAATGTTATTTCAAAACCAATGTCACCCCAGTAAATTTAATTTAAAAATGTAAAAAAAAAAAGTTATTTCTTATTTCTACTCTTTTCCTATATTTTTGGTCAGTCTAGACCTTTTTTGACAGTGAGGGAACAAGAAACACAGGATGTACAATATATTTTTAAAATTTCAATTCCTCGATTCAGTAAATAAAGCATATATAACTGAAACTAAATTTTCACAAAATAGCACTTATGCAATTCTTTTTTCTGAATTCTAGTTTATTTAGAAGTAATAGTGTTTGAAAAACATTTCTCTAAGCCATCTTAACTGAGCCTAGTGTCTATAGTTAGAAGAAATAAAAATAATCTTATTTTAGGAGGAGAAGGAGCCTTTTTATCACCATATTCTCTTCTCTAGGTGAAAGGCTACAACTGGATATGACCATCATATGCTACCAAATCATGGCTATTTGAGATGTATTAGCACTGAATCTACAAGTAGCTTCTTGGGTAGGCAATCAGCCATGTGTTAAATTAAGATAGCAAGACTTGAAAATTCTCTCTAGAACTTGATAGCGTGATGGATTAATATGTGGTGAAGTACTCTAATGTCTAATAAAATGGGGACCTTATATGTGAATAATAGTAGTAGTGTATTGAAAAAAATATAATATAGCAGTATCATATCCAGTAACATCTGAGACCTGTTTTGAGATATTTTATAATCAATAATTAGATCTGAGGAAGTGGGTTCCTTAACACTGTACAGTCTTATGAAGCATAACAACTTCGTACATGTAGCCCTGAGTAACTAGCAAAAAGAAAATATGTATGTTTTATTACGTTCCTTATTGGAATAACATTTAATTTAGGGAAAGAAGCATTTTGAGATCTTAATATATAGTTTTAAAAACATCATTGTTTAAAATATACTAATTTGGGATATATTAGTCTATCTTTAGAAGGGGAGAGAGAATGGATCCTTTGAAAACCTAATCATGTCAGGATCATGTCACTCCTTGGCTCCACATTTTTGTATTTCACTCACAATAAAAGCTAAAGTCCTATAATGGCCTACAAAGTCTGGCCCCAATCACTTCTCCTCCACCCCACCTGCATCCCTTTACCTGCCTGGACTCCTACTGTTCTCCAGCTATCTCATTCCACCCCAGCTGCTGTTCTCCAACATGCCGGGCTCTCTCCCTTACCTCCTTCAGGTCTTAGCTCAAAAGCCACCTTCTCAGCGAGGCCTTCCCTAACCACAAAATTTAAAAGTGCATTGTGTTCCTCCCCTTCTCGGACACACACACACTTTCCAGCCTGCTCTTGCTTTATTTCTCCGCCCCAGCACTTATCACAATGAAATGCACTATATAGTTATTACTTATTATCTATCTCTTTATTAGAATGCAAGCACCATAAGGCTAGGGGTATTTGCCAGTTTTTAAGCACGCCTGTACCTCCAGGGGCTAGAACGGTGTTTGGCACCCAGGAAATAAATATATTTCCACGAATGAATGAATAAATTGTAACCACTACCGTATAATGGTGTTCAGTTCTTCAATGTGCTTTTAAAAATTTATTCCACATTATCTGCTTTTAAAGTTTCTTAATTCCTTTTCTTTCAGTTTGGGGGAAGTAAAATAAAAAAAAGGCGGCTATGTTGTGATGGGGAGCAGGCAGGTAGGAATTTCCTTTTTTTTTTTTTTTTTTTTTAGGGAGATGACGGGTAGAAGTCTCACCATGATGCTCCTGGAATCCAAAGTATTGTACCTGCGGCTGCCAGATTCCTCGAGTCCAAACGCAGCCTGGTGCGGTGGGCAGCTGAGGAAGAAAGCCACAGAATATTTATTTTCTTGAATGATCTCCTGATGCAACTGTGTTTACAGCTTTGCCGCCAGCTCCCAGGGAGAGCTGTGCGGTCACCAGGCTCCTTCAACCTCTGTTAGGCTCTAGTCCCCGGGCTCCCCCCGTCCCCCCCCCCCCCCGCCCCCGCCTCCTCACCTGGCGGCGGCCGGCACGCCCACGACCCGCATCCGGTCGGTCCCGGCGGCCGCAGGTGAGACCGGGCCCGAAGGAGGCGAGCGCAGGAGGCGGGGCCCGGCGGCGGCGCGGCGAGGGCCGGAGAGGGAGACCGGGAGGCGGTACCTCCCCGCACGAGGGCGCTGCCACCTGCCCCGGGGAGGAGCCGGAGCGGGACCAGTTTTTTTTTTCTTTTTTTTTCTCGGCTCAGACACGCTGAAGCGGGGAGAACCCATCCGGACCATGAAGCGCGGCGGCGGCATTGAGAACCCGGCTTTCCTCAGCTCCAGCCCCGACACGCCGCGCCGCGTCCCCGCATCGCCCTCTCACGTCGAGGTCTCCGCCTCGCCCGCCCGGACCCAGACGGAGAATGCGCCGCCGAAGCACCCGCAGTCCCCGGAGCCCCCGCTGCCGGCCGCTCCCGCCCCGGACGCCCGGGCGCGGTCCGGGCTGGAGTCGCGGTCGGAGTGCGAGGGGCCCTGCGGGTGGGGCAGCTTCAGACCCCGGTGCCTCCAGCCCTGCAACACGCCGCAGGGCTTTCTGCTTCACTACTGCCTCCTGGCCCTCACGCAAGGTAAGGTCCAGCGCCCGCCGGGGGGCGGGGGCCGGGCGCGGGACCCGGGGCGCGGGCGGGGGGCGAGGGCGGCAGCTCCCACCCACGTTAGCCAGCCAGGCTCCGACTTCCACATTTCAGCTTCTCTCTTGCCGCTAAGATTTTTAAAACTTGGCAGCACAGCCTTTGCTCTTTGGGGTCCTGCCTCCCTCAGTTTCGCAGATTCGATCCCTCCAGGGAAGATTGAAATGATCGGAGCCGTCCTGTGGGGTGGGGTTGCCCTGGGGGGATTCGTTCTACGGGACCAAAGTGTGCATTTTGCTAAACCTCCAATGGAAGGGATTTTTTTTTTTTTTTTTTTACAGTTTCTGGGACGGATTGATTAAGACATTTGCAGGTGAGGGTAGGCTGGTTCTCCAAGGAGAAGCTTGTTGAGTGTGTCTAGTAGAGGCTGGGTATTAGGTTTTAGTATTTTGTGGCTATTTGTAGTCCGAGTAGTATGAAGGCGCAAGTGAAGTCCTATTAGCGAAGGTTTCCGGCGTTGTGGCGGGTGAGGTCCTCCAACAGTCTGTGGTGCAGCCTCCGTTTTGTTCAAGGGCTTCTTTTACGTTCCCTTGGGAGTTGCTGGCAAAGTCCGGGCTCATACCCTCAGGGGTTTGCCATCCAAGGCTGGTTTGGAGGAGTGAGTCTGAGGGTGGAGGAGAGGGCCTCCCTGAAGAGGGAGCAGAGAGAAGGTGGAAGCGGCGGGGTGGTGGCCCAAGGCAGGGCAGGAGAGAAATGGGAAACGACACCAACACCAACATGACAGTGGGGACAGGTAGACATTGAGGTGGAGCATGTTCAAGGACATGCTGAAGGTTAATTAGAATTTAACGATATGTCCATGTTTTTTAAAATATTGTGTGAGGCAAGCAAGGACTGATCTGAAGTGTCTTCTAAGAAACTTCGGGAACTTTGGCGGAGGGGTTGGACATCCTCTTTTCTGAGATTAACAGAAGAATAAATACAAACGTATTTGCTCCCCTGTTTCAAAGGAACATAATGTCCCTTGCTTTGCACAAGTTAGGCGCTAAGTATTTGTTGATGGTAAGTGGGACTAACTTTAGCTCTTCTACGAAAGGTAGTTTTATGCTAGAGCTATTTCCCTTTCCACCTTTCTTGTCCCCACCAAAGTTCACCTTCTCTCAATATCTCCATCCTAGTCAATTTCTTGATCTCAGTTGTCCAAAACCTGTGATTGGGAAGCATCTCAGTGCCAAAGGAGAAGTTGTGTTAGCAAGCCTAGGAGACCTCCGCGCTTGTCTTGTGTGTATGTGTGTGAATCCTCACTTGATTTTTAGAGAGAGTGGAAGGGAAGGAGGGAGGGAGAGGGAGGGAGAGAGAAACATCTATGTGAGAGAGACACATAGATTGGTTGCCTCCTGCACACGCCAGCAACCCAGGTACGTGCCCTTGACTGGGAATGAACCTGAGATCTTTCAGTGGGAAGGCCAATGCTCTAACCACTCAACACACCAGCCAGGGCAGTTTTTGTCTCCTTAAAGGAAAGATTTCAATCAAGAGACAAAGTGTAGAAAAGCAAGCAAGGATTTATTGACCAAAACGTACTTAGATCAGTGGAACAAGGGCGTAGAAGAAGCAACCGGAGAGCCGCAGCTGGGCTGCTTTGGCTCACTGGTGCAGCAGATTTTTTGGACTGGAACCCGGATTCTTTGTCCGCCCAAGTCAAAGAATGAATCCAGGGTCAGAAGGTGGTCTAGCAAAGGTGATTTATTGGAGAACAAGTACAGACTCCCAGGTGGGGAGGGGGAAAGGGTCCCACCCAGTTCCTTTTCCCTCTGGCTTCTAAAGGCTGCAGATCTTGGTGCTTTGAAATCCCCTCTAGGTCCTGGGCTCCTCCTTCCTTATTGTTTTCCTATTCCCTTTGGGCTTTCTTCTTCTCCTTCTCTTTATTTTGTAAATATAGACCTTCTGCTGTTCCCAGCTTCCTCATTCTATGGAAATGTACCTGTTGCAGCTTTTCAGCTCCCCTATTCTATGGAGATACACCTTCTGCTGCTCTGCAGCCCTGTGCTTCCTCCATGGTCCCCTTAATTTCTAAAATTTCCTAAAACCTGTCTTTTTCACCCCCCAAAGTTCCTGTTTCACTGGGAAGTCAGAGAAAAGGGGGCCTGGAGACCAGTTCTGGGGGTTAGCCCAGGATGAGCTGCTGCTGCCATTGCTCCCCTATTGCAAGTCTTTTCGGGTCCCTTAGAGGTTAGCAGATAGTGCCTGTGGGGAAGGGACAGGGGGAAGGGAAGGCATGGGTGAGATCCTTGAGACCGTCCCTTTTCAGGGGTTTTAAAGGCTGGGCATTTAGGGGAGGTCTTAGGGGAGAATCAATAGAATATTCATCAGCTTAATGCTGATGTACCAAAATGAGATTTATTCTCTTAATTTCTCTGTCCTTGGGTGTGGTTGGGAAAAGGCACTAATTGGATTTCTGTTATCTGTCTCCTTGAGTAGGTTGATTTAAGCTATAAACCATTTAATCTTAAGTATCCTTGGTTTAGGGAAGATAGGATTTACTATGTGGCTGAAAACTGCTCTATAGCTATCTATCTTAGTTTCCCTATTACTAAGGTGACCAGATTTTAACATTGGTAAAGCGGGACACCATTGACAGGGTGGGGGGGGGGGGTGTATTTTTTTAAAAATATATTTTATTGATTTTTCACAGAGAGGAAGAGAGAGGGATAGAGAGTTAGAAACATCGATGAGAGAGAAACATCGATCAGCTGCCTCTTGCACACCCCCTACTGGGGATGTGCCCGAAACCAAGGTACATGCCCTTGACCAGAATCGAACCTGTGACCCTTGAGTCCCCAGGCCGACGCTCTATCCACTGAGCCAAACCGGTTTCGGCCTGGGGCAGGGGGGTTCTTGATTAAAAATTTGGTCTATATTGTAATCGCTTTTGGTTTTTTTAATAAAAGGAAATTCACTTCTTAGATCATTGAATTTGCATCCTCTTTTCTTACTCATTATGTTAAAAATCTAAAAAAAATAATTTAAAATTATATTATAAATTATTATATACATCTTGCTTAAAAACACAGTAGGTACATAATTACATGAACATATTTTATTGTTAGTTTACAAATTAAATTAATTTGATTGTTATAAAGTAACTATATTTTAAAAATTATTTTAATCCTATATTTCTTTCTAAATAATAACAATACTAACTTGTATTATTTTTCCTCTGAATTTGCCGTAACGTAAGTCGTAAGTGTCACTTTCAAGGCCGGCGCTAGACTTTTTGCCACCACTATACAATATAAATAATACGAGTACTGTCTGCTAAATTCAAGAAAATTTATGTATTTATGAAATAAATAAATAAATTACTTACCTAAATTATCTGAATAGCTGATTTGTAATGACATCACTTGTTTAACTAGCTTACTAGCACGCAGTACGATGTGTATCGTCTGAGAGACAGTTACAAAATGTTTTCGTCGTTGCCAATCCCAAAAATGCCATTGTTCATTAAGTCCAAACAATGGTGGTCGAATTCTAACAACTGATCAACAATGCGAACTTTGATAAGCAGTTCTCAATAATCAGTTCTCAATAATTATTTGTTATTATTAAAGTTTAACATTATAAAATTAACAAAAATAATATAAAACTCATATCCTGGCTAAATAGCCACATGGCCGCCGAAAACCGTATATTCCCTTCCCGTTCTCCCGCCGTTCCCTAGCTTGTCGTGCATTCTTTCCAAAAATCGGGACTTTTTTAAAACGCCGCGGGATGCGGGACAAATTGTTAAAAATTGGGACGACTGGTCACCTTACTCTAGACCCCTCGCTTTACATAGCAATAGTACCTGAGCTCTCCTTTAGAGCTGCAACCTCAGTAGCCTGTCTAGCTCAGCAGCTTCTCCTGTCTTCCTTGCCCAGCACACTGGCTGGTTAACATGGTAGCTGTATCTGAGCTCTCTATGAGCTCTTAGCCTCACATCATAGCAGTATCAGCTCTCAGCTCCATCTGAACTCTCTAGCCTCTCCTGCACACATAGGAGCTACCTTCTCTGTGCCTATCACCTCTGCTTCTCTCCCAGCTTCATCTTCATACTCCTCTGCTTCTTACACTAGCTCTGCCCAGCTGCTCTTCGAGCTGGTCTCTAACTTGTATATACCGTATTTTCCTGCGTATAAGACGACATATTCGACGACATTATTCCACATGACATAATTTTACATTTAATATAACATTTTAAAAATTATTATAAAATATAATTGTCACTCTTAAAATGTGTTTAGCCTGCAGCTACATCTACCCAGAGGTCCCTGCTTTATTACCATGTCTCTCTTGGAAGACCATTTCCATTGTATATGAATACATGTTTAACTGCAGGGGAACCCCAAAACTTATCAAGTGAGTTTACTTAACCCCCTGGTCAGCAAACTGTGGCTCGCGAGCCACATGCGGCTCTTCGGCCCCTTGAGTTTTTAGCAAAGGCCAGCCTAGGAGTACCCTAATTAACTTAATAACAATGTACCTACCTATATAGTTTAAGTTAAAAAAATTTGGCTCTCAAAAGAAATTCCAGTCGTTGTACTGTTGATATTTGGCTCTGTTGACTAATGAGTTTGCCAACCACTGCCTTAACCCAATATTTTTCAGAGATAAACAGGATTTCTCTTAGAACCTAATTTCCTAGCATACTTCCTAACTTCAAGCATAATATGCAGTTTTTCATAGAATTTCTTTTTTTTTTTTTTAAAGTAGAGTTCTTGGAACTTCTGTAGCATAAAATTCACATTCAGATTCATAGGCTTAAACTGCCATCCTGTATAATAAAGAGGTAATATGCAAATTAACCCTCACGCCATAATGCTGTCACAAGATGGTGGCTCGAACAGTGTGGGTTGGGGCCAGCTGCTCCATGCGCCTGCTGCTGCAGTTCCCTCAGCCCCGCTCGGGGGCAGGTCCCGGCTGCTGCTCCAAGTGCCTTCCCCGGAGTTCCCTCAGCCCCGCCGGGGGCGCGGGTCCCAGCTTCTGCTCCTCGGCTTCCACTGGGATGACCAGGCTGGCAGGGGAGGGTAGTTGGGGGTGATCGGGCTGCCAGGGGAGCAGTTAGGTGTCAATCAGGCCAGCAGGGGAGCAGTTAGGGGGTAATCAGGCTGGCAGGCAGAAGCAGTTAGGGGCAGTCAGACAGGCAGGCAGACAAGCAGTTAGGAACCAGCAGTCTTGGATTGTGAGAGGGATGCCCGACTGACGGTTTAGGCCTGATCCCTAAACCAGCAGTCGAACATCCCCCGAGGGGTCCCAGATTGGAGAGGGTGCAGGCTGGGCTGAGGGACACCCCCCTCCAGTGCACGAATTTTGTGCACCAGGCCTCTAATACTTGCATAGGAGTTTACAAATGAACTTTTTCAGAAAAGTTTTACCATAAAGGCAAGGAGTTCAAATGACTGAGTTTTAATCAGTATGGCAAATATGTTGGGAAGCTGATTTTTAGATGAGAAAATTTTCATATTATCTCCTTATACCAGTTAAATTGTCTTTCCTAGGTACTTTAGATACTTTATTTTTCACTGACACGTTAGTAATTGTAATTTATTTATAGACTAAAACTGGCATACAAGTATATTAGAACTTTTAGAAACTTGTTATCAATTTTCTTGATAAAGAAAAATCTTAAAAATTACAAATATTATGACTTCTGTATACTTTTTCTATTAATAAACACATGAAAACAATTCATGATATTCTCTTAAGTAAAAGGGGTAACTAATTAAACACTTTGTAATTTGGTCAGATGCCTTTTCTTTAGTAATGTATAAACTAAATTTAATCAATATTTGGACAGGATATTTTTGTCATCAATCAAAATTGGATTTTCAGCTTTTACTTCTTTACATTATATGCCTACATCATAGTTATAATAAACAGATGAAGTGTAAGGTGTTTTTTTAAATTTTATTTCACCTATGATTTAAAATCCCAGTGGTTGAAATAATGGTCTTAATTTATTTTTACTTAAAAAAAATATTTTTATTGGATTCAGAGAGGAAGGGAGGGAGAGGGAGAGATAGAAACATCAATGATGAGAATCCTTGATCGTCTGCTTCCTGCATGCCCCCTACTGGGGAATCGAGCCCACAATCTGTGCATGTGCCCTTGACCCAAATTGAACCTGGGGCCCTTCAGTCCACAGGCTGATGCTCTATCCACTGAGCCAAACTGGCTAGGGCAATTTATGTTTACCTTTGCTCCAGGACCTTTAACTTTAATATCTTCAAGAGCATTAGAAAGAAAAAGAGGCTTGAGAGCTCAATTTTCAACTTTCAAAGACTTAAGTCAAGGATCTCTTGTTATATATAAATATTTTAAGGACTGAATAACTTGGGAAGTGTTTGGGCATTGCGCAGATGACCTTTGGAATCAGCTGTACTTTTAGTACTCTTCTAAGTTAGGGCGGTGAAAGTATGGTACAATTGGAAACTGGCAAACTGCCTCATGAGACTTTACCAGTCTCACTTTTTGATTGTCATTTAAAGAAAAATGAAGTTAGCTACAATTTAGGATGTGGTAAGCATCAATTTTATTTAACACCTGAAAATTCCCAAGTGTACAATTTAAGAGCAAACTGATTTTGTAAGCAGGTATATTTAGGGTTTTCTACCTTTGAAACCTTGAGCCTTTTAAAATTGGTACATTTTTAAATATCAAAAATAACAAACAACCAAATTTTAGTACATTATGCTAGTAATCATAATCTATATGGCAAAGTTGTAATAATGCCATAATTTTTTTTTCTCTTTTAGGTGTTGTGGTAAATGGCCTAGTAAATATTAGTATTTCCACTATTGAGAAGCGCTATGAAATGAAGAGTTCCCTGACCGGCCTGATATCATCAAGCTATGACATCGCATTCTGTTTGTTGTCATTATTTGTTTCATATGTTGGTGAAAGAGGACACAAACCAAGATGGCTTGCATTTGCATCTTTTATGATAGGACTGGGAGCACTTGTATTTTCATTGCCAAAATTTTTTAGTGGAAAATACGAGTTGGGGTCCCCTTTTGAAGGTAAGTTTCTGTTGTGTTTTTGTTTGTTTTACTTTAAGAAGTAGTATGAAACTAGGCCATCAACTATATATTGCAACTCACTGGTACAGGTAAGTAGGGTAAGGTCTCTTGCATTGCTCACTGCTTTGTTGTGATGGGAATTGTGTGAAGTAGATTACAGAGACAGATTGTGCATCAGAAATCACTTCAGTGGTTCCAAACTTGTAGTCCTCTGATACTCATTCCCCATATTACACACAGTCCTCAAAAAACGATGACATTTTTCTTTGAGGTTGTGACCTCACTGGAGTTCTAAGATCTATAGTTTTTCCCTTTGCGGTTTTATTTGCTGTGCTTACAACTCTGTACTCAGACTTGTTTATTCCTGATTTGAGATAAAAAGAGGTGAAATTTCTAGAACTTAAGCTTCTCCTAAGAACTGAAGGATTTAAGAGTTCCTGGAGGAGGAAGAGAAAGTATTTTTCATAAACTCATTATCTGGGACTGTTTCTAGCTCTGGAGGGTCTAAGACTGTCTTCCTTAGCCCCACAGTGTGTGGGGCAGTGCAGACTTGATTGTACAAAATATGTTTTATCAACGTACTATTCACCTGCAAATAAAGTTGGTAACAAATACTTCCATTCAAAAAAAAGAGTCCCCAGAGGCACAGAACTTCAGGAGTTATATAATGTGTTCAAGTTAGTTGAAAAAGCATTATTCAGGGTCTTAAAAAAGAAATTTGATTATTTGTTTTTCTTGTTTTTCTCTGAAAGAATAACTTTTAGTGGAAAAACAATTATGGTATTACCAGAGGAATGTACTAGTGAAAGTAGATGTTAACATTTCTATTATCCTTCCTGGCATCTTAATAGCAACATAGAATAAAATCAGAGGGCTACCAAATCAGAAGCTTTAAGGGCCTTGGGTAAGTGAAGAAAAGGCTTAGAGTAAAAAGAAAGGAGAATTGGGGGCTGCTGCAATATAGGCATTATTTTTTAAAAGTTAAGATTGTTAAGTTTGTGAGAATTAATATTAAAAATTATTAAAGTGTTAACATTTCCTAAGACCAAATTCCCAATTATAGAATGACTAGAGGCCTGGTGCACGGATTTGTGTACATTGAAAGGAAATTAATTAGAAGGTGGCGGGCAGGGCGGGACTGGGCTAGACGGACTGGACACGCCCTGGAGCCAATGTCCAACAGTCCCTCCCCGGCCTGGGGCGGCGCCGAGGCTCAAAGGGCTTCTGCGGAGTCTAGTGCATTATCTAAAATTGGACAAGATTTCATAAAGCCAACAACATAATTTCACTGGGGTAGTTTTAGGAACAGGGTGTATAGGCTTTAGTATGACACCTTTGAAATCTTTAACAGTAAGGGAAAATCTAAATTTTAGTCTGTCACACAAGAAACGATACTGATTTTATGATGGTAAAAACATTACAATGTTTATTGTATGTAGGAGGTGATCTTTGTACTGAATAATCTCACACTCTTGTAGTTGATCAGATGCCCTACTTGTTCCTATAGTACACAAACTTTGATGACAAACCTCTTACTCTCTAAAGCATAATCAACTATTCCAGTACAAAAGCCTGATCTATCCTCAGCAATCTTCTTATCTTCGTCTCTTGCTACATGCACCCAGAGTTGCAGCCAATCTGGATAATTTATATTTCCCACAGGAAAAGGGTCACAAGTTACGGAATGGGCCAGAGATGAAGCCAAGAAGATTGCCGAAGCCAGATCATAAACTTTTAGTACATTATTGTATACTGTGTAAATTTTCACCAAATTCTTACTGCTATTTTTTTCTTATTTTAGCTGAAGTAGGTTAGATAAAGGTATTGGCTGGTCTGTAAAATTTTTACTCAAGGCTCTTAATTTAAATAATAGCTTATCTGTGGCAAATGAAAGCAAGAACTCAGGTTGCCCTTATGTTAGTCTGTCATCCATGTCATAAATATTGGTATGAACTATATGTTGCTGGGAAAATAGCAGTGAAATAGTTGATGCCATCTGGATGTTATGTACTAGTGTGAAGAAATAGAAAATTAAATAAGTAAACAAGATAAAGATTGAGGTGAGTGTATGAATGGAACAGATAGTATGAAGTAGTAGTGTACAAAAGGAAAAAAAATGTGGCCAAGGGAAGGCTATTTTGATAACTGAAAATGAGGAACCAGCCTTGAAAGAAGTGTACCAGCCTGGCTGGTGTGGCTCAGTGGTTGAGCATCAACCTATGAACCAGGAGGTCACAATTTGATGATGGTCAGGGCACATGCCCGGGTTGCAGACTCAATCCCCAGTGTGGGGTGTGCAGGTGGCAGCCAATCAATGATTCTCTCTCATAATTGATGTTTCTCTCTCTCTCTCTCTCTCTCTCTCTCTCTCTCTCTCTCTCTCTCTCCCTCCCTCCCTCCCTCCCTCCCTCCCTCCCTCCCTCCTTTCCTCTCTGCAATCAATAAAAATATATTTAAAAAAAAAAAAGATGCTTTCCAGGATGGGGGAAAAACGTGATCAAGGGCCCTGTAGCAGGAAAGAGCGTGGCAGGTTTTATGACTGTCAGTTTTGCCTGGCATGATCAAAACAAGGGAGAACGTGGCGTGAGATGAGCTTGGAGAGGCAGGTAGAGGCATGGGTTTTCCTTTGTGCAGTGGAAAGTGTGAGAGAATTTTACACAGGGAAGTGCATGGTCTTATTTAAAATGATCATTTTGGCTTCTGTGGTTCTGAAGTGTAAGATTAAGTGGGAAGAAATCACTCAGGAGGATTTTACAGTAGTCAAGGTGAGACACAGGTGGTTGGGACTGGGTTGGTAGCAGAAGAGATCTAGAGGAGTGACTGATTTTCAATGTATTCTAAAGGAAAAGAGATCGGACTTTCTAGTGGATTGATTGTGAAGGAGGAATGAAGAATGACTCTTCGATATTTGCCTTGACCAACTGGGGCCCTTTGCTAGAATGTGGAACACTATGTAGAACAGCATATTGTGTATCTGGTGTTGTAATATATATCTGTGAACACATATGTTTATGTAAATGTGCAAGTCATTCTTGAGTCTTCATTCCTAGAAGTGCAAATACTGGGTTTGAAGGGCTTCCTCATTCTAATTTTTCATAGATAATGTCACACTGACTTTTAGGAAGGAATATAGCAGTTACTCTCCCATAGTCAATATGAACATGCCCAGCTGCTATTTTGAATTTTTACCTGAAAAATTTCTTTAATGGAAATATCATTATGGTATGTGTTGGTGTGTATGTGCAGGTGTTGACACTGTAACAGATACCGAACTCAGGACTGAAGTTGCATTATATATTTAAAGGAACTCAGACATTTAGAACATAAGAAATGTTAGAAATCAGAAATCCCTTTTTTTTTTGCAATGTAGAACCTTAGGACAAGAGATGAAGTGACTTAAAAGTGATTTTATAGGTGGTCAATAACAGCCAAAACTAATACTAGTTTTTATGCTTTGTTAAATGTTTTCTAAATTGTAGTAGGTTTTTTAACTATATCGAGTAATTTAGATATTTTTATGATTTAAACCATTTCTCCCCCAGTTACAAATAGCCAGTTATAAAGGTCTGTACTTTATTGTTATTTTTTAAATCTTCACCCTGGGATATGCTTTTATTGATTTTAGAGAGAGGAAGTTGAGAGAGAGACAGAGACAGAGATAGACAGACACAAGAGAGAGACAGAAAGAGAGAAACACATCAAGTGGTTGCCTCCCATGTGTGTCTGACCCGGATCAGTCCTGCACCCTTCTGGTGTACAGATGATGCTCCAACCACCTGAGCCACCCGGCCAGGGCTGGTCTGTGCTTCCTTTAAAACATAATTGTCTGCTCAAGTGACTTAATCTACTTTTGCAAATATGGGAGATCCTGTCGCCAAAATCTGAATTATTCAGTGTAGAAGAAAGCTGAAGTTTGACGTGGGAAAAGGAAACAAATTAGTTGGAAACGTCCTGTGGCTAAATTAGAAGCCAGGGAATGTACATTTTCTTTGGTAACATAACATAAATAGCCTAAAGAGCATAACATTAAGAACTTACTTTATTAATTAAATCATACATATAACTTAATTTGAAACTGTCATTGAAAGAATTAACATATTCCCTGTGTGCTATTTTGTGACCATTGTTTTTGAATCTGAGATAAACCAAAGTCAGGCCTCAGTTTGGATGAGATAATTTCTGTAAGAAGAGATTAAAGTAATGTAATATAGTTGGTAAGTAGAAGATAACAAAATGTGAAGTATGATACTCATTAACATTTCCACAGGTGTGAGAACACATAAGGATGTTAGGACGTAGCAAAAGGTAGAAAAGTGTGTTTGGAAGCAGTCTGAATTTTCTATTTCGTAAAAAAATAAATTTAAGTACTTTTGGAAAGTATTTATTTATTTGTCACCCAAGGACATGCTTTTTATTGATTCTAGACAGATGGGAAGGGAGAGGGGAGAAGAGAGAGATAAAACATTGATATGAGAGTGAGACATTGATTGGTTACCCCTTGCACTGACCCCCATTGCCCTGCAACCTAGGTATGTACCCTGACCATCCAACCCTGGACATTTTAGTGGATGGGGAGACACTCTAACCAACTGAGCCACATGAGCCAGAGTGGGAAAGTATTTTTTAAGGTGCGCTTTTATGGAGCTATAAGGGTGAGAAGTGATTATCTTACTTTGAAGGGAAATAAAAACATTTATTAACCTTTTGCACTCGGATGTCGAGTGTGACTTGACAAGGTTAGCATTAGAATAAAGGAATCGAGAAAAAAGCAAGCGAGTGCAAAGGGTTAAAGGTAAGCTTTGATGGTTTCTGTTGTATACAAAAAAGGGGAAGAATTACAATTAAGAGATATAAATGCTTCGAAGAGCCAATTTTTGCATATGTTAACCTGAAAAATAAAATGATGTTAGAAAACATTTTCAAGTAAATCCTTTTGACACTTTTGATGTATTTTAACATAACAACATAATGCAACATATTTTAATAAAACTTAAATATTTAAAAAATGTAATAAATCAATCTTTATCATATTACATTTTCTTTTTATCCAAGCACTGCTTAATTCCTTTTGGATCAGTGTTAATTTAATCTTGTTAAGCAAAATAATCTTTTCTCTGAGACTTTGGGCAGGGTGTCATTAGTCATTGGTATATACTTAGGAATTAAAGAGAATAATCACTAAATCCAGTAAGCTCTTTTTCTTTATTGACCAATATTTGGATAACTTTTCTTAAGTTGTATTCTTTTCTTGTTTCTCTGCTCCATCCCCTTCTCTTAAAAAAAGGTAGCTCTCAACACTTTTTTGCTTTGGCACTGATTTTCTAATGTAGATTGATATTTCAGGGAGAATTTTGCAACAAAGGACTTTGGTTATGCAAGGTGACTACTTAATAAAGTTAAACTAGGAAAATGATTATAGCAGAACTCAACATTGTACTTAATTTTTAGTTACTGTTTTGTCTTTTATCTTGTACTCTTAAGGCCTTTTTTAAAGTATGGAATACTTGCCTAGATTGGTACAGACATAGTGCTGAGAATCTTAGTTTTTCAAGCACTAATTTAATATAGGATGCCTTAACTTTGCTTGGCCTGTTCTTGATATTACTTCTTCCTTATGAAAATGACTTTTATTTTTCTTATGATTTAATTTTATTGTAACTGTTCAGCGATGGCCATTGGCGCCAAAAGGAATTCCCAATCTGGGGTGCAGTGAAGAAGGAACAGTGCATGATACAGCATGGAGGTGATACAGCATGGTTGTGGAACAGCTCAACTGTGATACAGCAGCACTGTGAGGCAGCCCTGTGGCCAGGGCCTTCTTTAGCTGGGCAGTTCTGCTGTCTGAGCTGCTCTGCTCTGGCGAGACAATGTCTTTGGTGCTTAAGCTCCATCTGGGGAAACACAGTCTTCAGTGGAAGGGAAAGTGGGCTCACATTGGCATGTATAGGCTGAAGTCCCACCTCTGGTCCCTGATTAGTCCATCCTCATGGAAATGAGGTCTCCAAATCCTCCCAGTTTGATTGGTCAGAATAGAGCGGCTCTGATTGATCAGTGAAGATGTTGATAGGGATATAGCTATGCAGCTTCAATTGGATGGAGAAGCCTCAGTCCTATTGGTTGAAACAGGATTCCAGGAACTCCTCAAAGGTTGGTTCAGATAGAAGAAACTTGTACAGTGTAGGAAGGCGGTGTAGTGCAGGTTTCTCCCTGAAGTTCAGTTTGTGTGCGAGGCCCCTCTTTAGAAATGGCTTTCCAGGCTCTGTTTTCGTTTTGTTGTGTTTTTTTTTTTAAGTCCAGTTAAGCCACCAGGAACCCTTCTTAGTAGATAATGTTCTCAGGGTCCATATAATTGAAGTGAATTGAGGTGATTTCTTAGGTTAGAAGATACAATTTTGTAATAAAACAAATCATTCAGAAATATTTTTAAAGTTAATACAGAATAAAAGAGCTAGATGTGCTCCATATAAAATACCACAATTTTTAATATCAGAAGCACTTTAGTCTTCACCAAAATTCCTAGATAATATGAATTACTCTGTATGGTTATTACCCTTATTTAATAATATCCTTTGGAGATCCTTAATCAGTAAGTCTGGAGGAGAACTCAGGAATTTATATTTTTAAAAAATATCCAAGGTTATCTTATTAGTCCATTTTTGGAAACACTTGTCCAGTTTAGTGTTTAATTATTTTTAGTGTTTAATTAAAAAGTTTCAACTGTGAGCATAAAGAGAAAGGATTCTTCTCATTTCAGGATTATCCTATATAATAAAAGCCTAACATGCTAAGTTTTTGGTTGTCCAGTCGGCTGTTTAACCAATCAAAGTGTAATCCTACATAATAAAAAGGCAATATGCAAATTGCATCACTCCGCTATGCCCACGATTGGGCTGGCTGGAGGCGCGGGGGGCGGGACTCAGGGTGGCCGATTGGCTGGCAGTAGGAGCGGGGGGCAGGGACTTGTGAGTCCCCGTTCCCCGCTCCTCCCGCAGGCCTAAACGGCTGGCGCTGTGGGCGGCAGAAGACGCCGGTGGCGGTGGTGGCTGATTGCGTGGCTGCCGGCACCAGTTTTCCGCCAGCACCAGTTTTCCTCTGGCCACCGCCCCCCATCGGAGTGCCTCCCGAGTCCCGCCCTCAGCCTTCAGGAGGCGCTTCGATCAGGGGTGGCCAGACGAAAACTGGTGCTGGCGGAAAACTGGTGCTGGCAGCCAGGTGAAGGAAAGTCTATTGCACGAAACTTCGTGCAACGGGCTTCTAGTATGCTAATAATATGCTAAGGCGACTCAACTGCTCGCTATGATGTGCACTCACCACCAGGGGGCAGACAGTTGGTCGATTGACCAGTTGCTATGGTGTGTACTAACCACCAGGGGGCAGACAGTGACTGGTCGACCAGTTGCTATGATGTGCACTGACCACCGGGGGGCAGGCGCTCTGACCAGTAGGTTAGCTTGCTGCGGGGGTGTGGCTGATCGGGAGGGACCGGACACGCTCTGGAGCCCTCCTGTGGTCTCTCCCTGGCTGGCCAACTTCTTGTGTCCCCCCTCCAGCCCTGATCATGCACTGGTGGGGTGCCTCAGCCTGGCCTGCGCTCTCTCGCAATCTGAGACCCCCCAGGGGATGTCGGAGAGCTGGTTTCAGCCCTATCCTGCAGGCCAGGCCGAGGGACCCTACTGGTGCACGAATTTGTGTACTGGGCCTCTAGTTGCTTTATATCTTCCTTTAACATAGGAGTTTCACAACAATCATGAAATACTAGGTACTTTAATATAGTCACTTTTGTTGAAATTCAAATGACCAAACTTCTGAAAGAGGGGAAATTCACAGAAATAAATAAGTAGAAAAACATGTGTCAACGAGAAGTTAGCACAGTCTCAATTCTGTTCACAGTTATAGTTTGTAGAAAGATAGACGTTTTCAAAATCCATGGCCTTGACCAAGAAACTATGTCTCCGTATTTCCTAAAGTATGATCTGCAAAGCATAGTTTCTGAAGGTATTTAGAGTATGTTAAAATGTGTTCTATGGTTCAATGAGTTTTGGGGAAAAAGTTAAAGAGGTGTCTATATTGCATCACTGTAAAAGTGAATGAATTTTGTGACTCTAAGTACTGTGTGCGATTTTGAAAGTTCTTGTTGAATTTAGAAATGTCCTTATGTCTAGCACTTAGAACAGCATGTGAGAGATAGTAGGTGCTCAGGAAATGTGTGTTGAGTTGTCAAATAAGTGAATGAATGAATGGATCCCTTCAGTGGAGGCATATTAGGAATCTGATGACTTGTGCTTCCAGAAGGCATTAAGAGTAGGTAATCACAGATAAAAGCAGATTGTGATTCTCTGTTTACATTTTCCATAAACTTGGCTTAATGTTTAATGGGGCATTTTTTCTTCTTTTGGCCACTGAATTTGGGAAGAATTGTGTTGTCAGAGGCAAAATTTTTTTTTACCATAAATGAACTTTTTTTGGGTAGGAATTAGGATTTGAAAATTTTACAGTGTGAACAGGAAGCTAAAATGAGAAGAATATTCAGAAATAGTAACTTTTGGTTTTTGTCTTAATTATTAAAATAATGATTTCACTGTGTATCTACTGTACTTTTAAGGTGGTGTGAAATGTCAGGATTATTTTTTATTTATTATTTTAAAATAGTTTATTGATTTTTAGAGAGAGGGAGAGGGAAAGACAGAGAGAAACATCAATGGTACAACATCAGTCGGCTGCCTTCTATACTCTCCTCCTCACCCCCCAGACCAGAGATGGAGCCTGCAACCTAGGCATATGCCCTTGACTGAATCAAACTGGCAACCTCCTGGGGCACGGGCCAATGCCCAACCAATTGAGCCACACTAGCCAAGGCCTTATTTATCTTAATTTATAGAACAAAAGGGAATGCTTTGACAGGGCATTCATGTGGATCATAGGCATAGTTGTATCTAACCAGATGCATTGTATGTGGGAGGTAAAGATTAAGCAATGCTTTTTGTAGCTTCCTCAGAAAGGTTGGTTAAAATGTGGTTTGTGGAAAGAACAAAATGAGGAAATTCTGTTTTCTTAGTGTTCTTAAGAAATGCACAAATTAGCCAGTGTGTGTTTTAATGTATTTTTTTCTTAAATTTTAATGCTATTGGCCCATTGCATTGAGTGAAAGTATGCAGTAGTAGAGCAAGGATATTAGGGGCAGACAAAACTGGGCTTACATTTTTGCTTCAGCACTGTATTACTGGTATGTGACCCTGGACAAGTTTATGCAACTATAAATCATGATGATGATAAAAACTGTTACCTTTTGGGAGATTGTACACTAAGCTGTACCTAGTGTTTGGTTTGGTTAGTGCTCAGTAAATAGGAGCAATGAATAATAATGATGTTCATGATAATTCAGTAACAGCTATACTAATGTAAAAAACTGCCTATCTTGGTTTGTTTAGTTATTTTCAATGGTAGTTAAAACTAATATGAATAACTACAATATGGTACATTTTAAAAATATTTTATTGATTTTTACAGAGAGGAAGGGAGAGGGATAGAGAGTTAGAAACATCGATGAGAGAGAAACATTGATCAGCTGCCTCCTGCACACCTCCTACTGGGGATGTGCCTGCAACCAAGGTACATGCCCTTGACTGGAATCGAACCTGGGACCTTTCAGTCCGCAGACTGAGGCTCTATCCACTGAGCCAAACCAGTTAGGGCAATATGGTACATTTTTAAACAAAATATGTTTTTGTTGATTTCAGAGAGGAAGGGAGAGGGAGAGAGAGAGAGAAACATCAGTGATGAGAGAGAATCCTCAATCTGCTGCCTCCTAACTTCCCCCCAACTGGGGATCGAGCATGCAACCCAGACATGTGCCCTGACTGGGAATTGAACCTTGACCTTTGATTCATTGGTTGACACTCAAACACTGAGTCACACCCTGGCTGGGCTAGTACATTTTTTTTTTTTTTTTTTTTTGTAGGCACCACTTGATATTGACATACCCTCAAAGTATGGCTAACCACTTTCAAAATAATATATTAGAAAGGGTGTTACTTAGATAATGTTTCCAGTATTGTATTCTTCTTATAAGGTAGGTAAAGATTAATTGAATCCACTAAAGTATCATGTTGAAATACTGTCTTTTAAATGGCCAACTTGCCTCTTTTAAAGTATCTTTTTTTCTAATTTAAAATTTTTAATACGTCCTTTGCAGGACATTCAGAAGATAGAAAACAAAAATGGAATAAAAAGAAACAAGTGGAACAAAAAAGGAAATAAAAATTGCTCATAATATAACCTAGTTACACTGTTAATATTGTTCAAGCTTTTAAATGTATATACATATTCATACATGAATTCACAAATAGTCAGATAATTACACACATGCATTTTGCACAGTAAGCACACAGTCATATCCACACACTCTTACTAACACTCATATGTAATCATTATATCACATTTACACATACATATTCAAATGCATATTTTAAGGAAACAAGAGTTTGAAATTATGGATCTCTACTTTTTGTTTACTCAGAATAATATTGGACATTGTTATATATGAAAAAAGAGCTATAGAATATGCTTTTATATTATTTCCTTTTATAGATAATTTATCTATTTAGTCAACCCTCCTTTGTTGTGTTTTTTTTTTTTAATTTATTGTTGACAGTATTATAGATGTCCCTCATTTTCCCTCACTTTGCCCCCTTTCACCTATCCCCCATCCCCATCCCTGACCTTCCCCACACTATTTTCTGTGTACATGGACTATGCATATCCTATATAATAAAACCCTAATATGCAAATCGAGCGAATGGCGGAATAATAGGCAGAATGACTGGTTGCTATGATGCGCATTGACCAACCGGGGGCAGCTCCTGTGTTGAGTGTCTGCCTCCCCTCCCCATCCCCGCCCCCCCAGAAGGAGGTGACTGGCGGGGGGAGATGGGGGTGCAGGGCTGGCCAGCAGACAGCACCAGGCTGTTAGCCAAGGCAGGTGTCAGCGGGGAGGGGGGGGGGGGCCCAATTGCCCCACTCGCCTGTTGCCCCTCAGAGGGAGATGACCAGCAGTGGCGGCAAGGGGCAGGGCCGGCAAGCAGGCAGCGCCAGGCCACCAGCCAAGGCAGGTGCCATCGGGTCCCCCCCTACCCCCCATCGCTCCACCCGCCAGTCGCCCCACAGATGGCCCTGATTGCCGGCCAGGTCTAGGGACCCTACCCTATATATAGTAGGTCCTTGGGTAACGTTGGAGATCCATTCCTACAGCGCAATGTAACGCGATTTTCTCTAAGTCGGAACCCACCTACATAAGCACCTACGTCACACACATGGAGCACATACACAACAGCAATGAAGTGAAACATTAAAAAAAATTTAAAAGAAAGATAATAATTCCTGACCTTTACTTGTGGTAAATAAATAATAAAAAACATAAAGCACATATGTACATACATCGAAATGACGGAACTTTTTTTTTAATAAATACTGTAAATGGGAGGTGGCGACGTAACCACGAAATGATGTATGTCCCCAGGACTGCCTGTATTGGGAACAGTGTCTTAGATTTAAAAATTGAAACCTGGCAAGGCTACTCTAACACTGAAAAAACAGGATGATGCAGCGATGACATGCATGGACTCTGGCTTGCACATTTTGTGGTCAGCCCTGATTCTGACGCTTATAACTGTGTGATAAAGCCAATTACTTAACTTCCCTCTGCTTCAGTTTTTCCACCCATAAGATTGGGAAAATGGTACTACTGCCTCAGAAGGATCATGTTATGTACTATTTTATAATCAGGGCGAAATAATGTATCTGCCCATATAACAGCAAGAGGGATGTCCAACTGCTGGTTTAGGCCCGGCATACCCAAAGGGGTCCCGGATTGTGAGAGGGCACAGGGCGGGCTGAGGGACCCCCCTTGTGCATGAATTTCATGCATCGGGCCTCTAGTGTACATATATGTTCTTTGGCTAATGTCTTTCCCTTCTCTATAAGCCCCTTCCCTTCTGAGATCTGTTATTCTTTTAAAAAATATATATATTTTTATTGATTTCAGAGAGGAAGGAAGAGAGAGAAAGAGAAACCTCAATGATGAGAGAGAATCAGTGATAGGCTGCCTCCTGCACACCCCCTACTGGGGATCAAGCCTGCAACCCGAGCATGTGCCCTTGACCAGAATTGAACCCAGAACCCTTCAGTCTGCAGGCTGACGCTCTGTCCACTGAGCCAAACCAACTAGGGCTGAGATCTGTCATTCTGTTCCATGCATCCATGCTTCTGGTCCTATTTTTTTCATCAGTTTATTTTGTTCACTAGATTCCACATAAAAGAGATCATATGATATTTGTCTTCCTCTAATTGGCTTATTTCACTTAGCATAATAATCTCCAGGTTCATCCATGCTGTCACAAAGGCTAAGATATTCTTCTTTTTACAGCCCCATAGTATTCCATTGTGTAAAGGTACCATAGCTTTTTTTTATCCACTTATCTACTGATGGGGCACTTGGGCTGTTTCCAGATCTTAGCTATTGTTAATAATGCTGTTATGAACATGGGTGCATATATTCTTTCTGTTGGTTGTTTCAGTATTCTTTGGATATATTCCCAAAAGTGAAATGCTGGGTCAAAAGACAGTTCCATTTTTAAGGTTTTGAGGAAACTCCATACTGTTTTCTATAATGGCTGCACCAGTCTGTATTCCCACCACCAGTGTACTAGGATTCCCTTTTCTCCACATCCTTGCCAGCACTTGTTTGTTAATTTATTGATGGTAGACATTCTGACAGGTGTGAGGTGATACCTTATTGTGGTTTTAATTTGCATCTCTCTGATGATTAGTGACATTGAGCATTTTTTCATATGTCTATTGGTGATCTGTATGTCCTCTTTGGAGAAGTATCTATTCAGGTCCTCAGCCCATTTTTTAATTGGATTGTTTGTCTTCTTGGTGTTGAGTTGTATGAATTCTTCATATACTAGTATTTTGGAAATAACCCCATACCAGAAGTATCATTGGTGTATATGTTCTCCCATACCTTGGGTTCCCTTCTCATTTTGTTGGGGGTTTCTTTTGCTTTTTATTTTGATGTGGTCCCATTTGTTTATGTTGTCCTTTGTTTCTCTTACCTTAGGAGATGTATGGGTGAAAATACTGTTATGTGAGATGTCTGAAATTTTACTGCCTATGTTTTCTTC
Organism: Cnephaeus nilssonii; assembly: GCF_951640355.1. Lineage (NCBI taxonomy): Eukaryota > Metazoa > Chordata > Mammalia > Chiroptera > Vespertilionidae > Cnephaeus > Cnephaeus nilssonii. The sequence continues at coordinate 57,005,183 of NC_137073.1, forward strand.
TAGGATTTTTATGGTTTCATGACTTACTTTTAAGTCTTTAATCCATTTTGAGTTTATTCTTGTGTATGGTGTAAGATGGTGGTCTCTTTTCTTTTTTGCATGTACCTGTCCAGTTTTCCCAACACTATTTATTAAAGAGACTGTTTGACTTCTTTGTATGCTCTTGCCTCCTTTGTCAAATATTTATTGACCATAGTGGCATCGGTCGAGTTCTGGTGTGTCTATTCTGTTCAGTTGATATACATGCCTGTTCTTATGTCAGTACCAGGCTGTTTCAGTTACAATAGCTTTGTAGTATAGTTGGATATATGGTATTGTGATCCCTCCAACTTTGTTCTTCTTTCTCAAGATTGCTGAGGCTATTCAGGGTCTTTTTGGTTCCATATAAATTTTTTGAATATTTTTTCCTAGGTCTGAAACATGGATTGCATTGAACTTGTAGATTGCTTTGGGTAGTATGTACATTTTAATGATGTTAATTCTTCCAATCCATGAACATGGTATATGCTTCCACTGGTTTGTATCTTCTTCTATTTCCTTTTTTAATGACTATAGTTTTCTGTGTGCAGGTGTGTTACTGCTTTTATTAAGTTTATTCCCAGGTATCTTATTTATTTACTAGTGTCCCAGTGCACGGATTCGTGCACATTGAAAGGAAATTAATTAGAAGGTGGATGGTGGGGCTGGATGGACGAGATGGGCCTGACACAACCTTGAGACAACCTCCCACGGTCCCTCCCTGGCCAGCTGCATCTGGGGCGGCACTGGGGCTCAAAGGGCATCTACAGAGTGAGCGGTGTCCCTCTGGCAGGTGGGGTCCCTCAGCCTGGCCTGTGGAGATCTGGCTGAAACTGGCTCTCCGACATCCCCAGAGGGGTCCTGAATTGCAAGAGGGCGGTTTTCGGGTTACGCACCTTGGAATTGGGCTCCCTCCTCTCTGGTTCCTGGTGCATCACCCGAGAACCGCAGCTGCCAAGTCACCACAACTCAGCAGCTCCTGTGTTGAACGTCTGCCCCCTGGTGGTCAGTGTGTGTCATAGCTACCGTTTGGAGCATCTGCCCCCCTGGTGGTCATTGTGTGTCATAGCTACCAGTTGGAAGGTTGACCGGTCAGACAGTCCCTTAGGCTTTTATATAAATAGATTGTTGTTGTAATGGTATATGGGATTGATTTTTTAGTTTCTATTTCTAAGAGTTCATTATTGGTATATAAAAATGCCTTCAGTTTCTTGGCATTAATTTTTTATCCTCCTTCTTTGCCAAATTTATTTATTAGCAGTTTTTTGGTAGTGTATTCTTTAGGGTTTTCTATGTACAATATCATGTCATCTGTAATGACAAGTTTTACTTCCTCCTTTGCAAATTGGATGCCTTTTATGTCTTCCTCTTTTTCTGATCGCTATGGCTATCCAGTACTATATTGAATAAGAGTGGTGAAAGTGGACATCCCTGTCTTGTTCCTGATCTTAAGGGAAACACTTTTAGTTTTAGCCCATTGAGTATAATGTTGGCTGTAGGTTTTTTATATATGGCCTTTATTGTGTTCAGATATCATTCCTCTATTCCCACTTTGCTGAGAGTTTTCATCATAAATGGGTGCTGGATTTTGTCAAATGCTTTTTCTGTATCTATTGATACGATCATGTGATTTTTATCCTTCTTTTTAATGTGATGTATCATGTTTATTTATTTGTGAATATTGTAACAGTCTTGCATTCCCAGAATAAATCCCACTTGGCCATGGAATATGATCTTTTTAATTTATTGCTGGATCCGATTTGCTAATATTTTGTTGAGGATTTTAGCATTTATGTTCATCAGGGATATTGGCTTGCAATTTTCTTTCTTTGTAGTGACTTCATCTGGTTTTGGAGTTAGGATAATGCTGGTCTCATAAAAAGAGCTTGGAAGTCTTCTCTCCTTATTTTTTTGGAATAGTTTAGGAGGATAGGTGTTACTTCTTTGAATGCTTGGTAAACTTGCCTGTGAAGCCATCTGTTTGCTGGGAGTTTTTTCTATTACTGCTTCAATTTCATTAGTTGTTATCAGCCTATTCATGTTTTCTGATTATTCCTGATTGAGTTTTGGAAGATTATATGTTTCTAGGAATTTGTCCATTTTGTCCTGGCTGTCCAATTTGTTAGTATATAGTTATTCATAGTATTTTCTTACAATCTTTTTATTTCTGGCATGTCAGATGTTACTTCTCTTCTTTCATTTCTGATTTTATTTATTAGAGTTATCTCTCTGTTTCTTGTTAAGTTTGGCTAAAGGTTCATCAATGTTGTTCATCTTTTCAAAGAACCAGCTCATGTTTTCATTGATCTTTTGTATTATTTTTTAGTCTCTATTTCCTTTCCCTCTGCTTACTCTGAGATTTTCTTTTTCTCTTTCTAATGCTTTTAGTTGTAGGGTTAGATAGTTTATTAGAAATTTTTCTTGTTTTTTGAGGTAGGCCTGTAGTGCTATGAACTTCCTTCTCAGGTCTGCTTTCGCCCTTTCCCAGAGATTTTAGGTAGTTGTGTGTTCATTTTCGTTTGTTTCCAGGAAGTTTTTCATCTCTTCCTTGATCTCATTGGTAATTCATTCATTGCTTAATATCATGCTTTTTAGCCTCTATGTGTTTGGATGTTTTTGAGTTTTTTTTATTGTAGTTGATTTCTGGTTTTAGGCCATTGTGATCTGAGAAGATGCTTGATATGATTTCAGTCTTCTTGAATTTGTAAAGACTTATTTTCTATCCTAACATGTGGTCTAACTTTGAGAATGTTCCTTGTACACTTGAGGAGATTGTCTATTCTGCTGCTTTGGGATGAAATGTTCTGTAATTATCAATTAAATTCATCTGATCCAGTGTGTCGTTTAAGGTGGCTGTTTCCTTGTTGAGTTTTTGTCTGGAAGATCTATCCGTGATGTCAGTAGGGTGTTCAAGTTCCCTCCTATGACTGTATTGCTATTGAGCTCTCCCATAATGTCCTCTAAGAGTTTTTTAAAATATATTTAGGTGCTCCTATGTTGGATACATATACGTTCACAAAGGTTATATTTTCTTATTGGATCATTACCTTTAGTATTATGTAGTGATGTTCTTTGCCTCTTTTTGGCCTTGTTTTGAAGTCTATTTTGTCAGATATGAGTATTGCTACCCCAGATTTTTTTTTTCATTTCCATTTGCATGGACTATTTTGTCTGATTTATTTCACTTAGGATGATACTCTCTAGGTCCATCCATGTTGTCGCAAATGGCAAGATTTCATTCTTTTTTATTGTTGAATCATATTCTAATATTATATGGTGTGTGTGGTGTGTATGTATCACATATTTTTTATCTATTTGTCTATCGATGGACACTTAGGTATATCTTGGCTATTGTAAATAATGCTGCAATGAACATAGAGGTAATCATATTTTGCCAACTTATTCTTTTTCTTTTTATTCTTTGGCTAAATACTCACAAGTGGAATTGCTATGTTGTATGGTAGTTCTTTTTTTGATCTACATCTAATATATATTAATATATTTTATTTATTTATTCCTTATTAGATATGCCATTTGCAAATATATCCTCCGATTCAGTAGGTTGTATTTTTGTTGTGTTGATAGTTTCCTTTGCTATACAAAAGCTTTTTAGTTTGATGTAGCCCCATTGATTTATTTTTGCTGTTGTTGCCCTTGCTTGGGGAGATGTATCCAAAAAATTATTGCTAAGACTGATGTAAAGAGTCTACTGCTTATGTTTTCTTCTAAGAGTTTTATGGTTTCTCTGTCACAAATTAGCCTTTTGGCATTTCCCTTGTGTGTGACTACTTGATATCTCTTGCTGCCTTCAAGATTCTCTCTTTGTCTTAAACTTTTGTTATTTTAATTACAATATATCTTGGTGGGTCTCTTTGGATTTATCTTGTTTGGAACTTCCTGTGTTTCCTGGACTTGGATGTATTTTTTCTTCCCCAGGTAAGGAAAGCTTTCTGTCATAATTTCTTTAAGTAAGCTTTTTGTCTCCCTTTGTCTCTCTCTTCATTATGTGTTTCCTATAATGTGAATGTTAGTATGCTTGATGTTGTACCAGAAGTCTGTTAAACTATCCTCATTATAAAAAAAATTTCCCTTTCTCTTTACTGTTTTGATTGGGTTATTTCCACTATTTTGTTTTCCAGGTCACTAATCTGTTCTTCTGTATTTTCTAATTTGCTGTTGATTCCTTCTAGTACATTTTTAATCTTTTGCACTCGGATGTCGAGTGTGACTCGACACGGTTAGCATCGGTAGCAGCTCAATGAAAAAAAGCAAGCGAGTGCAAAGGGTTAATTTCAAATTCTTCCTTAGCTCTGATTGATTCTTTATTTTATTTTCTAACACTATGTAAAATTTCTCACTGAGTTTCCCTATTGTTCTCCCAAGTTTGGTGAGCATCTTTATAACTATTACTTTAACTTTTTATCAGGAAAATTACTTATTTTTGTTTCATTAGGGCTTTTTTTCTTGTCCTTTCATGTATTTGTCTTCTCATTTTGTGTGACATTCTGTGTTTGTTACTGTGAATTAGACGAAATAGCTAATCTTGAAGGAGTGTCCTTGTATAGTAGTGACTTCTGTGTAAGATTGCTTATGCCCAATGCTGGCTCGTATGTGCTTGGGGAGCCCTGGAGGGCTGGCTAGTTGCCTGGTCGTGGCTGAGGAGGCCTGGGGCATTGGGCTGGGGGAGCTAAAATGCCTGGTTTATATTAGCTACCCTGCAAATGTTTACTAAATTGAATTAAAACTTATGGCTTTTTGCTATAAAATTTAATTTAATCTTGTATTCGTATCTTCTGGATTCCCCTCTCCCCCACCACAAATTAAAAAAGACCTATGGGATATACATTGTACTGGATAGTTTTCATTTGCCCATTCAGATCCTGGGAGGATAGAAACTAAGTGGCTATGCTAACCTTTAAAGGAAAGCTTGGCTCAATTATTCAAACAAGTTCCAGAGATTGAATTGACATAAGTGGGAAGACTCAAAGTGTTATGGGCAGGAACCTCATCTTAAACCTACCAGACCTGAGGCCCTGAACCTAACTGTCTCCCATACCTGGGCTCCTGAGCATTAAAGAGAAAAAATCAACATGATAGAGAAAAATGTTAGTTACATGCAAACAAGTGGTTAGAATAAGATGGAACTTGGAGACATTGTAGAAAATAGGTCTAGGCAAAGTACTGAAAATTAGGAGTCACCAGAGATTCGAAAATTACCGAAAAATCGGTACAGTGGTCTGGTAGGGTTAATCAGTATGGTGGGGTTTTACAACACTTAAACCAGTTCTAGGCCTAAGTAAATTTATTATTGACTAGAGGCCTGGTGCACAAAATTCATGCATGGGTAAGGTCCCTAGGTCTGGCCAGGGATCAGGGCCAATCAGGGCCTTCTGGCTGCTGGCCGGGGCCTCCTTCATTCCGTGCCACCCCCTGGTGGTCAGCGCAAGTCATAGCAAGTGATCGGTCTCCCGGTCAAACTCCCACATATTAGGCTTTTATATATATAGGTAGGGAAGATAAATCTCTGTAAAGAACTTTACAACACAGCCAGGAGTATATAATGTTTCTCTTCCCCTAAACCTCTCCTGACACCTTTTATCCCAAGTTTGAGGGGAAAGTGTAGTATTCAAACTCATTGGTGGTAATTCGATAATGACTTTGAGCTGATCTGATCTCTGGAACTCTAGAATACTTCCATGGTCCTCTTGTAAAATGAGGACTTAAGGAGTTCCAATAATAAAGGTGGCCCAAGACTACTCTATTTCTAGTGGATCCATCATGTAGTTATTTTCCTAGTCTGAGGATGTAGAAAGGATATAGGTATACCAGCTGGCAGAATCCCCACATTGTTTTCCTGACTTGTGGAATAAGAGATATTATTGAAGGAAGAACTAAGTAGAACCCCCTGTATGAGATAGTAAACCAATAAGGGAATTATGGAGCTTAGTGATACCATTAAATATTTGAAAGACATAGGGGTGGTGATTCCTACTACACTCTCTCTTTTTTTATGTATTTGGTGCAGATGCAGAATAAAGTAATAGAAAATGACTTTAGATCATTGTAAACATAATCAGGTGGTATACTAATTACAGCTATGGTTCCACATTTGGAACTTCCCTCTTCAGGAGCAAGTCAGCACAGACCCTGACACCTAATCTATGGTTGTTGATCTAGCAAATGTTTTCTTTCCCTTCTCAACTGCAAAGACAGTCTAGATAATTTGCTTTTCTGTGGAGGAACAAGAGTGCATTATCACTATCTTATCTCAGTATTTCATACATCCTCTTGTTCTTTATCATAAGATGGTCTGGAGCAGTGGTTCTCAACTGGGGATAATTTTTCACTTCTAGAGATACTTTTTTATTGTTATGATTAGGGTGAAGGGCACTACTGTCATCTAGTTGGTAGAGGCCAGAGACACTGGTAAATATCCTATAAGGCATAGGAGAGCCCCCCCCCCCCCAAAAAAAAAAAAAAAAGAATTATCTGGCCCCAAATGTCAATATTGTCAACGTTGTGAAACTCTAGTCTAGAGGTACCATGATCATGCTAGACTCTATAGTGAAGGTATTAAGCTAATTGGACTTGGTGAGTTGAAGTATTTTAGTTGCCATAATAAAGCATGTGTGTGCCAGAAGATAGGAGATACACCACAAAAACTTTAATAAGAGTCATACCATAACAGTTAAGCTTTTAGTGGTCGGGTGGCTTGGGCCATGTCAGAGCTTCCACTTTGCGTCTTGTATACTCTGCACTTGCACAGGGCTTAGGGTTTAGGAGATATCATCTACCACACTTGTGTACATTGCTCCAGAATATTTACCAGGTAATACATAAGGCTGGAACAAGATGAAGTTCTTGGAGCAGATACAGACAGTGATAAAGGCAGGGAGGATGAAGGAAGCCTCTGGCAAGTCTGCATGGCACTATCAAGTGAGAACCCTGAGTTTTTGTAGTAAGATCATCCTTCTGCCTACACTATTCTCCTTTTGAAAAGAAACTCTTGGCTTGCTCCTTGATACTGGTTTGTTAGATTAAACCTGATTATGAACACCCCGTGATCTGAACTCCGATCATGAGGTATGTGCTATCTACTATAACAAATCATCATATTAGATGTGTGAGGTACCCCTCATTGTTAAATGAAATCTTAGGTACAGGTAGGTTTGGAAAGCACAAGTAGCTATTTAGGCAGCTATCTCAGACTACGGCTACTTATTTTTATTGCCTTGCAATTCTCTCTTCAAATGCAGAAAAGTTATCATTGTAGGCAGAAGTTAACATGGCCTTACTAAAAAAAACCTAGATGACTTCATTATAAGGACCTCAGAGTTCCCTGTGTCTGGCTCTTAGAGGAAGAAGAAGTATAGCCTGGTTTACAGAGGGTATGTAAGGTATGTTGGCACCCACCAGAAGTGGACAGCTCTTAAGTAACAGCCATAATTAAGCATTTCCCTAAAAGGCAGTGATAAGTGGAAATTCCCTTTGATAGGAGAGGAGAGGATTAAGGTACAGATTTATATTGATTCATGAACCACACAATATATAAGCTGGCTGGTCAGAAGCTTGGGAAAAACTAAAATGAAAGTTATTTACAAAGTATAAGGAGTTCCAGCTAAGAGATGTGTAGTGTGCCTTTTGGCATGGACCCAGAATACAAAGATATTTTTGCCACTTGTTAATGCTCACTTGAGGGCATTCTTTGTGGAAAAGGCTCTCAATCAGGAAGAAAAGATGGTCTGTCCAGTGAACGTCAATCAGTGTTTTTCCCTGGCCACTGTGGTGCTTATATAATTGTCCCAGGTTAAAGGTGGCCGTATAGCATAAAAAGAAGCTAAGCCAGAGGTAAAAAAAAAAAAAAACAAAAAAAACCACACACACAAAAAAACATGCCCTTTCCCTCTTTAAGGCTGTTCTAATTACCTCCACCTCCACTGCAGATTCATTGCTTGATTACAAACTGTAGGGGCCAGTCCTGAGAGCTCCTGGTATTGCAGCATTCCCCAGAGCAACCAGTATACCCCAGGGCCACCAAAATATATCTATCCTGGTTGCGATTTATCCTCCTGAGATAAGTGTATATTCCATGGATTGGTGTCTCCTACTACTGTACCTAAACATTTATTTATGAATATTTTGCTTCCTGCCTTGGTCTTGTGGAGTCCTAGTCCCCAAAGTATGAATGCTTCTATCAGGCAACATAGTCCTTATTCCCTTAGAATCAAAGCTGACATTGTTCTCTGATCATTTTTCATCTCTTCATGCAAAATAATCAGGAAGAGATGGTCACTGAACTGGCACACGTGAGAGATCCTAGTTAACAAGAGGAAGTTGGGTTGCTTTTATATATTGACAAAGAACATGCATTTTGGACTGAGTGAATGCATTTGGATGCCTCTTAACACGCCCACACCCCGTAGTATTTGTTAAAAGGAAAACTGCAGCAACCAATAGTGATAGAACAGCTGAAGACTTGTAAAGGCAACATAAAATCCCAGACCAGCTGGGGCGCCTGTCAAGTAAAGGGAACATGACCTGCTTGATAGGAAAATAAATAATGATTGTCAGCACAGGCTTTCTGACCAGCTGCAGAAGGAAGAACTTGTTAGTTGTCCTACTGCCCTTGTTTTCCTCTACCACTTATATGGCGTCCACTGGTGGCTAACATCTCAGTGTTGGGTTCAGATGGGAGAATAACTGGATTGGTGTTGCCCAGGATGATATTTCACTGATAGGTTTTTGTGGATTTCTTGTGTTGGAGATACATTTTTCATCTGGATGAAGATAAAAGTGGGTGCAAAGGTACCAAAGGAAATATTGGGCAGTGCTGGATAATCTCTGTTTATGCCCCCAGATCTGCCATTCATTATTTGTCACCTGTTTTATCATTTCACAGAAGTCCCATGGACCATATGGCCCCAGCACATTTGCCCCCTGGTTTCCAGCTGAGTTCAGTGAAAGGGAGTTTGCATGTTGAGAAGAGATTGTAGTGTTTATTTCCCTCATTTGCTCCCCACCAGACATGTTGCAAAAGTTGCTATGTGCTTCTACCTCAGGCCACAGCTCATAGAGGTTGCCCCTTACAGCTGTAGAACTTTCAGGGCTCCGGTAACTGTCCAGTGGTAGTAGCCCTCACTGTTTGTTCTCTGAACTCTGCCTTTGTTAAAAAGTCTACTTCATAGCCCGGCAGTGTGGCTGAGTGTTGACCTGTGTACCAGGAAGTCACGGTCTGATTCCAGACCAGGGCACATGTCTGGCTTGTGGGCTCGGTTCAGTGTGGGGCATGTGGAGACAGCAGTCAGTCATTCTCTCTCATCATTCATGTTTCTATCTCTCTCTCCCTCTCCCTTCCTCTTTGAAATCAATAAAAAATATTTTTAAAAAATCTACATTCATTAAAAAATGTTTAATTTGCTTTAGTTATTTCTTTTGTTTGTGTCCTACTGCAGCCTTAATTGATACATAAAAATATCCATACACATATTTTAACTTTCATCTTTTAAAAATATGTAAAGTTCCTTCTCATAAATGACTGCTGTTTTGAAATGAAATTTTGCTAATATACATATATTTTTAATCCTCACCTGAGGATATGTTTTATTGATTTTAGAGGAAGGGAGCGAGAGAGAAAAACCTCAATGTCAAAAACATCCATTTGATGACTCCCATATGCATCTAGATCAGGGAATCAAACCTAAAATCTGGATGTGGCCTCTTGTACACACCCTGACTGGGGTTTGGACCTGCCACCTAGATATATGCCTGACCAGGAATCATATACCTCAATGGGGAATCGAACCTGCAACCTTTTTGGTGCATGAGATGATACTTCAACAGAGCAACCAGGCCAGGCGTGTGCTAAGGCTATTATAACAAGTTTGGAACGTTTTATTTTATTTTCTGTATTGAGACAGTTTAAGTCAAGAATTGATTGTTTTTTATTGAGCTTTAATACAAATTCTCTAGAAAAATAATTTCAGATAGGTTGATTTCAGAGGTAGACTTTTGATTCTCACTTTAGCTTATTCCAGAATTATGGCTTCATTCAAATTTTATATCACTTATGGTCAATATTTTTATTTTAAGAGATTTTCAAATTGTTGGTTAGGTCATGAGTTTGCATTTTCAAGAAGATAAAGGAGATTGACTGTTCAATCTATGTCAAAAGCTTTTGTCTCTTTATTTTATCTTGATAGAAACCCTTATAGAAATGTTTTGAATTTATATCCCAGGTTATTTAAGCAACTGATATAGTTTTACTTTATGTCACCATTAATCATGAGTTGAATCTGTTAAAAGCTTAGCCTCTTAAATCTTAGAGCTATTGTAGGAGTTAATCTAATCCCAACTTCACTGGTCTGTAAAATGAGGAAAGTAATTGTACCTCCTTCATAGGATATTTCTGGGGATTAGATAATGCATACCAGTGAATGACCTTGCTTAAGATAAGCACTCAGTAAATATTACTATAATTATTGCTATTGAGATATGTGAAGATAAGAGATAAGTTAGGCATGATAAGCAAGAACCTGGTGAGTCATACAGGCAATTAAAACGTGGTTTATAGTCACTGAAAGAAGAATTCCCTTTGGGCAATTCAGGGGAAAACTTTTAATAAGAAGTGGAATTTGAGCTGGGCTTGAACAAGGTAAAATTTCAATAGGAAAAGCATGTGGTGTGGTCATTATAAACAAGGAATATGCTATTGAAGGATTTTTATGTTTTAAACTTGATTAGAAAATGGATGTTATAAACATATTAGAAAATCAGAGAATTAGGTTTTGTGAGAAAGAGAGTGAGTTTGTTTTAGAGGTAGACATTTGGCATTTGAAAATGAAGCTCTAGATCATAAGAGATACTGGAAATTCAACTTTGAGATTTGTAGTCATCTTCATAGTTTCTACATCCATGGTAGTGGATGTTTATTCTAAAGGAGAGAGAATAGTAAGGGAGAAAGTGAAAAGAGAAAATCCTAAATCTTGACAGTAGGAATCATTAAGTGATCATTGATTGATAAGACTAACTCTCTATGATTTAAGTCTATCTATTCAAGGATTAAATTTTAAAAATTTTATTGCCCAGGATTGTTTTGCTCTACTTGATACCTTTGTCATACTTCAGACAAGTATTTTTCAAAATTGTGTTTTATAGAGCACTGGTTCTGTGAGATGATAGACATTAATGGAGAAAAAAGGTAACAACTATATGATCGATAGTATGTAAAACTTTGTCCTACTACATATAAATGCATGCATATTACTCTGTAAGAGGAGAGGTGCAGTAATAGAATACAGTGTTTTGCAAACTAATTTGACCATAGAACTAGTTACAGAACAGAAAACTCTGTCTGGGAAGCTCAATTGGTTACAGCATTGTTCAGATAGTCACTGTTGCAGTTTGGTCCTTGGTCAGGGCACATAAAGGAATCAACCAATGAATGTACAAATAGATGAACAACAAATTGATCTCTCTCTCTCTCTCTCTCTCTCTCTCTCTGTTTCTCTCAATTGTCAAATAAATAAATAAATCTATATATTTAAAAGCCCAGCGACCAGAAAGGCAGAATGCCTGGAACGACTGGTGGCTATGATGCACACTGTAGCAGCCAACTGGCTTGATCCGGGTCCCTATTGGCCCCCCACCTGGCCAGCCCTGCTCCCAATTGGTCCCCCCTTACCCCGGCCAACCACCCACGGCCCCTCCCCGCTGCCGGCCCAGCCCGATGGCCCCCATCGGGGTGGGCTGGCTGGACCCCACCTGTGTACAAATTTGTGCACTGGGCCTCTAGTAAATCCTACCTAATAAAAGAGTAATATGCAAATTAACCATCACTCTGCTACACCAACAAGCCACGCCCACCAGGAAACCATCCGCTGGAGGCTTTTCTGGCCTTGGGCACCAGCGGGGAGCCTGCGATGAATTGTAGGCAACTGGGGGTCTGCTCCTGTGGTGGATTGCAGGGAGCTGGAGGTCCCCTTCCCAGGCCTAAAGCTTTGGCCAGAGGCTTTAGGCCTGGGCAGGGCATAGCCGGTGATTGGTGTGAACTATAGAGGAAACACCTTTTCTGACTGCACATTGGCTAAGCTTCCTGTATGCCACTGGTAATATTCTTAGTAACTTGGGTAATAAGAATCCAAAAAGATGATCTAGGGTTTTTCCACCTCACTTCTGGAGAAAAAACGAAGGTCCGCTGCTGGAGGGCTAAGAAATGTCATATCCTGCCCTAGCTGGTTTGACTCAGTGGATAGAGCCTCGGCCTGCCCACAGCAGGGTCTGGGTTGATTCTGATCAAGGGCATTTACCTAGGTTGCAGGCTCCTCCCTGGCCGGGGCCCAGATCAGGGCTCATGCAGGAGGCAACCAATCAAAGTGTTCCTCTCACTTTGATGTTTCTCTCTGTCTTTCCCTTTCTCTTCCACATTCTCTAAAAGTCAATGGAAACATATCCTTAGGCGAGGATAAAAAAAAAAATGAAAGAAAGAAATGCATATCTTATGAAAGACACATCTTGAAAATGCCTAAAGAAAGTTGTCATTTTTTCTTGGTGAAGGGACTGGAGTCTGTGTTGATGAAAACACCTTGGTGGCTGTGGTGACTGGCCGTGGCTGCAGCAGCGGGGTGATGGGGCTGCTGCCTTCCCCTGATCAGCGTGGTTGCCTCCCACAAAGGGAGGCCAGACTGTGGCTTAGGCCCGCTTCCCGTGGGGATCGGGCCTAAGCCATCAGTAGGACATCTCCTGAGGGCTCTCAGTATGTGAGAGGGGGCAGGTTGGGCTGAGGGCCCCCCCCCCCCAGTGCATGAATTTCGTGCACCAGGCCCCTAGTAAATAAATAAACAAACAAACAAACAGAAAGAGTTTGTTCTCCCATTGCTAGCAGAACCAAACATTAGACAATAAGAATTGGAGAAATATTGGTTATTTTATTATAATGGCGCCATGAAGGAGAACAGGAAGCTTATGCTCAAAAGCCTGAAGTCCCTGATGGCACATAGGTTACAGATTGCATAGGGCAATATGACAGGACACTGTGGATTAGGGGTTTGGGGTCCCGTTGGGAGCTGATTGGTCAGAGGTGAGATGATGGGGCTGAATCATTTCTTCAGGTGTTGAGAACAGCTCTGAGGTCTGTTCCTGTGTCCCTTGTTCCCTCTCATGAGAAAGCAGCCAAGAGGTCATTCTATCTTAGGGCTCAGGAGCTGAAACATAGCTTAGAATAAGAAGTTTTCTTTATCCTGCTACGGGAGAGGGGGAGGAAGATGTGATTTCTAGAGCTAGGATTTAAAGCTAAAAGTCATAAGGACCCTTCGTTTCAAACCCTTTTGTTCATGAAAATTCTCAGAAGCCTAGGGGTTTCATAAAATATATTTGGGGAAATCTTGCTTTATACCCTTTTAGAGGATGGTTCAACTTATTAAATTATTGTAGCTTAAAGCTCATGGTGAATACATTGGGGGACCAGAAGAATAGGAATCAGATTATTTGTTTGTGTTGCACAATGTGACTTTGGGTTTCTAGTTTCTTCATTTATTAAATGTTTGCAGAAAGTTATAAAGGTTAGACTGGGAAATGTATGTGAAAGCTTTGAGTATTGAGAAGCACCATGAGTCTAACAATATTTGTATAGTTTTTTTTTTTTTCCTCGTGAACAATGCAATGTGTAAAGTAGGATATATTTTATTGTAGTTCAAGGTTAATGGGTTATTTTTCAGAAGGTGCTATTTATATTCGTAGCTTCAATATTTTTCCTTTGTACTTCCATAATTTGATCATTGCCTTTTTTAGAATTTCTTATCCCATTCTTACATTACTTAAGAACTCAATAGCCTCTGTTCACCTGTGTATTCTGAAGTCATTTAGAAGTGCTTGTGATACTTGATATACAGCATACTGCTGGTACTCTAAAAAGAATGCAGTAGTCTCAGTAGTCCATATGTCTATGCAATTAACTATCTCTTGAAAGTCCATACTAAGCTATGTCTTAGTTATGGCTGTTAATGTCATCTTTCCCTGACACCCACTTATGCATATTGAAGTACTGTATATGGGTTTATAGACATACTTTAAATATTAAGGATGTTTTCTGAAATTACATATTTCAGTACTTTATTCATTTATGTTAGTTTTTCTTCCCCTTATGTACTTCACTTATGTGTACATACAATCTCCTTTGGCCACCTTTATTAACATTTGCTGTTGTTCTTTTTTTTTTAATTATTATTCATTTAAATAATTTGTCATGGATACACTACAAGTGTATTTGACTTATGAGCCTTGTTCTGCACTACAGACTGCTTCTTAAGTATTCTTTTTAAAAATTTAAAATCTTAATTTAATTTTAGTAATTGAATTTATTGTGGTAACATTGTTTCGCAAAACCATACAGGTTTCAAGTGTATAGCTCAATAAGACATCATCTTCACACTGCATTGAGAGCCCATTGCCCCAAGCAAAGTCTTTTTCCATTCCCATTTTCCTCTCCTTTGCCCACCTCCACATACCCTCCATCACCCTTTTCCTCTGGCTATCAGCATACTGTTTTCTGTGTCTTTGTGTTATGTATATATGTTTTTTGGCAAATCCCTTCACCTTCTTACATTCAGCCCTCCGGTTCCCCCCAAAAGCTGTCAGTTTATTCCATGTATCCATGTCTCTGATTCTGTTTTGTTCATCAGTTTATTTTATCCATTAGATTCCACATATAAATGAGATCATGTGATACTTGTCTTTCTCTGACTGGCTTATTTTACTTAGCATAATACTCTCCAGGTCCCTACATGCTGTCTCAAAGGGTAAGAGATCTTTCTTTTTTACTGCTGCATGGTATTCCATGGTATAAATGTACCACAGCTTTATTATCCACTCATGGGCACTTGGGCTGTTTCTGTATCTTAGCTATTGTGAGTAACGCTGCTATGAACATCGGGGTACATATATTCTTTCTAATTGTTGTTTCATGATTCTTAGGATATATTCCCAGAAGTGGGATTGCTGACTCAAAAGGTAGTTCCAATACTGTTTTTCACAGTGACTACATCAGTCTGCATGCTCCCCCACAGTGCACTAGGGTTTCCTTTGCCCCACATCCTCACCAGCACTTGTTTGTTGATTTATTGATGGTAGCCATTCTGGCAGGTGTGAGGAGTATTTCATTGTGGTTTTAATTTGCATCTCTCTGAAGATTGGTGACATGTATCTACTGGCCTTCTGTATATCCTCTTTGGAAGTATCTATTCAGGTCCTTTGCCCATTTTTAAAACCAGATTATTTGTCTTTCTGGTATTGAATTGTGTAAGTTTTTTTATGTATTTTGGAAATTAATCCCTTATCAGATGTATCATTGGCGAATGTGTTCTCCCATACCATGGGTTCCCTTTTCATTTTCTTGATGGTTTCTTTTGCTGTGCAAGCTTTTTAGTTTGGTGTGGTCCAATTTTTGTTTATTTTGTCCTTTGTTTGCCTTGCCATAGGAGATACATCAGCAAAAATATTGCTATGAGAGATGTCTGAAATTTTACTGCCTATGTTTTCTTCTAGGATTTTTACAGTTAGGCGACATACATTTATGTCTTTTACAAATTTTGAGTTTATTCTTGTGTATGATGTAGGATGGTGGTCTATTTTCTCCTCCTCCTCCTCCTCCTCCTCCTCCTCCTCCTCCTCCTCCTTTTTTTGCATGTAGTTGTCCAGTTTTTCCAACACCGTTTACTGAAGAGACTGTCTTTACTCCATTGTATGCTCTTGCCTCCTTTGTCAAATATTAATTGATCATGAAAGTGTGTGTTGATTTTGGGGTTCTCTGGTCTATTCCATTGAACTATACAGTATATGTGTGTGTGTATATGTTTGCATGTATATATATATGTGCCTCTTCCAGGCTGTTTTGATTATAGTGGCCTTGTAGTATACTTTGATATAGATATTGTGATCCCTTCAACTTTATTTTTTTTTCTCAAGATTGCTGATACTATTGGGTTTTTTTTTGGTTCCATATAAATTTTTGGAATATTTATGCTAGATTTGTGAAATAAGCTGTTGGTATTTTAATAGGAATTATGTTGAATCTATAGATTGCTTTGCAGTGGTTAGAAGATGGGAAGTAGAGCCAGGGGGAGAAAATTATAGTCACTCCCTGGGAAGGGAGAAAGAGACTTTAAAAAAAAAATTTCTTTATTGATTAAGGTGTTACATGTGTCCTTATTCCCCCATTACCCCTCAAATCCCCCCCCCCCCCCACTCATGCCCTCACCCCCCTGTTGTCTGTGTCCATTGTTTAGGCTTATATGCATGCATACAAGTCCTTTGGTTGATCTCTCCCCCTTACTCCCACCCTCCCCTACCTTCCCTCTGAGGTTTGACGGTCTGATCGATGTTTCTCTGTCTCTGGATCTATTTTTGTTCATCAGTTTATGTTGTTCATTATATTCCATAAATGAGTGAGATCATGCGATATTTATCTTTCTCTGACTGGCTTATTTCACTTAGCATAATGCTCTCCAGTTCCATCCATGCTGTTGCAAAAGAGACTGTTTTTGATTAAAGTTAGCCACCTCAAAGTACCTGGTGCAGGCAATGAGGCAGACCCGGTTCCCCAGAAAACTATCCTACTTCTCAGGAGGTATGGATACTTCCTGAAAATACTGTCACAAAACTTGTTGGGGGTGTGGAATGTCATCTCAGACAGCAGCATCCTGCTGTACTGAAGGCAGCAGAATGAGCCCTGAAGAAAACATAGCCCCTTTAAATTTCCAAAGATTTGAAGGAAAATGCCTGGGGAGGAGGAGGCTGAGGGCCTCTGAGTGGGGATGAGGGTTGAGCTGAGCTTGATATTTTAACTGCTAAATATTTTTCTATGTAGATTTTATTTTGCCTTTTTTGTCTTTAGTTCCCATCCATGTTAGTAGGCCAGAGAGGTCACTAGTTTGTTCATTAAGTGAAGTTCTATGCCTCAGTTTTATTATTAACAACACTCCATGTTCATACACAACAGAGGAGCTCCCTCTTGTGTTATATTGTCAAATCAGATGTTTTTAAATTGGTGATACAAGTATTATTTTCAGATATTTTATTATTCCCCATTAGAAGTTGAAATTCTAGGTTCAAATAGTTTCCTCAGCAAATAATACCACATAGTTTACATAATAGGTAAATCTAGCTATTCTTAAAGATGTTTTTAACAGATGCAATGTAATAAGTTATTTAATATTACTTGTGATGTATGGTTTTCAGGTCCCCATGGCATCTCTGAAACGCACTTTCTAGTTAATAGTTTTTGTTCTTCCAAGAGAAGTTAATTTCATGAGATTTTAAATATATTTAAATATTTGTCATTTGCCTTTATGTTTCTATGACTGTTGGAACATAACATTGTGAGTCATATTATCTTTCACTGGTTACTTTTGCCATTCCTTTACTTCTTTATGGGATTAGTATTGCTGTAGAGAAGTCTGATGTCAGCTAAGTGGTTTTCATTTCCATCTGCATAGTGTGACTGTTTCCCTGACTGTTCAAATAAGTTTTTCTTCATCTTGAAAATCCAGTAACTTTATAAGGGATTGTCTTATTGTTGGACGTTCTGTAACAACATTTTCATCTAACTTGGGCATATGAAGCCTACTGATTTTTTTGGTATGTTAATTTTATATTTTACTGCTTTCATAAATTCTCTTATTGTTTTTAGTAGTTTCTTCATTTATTGTTTTCAGTGTTCCAGAAAGACAATTATAACTTCTGCAAATTGAGATAGCTTTACCTCTTTATTTCCAATTCGTAAGCCTCTAGTTCCTTTCTCTTTCCCTCTAATACATTATTGAAAAGTTGAAGAGGAGCCTGGCTGGTGTGGCTAAGTGGTCGAGTCAACCCATGAACCAAGAAGTCACAGTTCAATTCCTGGTCAGGGCACGTGCCGGGCTTGCTGGCTGTATTCCTAGTAGGGGGCATCCAAGAGGCATCCAATCAATGATTCTCTCATCATTGATGTTTCTATCTCTCTCCCCCTTCCTCTCTGAAATTAAATATACATATAAAGTCCTACTGTATTTTTCGTTTGTTCACATGCTGGTGTCAATTTGTATTCAATTCATAAAAACATTTTGGTGTCAATTTGTATTCAATTCATAAAAACATTTTGGTACTTTTTAACCCTTTTTCTATGTTCTGGAATAGTTTTAAGTAGCATTAAGTAGTATAATAATATGATTATTGTCATTATTATTAAATATTTACAAGATTGGTAAAATTCATCTCTGAACTATGGGCTTGAGAATTAATCATTTTAGATTTTCAAATTTATTTGCTAGAAATCTGCTTTAAGTAATCTCTTGTGATTTTTAAAAATTTTCATCTCTTTAGAGTTTATTTCCTTTTTTCATGTATTATTTGTATACATATATAATTTCTTCTTTTTCATTATTTTAGCTACTGGCATATTTTACTGATTATTTCAAATAACTTTATGTTAATTATAATATTTTTATTCCATTAATCAGATTTCTGTTTATTTGTTACTTTTTTTTTTAAATTAGGGAGGCCTCTTAATCGCTTGCCTCTTTCAGTATTGTTTTTTTAGGTATTCTTTTGCATGTTATTTTCTCTATAGATTTTCTATAATAACCTTATCTAGCTGCAGTGGTGGTAGTGTTGGGAGCAGCTCATTAATGTGTAATTTATTTTTACATATTTTAAATTTTGATTTCATTATTTTTGGTGTGTTTTTTTCTGTTTGAATAAGATGTTTTCTTGTAACTATTATAGTAGTTTTACCATATAATTTTTGATTTGCATTATTTCTAGAATCATTTTGAGAAACTTTGTAATTCCAAATTTTTTTTGACCTAAGAATAATTTAATAGTTTTAAATTTTTTTGAATTTTAGATAGAAGGGCCTAGAAGTTTCTAGTTTTGTTTTATTTTGATCATAGATTTTATTGTCATTTAGTCTTTGGAATGTATATAGATATTTTTGCATTGTAATATTTTGGTTAGTGTTTCTTAGACTTGTCCATGGGACCTAAAAATGGAAGGCACAATTTTATCAGAGAATGGAATTTGACATGCTTTCCTAAATTCAATGTTACTAATTGTATTGTTCAGGTTTTCTCTTTCCTTGCCTATTTTTAACAATTTGTGCTCTTGGACTGAGAAAGATGAAAATTAAATTCTGTTGTTCTAACTTTTTCTGTTTATTCTTGCATCTTCTGGTGGAATCTGCTTAATTAAAATTGCTGTTATATATTTTCATTATTTATTTATTTACTATTAATTTTTATGAAAGTTTAAGCCTGTATTTATAATGGGTTGTTTTATTCTGTACTTTAAACTTGACTTTTAGAACAATTTTAGGTTTACAGAAAAATTGTGAAGATAGTATATAGTTTCCATTTCCCCCTATTATTAACGTTATATGCTACATTTCTTATGATTAATGAACTGTTGATATATCATCCATTAATGTTTATAATTATTAACTGAAGTGCATACATTATTCACATTTCCTTAATTTTTATCTAATGTTCTTTTCTGTTCCAGGATCTGATCCAGGGTACTGTGTAACATTTAATTGTCATGCTCAATTGGCTTCTCTTGGCTATGATGATTTCTCAGATATTTCCCTTTTTTTCCGATGACCTTGGCAGTTTTGAGAAGTGCTAGTCAGATGTAGAATAGCCTTCAACTGGGCTTTACCTGGTGATTAGACTGGGGTTATGAGTTTTTTAGGAGAGGACCACACAGGCAAAATGCCATTTTCATCACATCATGTCAAGGGTATACACTCTCAACATCACTTATCACTCTTGATGATGATCTTGGTCACCTGACTGAGGCACTGTTTTTCAGGTTAATACACTGCGAAGTCACTCTTTTTGTTCTTGCCTTCCATACATACTCTTTGGAAGAAAGTCACTATGTGCACCCACACTTTCGAAGTGGGGTGTTATGCTCCACCTCTTTGAAGGTAGACTATTGACATAAATAACGAGACATGCTTCTGAACTAAAGACTTGTCTTTCTTTCTCATATTTGTTTGTTTATTTAGCCTTTTGATTTTCAGTGTGGATATATATGTATTCCAAAACTACTTTATTTTGTTGCTTAAATTATTCCAGCTTTGGCTATCAGAATCCTTTCAGTTGGCTCATGTGTCCCTTTGACAGACCTCCATCACTGTGGGGTTTTGTTTGTTTGTTAATAATTTTAACACTTCTTTACTTGTTGGCACTATGAGATGATCCAGGCTCATCCTGTATAATTCTTGCCCAGTCCTAGAATCAACCATTTCTCCAAGATAAGTATTTAAATTATTGGCTGGATTTCTTTTTTATATAGATTTTTTTCTGTGCTCATGTATTCATTTATTGCATTTATTGGGGTGACATTGGTTAATAATATTATATAGGTTTCAAGTGTACAATTCTATAATACATCATCTGTATATTGTTTTGCGTATTTACCACCCCAAATCAAGTATCCTTCTGTCACCATTTATGCCCTCTTCTACTTCCCCCTATTTCCCCTTTCCTCTGATAATCACCATAAGTTTTATTTTATTTTATTTTCTTAATCTCTTCACCTTTTTCACCCAGCCCCCCAACTCCTTCCCCTCTTTAAACTGTCCATCTGTTCTGTCTCTATGAGTCTGTTTCTATTATGTTTGTTAATTTATTTTGTTCATTAAATTCTACATGTAAGTAAAATCATATGGTGTTTGTCTTTCTCTGAATTTCTTTATGTTTACAATTTTATTTTTCCCTCTCTAAAGATACTTGCTCAATAGCGAGGAATAGAACCGGTTGTACCTCTTCAAGTTCTTCACTTTCCAACTTCTTGTATGTCTTCATCTTGGGACAACTGTTGCTGGGAGCAGGAGGAACTCCCCTCTATACCCTGGGAACAGCCTTTCTTGATGACTCTGTACCCACACACAAATCTTCTCTCTATATAGGTAAGTTTGCTCTGTAATATGAATGTCTAGGTATCATTTCATCTTATTGATGTTTAAATTTATAAGTAAAGCATAACATATGCTTATTTAAAATTAGTTGTAATATCATAAGAGTATCTATCAGATACATGCAATATTGCTTTTTATTATTATTATTTACTGACATAACGTGTCTTTCCATTGAATTTTGTTGAATGCCCTGCACTATTTCTTATAGTGGGCATGCCAGCCTTCCTGGAAGTGCCGTTCAAGCAGTAGACTCTAGACTGCTTGAATTCCAGGCTGATTTACACAGGGTATGGAGATCGAGCTCTGCCACTCTATGGGACTTACTACATCCTACTGTCTAAAGTCAGCAAAAGAAAACACAAGATAGTGCCCAGAAACTGTGGAGTTTTCCATTTCAGATTAACCCTTTTGATATATAACTGGATCTCCTCTCCCCCCACCCCCCTTTGTGATCTGATTTTCTGGTAGCGTAAGTTTATCTCAAATTCCTTTTCTGATGTACCTGCAAGGTAGAGCTATATGGCCCTACAGCCAATCCATGGCCCTATAGCCAATTAATGTGCAATTCATTTGCACATGAGTTTTTACTTTATCAATTTATTATTCTACTAGTGATGTAGAGGACTATCTTAGTCCATTCATACTGCTATAATAGAATACCATAGACTGGTTAGCTTATAGACAACATATATTTATTTCTTAAAACTCCTGGAGGCTTGGAAGCCCAAGATCAGGGTACCCACTGATTCAGAGTTGGTGAGGTGTTAATTTGCAAAATTTAAATGTTACATATGATGAATTTTTACATATCTGAGAGAAATAAGGTCAATTTAATTCTGCTGCAGGTAAAAATGGGAGATTCACTAAAAGCATATGGCTAAATGAATTGCTTGTTTTTAAGAAACAGACTAATGACCAGATCCAGGTTTTTATCAGCTGTTGTAGTATAAAATAAAGAAGGCTTTTGTAGTGTGTACAGAGTGGAAAAGGCTTATACTTTCATATATTTTCCATAAGGATTGTAAAAAATAATTACTATAACCATCTGTAAAGGATAATAGTCGATGCACTACCCCTGCCACCAGTTAAAGATATAACCCTCCATGGATTTATAATAACTGGATTTATTGCAATTATTATTTATGCAATTATTATTTCAGTGTAATAGCTTTTAAATTATAAAATTTAAGCTCCTGGATTTTACAAGTGATACCATTCAAATGGCATCATGTATTTTTTTTAGTGAAAATATGTGTAATTTTTTTGTTTGTTTCTTTTTTTTTTTTTGTTAATCCTCACCTGAGGATATTTTTCCATTGATCCTTTAGAGAGAGTGGAAGAGAGAGGGAAAGGCAAGGACAAACATTGAAGTGAGAGAAACACATTGATTGGTTGCTCCCTGCAGGTGCCCTGATCAGGGCTCGGGCTGGGGAGGAGCCTGCAACCAAGGTACATGCTCTTGGCGGGAATCAAACACAGGAGCCTTTGGTCCTCAGGCCAAGGCTCTATCCACTGAGCCAAACCAGGTAGGGCTAATATGTGTAATTTTCATGTAATTCTAACCATTTTGATTTTTCTACAGTAAAATATTTGTATCTTTACTATTATTAGACATTTAAAGCAAACTTGTATAGATGACAACTTTCCTTGTCTTTGTCCTTCTAGGAATTGGCTATTCTATGTCAATATTAGGCCCTGCTGTTGGCTATGTGCTGGGAGGACAGCTGTTAAAAGTGTACATTGATGTCGGTTTGGAACAAAGGCAAGGCAATATCTGTTTTTCTTTTATTTAAATTTATTTCATTATTTTAGTGTTAACATCATAGACAGAAATATTTTCACAGTATTTCTTTAGCATATTATGAAGATTTTTTTTCAGGAAACAAAACTGAATACACACAATTTTTATGTAATGTTTTGGTTACATTGTTTCATGAGTTAATCCATACCATCTTTTAGTATAAAACATTTATTATTCATAAATAAGGATATTTAATAGTCACCTAGTATAATTTTTCTATACACATACAAGATGCCATAAATTGTTCAAAAGGAGAATTTAATCAAAATTAGTTATGTTTTTATAAGTACCGCGTGCTAACCGATTGCGCCACTGGAGCTCCTAAAATTAGTTATGTTTTTAGTAGATTTAACTGGAGGTAGGTAGCTTGAAGAGTCAAGAGTGTATGATTCTCAGACTAAGTTCTCTAGTATCTCTAATGATATCTTAGAGATCACAGTTGTGCAGTTTTAATAACTGACCATGGAGGATAGAAATAGGGAATATTTATTTGTTTTGTACAGAGACTATATAGAAAAAGGTGTCAGGGGAAGCCTTGAAGCAGAGAGCTGATTTTAAGAAAGGACATTTTAATTTCAGTGGAGAATTGCATAAGTTTTGTAGGAGTGGAGTATTTTGGGAAAGAGTCTATTATTATAAAATAGGAAACCATTATAAAAATGTAATGAATCATTTTACAAAGACATATTTAAAAGAATGCTGTAATTGAAGTGGGCTTTTAACATAGGTCAGATATGCTGTGAGATGTATTGAATATAGTAGAGAATGAAGACTTAGCCAAAGTTAGATAAAGTGTGTTCAGAAATTCTATGTATACTTTCAATAGTATATTTAGTATTAAATAGTTTAAATTTCTATGTCCTATTTGCCAGTCTGAAATACGTTGCAAACCATTATTCTTATAGCTCTCATTTATGCTTGCTATCTGTTGTCTGATTCATCAGAATGGCTTCTCTTAAAATTTTGGATATTATAAAAATATTACTTTATAAATGTACTTGAATTATAAAGTATATAATTATCATAACTGAGTTTTAATGAACAAAATAGAGTTGACTTTGACCTTTTGTTTTTCTGTCATATAGCACTGATATAACTGAGGATGACCCACGATGGCTCGGGGCATGGTGGATTGGATTTCTTATGGCTTGTCTCTGTGCTTGGTGTTTAATAATACCTTTTTCTTGCTTTCCAAAACATTTACCAGGTAAAAATAATATCTTTAAGACAAGGAAGTTTTAGTCCAATTCTAGGTTAAGTGTTGCTTTCTACATGATTGGTAAGAACCCTAGAAAATTTATTTGTTTTTTTAGAATCTCAGTTTTCTGCCTATGCAAACTTTTGAATAGCTGTCTCTATTTTGGGAAATATTAGGGAGCAATCTTAATATTCATGGTTTCCTTTAATTTTCAATTCATAATCAGCAAAACTATACATATTCACCTATTTACTATATACTTACTAAATTTGTTGCTTATTTGTTATCTAGAATCCTGCTGTATATATCTCTATAAGATAATATCTTTTAAACTATTTGTCTGTATTTAGTTAGTCACTAAATTCAAGAGCCCATCTGCCTTAAATCATTGATGTTTATTATTTACTGTTAAAAGTACAAGTGCTTTTCTTTCAATTATCATCAAAGACATGCTGTAGTATACTCATTTTCACTAGTCTGTTCAAAAAAGAAAATATTAATAGAGAATATTTCTGATATTTTGCTTCTGTATAATCATGAAGTTCAAGTATATATATGTGTACACACACACACACACACACACTAGAGGCCCAGTGCATGAAATTCATGCACTGGGGGAGGGGGGTGTCCCTCAGCCCAGCCTTCACCCTCTCCAATCTGGGACCCCTCAGGTAATGTCTGACTGCCAGCAGTCAGACATCCCTCTCACAATCCGGGACTGCTGGCTCCCAACCGCTCACCTGCCTGCCTGCCTAGTTTCCCCGTAACCACTCCCCTGCCAGCCTGATAGACGCCTAACTGCCTAACTGCTCCCCTGCTGGCCCGATTGCCCCCAACTGCCCTCCCCTGCCGGCCATCTTGTGGTAGCCATCTTTGACCACATGGGGGCAGCCATCTGGTCAGGCATGAGGGTCAATTTGCATATAATATAGTACCAGAAGCCCGGTGCACCCTCAGCCCAGCCTGCATGCTCTCCAATCTGGGACCCCTTGAAGGATGTCTGACTGCCTGTTTAGGCCTGATCCAGATCCTATAGGATCGGGCCTAAACGGGCAGTTGGACATCCCTCTCACAATTCAGGACTGCTGGCTCCCAACTGCTCGCCTGCCTGCCTTCCTGATTGCCCCTAACTGCTTCTGCCTGCCAGCCTGATCACCCCCTAACCACTCCCCTGCCAGCCTGATTGATGCCTAACTGCTCCCCTGCCAGCCTGTTTGCCCCTAACTGCCCTCCCCTGCAGGCTTGATCGCCCCCAACTGCCCTCCTTTGCAGGCCTGGTCCCTCCCAACTGCCCTCCCCTGCTGGCCATCTTGTGGTGGCCATCTTGTGTCCACATGGGGGCAGTCATCTTGTGTGTTGGAGTGATGGTCAATTTGCATATTATTCTTTTATTAGATAGGATTAGATAGGCTAGAGGCCTGGTGCATGGTTGGGGACCTGGTTTGCCCTGAAGGGTGTCCCAGATAAGGGTGGGGGTTCCCTTGGGGTGTGGGGTTGCCTGGGCGAGGGGCCTGTGTTGGTTTGCAGGCCGGCCACATCCCCCTGGCGACCCAAGCGGAGGCCCTGGTATCTGGGATTTATTTATCTTCTATAATTGAAACTTTGTAGCCTTGAGTGGAGCCAAGCCTCCTGCTCACTCCGTGGCCGCAGCCATTTCTGTTGGGATTTATTTATCTTCTATAATTAAAACTTTGTAGCATTGAGTGGAGGCCTGGGCGGCAAGGGCAGGTGGAAAGCTTGGCTTCTTCCATCTCCGGGGGCATCCCTAGCCTCCTGCTCTCTCCAGCTCCATGGCTGCCACCATTTTTGTTGGGATTTATTTACCTTCTATCATTGAAACTTTGTAGCATTGAGTGGAGGCCTAGGCTGGCAAGGGCAGGCAGAAAGCTTGGCTTCCTCCATTGCCGGGGAAACCCAAGCCTCCCTCCTGTTCTCTCCGTGGCCACAGCCATCTTGGTTGGGTTTATTTGCATATTCGCTCCTGATTGGCTTGTGGGTGTGGCTTGTGGGTATAGTGGAGGCACAGTCAATTTGCATATTACTCTTATTAGATAGGATATGCATTGTTGTTTGAATATTTCCATAATGCATTGCTGTTTGCTTATATATACACATATGTACTTTTCTCTAGGCTCAGATATTGTTTCTATTATTTAAAAAAGGATAGAAGATTACCATTGGGAAATGGGCAAAACAAATGTTGACAGAGTAGAAGTAGGTGGAACCATTGCTTTTTATTTATTATTTAAAGATGTTTTTATTGATTTTTTTAGAGAGAGTAAGGGATAGGGATAGATAGAAACACTGATGAGAGAGAAACATCAATCAGCTGCCTCCTGTATGCCCCCTACAGGGGATTGAGCCTGCAGCCAGGGGCATGTGCTCTGACCTGGAATTGAACTGGGGTCAGTGCTCAACCAGAGAACCACACTGGCTGGGCTGATTTTTTTTTTCTTCTACCTTGGACCATCCAACTTATGATTCAATATATTAACTGTTTTCTCAGATTTATTCATAGAACCATTATTAAAAATGAAAGGGACCTGGTAATAGATGTTAAACATTGTTTCATCTGCAAAGTATGTTAGAATTAAAGAGAGTAAAAGAAAAAAAGCCACAAACATACTTTGTTTAATATATAAAAGATGTGAAAGAGAAACATTTGAGCAAAAGAGATATTTTTAAAGAAAGTTTTATAATAAAGAGAATAAATATGTGATTAGAGGAAGAGTGTCTCATGTTAAATTTTAGACCAGTTGGAACTTCCTTAGCTAATTGTAAAAATATTAACTCTTGCCAGATTGCAGACTTGGATATTTATACAGTTTTTTGTTTTTTTTTTGACGAAAAGAGGAACTGGATCCTTATTTATGGAATTTATATATGTGTAGAAGTGTGTGTCAATTAAAAAGTATTTTTTAAATGAAGAATGAAGTGATAGAGCAAGTACATTTACTTTTTTTTTTTTTTTTTTTTTTTTAGGTACAGCAAAAGTTCAAGATGGAAAAACTTCCCAGACTCATCAGAGTAATAGTTCCTTAGATCATATAGACGAGAATTTTGGGGAAAGTTTTAAAGATTTTCCAGCTGCACTAAAGGTAAAATAACATGGTTCATGCACACACCCACCCTCACACATACATATGTAGATATATGTATACATTACATATGTACATGAACACATATATATCCATACAAATATTCCCACAATGCATTGTTGTTTGACTATTTCCATAATGCATTCATTGCTGTTTGCTTATTTACTATTATTCTAGCTCTTGTAAAAAACCCACCAGATTTAAATTTTTTGAGCTTTGAGTAAATGAAAACTATTTCAGAATAGAATGGTTGAAAGAACATGAGTTACGTTATTGGCAATATCAATATTCAGTGCTTCCTTATTAGCACAATAACCTGTTATTCCATGCCATTTCCTTGATGTAATGGATCAATCAGTTATCACTGAATTGTAAATATATATTTGAGAATGCCAAACCTATATATTTGCCTTGTGAAAGAAGTGGAGGTTAGTGGTTACTGGGCTTGAACTTGAGGTTAAAGACACAAAAGTGTTATGGTCTATTCTTTTGAACTCAGCAGAAAAGCATTCTTTCTATTTAGCATTATGAAAGTTTTATACATAAATTTGTAATTTTATCTTTTTGAGATTTGAAATTATTTAAATTATTTACTTTTTCTTAGATCATCTGCCTCTGACTCGTGTGTTTGTGCACATGTGTGTCTGTATGTATTGTGGTTGGTTTTATGATTTTTTTGTATTTAATATTCCAGAACTATACTTTGGTTTTCAATATATGATTAAGTATATTGAATTAATGAATGTCTACACACCCTTCTGATAGATAGATAACATTCTGAGAAGTCTAGCAACATAGACACCCTTTTTTTTAAAAAAAAAAATCTTTATTCAGATTATCACAGGTCTCCCCCCCCCCGCATAGCTCCCCTCCACCTGATTCCCCATCTCACCCCATGCCCTTACTCCCCGCCACTGTCTTCATCCATAGGTGTAAGATTTTTGTCCAATCTCTTCCTGCACCCCTCAGACCCCCTTCCCCCTGATAATTGTCCGTCCCCTCCCTTTCTATGTCCCTGGTTCTATTATATTCACCAGTCCATTCTGTTCTTCAGATTTTTCATTCACTTGATTTTTAGATTCACTTGTTGGTAGGTATGTATTTGATGTCTTTTTGTTGTTCATAATTTTTTACCTTTACCTTTTTTTTCTTCTTCCTCTTCTTAAAGAATACCCTTCAGCATTTCATGTAATCCTGGTTTGGTGGTGATCAACTCCTTTAGCTTTTTCTTGTCTTTGAAGCTCTTCGTCTGACCTTCAATTCTGAATGATAGCTTTGCTGGGTAGAGTAATCTTGGTTGTAGGTTCTTGCTGTTCATCACTTTGAATATTTCTTGCCACTCCTGTCTGGCCTGCATAGTTTCTGTTGAGAAATCAGCTGACAGTCGTATGGGTACTCCCTTGTAGGTAACTAAGTGTTTTTCTCTTGCTGCTTTCAAGATTCTCTCTTTGTCTTTTGCTTTGGCATTTTAATTATGATGTGTCTTGGTGTGGTCCTCTTTGGATTCCTCTTGTTTGGGGTTCTGTGCGCTTCCTGAACTTGTAAGTTATTTCTTTCACCAGGTGGGGGAAGTTTTCTGTCATTATTTCTTCAAGTAGGTTTTCAGTATCTTGCTCTCTCTCTTCTTCTGGCACCCCAAAAATTCGGATGTTGGTATGCTTGAAGCCGTCCCAGAGGCTTCTTACGCTATCTTCACACTTTTGGGTTCTTTCTTTCTGCCTCTCTGGTTGGGTGTTTTTTGCTTCCTCATATTCCAGATCTTTGGTTTGACTCTTTGGGTACGGTGATCTACAGTTGAGTTTCTGTATATTCTCTATTTCAGACAGTGTATGCATAATTTCTGACTGGTCCTTTTCCATTATTTTGGTATTCTCATTAAGGTCCTTGAAGGTCTCTTCAAGTTTCTCAGCATTTTTTAGAAAATTTAAGGTTTTGAGTAACCTTAAAAATGTGGTTCTGAACACTGTGTCGTCCATTAGTTTACTTTCCTCCATCTCTTCTATTTGAGACATACTTCGGTGTCTCCACATTTTGGCTGCCTCCCTGTGTTGATGGAGTGGCATTGTGTGGTTAGTGACCTATAGGGGCCGGTAGCTCAGCTTCCCCAATCACCCTAGGTGGTCGTTCTTGGTACCCCCCTTTGTGGGCTGAGTGGAAAGTCTTGGTGTAGTTAAAAGCCTTGATTGCTGTTGGTACACTGGGAGGAATTGACCTCCAGGCCAATTGGCTGTGAGGACCTGCTGTGTCTATAATGGAAGCACTGCTGCGCTGGAGACACGCTTGTGGTACAGGGCTTGTTTGAGTGGGGCTTTGGTGCTCACTGAGTCCGCCTCCCGAGTGTGTCACTTATGGATGTGAGGAGTTGAAATCTGGTGCCTCACACTGGCCACTAGGTGCATTGGCTTCTGGATCTCCAATGTGGTGCAGTTCAGCTGCTATCTGAGGCTACCCTGCAGGAGCTACAGCTAGAACCACGGCCCTCTCCTCCCTGCTTGGAGCTTGGAGGCCTTGGAGCTGTCTGTATCGGGTTGCAAGTTTACTAGTTTAAACTGCAATAGAGAAGGCCATTCATATGCAAAAGCCGCTGCTAGGAGCTTGGGTGTGTTTGTAGATTGTGCGGGTCGGAGTCTCAGGGCGTCACTAGGCTAGGGCGTGTCAAACAGCAATGGCTGGCAGTGAGCCGCCTCCAACCGCATCCCGCAATCGCGTCCCCGCCATCTCGCGCGCCCCGGCGCAGCCAACAATTCTACCTCCACGCAGTTCTGGTAGTAGCCACCCTCACTCTGACCCGATGGCAGACAGCCCAGTCTCTCCCCAGAAACTGGATTTCAGAGAGATTGGGGGCTTGTCTCTCTTCAGATTGAAGAAAGCAATGCCCGCCTCTAGCTGGGTTCCGCCGCCAGCTCGTAACGTGCGCGTGCTCCCCTGTACCTCAGTTTTTCAGCGTTTGTGTCCTGATTGCGCCTGTCTCTTTCGGTCTAGTTGTAGAGGTTCCGCTCAGCCAGCTTTCCCGTGGTTCTGGGTGATAGACGTTCTGTCTTTTAGTTGTAGTTTTGGAAATTGTTGTGGACGGCAGCAGCCCAGATGTTTATCTACGCCGCCATCTTGGATCTCTCCCATAGACACCTTTTTAAAATGACTTAACTCTCTGCCTATTTAAGCTTCTGAACTACTGAGATATAGACTCAGAACAATACTACAACTTTGATACTTCAAGACCATTCTCTATGCTCACTTACTGGACATAGCAATTCAGAACATAATAACAATGTCAGATAAGGGACAGATTTATTGTATGGAGATTTTATAGTAAGACTGGGGAAGGATAGGCTTTCCAAGTGGGTTCGTACCTCCTTTTTCTGGTCCCTTGCATATGACAAAGGCATAGTCATCCTACTGATGCATTATTTGTCAATCCTCTCAAGTGCTTCACAGATACATTTTCTCAACATTCTCTAAATAAAGCTATTTAACCCATATTTATACTTTTGTGCTGGCGGAAAAAGCTGAAATGTTATGGATAAATACATGGTTTTTATTAAAAAGTTGCCATTCTGTGCTGTATTTTGCACATTCTGTGCTGTATCATAGTTATTCATTTGGTAAACTGTATTTTTTCTTTAGAATTCCATGAGGAATACTGTCTTTATGTGTTTAGTTATATCAACTTCTTCAGAAGCCTTAGTTACTACTGGATTTGCTACATTTTTACCTAAATTTATAGAAAACCAATTTGGATTGTCGTCCAGCTTTGCAGCTACCCTTGGAGGTAAAACATTTTCTTTGTCCTAGTGTAATCTTACTGTACCAATTTAAATGTCTAATGGAATAGCATATACTTTTGGATAGCTGAGTCCTTGAAATTTAAACTTTATACTGATTTTGATAAAAGTTTCTGATTTTCTGACATCAAACAATATTTTGTATGAACTTGATAGGTACAGAGGCTGTATATAGCTAAGGAGACTATATAGTAATGTTAATATTTAAAACATTAATTTTATTAATCTCTTAATATAACAAATCATTTATTCATGTGTCTAAATCACGAGTGCTTTCGTATGTTAAAACCGATTTGATGTTTGTTTTTGATGTTTTCCAGTTTTTGGTAGGAGTTACTGAGTATATTTGTATGTTTTCTGTCTTCTTTCTCATTAGGTGCTATTTTAATTCCTGGAGCTGCTCTGGGTCAGATTTTAGGTGGTGTTATTGTTTCGAAGTTCAAAATGACATGTAAAAACACAATGAAGTTTGCTTTGCTCACATCTTTAATTGCACTTGTGTTGAGTTTTGTATTTGTTTATGCAAGCTGTGAAAATGAGCCATTTGCGGGAGTGTCTGAATCATATAATGGGTAAGTATGTTTTAATGCTTTTTGATATTAATATCAGAGTAATGAACTATGTGTGTATTTCTAAATATATGATAAAATGATGAGACACTGGCTTTTTAATGTTTTATCTGAAAGGCTTTTTCTTTTGTAAGAATAGTCACCTTTTATTTTTAGTTTAAATAATTGACATCTTATTAAAAGTTGGGTATTTATTCAGAGAGCAACTATTCTGTAACTGGGTACTATGCTCAGGGTTACAATGATTGAATATAGCAGAATCTTTGCCCAGAGGGGATTCACATCGTAGGGAGGCTTTCACATTGTATGTTCCTATTAATTTAAATTTTAAAATATGAAGATGCCTCCCTGTGGTGAAAGTCTTGTATTAGGTGGGCTGAAAATGGGTTAGGAGAGAAATTAAAATGAAGCTAGTCCTAGGTGATACTAATCATTGCTTTATCTGCTTTAGAAGTTCATGTTTACTGTAGAGGAATAAACGACTTCTTATCCTTCTGATCTGTAAACATGTTTCTACCTATGACTAGTCTAACTGTTCTATTTTTCTTTGTGCTGTTTGTTTCACACTTAAGTCCTAGGCTCTGAGCAGGGGTTTAGGCAGGAGGTTGCATGGCAGTGTATTTTACATGTTTGACGCTGTTGAGGGAGATGGTACTCCAGGTTAGGGATTTCATGATTTTGTATGATATGGCATTCAGATAACCTAAGGAGATATACTTTGGGAAAGTTTGCCATTAACAGTTATGACTGGCAGTTGCTGTTCATGTCTGCCATTCTTTTACATTAATGAGATGCTGAGTGTTCTAAAGCCGTGTTTAATTCCGCTCCACTGCATGTGGTCAGCATTTGTTGACTGCTCCCTCTGGCAGAACTTATGGCAAAAATCCATACACTAAAGGACTTTTCCGTGTAAGAGGAGAGACTGGGAAACAAAACAGCAAATGAACAATGCATTAGGTAATGAGAGACATACAAAGGGTATGGAATTCAGAAAGAGAGCTTTTCAGTTTCCTTTGACTAGATTCAGGAAAGGCTTCAGGGCATAAGAGAAAAAAAAGGGATTAAATATCCTTTCAGGATGTGAAAAGTTTTGCGAGATGAAAATTTTAGAAGAGTGAAAAGTAGAGGAGATATGTTAAGCCAATAAATGCTAGAAAGTGAAGGCTAGGTTCAGGGACCTGTTTGAATGGACTCAGTCCTGTGTCTGAAAATAGTAGAAAAATATCTGGGACTATGGAAGTAAGTTGGGCAGACCTGGCTTTTACATCTGTAATTTCACCCAAACCTGTTCCAAGAAATGACTTTTTTTGTATGTTCCTCTTGGAAGAAGAAAAAGTTTTGGATAGTGTAACACTAATTTATCACCTTGACAGATGAATGATATAGATGTGAGTCCCTTTGGTATTTTCTACCTTAACCACACTCACCAATCTGTGTATAATTATGTGTCCATCTCTCTCTGCTCCTAGATTGAAATCTTTGAGGACAATGAATAGCGTACTCAGCTTTGTATTCCCAGTAGCTAGCATAGGGCCCAGCACTTGCTCAATATATATTGGCTGAGTCAGTGAATAAATATGGGATTGGAGAAGTTTCCTTGCTTAGGGTAACCCTTTATATTGCCTCCTACTCAGAGGCAGCTTGGAACAACACTGAGCCTGGGAACCAGGAGTATTATATTTGGCAAAGAAAGAAAAGTAGTAAGTTAATCTCTGTGGGCCTCATTTTTCCTATTGATAAAATGAATATGTTGAACACCATGATTTTACTCATTTTTCCAGGTTTAAAAATTTCTTTGTATTCCTGGGAAATTTCTCAATGTCTGGGGACATTTCGGTTGTCACAACTAAGGGGATGCTACTGGCATCCAGGATGGATGCTGCCGAACACCCTACAGTCTTCAGAATCAGCCCCTCCTCCCTAAAAGAAGGAGTTCTCTGCTATCAAATGAGAAACTGTTTGCTTACTCTGCCTATTTTTCCTCTCACTGACCGACATTATAACTACTAGGGGCCCAGTGCACGAATTCGTGCACCTTGAAAGGAACTGTGGGCCGCGAGGCTGTGGTGGGCACAGGGGTGGGTCTTGGCCCATCCTCCGCACCCTGCCCGGCCCCTCCTGCTGCGGCCCCTTACCCCCCAGTCCCCTGTCTGCCGGCAGCACCGCTCCTGCTGCCACCGCTCACACTCGCTGATGGCGCCAGCCCCACTCGCACCCACTGACAGTGCGGAGTGATTGGGTTGGCGCTAGCAGCGGGTGCAATCATGGCCAGTGCTGGCAGCATATGTGAGCAGCGGCAGGTAGAGATGCCCTCAGGGCTGATTGGGGCTGGTAGCCACTGCTTGCATCTGCTGGTGGCACCTAGTGATCAGGGCCGGCAGTGGGTGCGAGCAGCGGCTCCGGCATTGGCAGCAGGTGCGAGCGCTGGGTGGGACCTCGGAGTGTGGGAGCAAAGAATTTTCAGTAACCACCAGAGGCTCGCCCTGATGACAGCGACTGGAGCTCCACCTTGGTCTGGCACCCCCGCTCACCTGCTCCATCATCCTGCTGCGGCCAACAGCTGCCATGTTCTGCTCGTGCCCCCTGGTGGTCAGCACACGTCATAGTAATCGGTTGTTCAATTGTTCTGCTGTTTGGTCTATTTGCATATTAGGGTTTTAGATAGATAGATTGTTCAAATGCTTCTCTCTTCCACAAGAAGGTAAGCTCTATGGGAAAAGGCAGACATTGTTATAATTAAATATTTTAACAGAGATAATTGTCCCGTCTTTCATTTCTTGTTGACAGGACAGGAAACCTGGGAAACTTGACCACTCCTTGTAATGCCAACTGTAACTGCATGCGGTCACATTATTATCCTGTCTGTGGCAGAGATGGAGTCCAATACTTTTCTCCCTGCTTTGCAGGTTGTAAAAGTTCCGTTTCAATGAGACGTTCAGAGGTAACTTGTGTCCGCTACTTCACCTTAATGAGGCAGTGTATTTGTCTATGTATGGATGGCCTTTTTGATCCCTCTGTGGAGTCACACAATGCCTGTTCTTTCCTTCCGGGCCCACCTCCTCCATTCAGAAGCCAGGCATAAGGCTTCAGTCACAAGATGAATAAGCTTTAGAGATCTGCTGCACAACATTGTACTGATAGTCAATAATTATGTATCGTACACTTAGGATTAGTTAAGACTGTAGATCTCATGGTAATTGTTCTACCTTAAACATGCACATGCACACGCACATGCGCGCGCACACACACACACCAAAAATCACACACACTAAACCTGACCACACCGATAGAGAAAGAGCCTTCTTTTAAATCTGAGATGCAATTGTTGTCAAAAAATTAACTTGTCAGTTACATACCTCTTTG
Source organism: Cnephaeus nilssonii (assembly GCF_951640355.1). NCBI lineage: Eukaryota > Metazoa > Chordata > Mammalia > Chiroptera > Vespertilionidae > Cnephaeus > Cnephaeus nilssonii. Next base: position 57,039,962 of record NC_137073.1, read on the forward strand.
TAACATTACTTCTATTACAGCAGTAAAGTGTTATTTATCTTTTTGGATTGTTTTATTTTTTTAATCAACTATACACCTCCCTTGAAGTCAGGGAACTTGTCCTGTTCTTGCTAACTACAGTGTACATAGTAGAAACATCATAAATATTTGTTGCATTCATTTGATACACCATGGATTTATTAAAAAACTGGAGACCCGGTGCACAAAATTCATGCACTGGGGGGAGAAGGGGGCCTTAGCCCAGCCTGTGCCCTCTCGCAGTCTGGGACCCTGTGCTCCTTACCATCCACCTGCTCACTGCTCCTTACTGCTCGGGTCGCTGCTCCTTAGCTAGTGCTGCCGCAGAGGTGGGAGAGGCTCCCGCCAACGCCGCTGTGCTCGCCATCCGTGAGCCTGGCTTCTGGCTGAATGGCACAACCCCTGTGGGAGCGCACTGACCATCAGGGTGCAGCTTCTGCATTGAGCGTCTCCCCCATAGCAGTCAGTATGCATCATAGTGACCGGTAATTCTGGTCATTCCACCATAACGGTCACTTAGGCTTTTATTATATAGACTAGGGGCCTGGTGCACGAAATTTGTGCACTGGGGGGTGGTCTCCTTAGCCCAGCCTGCCCCCTCTCACATAATGGGAGCCCTCAGGGGATGTCCTATTGATGGCTTAGACCCGCTCCCTGGGGGGAGCAGGCTTAAGCTGCAGTCTGGCCTCCCTTTGTGGGAGACAACCGGGCTGATCAGGGAAAGGCACCAGCCCCATCACCCCACTGCTGCAGCCACTGCCAGTCACCACAGCCACCAAGGTGTTTTCATCAACACGGACTCCAGTCCCTTCACCAAGAAAAAAATAACAACTTTCTTTAGGCATTTTCAAGATGTGTCTTTCATAGGATATGACCTTTCTTTCTCTTTCTTTCTTTCTTTCTTTCTTTCTTTCTTTCTTTCTTTCTTTCTTTCTTTCTTTCTTTCTTTCTTTCTTTCTTTCTTTCTTTCTTTCTTCCTTCCTTCCTTCCTTCCTTCCTTCCTTCCTTCCTTCCTTCCTTCCTTCCTTCCTTCCTTCCCTCCCTCCCTCCCTCCCTCCCTCCCTCCCTCCCTCCCTCCCTCCCTCCCTCTCCTTCCTTCCTTCCTTCCTTCCTTCCTTCCTTCCTTCCTTCCTTCCTTCCTTCCTTCCTTCCCTCCCCTTCCCTCCCCTTCCCTCCCCTTCCCTTCCCTCCCCTTCCCTCCCCTTCCCTCCCCTTCCCTTCACTCCCCTTCCCTTCCCTTCCCTTCCCTTCCCTTCCCTTCCCTTCCCTTCCCTTCCCTTCCCTTCCCTTCCTCCCTCTCTGTCTCTCTGTCTCTCTCTCTCCCTTCCCTTCCCTTCCCTCCCCTCTCCTTTCCTCCCCTCCTCTCCCCTCCCCTCCCCTCCCCTCCCCTCCCCTCCCCTCCCCTCCCCTCCTATCCCCTCCCCTCCCCTCCCCTTCCCCTCCCTTTCCCCTTCCCCTTCTCCTTCCCCTTCCCTTTTGTCTTTTCTTTCTTACAGAATGTGGAAGAGAAAGGGAAAGACAGAGAGAAAGATCAAAATGAGAGGAACACTTTGATTGGTTGCCTCCTGCATGAGCCCTGACCTCGGCCCCAGCCAGGGAGGAGCCTGCAAGCTACGTACATGCCCTTGATCAGAATCTAAATCTAACCCGGATCCTGCGGTTGGCAGGCCGAGGCATTATCCACTGAGCCAAATCGCATTGGGCAGGATATGACATTTCTTAGCCCTCCAGCAGTGGACCTTCGTTTTTTTCTCCAGGAGTGTGGTGGAAAAGCCCTAGATCACCTTTTTGGATTCTTATACCCAAGTTACTAAGAATATTACCAGTGGCATACAGGGAGCTTAGCCAATGAGTGGTCAGAAAAGGTGTTTCCTCTGTAGTTCACACCTATCTCCTCCGATCTCCGGCTCCGCCCCTGCCAAGGCCTAAAGCCTCCAGCGCTGGGCAGGGGACCCCCAGCTGGCTCCAATTGCCCGGCTCTGACCCCAGCCAAGGCCAAAAGCCTCTGGCCAAGGCCCAGGCCCTGGCAGGGACCCCCAGCTGGCTCCGATCGCCTGCCTCCGCCCCCGGCCAAGGCTGCAAGCCTCTGGCCAAGGCTCAGGCCCTGGGCAGGGACCCCTAGCTGGGTCCGATCGCCTGCAGGGGACCCCAGCTGGGTCCGACAGCCTGGCTCCACCCCCGGCCAAGGCCGCAAGCCTCTGGCCAAGGCTCAGGCCCTGGGCAGGGACCCCCAGCTGGCTCCGATCGCCTGGCTCTGCCCCGGCCAAGGCCACAAGCCTCTGGCCAAGGCTCAGGTCCTGGGCAGATACCCCTAGCTGGCTCCGATCGCCTGCAGGGGACCCCAGCTGGGTCCAATCGCCCGGCTCTGCCCCCAGCCAAGGCCGCAAGCCTCTGGCCAAGGCTCAGGCCCTAAGCAGGGATCCCCAGCTGGCTTCGATCGCCCATAGGGGACCCCAGCTGGCTCCAATCGCCCAGCTCCGCCCCTGGCCAAAGCCGAAAGCCTCTGGCCAAGGCTTGAGCCCTGGGCAGGGACCCCCAGCTGGCTCTGATCACCTGCAGGGGACCCCAGCTGGCTCTGATCACCCGGCTCCGCCCCCAGCCAAGGCCAAAAGCCTCCTGCTGAGGCTTGGGCTCTGGGCAGGGACCCCCAGCTTGCTCTGATCAGCCGGCTCCGACCCCTGCCAAGGCCAGCAAGGGCAGGCGGAAAGCTTGGCTTCCTCCATTGCCAGGGAAACCCAAACCTCCCTCTGGTGGCCGCAGCCATCTTGGTTGGGTTTATTTGCATATTCGCTCCTGATTGGCTGGTAGGCGTGGCTGGTGGGTGTAGCGGAGGCATGGTCAATTTGCATATTATTCTTTTATTAGATAGGATATTAAATCATCTCAATCTCAAATACAAATTTAATTTAAATTCTGTATTGGAATGTGTGTCATTTTACCTAGATATTTATTTTTAAATGTAGTCAAATTGTTTTAATAGAATCCAATAGAATTTTATGGTATTATATGTATAATCTAAATATTTCATCTTAGCTAAATTTAAGAGCCTTGGAAACAATAGTCACATTATTATTCTATATATATAAAAAGCTAAGTGACCAACTGTCCTTCTGTCTGACTGACTGATTGACTGGTACATATGCACATTAGCAATTTAAATATAAACATTGACTCGTGCATGCACGATACGTATAAAGCTGTTGCTGGCGCCAATCACATGTGTGTGTTTCCATATGTCATTGTCAATTGTGAATTTGGTTGACACTTGTATTATAGAGAAAGGTTGAATGGCAATATTAAAATGTTTCTTCTAATTAATTTCCTTTCAATGTGTGCAAATCCGTGCACTGGGCCACTAGTACTACATAATATGTTTGGCAATAATAGATAATGTGATAACACTAAAAACATTTGTGGGAAATATATATTATGATATAAAAGGACACAATGAATAAGGTGACAACAGAACATAATCTTGAATATCTAAAATATGGACTAGTGAAATAGCATTTTTTTTCCTTATAAAAATAAATTTAAGATTGCAAGTAAAATCTGCCTGGCTGGTGTGGCTCAGTGGTTGAGCATTGACATAAGAACCAGGTGGTCACAGTTTGATTCCCTGTCTGATTCCTGATCAGGACACATGCCAGGATTGTGGGCTTGATCCCTCATAGGGGGCATGCAGGAGGCAGCTGATCAATGATTCTCTCTATCATCTTCGAGTTTCTATCTCACACTCCCTCTCCCTTCATCTCTGATGTCAATTAAAATATGTTTTTAAAAAAGATTGCAAGAAAAGATCCTATAAAATAAAAGGCTAATATGCAAATTGTCCCTTTGGCCAGGAGTTTGACCAGGGGCAGGGCCAGCCGGCCAAATGCCTGCTGCTCCTCCTCCCGGCCGGCCCCACCCCAATCAGCCCCTCTACCCCCTCACCTGCTCCACCATCCTGCCTGCAGGGCGATTGATTGGGGCCGGGCACCTTCAGCGCCTGGGATCCGGGGAGCAGCCCCGCCTCTTGCCTCCGCTGGTCACTGTGTGTGAGGCGATTGGTGGGGTGATTGGGCCCCCACTTGCACCTGCCTTAGCCTGGCACCGCTCGCTCTCCTGCTCCACCATCCCACAGCAGTCCCACTCCCACTGGGGCAGCAGTGCCTCCACTGCCACCCACTGCCAATGCTGAGTCACAGACACCCACCATGTTCTGCGCCGCCCTCTGGTGGTCAGCACACGTCATAGCGAGTGGTTGAACCCCCAGTGGAAGGGATAATTTGCATAGTAGGCTTTTATTATATGCCATCCATGTAAAACAACTAATTTTTTTCTTGGGACTTTTTTTCTTACAGAATATTTCAGATAGGTGAATGCACTGATAATAATGTAATAAAAATACACATTTGTTCACAGAAATATTATTTTTAATATTTAACACTAGTGGCCCAAAATATAAAAACAGATGTTGACTAACTACAACTATATTTAGGCAAATGTATACTTTTTTATGCAAGAAAGTTGTAAAGTTTCATCACAAACAGGACAAAACTGGAAAAGGAATAAGGTGGAAGTGCGACATCTGTGATAGTAATTTTTTTAAATTATAAAAATATACATTTAGAAAAAGACAAAAAAACTCACTTTTTCTTCTGAAAAATTTAAAAGGTGACATTACTTTATTGTTTGATACATCTGATTGCTGAGTCTCAAATAGTCCATTTTGGGGGTGTCATCTGCATGTTTGGGTGTCCTGAATCAGTACCAGTGGCCATAGAACATTTTAGCGCCCAAAAAGGTCTCTGACTTCAGCACAATAAAAGCACCAGTTCCTTTTTACTTCTCTGGCTCTGCTGACTTCATTCATTGAGTCCTTTAATGTGTAAAAAGATTTATTGCAGGGATGGAATTGAGATGTAAAAGGGCTTTAAAAACTAATCATGACTAACTTTTAAAATATTTTATTTTTTCATGCAAAAGCAATACTTGTGATTTATTTACATGTTGCCTTTCAACATTTCATATTTTTAATTTATATGTGGATGTTATTTATATGTAAAATAGCCTACCGGATAATGTAATCACTTCTAGTTTTTGATATTCATAAATATGTCATCTTAAGAGGGAGACAGTTTGCTTTTGGTAAAACAATTCAACAAGTTCAGAAAATTATAGTAAAAAGGTTTAATTGAAAGCAGCAATTTCCCCCCCAACTCTTGTGACACATTAGTTAATTTTACTGAAGCACTTATTTAAATTACAGTGTTTGTTCTTTTAAACTAGTGTAATGATGAGATTGTCACTATGCATGCTTTATTTGTGTGTCCTAGAATGGAAATGAAGAAAGTGAGCAGGTAAATTATTTGAACAATTATGCTCATTCAAAGCCAGTGTAGAATGAGTGTGATAACATATTGTTATATTCTTGTCAATTTGTTTTATAAATCCTGAGTTAATAATAGGTTAAAAATTGAAGTAATGGACACAAAAGACAAATAGAGATGATTCTGCTTCATAAATATGGCTGCTTGTTTTCCCTTGTTTAATTTCTTAGTGTTAATTACTCTTTCTCAGCATTATTTGTTGTGTATGGATGAAGACTGCGGGAGAGAACCATGTCTAGAGATCATCTAATTTACAATGATAAAACATGTTTTCAAATTAAACACTTCTGGTATTTTTATGTCTAATATTCTAGGTATATTACAACTGTTCCTGTATTGAAATGAAAACAGAAATAACACCTCCTGCAGAAAGTATCGGTTATGAAGCTAAAGCTGGAAAATGTGAAACTCGATGTACGCATTTGCCCATATTCCTTGGCATTTTCTTTGCTGCAGTTGTTTTTACCTTTATGGCCGGTACTCCTATAACTGTGTCCATCCTAAGGTATGTATTATATTTTTAAATTTGCCATCCCTAAGGCAGCATGTTGAATGAAAAAGAAAAAAAAAAGACTTGGTTTATATTGACCACTGGTTCTAATATGAATTCAGCCCTTATAAGATCATTAGTTCGATGCTTTTAAAAAAACCTACTTCATTGAACACCAGATGTATGAGGTTTAAATGAGATCATGTATGTGAAAAGTGTCCTGACATTGTCCACCTGTTGCATACTTGGTTAGCTTCTCTGCTTCTTTCCTGCGGCTTCAGTTGTAAGGTGAAATAGGTTCAGTTATATTTGAATATGATGGAAATACAATGCATTCCATATATGTCAGAATCAGAATGACATGCATTCTACCTTATACAGTAGGTGCTATGATTTTAAGTCTTCCTGTGAACAGCGCTAATAAGAAGCCAGCTGTCATCTGGCTCTTCACAGTGTTGTGTGCTTTTTGTTGCTCTTCCTCCTACATCTCATTGTAAAAATATTTCCTATCTGCCCTTCCATAAGCTCATCAGTCTTTCTATTTCTCTCCTAATAAACTTTGCCCTTTTCACTTTTGGTTCCTTGATACTTACCTTTTCACATATTTCTTGATGAATGGAAGCTTTCGAGACTCTCTGAAAACATTAAAGAGTGTGTTAATATTTCACTACATGGAAATTGGAGTTATTTAGAAAATAGGGACTCTGCTTTTTTAAAATTTATTTTGAAAAAAATTATCTATGTCACCTTTCAACTGCAAGTTTGTTTTTAAAGACTAGTTGATCTCTTTTCTCTAACTCTCGTGTCCCAGCACTGTGTCTCATTCATACTTGAGACACGGTGTGAATGTACTGTACAACCATTTTTGGCCTCATGTGTATTTACTATCTCCAGGTGTGTCAATCAAAATCAACGGTCTCTAGCCTTGGGAATACAATTTATGATGCTTCGATTATTAGGTATGCCATTTTTCTCAATTCATTAGTAACTTGGTTATTTTTGTTCATTAGTGTCATTGATTTATTTATTTATGGTATGTGTCAAGAAAGTAATTTAAATCAGTAGAAAACTACATCATTGCTGTTGAAGAAAATATTTTCTTATATTACCTAAGAAAATAATGACTTTACTTTTTACCTATCTGCTTTGTTGGCTATTGTTTTTAATTCAATTGCAAATATAACCTTAAAGAGTATATCATATTTATTTGAAATATAATATATGATCATCAATGCATTTCTAATAGAGCATAGTAAGAGACAATTTTTCCTATTCATATAAAACCCATTACCAACAAATTATGCTAATCTTACCTATAACTACTGTAATGTTTTTTATTCCTGCATTTATCTCTGTTTGGGGCATGATTATGTTTCATCAATAATGAAAAAAATAGTTAAGAATTGATGGAAGAAATAATTTATACTAGAAAATTTTATAAGGTACCAGATGCAGGAAGAATAAGGACAAACATATTATACACATAATATTAAGATCATTTTTAAAAAACTCACCAAAAGTAGGAACATTAGAGGTCACCTGAACCAACTTTCCCATTTTTCAAATGAGTACATGAAGGCCCAGAGAGATTCAGGGATTTGCCTGGATTTACACAATTAATGGTGCAAATGAGAGTAGGAAAATGGTCTCCTGACTCAGTCCAGTGCTCTTTGACTCTGTCATGCCATAGGTCATGAAAGAATAGGTTGGATGTAGCTGAAACCTTTCTCTAAGAAGTATATATTTGATTTGTAACAATTGGAAGCTCTTTAATTATGTGCAAGTTTTGTGCCTTCTGACCTCACATGGAGGAGGGTGTGTGTTCGACATAGCAGTACTAAGCATGTTAGTATTAATAGTGGTGTGTACACATGCATTCTCATGCATCCACCATGTCAATATGTGTGTATATGTATATACATGCATATACACAATATAACACACATACTGTTATTAGTATTTACTTTGTGCATCAATAATTTATTTTGATTCCTTAGAAGTATAATAGCTAATTTCAGAAACACTTATTAAATTAGAAGAGCAGTGAATTAAAATATTTACTTAACTAAATGTCAATGCATTATATGCCAGAGATTTTTATTACAATAATTTTTAATTGGTTAGACAAATATAATTATGTATAATTATTTTAGAATTTTTGCCTATGTTTGTTTGTATTCATATTACTTGTACATGAACTGATTTATTTGCAAATGGACAGATTAATACCTATTCTTATTTGTATAAAATATATGTATAATCATGGACATAAAAATCTGTTAACTATAAACTGTAATCTTTACTTATGTGTATTTCACATATAATCCTCTAGGCTCAATACCTGGACCAATTATTTTTGGTGTCACAATAGACAGTACATGTATTCTCTGGGATGTTAATGAATGTGGAATTAAAGGAGCCTGCTGGATTTATGATAACATCAGGATGGCCCGTATGCTTGTGGGTATAAGTAAGTAGTGACTTCTTAATAACTTCAGAGCAAATGGATGATGTCCAGATTAAAAAAAAAAGTTACTGTTACTTACTTCGGATTTGACATGTTCAGTCCTGAAGACTCAGTCTATAATAGAAGAACATTATAGCTTTCATTACATCACATATCATTTAATTTTCTTTTAACAACTTCTCTCAAAGTTTTTTTGGGAAGTCTAACAAAAACTGAAGGAGAATTCTAAGACACTGGAATGTTTTCATCTAGGTAACCGGGGCTTTGGAAAGCACATAGAGCTGAGGTAGGGAAGTGTCCTTGGCTCTTAAGGCATGTTACAAGAATCTTTTTATAAGTTTAGAAGATTAGCCATGATATTCAACCTCTAAACCCTTTGGCAGTCTGTCTTACATAGTCTTGGTCAAGCAATAAATGAAAATTAAGATTAAGGAAATAAAGCAATGCATCTAGTTTGTAAGAGTGAGATAAACATTTTAAATAAACCTAAGAAATTAGAACATTTTAAACCAAATTCTAGATAGAAAATATTTACATGGTGTGTTATTTTTATTGCAATTGTGTTTGCAGTTATTTTGGCATATGTATCAAGATAGCTTATTGCTCTTATATGTGCTTAGGCCCAGAGAATGCTGTCTGAATTTATGATGACAGAGTAATAAAACATCTACTGCCTAAATAAATACATAAATTACACACACACAAAGAGAAGATCAAATATTGATTAGAATAGACAGAATTAATCTTCCTAGTACTTTTACCTGCTAAAAAGCATTTTTTATTCAAAACGTCTTCATGTTTAAAAATGTAATTGATTATGTTTGTACTCTTTTACCAAAAGATACAGATAACAAATTGTTTCCTTTCCTACTGTGATAAATGTGACTAATTTTATCCCCCAAACATATAGACCTTTAAATTTTTCAAAAACATTGTAACAATGGTACTTATGTAATTAATCTTCCTATAAACCTAGAAATACTTAGCTCATTCCTGTTTGTCAAATACACATTTCGAGCAAAATACTAATGATTAACACAAACAAAGTAGCTACACTGCAGAAACTACATTGTAAGGCCATTTAGCTTTTTTGACTGGAACTTAAATGCTTGTGATGTGGCCAGAACTAGTTTCTGTTAATATAGCTGAGCTCAAAATCTGAGTGCTTTGAAAACAAATCAAAGCTTGTGAAGTGAATCTTGATGTTCCATATTTTTAGTTGATGCTTATAAGTAACTTTGGTTGAGTATTGAATGTGATATATTTTCATAGATGCTTTCTCCTAAGAACTCCAAAGCTTTTTTTATTTTTAGAGTTATTTTCCATTATGAACATGAAAACTCTGCAACTTTATTTCATGTTCAATGATGTTGTAAGCTGTTTTTCTTTGTCATTAACATTTGATTATAGTTTTTTATAGATAAGGTATTAATAAAATTAGAAATGGAATATGGAATTACTTCTATACAACACTTATTTTATAAATATGTACAATTATAATCAAGAATAAAATAATTATTGTATGTTTTTATTGTTTAGAAAGAAAATACAGGATAGTTCATTGAAATGTATACTTTTTTATTGAAGAATATCACTTTTCATCCTAAAGTTTTAAAAATTTAAAACATAGAACTATAATGCCTATCCACTTCTACTTTTTAATGTAATGAATTTCTAGTTGTGAGAATTGATTTTTGTAATAAAGGCCCAATACATAATTAATTTTTCTTTTTATATTTAGGTGTTACTTGTAAAATTATCACCATTTTCTTCAATGGGCTTGCAATCTTTTTGTATAATCCGCCATCATTAGACACAGAGGTGTCATTTCAAAATTCGAATGCAGTTTTGACTGCTGTTTCAGTGGACTGTGACCTCAACAAAGCAGGAAATGAAGGATGAAATAGAAAAAGAGGAGAGTGTTTTACCGCTGGAGAATTGGCCTCCATTTGTAAGAATGCACATTGCCATTGCAGCATTATCTACTCAATGTGGACAATCGTTTTAAAAATTGATGTTTTATAATTAAATGTGTTTTTTTGTATATTTATGGCATATATATATATGGACTCATTTGTTTTATTTTAAAGTAAGAAACAGACCTGTGCCTTCAAAACCCCACCAAAAGCCTCAAAACACACACACACACACACAGACACACACACACACACACACACACACACACACACACACACACCATTGTCTAGGTATGAAATTCCCAACTAATAAACTAAATCAGAAAAAAATAGCCAATGATTAGTTAAAATTTATGGTATAAAAAGTTAATTAAATTTATGAGTGATTTTCAAAAACTATTATTGTCAACCCATGAATTTAGAACCAGCTAAATAATATCATTTCTTTTGAAATTGACATATACTAATCTGTTCTTTATCACAGAAAGTTACCAAACTATTATAACACAGGTTATCTTCTTTGTGTCCCACTATATAGTGAATTTAGAAATATTAACATTGTTGATACATATTTTCACTTTAACTCAGGAAATCTAGGAGGTAATCTGTTGATATTGCTGATTTTTAACATTTACCTCTTAATATGAATCTGTGAAAGTGTTATTCAATTACATATCTTCCTGGGAAAAATACTAGCTTCAGCAAATAAAAGTGCCAATTAGACACAAAAGGTTTCTTAAAAAAAAAAGAAAAGACTTAGGTGCATTTTATTGGTTTTCTTTGAAAAGATTTCTTAAAGAACTTTTGATCAATGTTTAGATACTCAGTACTTTAATTTTTATCATTAAAAAAGGATTATCTAGTACATTTCTTATAGCACCTAAAATAGTGCATTGCTTATAGTAGGCATGCACTATTATTGTTGATTCAAACAAACTCTACTCTGTAACCAATCCATTCATTTGACTATAGGCTATTTCACATGTCTGATAACGTTGCAACACTCCATCAATTCAGGTCAGCCATCAATTCACTTGAGCCAACTTTGTCTACTCAGAATGTGGAGAAAATAGATCAGTGAACATCAACAAAAACAGTATCTGCCTGGTCAGGAATTTTACTGATTAAGAAAAGTGTTGAGTCATACCCACTTGAAATTTTTGTGAAATAAGGTTACTAATTTAATAAGGTTAGCTTTTTTACAAGCAGTGTGTTATATATACACTGTGACCAGAGTAACAGACAATAGCAGACTGAGAGAAAAGGCCTGGTAGGAAACCAGGACCAGAAGCACTAGTAAACCACAGAATTTAAGAGCTCATGTTTCATGGTAATCTGTGGCCAATGATGATTGAAGAAACCAGTAGCATTTATGTATTGAAATACAAGAAGGAAAGAATGCAAACACACTTGAGTCGTAGATGTAGAGGAGCAGTGGGTCAGGAATCAGAGAGACAGATGAACTTAAACCAGGAACATATAAAAACCAGAGGTTGAGGCCAGATGGGTAGTCAAACATCAGATATTTGGGAAGCAGGAAATTAATAACAACCAAAGAGACAGTGCAAGGGAGGCTGGAAAGAAACACATGATACCTCAATTCAGAATCAGTCTCCCTTCCACCCAGCCAAACACATTTTAAATGCTGCCCCTGTTGGAGCCAAGGCTAAATGACAGTTTAGGCTCTCCTGTGTCTATATGTGGAAGCAGGGAATTGAATAAAAATAAATTTCTAGATGTAAAATAATGGCAAATTCCAAGGAACTCATTGATAGAGATGTGAAACAGCAGCAAGAGATGAAACAATAACTATGAAAACATGTTCCTTTAAGGCCACATAATAAAAAGAAGAAAAAATCACCCCATACGTACAAATGTTTGTTGAACAAGTCACTAGATAATTGGCATTCATAATGATTTTTAGTTTCAGGGGTTTTATTGTATTCTATGTACTTACTCAGTTTTCTGATACATTTTACAAACTTTTAAATAATGGTTAAAGTGAAAATAATTTTGGCACTTGAAGGAAGTCAGTCTCTTATTTATAATATATATATTTACAAAGAATACCTCCTTTCATGATAGGGCAGTATAGACACTACTGTAATTTATAAATATTGTTTATACTTTTGGATTCACCTAGCTTATACGGGTTGGTATTATGCTACTTTTAAAAACAAGATTTTGCATAACATGTATTTTTCACAATTTGTAATGATTTTTAATTGAGTCTGTCCGTTGACCTGTGGTGATTTTGGTATGTGATTAATTACATATGTCTTAAACTTTTACTTTAATATTTGGATTTCCTTCTGTAGGAAATCCAAATGTAAAACTCTTAAACAGGAAGAGAACTTTACGGTTGGTTTAGCTATGTAAATTAGAGGAAAATATAAATAAAATTTTATCTCTATTTTCTTTCAAAAAATTTTATTGTTAACAGTTGTGCAAAATGTATATACATACTTTTCTTAAAATCAGACTATACTGGTTGGTTTTAAATATTTAACCTTATTAAATGGTACAGATTTTGAAATATGCTTTGTCTGTTTATGAATACATGCACATATGATGGTTGGGAGAGGGAAAAGCAGTGTACTTTTGAACTTGGTGAAAGTGATTTAGTTAATCCGGTGATTTGTGGTATCTCAACAGATGTATTTAATTCAATATACACCACATACATTATGAAATATATACTGAAGTTCTTCACACAGTAGTTTACATGTATGAAAGATAGGTATATAAGATTTATGAATAGGATACATGTTACAGATGGTTGGTTGTGAAATACCTGTCACTGCAAAATAATGTTTTGGAAAGGTTATATTAAATTCATTGTGGGTTATCCAAATAGTGTAATAATTTTTAAAGAGATCAAATTGGACATTAATTTGAGATGTGTCATTTTCCCCCTCACTACAACACATTCAGGCTCCTTCAGTCTTTTTTTGTGCCACAAACAATAAACATTAACTTATACATTATATGTGAGTGCTGAAAAATAAGTAAAATACTATATTTTAAAAAATGGAATCAGTATATTGGATCAGAATATTTTAATGTTTTAGTAAAATAAATTTACCTTATAAAAATCATCCTCAATAATTGAATCTTATCTTTTTTAGATTTAGCTTGTCTGATTTTAAAATTTTGTAATAGTTTTAGACTTATTAAAAGTTTTAAAAATAGTACACACCGTTTTCTTCTGTTTTACTCAGCTTTCCCTAATGTTAACATTTTATGTATCAATAGAGCAATTATGTAACACAGGAAATTAGCATTGGAGCAATAGTTAATACCATATTTGCAAAAGGGCATGGCAAAACTATTTCGTGCGGTGGCAATGTTAGTGTCTTCTTAAAAAAAATCGAACTTACATATTGAAATGATGCATTTTACTATGAGTGAATTATGCTGCAGTAGAGTTGATTGGTAAACAAGAAATATTAGAAACAATGTTTAAAAACAAAACAAAAAAACATTGCTGGGGATCATGCTAGTGATGAAGATGCTTCTCAGGAGGCTGGTATCTCCTCCCTAATAGGATGTTTGCTGAGTTCATTCCCATCAGAATGGAGTATGAACCCCAATATGTTAAGGGAAGAAAGGATCACAGAATTGGGTTCCTGGCTTAAGCCAAGGGAGCCCAACACCCAGACAGGAAGCCTGAGGAGTAGCTGCACTGATCTGAAGACAAGAACTTCCCTGCCCTGAGAGGCCAGGAAACATGACATTCTCCAGCAGTCTGGATGGGATTCTGCCCAAATGAGCTGGCTGCTCCGAGGTCCTGCAGAGGCTCCCTGACTTGACAATGGTTTGACTTACAATTTTTCAATTCTTTGATGATGGAAAAGCAATAAACATTCAGTAGAAACAATACTTTAAATTTTTATCTTTTCCCAGGGTAGTGATACTGGTCCGTGGAAGCAAGCAAGCGGCAGGTCCCAGTCAGCCAGGCAATCAGTAGGGTAAACCCCTGATACTCCACAGTGCACTGTGTTGCCAGCGTGTCTTGTAGTTCAATGCTTCAAACGTTCTTCAGGCCCAATGTGCTGTCAGCTGTGTATGTGAATGGTGAGTACCTCTAAAACCACTGTTCTTCACTTTCAGTGCAGTATTCAATAAATTACATGAGATGTTCAACACTTTTTTATAAGACATGCTTTGTGTTAGATGGCTTTGCCCGAGTATAGGCTAATGTAAATGTTGTGTGCATGTTTGCGGTAGACTGGGCTAAGCTATGATGTTTGGTAGGTTAGGTGTAGTAAATGTATTTTCCACTTGTGATATTTTAGATTTATAATGGGTTTATTGGGACATAGTCCCATCACAGTGGATACGCATCTGTCTAGGCAGGAGCTAGTGTGAGTAGTTGTGTTACAGAATTTACCAGGCGACCGAAAAATACACAGGGAGTACTGGGAGATTCAGGAAAAACCCATTTATTTTCAGATGTACTAGTACAGTGACTAAGGGGAGCCTGTTTCCAAATCTTGAGTGAGTGAATATAGAGAAAGCTTTCCTTTTAACCCCTTTGGTTTCTTTGTCCCCCAAATATGGATCAGGCTTCCGGACCTTTCGCAGGCTTTGCGAAAAGCCCCGTGTGTTGGGATGGGGGATGTGAGACCACACCCAAAGGCCTGGCCTGGCGCCAGCGCTGATAACCCCCTCTGGGGTTTGTGTATGGTTCATGGTTTATGGCCTCTGTAAAATGGGAATATTACGGGAAACAGGTTCTGCCAGGCAGGACAGGCATCCACGGAGTTAATTATCGGCTAGCAAGAGTGTGCGCTAGAAGGCAGGTTACTGGCACAGATTCAGATTGCTAGCCCCCCAAAAATGTCTTATATTCCCCATCAGTGTAAGAAGTCAGCTCAAGGGAGCACCAGCCTGTCTGGGAACTGATCACTTCAGAAGTCACTATGGACCTACAATTGTACCCCATAATTAAGCCAGCATTTTTACAGGCCTGCCAGAAAGGAGGGCATGGAGGTCAGCTAGGACCTACAAGAGAAGATTATGTAAGTCCTGGTGGTGTCAGCTTTTTGCTTCTTTCCCACTGCTCTGAAGGAGAATACAGAAGATGAGAAGGACTAATGAGTTTATTATCCCTCTTCTAATAGGACAAGTTAGTTCTACAAGCTTTTCTACAAGTTAGTTCTAATTTGGGGGCATGAGGTCACCGAAACCTTTCCGATACTTAAAAACAGGCCTCATAGGTATGGAATCTATCCAAGAATGTTGTCAAGGGGGTGGAGCTAATAGATCCTACAGAAAGTATTTGAAGGTAGCAGTGGGATAAGGTTGTTTGCATGAGTTCCACCTTTTCTAGTTACCTTACTATCTTTGTATCCTATTACTTACTCAGAGGAAATAACACTATGATTTTAGTATATTTCTTTCTCTCTAGTGAGAAAAGTTACTCTTTAACTCTTTGAAAATCATTAACTAGAGTTTGGGTTGAGTGATTAAAAACAATGCCTGAAATTGAAGTCACCTGTTCAACCGCCTCCAGGACCAATTAAATTCACTTGTTAAAAATCTCCTAGATGACACTAAAGTGAAATCAGAGTTAGAAACTGCTAAATACATTTTAGGCAAAGGTCATGGATCACATTTTGTGAGTGATTTAATTATGTCTTATTTTTAATTTGGTCTCTAAAAGTTTGGATTGAAAGCAAAGGATAAAAAGGGAATAATGGGGTAACTTTGGGGGCTTCTGAAAATAGGAAAGTATTGAGTTGGGGAAGAGAGGTGCCAGAAAGTTGGAAAGCAATACAAAGAAATTTACCTGTTTTTAAAATTTTCCCAAGGCTCTTCATTTCAGCAATAAGAACTTAGAGATTAGCACTTATAGAATGGAAGAGAGAGGGAAAGACAGAGCGAAATATCCATGTGAGAGAAACATACCGATTGGTTTACTTCTGCACAATCCCTGACCAGTGCCCGGGCCAAGGAGGAGCCTGCAACCGAGGTATGTGCCCATGCCCTTGAGGGGAATTGGACCCGGGACCCTTCAGTCTGCAGGCAGATGCTCTATTCCCTGAGCGAAACCCGCTAGGGGTATCTACATTTTTTCTTCTTCTCTTTTTCTTGTCTTATGTACATCTTGCTTTTGCCTTTCTTAGATTAAGTTAAGCTATTATTGGGTTTCCTTTTAAACATATAAGTAAATTGTGTAATGATAATTATCACATGCCTTTGACAGGCAATTGGAAGGTCTGAAAAATAAGCAGCAAAACTTGTTGGCTAACACTGCTCATGAAAACACTTTTAAAAAATATAACAAAGATCAAGTAATTCTAGTGAAAATGAGGCTGCTATTGCTTATTGAAAATATCAGTTATTGCTCATCTATTGAGTATGAGGAAATGTGCTAGACGTAATACACATTTTATACTCTCTGTAATACTAAGAGTTATTTCACATGAGAGACAACTAAAGCCCAGGGAAATTACATTTTCAAGGCCAAAAAGCTAGTAAGTGTCAGAGCTGGAACTTGAATCCAAGTATCTGTGGTTCCAAAGCTCGGCCTTTTTTCCCCACTGGCATACGCTGAGGATAAGTACATAGATTAAAATAAAAAAATCCACAAATTTAATTATGAATATTTTCAATCCTAAAAATTATATTTCATGAAGTTATAGTTAGTAAGCAAATTCTCATTAGTTAGTTTCTCTTCTTACTGGAAATTCTTCCCATTATCTGCAATGAAAAAATTGCAGATAATGGGAAGAATTACTACATATAAAATTTGTAGTAATTCAAATTACTACATATAAAATTTGTAGTAATTTTATATGTAGTAACTACATATAAAATTTGCTGGTCACAGAAAAAAGTGTTAAATTTAAATCCTTTCATATTTCCAGGTTGCAATTTATATTTTTACCAGAAGGTGGCAGTGTTGTTTTTATTACCACAGTAATGATACTATGCCTCCAGAACCTTTTCCTTTTCTTAATGGAGGAGTATTTCTTGTTCCTTGGTCAAAATTTCATTTGCATTTTTAAATTATCATTGTTCCTATACTTCTGGTGATTTTTTCCAGAATTATTTTTTCATTGCAGATAATGGGAAGAATTTCCAGTAAGAAGAGAAACTAACTAATGAGAATTATTTGCCAGTGCAACTTTCACTACTTCTATTTTTTTTTTCTCATTTGAAAATAGAAAGGCACACATTTCTGATTTCATTGGTTTTCTATCCAGATATTGGACAAGAATGAATTTTAGATAGTCTATATTTTATTTTAAACACCAAATAGCTATTTAAATGATCTTCCATTTAAATAGTATTTCTTATAAAGCATAGAAAAGAAATAGCAAAAATAATAAATTTCTAGGTTTTGACCAGTTAGTCTCTCCTGTGGCAAACATGAATTCTAAAATTATTAACATTTTTACTGTTATACTGGAATTTCCTGCCATTAGTATCTATAAGACCATCTGAAAATAGGATTTTAGAAAATGAATCTGAGGATATCTACACTAATAAAAGAGAAACATGCAAATTAACCATCACTCCGCTACACCTACAAGCCATGTCCACCAGCCAATCAGGAGCAAGTATGCAAATTAACCCAACCAAGATGGCGGCCAGCCATGGAGCTGGAGCAAGCAGGAGGCTTGGGTTGCCCCGGCAATGGAGGAAGCCAAGCTTCCCTCCTGCCCTGGCTGGCCCTGGCCTCTGCTCAAGGCTACAAAGTTTCAATTATAGAAGATAAATAAATCCTAGATACTTGTTTCCAGCCGGCCCTGGCCTCCGCTCAAGGAGGCACTGAAAAAAAAAAAAAAGAAAGAAAGAAAAAAAGGAGGGGCTGGGACCTTGGGTCACTGGGGGGTGATCAGGCCAGGATGGGACAGCAGGGGCCGTTGGGGGTAAGCAGAGCAGCAGGGGGGCCAGTTGGGGGTGAGCAGGCCATCAGTGGGGGGTCAGTTGGAGGTGATCAGGACAGCGTGGGGGGGTGCAGTTTGGAGTGAACAGGCCAGCAGGTGGGCAGTTGGGGGTGAGCAGGCCAGTGGGGAGGGAAGGTGGGAGCGAGCAGGCCAGCAGGGGGGGCAGTTGGGGCAGTTGGGGGTGAGCAGGCTACCACGGGGAGCAGTTGGGGGTGATCTGGCTGGCGGGGGGGCATTTGGGGGCGAGCAGGCTGGCAGCGGGGGGCAGTTGGGGGCGAGCAGGCCAGCAAGCAGAGTGGTTTGGGGCAATCAGGCAGGCAGGCAGGCAGGTGAGCAGCTGGAGCCAGCAGTCCCAGATTGCGAGAGGGATGTCCGACTGCCGGTTTAGGCCTGATCCCTGTAAACCGGCAGTAGGACATCCTTCGAGGGGTCCCAGATTGGAGAGGGTGCAGACTGGGCTGAGGAACAACCCCCCTCCCCCCATGCACGAATTTTGTGCACTGGGCCACTAGTAGATAATACGTTCTCATATTTATTATATACTTTAATTATATACAAGTATGTTTCTAATTCTCAAACCCTTTTTGGCTAGCCAGGAAATGCATTATGTTCTGTAGTTCTCTTACAAACTGTCTCTCGCAAAGTTTCTTTTTAATTCAAGTGGGGCTATAATGTGCAGTGCTGTGACTAGAGTTACTGTCCTCAAAAACATAGTATCTAATTGGTGAAATAAAGCCTTAGCTTGTGCAGAGTTAACAAGTACAACAATTCAAGCTTTAAATAAACGTCAAAACATTCAGCTTCCAGAAACATTCATTGGCCTTTTACTTAATTCCAGGAACTGTTGGATCTCCAAACAGACTATATTCTTCTGGGTCTCATGGACTTTTGTAAGTAGAATTGTGGTTAATCAATTATATTAAAATAGAGTTCACTTTTATCACCAGGCTTTTTATGTAGAGGAGTTTGGTGTCAAGCACAGCACTGATAATACAGAAATATCGATCCTACCCTCACTGCCCCTCCCAAGTCGGTGCTTACAGTCAATAAAGCTCTAAAGAAATATAATATGGAGTGTTGAAATTGTTAGGAGAATGCACAATGGGAGGGACTCAACACGCTTATCTGGAATTTTTATGCAGGAGAATGACAGCTGTGTTAGTGATTTAGAAAGTGATAGATTGACATCAGGTTACAAAGCAAAACCTGATCACAAATGACTTGCACAGCTTTATGCTCAAACTGGTTTAGTTTAGAGCTTGCTCCACACGGGAACAGGCATTTAGAAGCCCTGGACCTGCATCCTAACCTCATTTTCCACAGGCGATCCTGCTTTTTGCTTTACAGAAAGGAGACAGCATTAAATAGGACTCCTTTCAGCTTCTATTTACATTTCTTTACACCCTGTTTACCAATGAACATTTATCTGATTTTCATACCACCTCAGTGGGAAAGAGGCTCTTCTGTTTCAAAGGTAATCTATCAACCTAGTCCCTTTATTTCGTTCTGAGTCCCACTGATCGTCTTTCTCAGGACCTTGCTCAGTATTCTGCAGGATACCTTAAGCTCTTCTCCCTTCCTCTTTCACATCTAAAGAGTTCAAGGTTCTCCCTTCTCTAGAAAATCCACTCACTCCCCTTATGTCTCCTAAATGCCCACCTCCAGCCCTGATCAGCCTCCCATATTCAGGCATATGTATAGTGGACATGTCACCTTGGGTAAAGTGACCAGACGTCCCGCTTTTGGCGGGACAGTCCCGATTTTTAACAATTTGTCCCACGTCACGCAGCGTTTTAAAAAAGTCCCGATTTTTGGAAAGAATGCACAAGCTAGGGAACGGTGGGACAACGGGAAGGGAATGTACGGTTTTCAGCGGCCATGTGCCTATTTAGCCAGGATATGAGTTTTATATTATTTTTGTTAATTTTATAATGTTAAACTTTACTAATAACAAATAATTGTTGAGAACTGATTATCGAGAACTGCTTATCAAAGTTCGCATTGTTGATCAGTTGTTAGAATTCGACCACCATTGTTTGGACTTAATGAACAATGGCATATTTTGGGATTGGCAATGACGAAAACATTTTGTAACTGTCTCTCAGACGATACACATCGTACTGTGTGCTAGTAAGCTAGTTAAACAAGTGATGTCATTACAAATCAGCTATTCAGATAATTTAGGTAAGTAATTTATTTATTTATTTCATAAATACATAAATTTTCTTGAATTTAGCAGACAGTACTCGTATTATTTATATTTTATAGTGGCGGCAAAAAGTCTAGCGCCGGCCTTGAAAGTGACACTTACGACTTACGTTACAGCAAATTCAGAGGAAAAATAATACAAGTTAGTATTGTTATTATTTAGAAAGAAATATAGGATTAAAATAATTTTTAAAATATAGTTACTTTATAACAATCAAATTAATTTAATTTATAAACTAACAATAAAATGTTAATGTAATTATGTACCTACTTACTGTGTTTTTAAGCAATATGTATATAATAATTTATAATATAATTTTAAATTATTTTTTTTAGATTTTTAACATAATGAGTAAGAAAAGAGGATGCAAATTCAACAATGATCTAAGAAGTGAATTTCCTTTTATTAAAAAACCAAAAGCGATTACAATATAGACCAAATTTTTAATCAAGAACCCCCACCCCCAGGGCCGAAACCGGTTTAGTTCAGTGGATAGAGCGTCGGCCTGTGGACTCAAGGGTCCCAGGTTCGATTCCTGTCAAGGACATGTACCTTGGTTGCGTGCACATCCCCAGTAGGAGGTGTGCAGGAGGAAGCTGATCATGTTTCTCTCTCATCGATGTTTTTAACTCTCTATCCCTCTCTCTTCCTCTCTGTAAAAAAATCAAGAAAATATATTAAAAAAAAAAAAAAAGGAACCCCCCCGCCCCTGGTCAATGGTGTCCCGCTTTACCAATGTTAAAATCTGGTCACCTTACCCTTGGGCTAAATCACAGGCAGCATAAACTCCCGTTTGCAGCAACTGGGCTCACCATCCACCCTGTCTCCTCCCCCAAGTTGGGCCTCTCTTTTCGTGTTCTCCACTTTGGGTAATGGCTGTACCCAGCTGACTCCCAGACTCCCTCTGCTTTTGCATTGTAAACCCATCAACAGTCCTATTCTAAAACCCTAAATAATCCCTATCTTGACAACAGGCTATAACCCAGCAACAAATATTGGGGCCATAATTTCAAGGAAAGTATAACATATAAACATAGTTTTAAATTTCTTCAATAAATATGTATTGGGTTATACCATATGAAAGCAGAATTCACAGAATGCCATATCTAGATTAAACTGAATTTTTATTTCTCCATTATCTATATATATTGTCAAGAAACAATTGAATTCAGAAAAAATCAAGAATTATAATACACTAAATTAAATTTCTTGGCTTCATTTTCATTTTCAAATAAAAATTATGATAATTTAGTCATCTGAAATATGAATCACTTGCTGATATCAGCTCAAAATGGAAATGCTTATTTTCTTGAATTCTTCTTTTCCTGCTCCACAGCTGATTGGCTAGAGCCAGTCCTGGGGAAAAGCTATGAAATAAAATAGGTGGTTTTGAGTATTTTAAAAATAATTTCACCAGGCATTAGGGTGTCAAAGCAAAAATTGTACTGGGCATATTTAAACAGGTAAGAAAGACTTTATTCACAAGAGATTAGAACTCAGTCTCTCAACTCCACAGAAACAAAAAGCAGTATATATATATAGATATATCTATATATCTATATATTCATCTATATCTATCTATCTATCTATCTATCTATCTATCTATCTATCTATCTATCTAGATAGCACCCCATTCCCCAGGCCCCCAATTTCTGTGGAAGAATAGGAGCCTCATCTCAGTGGGTTCCCTGATCTGCATTGTAAATATATATATATTTTTTAAGAGGTGAGGAGAGGGAGACATCACAGGCCATCTGTGTTTTCTAACTGGCTTTAGCCAAAAAAAAAAGTAAACTTTTTCTTATCTTCATGACAGGAGGCAGTTTTACAATGCAGATCAGGGAACCCACTGAGATGAGGCTCCTATTCTTCCACAGAAATGGGGGGCCTGGGGAATGGGGTGCTATCTTCCTAGGTTGTAAAACAGGCAAGAAACTTTTACAAATATTTACACCTCAAAAGGCAGAGAGAATTTACAATGACCAGGTTTCCAAAGTACTGTAAAGGCTCTAAGAGAGGGAGTCAGGGCCGAGTCAGCAAGAAGCTTTTCTAACATTGAGGCGAGCTGAGGGAATGTTAAGGCTGTCTCTTGGTCAAGGGGATGCAAATTCTTTGACTTCATTTCAAGTTGCCCTAAAGTCTCTCTGAGCACATTTTATACAGCATATCTGTGTAGTTGCTTGATGTTTGATTTTGGATTTAGGGAATCTGTGACATCATAGCCCTTCTTAAGTTTTATTCTGACATATCCTATTACTTTATAATTAAACAGCACCTCTGTCAATGGATTTGTGTTTTTAATCAAAAGAGTATAATAGAACAATTAGTTGCTAGGAACTGTGAAAAACGAAGCCACCGTGTCCTTAACAGACATTGAGTTTGACTCTTTACATTCTCAGTGAAGAAGAGAACGCATAAAAGACTGCTGTGAACAGAAGAGGCAGCGGAATCACAGGCTCAGACACACTGAAGCTAATTACGTACAGTAAATGGTTTGAATGTGGGCCAATAAGAGATTGGGCAGTAAGCATATTAAAGACACTATAATAGAAGACATGAAATGAGACAAAAGAAATGAAGGATGGAAATGTAATGCACGGAAGGAAAGCCATACGGGAGATTAAGAAAATTACATTGCTATTGTGCTTCATTCCAGTTACAGTGAATGACCTTCTTTGGCAATGGTTCATGAATCCAGTCTTGTAAGAGAACACAGACACATACAATGGCATATAGGTTAGCTTCTTTCTGCCTTTCTGCTTCTTTCCTTATTCATCCTTCAGTAATTAGCTGCATTGCAGATATGCGCTATTTGCACATAAAACCGTAAAAAATGGAGATGCAATAGGCATCATTCAGCTACAGACTTTTCCAGTGTCACATCCTCTTCACTAGTCATGAAACTGCTGGATTTATACATTAATAGCTGTTTAATTGATGAAGAAATATGTTGTACTGGATTAAAGGGGTCCATTTGCCTGCGCATCAAAGCCCAGTAAGACATGAACAGGAGCTTGTAGCAAAGAAAGTACGGGTTTATTTCAGGAAGGGGCCCAGAGACAGGTTAGCTGATGCCAAAGACCTGGCTCCCTGGTGGCTTCTAGGGGGGTGCTTATATAGGGGACACATCATTAATCATGGTGAGGACGGCAGTTTGGGTCAAGGTCAGGGTTGTGTTCTGCACTGATTGGTTGGTGCCAGGGTATAGGGGTGGCTGGTCCTGATGTCAGGGGCTTTGAAAAAGTTTCTTGACCAGAGTAATAGATATACATGGGAACAGAACGCCTTATTTTTATGCTCAGAAGCACAACCTTACATTTTTTAATTGAAAACTAAATACTGGCAGCTTATAGCATGAAAATAATCAGGAGTTGCTCAGAAAGGCAAGCTCTGTGAGTCATTCATACAGGATAAATTTTAGATCAATATGTGCCTTAGTAGTTATGGACTCCAAAGATCTTTGTTCAAAAATCTGTGTGTAAGTAACAGTAAAGCACTGTGAAAACCAAAGTAATCATTGTTCCTCTGTTACTGATAAGCCGTATTAAGCTATGAGGCTGAGAAAATGAGAAATAACTTACTAAAATCATCACTGAGTTCATTTAATATCTAGATACCAGAGGCTTTAACATTAAACTAATCATAAGAACACAGTTCATTACACTGCTAAGATTCTAGTACTACCACGAGAGATAATAAGCCTGAAGAATCTTCTAAAAAAAATCCTCGCAGTCTTTTTTTCCCCTTTTTCCTCTTGCTAGTAAATTTCTAACATGCTTTTATTGCATTTGTTTTCTCTAGTTACAGAAATGCTAGGCACCTGTACTGGAAATGTGACATTGATTAGAAGAACAACACTTGCTATCCCAGAAATAGCTAACTTTTGCAATGGCAGTGTTATTTTAGGTTTTTGCTAAATTCCAAAAAAATTAAAACAAGATTTTTATTAAACAAAGGCAAGGGAAATTCATCTGACCATCTGACTGTGTTATTATGGGGTATGTGACAATGAATACAATAACTAAGGTTACAAACTAGTTTTCAAAATAACTTGTTTTCAATAACTTTGAATTAATTAAAATAAAACCTAGTTTTGATTTCAGTCTTTGAACATTTGTTCTCAGACTTTCCTGAGAGTAATGATTCTGAAAATAGAAGAACAATTTATTCAGCAATATTGAAAAACAGATGTTTTAGGGAATGTCTACTTTTGTAACTATTAATCTATATATTTTCTCATATAACCACTCTTAAATCAGTGATGGATGAAACTTAACATTGCAAAACCAAATAAACTTTTGGTACATCTCCAAGTTAATGTTATAGGCAAATGATCTTGGATAAATAATCTGATTGGAAAACTAGCATAATTACATTAGTTTAATAAAAATACAGATAACAACGTAGTAATATCTAGTTCTTTAACCTTTAAGTTTATTCTCTTTTGGAGAGGGGAGGGGGTGGCTCTATTCTTCTTGCCTCTTGGATGTCCATTTTTCTCTTGTTCCCAGTTTCCTTGTTTATACTGTTTAAGGGTCACCCACATCAGTTCTCGAGTTCCATACACACATACTGATTGTTCCATTAGCTTCACATACCCAGTGCTATTGAAACTGGACTTAGAGTCTACACATTGCTCTTCTTTCCAACTGTATGTATTCTATTACTCACTTCTGAGTCACACAGATTTAAGTCGTCTTACATGTTTTGGACTCTTTAGCATTCTTCACTGTACAAAGAAATTGTCAACGCCCAGCCACATGTCCTCAGCCCATCCCAAGGAGGCTACTCACAGACAGCTGCCACACTTACTGGCATCTTGGACTTCTCTGGCCACGGGAGCAGTTTTGACCTAGGAATAGAGCAGACTGGCAGTGTCAGGAAGTCGATTGCTTATAATTTAAACTAATACTTTAAACTAACATTTAAAATGTATAAACTATACAGACTGAAAATATTCAAGTTAGTCCTCTAAACGAAGGTTTTTGGTGATTTTGCAGAAACTACATATTCACAATTTTATATACTCAGCTACTGATTGATGGAAATATCAGAGACAACCTTGCAAAACATCTGTCAGAAAATGAAATTTCCAAGTGCCCTCACAGGGCTAACATAAAACACATATTTCTTTTTATCATATTGCCCATTTTTGAAAGGAAGATGTGGAAATCGCTGTCTTAAACAAATCATACAAATTACATTTCTTGCCACATAAATCTAGTGAATGGGTCCCCTATCCACCCTGTTTCCTTCCTAGGGCATTATCTGCCAGTCATTTTGTTTCATGGCATATTTATTATGAGCTTGCTATTTTCCACGTGGCTTATCTATGACCCCTAAGCAATAAAGAAAGGTCATGACTAAAATGATGACGGAGCACCATGAGTGGGGAGAGGAGCCGCACACTGGAACTTGATCTGGGGCGCCTAGCCCAGAGGACTTTAAATCTTCCATACGGAGACGGTGCTGAAAGAGTTCTGGTCTCCTGGCAGAGAGGCTCCTGTGGCCCAGGCAGAAAGTATGTCAGGGACCTCGCGTAAATCATTGCCAGGGACAGAACGCTGACATGTGATAAGTTCATTGGTCATGCTTTCAGTTCTGCTCTTGACTTAGTCATGATTGTGCCTCAGAAATATAGGGTAGAGAACATGCATCCCAATCACACATGTTCCTGAAACCAATGCAGGTGTCTTCATATGCAGTAACTTCTTTAG
Source organism: Cnephaeus nilssonii (assembly GCF_951640355.1). Taxonomy (NCBI): domain Eukaryota; kingdom Metazoa; phylum Chordata; class Mammalia; order Chiroptera; family Vespertilionidae; genus Cnephaeus; species Cnephaeus nilssonii. The sequence continues at coordinate 57,066,055 of NC_137073.1, forward strand.
TCCACACAACCTGTTGGGGAGGGTTCAATAGAGAAGGAAGTGGAGATTTGAGAAAGTTAAATGACTGTAAATCAAACAGTCTATAAAATGAGTGAAATAATACATTTTGGAGCTGTGTATACCCAGTAATAAGAAGACCTCACTCTTTCTTTCTTGCACACAACACACACAAAAGGGATCTTTTTGAGGCTGCTTTGGACTCAGCAAATAATTGTTCTGAACAGCTCTATAACTAAGCATAGTCCAGGAAATGTTTCAATCCTTAGAGATAATAATATCATGCATCACAAAATTTACTGTATATTAGCAGAAACCGTTGGTAAGGAGAAGAGCACAGGAAATTATCAAGATTATATGACAACATTTTTTCATAAATAAACGGAAAGAGCAATATAAAACATCAATTATAACCAACATTTATCTTTTTAAACTTTTACTTCACAAAATACATCAGAAATGAAGTTGTTGCATCAAAGCTAACTAGCCCAGCCCTGCCACAGTCAGGGGATTTAGGATGGAAAAGGAATACTAGTTCCCCTCCAGGTGCCTCTTCATACTCCTCTAATCTCCACTTGACCTTCTACCCACCTTCTCTATCCATTCATTCTCGGCTTTTATCACTGCTGGCAATTTGAAGAGTTGGGGAGTGTTGAACAATACTGAGAGATACTCTGCAGGATTGTCGTCCTCTTGAAAGAGAATTGCGTTACTTTTACTCCTTTGGCCTTTGTTTTACTTCCCAATATCCTATTTCCGAAAAAGAACCCTCTGGAAGATTTGGTTCTGCCCCCCCGCCCCTTCACCACACTTGAAATAATATCTTCATTAGACCATGTTTTTTCAAAGGACAGAGAAAAGACTTGGCTGCAAGATTTTGTTTGCCCATCCTGCAAAACTCTTAGCAAGGAAATCCTGCAGGTCTGGCTGCAGCCTTGCGATTGGAGAAGGATACATTACAGAGAGCACACGCACACTGACTGCTTTCCTTATTCCCGACAACAAGGTTGCTCGAAAGTTCCAAATTCAGAACTTAACACGAAAGGTCTGATGATTTGTCTTTCTTTTTTTCATGATGAAATACATTATATTCTGTGGAATTGGTAGTTAAAAGGAATAAATATTAGGAAATGGAGATCTCAATTAAGAGCACTCTTTTATTTTTAATTAACTATGTCTGTAAATAAAAGGAGCTCTTAAAAGGCGAAAGATTTATGCGATCTGAAGAGAAACCAGAGTTAAAAAAAGGAGCTCTTAAATGCACTCATTATTCTTTGTTTAATGGTGAGATTTAAAGAATTTAAAAGTAACCATAGATCAGGACATGGATGCTTGCACACTACTCACATATCCCTCAATTAGAGTGAAATTCTGAGAAAAAAAAAGTGGATTTAAGTAACAAAATATGGTATTCTTATCATAAAAATATAGTATCAATGCCTTGTAATAATGACTACCATAATAATGTTGTATTCATTCTTTGTTTTGAATATTTGGCTCTGTTCTTTTATATTACTTATCTGTAACTTTAGGAATGCAGATGTTTGTACTTTCCACTTTCACAGTATTCAAATGTTTAGAGAGTTTTGAATCACTGCTTTCAAGAATGAGGCTGCTGCCGAAACCGGTTTGGCTCAGTGGATAGAGCGTCGGCCTGCGGACTCAAGGGTCCCAGGTTCGGTTCCGGTCAGGGGCATGTACCTTGGTTGCGGGCACATCCCCAGTAGGAGGTGTGCAGGAGGCAGCTGATCGATGTTTCTCTCTCATCGATGTTTCTAACTTTCTATCCCTCTCTCTTCCTCTCTGTAAAAAATCAATAAAATATATTAAAAAAAAGAAAAGAAAAAAAAAAGAATGAGGCTGCTCTTCAAGTAGCAAAAAGTTAAATAGATAAATAGCAAGGGGTCTTTGCAAAAGCATTATTATAGTAAAAAGAGATCATGGAATCTGGGGTTTCTGGAAAGTTCTTGACATCATTATTCAATCTTTAAAGGTTAATTCTAATAGAAGAACTTTAAAATTAATGAAAACATAAAGTGAAATTATATTTATAAAGTACTGCCATAATTCCAGATTCTTGCTGCTCATCTCTGTCATTGATGTTTTATAAGAGTTATATGGGAAAATGGAGATTAATTTCTATCTCCAGTTGTAATATTTTAGAAGTGGGCCCAGCAGCAAATAATGAGAGAAAGATTGCCTTCAGAATAATGCAAATAAACTTTGTGTTTTCTTTTGTAACATCACTGTAGTACAAAGATGACATGGGATAGCCATTATGAGCAACGGCAAGTCTTATTTAATCTAAAAGCAAGGAAAAAGTGCTTTCCTATCATAATGGATAACATGTAATGTCATAAAAGCAAGAACAAGCCTACTGAGGGTGGAAAAGCTACTTTACCCAAACAAATTTTCTTTCTCATTTTAACATCATCCAGCTCGGCAGCCACATGCTTAAAAACTCCGTTAGATCATTGCTAGTATTCCCAAGTTTGCATTTTATCATTTGAAATTTGGAAATGGGAAAGCTAATATTAAGAAAAAGCAAAGTAAATTCCTAACCTTACAAATAAATCCAGCTATTTGAATTTTTTTTTTTAATTCTATGGGGCTGCATTATTTGTTCCTACTAGAGTAGTTCCAAATTTTTCTACTTTCTACTAGAGTCTAATCCTTTTATTAATCTTCTATTTAAAGGTTAAAAGTTGCACGAGTTTATTTTATTTTTTTCTATCTTGATATATCGAAAGGGTACAGAATTGTAAGGCTAGGCATTGGACTACCATCCTTTCTTCACAAAATGAATTTTATAGGAATAAGAAATACTATGTGAAATCATGTACTAGGGTTGAACATTTATTTTTTTATAGTTAAATGTTTGAATTAAAGTGCTTCTTTACTTTTTATAATATATCTGATTTTTCTGTCCACTGCCTTGACGCTGTAGGGGGGACAGAGTTCTCATGATCTCCCAACCCCATTTCAGTAAATTAATTTACAATACAGTAAACTCATTCTAATTCGGCAAGTTAAACAATTTTACTTTAGGTCACTTGATAACTAATTCTTTAGGGCATGATTTGATATTTCAAAAGAATTTCATCATCATAAGCTATTTGCCAGGATGCCATCTGGTACACATGATATGGGGCTCTTATGTGATCACCTAGTAGTGTCAGGAGCCAAGATCTCTGGAATCAAGTGATTTTGTCTGGTTTCTGCTTTGGAGTGACTGCTCCTATATATTCCTTAAATTAGTGACTGCTGTGCTGATTCATGGATGTTTGTGCTGTTAAAAGATAAATAGAAATTTAAAAAGATAAGGCATATTAAAAATTGTAAGAGTTTATTTGAGCAGAAACTGATTTCAATCAGGCAGCATGGTTAGGATGCTCCAGTGACAAGAGCTGGGGAGAGGCTTTTATAGAAAAAAGGCAGAAGCAAAGTTAAAAAAATTGTTGATTGGCTCTAGCTAAAGCCTAGTTGGGTGTTTGTAACCCCTTGTCCTTAGGTTTCAATTCTGTAACCTGGAGGGATTTGCAGGCTTAGATTTTGGCTTACTTACATAGGCTGCCTTAGGACTAGTGCCACCTCAGTCTCATGGCCTCCTTGTTTAGTTAATTAAACAGGGAATTATGCTGAGATTTACTATTGGCGTGCATGCGTTCCACCTTTTGCCACCAATCATGAAGTCTCTACACATAGAGTTTTCTTGATACCAATCCCTCACTCTTCTGCTGATCCACTGTGTCTCTCTGCTAGGGTGCAACAAAACTGCTGGCACCCTTCCACAGCTTCCACAGTTCGGGGCAACCTGAGGCTACCTCTCTAACTACGTCCGTCTTCCAGTACTGTATGATCCTGACCTGCCATGTTGAATATGACCTCATGAAAGCTCTCCCGAGAGGTGGGGTAAGCAAACTACTGCCTGTAGGGCTGCCTGATACTGTAAAGAACGTTTTATTGGAACACAGCCACACATATTCATTTGTGTGTTGTCTGTGGCTGCATTCATGCTTCAAGGGCAGAGCTGAGTAGTTGTGACAGAAATGATAGATGCCACAGAGCCTAAAATATTTAATACCTGGGCTTTTACAGAAAAGATTTGTTGACTCATCCCCTAGAGGCTTGTAGCCTTCCCAGGGTATCCTGGGTAAACATGTCACTGTCCTCTCTCCTTCTCTCCTGTTTCCAAGTTCCACCATTCCAAACAGGAACTTTCCAGAAAGGAAAAATGAGGACATAGGTTGCTCCCCCTCACTGCCTTCCTGTCTCCTCTATTTAAATGTCAGGGAACATGGCGTAGGTGTGGGGTGTGGGGTGGATTCTCTTCTTGTCTGGTAGGAGTTCCCTTAAATCAATGTCTCCTTACTGTAATGGTATTTACCCTGTTTCCTATCTTGAGATCCTAGTGGCAGGAAGGGATTGGGAGGGAGAAGCAAGCTTACAAAGAGGAGAATATAAATCAGGAGATTTTCAACAAACATTGTACTTGTTACACATGGCCTGCTTTTATTTCCCTACTTGTATAAATAAATGCCAATAACTAGGCATGTGAAAGAGTAGATTGTTACTTCATTCTTCTCAGTAATGCAAAAACATTCACTTGAATTATTTTTCTCAAATTAAGTAAAACATCGTAATTACGAATGATCAGATAAGAGGAAAATAAATCAGGAAGACATTTTAAGATTAATATTGTGATATTAGCAACCATGTGGAATGTTCAAATTGTGTTTCTACCACACATGGAGTTCTATCAGCTCTTTTCTTTCTATTCTTACACAGTTGGGGAGATATATATATAATCTTTATTCTATCTGTCAACTCTAAATTGTATAATGCCATATACATTAGGAGTGGATATTCAACTACATTTAGGGTAATTTATATAGAATAGTGTAATAGACTTTAGTGATGAGAAGATAGTAAATATCTTTAGTTATGCAATTTAGGAAACATCTGAATGAGATGTTTCTAGTAGCCACAGTATGTACTTATTTTTTCACTATAATTTTATGCTACAGTAAAGATCAAAACCAACATTCACAGATATTAGGTCTAATCCAAATAGTTTTTTTTATTATCTCTTTAGCTAAGCCTAGTCAGCTTTACCAGTGGAATTCTTAGGAATAGTGTGTAGAATCAATCTTTTTAAAATCATAATTTAGCCCAGTTGGTGTAGCACAGTGATTGAGCATCAACCTATGAACCAAGAGGTCACTGGGTGATTCCTGGTCAGAGCACATGCCAGACCAACCCCCAGTAGGGGGCATGCAGGAGGTAACTGATCAATGATTCTCATCATGTCAATGATCAGGCATGTCAGGATCAGGTCATCATCATTGATGTTTCTCTCTTCTTCTCTAAAATCATTAAAAACATATTTAAAATTCATAATTTATATTATCCCATCAAACATACTTATTTACATGTTACTCTACATCCTATCAAGGTGGATCCACTGCTGTTTATATTATTATTAATTGGGGTATGGTTTGGTCATAATCTTTATATCATAAATTATTCACACAGCATCTTGCTTGTATGTTTGAAATTATAACTGTTACCTGATTTCCAGGATTTCCATGAGCTGATCAAAAGCTGTTTCAATTTGTCAGCCAAATGTTGTGTGTTTGTCTTCTTCATAAAGAAGGCTTTAAGGTTCAACTTAAAATGATTTTAAAATTCCCTCATTCTTCTCTCACTACTAACCTCTACTCACTCTTCCCACTCCTAAGTTGAACTATTTTATCTCAGATTTTTCTGAGGAAATCTGAGCAATCCAAAGAAAACTACCTTATTTTCCCATCTGCAAATCTGCAAACCTACTTGCTTCACTATATTTTTGCTCTACATTCTTTTTTATTTTCCATTAAAAACAATCCTCCTAGTTTCACGTGTCATTTAGCTAGTGTTGCATGATCCCTTTTATAGCAAAAGTCATCCAAAGATTAAAAATACTCATTTTCTCTCCATAGTCACTTCCTATTCTCTCCTCAACCCTCTCTAATCAGAGTTTCATTTCAATTACTCCATTCAAATTACTCCTGTATAAGTGCTTTGTGATCTCCATCTTTGAGAACCAATGGACAATCCATGGTATTCTTTTTCTAGAGCTCTTAATATTTAACACCATTGATCTATATTTCCTTTTAATAATACATATATATTTTTAATCTGGCTTATGTGCTGCAACCCTCTTCAGAATCCTGCACAGTTTTCCTCTTACTTCACTAATAGCTACTTTTCAGATCATTTTTCTGGTTTCTTCTCTTCTGAATCACTAAATATTGGGGTGCTCATCCCCATGTCTTTCCTTTTTATCTATTTATACTCACATTCTACATGCTCTGTTCTATCTCATAACTTCAAATACCATCTCTATACTTGTAATTCCCACTTTATATCGCAAGCACTCACTGTGTTACTGAACTCAGTAAGTATAAATGCTTGCTTGATTTTCTGTACTTGAATGTCTACTAGAGCTCTCTGTGAAATTTTATTATCCTAATCCTCTTTTCCCCCAAAACCTGATAGTCCCTCAGTCTCAATATAAGCCTTCTATTTTCACAACCTGATCATGAGCAGTAGTCATCTCAATTTTCAAAAATACATCCTGAACTCATTTCTTGTACTGCCACTATATTGTCCCAGTTACATAGCCTCTCATCTGAGTACTGTAATAGTTTCAGCCCAATTCATACTTCACGTAGAGTACTTCACAAGAACTTCAAGTAACTCTACTAACTGAGGGAAAGACATAAGAGTGAGGCAAGGGGTCTGGCTGGTATAGCTCAGTGGTTGAGCATCAACCTATGAACCAGGAGGTAATGATTCAATTCCCGTCAGTGTACATGGCCTGGTTGCGGGCTCAATCCCAATTGAGGGGCGTTCAGGAGGCAGCCGATCAATGATTCTCTCTCATCATTGATGTTTTTATCTCTCTCTCCTTCTCCCTTCCTCTCTGAAATCAACAAAAACATATATCCTCTCTAATAAAATGGTAATATGCAAATTAACCATCACTCTGCTACATAAGCCACGCCCACCAGCCAAGCCACGCCCACCAGCCAATCAGGGCGAGTATGCAAATTAACCGCATCCAAGATGGCTACAGCCACAGAGAGCAAGGTTTCCCAGGTAACAGAGGAAGCCAAGCTTTCCAATAGCCGTTGCAGGCCTAAGCCTCCACTCAAGCTACAAAGTTTCAATTATAGAAGGTAAACAAATTCAAACAAATGGCGGCAGAATGGAGCTTGAGAGAGCAGGCCAGGGTTGCCACCGGCAACAGGGGAAGCAAAGCTTTCCGCACACCCTGGCTGGGCTCACCCGCTTAAGGCTACAAAGTTTCAATTATAGAAGGTGAATTAACTGCCACAGAAATGGCTGCCGCCCTGGAGGGAGCAGCAGGCTTGGCTCCGCTCCAGGCTACAAAGTTTCAATTGTAGAAGGAAAATAAATTCCAGATACCAGGCCTCCGCTTAGGTTGCCAGGGGGCGTGGCCAGCCTGCAAACCACCACAGGCCCCTCGCTCAGGCTGCCCCACGCTCCAAGGGAACCCCACTCTGATCCGGGACACCCTTCAGGGCAAACCAGCTGGCCCCCACTCCTGTACCAGGCCTCTATCCTATCTAATAAAAGAGTAATATGCAGATTGATCATCACTGCAACACACAATATAGCTGCCCCCATGTGGTCAAAGATCCTGTCCCCATGTGGACACAAGATGGCCACCACAAGATGGCCAGCAGGAGAGGGCAGTTGGGAGGCACCCGGCCTGCAAGGGAGGGCAGTTGTGAGGGACCAGGCCTGCAAGGGAGGGCAGTTGAGAGGGACCAGGCTTGCAAGGAGGGCAGTTGGAGGTGATCAACCCTGCAGGAGAGGGCAGTTAGGGGTGACCAGGCTGGCAGAGGAGGAAAGTTGGGGGCAAACAGGCTGGAAGGGGAGCAGTTAAGCATCAACCAGGCTGGCAGCGGAGTGGTTAGGGGGTGATCAGGCTGGCAGGCAGAAGCGGTTAGGGGCAATCAGGAAGGCAGGCAGGCAAGCAGTTGGGAGCCAGCAGTCCTGGATTGTGAGAGGGATGTCCGACTGCCCGTTTAGGCCCGATCCTAATCGGGCCTAAACGGGCAGTCCGACATCCCTCCAGGAGTCCCAGATTGGAGAGGGTACAGGCTGGGCTGAGGGACAACCCCCCTCCGTGCACGAATTTCGTGCACCGGGCTTCTAGTATATATATATATTTATATATATATATATATATATATAATATATATATATATATAAATATATATATATATATATTTTTTTTAAAGAATAAGGCAAAGGAAGGAAAATAAACTTGGAGGGACAGGGTCATTTGTGATCACTTTTATTAACTTCTGATTAAGTATGAGAACTAAGGATGCAAGAGTGTCTATGACTTAAATAGCTTTAGATGGAAAGGTATGGGGTATTACAAACTCTACTACAAACCCTAATAGGATATAAGACAAAAATTCTGTGCAATGACAATTTTCAGTGTTATAAGTGACATGGTTTAGGTTGTAGAGTTGAATGGGAGAAATACTACTTCATTTATATTACATTTAGGAAGACAAGGGCTCTGGACTTAAATATGACAGGTAAGATGCAAAGGTGGGATACCACTTTAAAGCTGATGTGAAGTAGGGACAGTCAGTTGTTGGGGAAGGCCATTGAGAAGACAAGAAGATGTGAAGGCTGGTTTGACTCCCAAACTGGGCTGGGGCAATTGGAGGCTCTCACTCCCTCCATTGTGCCCCTCTGCCTTCCCTATACTAGAGGCTGCCCAAGCACACAGCCTTGAGACAGAAATGTGTTAGTGAGACAATGGACTGGGTGACTAAACTCAATTAAGGCCTCTATATAAACTTTTTATGATTTGATGGGTGGGTGCAGAAATCTACTTGTCTTACAGACTCATAAGTTCCCTTGCTTATTAAACCTGCCACCTACCAACCTGGAGTGCTCTGGCTTTTTCTTCAGTCTCTCCCGGCCCCTGAGAATGGAGCCAGTTTCAGATCACACCCGGGAAGCTCCCAAAGAGGTTGCCACCCAATATCAATCTATACACTTAATTAATACGCTTCTACTTATTTAGAATAACTTTTCCACTGCAAGGACTGAACTTCACACAATTCCACCCACTGTGTAATATCTACATTTCATGAAAAGCTCTGATATCCCAAGTCCCCTCCAATGGCAATAATGGTTCTTACCCAGTCTGCTCACACACTCTTGTTTTCACACATTCCGTTTTATCCTGAATGATCCCTCTTGCCACTGGAAACAGGTTAGGATAATGAGAACTACGAAGCTCCTTTGACTAGATCTCTGACGAGGTCTAGGATTGTTCAGTTAAATCATTCTGATGTCCGGCCCCAGGCAGTGGTGAGGAAATAAGGAAGGACAGCGGCTGAAAATGTTCTGGCTGCTCTCAGATCCTTTCAAGTACCTGGTCCGCTCTGAGAGCACTGGGAGAAGAACTCTGACTTTTCTTTCTCCACTTTATTTCCTCCTATAGTAGGAAATGATGTCTTTCATTTAAAATATTTTGCTTCTCATATATTTCTCCTTGACCTCCTTAGACTAGAAAGTGTGTATGTGGGGGGGTGGCGGGGTGTGGGGTGTGGGGGGGGGGGGGCGGGTAAGCAGCCATGAAAGAAATGAAACTGAAAAACAAAGTATGTGATAAGAACCAAATTGCAGGTAACAAAATAGCCTCAATGACGTTTATGAAAAATGAGGATATATTTTGCTTTAAAAACTGAAGAGGAGGAAATTTCATTATTGAAATAGCTCATCCTCATGGCTATTACCATGTGTACTGTCAACATAAGAAACATCCAAACCTATAGATCATTTTTATGAGTTTATTTGAGCCAATCTGAGGACAATTGCCAGGAAGCAAAATCTCAATCTGCTCCAGAGAATGGCAGATTTGCAGCTTGTTTTATACATTAGAGTAAAAGCAGGAGACATAAGGAACATCACATGCAATTCATTGGTGATAGATTAGGGAGGCGGGAGGAAGGGAAGTCTGGATAAACAATAAAATGGAGGTAAAGACACATACTTCTTTTACATTGGTGCCTACAGGATAGTTAACAATTAACATTTACAGCACATAGAGTTAAGGTAATGAAGGGTTCTGTGGTCTCATGCTCAGTGGGAGGTTGTGTCCTGAGGAGTGTGGAAAGGAAGTGACTCTGACATTCCAAGGGTGTGTTATCTCAGATGCAAAAAATGACTTCTTGGACAGGCTCACTTAAGTCAAAGATTTACCTTTGTCAAGGAAGCTAATGGCCCGAGATGTGACTGCCTACCATGACTTGCTTTTAGTTGGAAATTTTTATGTTCATACCATTGTATGTGGTTACTTTCGATTTCTGCAGGCCTCTCCTGAGCTGGTCAGGTTTTAATATGTGGGAGAGTGTCAGAGACACCAGGTCAATTCTCGGCGGTGGGGCAGAGAGAGAAGCCATGAGAGGTTGTGGGTGTATAAGAATGAGTCTTTATTGCAGTAGCCAGTGGCCATATAGCCATCAGACAAGACAGTTCTTCACAGCAAAGTCCATATACAGACAGGCAGCCAGACACCAGCTGGTAAATACAAATCCTTCCCATAAAGCAGCATTAGTCTCTGTACCCACAGTTACTGTCTGTGCAGCTGCATGATGCCTCTAGACTAAGGTGACCAGATTTTAACATTGGTAAAGCGGGACACCATTGACTGGGGGGGTTGGGGGTGGGGCGGGGGGTTCTTTTTATTTTTTTAAAATATATTTTATTGATTTTTTACAGAGAGGAAGAGAGAGGGATAGAGAGTTAGAAACATCGATGAGAGAGAAACATCGATCAGCTGCCTCTTGCACACCCCCTATTGGGGATGTGCCCGCAACCAAGGTACATGCCCTTGACCGGAATCGAACCTGGGACCCTTGAGTCTGCAGGCCGACGCTCTATCCACTGAGCCAAACAGGTTTTGGCCCGGGGGGGTGGGGGGGGTTCTTGATTAAAAATTTGGTCTATATTGTAATCACTTTTGTTTTTTTTCATAAAAGGAAATTCACTTCTTAGATCATTGTTGAATTTGCATCCTCTTTTCTTACTCATTATGTTAAAAATCTAAAAAAAATAATTTAAAATTATATTATAAATTATTATATACATATTGCTTAAAAACACAGTAAGTAGGTACATAATTACATGAACATATTTTATTGTTAGTTTATAAATTAAATTAATTTGATTGTTATAAAGTAACTATATTTTAAAAATTATTTTAATCCTATATTTCTTTCTAAATAATAACAATACTAACTTGTATTATTTTTCCTCTGAATTTGCCGTAACGTAAGTCGTAAGTGTCACTTTCAAGGCCGGCGCTAGACTTTTTGCCGCCACTATACAATATAAATAATACGAGTACTGTCTGCTAAATTCAAGAAAATTTATGTATTTATGAAATAAATAAATAAATTACTTACCTAAATTATCTGAATAGCTGATTTGTAATGACATCACTTGTTTAACTAGCTTACTAGCACGCAGTACGATGTGTATCGTCTGAGAGACAGTTACAAAATGTTTTCATCATTGCCAATCCCAAAATATGCCATTGTTCATTAAGTCCAAACAATGGTGGTCGAATTCTAACAACTGATCAACAATGCGAACTTTGATAAGCAGTTCTCGATAATCAGTTCTCAACAATTATTTGTTATTAGTAAAGTTTAACATTATAAAATTAACAAAAATAATATAAAACTCATATCCTGGCTAAATAGGCACATGGCCGCCGAAAACCGTATATTCCCTTCCCGTTCTCCTGCTGTTCCCTAGCTTGTCGTGCATTCTTTCCAAAAATTGGGACTTTTTTAAAACGCTGCGGGACGCGGGACAAATTGTTAAAAATCGGGACTGTCCCGCCAAAAGCGGGACGTCTGGTCACCTTACTCTAGACCCCTCGCTTTACATAGCAATAGTACCTGAGCTCTCCTTTAGAGGTGCAACCTCAGTAGCCTCTCTAGCTCAGCAGCTTCTTCAACCTGTCTGGCTCAGCAGCTTCTCCTGTCTTCCTTGCCCAGCACACTGGCTGGTTAACATGGTAGCTGTATCTGAGCTCTCTATGAGCTCTTAGCCTCACATCATAGCAGTATCAGCTCTCAGCTCCATCTGAACTCTCTAGCCTCTCCTGCACACATAGGAGCTACCTTCTCTGTGCCTATCACCTCTGCTTCTCTCCCAGCTTCATCTTGGTACTCCTCTGCTTCTTACACTAGCTTTGCCCAGCTGCTCTTCGAGCTGGTCTCTAACTTGTATATACCGTATTTTCCGGCGTATAAGACGACTTTTTAGCCCAGGAAAATCTTCTCAAAAGTCAGGGGTCGTCTTATATGCCGGGTGTCATCTTATAGGGCGGGTATATCCCAAACTCTATATTTTAACTGGAAAAGTTGGGGGTCGTCTTATACGCCCAGTCGTCTTATACGCCGGAAAATACGGTATATATTCCTTAGACAAAGAAGGCTTCATGCCAATAGTTACATCAATCATATTTTGGCTATAGAAGGGCACAGTGTATCCTGTGTCCTTGCACTCTTTCATGGTATCTTGGCCTTGGGCACCCTGATTAGGCTCATGCTCAGAGCGGCCTTGGCCATTCTGGTGTATTGACAATAAGGCCTCTGTGCTCCCATTGGCCTTGACTATCTGGGGTCCCTGGCGTGGTTCCCACAGAGAGAGAGGAGTGGGAATTCTCCTTTCCTCTGCTTGTTTGTTCTGTTGAGGTCCTTGGTGGGTTGGATGGTGCACACTACACTGGGGAGGGCGATCTGCTTTACAGTGTGTACATCCCAATGCTCTCTCTTTGGAAACACTCCCACGGGCACACCCAGAAACAATGTTTAGCTGTACATCTAGACACGCTGTGGCCTAGTCACGTAAAACATAAAATTAGCCATCATACTTTGCAACTTAAAAATGGAATCAGAAGACTTTGTTAAGGAATGAGACAAAAATAAATAGTAATATTGATTAGGACTTATTCAATTATAAGTAACAGAAACACAGTTTGAACTTTAGTAAATATAACAAAATAATTAAAACGAAATAAAACAAAAAGATTTATTAGAAAAAAACCTGGAAGAGACTTGAAGAAATAGATTTTGAAAGCAGGAAAGCCCTGTTGTCGTCATAGACTGAAATTAGGACATTTATGCAACAAGGGTCCTCTTTTCCCTCAGGCCTCTTCGCTGGATAAGAGGGGTGGCCTTGAGCATCACTGGGGTTTTGTCCTTTTAGTGCATATCCTGAGAGGAAGCATGTCTTTTCCATCCATAGCAACAGAAATTCATCAGGGAAGGATTCCATTTACCTTGCCCAACACTGGCCTGTGTGTGGGCTGAAGAGTGGGGTGCTATCATTGGCAGCCTTGTTCATGCTGGCTCATACCTGCCCGCCACAGATTATCTGGAGAATAGGGACTCTTGCTGCTGCAGAAGTGTCATTATTTGTTCATGAGTAGCTTCCTCTCGCCTGCAAGGTAACACTGTATGGGTGGAACAAACTTCTTGAAATCAGGTTCTGGTTTCTGTAATGTGCTATGGATTAGAAATAGGGGAAGAAAAAAAATGCTTGTGGATGTGCATGAGGGAGAAAGGGGAGAAGAAAGGGCAGGAGGAAGAAAGAAAGAGAGAGAGAGAGAGGGAGGGAGGGAGGGAGAGAGAGAACAGAAAGGTAACACCAACAAATGAAGGAGAGAGAAGAAGAAACTGGAAAAAAAACAACAGATCAATAAGGATCTCTACAGAAGCAAAGAAAAAAATGATGGGGATGGAAAGAATATGAACTATTAACAAATTCAAGATACAGGCCTGTCTCAGAACTCTGTGCATTGCCAAAAACTTATATGTCCACGGAAAGCTTTTACTCCACTTTGGAAAACATGGCTTTAGATGAAAAGCATTGCTTATTTGGAAGAACAGGAATGAGATCTTACTAAAATCATTTTTGAATATTGCTGCCTGACTGGATATAATTGAAAATTGTTAAGTGTTTTATAATGTGTAATGAAATGTGCCCTGAACTCAACCCCTTCAGCAAGTCTATACTTCAATTATGAAAAGCAAAGCACCAAGTACATTTTGTAACCGTGGCTCTAAAACCATACATGAAAGAGGGAGAAATGTCCTGCAGAATGGAATTTTTTGGCCTGAGACCACATAGAAACATGACAACATATAAACCAATGATCCCTCTCAAACTGAAATCAATTATAAGATCAACAAAACCACTCAAAGGGCTTGAGATCACGCATCATTAATTGACTTAATTTCCACCTGTCTAATGGGTTTCTTAAGATGATACTAGATATACACTTATTTAGTGGTTAATATGGGCTCAGTTACCATAACTATAAATATGCTGCCTCCTAGCATGGAGACTGGAAAGCTGTGTGGCATTTGGCTTTATTGACATTTCGACGATGAAATGTTTATATACAAATGTACTTTGGAACATACTGCAGCAAGATTTTTGGCAGGGTGTTCCTTTTCAAATACCAAGCTTGATCTTACAACCAGTTTTGCATCACAACACTCTGCAACAAAAACATGGGCACTGTTTCCTTATAACTGATGATATGACTCCTCAGTATGACCATCTGTGTAGTATTATTTGTAGTACTAATGTCGTTTTTTTCTCCAAAACAATTGTGTGTTTCTTGATAGCAAGGAGAATATGTTATCTTTTATACACTTAAAAATGTTTAGCATAGATCTAAGGGTATGGCATTTGGTTAATCCATATTTTCTGACTCGGTGTGGTTTTCCCTCCCTTAACATGGCTGCCTGCAAGGTGATGTGGGGTCAGCCTATAAAGTGATGTCTTTTCAGATTCTTCAGATTCCCAAGCACCTTGTCCTTAACATTGCTCCCAAAGTAACCAATATACTATCCCCGGACTCTAACCTGGGCCAAAGCCTTGAAGAGGGCATATGAATATGTATGTCATTGTTTATCCTTTCTCCTACCTCTTTTCTTTTTCTGTTTATAGGGTCATATTTTATGTGGTGTGTTTTTTTCCTGTGCTGAATCACTGAGACTTTTCATTATGTTATTGGAAAGATGTGTTGTTTATGGCTCGCTACTTTCTCATTGCTGTATCCTTATTCCTGAATCTAGGCTCATGGCTCTGCATCACATTTTTCACATTCTATTTGATAAAGCAAGTCACATGTCTGGGCCCAAAAATCTTGGTGGGTGATACTATAGGCTGAACATTGTTTCTTCATAATTTGGAAGAACCTCTAACCCAGGCGTCCTCAAACTACAACCCGCGGGCCACATGCGGGTGTTTTTGCTGTTTTGTTTTTTTACTTCAAAATAAGATATGTGCAGTGTGCATAGGAATTTGTACATAGTTTTTTTTTAAACTATAGTCCGGCCCTCCAATGGTCTGAGGGACAGTGAACTGGCCCCCTGTTTAAAAAGTTTGAGGACCCCTGCTCTAACCCCTGATGTGACTATATTAGAAGACAGGGGCTTAAGAAGATGGTTAAGGTTAAAGGAGGTCATTAGGGTGAAACCCTAATCTAGTATTACTCATGCCCTTATGAAGAGAAAGAAATACCAGGGATGCACATAGCAGAAATAGGCCTTTGTGCGGACACAGTGAGAAGACAACCATTTACAAGCCAAGGAGAGACGCCTCAGGAAAAAGCAAACCTGGGTATCTCTTCCTCTCTAGCAGGGAAGGAAGAGCCCACCAATTGTGCAGCATTGGGAAAACTGCTGGGCAAGATGCTTTTAGAAAAGAGAAAGATTTTTTTTTTTTTCATACTTGCTGGTGGTGTGGATTGGCCAGAGTAACTTCTTCTGTTACTTTTGGGCAGTAAAACTGTGTCCTGATGATAAAATTATCTGCACTTAGCACTCCTAGAAGGCACAGGAGGGTGAAATAAGGCCTCTTTAGGACTTAGACTAGTGGGAAGGGGCATATGTGGATTCTAAGTGTAAGGGCATGGAACAGCCAATTCTCTATCCCCACAGATGAGCTGGCACAGGAAAATGAGACCTTGGCTTTCCTCGTCCATGCAAATCGTCACCTCTTCTAGGTGATGCTACTCAATCTAATGTCAGCTTGATCACAGCTTGGGATAACTAGGACTGTGCTTCTCAAGTTAAGGTGAAAAGCTACATTCCCAATAAAGTTTTTCTCCCCCGATTAAATGGATTTGAATAAGCGAAAAGCCTAAAACCTAGGGACTTTTTTCATTATTTTATTTGTTGGGGGCAACCCTTAAAACTTTTCACTGCCACTTTTTTTTTAACCTACAGAATTGGAATGATATGAAATGGGCAGGGAGAAGTCATTGCATGAATCATAGAAATGGTCAACATGCATCTAATTTTACCCATTGAGCAAAGAGAGCTAAAGGGGGCAAGTTCTTCTGAGAAGAACCTAAATGTGTTTAAAAGGGAAGAATACTACACCAGTCTCTCCCCCCCCCCCGCCCCCCCACACAAACATGGAAGAAAAGAATATATGGAATTGAGGGTGCGTGGGTAGAGTGAAAATGACCATTCAGCAGACACCTATCATTTGTGAAACAGTTCAGTCCGAGTGGCATCAGGTGTGGGCCATTGGTTTATCGTTGGCAGTGATTTTATGCTGTAAGTATCAAGTGAGATTATCTAGCTGGGTAATGGCTGGGTAGAGTTAGTGAATATAGGTTTTAATTTCAATTCACATCCAATGACAATGATCACAGATTTAGCACCTTAGTTTATTCTCCCCCTGTATCTGAATCTATTGCTGGGCAGCCTGAGGTTTGGGTGAGAAAGCTGTATATTCTTAGATAAATAATGTCTCTGTGATTGCTGGGACGGCAGTTTGCTCCATTAAAAAGTGAGGTTTTCTTATTAGAAAATATAAACATTCAGTGCTAAAAATGAGACTGACGCCTTGAAGAAGTGGTAACAGGTGCTTGAGTTCAGGAATAGGCTATTTAATGAGTCAAATGCAAATTGCTCTCTCATAACAATTAACTTGTTTTTAAGCAACAGAATTACATTTTTTGGTTTGAAATGGTGCTTTTTTTCTACATAGGAACTATCAGTTTTCTTTGTAGATATTACTGCCCCCCTCCAATATTGTTTCCAAACTTTCACATTTCTGGGAAGTTTTCTTCGAGGCCACCTTTAATGTTCTGTGTCTCCAGCTGGTGCTACTTCAGGAACACGAGAAGCAAGCAGCATAGAGGCCCTGCAGCTGCACCTTGTCGGTGCTGACGATCGCCAAAGCGTGGTGTGAGCAGCCACTTGGCTCACATGCAGCCCATAAAACGCCAAAGGCTTGCCGAAGCTGCTCAGTTGCTGGAGGCCCAGAAGGCCACATTGCAGAGCAAAGGCCACTGCGAGTGGAAGCTGCCCATGCCGTTGGCCTTGGAGAGGCGTGAGGACAGGCGAGGGCCGTCGGGAACACCTCAAGGTAGGAAAAGGCGGTGCCCAGGCAATGCGGTGAGCCACTGCTCTTGGTGCAGGGACCCGGGCTGGGGTTGGTCTGTGGCTGCATCTGGAGATTTCACAGAGGAGGTGCGCCGAGCGAAGCAGAAGCCATCCTTCACTGGTAAGTCTTTTAATGTTCCTTTTCTGAGAATGTCTGTATTATCCTTTGTTGCTGAGAGAGAGTTTCACTGGAAGGCAGTGTTTGTACTTTTCTCCCAGGACTGTGCTACTTAGCAACTGCTGTGAACCACTCTAAACATCAGTAGCTTCGGATTACAGGCATTTATTTATGATTCTGTAGGTTTGTCATTTGGGCTGGACTCTGTTGAGGACTTTTGTTTCAGCTGGGTTTTCTCTTTTCTTTTAAACCAGTGACAAGTAACTAGACAGCCCTTCTGAAGGTTGGTTGCTGTTAGCCAGGGCATTGTCGCTGTTCTCATGTTACCTGTGTCTCATCCACTAAACGCGTGCACAGGGCTGTGGTGGGGAGGCCCTGAGAGAAAGAAGCAAACTTCAGTAATGTCTTGCCCATTAGGCTTGGAACTGGCACAGCAGGTCTGTAGTTGCATTCCATTGGTTAAAAGTGCGTCACAAATCCACCTGTACACAGGTGCGTGGGAAAAGCTTCCATCTTTAGACAGGAGCCATGGTCGGCAAACTGCGGCTCGCGAGCCACATGCGGCTCTTTGGCCCCTTGAGTGCGGCTCTTCCACAAAATACCACGGCCTGGGCGAGTCTATTTTGAAGAAGTGGCGTTAGAAGAAGTTTAAGTTTAAAAAATGTGGCTCTCAAAAGAAATTTCAATCGTTGATATTTGGCTCTGTTGACTAATGAGTTTGCCGACCACTGGACAGGAGGGTCTATAGCATCAACTTGCAATGGTAGTGGATGCAAATGGGAGGAGTAGGAAACCAGGGGCGTTTTTGAAGTCAGTCTCTCACATGTAATCTTTGAACTTCAAGCCTTGCCTGCCTTGGTAGGCCCTTGATGTTATCAAAGAGATATAAAAAAAATATATTGTAAAGTCTTATTGAACTATATGTTTAATTTTTAATTAAATGTATTGGGATGATATTGGTTAATAAAATTAAATGCATTTCCAGTGTTAAAAAGTATTTTATCTATATTTTCCTTGTTCTTTTTAGGAAGGGTGGTATACAATTTAATCCTCTATAGTTAGAGATAGAAATCCTACAATGGTATTTTTAAAACATGGATTTTGGAGGATGTGGTGGCAAAAATTCAGAAATAACAGAAGTAGTATTTAGTAAAAGTTTATTGTACACACACCAAAAGACAGTTCACGAACTGGGAGCATTCAAGCTGAAACATGGCAATTAGGTTCAGGGATTTATTGTTATAAAGCAGCCCCAACAGTGAGAAAGCAGTGACTGTTTATTCTTCACAGTGACTGGTTATTATAATATGAAAGAGAATTGGTCAGTGGTTACCTCATATCAATCTTGGGAAGCAGATTAAGTTTGCATATGATTTCAGAGTCACAAACAAGAAATGACCCAGGTCAAGGTAATCTTGTGGAATAAGCCAAATAAGCTTTGCTTGTGTGTATGACTAAGCTCGTTTTGTCTGCTCAGGGAATTTTCAAGGCTGGTCTCCATTTGTTTCTTATTTTAACGGAGAAAAGCATATTTGAACTTTTGGAAAAGGTAGGCATCTACACCATAATACTATAAGTGGTATAAACTCTTGAAATAAAGTTCAAAATGCTTTTTATTTCCTTTGTGTAGGATGAATGTGTGAATTAAGATAATTTAGCAAGAGCTTCCTAATCATGATAGAAATAGAGCCGTTACAGGAACATGGCAATCATTGTTGGGAGGAGAGAAATCGAATATAAATGGGGAATTAAGATGAAGCAATGGATCTATGATCAATATCATGACTAAACAGATGAACTTACATGTCAAGAAACATGGTAAACACAAGGAAATTGGTAAGGTGGAGTTGTTTTCAATGCTAATGCTCATGGTTTTTGCTATTGCAATGAAATTATTTTCTGTGGATAAAGAGCCACAATAAGGTAAATTACACACCCTTAAATCTACTTAGCCTGAATTTAACACGGTATTTTTCATGACCTCTATCTGTTATATTTGACAAAGCAGTTTTATTCTTTAGTGTCCCTTAATAAAAGTAAATTAAAAGTCATTTTTATTAGATATCACAAATATACAACTAATCAAAATATTTATGAATTGTGTTTAAAATAATCCCTAATAAAGAAAAGTAGAATATTTGCTTTGTAAATAATAATAAAAACAAATATAAATATTTCTAGCTCATGCCTTGAAAATAAGCTTTTAAAAAATTATATGTGTATATATATTTTATAATAATGTAAAGGTACCACTTTATATCGCCAACAAATTGAAAAACTAAACTTCAAAGAAGATTTTCAGTAGACATTTGTATGAAATCTCTAATTTCAATGATACAGTAATAAGGAAAAATATAAAGTTACTTATGTCTTAGTAGAGCTCAATTAAAT
This sequence comes from Cnephaeus nilssonii, assembly GCF_951640355.1. NCBI lineage: Eukaryota > Metazoa > Chordata > Mammalia > Chiroptera > Vespertilionidae > Cnephaeus > Cnephaeus nilssonii. The sequence goes on from NC_137073.1 coordinate 57,086,092, forward strand.
GAAGTTTTGCAGGTGAAAAGTAAAATTATGATCTTTACAAGGAAAATCTGAGGCTGACAAAGAACAGTGATGGAGATATTGCCATAGAATTTCTTAAAATGTATTTTTAATTTCAGTGACTACATGTCTTCAAAACTACAAATGACTATGATTTTGATTCTCAATAATAAGGGAGATGTATTATCAAAAAGACTAGTAAAATCTAATTGGTAATAGAAAAAGGTACATTTTTTATATTAGATGGGAATGAGCAAATATTTCTGCTTTTTAATCATAATGGATTGATTTCTACTTCTCTTAGTCTATGTGTTTGATATTCTATAAGACAATTTAGAAGCTTAGTTTTTTTTTCTTCTCTGAATTATTTGGTTGACTGGTTCGTATTTAAATACAAGATATCTTGAGTAAAATTTGAAAAAAGTGGTTGTGCGTTAGTCCATATGGAGTTTGAAAAAATGAGGTGGCTTGTTGAGCTTGGGTTAAAACTGTTCTCTCAGACCAGAGTTGAGAATGACAACATGATAGTTTCTGCAGCTGTCACTGGGGTAGGTAATTCAGTCTTTATCTCTAACCACACCTGCGTTTGCATGTCATTTTAGTGGTTATCTGTGGTCAAGGTCAAGTTTCTCCCTCTTGCTTAGTTGTCTTCCTGCTCAATCTTGGCTTTATTCTTCATCCTCTACTTATTGCTTTTCTTGCTAATCCATTTCAGGCTTCTACTGAGAAAAAGGAAACATGATAAGCAAGACACCAGGATTACACCTATACTTTCATGTATTTTTAGAATTTCCTGAGCCAGCTAAGAATATTCAGAGTGACTTTTTTTTTTCAGATCTGACTATCTTACACCTTGAGGAATGTTGGCCATCAGTAACAAGGCCCCAAATGGAGCCAGGATACCAGCAGCCTCATGTTCATTATTGTCTAGGGCAACTGTAGATGTAGATATTCCTGTTATTATGAGGTTTATTCAAGTTAATGTTCATACCTTTCCTATTTTGGTAAATGTAAACTCCAAGTGAAAAATATGTGATAGTAAAACGAATTGAGAAAACCCTGAAAGTATTCAAAAAAATGAATGTTATTCCAGTGTTCTATATTTATTAACCAATTATGATTTTTCATATTAATTGCACTGTCATATCAAATTTGTAATTTTTTCAGAGGCCAACTGGGAGCTCAACTGATTATCACAAAATTAAGTGCATGCTTCCAAATTAATACACATCAACAACAAAAAATTCTGAAGTCTGGATAAGTTTGCATAAGGAAGATTAGCATACAAAGGGCTAGTCTTGCTTTGCAATATTCAATTTTGGTAAAGGCTTCAGGTGAGTCACCTGCACGGGTACTGCTCTATACATTTGTGAAGCAGTTAGGAGGAGATAGGCTATGGCTTGTAACACGTTGAATTCCAAGCCAGATAAATGACCTTCTCAGTTGTGAGCTTAAATCAAGGCTGTTATATGTTAGCAACTTGCTTTTCAGCATGCTGTTTATGCCAAACCACCAGGAGGGGAGAGGTCAGTAGAAGTAAAAGGCTTCTCTCTCTTCACTCGCCCTGTGAACATCTGCCTTATTCTTCCTCTGTGGCTGCAGCCTTTTCCATAATGCCTGTTGGCTATGAAAAGCATGTCTATGTGTCTGTCACGATAGCTGATGCACACCCTGACAATATCAGTCAGTGCCAGAAACTAGATTCTGATACTTGCAAAGTTGGGACTCAGAGTGGTGGGTGCTAGTCTCTAGAGCTATGATGAGTATTAGCAGAACTGGAGAGAATGTTGATTTTGTGATTCAAGTTCACATATTCTTCCTCAAGGACTAGAACCAAGTCTAGTGTGTCAAGAATGTAGCTCAGTTATATATGCTTGTAGCCTCACTTACCACTTGGCTCAGATTTCCTTTTTTGAGAATAGGCTGACTTCATGCATCTCTTTCCCTTTAGCTGAGGAAGATCAGCTCAGGCCACAAAACTTACCTGCTTTCATACTTTCTCGTGTGGACATCAGTCATTCCATGGCCACCTAGGACATGAGGTGGGCTCACCAAAGGACATGAGGTTCCCACCAAAGGACATGAGGTGGGCTCATTCTGGAGCCTCTGCAACACAGTAACAGAAATACGCACAAGTGCATCTTAAAGTTTGACCTAACCTGGTATCTGGTCAATTTTTGTAATGCAAATATTATACTTTTTGTTATGTAAATATTATACAGTGGTCTCACTTTTCAAATTTTGTTCCTTTAATTAACTATTATGCCCAAAATAAAGATCTCAAGTGAGACTGGAACCAGTGTTTCAAATTTCCCAGAATGTCTCCTCTTTATAGATTATTTTCAATTTCCTTAAACCCAAAATGTCTGTATTGATATTTGTCTTTATAAGGATTATCTAAAACAATTTTTTCTTTAGAGGGTTGATATTTGAGATGAATAGAATTCCTATTTATAATAAAATAATTTCTCTTTATTGTTTCCTTCTATTTCAAAAGCAAATCAATGTTGTAATTTCATTTCTAAACGTCTCTAGTAATGTGCTGACCACTGTCAGGCTATTACCATAGTGATAAAGTGTCGGACATTATCTTAGATGAGGTGATAGCTCTGCTAAATTCTTAAGTGAGCGTTCATACACACAGGGTGGGCAAAAGTAGGTTTACAGTGTGAGTATACGAAACACAGAATTTATTCTTTTTTTGTTGTTAATCTTCACCAAGGATATTTTTCCCATTGATTTTTAGAGAGAGTGGAAGGGGGGAAGGAAGGGTGAGACAGAGAGAAACATGGATGTGTGAGAGACACATTGATTGGTTGCCTCTGGCATGTGCCCTGACCAGGGCTGGGGATCAAACCTGCAGCAGAGGTACATGACCTTGACCGGAAATCGAACCCTCAACCCTTCAATGAGAGGGTGATGCTCTAACCACTGAGAACACTGGCCAGGGCCAGAATTTATTCTTGTACTATTATTTATTAAGTATTTTGTTACTTTCCATAGGAACAATGGTAAACCTACTTTTGCCCCACCCTTTATAAGGACAGTGAGTGTTTCCCAAATAATGACTACATATCTCTTAATAGTAGACAATTCAATGCAAAGGGTAGAAATCATTTATCAAGGTGGAGATAGAAACACATATTTTTGTTGTTTATGAAAATCCACATATCTTGAATCAATAGGAGACTGTAGTAAGAAAACATAACATTTTTTAAGATTATTGGAAATTTAAAGACTTAAAGGAAATGAAAAATGGCACTTCAAACCTAGTAAATAGTTTAGGTCTTTCCACAGTTTGATGACTATCTGGGGCAAGTAGAAGAATAGCAAGAATTTATTCTTGCCTTGAAATTATTAATTAGTAGAATTTCCCGTGATGAATAGGCCAGTGGAAATAAATATCCTGTGTGGTGCAGCTAATGTGTTTTTGGTGAACTCACTTGGAGAGGCTCTACCAGATAAGCTGGAGGTCTTCAAGTCTCTTCAGCCTGCGGTTACTCATTCTGGTCACAGTGGCAGCGTCCTGGGACCTGCTGTTTGCTGTCTATCACGTATTCTTGGGAGTGTCACAGAGACAGTGATGGCCACAGATTGCAGAGCAGTCCTACGGCAGTATAAAGTGCAACCTTCCAGATCCTGTGACTTTTCTTTAAATGCCCTGCCCTGCCTTTTGTTCCCTCTTTCCTCCTCCCATGCTCCCTGAACTGCTTACTTGCTCACCCAATACATCTTTCTCTTGAACATTTCCCTGCTCTAGAATATTCTAGAAAAGGAATTCTGTTTTACAAAATTGCTACTTTTTCCCTTTTAGATAAAATTTTGATCAATTCATGAATCCATAGGTGTTAATATGCAGCCATACTAGGTTATGCAATTTATGTTTCAAATGAAGATTTTTTTTAAAAAGAAAAAAAGTAACTAAAAATAAAATAGGGTTGGTAATTTAAGACAGCAAAGTGGGCATGGGGGTTATATTTGTCTTGATGCAGGCCTTCCTGAAGCTTTTAAATCAACCAATTAGGGAGACTTGCTTAGGGTGGCTTGTTTTATTTTTTTAATCCTCATCTGAGGATATGTCTTCATTAATTTTAGAGATAGAGATAGAGAGAGAGAGACATCAATGTGAGAGAGAAACATTGATCAGTTGCCTCCCATACATGCCCCGCCCTGGGATTGAACCCGCAACATCAGTGTGTGCCCTGACCAGGAATCAAACCCACAACCTTTTGGTGTAGGGATTGATGCACCACCCAATTGAGCCATCCAGCCAGGGCAAGGAGGCAGTCCGTAGCTGCATGAATTGGATTTTCAATTTATGTCCCTGAGAAGCATTTATTCTGTAATTGTCCAAGTTAAAGAAAATAGTACAGGGTCCTGAGAAAATAACCTCATTGTCCTTCTCTGGAGAAATATATGATGTTTTGTACCAAGTTCATTTCAGATTTTAATTTAATTTCTACTTACCTTGTACTTAATTTATAAGATGCCTTTTCCTGCTCAGCAGTCACATTCCCACATTATATAGAAGTTCTACTGTATTCTATCTGTATTCTATAGCTGCCAGTAAGAGCAATGAAGCATTTTTAGCCTCTCCTGACTCAGGCAGTTGAGATGATATCCTGCCCTTATCGCCCAAGTTCTAAGCAGAGGCGTCAGGGCCTCCCAGGGATCATCCATGTCCTCTTCTACCAGCTACAGCCACAAGATGGCAATGTGACAATTTAAATAAAACCAAAAGTTATAGCACTTTGTTTTATTTAGTTCAGGGAATTTTAGACAGTGAATCCACTTTAAGCAAGTACTGAAGTTGAACTGGGAACTATATCCCACAATGCATTAATGTTTGTGCAGTGGTTCAGGGGATGAGTGACCTCCAGTCAGGGTGATGCAGGCTGGGACAACATAGGATTCTATAACCATACATCTTGCCTTCTCCTTTTCTCCCCTAACATACTTGAGTGTATTGGTTGATGCAATCCTGTGTATTCAGCCTTTCCATAGTAGGAAGAAGGTTTTGAATGGCATTGCCTGGCACTGGAGGAAAATAGCAGACATGTTGATTTTTGTTTTTCTTCCTGTGAGATGAAGATAGACTGAGTAAATTCCACTGAGGAGTTAGCTATTGTAGGGTAGTAAATCCTATTCTTTTATAGCTAAGTCATTTAATGGTTCCTCAAAAGTTCATTGTTTTTCTCAGTGAGAGAATAAATGGTGAGCTTTACTTTATGACAAATGTATTATGTAGGTACTTGAATCTGTATTGTAGACTATGAGATTCATTGTAGAGAAATGTTTAATGTATTTTAGGATTGCAGTTTGAAATATGCAGGCATATGTTTATTTTTAAAATACATTTTGCACCTGTTTCCTTCTTTATGACCTAGAATTAAAAAAAGATATAAAATATATAAAATACTGTAATGCTTTACAATACTTAATATAATAAATTTGGGCCTGTTTTCTTTATTATGACTTATAATTTATATATCCTATCTAATAAAAAGTAATATGCAAATTGACCATCACCCCAACACACAAGATGGCCGCCCCCATGTGGTCAAAGATGGCCACCACAAGATGTCCAGCAGGGGAGGGTAGTTGGAAGGGAGCAGGCCTGAAAGGGAGGGCAGTTGGGGGTGATCAGGCCTGCAGGGGAGGGCAGTAGGGGGGGGATGATGCCTGCAATGGAGGGCATTTGGGGGGAACCAGGCCTGCAGGGAGGACAGTTGGGGGAACCAAGCCAGCAGGGGAGAGCAGTTAGGGGCGACTGGGCCTGCAGGGGAGGGCAGTTGGGGGGAACTAGGCCTGCAGGGGAGGGCAGTTGGGGGGACCAGGCCTGCAGGGGAGGGCATTTGGGAGGGACAAGGCCTTCAGGGGAGGGCAGTTGGGGGGAACGAAGGCTGCAGGTCTGCAGGGGAGGGCAGTTGGGAGGGACAAAGCCTGCAGGGGAGGGCAGTTGGGGGGACCAGGCCTGCAGGAGAGGGCATTTGGGGGGGACCAGGCCTGCAGGGAAAGGCATTTGGGGGGAACCAGGGCAGCAGGGGATAGCAGTTAGGGGTGACCAGGCCGGCAGGAGGAGGGCAGTTAGGGGTGACCAGGCCTGCAGGGGAGGGCAGTTGGGGGCGATCAGGCCTGCAGGGGAGGGCAGTTTGATGTGACCAGGCCAGCAAGGAGGGCAGTTGAGGGGGACCTGGCCTGCAAGGGAGGGCAGTTGGGGGCAACCAGGCTGGCAGGGGAGGGCAGTTAGTTGCAACCAGGCTGGCAGGGGAGGGCAGTTAGGGTGACCAGGCCAGCAGGGGAAGGCAGTTAGGGGCAATCAGGCTGCCAGTGGAGCAGTTAGGCATCGATCAGCCTGGCCGGGGAGTAGTTATGGGGTGATCAGGCTGGCAGGCAGAAGCAGTTAGGGGCAATCAGGCAGGCAGGCAGGCAGGTGAAAGGTTGGGAGCCAGAAGTCCTGGATTGTGAGAGGGATGTCCGAGATTGATGAGGGTGCAGGTTGGACTGAGGGACCCCCCCCACCACCGTGCACGAATTTCGTACACTGGGCCTCTAGTATATGTGTGTGTATATATGTATATATGTATGTATATGTATATGTATATATGTATGTATATGTATATGTATATATGTATGTATATGTATATATATATGTGTATATGTATATGTATATATGTTTGTGTGTGTATACACACACACACACACACACATATGATATGTATAAAATCTATATGTATAAAAGCCTAAGCGACCATTACTACCGAAGGACCGGAACGACTGGTCAACCAGTCGCTATTACGTGCACTGACCACCAGGAGGCAGATGCTTAATGCAGGAGCTGCCCCCTGGAGGTCAGTGTGCTAATGAAGCCGGGCTCATGGCTGGCGAGCACAGCTGCTCTCCCGCTTTGCAGAAGCACTAACGAACTGCGGCGTTGGCAGGTGCAGCAAGGCTGGAATGAGTGGGAGCAGTGTGGTGCCTGGCCCCACCTCGGGCTCCTCCCTGGCTGCCTGCCACTTAGCATACTGCTACATCCCTTGTACCCCATAAGCCTGCAGTTACAATTTCCAGAGAATGGTTGAAGTGCAGATACTTGGAGTAACCAGGACGAGCCTGATATCACTGCCAGGCTCCTGGAACTCTGCTGTGGGCATCAAGATCAAATCTCCTCCCTTACTGATTGCTCTGGAGCTATAGAGGAAGGCAGCAATATAACAGTAGCCACAAGTTGGCAACTGACAATTGGGGTAAAAGTCAAAGAGAGATGGATCTGAAGGGTGGGGGCATGGACAACAGAGCACCCCTGTCCCCCAAAGATTCCCAACTTTGTATTGCTCACCTTGGAGCATGTCTCATCTGGCTCCGACTGGTGGAAAGTGTCCAGCACAGCCCAAGGCATCCACCGGGGACCTCCCAGCCAGCAAAGTGCAACCCTGGCTGCAGAAGGGACATTTGGAAATATTTTTTCAGGAAGCTGGGAGGAGGAGGACAGACTTCCCATGTGACTTCCCAACAGCTCACGGGGATGTGGAAACTCCCCGGACATGCGGGCACATGCTCCCAATTTCCTTTCAATGTGCACAAATCCATGCACTGGGCCACTAGTACTATATAAAATACTATATTTTGTAATACTATCTATCTATATAAAAGCCTAAGAGACCATTGCAACTGAACGAATGACTGAACAGGTTGCGTGGGGCGACCAGGCCAGCAGGGGGATTAGTGAGGGGTGACCAAACAACTGAGCAGCAGGCTGTGTGGGATGACCAGGCTGGCGGGGGTGGGGGGGGGCAGTAAGGGGTGACCAAACAACCGAGCAGCAGGCTGTGTGGGGCGACCAGGCTGGCGGGGGGGGGGGGGGGCAGTTGGGGGCAACCAGGCCGGCGGGAGTGGGAGTCAGTTGGGGGCAATCAAGCCGGCAGACAGAGGCAGTTAGGGGTCATCAGGCCGGCAGGGGGGGCAGTGAGGGGCAATCAGGCAGGCAGGCAGGTGAGCGGTTAGGAGCCAGCAGTCCAGGATTGTGAGACGGATGTCCGACTGCTGGTTTAGGCCTGATCCCAGGATCGGGCCTAAACCAGCAGTGGGACATCCCTTGAGGGGTCCCGGATTGGAGAGGGTGCAGGTTGGGCTGAGCGGACCCCAACCCCACCCCCATGCACGAATTTCGTGCACTGGGTCTCTAGTAATATATAATACTATATGTATAGTAACTACATAATAGAAAATTTGTAAAGATTAAGGAAGTAATCTATGTCAAACATTTGGCATATAAACATTCAACATGTGTTAGTTATTATAATATTACTTTTTGTGTTCATAGTGTTACATTGGTGATTATACACAGGACCAAGTTAGCTTGGCTTTGTCACAAAGCCACAGACAAAATTTCTTATCTAATTATCTGTTTTGGAAATGCAAAGGCAATATTAATAACTAATTCATGTTGACCAAAACTTTAAAATGCGTATTTAAACATATTTTTATTTTTTATTGATTTCAGAGAGAAAGGGAGAGGGAAAGAGAGAAACATCAATGATGAGAGAAAATCATTGATCGGTTGTCTCCTGCATGCCCTCCACTGGGGATTGAGCCCGCAACCCAGAAATGTGCCCTTGACCAGAATTGAACCCTAGACCCTTCAGTTCGCAGGTTGATGCTCTATCCACTGAACCAAATCGGCTAGGGCTAAAATGCATATTTTATATGTATAATCTTTCCCCTTCCCTCATTCTGACCTCTGTACAAACAGGCATGGAGCGTAGCTCTCTCTCCTAGTCAGTAGTTACTGAATAAATGTTTTCACCGCTTTAGCCAATGATCAACTGAGTTTATCTTTGCCAGAACTACAGAGTGAAAGCAGGAGTGATCTCAGTTACTGTTCCTCATAATGACCTGTGCGGGGCAGCATGCATCCTGTCCCTGCAACTCTAGACTGTGCAGGGTTAGGTGTCTGGTCCCCAAAGTGAGCACACTCTTAATAGGGTCCTATCCAAATTACTTTCATCAGCCAGCTGGGCACTGTGAACTTCTTGTGTTTAGAGACTAAACGAGACCATCTTGGCAGGAGTCATTGATCCTGATTAGGAGGACTTAAGAGTTCTGACCCACTATTGGGGCTGGGGGACCACTTAAGGAACCAAGGGGAACTGCTTAGGCACGCTTGGTGCTGTTTGTTATGGGTTGAATTCTCTTCCTCCAAATTAACATGCTGAAGCCCTAATGTCCAATGTGGCTTCATTTGGAGACAGGGCACTTAAAGAGGTAATTAGGTAAAATGAGGTCATAGAGAGGAGCCTGTATCCAATAAGACTGGTATCGTAAGAGGAGGGAGAGACACCATAGCGCTCTCCCTCTGCACGCGTAGAGGAAAGGCCATGTGAGGGATAGTGAGAAGGTGGCCAGGAAGCGAGGCTGCACCACAAACCAGCCCTGCTGGCTCTCGGTTTCAGACTTTTAGCTTCCAGACAGTGAGAACAATTTCTGTTTAAGCCACTGAGTCTCTGTTACTCTGCTAAGTCAGCCCAAGCAGGCTAATACACTCCCATTGCCCCATTTTTACATAAACAGCAATAGCAACTCCAGCTGAAAATGGTATACTGACATAAGGCCCAGTCCCCTCTGGGATGAGAGTGTGGGTCACGTCATCAAAGAAGCCCCTGGGCCCAGCCGAGGTGGTAGCAGAGAGTCAGCGACATCTAGCACGGGGAGTGGAGGACGGTGAAAATCGGTATCCTCTGTGGACGGGGCAGCAGTTTCTATCTACTTTTTCATTTTTCTGGAGAAGTGTGGCTTACTGGACTCCGAGGATGCTGCTCCCTGACATATATGCAGAGGTGGATCTCAGTGGTGCACAGGGAGGGTGTGTGTGTGGATAGAAGTACATGCCACCCAGATCCCTCTTTAAGGAAGGACCTGCTACCCCAGGAGCTACAGCAAATAGTCTTCGCCTTCTGAGGGATCTGCAGAGCTGTCTCACCTACCAACATGTCCTTCCAGGCCGGTTCACATCTGATGACTGACAGCGGCAGGAGAATAAAGGCCCATTTGTTCTGCTCCAAAGCAGGACAACTCAGAAGGGTCACTTTAGCTCCAGGTGATTCCCGGGATTTGGTGAGGCTGTCCAACCCTGTACTGCACTTTGGCCTCTCTCTCTTCTCAATTCTGATTCCTCCCTTCCCTGCTGCACTGTTGATCCTAAGGATGTTCCTTTATAAACACCTTGGGCTCTAAACTCTGTCTCAGAGTCTGCTTTCTGGAATTTTAACCTGTAACATTCACTAACGATTGGGAGAACCTTACTAAAATGGAGAATGTCTGAGGACTCCATTTTCATTTGGGGTCCTAGTCACCAATTTCATGACAAAATGCAAAGTCATACTCAATATTGTGTTGTACTAACTCGGTGATTTTCAATCTTTTTCATTTCATGGCACACTTAAATTAATGACTAAAGTTCTGGGGCAAACCAAAAAATATATTTTTTGCCAATCTCACCCACAAAAGTATAACTTTGGTTCATTTACACTGGATTGCTATTGTAATATTTTTTTTGACAGTCTCAGGGAAAAGAGGTCAGTGCCCTGACTAAATAGTCAGGTATCGCATGCTTTAAAAATTCTTGCAGCACATGGGTTGAAAATTGCTGCACTAAACAATTGCCTTTTGACTTAAGTTTGTGTGAGTTGGTTTATAACCAAGAGAGTCCTAAATGTAACCAGTAGATGAGGAGCTTATACATGGAAATATGTAGCTGCTTTATTGTATCTTTACTGATGGGGCCTTATCACTTTGATGCCTCCTTTCCTTAGAAGGCTATAAATATTGAAGGCAGATGGAAAAAGGCTCGTGTAATAGAGCTGAAAAACATTTAATTTTCCTTCCATGGGTGATATATAACCAGGTATAATCTTATAATCTTTGTGCTAAAATTGTGTCAAACCGGCAGTCATTGCAATTGATATTAAAGGGGACCAAAACAAATGGGACAAGCTGTGTGCGGTTGCCTTCTTTTGAGATTAGACATCCATTCTGGGTAGACAGCCGATAATTCTGTAATTATGTTCTGCAAGCTAAGTGAAATGGCAACAAAAAGCATGGTGTTTAGTTTGCACATCACGACAGAAATAACACGGAATAAGTGCATCCTACTCTATTGATTGATTGCTTTTCTGAGCAGTTCCTATAATGTGATATTTCTTTGGTGTATCAAATCTGTTTATTGCATCGAGCTTCCCCTTAGATTAGCTGTGTCCTTCCACTGCAACAAATTCTTACAGGGGGGAAATCGGAAAAAGAAGTCTCAAAATATTTCAGTAAAAGAAAAAATCATTAAAAAAGTTAAACTATTTCCTGGCTGGTGTGGCTCAGTGGTTGAGCGTCGACCCATGGACCAAGAGGTCACTGGTTTGATTCCCAGCCAGGGCATATGTGTGGGTTACAGGCTGGATCCCCGGCAGGGGGTCTGTAGGAGGCAGCTGATCGATGTTTATTTCTTTCTCATCCATATTTCTCTCTCTTCCCCCTCCGTCCTCTTTCTCTAAAAATCAATAAAAACATATTTTAAAAAGTTAAAGTATTTTATATCACAAACAAATCATTAAATAATAAATTTAAATATTCAGGGGAGTTTTTACTTTTAGTTTGGTATAGTAACTTAGATATAGGTTAATGGAATATTGTGATCCAAAACACGTTTTTAAATTATTCTTTTCATCATATTTATTTCTATAGCCTACATTTAAAAGCCCATCATTACCTCTCTTATTCACTAATATATATATACATTCTCTCTCTCTCTCTCTCTCTCTCTCTCTCTCTCTCTCTCTCTCTCTCTCTCTCTCTCCCCAGTGCACGAAATTCGTAATTTGTGCAAGGGGCTTGGCTCTCACAGCCCTGGCTTCGTCTGGAACAGTGATGGCGAACCTATGACACGCGTGTCAGCACTGACACGCGTAGCCATTTCTGAGGACACGCGGCCGCTGAGGTGGCCGCATGCCGAGGATGAAACATTTGCTGCTCCTGAGGATGAAACATTTGCGAAATAATGTTTTTTCCTCAAAGTGACACACTACCCGAGTTATGCTCAGTTTTTTGGCAAAGTTTGACACACCAAGCTCAAAAGGTTGCCCATCACTGGTCTGGAAGGTTGTTTGGCTGTACGGTCTAATTAGCATATTACGTGCATATATATATATATGTATATATATATATGTATATATATATACATATATATATATTAATATATATATATATATTAATTTCCTAAATAAATAAATAAATAAAAAAAGACAATCTAATTTCAGTGAACATTTGCTGTTTCACATAGTGGCTTTTTGTCCTTACCACAGCATCTAGTCTCCATTCTCTTTATAATGGCACTTGATTTCCTTTTAGAAAACTATGCCTCCCCCCATAGTCAAAATCTTAGGTGTATATCCTGATGCTCTTCACATAATTAATGGGCAGAGAAAAGAGGAAATAAATGGGAGTCTATGCATTCCAGTGGTGGTGGCAGCCTGCATGAGAATGTTCAGCAGCATCACCATTCTTGACCTTAGCAGAGTCTCTGCTTTTGTCCTTTTACCCAATTTAGATCTTTTGTTATTCTCTCTGATCTCTAATTTACCTGACAGTTTTCTAATAAATTCCCTTTTGGATCATGTTCATCAATCACTTTATGTTGAAGCAATAAATGCAAAATTTCTGATTGATTCCAACAATATAGGGGATATAAAATAGGGAACTATTATATCTAAAGTGTAAAGACAAGGAGTTTTGAACTTTGTCATTTGATGAATATCTTACTCATTTTCCTCCATATTCACTACTTTTAGAATATTTTCTCTATATATGCTTCCATAATATATTGGACCTAAGAACATGTTTCCATTCTGCTGAAAGTTTTTTTTTATTTTGGAGGGGACATGCCAAATTATTGTCAGAGTGAAGAGGCGTCAGAATGATAGATGAGTCTAACGAGTATGGTGGGATCTAGAGATGGCAAATTTTATGTGCCATGTTCAAGAGTTTGGGCTTTATCTACAAGCCTGTGAGAAGCTTGGGAGCTACTGGCTGAGGCATGCATTTTTAGAGAAATCAAATACCTAAAAGTAAAACTGCTAAAGCCTTTTAAAGAGTTCAGTTGAGACGTTGGAGGAGAGACCTAAGGCAGAGACTTACTCCAGTTAGCATAAAGCCCCTCCCAGGTGATCACCAAAGGAAGGAATACAAACCTGTCCCGCAGGCAGATTTCCTCCCCGCCTCTTGCCTCCTTCCCTCCTTCCTTTATTGAATTAAATGTTTATTATGTGCCCTTATCATGCATTATGAGACCTACTTAGTGTATGGCAGAGAATGAAGCAGGTATATTGTCCACCCTCATGTCTATCAGCCAAGGTTCCAGAAGGAAACAGTGACACACTCCAAATTACATAAATCAAGAACAGTTGAATAAAAGGCATATTGAAGAAGTGGTGGAAGGTTGTATCCTGGAACAGTGTCCGCTGTTACCACTCTTTACCTGAAGAAACCAAAGAAGGGAGCGGTTTCTAGAACCTGGAGGAAGACAGCCTTGTGGAGGGGAGTCACCTTGAGAGCAGCTGTGACCTTCGGTTGGGGTGAAGGGTGTTGCCAATCCAAGGTGACCTCTCACAGAGGGAACTGGAGGATAAATACACGACTACCCTTTTATCACTATCCTCCCCTCCGATAGCCAGCTGGGCTCTTAGCTGGTCCAATCACATAGAAGGGCAAAGGCTTGGGTGGGGTCTCTGAATTTTTCTGTTCAGGTCCTCATTATGGAGATTTTAAAAAAGTTAGAAGTGCAGAAGTTTGGAGATGTTACTGGAGGAGCAAACAAAAGGTATAGAGAATAACAGGAAACTCCCAGGGTTTTCTGTGTATGTGTGCATATGTTTAGTTTTTCAAGACTGGATCTAATGTTTGTTTCAACTTGGCTTGGTCTTAAGGAACGGTGCAGGTCGGGGAGGAGGGTTAGTACACTCTGGTTTCCCCTATGTCAGTTCCAAGAGAAGGCCGTCTTGAAGAAGGGGACATGGTCCAAGGCTGCCTCTAGGGAAGAACAGGGTATACAAAGTGAAATACTTGTTAACAGTGTACCCCGTGTAGTGTGCACATGAAATTTGTGTACTTACCTAGTTCTGTGGTGTGTGGCCCTTTAGGCAAACTCAGCATGTGCAAAGAAATACATTCAATGCATAGACTTTGCTTCTTCTTGCTGTGACCTATGTTAGCCTATGTGCAAATTATTAGGCATGTTTGCTTTCTACAATGTTTTGGATCTGCAATGATGAAAAACTTCCATGTCCGGTCTGGAAGAGCCACTGTCCTCCATTACATTTTCCTATGTTAATAGACAATAAGGAGTTTCTGTCACTGGCGATTTTAAATTCATTATTCTGAACAGAACTGACATTCAGGTTCTTAGCTGGTTCCTTTACAAAGTAAAAGATGTACAATTGACAAGCAGAGTAAATTTGCCTAGGTAAGGGGAATTTGTGGCTGTGTATTTTTACATTGGATATTGTCAAAGGAAACTTTTTGACATTGTTAGTATTCTCACTATCCCAGAAGAATAGATTTAGATGAAAAGGAGTTGGAGACTTTAATCTTATTTCCAGATGTCTTGCAAATGGACATAAATAAAATGCTTTCATAAGATAGGAAAAGAGGCTGAGCTGATCAACTGTGCAGATATTTACTGCAATGATATATCCCAGAGTGAGTAATTTTTAATTCTTTAGACTATACCAGTGTTTGGTCTTTAGTGTTTATCTTTAGTACACTTTCTGCCCCCCCCCCCCCCGTGGGAGAATCACAAACATTAATAAATTAAATAAGTGCCACAAGAAAAGCCACTGGAATCATATGCCAAAGTGGAAAAGGACTACCTCTGTCCTCCACTCTCACTGGCCAAGATAGTAGATGGAAAGCAATACCTTAGCATGCTGGGGCAGGGAGAATCCCAGAGTAAGAGGTTGTGTTGAGTACTTTGGAGACCATGAACTGAGGAGGGATGAATTACAAGGCTGCAGCTCAAGGGTAATGGCCCACATTTAGAAAATGTGAAAGGCCGAGCCCTCCCAGGGCCTCCAAGGAGCACCACCTGTGCTGCACAAAAAGCCTACATTTTTATACCTGCCAAACTGAGGGACGTTGGAAGTTGGCCAATGCGAGGCAGGGAGAGAGAAATGTAAATATAAAACTTCACCCTGCTTCTCTGAATTTCTCACAGGTTCTGGAAAACCCAGAACACAGGTGGGGGGTAGGGGGCAGGAAGAAGTCAAGTAAAAATGAAAGAACATGTATTACCTCTCCCACTGTAGATCCTGAGTAATGGTGCAGGTGTGTAATGGGGGAGGAAACCTTTGGATTGAAAGTGAGATTAAAGTTCTGATTTAGAGTGGATGAATTTTTTTTAGTACCTGAATGTGAATCTAGTTGAACATGGGTTTTGAGCCCTTCAAATGACTCAAGTCATGTGATATTGTTGCAGAAGACCAAGAAGACCAAGGATGCTTTTAAGGAAGTTGGAGGGACACTGTTTAATACGCCAGCGGACTCAGGGAACAGCCGTCCAAATCTGAGTGAAGGAACACGCATGGGGCCCTCCCTTATATCTCCCTCCCTGTGATCTTTGTCCCACAAGCATGGGTCATGCTTCCAGTCCTTTTCTCAGGCCTTGCAAGAAGGCCCCCAGGTGTTGGGGGTCTCCAGGCCATATCTGGTGGTCTGGCCTGGCGTCAGAGTTAGGAGCCTTCTCTCTGGCCAGTGCACTGTCCACATTCCAATGGCCTCTGTAACCGGTTCTGCAAGACCAGTATCTAGGAAAGAGGTAGTGACTTAATCATAGGTCATCAGGAATGTACACCAAGCTTACTGGCTTGGACTCACATCACTAGCCCCAAATATCAGGGCTACATTGGAATTAGCCCTTTTTGCCTCCTCATTATGTTTGAAATGTGACCAGGGAAATGAGAACAGAGTTGAACAGAGTGTGTTTGAAGACAAGTTTGGTAAACAAAGTGACACCCTGGTCCAGTTATAATATTGGCATAGGATTTTCTGCA
Organism: Cnephaeus nilssonii; assembly: GCF_951640355.1. Taxonomy (NCBI): domain Eukaryota; kingdom Metazoa; phylum Chordata; class Mammalia; order Chiroptera; family Vespertilionidae; genus Cnephaeus; species Cnephaeus nilssonii. Next base: position 57,102,180 of record NC_137073.1, read on the forward strand.
TGTTGAATTTGAAGCCACAATAGCCTAACTAGTCAACACCAGGCTTTCTGAAAGGTTTTTATTTCATTAGTAATGTTATAAGCAGATTTAAATAATTTGGTTTGAGTAAAAAATGACCAGAGTAAACCGAATCCCTGAGTCTTGGTCTCCACAGCTGCTACCTTTCGCTTCTGGCACTTAACTCTTTAACTTCTAGGAGAGTTTTCATTAAGACTGACCCAGCAATGATCCCGACAGTGCTTCATTCAGGTTTCAAACACAGAATCTTTGGATAGATATGCAAAAGAGGTAGACAAATGAGAATCTGTGGCAGATACAGATTTTTTGGACGAACCCAGATTCTTTGTCCGCTAGAGTTGAAAAATGAATCCACAGACAGAAGGTGGTATACAGCAAAGGGGAAGATTTATTGAAGAACACGTACAGACTCCCATGTGGGGAGGGGAAAGGAGTCCCACAGAATGGACTCCCACGTGGGGAGGGGGAAAGGGTCCCGCTGAGTTTCTTTTTTTCTATGTGTCCCAATTTCGTCCTTTAGGAACGTAAGCACAGGTGACCAAGGGTGCCTCAGCCAGTCTCTAAACAGACACTGACACGTACGACCCAAGGTACTTACTTAATATTGACCGAGCATAAATTACACAGGAGACAGACATGCAATGCACGAATCACACATGGTTTATTTACCAGAGTTCTGGTGGTTTCCAGACCTCGGCAGGCCACCCGGGGATCCGCGCCGACAAACACACACACACACACACACACACACACTGGACGTTGGACGTTGCAGCTGCGGCTCGGCATCTTGTTTGAGGCCTCAGTTTCCGGCTCACTGTTTGGACTCACAGTCCACGGCAGAGCTTGGGCAGATTGCAGGAAGGGGGGTGGAGAGTGACCGTCTGTGGAGGAGCAGAGCAGGCCTCTCTGATCTTCCTCTGGTGCTTCCTCTTTTTATGTGCCTAGATGGGTGTCTTCAGTGTGACTTATCAGCGGGTCCCAGGAGCCTTGCATATCTGGTTTTACATATGGGGAACAGATCACTTTATCTATTTTCTACATACATGCCACTCAAGGGTGTTTATCAGCCTGTTTACATTACATTCAATACTTTTTAATATCACACTGTAATTCCACACTTTGATACTTACTCTATATTATTCTTATCACTATTACTATAACATTATGGTTTATAAAGGCTGCAGATCCTGGTGCCTTGATATCCACTCTGATTGGTCACTATTCCCTTGGACTGGTTACTATAGTAACTCCTGAGCTCAAAGGTCGAGCCTCACATGGGACATGTGAAGTTCTCCCCCTCCCCCCCTCCTTCCTTATTGTTTTTCTATTCCTTTTGGGCTTTCTTCTTCTCCTTCTCTTTATTTTGTAAATATAGACTTTTGCTGTTCCCAGCTCCCTCATTCTATGGAAATGTACCTGTTGCAGCTTTTCAGCTCACCTGTTCTATGGAAATGCACCTTCTGTTGCTCTGCAGCCCTGTGCTTCCTCCATGGTCCCCTTAATTTCTAAAATTTCTAAAATTTACTACAACCTGTCTTTTTCAGTCCTAAAAATTCCTGTTTCACTGACACCCGGTAAGAAAAGATAAGTTTAAGGGTTAGTGGGTTTACTGAAGGACTGCAAAGAGGGATTAAAATGTGGGAAAGTTTAGAAAAGATAATAGACAAAAAGAGAAATTTTTATTCTTCTTGAGGGAGAGGGAAAAAACACAGGATTGATAGGGACTAGAGGAGGAAAACAAAACGACAAATTTTGTGAATTCTATCTATGTAATTTAAGAGGGCAAACAATGAAATTCTGTTTTCTTTGAATTTGGTGAGAGCAGTGTGCATGGATCCATGTCATCCTGGACACATTGCTGCATAACCCTAAAGAAATCAGAATGCTTTCCACGTGTTCATGTCATTTTAAGTTTAAAGTTCTTGGTGACTAGACAGGATGCTCATTTTTCTCGCATTTCCCACAAAACCTGGAGATGTATAGAGTGAAGACTTAAAGTTCCCAGAATAGATCTCATGAAAAACTTATTTTAGCCAAAGAAATGTATTACACCACGCTACCACTGTAAGCATGGCTTTTATCCCTCCCACCCACCTGCCTGGTGAATGATTCAAGATGTTAACGTAAAAAGCCATTGAAACCTGTAAAGTATTTTTGAGAGTTTATTTGAGCCAAACTGTTGACATATGATGGGAAGCAGAACCTCAATGAATTGAGATAATGCTCCAGAGAATTGCAGGTTATATCTATATTTATACATTGCAATCAAAGGAAGGGATGTAAGTGGGTTACGTGAAATCCACTGGTGATAGACTAGAGAGATGGGAGAAAGCAAAGTGGGGGAAACCCCTGGGATTGGATAAACAGTAAAATGATAGACACATACTTAGGTGGGTGCAGGAACAATTAACAAGATAGTAATGAAGGAATTTGTGGTATCCGTCCTGGTGCCCAGCACATTAGGTTGTGCCCCAAGGGGTCCAGAAAAAGGGAAGTTACAAGTTACCCAGACATTTCAAAGGGTATCTACCTAATAAAAGAGTAACATGCTAATTGACTGAACCTTTGCAACGCCCACCAGCTAATCAGGAGTGAGTATGCAAATTAACCCAACAAAGATGGCGGGTTAATTGCATACACAGGTGCCTAGTGGCCGGGGATGGGTGGGACGTTTGCACACCACCCCAGCCACTCTTTGCCTCTGGGCAGTGTGGGAAGGCAGAAAGGCTGCTCCTGCCAGAGTGAAGATGGTGCCGGCAGCCAGGGGAACAAAGGCCCATTCTTGCACGACTCTTCATTGGTGCATCAGGCCACTAGTGTTATCATAGATGCAAAAAGACAGATAAGCTCAGTTAAGGTAAAGGTTGACCTTGTCAGTGAAGATACTGGCCTCGGACGTAACTACCCACCATAACTGCTTTTAGTTAAAGTTTAATTTCAGACCATCCTTTGTGGTTACTTTAGGTCACCGAGTTTGCAAGACCACCATGCAGGCCTTCCCTGAGTTTGTCATGTGGTCCCTTTCGTGCACAAAGACACCTTTGGCATGCCCTTCCATGCTGTTGCAGTCTTCTCCTAGGAAGCCTGGGTGCTCCCACCATTCTTATCTTTCACCTTCCCCCATCCTGACAGGTCAGTCTTTCTCAGCAGGTTTTTTAATTGGCAGTAAGTGGTTTGCAGTGGGCCTGTCCTTGGCCTGCTGTCCAGAGCCAGTGCTGCATAGTCAGTGAAGGTGACACCATAATTTGGTTCCTTTTGATTTTTTTAGGGGTTTTGGGTTAAGTTCTACAAAATCTGTTTCTGGACGGAGACATTATTTCGGCAGTTGACTAGGGCAAAGCTATAAAGTTTATATTATGAGGTAAAATACCCAAAAAAACAATGTGAACTATTTGAAGACTCAAATTCATAAAGTATTGATATTTATTTGTATAACCCATAGAGGCAGCAGAGATGGGATCCCTGGACTGTATTCTCAGATTATGTTTGAAAACATTGGTCTTTGATAAGCCAGGGTAAAGGAAAGGTGATCAGCAATTTCCTTGAACAGTAACTGCCATTTGATACATATCCTTGTCTTCTTTACAAGCTTTATGCAGTCCCATAATTTTATCTCATCATGTTCAGTGGCATCTAATATAAAATGCCAGTGTATAAATCAACTATAAAATTAGGCTAAATCGTATAATAAATTGTGTCACATGTTACAGTTTTTGGAAATCTTCATTAACTTCTTTGTAACTTTACTTATTAGAATCAAATGGAAACTTACCTCTTTTCACTTTCATGCATGTGAATGCTCACACACAAATGCATACATAGCAAGTTTGGTGCATCATTTGAGGCGTTTACTATGGAGTTTTATTTTGGAAAAATGTCTGCTTAGAGCCTCTTGAGTTTTTAATGCAGAAATAATTAAAATTATTCAGAGTTTTGCTTCTGCCTGGGATATAGAAAATTGGAAAAAGTCTGTCACTATCAACCAAACACAAGAATAGAAGAAATAAAACTAAAAAATTGTAACTTTTTTTGTATCCACAAGAGAGCTGAAATTGTAGGACAAGCAAGTTACCAGATATCTAATGAAAACCAGGTCCCTCTAAGGGTATAGAACCCAAGGCAGTCCTATCCCTTACACAACAGTCTCAACTGTGCCTAATGGGAGAATGAGATGCTGGGCATGTAAGAATCCAGTTAAACTTTGTAACACATTGCTGAAGGCTGAATGTGGACTATGGCAAGATTACCCGCCCCCCTCATTCCACAGGCAAACGGGGAATTTGCACTCATTCTCAGGATCTTCTCCACGAACTTCTTTTTTTTTTTTTTTTTTCCAATTTTTTTATTAAGGTATTATATGTGTACATATCTTACCATTGCCCTCCCCACACCCCACTCCCATATATGCCCCCACCCCCCAGAGTTTTGTCCACGAACTTCTAATGTGCACCCACAGGAAAGGTTGGAGGTGGGGTGGGGAAAAGGGAAATCCTAATCTCCCCGGTAGAGTCCGGGAGAAGAGGAGCCCCCAGCACTGTGGGAAAGGCTTCAGGGTCCCCACTTTCCTATGAAAGGAAAGCCTTAGTCTCTGAGAGAAGAGCAGCAAACCCTGGGCCCGCCAGGACACAAGTGAAGATCCATTTTAACCACAAAATCAAAATGTGTTATCCCTGAGAAAGTAAAAAAGGGTAATTGGACTTTACCAAAATTAAACCTTTTGCTCTAGAAAACACACTGCGATCGAAGTGAGAAAAGACTATGAAAATATTTATAAATCACCTCTCTGTTAAAGGATTCATCAACCAGAATATATTAAGAGCTCCTAAAACTCAAACATATGGAAGAAAACAGCACAATTTAACAAAATGGGTAAAGGGTTTTAACACACTTCAAAGAATACAATGTATGATAAATACTAGTATTATGCTTATTAAAAGATGCTCAACATTATCATTAGAGAAATTCAAATTCAAACAGCGTGAGATATCGTTACACACTTATTTGTATGGCAAAAATCCAAAGATCTGACAAAACCAACTATTGGCAGTGATGTAAATTTTTTTTGCTCTTAAAGTCCCCCTCACCACCCCCAAAAACCACACACACACACACACACAGACACACAGACACAAAGACCAAAAATTGCTGTCCCAGCAACGCACTTTGGTGTTACAACATGTATAAAAGTAATCCCAAAAGATGGGCTATGGTTCCATAAAGAAATGCCAGGGCTGGGACAGAGAATGTACCAATGAGACTGGAACTTCTTTTTGGACCGTGAGTAAGGAAGTGCTCAAAAATAATGCGTATATGTTGAAAGTACATAGGAGCCAGCTTTGGTGGGGTTTCCAAGGGTCAAATTTTGAAAAAAAAAGTCTCAAAAAATTATAGTAATGGATCATGACATAGGTGTCCTATGTTTGTACTGCTTTAAACAAAGAAATTGAATTTTGGAATAGGAATGAGATTTTTACAGAGTCTCAAAATAACTTTCAACAAAGTACTCATTTGTTACAAAGGGAAAAACGTGATTTTTTTAGTGGAGGAATCTGACAACCACTACTTTAATTACTGATTAAAGTGAACATCTATACTAATAAAAGGGTAACATGCTAATTAGACTAGATAGACTGGGTATGTTCTGCACGTCATTCCGGACATCCTTACTGACAAAGCCGGGGCCTGGGTCAAGCTGCCCTGGGTCCTGGGTGCCTGCGGCCAGCCAGAGGAGGGAAACTTGGGTCCCTGGTGTGGGGGCTGAGGCAGAGGCAGTTAGGGGTGATCAAGCAGGCAGGCAAGTGGTTAGGGGTGATCAAGCAGGCAGGCAGAGGGGTTAGGGGCGATCAGGCAGGCAGGCGAGCAGTTAGGGGTGATCAGGCAGGCAGGTGAGCAGTTAGGGGTGATCAGAAAGGCAGGCAGAGGTGGTTAGGGGCAATCAGGCAGGCAGGCAAGTGGTTAGGGGCAGGTAGGCAGGTGAGAGGTTAGAAGCCAGAGGTCCTGGATTGCGAGAGGGTGCAGGCGGGCTGAGGGACCCCACTCTGTGCATGAATTTCGTGCACCAGGCCTCTAGTTATCAATAATGGAACAAGTTTAAATCCCGAGACTCCTGATAGGATACAAAGCAAAGGACATTGTATCAGTAATTTCCTTATTTCAGTTTCTATGTTGGATTATGTACAAGAGTCTTCATTTGTAAGGAACACAAACTAGTGTACTTGGTGAGGGGTAGCATCATCTCAACAGGTTGCACTCACATACATTTTTGAGGTGTTCTTACAAATTTTCTGTTATGTTTCAGATTAAAAAAATAGTTTTTACAGTTTTAATTGTAATGTACACTTCATATCTTTTTATTCTTGCTATAATGAAGTGATTGATACAAACTTTGAAGCCAATTAAATTAGTAATATTGGTTAAAGATTTTTCAGAGGTTATTTAATAAAAAATTAAATTTTACATATTGAATTGAAATTCAAGGTAGTAAGTTCCCAGAAATTATGACACTATTATATTCATATTATGTTCTAGAGTAATTAAAATATCTTATGACAAAGGTAGACTGTGGAAATTAATTAAAAATTTGACTTGAACATATTTCTTCATAGTAAGATTATGATTATAAATGACAAATTTAGCTCTAGATGAAAGAACATCTTTAGTTTTTAGGCCTCATTAACAACCAATGACATGTCCATCTCCAACTGTTATTCAAATTTAATCATTGAAGACTTGTCATGAAATAAGGCAAGCAAGAAGAAAAGTTACCACATCCCTTTAAGGTCTTGGCAGTACTCTTTCCAAATTATTAGAAAACAGTCACTTAGAGATGGAAATTATTTTATTTGTACAGATTACATCATCAGTTTCCTTTTGATCTTTTTAGTGGTTTCTGAAACTCTTGTGTTACATAATCAAGTTAATCTCAGGGATGTCATATTATATTTGTATGGCTCAGCCATTACATAAGGTTTTACTGCAGTACTCACTGCATCTGTGGAAGAAAATTCCATGCTTTGTTGATTTGTTGCTTCTTTGAATCTGAAGGTAGCATTTGAAACTTGGGTGTCACCGCTTACTAAATGGTGTCAATTACTTAACCTCTGAAAATGAACTATTTGAACCCTGGTTGCCCAGAGATCAGATTTTCTTCTCTTGGTCTTTTAGAAGCTATTTCTTCCAGAAGTATGTGTGTGTGCTTGAGAAAGAGAAAGATGGAGGAAGGGAGAGATGGAAAGAGAGAGAGCACGAGTGAAATTGTTTATTATTTTCTTTTTTTAAAATTGAATTTATTAGGGTAATACAGATTTCAGGTGCACAACTCTACAACAAAACATCTGTATATTGTATTGTGTATTCACCACCCAAGTCAAGTCTCCTTCCATCACCATTTACCCTCACTATACCCTCTTCCACCTTCCTTGTAAATTATTTTTACTTATGATATCCATTTGTGATGGTATGGATTAATATCCTACCTTATAATAGACAAATATGCAAATTGACCGCACCTTCGCTACACCAAGCCATGCCCACCAACCAAGCCACGCCCACCAACCAATCAGGACGAGTATGCAAATTACCCCAACAAAGATGGTGACTAATTTGCATATCAAGACAGCGTAGAAAGAAGCCAAGAGATGCTGAAGGGAGCAAAGCTGTGGAGAAGCAAGCAAGCCGGGGGTGGGGGGGAGGAGAAGGGTGGAGTGGAGGCGGGGCCGGGGGAGAAGGAAGGAGAGCGGGCGGGCTGGCGGAGAAGGCGGGCCGGGGGACAAGGGCGGAGCGGAGGCGGGGCCGGGGGAGAAGGAAGGAGAACGGGGCGGGCTGGCGGAGAAGGCGGGCCGGGGGACAAGGGCGGAGCGGAGGCGGGGCCGGGGGAGAAGGAAGGAGAACGGGGCGGGCTGGCGGAGAAGGCGGGCCGGGGGACAAGGGCGGAGCGGAGGCGGGGCGGGGTAGAGTGCAGCAGGAAACCCTATTGCAGGATTTTTCCTGCAACGGGAACGCTAGTATATATATGAGAGAGGAAGAGAGAGATAGAAACCTCAATGATGAGAGAGAATCATTGATTGGCTGCCTCCTGCATTCCCCCCACTGGAGATCAAGTCTGAAACCTGGGCTTGTGCCCTGATTAGGAATTGAGTTGTGACCTCCTGGTTCATAGGTTGATGCTCAACCACTGAGCTATACCAGCTGGGCAGTATGGCTTCTTTTTAAACATCCAAGATTCCTGGACTCATAATTTAAGCAAGTAGTATAAGATTTAATTGTTGATATCCCAGACCAATTTGTGACTAAGAAAGACTTTTAGGTGACATTCAGATGCAAATATTCAGTCTAAAAGACCTGATTTGTACAGGTAATTCCTTAGGTACTCAATAAGCATACCCCATTGGTGATAGCTGAGTTGTTGTGCTTGTTATGAATAACTTTATACTTCATAGTTTAGAAAATTCCTCACATTGTTGCATTCAGAGCGGTAGAGTATATTCCTTGGTGAGCAATGAAAAGGCCCAGCAGTTTCTGCATTTTGTGAAACAACTATACAAAAAACAAACAAACAAACAAAAAAACTGAGTAACCCTAGGAAGGCCTGAAGACTTTGATTTTTTTGAGTAGGTCTGGTATGTATTCTAATACCATATCTGAAGTAGTATGTGAAGGTAAATTGATATATCAGTATCATACTTATCTAAACAGTTCACAAACGCCTTTTCATGAGAAAATCATCTATTTTTCTTAGTGTTTTTTTTTTTTTTAAATGATGAAGACCTATGATCTAAACTCTAAGATTCAGAACACTGTCAAAATGCAGAATAATATAGTGTCTCTCCCCTGAAGGCTGGGTTTCCAAAAAGTGATAACAATTTCAAAGTCCACAGAAATACCAAATGATAGGACAGAGTTCGATCTCTGAACATCTGTGGTAGCGTCATGAACAATGATTTATAAACTGGACACATTAGATTTTCAAAGGATTTTCTTCTCTCAAGGAAAGTCAGGAGTTAATATTGAAGTGAAGTTGACTATGGTGCTGAAGTGCCTCATTCCCTAAGGCCAGGCACTACTTTAGGCTTGAAGATAACTATGATTAGTGTTGGACAGGGAATATCAAGGGGTCAGGGATGCTTAGATTAATTTTTATATTTGAAAATTTTTATTTAAAAGGGAGACTTTATATCACTATTGCACAATATCTCTTGCCAAAAAATTTTAAAAAATAGAAAAATCACTATATCAGAAACTGGTGACAATGATCTCATATTTCACAGTGGAAAGATACTCTCTTTCTGTTAGTTAGACAGTAAATCTTTGCATGTTGGATTAAATCTTTGCATGTTATATGTACAATTCAAATACACAATGGGTGATCCTCTGGCAGTTTCTTTTCATAACTGTAGTTTCCTAATTAGTAAAATGGATATAAATTTATCTAACTTTTGTGTTCTAAAAATATAAGTATAATGAAAAGCAAACAGCACTACTGGAACAAAGTAAGTAATCAGTAAATAGCAACTATTATCATGACCATCTTTTTAAAAGCTGTGTTCTGCAGTTTTCTCATCTCCATCTGCTGAAATCCTACTCGGTCTTTAAGACCTACACTTAAAAATTGCTTCTTCCTCAAAGATTTTCCCTGTTTCCCATGTTCTAAATAAAATTTTATTGTAACATTTTGAAATAATTTAAGAAGATAAGCATGAAAAGTAAAGATGGACAATGTAAATTTTTCTTACTTTATTGAATGTGATTTTCTCTAGTTTTAAAAGAAGCAAAGGATAATTAGTACAAATATTGGCAGGGTATTTTTTTTTTTTTCAGAGAAGAGCTGTTTTAATGAAACTGACTTTTTAATTAACAGAGGGAAGATTCTATGCATTGTGTCATGATTCATTTTCAACTTGTTATAACAATAACACACACACATACACAAATTGCAGAAGAGAATTTTTAAAAAAGACCATCGAGTCTAAAGAGGTTATAATTAGAGACCTTAATAAAATAACAAAAAAGCTCCCACATGAACAAAATCGTGTTGATGCATATTCTTTAGCTTTACTTGAAACAGAGTAGAGAATACATAAAAACTTGCTAGAATAAGGGCTTCTCTCTTTAATGACCCGAGACATCTTCTGTGACTGTACAATTGGATACATTCCTATCAGGGCAGCAGAAGGCTATTAAACCTGAAGAGATCAGAGTGTAGCACAAGCTAGAATAATGGTAAATGGCTAATAAATGTCTTCATGCATATCGCAGTGTTTCCTGGTATCATTAGTGTGTTTGCAATAACTTTATATAATTGGTAAGCAGCTATTTAGGTTAGTTTAAAATGAACCTAAGGTTTTGTATTTTAAAAATTATTTTAAAGAATGCCCCAGGTTTTTTATACATTGAAACCTTGACAACTTTAAAAGAATAGCTGAAAACCTTTCTTCCGAGCAAGTTGGGCAGAAGTATGTGGTATGAAACTGATTCTTCTCCACAACTGAATTAAAGAGCCATAAGTACACAGATATAAATGGATGCACATAACACCTATTCTCATTGCAAAGCAATGGACACAAGTACACTAGTTTCATGTGTACAACCCAGGGATTCAACCTTTGTTTACATTGCAAAAGGATCACCAGAATAAGTCTGGTTTCATCTGTCATTGTACAGAGTTAACATATTGGCCGTATTCCTCATGCTGTACATTCCATTCCTATGACTCACGTTATGACTGGAAGTTTGTACCCCTTGTTCCCTTCCAATCAATTCAATCCCAAGCCACCCTTCCCTCTCTCAACCATCATTCTGTTCTTTGTATCTATTGAGTCCGGGTTTTGATTTGTTTTTTTTTTTTTTTTTTAGATTCCATGTATAAGTGAAATCATATGGTATTTGTCTTTCTCTGTCTGACTTATTTTACTTAGCATGATACACTCAGGTTTCAACCATGTCACAAATGGCAAGACTTCATTTTTTATGGCTGAGTAGTATTTCATTGTGTGTGTAGCATATCTTTATCCATTCACCTATTGAACACTTAGGCTGCTTATACAATACTGGAGTCCAGATGCACAAAATTCATGCAAGAGTAGGCCTTCCTTCCCCTGGCTGCCGGCACCGGTTTTCTTCCGGCATCGGGGACCCGGCTTCCCTCTCAGAGGGAGGCTGCCCACCGTTGCAGCCTGGTGGTCAGTGGCCTGGGCTTCCCTCTGCGCGGCAACCGTGGGGCGATGGCCAGGCCCCCGACCAATCACATCGCACCCACCTTGGCTGGCCTGGAGCCAGTGGGTGTGATAGCGAGGTCCCAGATGGCCATCTGGATGGTCGTTCCACTGTTTGGCCGTTCTGTCTATTTGCATATTACACTTTTATTATATAGGATGAGTTATAAATAATAAAATATATGCAAAAGACAATGCATTGCTGGAACCAAGATCACTACCCAAAACTGCTAATTTCTCTACCTCTACACACATCCATTTAATTCAGGATTAAATAGAACAACATTAAGATGCAAAAAAAAAACCCCACCAAAACAAAAACAAACGTATTTCTTAGGAAGGAGGGAAAATAAGAGGGAGAGAAAAAGGCAAATGAGGAGGTTTCTTTTCTGATTTGGCAAAGGACCATATGGGGTAATGGTAAGAGCAGATTTCTGGGATTAGATCTGTCCACCAATATATAAATCTCAGTTTGAGTCCTATATTCAACAATTCTCAAAATGTTTGGGTACTTAACTTACAAAGTGCACAGTTTCCTAAGTTAATGACCATAGGTCTCTTTGAGGAAGGACCTGGAACATTATTGTTTTTAAAATATATATTTTTTATTGATTTTTTTACAGAGAGGAAGGGAGAGGGAGAGAGAGTCAGAAACATCGATGAGAGAGAAACATCCATCAGCTGCCTCCTGCACGCCCCCCACTGGGGATGCGCCCGCAACCAAGGCACATGCCCCCGACCGGAATCGAACCCGGGACCCTTCAGTCTGCAGGCCGACGCTCTATCCACTGAGCAACACCGGTTAGGGCTGGAACATTATTGTAACAAACATTTACCATGGTTTTGCTAGCTTCTTCCTGTGGAGGAACTGACCTCTCCTTCGCTTATAGGTTCAAGTCTGGAAACTGGGTCTGGTATGTAAGCTGGGCAGGAACTTTTACTCGGCAATTACCTTCATCTTCCTGGCCATCTTTGGTTTTGTTTGATGATGCAAGTAGACTTATATCCTTGGTGGTTTCTCATATATTTGGGGATATCAGATTCCATGAAGTATCTCGGGGTCAGGCCCTCTATCTCTTCTGACCAAATTTACAGTGAGTGTAGAAGTACCTTGTCACTCACTGTAAAGTTGAGTTAACTTGGTTTCTGAGGACTAGGAGGCACCATCTGGTCTCTATTGTTTCAGGATCCTATCATCCCCATTGTGTAGGTCTGTACCCAACTTTTCAACTCAGCCCTTCCCTACAGGAAAAAGTCATTAAACTGTATGAGTGGCATCTGTAAACTGACTTGACTCCACAGCTTTTCTGAAAATCTTAAATAATTAAAAATAAAATTAAAAGGCTATTAAAAATAAGAAATGCTAATCACTATTAAAAAATTGAGAGGAGGGGTGGGGATAGTAAAGGGCAAAGGGGTCAAATATATGATGAGGGGAGATTTGACTTTGGGTGGAGAGCATGCAATGCAGTATACACATTATACTGTATATCATAGAATTATACACTTGAAACCTACATAATCTTATTAACAATCAAGTTTAATAAAAATTTTATGATATAGTTTTATGTACATTATCAAAGTAATGTTTTAAATTTTTGTTGTTTGGAGAGAGAGAGGAAGGGGTAGAGAAACATTGATATGAGAGTGAAACATCAATTAGCTGCCTCCTTTACACTCCTACTAGGGATCAAGCAACACCCCAGGCATGTGCCCTGATGGGGAATGGAGCCTGTGAGCTCTGGGTGCAGGAAACAACACTCAACCAACTGCGCTACACTGACCAGGGCCAAAGTAATGCTTTTAATATACACATTCTCTCTCTCTCTCTCTTTTTATTTGACACTTTGATGTTTTTATTTAAGGCTTTTGCTTATAATTATCTTGCATATAATACAATCTATGAGATTTTTTATGTTCAACATAATTATAAGACTATTAATTACAGCCACTATAGGCATTATAATCCAATATTGAGACACAGGTTTAAAATTGTATAACGAATGTCTTTCAGTCCTGTCAATGGTTATATCATTAAGGATATGTCAAAATAAGAATCTTTTCCAATGGGATTATAAGAGCTGCTCTTTCTTTCCTCTGAATAATAGAACTCCTATTTTTCACAATACTCCTTCAATTAGAACTGAGTAACAAGGTATTTCAGAACACGTTACTGAGGCGCCATGAAAAAGGCAGTGACACTGCCGGTGATGACCAAAATGAAAACTTTTCAACAATAGTGCTACGTTAACGTAGAGTAAGAAGAAGCAGGTTAGCAACGAGGCCAAGGAAGAGGGGGAGGAGACTGAGTGCTTCTGACGGTCTCGTCCGTGTGTTTGAAATTGTCTAGAACATAACAGAGAAAATAAATTGCCAATCAAGTGCCGCATACAAGAACTACAAGTAATCCAACAATTCTTCTAAATTCATTTCTGTACAAGCTGTAGGGTACTTGTAAAGATAGCAAACAAATAAAATGCTAATTATGGGTAAGGTAGAAAATGGTCAAACTGCAATTTATCTGGAAAAGAAAATTTATCTCAGACACATCAATGTTTCTCTCCTTCCCTTCCTCCCTTCCACTCTCTCTAAAAAAATCAATGGAAAAAATATCCTCAGGTGCAGATTAACAAAAAAACAAAAAACAAAAAAGAGAGAGAAAATAAAAAATAAATATGAGAGACTTAGGAGACAGTGTGAGTCATTCTGTGACCCATAAGTCACTCAGCAAAGCCTAAGAATGTGATGTAAACTGGCAGAGGGCAATGAGGGAGAAATTAAAAACATTTATAATATAAAGTCCTCTTTGGCATTGCGGTTTCTTTTCTCTGAATAGTAGAAGTCCTATTTTCATGGGAAACTCCTTTTTTTTTTTTTTCCTGCTTTATGACGGGCTTTTCCTCAAAACTCAAGAACCCGAATATAGAAGTTGACACTCTCAGTTCTGTCTGTTAGAATGCCTCACATTCCTTATCAACAGGATTGATTTAGGGATGGGCTCATGACCTAAGCAAGGTGAATCAGTCATTTTTAGAAACTTTGCTGGGAATAATTTTTTAGCAATCAGTGCAATATAAAACCATGCGGTGGTATCTATATTTGTCACCAAAAGAGCACCCCTGAAAATGAAGATGACGTGGAGGGAGAAAGATTTGACAGATGGAGGAAGAAATAGATTCCTAATCACATTGTCTGAATGCCTTGATCAAGTCCTATCTGAAGTCGGTTCATTCCTTTGGAACTCCCAGTTATTGAGCCAATTTATCCCCTCTTTATACTTACCTGTTTAATCTGAATCCTGCCTCTACTCAACTAATGGACCTAATCTGCTCCTATGTAATTAAAGCTGTAGCTTGCTTTCTTGTCCTGTATGGTTGCTAGTTATAAAGGCTTTTGGTCACTCTGCTTCCCCAGTGTCTCAGACACCAATTCTCCCTCAATTCAAACTTATGGCCATTTGGGAACTCTCATAAGGATAGCTGCTAGAAGAGATAAAGTCTAAGCTTTGCTTGTGAATGTGTTGGCTCACTTTGTGAGTGTGAACTAAAAATAGAAGATAGTCACACTAAAGCCCCAGTTAGTGGTGACTTTGGCAGAGAATAGAAAAAAGTGAAGATGCAAAATTCTCAAAATGGGCAGAGCTTTGGGTAATGTGCTTGGCCATCCAATTTGTGTAGAGAGTTTATCAAAGTCAGAAAACACATGGACTAATGGCTGATGGCAAATTACTACATAACTGCTCATCTCTTTTTAACTTCTCACTGAGCAGAGTCACGTTAGTGAGTCATTGGCCACGATGGGAATATTCACTCCATGGAAACTGGCAAATACTGCAAATCAAGGGCTCACTTATTCTCCTTGGTAAACATTTTCCAGAATATTGACTGCATGTAAGTCTATGTAAAGCCATCTTCCTTTAAGGTGGGGGAACCATTTTTCCTCTTAACAGCAAAATCGATATTAAAAATTCTCTTTTGTTAGTTTTTATCCCTTCAGATTTAAAAAACAGTATGGGGGTAAGAATTCATAGCATGAAGACTTTCAGACTCCTTGTTAGTATGATTGAGCTGTCTCTCGTGGCTCAGGGAAGTACCCCATAAAGTGGAACTGTTTCCCTTAATTTAATGAATCTGTTGGTGTTTCTAAAACTTTATTAAGAACTTAATATTTGTCAGAAATAATTCTGGGCCACTGAATCTCAGTTAACCCTGACCTTCTTTGTCATATAATTTCTAGGGTACTATTGTTTCTGTAAAAAAATTCCCTTGCTATACAACTTAAAAAAACCATACACAACAGCTCCAATTATTAGCTGATTAATGAGATCCTTTTCTATTCAGTATTTTGTTGTTGTTGTTGTTGTTAGTCCTCACCTGAGGATATGTTTTCATTGATTTTTAGGGAGAGGGGAAGAGAGAGGGAAAGACAGAGAGAAACATCGATGTGAGAGAAACACATCGATTGGTTGTCTCCTGCAAGATCCTTGACCAGGCCCCTGGCTGGGGAGGAACCTGCAACCATGGTATGTGCCCTTGAGCGGAATTGAACCTGGGACCCTTTTGTCCATAGGCCGATGCTCTATCCACTGAGCCAAACCTGATAGGGCTCTGTTCAGTATTTTTAAATGACATTTTAG
Organism: Cnephaeus nilssonii; assembly: GCF_951640355.1. Classification (NCBI taxonomy): domain Eukaryota; kingdom Metazoa; phylum Chordata; class Mammalia; order Chiroptera; family Vespertilionidae; genus Cnephaeus; species Cnephaeus nilssonii. The sequence continues at coordinate 57,118,044 of NC_137073.1, forward strand.
ATAATAGGGTATAAGCAGGCCTTACTTGATATACAATTAAGAAAATGTAAAACTTGAAATTGTGATGCTTTTGATTTTCTGTGCAAGCTCTCAGATACCTAAAATATGGAATTGTACAGACATAAAAAATTTAAAAAGCAAAAGAGACGCCAAAGTGTTTTCCTTGGGAATTCTTTAAAATTATCAATGACTTTGGTGCTTCGTTGCCACATATTTAGCTTTGCTAAAGTGAACATGTTCTTTAATGTTAAAGTATAAGCTTTTTTTTTCTTTCCAAAAAAGAAATGCTAAAAATAAATTGTGGTAGTCATTCTTCCATTACCAAGGGCTCATCTTTGCATTAAATAGACAGATTTCTGAAATGGACTAACAAGATAATAGGGAGTAAAGTAAAACAAAAAATGGAAAAAATAAATAACCAAATAAGTAAAAAATGAAAACAGAATGCTTGGTGTCCTGAGAAACAATTTGCAGAGGAATTCTGCAAAGTACAGAGTTGGTGTTGAATCTTGTATTGTTAAATTACTTTGCCCCAAAATTATATTGACACAATTTTGATGTATTTTTCCATTAGGAAACAGTTTCCACTTAAGTGGTGAAATCAGGCTCCAGCTTGATTGTTATCGTGAAAAGAATTATGCTGTAAAATCAAATGGATCCATGCGAAGGCAGTATTTTTGTTAGACAGACATTGAAAATTATCTGAGTGCAAAAGAGCAGCACAACAATAAAGGTCTAATATAAAATAATCTTTAAAGAAAACTTGTCTCTCTTCTTTCTTAAAATACAGTTTGCGATGACTGGCTCAATCTGTTCTAGAGAATGCCATTTTCAGCAAAATTTAATTTTTCATATTGACTTCAAAAATTTCATTTTGATTATATTGAATGTCTCAAAGACTTTTATTTTCTATATTGGTTTGTGCTCTCATTGTCAATATTATTTATTTTTTCCAATATTATGAGATATTATCCTCACAGTCTTTAATTTGGTGTGATTTTTTTATTTGAAAATCATTTTATGAAATCATTTATGGCTAATGGAACAGATCTGTATTTTTAGATTGTTTCCACAGATTCGGTTTGCCCCTCTGCCTGACTTTGTATGGTAATTCCTGGCTCTAGCTCTGTCCCTAGAGTAGACGCTTTATTTGGAGCAGATTGAAAGAGGATCCTGCCCTATCAAGGTTTGAAAAGCTGTTGTATTTGTGAGGCATATAAGCCATGGTTTTGGGGAATCATTGAATCCATGCAATAATTTGTTGAAGTTGAATTTTTCAGTGGCAAAGTAGGTGACTTTGTTGTGTAGTTTGCATGTAGTGTAATAATGGATTTGTTCTCTGAGTTGCTAGTTGATACAATCTATTACTGTCATTCAGTAAGAAGTATATCATACACAGGAGATGTGAACTCAGAGCTCCTTAAAAACCATGGATCCTACTAGTAGTTAAAAGTCGAGATCTTGTCACAACCTAGAGGCAGAAGAGCACATGAATAAACAGGAGTCTTTGTAAGGAGGTCACTGTTACCAAGAAGGCACAAACAAAAACAAAAATATCCAGAATGATACCATGTCTCCAGCCAGGGACAGGGGCCTTGTGTACATTCGCCAGACTCATCTGGAATCCCAGAGGCTCTGGAACACATATGTAAGGAACTTTATCTATGCTATTAAAGCAGCAGTATGATCTTAGCTTTGGCAGCATTAGGGCAGTGAAGTCAGGAGCCTTGCCCTATAGCGTTGACATTTAGTGTACTGACTCCAGTCCATCTTTGGGTCCAGGGTAATGGCTGGGGACAAGTGAACAGTTTACAATCTCTAGTGATAGTTCTTTGAAATCACCAATCTCTATCCCCACCTCTTTTTTTCTTCACCTTAAGGTTGTATTCTCAGAAATAGCGTTGGCTGGGGACTGAGAAGATGGTAATGGGCTGGAGATTTTACAATTTTATTGTTTTGGGCTCAACACAAAAGGTTGTCTTGCCCGGCCAGCGTGGCTCAGTGGTTGAGCATTGATCTATGAACCAAGAGGTCACTGGATCAATTCCTGGTCAGGGCACATGCCTAGATTGCGGGCTTGATTCCCTGTGGTGTGCGTTTGTGTGTGTGTGTGTGGTGGTGGTGGTGGGTGGGGGGGGGGGGGGATGCAGCCGATTGATGTTTCTCTCTCATCAGTGTTTCTGTCACTATACTTCTTTCCCCTCTCTAAAATCAATAAAAAAGAAATGCTGTCTTGTTTTCCTCTGGGAAGGGTTTTAACTAGAATTCTCTAATCCTCTCTAATAAAATGGTAATATGCAAATTAACCATCACTCCGCTACATAAGCCACGCCCACCAGCCAAGCCACACCCACCAGCCAATCAGGGAGAGTATGCAAATTAACCCCAATCCAAGATGGCTACAGCCACAGAGAGCAAGGTTTCCCAGGTAACAGAGCAAGCCAAGCTTTCCATAGCCGTTGCAGGCCTAAGCCTCCACTCAAGCTACAAAGTTTCAATTATAGAAGGTAAACAAATTCAAACAAATGGCGGCAGAATGGAGCTTGAGAGAGCAGGCCAGGGTTGCCGGCGGCAACAGGGGAAGCAAAGCTTTCCGCACACCCTGGCCGGGCTCACCCGCTTAAGGTTACAAAGTTTCAATTGTAGAAGGAAAATAAATTCCAGATACCAGGGCCTCCTCTTGGGTTGCCAGGGGGCGTGGCCGGCCTGCAAACCACCACAGGCCCCTCGCTCAGGCCGCCCCACATCCCAAGGGAACCTCCACCCTTATCTGTGACACCCTTCAGGGCAAACCAGCTGGCCCCCACCTGTGCACCAGGCCTCTATCCTATCTAATAAAAGAGTAATATAGAGATTGATCATCACTGCAACACACAATATAGCTTCCCCCATGTGGTCAAAGATCCTGCCCCCATGTGGACACAAGATGGCCACCACAAGATGGCCAGCAGGAGAGGGCAGTTGGGAGGCACCCGGCCTGCAAGGGAGGGCAGTTGTGAGGGACCAGGCCTGCAAGGGAGGGCAGTTGGAGGTGATCAACCCTGCAGGAGAGGGCAGTTAGGGGTGACCAGGCTGGCAGAGGAGGGAAGCTGGGGGCAAACAGGCTGGCAGGGGAGCAGTTAAGCATCAACCAGGCTGGCAGCAGAGTGGTTAGGGGGTGATCAGGCTGGCAGGCAGAAGCGGTTAGGGGCAATCAGGAAGGCAGGCAGGCAAGCAGTTGGGAGCCAGCAGTCCTGGATTGTGAGAGGGATGTCCGACTGCCCGTTTAGGCCCGATCCCACCAGGATCGGGCCTAAACGGGCAGTCGGACATCCCTCCAGGAGTCCCAGATTGGAGAGGGTACAGGCTGGGCTGAGGGACAACCCCCCGCCGTGCACGAATTTTGTGCACCGGGCTTCTAGTCGAAAAAATAAAAAGCCCAAGACAGAGTTATTACAATCTGAAAAGAAATAGGAGTGAGGTTCAACATAAGCTTTGTAAGCATGAGTAGTGGTAGAAGGATTTTCAGAAGAATGCAATATATGATCATGGCAAAAGCAGAGGATTAGGATACGAAAGTTCAACTGTAAGCTCTGCCACTGACCAGCAGCATGGGCTTGAGGACTGGATTTATTCATCAGTATAATACTAAGGTGCTTTGCAGTCCAACATTGTGATTCTACCATGACCCTCAACAAAGGATTCAAGCCTGAGCTGAACTCTGAATCCTTAGCAGTGCACTTGCTTTAAAATATATTTTGCTACTTTTAAAAATGAGAAATAGTGTATGCAAACCGTACAGCAGCCACTGGGCTTTATATCAACTTGCTTTTGATAGTTTTATACCTAAAAGACAACATATTTCAAGGAGATGATCCTCTCTGTAACTCTTGACATATTTTACATTATCACACCAATGCATTTTCAGCTACTTATGCCAGTGCTACAGTAGTAGTCAAGGTCTTAAAGCGTCCTTGGTTGATTTAAGTGAAATGGAGTTTTCTGTGCTTCTTAATACTTTGTATTAAAAAATACATATGTTATAGTGGAAATTGTGGGTGGGTGACTGCAGCAAGTGATGGGAGAAATACTTCTTTCTGCAGGTCACAAAACTCAGTCCTTAAATTGTGTCTGTATGGGTACAGTGTAATGTTTCTGATCAGTTTTCCAATGGCAGAGGTAAATTAATGCTCTGAATTGCAATTGAGTAGCACTGGTTTCTTATGGAGTAAAAAATTAAGTGCCTCACTGAATATCCTAAACTATAGGATTTCATGAAGTCTGAATGTTTTACAAACTTTAGTCTGTTAGGCACAATTGATGCCAATAACTAGCCTGTTTTTCCTGTATTGATGCTGTTTCTCCCAAAGCATTTTCTGTGCTTTGGAAATATACAGTTAGTTAAATGCAGATGCTTCTAGTTCATCCAAAAATAATAATATATAGTTTTTTTCAGAGAAATAGTTATTGTTCTCTGAGTAACAACACGAAGTTGATTTCCTCTCCAATAAATTGAAAAAGTCACATTAAAATGTCACTGAGCATACAACAACTTGGACAAATTTTACAAATATTTTGCTGAGCAAAAGAAATCAATTCCCTACTAACCTGTGGCAATAGATATGAGGATGTATTTTATTTTGGAGGGGATGTAGTATGGGATCAGGGGCCCTGGATTGCTGGGGGTGGTGGGACATGAGGGAGCTTCCCAAGGTGATGATAATGATTTATATTTTATTTTGTGTGGTGGTTACACAGGTGTAATACAGCTGTAAAAATCCATTACCCCAAACATTTAAGTTTTTTGCATTTTATTGCATGGAAATTGTACTTCAGTAAACAATGATCTGAAATGATTAATCTGAAAAATTGATATTTCTATACAAAATATTATTAAACCTTTGAATAAAAAAAAAAGATGAGGACTGCAAATTTCAAAATGGCAGCTTAAGGAACTCTTTGGATCTTATTTCCAGTGAAAAAACCAAAGCAGGTAAGGTAATAATTATACAAACCTCGATCATTTGAAGTTTCTAGAAGTTGTCCTAAGGGCAGCTGATGGCCTGTGTTTAAGGACAGGCCACCGTGACATCTTCAAATGGTCATTTGTAACCAGAAGGATCACAGAGTCCACCAGCATTGCAGACTGTGGCAGAGACTTCTGCAATGAAAACAGTTATGCGCTTTTTAAAAATGGATGACCACTAATACAAATGTCCTCTTAAAATGCTTTGTTACTGGGCACTTCCTAGATAGCAGGTTGTTGACTGGACTTTGGTAGCTCCAGTGTGGCCTCCTTGCTTCAACTCCTTTATTCCAGAAGCTTCTGCTTTCTAGAAGCTCCTGAAGCTAAGATTGTTGTGCAGAAGGAAACTGGGATTTGGATTCAAGAGGAAATGTTTCAATCCATGTCCCATTACTTACTATCTGTGTTTTGATGGGGAAGATCTTTAATCTGCCCAAGCCTCTGTTTCCTTCTCTGTAAAATGGGGAAAATACTTTCCAGGTTGTGAAGACTAAATGTGATAATACTTGAGAACTTCTTAGTATACCATAATATGTGTCACTCACTAAAAGACTAGTTGTAGTTAGCATTCTGGATACTGAGGGTGGGATTACACAGAGCCAGGGACCATCCATAAATGCAGACAGGCAAGGAACACCACCTACTGCCAACATTCTTATTGCCTTGCCTTAATCAGTGATGGCATAGGAACTTGCTGTTGATAAAAGACAGATGACTGTCTTTATAAGAGAATTTCAAATTACCACTCAGAATCCGTTTTCTCTCTGCAAGGTCTTAAAAAATGACACCAAAGGGAAATGACTGTTGACATTTGTCTCTTCTCTGATGGTGGTTTGTTGTATAATATGTAAATTTCACCATGATTAACCATATAGTATTTAAATTATAGTTGTGACATCTAGAAATCTATGCCCATAATCTTCTATGCAACTATAAATATTGTTTTGGAAATCTTTATGTCAATATACTATATACTCTGGGTATTTATTTCTCAGTATAGTGTAGACAATACCATAACTTGTCGAAAGGAAAAAAGTAACTGTGAGCCATTGCACCTCATGCTGCTATTAACAAAGTGGGATGGGCCCGGTGACATTTTGAAGTAGTTTAAGAGTATTTTCTGAAGTAATTTGTATCATTGAAGTGTCTTCTGTTTACTGGTTTCTCTACCTACATTTTTTCTTTTTACTTTTTCTATTTACCTACCATTTTTCTACCTATCCTGTCTGTCTATGTGTCAATGTATCTGTCCATCTATCCAGCAATCCAATCTATCTTATCTATCATCTGTCCCATCCATCTATGCATCCATCCTTTATCATCTATCTTTCTGTCTAATCTTGAGAGGAAATGAGGAGTAGCTTGGGAAGAGTTTAGAGGAGTGGAGGAAGATGGGAGGATGTGTCAATTTTGTCAATTAAATTTATTACCATGATAGTCTGGGATCCCAATGAAAACTGTAATCCTGAGGAGGCTATTTAAAGACATTTAACTGTTTCTGCTAATGAGCCCTTACCAAAGTGAATGGAACCAGGTGTTTTTAGTGAGTATTGACGGCTGTTTTGATAACACAGAATCAAACTGGCTGTGTTTATTTTGAAATATAGTTTTAAGCCATACATTATCTTCATTTGAGAAATATCAATGTGTCCTTTTCAGAAATAAAGTTTTGAGTCTTTGTAGGGCTTTTCCTTGAAAGAGACTCATAATGGCAGATGAACACTTTGTGGATGAAGGGAACTATACTAAGAACACACATTTCTAAGGCATACCTTCAGAAATGATTTGTGACAGGATGAACTATAAAATCTTAACTGAGATATGCTTGAAGCTTCTTCTTTGTTTCCCAGTTCTGTGGCTAGAACTGCTCTAGAAGTTTTAAGGATCCCTTTTAAGTCTATTGAGCTCTTGGAAGAAGATATTCATTTCCCATTCAGAGGCCTATAATCAATTCAGAGGTCTATAATCATTATTTTGTGTGTAATCACAGGATGGCCCTTGGATTGCTAAGAAATTAATGCCAGTATGTGAACATTAAATACTTAATTCAATACCTATTAAAAAATCTACCATGTACTCTCCCATGGGTTAAAGTCAAGGAAAACAGATTCTTGTCCAACACAGAGCTCTCATTCAGTAGGGAATAAAGGCAATAAATGGACACTTACAGTATAATTAGGGAACTGCGATGAGGGCACAGCTGGAGTTTCTGACCTACTCAGAGAAGAACGCTTGGAAAAAAGAAGTGAAAAAGACATGTCTTAGCTAAATCAGAAGAAAGACTAGGAGCTAACTAGGGAAAAAGTAGCGGGGGAAGACAATTTCTTGTAAAGGAAAAGGTATGTGCAGAAGCTTAGAGAAAAAAGCCAAACAAGACCAAATTGTGTGTTTTAAAAAGAACAAATGCTAGGATGAGTGGTGGTTTAGGAGCAAAGGAAGAGCAGGAGGGAAATGGTGATGGAGATGACTGAAGAGTTAATCAGAGAACTAGATCATGAAGGGTTTGTAAGTCTTATGAAGGATTTCTGATTTTATTATGTGGTCCATGTTAAAGGCTTTTAAAAAATTCAAAGAGGGACTGACCTGTTATTTTTAATTTAGATAAGTCAGTATATGGCAGTGAATTATAGATGAGCAGAAGTGGAAGCCAGGAGATCAGTTACAGGACTGTTGCAGTAAGCCAGAATTAGTGATAAGGATGGGGAGTAAGTAATTCATAGGGATAATGGGGATAAAAAGAAGGGTTGTAGAGATGTATGTTAAATAAAATCCTCAAGACTCTGCTGTTACTTAGATAAAGGCCATAAATAAGGCAAGGCTAGGTCCAGGTTTCTGATGTAGACATTTGCATAGAGGGGGTGCTGTTAATTGCAACAGGGAACAAAAAAGAGGCAATGAGGGTGGGGTTGAGTGGGAGGGTATAGATTATGTATTTAGTTTTATATATGATACATTTGAATTATTAATCCTATACATGGAAATTTCCAGTATGACTGTCTTTATAAGAGAATTTCAAATTGGATATAAGGTCTAAAATCCAAGAGGAAGTTATAGGCTAGCAAATTGATTTAAAAATTATAGACATTGCCCTAGCCGATTTGGCTCAGTGGATAGCGCGTCGGACTGCAGACTGATGGGTCCCAGGTTTGATGCCGGTTAAGGGCACATGCCCGGGTTGCAGGCTCGATCCCCAGTGTGGGGCTTGCAGGAGGCAACTGATCAATGATTCTCTCTCATCATTGATGTTTCTATCTTTCTCTCCCCCTCTCCTTTCCTCTCTGAAATCAATAAAAATATATTTTAAAAAATCACAGACATGACCTGGCTGGTGTGGTTCAGTGGTTGAGCACCTATGAACCTGCAGGTCATGGTTCATTCCCAGTCAGGGCAGGTGCCTGGATTGCAGGCTCGATCCCCAGTAGGGGGTGTGCAGGAGGCAGCCAATCAGTGATTATCTCTCATCATTGATGTTTCTATATCTCTCTCCTTTCCTGAGATCATTAAAAGTATAGTCCAAAAAATCACAAACCCGGATGAAGATTGTGGCAGTTGTAGTAAAAGGGATTGCTTTCGATAGAATGTGTGCAAGGAGAAGAAATTCTTATTCAAATTAATTTTCTAGTGTTGAATGGCAACGACTTTAGTTGAGTTCATCCAAACCCAGCCAAAGTTATTCCTTCCTTAGGTCTACTACAGTAATAATTTGATTAAAACATGAATGATAGTAAATTAAGTGACATATCAGTAGAATAAACTAGTTTACTAAAATTATTCAATTCAAGGAATTAATACAAAAGTGTTCCATTATAGTTAAATATATTTTAAACCTGATAATTTATTATCATATTACATTTTTAAAAAGAATCACTATGTTTGTTTCTGTGTTATTACTCATTTCTCTAAGTATATCAAATCTCTTAGGATTTACATAGGGCCTAGAATTTATAATTTTTTAAAATCTTTATTGTTGAGATTATTACAGATGTCCCTCTTTTTTCCCCCATAGCTTCCCTCCACCCACGTTCCCACCCCATCCCAGGCCCTCACCACCCCATTTTCCGTATCCATAGGTAATGCATACATGCATGTAAGATCTTTGTCTAATCTCTTCCTGCACGCCCCCACATCCCTTCCCTCTGAGAATCATCAGTCCATTCCACTTCCATGCCCCTGATTCTATTCCATTCATCAGTTTATTCTGTTCATCAGATTTTTTTTTATTCATTTGATTTTTAGATTCAATTGTTGATAGATATCTATTTGTTGTCACTTTGTTGTTCATATTTTTTATCTTTACCTTTTTCTTCTTCTTCCTCTTCTTAAAGAATGCCCTTCAGCATTTCATATAATACTGGTTTGGTGGTGATGAACTCCTTTAGCCTTTTCTTGTCTGTCAAGCTCTTTATCTGACCTTCAATTCTAAATGATAGCTTTGCTGGGTAGAGTAATCTTGGTTGTAGGTTCTTGCTATTCATCACTTTGAATATTTCTTGCCACTCCCTTCTGGCCTGCATAGATTCTGTTGAGAAATCAGCTGACATTTGTATGGGTACTCCCTTGTAGGTAACTGTTTTTTTCTTACTGCTTTTAAGATTCTCTTTGTCTTTTGCCCTTTGCATTTTAATTATGATGTATCTTGGTGTGGTCCTCTTTGGATTCTTCTTGTTTGGGTTTCCCTGTGCTTCCCTGGACTTGTAAGTCTATTTCTTTCACCAGGTAGGGGAAGTTTTCTGTCATTATTTCTTCAAATAGGTTTTTAATATCTTGCTCTCTCTCTTTTTCTGGAACCCCCATAATTTGAGTGTGGGTATGCTTGAAGTAGTCCCAGAGGCTCCTTACACTATCTTCATATATTTGGTTTCTTTTTGCTTTTTGCTTTTCTGGTTGGGTGTTTTTTGCTTCCTTGTATTTCAAATCATTGGTTTGATTCTCAGGATCCTCTAGCACCATGGTTGGCAAACTGCGGCTCACGAGCCACATGCGGCTCTTTGGCTCCTTGAGTGTGGCTCTTCCACAAAATACCACTGCCTGGGCGAGTCTATTTTAAAGAAGTGGTATTAGAAGAAGTTTAAGTTTAAAAAATTTGGCTCTCTAAAGAAATTTCAATCGTTGTACTGTTGATATTTGGCTCTGTTGACTAATGAGTTTGCCAACCACTGCTCTAGTATACTATTGAACCCCTGTAAATTATTTTTTATTTCAGTCCATGTATGCTTAATTTCTGTCTGGTCCTTTTCCATTTTTTTGGCATTCTCACTAAGATCCTTGAAAGTCTTAAGTTCCTCAGAGGTTTCTAGAAAATTCTTGAGTAACCTTATAACTGTGGTTTTGAACTCTGTATTCAGTAGTTTGCTTTCTTCCATTTCTTCATTTGTGATATGTTTCTTTGTCTCTGCATTTTGGCTGCTTCTTTGTGTTTGTTTCTATGTATTGGGTAGCTGCTAAGTCTCCTTGAGTTGATAGAGTGGCCTTGTGTAGTAGGTGTCCTATAGGGCCCAGTGGCTCAGCCTCCGCCATCACCTGAGGTGGACACTCTTGGTACCCTTTGTGGGCTTTGTCCACAGTTTCATTGTAGTTGAGCCTTGATTGCTGTTGGTCTCACTGGGAGAAATTGACCTCCAGGCCAATTGGCTGTGGGGACCAGCTGCAACTACAGTGGGAGAGCTGCTGTGCAAGAGACACCCTTATGGAGCAGGACTTGCTTCAGTGGGGCTTTGGTGCTCACTGAATCAGCCCCTTGAGTGTGTCACTTATGGATGTGAAGAGTTGTAATCTGGTGTTCTGAATTTCTAAACAATGGGTAAATACACATATTGTTGACCTTTAGTAAATGTTTTACTGCCTTGTGGGGAGAGGGAGGAAACAGACCAAAAACGTATTACCATGATTTGTTCTTAGTGATTACAGTTAACTGGTGTTTGTTAGATTACAACTCAACTCTAACCACAACTTAACCTTTGCAGAAAATATGAGTTTTCTTTGTATTTGTTGTATAAGGGAAAGGTTTTGGTAGGCCAGCTGAATGTGGTTAGAATATGCAGAAAGTATACTTCTATCTGTTGCATATGTAAGTGCCCACTTGCTACATTCTCAATGGTACTGAATAATAAAAAAAAAATCTCTACTCAGAAGATGGATTAATAGGGTTAGGGTTTTATATATATATATATATATATATATATATATATATATATATATATATATATATATATATATTTTTTTTTTTTTTTTTTTTGCAGAAAATATAAGTATTGTTTGTATTTGTTGTATAAAGGGAAAGTTCTCTCTTATACAAATATCATTATTGTTTTAGCTGATATTCCATTGATCAACTTAATGCTGATTAGTGAAATTAGATATTTGTCATATTTAAGGAGGACAACTTTTCCACTTATCATTTATCTTAAAATTTTGGTGATGTTTTCTTATAATTTTCTTAGTATTTTCTATAGTAAAATCTATCTTTTTTGTGATATTTTTCACAATTTAGAAATTCTTTTTCCTATATCAAGAAAGTTAAATATGTACTTACTAGAGGCCTGGTACACGAAATTCGTGCACGGAGGGGGTTGTGTGTCCCTCAGCCCAGCCTGCACCCTCTCCAATCTGGGACCCCTCAAGGGATGTCCGACTGCCCCTTAAACGGGCAGTCGGACATCCCTCTCACAATCCAGGACTGCTGGCTCCCAACTGCTCGCCTGCCTGCCTTCCTGATTGCCCCTAACCGCTTCTGCCTGCCAGCCTGATCACCCCCTAACCACTCCCATGCCAGCCTGATTGATCTCTAACTACTCCCCTGCCAGCCTGTTTGCCCCCAACTTCCCTCCTCTGCTGGCCTGGTCACCCCTAACTGCCATCCCCTGCAGGGTTGATTGCCTCCAACTGCCCTCCCTTGCAGGCCTGGTGCCTCCCAACTGCCCTCCCCTGCTGGCCATCTTGTGGTGGCCATCTTGTGTCCACATGGGGGCAGGATCTTAGACCACATGCGGGCAGCCATATTGTGTGTTGGATTGATGGTCAATCTGCATATTACTCTTTTATTATAAAGGAGGATAGAGGCCTGGTGCACGGGTGGGGGCCAGCTGGTTTGCCCTGAAGGGTGTCCTGGATCAGGGTGGGGTTTCCTTGGGGTGTGGAGAGGCCTGAGCAAGGGGCCTGTGGTGGTTTGCAGGCTAGCCAAGTCCCTGGCGACCCAAGCAAAGGCCCTGGTATCTGGAATTTATTTTCCTTCTACAATTGAAACTTTGTAGCCTGGAGTGGAGCCAAGCCTCCTGCTGGATCCGTGGCTGCTGCTTGGATTTGTTTACCTTCTATAATTGAAACTTTGTATCCTTGAGTGGAGGCCTGGGCCCGCCAGAGTGTGTGGAAAGCTTGGCTTCTTCTGTTGCCTGGGAAACCCAATGGTAGCCATCTTGGCTGGGGTTAATTTGCATACTCGTGCTGATTGGCTTGTGGGCGTGGCCTATGTAACAGAGTGATGGTTAATTTGCATATTACCCTTTTATTAGAGAGGATGGGTAGGAAAAATATATGTAGACACAGAACAAATGCCAAACATTATTGGGAAAGATGGTAAATGAAAGATGCTTCATTCTTGTTCATTCAGTCATCAAGCCAATTGATGTACTGAATGCTGACTATACTCCAAGTACTGTGATGAATTAGCCATGGTTCCTGTTCATATGAAGTTCACAGTCCAGTGGGTGATAGATAAATATTTAAACACATATTTTCTACTCATATGAAGAGAGTCATGTACAAGAGGTACTAAGAATATTGAAGAGAGAAAATTTAGTATTTCTTGGTGGATGAGTAAGGGAAGGCTTCTAAGAAAGTCATTACATTAGCTGGATGGCAATGATGAGTGTACAGGAGAGAAAGGAAGGGGTATGCCAAAGAAAGAAAAATCATGTGCAAAAATATGTGGAAATATTTCAGGTGGATTATACTTTGTAAATAATGATAGTGGTCTATACTTTGTAAATAATGATAGTGGTCATTTCTGCCTTTAGCCTTTTGCCTTGCACAAGTATATGCTTAAAATAAATCAGTAAGTGGATTCATGCAGGCATGCAATAAATAATGAGGTGATGAAGGAGAAGGAAGAGGTCTGATGGGGCTGGAGGGGGTGGAGTCTTGATGATAGCATTGCGGGAAAGTGGAAAAGATAGTTTGTGCCCTTGCACCTGACATTTATGGCATTAAATAAAAGCATGTTTGGTCTTTTTATTGACACTGTAAATTATTTAATAATGCATAAGTGTTACATATACATAATAGTGGCAAAGAAGTGAGAATGTTTTCCTTTAAAAATTAATCCCATAATCTTTTCATTTGATACCTAAATATAAATCCAAGGTTAGTATAGTTTTAAAAATGTATTAGCAAGGTTCCTATATATTTATGCTGAAAAAAGGAAAAAGGGTATTGTTGCCATCAAAATATCACTTAAGTTATTACCTAGATTCTGTCACCTGTGGAGTGGATGGTATGTATCCATTCCGCTTCATTGATGCCAACAAACCTCATTTACTTTTCGACATTGTTGCTTTGCAAAACATTGAGGATTTTCATGACTTCCACTGCATCAAGTGTCAGTGTGATGTACTTTTTTGGAAATACCGTATTGAGGTGTGTCCCAAAGATAGTCATGTAATTTGGAGGGCAGGCTCTGAAGTTATCTGAAGTACACATTCTGATGTGATTTCTGAAGTAAAATTACCATATTTATTTATTTATTTTGCTCCTGTAATCAAGTTGGGAAGGTTTGTGCTGTATTCCACTTTGTGCAGCTGTGGGAGTAAAGATGTGAATAGAAAAATTCTATCTGTGTGAAGTGCATTGATGAATAAAGTGTCTTAAGATCGTCTGTGACAGGAACTGTTCATAGTGAGAAAAATTTCTTCCCTTAAATCTTAGTTTAAAAAAGCCGAAACCGGTTTGGCTCAGTGGATAGAGCGTTGGTCTGCGGACTGAGGGGTCCCGGGTTTGATTTCGGTCAAGGGCATGTACCTTGGTTGCGGGCACATCCCCGGTGGGGGTGTGCAGGAGGTGGCTGATCAATGTTTCTAGCTCTCTATCCCTCTCCCTTCCTCTCTGTAAAAAATCAATAAAATATACATTTAAAAAAAATCTTAGTTTAAAAAGCAATATTCATAGATACAATCCGAGTGCACACACATACTGTAAATATAGTAACTGAACTTAGGTCATTAAAAGACCCTAAAAGCGTTTGGGGAGCCTCTCAGCTCCTCATGAAACAGTTCCAGTTCCTCCGTAGCTGATGTTAATCCAAATCTCTTTGCCTTTTCATGCTCTTTATTGAAGGTGTTCCACACTTGGTTCTGATTTAAATTTCCATAAAAATGTAATGAATCTGGAGCTGGCATTAAAATGTTATTAAGATGACAAGTTATGATCGGTGCCTCCTTAGATGGGGTTGGTGATAGAGGTTTCCCATTTATTAATCCTAGTACAGGTCTTGGTAGGCTGCTCATTAATCATTTCCCTTTCATTAAGATGTCTCTTAAGATGTAACAGAGCCAAAAAAAAAATCTATTGTCCCATAACACTTTGCTTGAATGTCTGGGTCTTGGGTTGCTGAGAGTGACTCTGCATTTGGCATATGGATTTGCTCTGCTGATTCATTGCCTTCTTGCTCTCCAATCATTCTCCGATGGCATTTCCCCTGATCTTATGAATTGCCAAACAGTTGACAGTTATAATGATTGTAACATTCCAAGTTCAAGGCTGTGAGGTATGTTCAGCTGTGGAGTGCTGGAAGTCACGAGGCTCTGGGTGAAACATGGTTTGATTCAATTTTAGCATATGCACATGAACTTAATTAGTTATTGGCAAATTTCTCTACAGTATGTCTCTAGAAAAGCAAGCACTCAGCACATACGTCAGTAAAAATAAGTACATATAAAATAGAAATAGATTCTCTCTTCTGAGTTTCCTGCTTTGTTCTTTTCACTTGTTTGCCATTTGCTTGCATTTATTAATAAGCAAGTGGCAGTGGCTTCCAGCTACTTAAGAGCAATATAGAAAAATTAAAAGTTAATAAATGTTTTAAAATTGAGTTTAAAAATAGTCTTCCCCTTCCTTTAAGGAATAGTAAAATACTGCTATCATATGTTAGTCCTGAGAGACCTCAGTTCAGGTGCAATAACTTGAGTATCAAAACTACTTTCCTCTTTAAAGAGCTTATGTGGCTACATGCAACAGGTTGCAGGGTAAAACGGCAGAGTAGTTTTAGGAATAGATAGAGATAAAAGGTGTCTTAAGCACACCAGCCAGTGTGGGGGATGGGTGAAGATAGTCAAATTAAACAAAATATATACATATGATTCTCAACTGAATAATAAAATGCATAAATACATCAATAATAAGTAAAAGAAGTACAGTAGAAAACAGAAAATGTCTTTGGCTGACTATCTGTATGGATGAAAAATGCAAACAAATGTTTAAAATGAAAACTCACACACACACATGAAACTTACATTCAAATGTATTTAAGTGGAAAGACTAATGGATTTTTGTACCTACTCATGTATGTAATATAAAACAATCACTCTACTTCTAAACAGGATTACTCTATGACCCAGAAAATCTGCTCCTAGGTATATGCCAAAAAGAAATGAAAAGAGGTACTCAAAAATTAATTAAAAAAGGAAAAGAGGCACTCAAACCGTTACATGTACACCATGTTCATTGGAGCATTGTGCACAGTAGCCAAATGTGTGGTTAAACACAATGTGGTAAATATGCACAATTAAATTTTTTCATCCATAAAAAGAAATTAAGTTCTGATACATTCTGCAACATGGAAAAACCTTGAAAATATTATGCTAAGAAAAGTAAATTAGACACAGATGGGCACATACTGTATGATTCCCCGCATATGCAGTAACTAGAATGGGCTAGTTTATGGACAGAGAAAGGAGAGAGGAGGTAACCAGAGACTGGGAGTAGGCGGAAATATGAAGTCATTGCTTACTGGGTTACCGAGTGTCTTTGGGTGATGAAAAGTTTTGGAAATAGATTATGGTGATGGTTACACATCATTTTGAATGTAATGAATGACACCGAATTGTGCACTTAAAAATGGTAAAAATGGCAAATTTTATGTTATATATATTTTACCACAATAAAAATACAGGCAGTCCAGTAAATTTTCAGTGGATCGGAATAAATGAGATAACTTACATGTCTTACCATGTCATGACATATGTTGACATTGTGCTTATATTTCAGAAAAAAGCGAAGTGTCTTTAGATAACAGTTTACTAGTCCTCACACAAACCAGGATTTCCTAATGGAAGCATCAGTTTGAGAACATCGCTGAACATTCACCTTGGTTGTGCTGCAGGGCTGTGAAATACAGCTTCCATCCCCTAAGGAAGTTCAGGCTACTGGGAAGGGCCTGTCAGGGAAGAGAAAAGAGAAGTCATGTGGAGGGAGGAAGGGAGAAAATATATGTAGAACTGAGTTTTCCCCGGTCGGTCACACACTCAACACAATCATATTGGTGACCGCAAGACAATGGACCAGGAGCAGAATTACTCAGTAAACCCAAAGATGGTCATTGGCTGAAAACTCCCAAATTCCAAATTAAACCTTTTGCCCCCTAGAGATAAACTTAAGTGTTAGGCATTGTAAATTCGCTCTTGCTAGAGTTGGTGTATTTACAATGTAACTTATTCATTATTTTAATTCTTCCTGTTTATCATAAAGCACAATTTTCTACTTCTGCTTTCCCTAGGAGCATGTCAAAAATAGTTCTGTTTTATTCCTTCCTGCCTCCTCACGGAGGTATGACACAGAGAATTTAGAAACAAATATGAACTGGGCAAAGTAGGTTTAAAATTGTAATACAAATAAATAATACAATGATTAATAAATAATACAAGAACTATGTGTATTGTGTACTCACAACTGTACATCTAGTTTTCCCCACCTCTGAACACAAGTGTTCTGGAAAGAAAATCATTTAGAATATTGATCCATGTTAATGAGCCCGATCATTTCAACTCTCTGCTAATTGTGAGAGTGTTCCAATTATTATATAATGCAATGGAAGTGTTTATCATGGAGTAAAAATATATTTAAGCCTAGCCAGTTTGACTCAGTGGACAGAGCGTCGGCCTGAGGACTGAAGAGTCCTGGGTTCGATTCCAATCAAGGGCATGTGCCTTGGTTGCAAGCCCCTGGCCCTGATCAGGATGCATGCAGGAGGCAACCAATCGATGTGTCTCTCTCACATTGATGTTTCTCTGTCTCTCCCTCTCTCTTCCACTCTCTCTAAAAATCAATGGAAAATATCCTCACATGAGGATTAATACATACAAAAAAATATTTAAGGTAAATGTGAGTGCATATATATATATATATATATATATATATATATATACACACACACACACACATATATATATATATATATATATATATATATATATACACATACATATACACACTCAAACACAAAACAACAAACATGAAAAATAGAGAAAAAATTATTAGTCTGCTAGGCAGATTTTTAAATTTATTGAGTTAATGTTTAGAGTTCTGTTGAGTGAAATGTGTCATGATTTATAGTTTATCAGCGTTTCCAACAATACTATGTAAATAGTTTATGAAATACCTTCTGAAAGTATTCACATTTTGAGGAATACACAAATTATTATTTTTAACATCTATGTTGAGGTATAATTGATATACACAAATCTGAACATATTTCGTCTGAGCAATTTGATGAGTTTGGATATATGCAAAACAGATCTGAGAAGTAATTCACCTAGCATAAATGAAACTTTATACCCCATTGGACAACATATACACAAATCATTTAGATGTTTTTGTATGAGGTAAACAAGTTTTGTCAGTAAATATAGCGATGCAATCAATGTTTGTAGTTAGAAAGGTTTTGGGAGAATTACTATAAGCAGAGCCTGTGCCTGCTGAGATTCCATTAAGTCTTCAGCGTGATACAAGCATTTAAAAAATATGTAGTGATAATTATCATTAGGTGAAAGCTGAGTTTGAATTTGTTCTGAGGTGTCTTGCAAATCTTTAATACCTTAAGTATGTTGTATTTTTTCCATTTGTCCTTTCACCACTTAGAATCCAGCAAGACCTATTACCTAAGTGAGAATGAAAGAGGGTGGTGAACCTTGCCATTCAACATAATCATAAACAACACTCCAGATTATTTCACTTCTAATGTGATTTTAAAATTAAATCATATATAACCAAAAAGTTTTCTAATTTGTTCAAGGTCAGTAGTCCAAAGCACATCATTTTAAGCAATAGTATTTTGTCAGGATCTTAGGAAGGCTAGGATGAGGAAAGATACGCATTTATGTTTAACAGTAGTTTATCAAAACCTTGTTGTAATTAAAACACCATGTTTAGTGTCACACATACAGAAGTGAGGTGACATGTGCTTGAGGTATTGAAAAATCAGTTATAAGGAAGGTAAAAAGTCATATAGGTGACCAGAGGATGGTTATACTGCTTTTTTTTCTCCCCCTCCCCCCCCCCCCCCCACCCAGAGAAGTAGAAATTGATAATGATAGACTTCAGACGTTTCTGTCAAGTTCCTAGTTTAAAGTACTTGGGGCAGTGATCACTTTATGAAAGTAGCATATAGTTCAATTTGGTTTATTCTAACCCAGTGATTTTTTTCAATACACAGTATATTGGCCTCTCTTCCCAACACCAGTTAGGGAGTTACAACGACAAAGAGCACACACTCCACCTATGTTTTGCAATTGTTTGTGATTTAAATGTGGCTATTTTCATTTCATTTAAAATCTTGAAATCGATAATCAGAAGATAAAAAATAAGCTGTAACAAAACTTTCCTATGTCATCATCTTAGTCACCATTTTAATTTCTGCTTGGATCCTGGTGATTACTTGGGCACACTCTGGTTGTAATCAGAAGGAAGGAAAATGAGCATTTATCTCTAAATACCCAAAAAACACTACAGAACATCTTTCTTCACTATTTCTTCTTTCAAACCAATTCGTTACAGGAGAATGTCATGTAAAAAAAGACTCTATATGAAGGATATATGGGACCCCATGCAGTAATTGCTCTCCATGGCAAGTCAGAGCCCCGGCAATCCTAGTCTTTTATTCTCCTCTGAAGTCTTTCCCTCCCCTGAAAGTCTGAGTGAACTAGAATAACTATATTACTACTACCAGACACAGTCGATTTTAAGATAAAAGTATTACACACAATAAAGTGTGATGTTTCATAATGATAAAAGGGATAATTTTGTTAGGGAGACATAACAAATCGAAATTCACTAATCACAGAACTTCAAAGGCTATAAATAAAAACCTGACAGAACAAAGGTGGAGGAGGGGGAAGAGACTAGAAAGTTACTTATAAATCAATAACGTTTATTTTTTAAAAGAACCATATTAGAACCATAATTGAAAAGGCTAAGAAAAACTTCCTATGTGGAAGGCTGAACAAAGAGTCTAATTTTTAAAGGTGTTTCTGAGAATGATGCAAAGCTGCTTTAATGCCCATGGCCCTCAGACTCTGGGAAAAATCTAACACATAACTCATGTATGGTGCTTTGGCTTTTCTGCATGATCTGCTGTCAAGTTTTGTGGGTTAGCATTTGGGAGGTTGTGATGCTGAGTACTCCCCTACACAGGTAATAAAAGAACATGAGATGAATATTATCCTGAGTATGTGGTCTCATTAAGGAGATTTGCTTATTTGTTTTATTACTAAACTAGAGGCCCGGTGCACAAATTCGTGCATGGATGAGGTCCCTTAGCCTGCCTGGCCATTGGGGCTGATGGGGGGAGGGGAGTGGGAGCAGCCGGCCAGGGGGAGGGGCCACATGAGGTTGGCTGGTCCCCCCTCCCATCGATGCTGATTGGAGGAGGGGAGGCTGGCTGGCTTGGGGGAGGGACTGCAGGAGGTTGGCCGGCCAGCCGCAGGAGGTTCGCTGGCCATGGGAAGTTGGCTGTGGGAGCGCACTGACCACCAGGGGGCAGCTCCTGCATTGAGCGTGCACATCATAGCACCAGTCGACCGGTCGTTCGGTCATTTGGTCGCTTAGGCTTTTATATATACATATATATATATATATATATATATATATATATATATATGTATATATATATATATATATATATTCTACTTAGCTCTAACAAAAGTGCCTCCACATGTGTATATTCTGGGTGTACCCATTTTACCGAAGAGATCATAGGGCAATAAATATGCTGACTGGTTTCTAGGCCTGCAGTTAAGAGCTGTGATTCAGGGAAATGATCAGCATTTAATTTCAGTGGAGAGTAGAAAATAAAACAACTTAGTGCATGGAAATGTTTCCAGGATATAATACTGTAACTTTGTTATTCATGAACATGTTCTCATTTAAATTTGGGTCTGAATATTGTTTATGTTTGAAAATACACATGGGTTTTGTTTGGGTTTTTTTTTGCTATAAAAAATTCTAAATGCTTTGTGAATATTCTATAAGTACTTCCTGCAGAGCTTTTAGTAATCAAGCCTTGATTTAAAGGTTAGAAGAGTGACTATAAATCTGTTGTTATGCAGCATTCTAAGCGTCTCTAAAACCATGGCCTCTGGGTACTTCATTTGTTACTGCAAATCACGGCAATGATGAATGGCTCTCTATCCCGCAGTCACCTTCTTGATTTGAAATGGCTCTATAATACTGACACATGCTTTATATTACTACTACAGAATACAGACATGACTTATATTCTATCACAATTACATATCTAGCCACTAATATTTTACTTTTTATGGGATTCCCTGGCAGCTTTTGTGTATAACAGAATTTGTGGAAATATCCATGAAGGGGTAAATTCTAATTGCTATTTCAATGGCATCATTACTTTCCTCTGGATTTGCAACTATGGCGCTGAAGTCATGTTATTGATAAACCTGACCCTACATTTGAGATCAAATTACAAGAGGAATTTAAGAAGCTATAGAAATTTAAAACACTGTGGTAAAAATAGCTCCTTTGCCAGAAGGATGGATATGCCCAGTGTACACTGTGCATATTTAAATTGATATTTGATTATTTGTAGAATGTCTCTATGTGAGGTGACTGTCACATAACAGTATGATATAAATCACTGGTGAAGAGCTTATCCATTCACTTAAATTACCAATTGCTTAGGGATTATAGTGGAAATGCCTGATGAAAGCAGTTACTAAATTCTCCAAAAGCTGTTTTAAAGAAGGCCAAGTTTTTGGAGTGAGTTGATGATGCCTTAGCTGTAAAATAAGTCAAAATAACTTTTTTTAAATAATGGGAAACAAAGAAGTAGCACTTGGAGGTAAGACAGACCACTTTTATGGTGTATACAGTTTAAGGAAGTCAATACCTATTCCTTTCTCTTACTTTTGGGAAAGAGAAAAAAGGCATACCAGAGAATGGAAGTATATCTCTTCACCAGAGATAAAGGAATAGGGTGGGATTTTATCTGTTTGTAAAACTGTTGTGTGTATGCCGGAAAGGAAGACTGGCTTCTTTCCTCTACTGCGTATCTGCTTGCTTAATGGACTTGTCCGTATGCCCCTTACCTAGAACTAGAGAAAAAAACCCTGGAAAGATACCAGAGTAGCAGATGTGACCAAGGCCAGGTGCTGAGGGTGTGAATTCTTGGTCTGAAGGGCTGAGACAGATGAATTTCACTGTGTTGGCACAATAGATGGTAAATAAAGCAGTAGCCGTGGGCTTGCCAGGGCTCAGCTAAACAGCAGAACAAGGAAGTGCACATGTGGAGGATGCTTTGTGAGGCTGAGGTGTGGGTGTTTGGGAGGATGGTTTGAAAGAATTATCTTGAAGACACTAAATCTTGCTTGGGGTTGTTGCCCCTGATTTAAGTGTCACTGAGTCTAGCTCAATGGTGATATCAACATAAAGAAGAAAGTGGACCTTTCATGGGCAATCAGTAAATAGATATTATTTCTTCTTTTTCTCCTTTTCACCAAGATACTAGGGTATCAAGCCAGTTAAGATTGAGCACAACACACCTTTATTCCAAGCCAGCAGGACAAGTGTAACCCATATGAGGAGTGCAGAAATGTTTAATCAGATAGGTTGTAAATTCTAAAAATACATATAAATACATTTAAATAACTGATAATCTGCTATTTTCATAACTGAAAGTGCCTGAGTCTTTATATAATATTCCTGAGATGCCATCACAGGAGAAGTCTATCTAGTGGTACAGGAGGTTTTGTCAAAGTAGTTGGTTATGTTATATAGGACAGAAGGACAATTTCAGGTTCATATAGCAACAAGGTGACAGACATATCTAATAAAAATACACATTTTATTCCCTCTCAAGCTTAGATGGCCAGTGTCTGCCTTATTTGCTGGTTTATTCTAGATGTGTGATTAAAATGTGTGATTTAGTGAGTGGAAGTTCTTTATCATAACAAGCTTGCTTATAACATAGTAATTTTTAATTAGATTTTGTTGATGTGGATAATATTTACATGGGAATAAAGGCTTTATAACTAAATAAAAAGATGCTGGGGTTACAGTAAAGCTCTCCTTAGTGAGGAAAGTAAGTTTTAGAAATGTTATGTTTTTCAAAGAAAGGGAAACAGTTAACACTCTCATTGCACAAGTGCAATTGAGACCGTTTTATTTGTTACAATTGTATGAAAACACAGTTTTTAAAAATTAAAGCTCCTGTACAATATGTACACGGTCAAGAAGAGACCATTTGATATTGATTATTGTCAATTTTATTGAGGTCAAATATATGAATAGACATTTTAAAAACTCTCCTTGTTGAGAATTTATAAAGTTAAGTTTTCTGGTGCTTTCTTTTTCCTTAGGTTTCATGCCATATCTGCCATAATCAGACCGAAGAATATGCCTTAGCCTATTCCATCTATACATTGGTGGGGCCAGTTTTGGGGACCAAATAATTGGGTGGTTTTACTTGGATTGTCAAAGATGTCTCATGATCTGGTGTAATTGTAGTGGAAGGGATGACATGGTATAAGGATTCTCTATAGATTGTTTTATTGTATTATCTGTTCCCGTCTATGTCTGAGTGTTTTCCATGCTTCCTTGTAGGGGGAGGGCAGGATATTTCCCTGCCCTGTCATCAGGGTCAGACAGATGACTTGCTTCTCCAGTGGATTTAAGCAGAAACTTTGAGTGTGATTGTGTAGTTGCTTTATTGTCTCTACCTTGGCTCATCCCGGAGAGAGAAAAACTCTCCAGATAAGGGCTGCTCTTCTGCCTAAATGCTGCACTTTGGAGAGAGATGGAGCAGATCACTTTCCTATCCACTTCAGTCCTTTAATGTGAGTGAGAAATACATTTTGTTGTTGTGAGCCACTTGGACTGTAAGGTTCATTATTGTAACCAAAGATGACATATTTAGAAGATCAGACAATACTGGTAATAGAATCAGTTCTAGGGAATCGGTAAATCTCCTTGACAGGCATTAGGTTTCAGGGAGAAATTACGACAATCTTGAATCAAAAGTAAGAAGAAGTATATGTATTCTGAATTTAGGGGAGAGGAAAATGGTGAAGGGGTTTAGTTAGCACTGGGATGCAAAGTGAGAAGCTAATGCCATGGCCCTTATTGATTCATTTATAAACAATTTATGGAGCACCTTTAATGAATCAAGCATTGTACCAGACACTGGAAAAGTTACGGTGTTCATTTTTAAGAAAGTCATGATCTAGTAAAGTGATAGTACAGGGCTAAAAATGCTAGAATACAAGTATGCAAAAGTATAAATGAAACACAGATAAAAGAAAAAAATTTAATTTTGTTGGTGTTTGTGGAAGATTTTGTCAGCAAGGTAATACCTGAGCTAGGTTTTGAAAGAAAAGAAGGTGGGAGTTATTGCAGGCATACAGAAGAACATGTGTAAATAATTGTTGTCTAGAACAAATCATAAGTTCTTCAGTTTGGCTGGAGCATTCAGTGAGTTTGGGATGTTAGTGCGATGAGATGAAAATGAACAGTTAGGGGGCAAGTCAAGGGGAGACTTTTATGCCAGACTGAATAACTTGGCATTTCCTCTTAGTAATAAAACTTCATTGGGAAAGCTTTTAATCAGGGGAGACAGATGCTCTGAGTTTCATTTTAGAAAGATCACTTTGGTAGCTCTTAAAGGGTCAGTTGAAAGGGGTCAAGGTTAGAACCAGGGAAGATTCATTAGGAAGTCCTTCTAATAGGTTTTAGAAATATTCAATATAACAGAATGGAATAAAATTTTAAGTATGATTTAAATTCTAAAATGGGAAAGGTGTAATTAAAGTATAATAAATATGACTCTGAAATATTCTTCAATTCCCTCACATATTGCAGTACGTTCAACAGAAACATTTTTTTGGCTGTGCCTTTGAATATATCATTGGTTCTTTTGAGCATCAGATAAGTAGCTGCCATTTGCAACTTTAAATCTAGGTGCTTAACTAAGAGAAATACATTGGGATCGAGGACAGCTGCTCACCTTGGAGTCTGTGTTCACTGTGACTATAGGAGGTTTCCCCTCATCCTTTAAATTCTTCTCTGTTGCCTTTCCTTTATATATATATATATATATATATATATATATATATATATATATATATATATATATATATATAAATAATTGATTTTTTTCCAGAGATTAAGGGAGAGGGATAGAGAGTTAGAAACACTGATGAGAGAGAAACGTCTCCTGCACATCCCCTACTGGGGATGTTCCTGCAACCAAGGTACATGCCCTTGACCAGAATCTAACCTGGGACCCTTCAGTCTATAGGCAGATGCTCTATCCACTGAGCCAAACTGGTTAGGGCTCTGTTGCTTTTCTTCATTATTCTTTTTCTCAAGGGCTCATTAAGTTTATATTATACATGATATGAAACTGATATGCTAAGAAGGACACAACATTTTAACTTAACTAGAGTCTTTTCTAGCATCAAATATTCTTTAAGACTGTTGATAATCAGTTTCTGGTTTTGAATCCTTGAAGTTTGGGGATGTGTGGAGGTAAAAGCATTGCTTTGCTCCAGCTTTTTATCTTTTTACTAGAGGCCCCTCGGATGGCCTGCGGAGATTGAGCTAAAACCAGCATCCAACATCCCCCAAGGGATGAAGTAGTGCACGAAGCGGCGGGCGGCCTGGGAGGAGCTGCTCCTGCTCATCCCGGCCCACTCATCCTGGTCAGCTCCCGCTGTGGGAGTGCACTGACCACCAGGGGGCAGCTCATGGCTGCTCCCTGGCCGTCAGTGTGCATCATAGTGACCGGTCAATCGGTTGCTTAGGCTTTTATATATCTACTAGTAGCCCTGTGCACGAATCTGTGCACTAGTTGCTTGCCAGTAGCTCGCTGCCACCCTCCAGTAGATCTTCACCCGCTGCCCCACCCTCCTGTAGCTCCCCCACTCCCACTCCCCCCAGCCCCTCATAGCTTGCTGCCCTGCCCCCTCCTGTAGCTCTCCGCCGCCCGCTTGTAGCCAGTAGCTTGCTGCCGCCTTCTTGTAGCTCTCCGCCTGCTGTTCTGCCTTCCTGTAGCTCCCTCCACCCCCACCCCCTCCCCTCATAGCTTGCTGCCCTGCCCCCTCTTGTAGCTCTCCGCTGCCTACTTGTAGCTCGCTGCCCCACCCGCTTGCTGATCCATGATCTGGTCATTATGCGGTCGGTCGTTACGCTTCAAGGCGTAATGACCATTTGCATATTACATCTTTATTATATAGGATATAATAAAAGCCTAAGCAACCATTACGGTGGAATGACCAGAACGACTGGTCGCTATGATGCTCACTGACCACCAGGTGGCAGACGCTCAACTCAGGAGCTGACCCCTGGTGGTCAGTGCATTCCCACAGGGGGAGTGTGCTCAGCCAGAAGCCAGGCTCATGGCTGGCGAGTGCAGTGGTGGTGGTGGGAGCCTCTCCCACCTCCACGGCAGCACTAAGGAGCAGCAAGCTGAGAGATAAGGAGCAGCAAGCAGGTGGGCAGTAAGGAGCGAGGGGTCCCGAAATGCAAGAGGGTGCAGGCCGGGCTGAAAGACCCCCCCACCCCCAGTGTACAAATTTTGTGCACTGGGCCTCTATTATAGATTGTTTACTCATATATAGTATGCAAGTCAATGCTGTTTTTACTCTTCCTAGTTTATTTCTCCTTTTTAAAAATCTATGTATTGAAGTTTGTAGTACTTTACAGCTTATGATGTATTTCAGCTTATTTCAGGCATATGCCACCCTTTATGGTAGGTAAAAAGGCAACATTCTGTGTAGATGAGAATGTTGAGTGGTTAATGGTGATGGAGGGGGAACCAGAACTCATATCTAAGTGACTAATATTTAGTGTTTATCAAATTGTTGCTGCAGAACCAGTTATACCTATGCTGCATCAATGCTAACCCTAGAATTTTGGCATCAGAAGGACCTCAGGGCATCTTATCAAGTTTTAAGGTCTCTGCTAGCCTCTATGAACCTTTGTGAAAATTAGGAAATAGTTATCCTTAGAGGATAGATGAATCCCTACACAAGTATGGCTTGCCTAGTACAAATGTGTGTGTGTATCAAAGTCACAATTTCCAGCTTCCTCCCTAGGGATATAAGTTTATGCAAGAGTGCTTCACTTGGTGAGTGGAATGCGGGTGAAATTGCATTCCTCATATTTCAGCTGGGTGTCCTGATGCATTATTTACAACTAGGAGCCCAGCGTGCGATTCAAAATCGTGTGGTGCCGCCCACCCTCAAGTCGCTGGTCTGGCCCTGCCTTCCTCTTCAGCCCTTGAAGCAGCCACAGCTGCTGCTGATCAGGCCTTCTCTCAGCACAGGTGTGCGGAGGCCCCTGCTGACCCCCCCACCCCCCGATGCTGCGTGTGCAACCTCCTCCTGTCAGGTCGACCCATTTCGGCGTCCCGGTTAATTAGCATATATATATATATTTTTTTTTCTCTCTCTCTCTATATATAGCCAACACATGAAAGCAACCCAAGTGTGCATCAGTAGATGAATGAATAAAGAAAATGTGTGTTTGTGTGTATAAAAAATGGAATATTATTCATCCATAAAAATGATTTCTTGCCATTTGTGACAACATACATGGACTCCAAGGGCATTATGCTAAGTTAAATAAGTCAGACAGAAAAAGAGAAATACTGTATGATCTCATTTACATGTGAAGTCTTAAAACATACAAACAAAAGACTTAAACTCATAGAACAGATTGGTGATTGTCAGAGATGAGAGGTGGAGGATGAGTGAAATGGGTGAAGGTGGTCAAAATGTGCAAATTTGCAGTTACAAAATGTCATGGGGATATAATGTACGGCATGGCAACTTTACTTAATAATTCCTTATTGTATATTTGAAAGTTGCTAAAAAAGTAAATCTTTAAAGTTCTTATTTCACAACATAAAACGAAAAAGGGAAA